>NC_090269.1:361331086-362689211 GCF_040414725.1 Anabrus simplex | reverse complement strand
ATCTTGTTGGTGATACTTTCAACCAATTAGAGTATTCAGTACAATTATATTACCAAAATTTTTGATTTTTTGTTGTGACCTTCCAAGAGTTAAAAATCCATTACTTCTACAGTAGGCTACTTGGACTAACTCAATGAAATCAGGCGGTATATATCCTATTAGATGTGAGATATCAGAAAGAAAATTACAGAGGTCTAGTGGCACAATTTTAGGTTCTAGATGACATTTCGTGATTTCTTTATGTGGTCCTAACATTTGACCAGTACTGTATATGTTCACAAAATTAAACTGTTTAGCCATTTACTTTGTACATATTGTGCACTGTTAAAAGTATAGACTGCATTGTTCTTGCAAAAGATCGTGTAATAACATTTTGTTGTGGAAAATTTGTTCTAATGGCATTCTAAGCTTTTTCGGAATAGTGGACACTTCTTAATAACGGACATTTTTACGTCCTGCACCGTTGTCAATCATATGGAAGTTTCATTTCACTAATATGTTGTTACGAATAAAACAGTGTCTGTTTTCTTACTCTAATTTATTTTAGGATGACTCAATAAATGCACATACACACACATTTCTATTCAACCATGAACGGCCTATTTACAAGTCTCTCACAGCAGGACTCCAGGTGGACAGTCTTTACATGAAGGAAGCTCTAATCCTATTTGACAAGCCTTTCACTTGTGTTCACCAGCCCATCCACTCCACACAAAAACTGCGTACGGACAGGTTTGAACACACGATGATTGTTCCTTGGTTCGACTCCAGAGACAGTCCAGTAATCCACACAGTCACATGCAGTGAACGCTGACTCACGCTGGTCCTCAGTTCACAGAACTGCACAAGCACACAGTACACAAGAACCACGTTTATCCGGATTAAGTGGGACCGGAACTGATCATGATGATCGAAAATCCGGATAATCCGGAAAAACTAAAAAATAAATGCAGTACACGTTATATAATATATTAACATAAGTTGTACAGAATACTTTTTTTCAATTGTACAAAATAATATAAAAGAACACTTTTCTTACATTTACAGCTCTGTTTTATGCACTAAAATAATGTGTGAGCTTTTTCTGTTTTACATTTGTATAGCGTTTGCGCGCAGCATGATCACGAAGACGTTTTACTAACATCAGTTCTGTCGGTGTGATTTCAGTCTGGGATTCTAAATAGGCCATCAGTTTGTCCAGCTGCATTGCTGCATCTCCGTCAGTCATTGTTTCTTCTGATGGAACGCCTGTTTCATTTTCGAATTCACCATTACTCTCGTCATTACCTGCCGAGGAACAAGAGGCAATAATTTATTCATCTGTCATTATGCCGTAGCCTGAATTAGTCGTTTTTCAACCAGTCATTTACGTCGTTCACATCTACGTCCAAGCATCCGGGAATGAGTGCAAATGTGCCAAGGAACTTAGAAGAGTCCACGGTTTTCCATTCTCATTTCCCGGCGAATGTCGGGACGGTACCTTTGATAGACCGCGACCGACTTGCTTCCAATTCCTGTCCTTAACTATCCATGGTCGAAAAGACATTAAAGAAGAATAGACCCCGTAAAAGAAATACTGTACAAGTAGAAATACATTTTTATTATTTTCGATCCGGATAAACCGGAGATCCGGATTAATGAGGGTCGGATAAACGAGGTTGTTGTGTACTTTCAGGTAGCACGCAATCTTCCGTTCTGTACGCCGTCTCCAGACCAGCTACTCAACAACCGCGACTCCTCGTTCAAACCTCGGTGGAACACAAGCGACAGCCAACATCTCTGTCGCCCTCATCTCCAACAGACTGTCTCACACCGACTCCACCACGGAGTCCAACTCTGACTGACTTTCCGCGGTTAGCCTACCTTTTTAACATTAAACACAGGGTGCGAAATCAAAAAAAATATTGGGGGGAGGGGGGAGACGGATCATAAGGTTTAACTACTAGTGTTTATTTCAAGCAGTACCCGTCCGGGGAGCGGGTATATAATTCCCTTGTAAGTAAATTACCCCCTCCTCCTTAAAAATGCAAATTTAAAATGTTTTTGTTTGAATTCTGTTGTTATAATAAGAATGATGGTCAATGGAAAATTATTCCAGGGTTTCAGATAGACTTGCCAGAATGAAACATGAGCAATAGGCTGCATGTGCGGAGTTGCCCCCACTACGTTGTTTTATTGCTCAAGGTCTAGCATTCATTCTATTATTTCTATCTTATATGTATTATTGTTGTTGTTGTTTTTATGAAAATATGCACAGTAAAAAAAACACTGATTTCAGTAATACATGTGTTACATTTTCCTCCTTTTATAATGAAAGAATCCCGCCTGGGCAATTTTAGTTGGGGGGGAGAGGGGAGGAACTTTGAGATAAAATCATCGGAGGAGGTAAACCCTCCTCCCCTTCCCCCTCCCTCCTTCCCCCTCCCCCTCCCCCCGGTGATTTCGCACCATGAAAACACAATGTGTACGTACGATTTTAAAAATTGAGAAATTCACTGTCAATACAAGGTTTCATATTTTGCATTATGAGAAAGAGGAAGTGGTCTTGTGTGCAGTCAAACAGGTGGTATAGTGATCAATGTGAACCGCAAATTTCACAAACACAGTCGCTAAATACCTGGTGAAAACCTTTCTTATTAGACTACTTATACGGTAATGAAAGCCGTGGACTGATCCCCTCGTAATAGGTGACGTAGCTCAAAATTGGCTGATTTCCATTCATCATTGTTCATGGCGCGAGTATTAAAGAATTCTGGGTCTATTTCTGCAGTGTTATGGAGTAGTTCGTCCAGAAACTTTTCGGTGGCTGGGGTTGGTGTCGGAATATAATGTTTTTATAGTCTGGATGATGTGTACCAGAATATTCGTGATGTGGCTGGAGACGGAATATCCCCAGTCGTCTGACTCGCTAACTTCTTCCAGGAAGTACCGAAAGGGGCTATCACGGGGCTGGCACGTAACAATACTACCGAAGAACATGCAGAAAACTTTGAACGTTACTTTCAAAGGGGCAGGAAAATAATTTTGTGAAGTTTTTGATGCATGAAATTTTGGTGCGAGTAAAATTGTGAACATTCAACATGGATTATTAATACCATCGTAAACTATCCTTGATTTCTGTAATGCAGATTGATATCATCATCATCATCCGAAGCGGACTCTTCGTTCGACTGTTCACTCAGGTTACATACTTCAACATCAGTATCATCACATTGTTCGTTATCTGTGTGATCGCTTTGTATCTCTTGTCGTCGATGGATATCAACGCCTAGCCTATATGTCCGGCTCCATGGCTAAATGGTTAGCGTGCTGGCCTTTGGTCACAGGGATCCCGGGCTCAATTCCCGGCAGGGTCGGGAACTTAAACCAAAATTGGTTAATTTCGCTGGCACTGGGGCTGGGTGTGTGTGTGTGTTGTCTTCATCATTTCATCCTTATCACGACGCGCAGATTACCTACGGGCCTCGAATCAAAAAGACCTGTACCTGGCGAGCCGAACATGTCCTCGGACACTCCTGGCACTAAAAGACATCCGCGATTTCGTTTTTTATTTAACGCCTTATAACTTTCATTACCATCCAATTCACTGTCTGCCTCGCTAGAAAATGATTCACTGAGAAAAACACGAAAGTGGTGTGTGTCTTTCGCATCCATTTCATCAAAACAAGTTTAAAAAAGCTTGGAATAAGTAATGTACGTCAACGCGCAGGTCGCTATGGGTCGTGTGACACACATACTGTACTGCTGTCTTCGACAATTGTTGGGCTGCAACTGAGTGGTGACTGTTGTGTTATGAAAGAGCTGGAATGGGACTTACGAAGATCTGGGAGGCGGGCTGATCTCTCGCTAATTTACTCATGGAGACGGAGCTAACTGAACTATAATATGAGCTTGTAGGTCACTCTCGCGATTAACCACAGCGGCCGTTCCAGGGTTAATATCGCGATCATAATCACAAGCCTACTTGGCTATCTAATCCCATTCCAAAGTAAATGTATTGTAAAAACGTTAAGAGAAGCTGGTTGGATCCTAAAATATTAGGTTTTCTTTACATTCTTGACCTTACTCTTATAACTCCTTTACCTTTTGATTAATAAAACAAATAATGTAGCCTAAATTTCAATTTAAATAAATCACCACTGATCTGCATTAGGGCAGCCGCCCAGGTGACAGTTTCCCTACAAGCTTTTTTACCTAGTATTTTCTTAAATGATTTCAAAGACGTTGGAAAATGTATCAAATGTCTGCCTTGATAAATTAATCCAATCCTTAACTTCTCTTCCAGTAAGCGGGTATTTGCCCCAATTCGCCCCCCCCCTCCCTATGGCACTACAGCCCTTGAAGGACCTTGGCCTACAAAGTGACCGCTGCTCATCCTGAAGGCCTGCAGATTGCGAGGTGTTGTGTGATCAGCACAACGAATCCTCTTGGCCGTTATTTTGGGCTTTCTAGACCGGGGCCGCTAACTCACCATCAGATAGCTCCTCAAATCTAATCACGTAGGCTGAGTGGACCTCGAACCAGCCCTCAGGTCCACGTAAAAGTCCCTGACCTGGCCGGGAATCGAACCCGGGGCCTCCTGGTAAGAGGCAGGCACGCTACCCCTACACCGCGGGGCCGGCAGTATTTGCTCCAGATGGTCCTCCTGAATTCCAGATTATGATCTATTTTTAAAATCTCCACTCAACCTTATTCATCTTGTAATATCATTCCGCGTCATCTCTCTACCGACAACTCGGAACACCGCTTAGTCGATCAGCTCGTTTCCTTACTTACAGTTTTTTTCAGCTCAAAGTCTGCTACATTTTCGTAACACTAGGCTACTCTTTTGTCGGAAATCTCAGAAAAAATCGTGCTGCTTTCCTTTGGATCTTTTCCAATTCGCGAATCAAGTAGCCTAATACAGGTTAGTGCCCCATATACTGCACTAACTGGGGTCTTATCAGTGGCACACACCCTCTCATTTTCTTACTTTCTTACGTACTTAGTTGATCTTCTTCTACACGAAAGTGTAGAAGTTTCCCAGAGAGCTTTCCGCTCAGTTCTGTCCCGAACTCGATTCCTGACACTACACCAGTCTCCGTCCCTTTCTTTCAGACTGCTTCTGATCTAGGCTAGGCCTATCTTCACCGGGCGAGTTGGCCGTGCGGTAAGGGGCGTGCAGCTGTGAGCTTGCATCCGGGAGATAGTGGGTTCGAACCCCATTGTCGGCAGCCCTGAAGATGTTTTCCGTGGTTTCCCATTTTCACACCAGACAAATGCTGGGGATGTACCTCAATTAAGGCCATGGCCGCATCCTTCCTAATCCTAGGCCTTTCCTATCCCATCATCGCCATAAGACCTATCTGTGTCGGTGCGACATAGGCCTAAAACAAACAGAAAAGAAAAGCATATTTTCCCAGGTCACTCGTGGTTGTCCGCGGAGTCTTGCACCAAGAGCTCTATGTGGAAGTCAAATATTGCTCCAACATGATGACGTGCTCACACCGCCGAAGTTGAGCTTCGTTTAAACATGGATATGTTTTTGGGCTAGGGTCTATCTGGAATTTCCCCCTGAGGGTGGGGGTGGTAGAATAATACCCACGATATCCCCTGCCTGTCGTAAGAGGTGACTAAAAGGGCCCCAGGAATTCTGAACTTGGGAGCGTCGGTTGGCGATCACGGGGCCCTTAGTTGAGTCCTGGAATTGCTTCCACTTAATTGTGCAGGGTCCTCACTTTCATCTGTCCTATCCGACCTTCATTGGTCAACACTTGTTCTTTTACGACCTTGACGCTATTAGGTTCCCGAGAGCTAGAGAGTCTTTCACTTTCACGCTCTTCGTGGCCCTTGTCTTTCTTTGCCCGATAACTTCATTTTTCGAAGTGTCTAATCCCTTCCATTTTTTCTCTCTGATTAGTGTTATATAGGCTAGAGGATGGTTGCCTAGTTGTACTTCCTCTTAAAACAGTAATCACCACCACCACCACCACCACTATCTGGAATTAGCATCATCAGTTTCCCGACACCATTGTAATCATGGTAACCAGTGTTCGTCATCTATGTACAGTATACTAGGCCAGTAGCGTCATCTATGTACAGTATAGTAGGCCAGTAGCGTCATCTATGTACAGTATACTCGGCCAGTAGCGTCATCTATGTACAGTATACTAGGTCAGTAGCGTCATCTATGTACAGTATACTAGACCAGTAGCGTCATCTATGTACAGTATACTAGGTCAGTAGCGTCATCTATGTACAGTATACTAGGTCAGTAGCGTCATCTATGTACAGTATTCTAGGTCAGTAGCGTCATCTATGTACAGTATACTAGGTCAGTAGCGTCATCTATGTACAGTATACTAGGTCAGTAGCGTCATCTATGTACAGTATACTAGACCAGTAGCGTCATCTGTGTACAGTATACTAGGTCAGTAGCGTCATCTATGTACAGTATACTAGATCAGTAGCGTCATCTATGTACAGTATACTAGGTCAGTAGCGTCATCTATGTACAGTATACTAGATCAGTAGCGTCATCTATGTACAGTATACTAGGTCAGTAGCGTCATCTATGTACAGTATACTAGGTCAGTAGCGTCATCTATGTACAGTATACTAGATCAGTAGCGTCATCTATGTACAGTATACTAGGTCAGTAGCGTCATCTATGTACAGTATACTAGGTCAGTAGCGTCATCTATGTACAGTATACTAGGTCAGTAGCGTCATCTATGTACAGTATACTAGGTTAGTAGCGTCATCTATGTACAGTATACTAGGTCAGTAGCGTCATCTATGTACAGTATACTAGGTCAGTAGCGTCATCTATGTACAGTATACTAGGTCAGTAGCGTCATCTATGTACAGTATACTAGGTCAGTAGCGTCATCTATGTACAGTATACTAGGTCAGTAGCGTCATCTATGTACAGTATACTAGGTCAGTAGCGTCATCTATGTACAGTATACTAGGTCAGTAGCGTCATCTATGTACAGTATACTAGGTCAGTAGCGTCATCTATGTACAGTATACTAGGTCAGTAGCGTCATCTATGTACAGTATACTAGGTCAGTAGCGTCATCTATGTACAGTATACTAGGTCAGTAGCGTCATCTATGTACAGTATACTAGGTCAGTAGCGTCATCTATGTACAGTATACTAGGTCAGTAGCGTCATCTGTGTACAGTATACTAGGTCAGTAGCGTCATCTATGTACAGTATACTAGATCAGTAGCGTCATCTATGTACAGTATACTAGGTCAGTAGCGTCATCTATGTACAGTATACTAGGCCAGTAGCGTCATCTATGTACAGTATACTAGGTCAGTAGCGTCATCTATGTACAGTATACTAGGTCAGTAGCGTCATCTATGTACAGTATACTAGGCCAGTAGCGTCATCTATGTACAGTATACTAGGTCAGTAGCGTCATCTATGTACAGTATACTAGGTCAGTAGCGTCATCTATGTACAGTATACTAGGCCAGTAGCGTCATCTATGTACAGTATACTAGGTCAGTAGCGTCATCTATGTACAGTATACTAGACCAGTAGCGTCATCTATGTACAGTATACTAGGTCAGTAGCGTCATCTATGTACAGTATACTAGGTCAGTAGCGTCATCTATGTACAGTATACTAGGCCAGTAGCGTCATCTATGTACAGTATACTAGGTCAGTAGCGTCATCTATGTACAGTATACTAGGTCAGTAGCGTCATCTATGTACAGTATACTAGGTCAGTAGCGTCATCTATGTACAGTATACTAGGTCAGTAGCGTCATGTGTGTACAGTATACTAGGCCAGTAGCGTCATCTATGCTTGGCTATAAGAACGAAAACTCTTTGTTACATGTTGTTTATGTGTTGATATCAGAACGCAAGATCTTAGTTCGCTTCCAGACGATAACGAGTTGCTTCTCGCTAAGCAAGAAACACTCTCTAGTGTGGACGGAGGAACAGTAAGTTACCTCGCACCGGGCATGACGCAGAAACTGATCAGTTTGTGTAGGACGAACACGCCGGAGAAGTTTTGCTTCCAAGTACAGTATCTACTTCGGTGAACCGCGTACGCACACGCCGTTTATGATGGCTACGAGTGAAATTTGTAGACGAGACAGAAGCGGAGCAAAGCCCAGGCATGTACTCTACATGGCCTATGCCGAGTATGCGTATCCGTTTGACTGAAGATTTCTTCACCACGTTCACACCTACCGGTGATCCAACAAATCTTACCCGCGCCCACGTAGAAGACAAGAAGTTTATGGAAGGCTGTATCGAGCGGAATCTCTCGTTCCTCAAATCGATTCCCAACTCGGTACAATAGCCTACCGGATGCAGAAGAAGGACATGTTTGGTATGATCCCTCAGCTAGGTAAACCCACTGTATTATTAAGTTTGTGCATAGAATTGCGAGTATGAACTTGCTCTTTCGTATTCTAAGCACGTCACCCCGACCCCCCCCCCCCCCCCAAAGAAAAAACGATTGAATGCTTTCCCGTGTAGCGTAGAAATTGTACGAGTGCGAAGATTGTTTTAATGTTTACGGAGACGCTATTTTGCCGGAATTTTTTCCCGTAGAAGTTCGTTTACGTGTCGGTAAATCTATCAACATGAACACCTTCATATACCACTGGTATGAGCTGGGATCGAACCCGCTAATTTGGACTGAGAAGGCCAGCGCTTCTACCTTCTGACCGACTTAGCCCGGCCAGTTGCGGCAGAACATAGACACGTGCTATAAATGGAATATAACCTACGCGGCTGAGGGATTTTTACCATCTTTTTAATTGCAAAAAATGTTTCTTAGAACAAGGAATGCTCTAAACTTCCTTCCTCCATTAACTCATCAAGACGAGATGGAGGGAATGACGTTTCCAGTAATTATTAGAAGTTTCCAGCAATATTCCGTTAAAATTCGACCTATCTGCCATTAATCTGCTGACAATTAAACGGATTCCTGTCTACAGAGAGACATGGCGATATTGCTTCGCAATTAGACCGGGTGGCAGGAAACAAAAGAAGCGCCAAGGCGATCTTGTAGCACAGCGGCAGATTGGCAAGTCATCCCTTGATCAGACGCCGTGCGGAGCCAATTGTATAGGAGTCAAGCTGCAAGTACAGCAGATTACACATAGGGACCGTTACTGACAAACAATTAAGTGTTCGTTAAGGATACTGTGCCGGCCCCGTCGTACAGGGGTGGCGTGCCTGAATTTTACCTGATTCAGTTCCCGGCCAGATCAGAATCTGAGGGCTGGTTTGAGGTCCACTCAGCATACATGATTACAACTGAGGAGCTAGCTGGCGGTGAGATAGCGACCCCGGTCTAGAAAACCAAGAATAACGACCGAGAAGATAGATTCGTCGTGCCAACCACGCGACACCGCATAAACTGCAGGCATTCGGGTTGAGCACTGGTTCCTTGGCAGGCCAAGGCCCGGAATTTTGTCCCGCGGGAGTTCTTTAACCGGCACGAGGCTTCCGTACTGAGCACTTTCAAAAACCACCGGACTAACCCAGGTTCTAATCCTCCAACGTGAGTTCAGAAGCACAGAGAGAGTTGGCCGTGCGGTTAAGGTCACGCAGCTGTGAGCTTGCAATCGGGAGATAGTGGGTTTGAACCCCACTGTCGGCAGCCCTGAGATGGTTTTTCGTGGTTTCCCATTTTACACCAAGCAAATGCTGGGACTATACCATAATTAAGGGCACGGCCGCTTCCTTCCCACTCCTAGCCCTTTCCTATTCCATCGTCGCAATACGACGTATCTGTGTCGGTGCGACTTAAAGTATATTGTTGAGTTCAGAAGACCAGTCTGAGCTAACCAGGCCGGCGAAATTAATTTTGTGGCTATATGTTATAGTACCAATGAACTCTGAAAACTATCAAAATGAATTCAGTATTATTTTTTTTGTATTGTTGAAGCATCTTGGTTTCTTTCGATTTTTGGTAGAATTTGAATTTTCTCAGAAAGAAAGAAAGAAGAGAGTAGGAATGTAGAGAAATCGTCCTGTTGAAAATTGCTTGAAGGTGACATGTAACAGCGTGATTGGGAAGAAATTCTACTACTGGCACCTCCTAGTTGTACAGCACTAAAACTTGGGACTCAGAACAGTATATGTGGTCTTAGAATAAGGTATTTCGGATGGTGATGGACCACATGCATCAACCAAAAGTGGACCTGGGGGTTGTATCGGAGGTCCGGGAGGGAATTCACCGACTCATTATTCGGCTCTCCCTGTCTCGAGATTAGTCATTTTTTCAGCTCCTGTTTGACGGATTGAAATAAAATCAATTGCAGGGAAACTCTGTGTGTATCTAATTTAACACTGAAAACATTCAATCCAAGTCAATCCAATAGACAGGCGGAGAAAACTTTCAAAATTAATTGAGAACGCCTCCACTTCGTGTAATTATAGCATCAACCCTCTGAAAATAGCGACCATGAATCAAATGTTTGGCTGGCGTTCTGAGCCCAACTTGGCAGTTTCAATCCTGACTGAGTCCGATGGTATTTGAAGTTACTCAAATACGTCAGCCTTGAGTCGGTAGATTTACTGGCACGTAAAAGAACTCATGTAGAACAAAATTCCTGCACCTCGGCGCCTCCCTAAACTATAAAATGTAGTTTCTGGGGGGGGGGGGTAAAATTAATAACTATATTAAAAATGTGTGGACAGATACTAAATCCTTATTATTTGTTTTATATTTCCTGCTAGCAAATTAACCGTCTCCAGCCCAAATTTATTTGACACATGGACAAGGAAATTCTTGAAAATCACCATCAAATAGTTATGAATAAAGTTTCTGTGCGAAAATCCATACAATTTACGGAAAAATAAAGAAAATAGAACAGTGATTCCAAATGGAATATTTTAGTTACTTAGGAAATTCACAGAAAACATGAAAGTCAGTGATTCCAATTGGAGTCATAGGCCTGGAGAGGGTCAATAGTAGCCTAGCAACTTTCTAACACAATTCCTCGATGAGAAAATGGTAAGATTACTAGGACGTACTACAAACCTAAATTATATTCATGGAACACATCCTCGCTGTTCGGGCAAAAGGTCATATCTCCCAATACTCTTCCTATCCATTATTTTCCTTAAGACTGGTTACGCCTCTCTTAAGTACATTGTACTGTACAAATGCGTAAATAAGTCATTCAAACATACATCCCTAGAATGCGGTACAGTAAGGTTCATTTTCCTTTACACGTAAGCCTAAGCATAGAAAAATGAAAAAACTAATATTGTTCTGATATACTAAATATCCATATGTGGCTGGGAGGCGTGACCAGTCTTAAGGAAAATAACGGGTAAGAAGAGTATTGGGAAACATGACCTCATGCCCGAACAGGGACGATATCGTCCTTCCGCCTAGAAAGGTCGCTATGTAATAACATTTCAGCTTAGAACTCTGACTAGAGATGTTCTGCCAACTAAGGTAGGCTCAATGCATGAACTACTGTACATCAACAAATTTTCGTTGTCATACTTGTGCTGCGGGTCAGTATTTCTCCCCTCAACATCGTCACATACCGCAAACGGTAATTCGAGGCGATATGCTAATGAAAGATAGGAAATATCAGACAATTACAATGTTTTTCGTAATTCTCCTTTATCTCTTAGTTTTAGTTTTACCTCTGTGCCACCAATTCGCAAATCCCCTGTGGCGGACAAGACGCTATGACTGTGTGTCGGAAAGGGTAATACTCTATTGTTCTGTACGAGGTCATTACTCTTACTGGGTATCGCAGCTAACATGAACTAACGTTAGGACTTCCTACACAAGAGAGATCAATAGAGCGCTTGTTGTGTGACAATGGCTTCTGTAGCCAGGTGTGGGTGGCGTCCGCACACACTTTAACAGCTTAAATGAAACGCTACATTTTAGCTATGGATGGAGAAACTTACATGTCATCATTTCCGGTGTTCGCTTCTTTTAACAAAGTCGTGATTTTATCTGTAGCCTAGTAATATAACGTGAGCCTCAGAATTTATCTACAGAGAATCTGGAGATCGTGTTGTATTTAGCGAGTAACTACAAAATTAGCAATGATAATACAAGTGTAAAAAGAAATAATAAAAACAATGATGTTATTGTTGTTACGCCGTACTAACTACTTTCGACGGTTTTCGGGGACGCCAAAGTGCCGGAATTTAGTCCCGCAGCAGTTATTTTATGTGCCGGTGAATCTACCGACACGAGACTGGCGTATTTGAGCACCTACAAATACCACCGGACTGAGCCAGGATCTAACCTGCTAACTTGGAGTCAGATAGCCAGCGCCTTAAACGCCTGAGTCACTCAGCCCGGCCATTGAAGGGATATATAATAATAATAATAATAATAATAATAATAATAATAATAATAATAATAATAATAATAATAATAATAATAATAATAATAATAATAATAATAATAATAATAATAATAATCCTGGCCTTTTTCCAATTTATTGAGGTTGGTAATTGAGGATGAGAATTGAACCAGTTTTACACCCAGATGCCCTTCCTGACATCAACCCTGGATGGAGGGATGTATTAACCATTGCGAGTTTTGTGGTGGTTGATAGTGTGGTGTGTTGTGTGTAAATGAAGAGGAGTGTGTTAAAACAAATACAGACACTTAGTTTTCGAGCCAGAAAAATTAAATGGCGAGGAGTAGGCTATATTAAAACGCCAAAAGAATTAACATTATGGAGTTAAAATGCCCCACCCAGACGCGAATCGAACCCAGGGACCTCTGAACTTAAAGCCAGTTTGCTGATGATTCAGCCAAGGAGTTGGACCTAAATAATAATAATAATAATAATAATAATAATAATAATAATAATAATAATAATAATAATAATAATAATAATAATAATTGTTATTTATTCAATAGGCCTATTGCTGTAGGCTAGATTTTTAAGAGACAACGAGGTGTCAATATTGTATTCATCCAGAGTTAGGCTATTGAACGTTCCGGCTGCTAAAGGCATGAAATTGCCACATACCAATTCACTCAAATCCCACCGGCCACAGCTAGGATATAAGAACTGAACTTCAAAACGTCACAGAAACACTTAGTGGACTCGTTAATAAAATACGTCATTGTAAAACACAAGTACGCTGTTGATTCCTGTCAACCGGTCATCACTATCAGCGCACTTGCGGCGATATTATTAATATGACCTGACGTCTGAAATATTGTTTTGATTTGTAAAAATGGCCGACAGATAAACACATAGCTGTTCAAGTGATATAACAGTTCAGTATGTAAATAACTCTGCCTGCTGTCATTTCTTGATGGATACAGTACTTTTGCATCCATCTCTTGGCACAGGCCAGAGTAACGTGTAGCTTCCACCGAAGTCCCAGTCAATATCCATGGCTGTGACAATATGGAAGCTGCTGGGGTATGGTTAGTGCTGAGTAATGACATTCAGAGCACGACTAGTGCATCTGAGTGTTATGAAAGGTGCTGCTCACAGGGTCAGTCGTGCTGCAATAGTACTTTCTGACCCAGTGAAGAAGGCAATGGCAAACTACCTCACTCCTCATCTTGCCTAGTACGCCTCATTTTGGTGCTGCCATTGGTTTTTGGGGTTTCCTTATAACCGCATAACCTTTGGTGGTGCTATTTGAGGATCCAACCAGCCTCTGGGATGTTGACCTAACAGACACAGACATGTAAATAACATGTCTTCTGATCAATTAATTGAACTGTAACTCCGAGCCGGTCCCGCGGTCTAGGGGTAGCGTCCTAAGTTCGATTCCCGGCCAGACCAAGGGTTTTGGTGTAAATATGTCTTACGGATGAGAGTAATCTGAAAATTTGCATTACGGCAGTTAGCGGCACAAAATGTGCGATAGAGGATGGTTGCCCAGTTGTATTTCCTCTTAAAACAATAATCACCACCACCACAAAATGTGCGACGGAACTGTAACCCTAGCAACCGTTCAGGTATGGATGGATGGATGGCCAGACAATGTTACCTAGCAACCATGTAGACTATGTCTTATAGTTGACGGTCATCTGAAATTAGCAGCCGTTTATGTGTGGATGGCCTATTCATGATTAACTTATTTGATTTTCGCAAAGGGGAAAGCTGCTTCTTTTTACCTGAATCTGAGAGCTGTTTCGAGATGGACTCAGCTTACGTGATTACATCGTCGCTGCCGGGACAAAACCTCCTATGTGAAGTATTTTAGCTTAGAACTTTGGCCGGTAAGGTTCTATCATCTAAGGTGCAATATTGTGTGAATGTTTTCAAAGCATTCTCGCTCTTCATAAAGTATGTGTTGCGGGTCAGTATATCTCCAAAAATATTATCACATAGGAGGTTTTGTCCCGGCAACGACGATATTCAGTAGCTATCTGACGGTGAGTTAGCGGTCCCGGTCTTGAAAGCCAAGAATAACCACGTGTCACCTCGTAATCTGCAGGCCTTCGTGCTGAGCAGCGGCCTTTTGGCAGGCTAATGTCATTAGGGGTGTACTGCCATGGGGTCTGTTTAGATTTGTTTTGGTTATTTTGGGTTAAAAATGAAAGAAGCAGTGGAGAAGAAATGGCAGAGGCAGCCACGCCTCGATACAACGTTTCACGCTAAATCGTTCACCTGAGTTGAGTGAGAATTAAAACTCGGTTGGAACGCTGCACGCCTGTACTTGTTTTAAAATAAGCAAAGCTACCCCCAATTAGCTTCAATAAATAATATACTTTGCTCATTGTTCATTCAGCCGGCTCTATTAAACAATTTTATTATTTCTGTTTTTTCCCCCAACATTGAACTGGACTGAAACATGCTCACGGGGAAACAATGACTCATAATCGAATTGTGTACTTGTATTGTTTCCCGTGGAATTCAATTAGGCTATAGAGCCAGCGAGCCCCCGATACAGTAGCTCGGGCAGACCATCCGCGGAAACCTTACAGCCAAAGGGGAATTGAACACAGATTTTAATTTTAAAAATCTCTATACGGCTTCTCCTTCTTTTCTGTTTACTCTTTTTTCCCAGTCCTTTTTAACGTTTCATCACGTTCTCTTTGTTGCAGGTCGCTTTATGTTGCAGATCGTAATGAGAAAGGAAGAATCTAGGCTATGTAGAGAGGTTTGTCACTCATCTAAAACACGTTCTAGTGAACGAGTTACACGAATCATCTCATGTTACATGTCATCTCGATGTTTATAATTCTCAGTGGATCAGTGGTAGAGTGTCCGACACATGATCCCACGTTCGCGGGTTCGATCCTGGCGGAGGTCGGCGATTATTGAAGAACTATCAAAAGCCGGGCACTTCATTTCCTTGATGTGGTCAAGTTAAACGTCTCGGGTGGCGCACTCATTGTCACCATACAAAATTAAAATTCGCTCGACCATGGCATCCGTTCCAGTAGAATTCTACTTTCGTTGCTAGATGGCAGCACAATCGGAATGTCGAAATTTGCAGACAGGCTGCCTAGATGGCACCAATTCAGATGGCCTGCACCACAGTAACTGAGGCCGTATTATTATTATTATTATTATTATTATTATTATTATTATTATTATTATTATTATTATTATCCCTTAATCTGTTTAACCTGCAGGGTGGGTTTTTCACTCGGACTCAGTGAGGGATTCCACCTCTACCGCCTCAAGGGCAGTGTCCTGGAGCATGAGACTTTGGGTCGGGGGATACAACTGGGGAAAATGACCAGTACCTCGCCCAGGCGGTCTCACCTGCTATGCTGAACAGGGGCCTTGTCGGGGGATGGGAAGATCGGAAGGGATAGAAAAGGAAGAGAGAAAGAAGCGGCCGTGGCCTTAAGTTAGGTACATCCCGGCATTTGCGTGGAGGAGAAGTGGGAAAACACGGAAAACCACTTCGAGGATGACTGAGGAGGGAATCGAACCTCCCTGAGTGGACCCCGTTCCAGCACTTGTACCACTTTTTCAAATTTCGTGGCAGAGCCGGGAATCGAACCCGGGTCTCCGGGGTCTGTCAGCTAATCACACTAACTACTACACCCCAGAGGCGGATCTTATTATTATTATTATTATTATTATTATTATTATTATTATTATTATTATTATTATTAATATTAATATTCCTTAGATCTTGCCAATATTTCTACGAATGGTTTGCTTTTTATTTTATTAGTAACTTCGTTTTTTTTTTTACTTATTTAACGTCGCACTAACACATGGAAGGTTTTCGGCGACGGAGGGATGGCAAAGGGCTAGTATTGGGAAGGAAGCGGCTGTAGCCTTAATTAAGGCACAGCCCCAGCATTTTTCTGGTGTGAAAATGGGAATCAACGGAAAATCATTTTCAGGGCTCCCGACGGTGAGATTCGAACCCACCATCTCCCGAATGCAAGCTCACAGCTGCTTGACCCTAACCGTATGGCCAAATCGCTCGGTCATAATAATAATAACAATAATAATAATAATAATAATGGTGTATGCCCTTCAGAGAGGCCTGGTGCAGCTTGTTTCGATTTGACACCCTTGGGACCTGCACGTAAAAATGGACCCTACCTAGGATGAAATATAGGCTAATGCTGGATATGGCACAAACACCCAGTGTCCGAATCAGAGGAATTATGCAATGGAGGTTAGAAAATGCGACCCATGCGAGAATCGAATTTGTGCACCCGTTCAGCTACAGGCCTGCATGCTAAGCAGTTAGCCATGGAGTTGGACCTATCAGTAGATGTGACAGCCATTTGCAACACTTTTGTTTATGAGGAGGTACTAATTGTATGTCTTCAAGGTATGACTTTGACGGTCTAATTTGTAATGAGTTTCTAATGTAATATTGTACGCCAGAAATGGACACGATATACAAATTACAAGAGTCTGACAAGTGCTGATGATTGCTGGACAGACCACCGATTGGTATGGTCTGTAAGGGATCTGCATGTTTCTCGAAAATAATGGAAGCTAAACAAACGGATAAGACATTAGTATTTCTAGTAAATTTGCTGTACACTGTCGATTCTCCATCGTTCGAGTTGTTCTTCCTTTTTTCTTTCTTTTTTGAGCTGATTTGCAATCAGTTTCCCAAGCATTGTATGTTTTCCGTTTTTGGTCTGTAAAACTTTGAATTTCGTGATCATTTTTGTCAAACAATTCCTGATATTTTCTTCTCACAAATCAGACAGACTCCTCACACGCACAGAGTTCGACTGATTTAAATAGCCTAATGACCAGTGCTGTATAAATGTCATTTGTGTTTTCGTATATGGTAGCATTCATTCAGAAGAACTTGCAAGTTTGGTGATTGATCCTACTATAAGATTCGACGAAAATAAACAGCAGCCTAGCTTAGTGTGTGAAGAGAAGAAGGCTTTGTATGAACAATGCACTGAGGATACCGGAAAGAAGTATGGGATTAAAAGATGTTTACGATTGATACTAGATGGAGAATTCCTAAGGAGGCACTGACGTTTCTGAGAGTAAAAATAATCCCGGACATTATCATTCAGACCATAGAGAACGCTGTGCTGAAGAATTCTTTGGCGATTGTTAGATACCTTTGTACTCTCCGACCTGAAGTAGGTCTGCCATGTATTGAATTTTCTTTTTTCCAATAAAACCAGAAAGAGAAAATACGCCTGATAGTTGACAATTTCAATTTTGAGCCATAACTTAAATCCAGGTAGCATCTAAACAACAGAAAAAAGAAATATTGCTCGTATATTAGAACTCATTAGGAAGCTGATTATTTCGATTCCATAATAAGGAGGCTATCGGGTGTATTATGTCTCTGAGGAGACACTCATTGTACAGAACGACAAATGCTTGAATAAATTCGGTGATTTTGTTGAAAATTACAGGTGTGTTGCCGAAATAAAGTAGTGTTCTTTATCTTGAACTGCACCTGTTCACCTAGAAAATATAAGTGAAATTTACTTTTAGACCTATCCTCGTACTTCTTGCTGGTCTTTCCCACAATTTATTGGGGTCAGCACGTAATGTAGATTCGGTCCAGTTTTACGGACTGATGCCCTTCCCTATGTAGAAGGATGTAGCTCCACCAACCGCTGCGTGTTTCTGTGTTTTTATTTTAGTGTTCCGTATTGTATGTAGATGAGGATACGTATTAAGACGATCACTAACATCGAGCCCCCTAGCTAGAAGAATCAACCGTACGCAGTTAAAATCCCCGACCCGACCGGAAATCGAACCCGGGGTGCCTGAACCGAAGTCCAATACTCCGTCTATTCACCCAGCAGATGGACTGACTTATCCTCCTGTTTTTTCCATAACTGTACATCAAGTAAGCCGCCAACGATGAGAACAACAACACCAGCAACAACTAGTAAAGGTTAGGTACGAAGTTATAACGTGACATTCAGTATTTTAAAAGTCTAAACTTACATGAGCTGGAAATAAACCTAAGAATGACTTGTGGGCAGCGATATAGCAGCGGTGGAGAGCACCGGAGTTTCGCTTCAGCACTGCTCTCAGCATACGGAGCAGCTCTCCAGCACTGAAATTTCCTAGAAACTGTGTCACAGATTTAAAATAAGTCTTAGAAAGTTATGAACGACTATCAAGATTTTCTTGCAGATTGTAACGGGATTCCTGAAGACTTGATTCCCTTAACAAATTGCACGCAGATTATCCCTTGTAGTTCTGCATAATGTGAAAAGTGGATTCAGTCACATGCACTTGTTCGGGACATTGATTTCGCACGTTTCTCCATTTATGGTTATGAAACCTTATAGGCCATCTTTAAGAGACTGGGATTCAACGCCATCTGTAATATCTTGATTTAGAACACATCGTTCTGCAGAAGCCACAATAACTCAGGAGCAAGTGAGAGCAAAAACCGCAAGGAGTGTGGAGACACGCTGTAAGCGAAAAGCGAAGACTCAGTGTAAGAGTTTAATCTCAATATGTACATATAAGAATTAGGAGTAAGTGTAAAATGAGTAATGAAGTAGATACGATCAGGCCTCATCCGTACGTCTTTTTCCAGTTTCTTTCCCTTCATACCCCCTTTTTTCCTGCATAGACTACATGTACAATATCGTTGGCTTACTACGAAAAACTTGGAACTCCCAATGTTATTCCTAGACATTATTTCCCTTAAGACTGGTCACGCCTCCCAGCCACATATGCAGTCCATCAGAACAATTTTCGTTGTGTTCATTTTCGTATGATGAGGTGTAAAGGAAAATGAACCTTAAGTACATTATATTGTAGGAATGAATAAGTCGTGCAAACATACATTTCTAGAGTGCGGTACAGCAAGGTTCATTTTCCTATACACATCAGCATAAGCAAACGAACATAAGGAAAATTATTCTGATGGACTGCATATCCATATGTGGCTGGGAGGCGTGACCAGTCTTAAGGAAAATAATGGATAGGAAGAGCATTGTGAGATATTACCTTTTGCCCGAACAGCGACGATTTTATTCCAATGCCTTGAAAAACGCACAACTGAGATCCTACTGCATTGTTTATGCTCTCTCTCACCTCTTAAAAGGAGGAACACAATATTCTGAGATAAAGTGCTCCGGCCCTACTCAATACGCCAGTGCTGGTAGGATAGGTCAAATCGAAATTGGAGTGCATGAATCTTTTGAAATAGGATACTTTTGATTAAAGATGGATCAAGTCTGGCGAGAGTACGAATAAAGGTGTAGCACTGCTAATGTAGGCCTAAGATATTCGCAGGTGGGATCGACTCCATTTGTTAGGAAGGATGTTGTTACCTCGGTAACCAGGACGAAGTTCAAAGACAATTTAATTTTGTTCATTCAAGACATTAGCTTCAAATCCAACTGAATATGCTCCCATTTTCAAAGAATGGTTTAATGGATTAAAATGGAATTCTCTCAGTAAGTTAATAAGATTAAGGAGAGTTATTGGTTAGAATTCTGCTCTTGGGCGCATTCTAGAAGTGCGTTTCGTACATTTCTTCCCTCATTTCCATAGAAATAATAAAGAAATTAAAACCATAGCCTATAGGTTACTTTACGGCCACATGAACCTCTGTATGAGTGAAGGTAAAGGATTTCACCGCTCATAACCACAAGAGAAATGTTTGGGTTGGAGTCAGTACTGGCGATTGGAAATTAGAATTTTAGGGGGTGGGGGCAAAATTTTTATAGACAACAAAAAGTATCCGGCTTATGTGGGGTATAGAGGGGATTGGGATATATGTTGTAACTGATTGTGAATAATTAATAAATAATAATAATAAACTATAATCATTGCCCCACGCTTGGGTGCCATTTGTAACTTTACTGTTAATATTAATAAATAATCGTAAATAAAATTACCCCAAAACTTAATAAAATAATTGGAATAAAATGAATTCATAAAACTAATAACAATAATTAATCGAAATGTCCGTAGTATGGGCGCCAGAGTTCACCAGAATGGATCCCTCGAATTTAGATATAGCATGATAATTCTTTATCTCCTACGGCGTGTACACAATGCTGCGTAATAGTACATCTGCTTCAGGCCTTACCTAACCTTCTGGAAACGACTAAATAGGTAGGAACTGCACCTAGGTTCATCAATAACTCCATTGATTCTAAAATAACTAACTATATTCTCAATGAAATCCTTGTATTAGCACCTCGTCAACACACCACAATGGTACATATAATACACACACAAAAGATTGCTGGAAGACTCCATATTTACAACAGCAACAATGAAAACTGTGGGAAAACGAATGCGAGAACTAAGCCATTTGTAGTTAGTCCGTTGAACAATGTACATATATGTAGATAAGTACCCTTCACTGTCTCTGTATCACCACGACTTTCCGATTCTCATAATCGGCACTTATTATATCACACATATACTGTACCTCATAATACTGTGTCCACTGACTTTAACACTTGTTTTAAAGATATAGGCCCTACATATTTGAGCAACACACGCCTGTCGTTCCTGAACATAAATTATGGAAAGTCTGAGATAGCTTTCACCAACATATAATACCAGGCCGCCACAAAGTGATAAAATACCCAGTGCGTAAGCACTCCACAGTTGTAGGTCAGTCACGTTCCACAAACATAATAAGACTACGTTCCACAAACGTTTGAAGTCCAGTCCAGCGTGTTTAGAAGTTCATTCCCGTGTGCCTTTTTCGCCGTTTGATCAGATGCATATATAGACCTCAGCTCTCACATGATACGTCGAGATTCATCCTGGACAGCCAATCATGAGTAGGTCCTCTTGTCAAGACCACGCCCTGAACCTCTCCCGGATCCCATGATAGTAACAGCATCAACAGACTCTGGAGTGTTTCACATGGGTCATCGGAACTTTCCGACTACATCAACAAGCTCACCTCATCAAACACTGGGCTATGCATACGGGTCATAGAAAGTTCCCGAGTTACGACAGCAATGACTTTCCCAACCGTCGTACAAAACAAATTACTAATACCACATATGGCTTACAAATATTAATGACAAAATATACAACTGAAATAATAATAATAATAATAATAATAATAATAATAATAATAAAAATCGAATACTGACAATAATATCTCTCACTTCTAAATACAGTGTGAGGGGGGTGATATATGTACTATCACAATACCTCAAAACTGATAAAAAGCTAAAAAAAGTAATTTATACTGTCTGTGCGAATTTCGACAGAGAGGTAGAAGCATAGGCCTACAGTTTACCAACTTAAGTGCGATAATAATTGTTCTTTTGAGATTTTGATTCAATACTATACAATAAAACTGTGACCAAAGGAATATTACACATGTATTACAATTAAATAGAAATACGGCATGATTATACAATTAAATAAAATCATTTGGTATTGACTACACACTAAGAAACTAACAGACACTAAGGAGACTGCCAGACTGAGGAGTGCGCGTGGCAAGCGGGTGAATCATACCTCAGGGCCGATAATTTAGATGTTAGGTTCCTTTAAACAATAAGCAAACCTCAGTGTCCATGACGTTGGCAAAAATATATCTCTGCTACCCTCCTCACAGCAAGTGCAAAGTCTCCACTACTTGCTGTGGTGCTATACAAATTGGTTAGTTGCGACGAACGGCATTTTGCCCTTTTTTGACTAATAATTTTGTTAATAGTTAAAGAAAATAAAGAAAAAATTGCTGATAAGACAACAGGGCTTGTACAAATTGCTTTTTTAAAATAATTCCTGTATTTCCTAGTTTCAGCCGTCTAAAGTGGAATAAAAATGTAATGTTTTCTCAACAAATTGGAGGGACGACCGTCCCTCTCTCCCAACCCCATCCACTCCCCGCAATAGAGTAGACAAACGTCAATGAAATTTGAATGAATGATAGACAAACAGATCCTGAATTTAATGGCAATAAAAATTTTGCCATAAAAAAGGAAGTTTTGTAATTAATTGCTAAAAAGTAGCAGGACGGCTTGGAGTAGTTAGCTGATGACACAGAACGACTTTGCGTATTTATAAGCACTGTGGAAATATACCGATAA
The DNA here is from genome assembly GCF_040414725.1 of Anabrus simplex. Classification (NCBI taxonomy): domain Eukaryota; kingdom Metazoa; phylum Arthropoda; class Insecta; order Orthoptera; family Tettigoniidae; genus Anabrus; species Anabrus simplex. Next base: position 362,666,784 of record NC_090269.1, on the reverse strand, counting down.
TTCTATAGTTAAAACCTATTTTATGAGCACGTGTATTAGGCTATACTACTAGCTAAAATACCCGTTCACACGTTCTTCGCGTGGGTTTATGAGCAAGGATTAAAGTAGTTAATGACGCAAAATAAAACGTGAATTATAAACTCACTGAACATGAATACAAAACTTACACAGTATTAAAAATATAGAAAGACGGAATACTATAAATGTAATACGATCACTATGATAGTGAAAATGACTGAATAAATAAACTAAAGCCCACAGCAGTTCTTAAATACCTATGGATAAGCGCGCTTAGCACTCTCAACAATATAAATGTAGCCTCCAAACACTTTCCGCAGAACGGTGCGCTCATTGTTCATCTGGTGTGTTAACAAACGAACAACGCCTTTACTAGAAACATTTCCTTAGTATTAGGCCTACTACCAACAAACACCCACCTCGGACTAGGGCGTAGACTGAAGTGTCTGGTTGCTGTGTGAACATAATAAGGACGATAGAACATATTGTTTGCAACTCCTTTAAAGGATGTAAGTGCCATACAGAGGTGGAAGCCTTGCTATCTCATATTGTTACCATATATCATATTCCCACCCCGCCCAGTCTACACACATAACTTACATAAGCCTACCTCTTCAGTGTTCTGCCTGCAACCCTCTATGAACAATTAAATGCACGTCTCCACAATACTCTCTAGTTAGCAATTAGCTCCGGGACCTCAATAAGTTTCACGCCTCTCATAGGTCTATTTAAATTATTAAAAACTGAGTTTCCATCGTCATCACGGTCTTCCTTTGGTACTCTCATCCTCCGCTGCTGAATCCCTTATTCTACTAGGTAGGCTAACTTATCCTCCTTTATTAATGAACTTAATTCCTTAAACAAATTAAGCTCCAGCTATTCAATACTTAATCATTATGATCATATTAAAACCACCTTAAAATCTAGCAGCCTAGACTACATGTTTCGGTCTTTCTGGGGCCATCCTCAGCTAGAAACGGAAATACTTAATCACGTTGAAAAGTGATACGTTTTAGTTCTTGTAATTTCCTCGTTAACGACCGGCACGTTTTTGAAGCCTAGCTGGCCGGATGTGTTCACATTCCTTCTCCGCGGAGTGCCAGGATTTACCCAACTCGAGGCACAACGTTATCAGTTCTCCGTTTTAACTACCTAACCACGGAGAGCGATCAGCGAGACTAGGCAGAACTGCGTGCAGCTGTGCAACACTGGAGACCTGACATTTGAACCGGCTTCAGAAGCGGCATGCTTTTGAAGTACTCCAGGTGGAGTAAGCATGCTATTGGTCAAGAACCATCTGCTATTGGTTACAACAGAGGCGACTTTACTGTCGGGGGGGTGGTACTGCTTTCCGCTTGAGTCGCCGGCCACTAGGGAGGAAAGTGAGAGAACTATAAACAATATAACACAAGTACAAATTCAAATAGAAGTGCCACACTGCGCGTTGCGTAAATTATTTGTTAGCTTAAAATGTTCATAAAGAAAGTTAATATGAATGCATACTTTTAGAAAGACTTTGTCTTTAACGTATCAATTTTCAAAGTGATTAAATATTTCTCATTATATCTGAAGATGGCTACAGAAAGGTCGTAATATATACTAGGTTTTAAGATGATTTAATATGATTATTATAATTAAGTATCTATGGAATTTTGTTATAAATTATTTTTTAAGAATTAAGTTCATTAATGTTAAATATCAACACGAAACCTAAAATTTGTCCTCTGGAATTCCAACTTTACCTTCATTGTTTACCGATAAGATAATGCCCGTCTCCAATAATCTCGGACACCATAGATCCGGGAGAGGGTATCCTTTTTGTAATATTATTTTCGATAGGCCTACATGCAGTTTACAAAAGTGAATACTCTATACGACCTAGCATAAGTAAAAAAATGCAATAAAAGCACAAATAAGGAATAAGGTGTCCATAAAATATCATTTATCAAAATTTAACATTTGTAAGCGATCTAGAAATTGAATAGAGGCTTTATCTACCTTTGTTATGATCTTTCCTTCTTCAACAAACTCCATTCGAGGTTAATCATCTACTAATGTCATTCCACACCATCTCGGAATATGCCGCTTAGTGTCTCCTTACTCCCAAGTCTTACCTGCCAAAAGTTGCAACATTTAGGCCCATCGTAATACTTTTCTTTTATTGGAAATTAGCCAGATCAAATCGTGTTACTTTATTTCCTTAGGAATTTTTTCAGTTCTTAAATCAATTAATCCTGTTGAGGGATGAATAGGCCTACATTAAATGGTAGTTATTTTAGATCGGATGGTAATTTAAGTTCTTAACTGGACAATGAATTGACTTGAATCTGACCATTGTAACTTATAACGAGGTACTCATACTAATTGCCATATCGGGAGATTGTGGAGTAAAGCCTCAGCGTTGAAACCTGTTAAGAATCTATATCGCACTTTTCCACTTTCACACCTGGCAAATGCTCGGGTTGTATTAACATTTTCCTACCCACCATCACCAAATATCCTCATGGGTTAGTGCAACACTAAATGGTAACTCGGGGGTTAAGAGACAAAACCTCGTATCTCACAATGCTGTTCCTAGCCATTATTTTCCTTAAGACTGGTCACGCCTCCGAACCACATATCTATGGACATCTATGTAGTCCAGCAGAACAATTTTCGTAGTGCTCATTTTCCTATGCTGGAGTGTAAAGTAAAATGAACCATAAATATAGGCTATTTGTGCTGTAGGAATGCGCAAATACGTCTTGCAAACATACATTCCTGCAGTGCGGTAAGGTTAATTTTCCTTTACACATCTGCATTCGAAAATGAGCACAACAAAAAAATGTTCTGATGGACTGCATCTCCATAAAATGGATTATTATGTAGCTGGGAGGTGTGACTAGTCTCATGGGAAATAATGGATAGGAAAAGCATTTTGACATACAAGCTTCTGTTCCTTCAGCAACACCGGGCGAGTTGGCCGTGCGGTTAGGGGGGCGCTGCTGTGAGCTTGCATGCGGGAGATAGTGGGTTCGAATCCCACTGTCGGCATCCCTGAAGATGGTTTTCCGTGATTTCCCATTTTCATACCAGGCAAATGCTGGGCTGTACCTTAATTAAGGCCACGGCCGCTTCCTTCCAACTCCTAGCCGTTTGCTATCCCACCGCCGCCATAAGATCTACGCAATGATGAACTTCAAATTTTGTCATGATCAGATTTCAGCCCGCCTGGTGGCCATGATCGTTAAAGCGTAAAGTCTCAATGGCCTGACAGCTTGGTTTGTTGGTTTGAGCCCTTTCTTGGAAAAGAAATTTACCATGAAAATGCTAGCCGGCAGGGTTGTACAGGTGGTGGTAGGCAATATCTAATCACCAGATTGCGTGCCAGAAACTTGGACTCAATTCCAAACCTCTTCGCGTGATTCAACCGTCGGATGGAGACGTTGAGCCTTGAGCAGAATTATTGGTATTATTCGACAGAAGTAGGCTATGTATCGACACCAGGTTTCACCCTGTCCTCAACCTCATTAATATCATTCCACATCCAAACACGCAGATTGCCCATGGGTGTCAATAGAAAGACCTGAACCAGGCGAGCCGAACATGTCCTCGGATAGGATTAGGCCCTACTCCCGACACTAAAGCCATGCGATAAATAAATAAATAAATAAATAAATAAATAAATAAATAAATAAATAAATAAATAAATAAATAAATAAATGAAAATCCACAGCCTGTTTCCAGTCATTAGACCGGGTCAGGAATGGAATGAATGAAGCCACATCTAGCGGCGAAGATAGGAATTGAGCCGGCTGCCGAAGCCTGTCGCACTCCTCTGGAGCAATGATTAATGAATAATAGATGAAATGATATTGGAGAGTGTTGCTGGAACGGAAGATGACAGGAAAAACCGGAGTACCCGGAGAAAAACCTGTCCCGCCTCCGCTTTGTCCAGCACAAATCACACATGGATTGACCCGGATTTGAACTACGGAACCCAGCGGTGAGAGGCCGCAGCGCTGACGCCTGAGGCACGAAGGCTTACTAAATAAATAAATAAATAAATAAATAAACAAATAAATAAATAAATAAATAAATAAATAAAATAAATAAATAAATAAATAAATAAATAAATAAATAAATAAATAAATAAATAAATAAATAAATAAATAAATAAATAAATAATCTGATTTCACTATTGAGGTAGAATACGTGAATCCCCAGCATGATGACAAAAATCTATCCTATTTCTTAATTTTTCCACTGAAAGACCTATATCTCGTGTACTTATTCTCCTTCCATCACGCCTACAGCTGCAATCACAGAATGCCGTGTGAAGAATGTGTTGGACTTCCTGCGCGTGAGAAGAGGACCAGGGGGAAATTGGATGGCAAAACCTTTTGACTCACTCAGACATAGAAAGGGAATAAGATTATCTATCGAGACGGGGAAGCAATGAGGTGGTGTTGCCCGCGGTCGCCAGCCTTGTCACGTTTGTAGTTGACAGTCTCATCGCGTTCGACTCGTTCGACAGTCCTCCTCAGGCGCCGTGCATACACACAAGCCAATCTAGCGAGACGTCTGCTAGTGAGTAGCCCGAATCGCTCTTGGATTGGCAACCTTTGTTTAGCCTGCTACTTCGATAATAATAATAATAATAATAATAATAATAATAATAATAATAATAATAATAATAATAATAATAACCGTATGGCCTCAGCTACCGTGTGCAGACATTTGAATTTGACGCCATCTGGCTGTTTGCTCGTCATTTTTGAAGTTCCGTTTTACTCTAGGCCCACTAGATGGTCGACAGAGTAAATCGAAACTCTCTTGTGCGTCTGTGGCTGAGATTTTAATGAATTTTGTAGGGGAAACATCAAATGTGTCACCAGAGATCTTTTACATGCCGATATGTCGAATGGACTTTTTCCGCCCTTGAAAAATCTGACTACCTCTGCCGGGTTTGAACCCGCTATCTAGGTATCCAAAGGTCGACACTCTACCACTGATGCAATAATAATGATTAATGACTAAAGGACTCAGGAATTATTGCACTATCATAAGACCAAAGGCTTTGTATGCAGCGGAATGCCTTGACGTGAACAAGAAAGGCATGAAAGAAAAATTGAGAATTGAAAGGAAGGAGGGAAGCAAGGAAGAAAGGAAGATCTTAAGGACAATTCTTAACCTAATTAGAGACAAAGATGAATATAGACGTCGGCATAACCATGAGATGTATACTCAGGTCCAAGAGATCTCTGATGTCATGCGGAGAAAGAAAATTGCACTCTTTGGCCACTTGCGAATAATAAAACAAATACGATTATCAAACCGGATCTTCACCTATTTTAAAGATAAGAAGACCCAGCCAACTTGGTTCGAGGAGGTGAAAAGAAACCTACAGCAGATGGGGATCACTCCTGAAGATGTACAAGAATGCAACCCACTCAGGAGGAAACTAGAAAGGCCCAAGTTGAAGACGGGAAAGACATGGGCGGAGAAAAGAAAACAGCAACACCGGGAACGAATAAAGAAGCACTGGGTAAAGATCAAAGCCCGGAGAAGACAGCTGAATTAACGTGGTCCGTAGTAGGCCAATACAAAAAGGAAAAATTACTAAGGAAACGAATATAGAACTTCATCAAACCGAAGTAATCAAGGCCGAGGTGGTTCCATGAATGTGAAAAGGACCTGAGACAGATCGGTAATCGAGAAGGTAAAATTAACGACAGGGTCAAATTTGGACAGGTGGTAAAGAGCTCTGTCTGTTAATTCAACAGCCCAGAGGTTGGCTGGATCCTCGAACAGCACCAACAAAGTTTATGCGGTTATAAGGAAACCGATGGCGGCGCCAAATAAGGCATACCAGACAAGATGAGGTGTGAGTTACTTTGCCACTGCTTTCCTCATTGTGCCAGAAAGTAGCCTACTATTGCAGCAGGACTGACCCTGCGAGCAACACCTTTCATAACAATCAGACGCACTGGACTATATCAGCACAACCCACACACCATCAGCCTCCGTATGGTCAGAGCCTTGAGTGAGTCTGGAACTTCGGTGGACGCATCAAAACCCAAAAGTCGGAGAGGACACCTACCCAAAGAGCACAAGAACCTACTGGCTGATGGGCTCAAGACTGGGAGGATGTCAAAGCAGGGAGAAGAACAAGATCTAGTCACGGAAATTAAATTGGTTGATATCATTCAGTCCATAGAGGATCAACTCATTGCCAGAAATATATTAATAATACTAATAATAATAATAATAATAATAATAATAATAATAATAATAATAATAATAATAATAATAATAATAATGTAAAAATGAAATGGCGTATGGCTTTTAGTGTCGGGAGTGTCCAAGGACATGTTCGGCTCGGCAAGTGCAGGTATTATTTATTTGACTCCCGTAGGTGACCTGCGCCTCGTGATGAGGATGAAATGGTGATGAAGACGACACATAGGCTATTCTATGCTATACCCAGCTCCCATGCCAGCGACATTAACCAGTGATGGTAAAATTCCTGACCCTGCCGGGAATCGATCCCGGGACCCCTGTGACCAAAGGCTAGCACGCTAACCATTTATCCATGGAGCCGGAGAATATTATTATTATTATTATTATTACTATTATTATTGAAGACCCTAATATAATAATAATAATAATAATAATAATAATAATAATAATAATAATAATAATAATAATAATAATAATAATAATAATAATAATAATAATAATAATAATAATAATAATAATATGACAATTTCATACAACGGAGGAGCGTTCTGTATGCTGTAGTAGTCTGCTGGCGTCACATTGAAGGATCGGCTCCAAATTGCGAGAAAAGTTTTAAGTTTACCCTTATCAGTGAGATATTTCAAGAGATGCGTTTTCACTGGTATGGTCGAGCAAGGTACATCGTTCCTTGGACACTGAGGAACCCTGCAGAGAAGGAAGGCCAAAGATGACTAGGAGAAGGTCTGTTGAGTTCGCCTTACAAAGAGAAGAGATACCAAAAGATCTGGTTGTGATATGGTCAGGGGCCTATGAGAGTATTTTGGGGTTACAGTAAGTTGAAAAGGCGTCCAAGTCTCTGGTAAGACACCAATTAGAGTAAGTTATAGTTCCAGTGTGTAGAACTCACACCAGGATTACTTGATATGGTAACTGGAAACGTTCGAAAGGAAAACGGCACGATTTGTTCTGAGTGATTTCCGAAAAAAAGGTCGTGCTACGCAAATGTTGCAAAGACTTGGGAGTAAGGAGACTTGTTGTTCGACTTAGCGGTGTGTTCCAAGCTGTCAGTGGAGATATGGCGTGGAATGACATTTGTAGACGAATACACTTGAGTGGATTAAGATCATAACTTCAATGCGGAAACAGTGCCGCGTACGCTGCCTGACATTTCTCTTCCTATCCATTGTTTTCCTTAAGACTGGTCACGCCTCCCAGCCACATAGATAGAATATGTAGTCCATTAGAATTTTTTTTCGTTATGCTCATTTTCCTTTGCGTGGGTGCAAAGGAAAATGAGCCTTACCGTAGGCCTACTGTATCGTATGTCTGCGTGACGTATTTACGCACTCCTATATACTAGTATAGTGCTTTTAAGGTTCATTTTCCTTCACAACATAGCATGCGAAAATGAACACAACGAATATTGTTCTGATGGACTACATATCCACATGTGGCTGGGAGGCGTGACCATTCTTAAGGAAAATAATGAACAGGAAAATGATGGAATACGAGGTCTTGCCGGTGCACAGACGATATTATGTTTATTTTTTCTTTTCCTGTAGGCTGCGCTGTTGCTAGTAACTTATGGCCCATCCCCTATTGGAGAAACCCTACAACGAGGATAGACGGCGCCACTGTGTAAGGAAACTGTGTATTAGTGTGTAAAAAGGTGCTGTTCTGTGCGAGGTGTGAGTTACAGGAATGGTGGTGACGGTGCAGACACCCATTTTCTAAACCAAAGGAATCGTTCACAATTAAAATACCACGACCTAACAGGAATAGAGCCCATTACCCTGAAACCCGAAAGTCAACCATAGAACCAGACATGATGATGATGATGATGATGATGACGGGAAATTAACAAAGAAATATAGCCTACGTGACATATTGGATCGATATTGAGAGATAGTGCTCCAATTCTTTCTTTGAGACAATAGAAGAATAGTTCTATTGACTGCGAAACTGCACGTGCATCACTTGGCAGAAGGGTGCAGAAGTAGGAATATTTTGTAATGAGAACAGCGTGGGTTTATCTGCTTGAAAGAAACGAAGTAGGGGGGCCTACGAAGACATGGTCGAAAATGTAATAACTAATAACTTTCGTTAATACTAACTAATAGGAAACGAAGGTGGACAAATAGGCCTAATCGAACTTTATAGGATTTCCACTTTTCTAAAGGCTATCGAACTCTGTAGGCATACTATAAATTAAAATAAATACCAGCCATTGTAATTCCCAAAAGATATTTATTTAACTGCTCTCATTGTGGGCCTGTCATTAGACAAAGAATGCAAAAATGAATTAGCTATTGAGAAAGAAAAAATACAAACAACAACAAAGATAAGAATTATGAGAACGTGAGAAAGCTAACTAGTTGGTTGAAAATAATGATACAGTATGTAGGCCTACAAGCAGTTAGGTTAGGAGAGATAGCCTATAATAAAGATCAGCATTAAACGCAAAATGTCATAGGCCTAATTGGTACGATCAAGCAGGTATATTTAGATTCCTCAAATCACTTTTTAAATAACATACTGTTCTTTAACATCACATAATAGCTTATAAACGCATCTGAATATAAATATTATATACCATAGTCTATATTTTCAAGGTAATTTTTTTTCCCCCCCAAACAGTAGCAAAGTGTACCTTGGTCATCACTCACGCATGTCTACTGAGCATGATAACTTTCTTTGATAATTAGAGTACAGATAGGCCTAATGGGCCTAATATAAGGTTAGCTTAAACAGCAGATGAGTGTAGGCCTGCCCTTAAGTAGACCCTGACAATTACGGAAATTTCGAAGGGGAAATTAACGTCACAGTCCATGTTATTGTCTGTCTGTTAGGTCATCAGCCCAGAGGCTGGTTGAATCCTCAAATAGCACCACCAAAAGTTATGCGGTTATAAGGAAACTGCAAAAACCAATGGCAGCACCAAAATGAGGCGTACTAGGCAAGACGAGGAGTGAGGTAGTTTGCCATTGCTTTCCTCACTGGGTCAGAAAGTGCTATTGCAGCACGACTGACCTTATGAGCAACACCTTTCATAACACTCAGATGCACTAGTTGTGCTCTGAATGTCATTACTCGGCACCACCCACACCACAGCAGCTTCCATATTGTCACAGCCATGGATGAGACTGGGACTTCGGTGAAAGCTACACTTTACTCTGACCTGTGCCAAGAGATGGATACAAAAGTACTGTATCCATCAAGAAATGGCAGCAGGCAAAGGAATGGGAGCAGGCAAGGGGACAGTTAATTTTTCTGGTTAAGTAGGGCCTTCTAAAATTGCCACCTCTCTCAATTTCGGAGGTGCATCCCTAACTTTCACAAAAAAAAAAAAAAATCATCGTCCCGGTTTACAAATTTTATGGTAATACGTCAAAATTGTGCGAAATAAATTCATAGTATCAGCGATGTTTGTTAATTTGCATCCATAAAGTATGCCGTTCAAAAATTCTGTGATTTGGAAGTCTCATTGGTTAAATTGTGCTGAGAGAATGTGATTAAGTGATTTACTGTAGGTTCATTCTTTGAATTTATTACCAGTTACTGTAAGTTACGTTGGCAGCAGCGAAATCACGGCCAGTGACTTTATAACTTACATTATCGTAGCCATAGTAAAATATTTCATTTTAGAACTTTGGCTGGTAACGTTCTGTCATCTACAGTAAGGTCCCAGTGAACTTACGAGAATTCTCGTTCGTAAGGAGATCTGTGCTACGGGTCAGTATTTCTCCAATAACACCGTGATATAGCGGTTTTTGCAGGCGCAACGATGATGTCGTCGCTCCCATGCTAAACCTATGCTCGTGTGTAGAGAAAAATGAACCTTAAATGCATCGTATTCTAGGAGCGGGTAAATATGTAATGCAAACTTACATTCCTACAGTAGCCTACGACACAGTAAGGTTCATTTTCCCTTACACATTAGCATGAGAAAATTAACTCATCAAAGTTTGTTCCGATGGACTGCATAGGCCTATCAATATGTGGCTGGGAGGCGTGACCGGTCTTAAGGTAAATAATGGTTTTGGCATAGGAACGAAGATGTGTCATTTGACTTGGCTCAATCAACGAATGGACGCTACGCATTGGTTGTCTTTTCACGTGCAGTTTGATTTGGCTTTTTTTAATTTCATCCGTTGAGGGGAGGGTAAGACTTTCATATTCGGTTTGTCCCTCTTTTGACTTATCAAAATGTGTCATTTCTACTGGTTAGCCACATAAAGGATATTTGGAATCAGGTGCGCCCTAGATCTGTCCGAAACATAGGCTATATTACTTGTGATAATAGAGTTAGTCCTTGTGACAAATCTGCTGCAAAAAACAGTCATTATGTAGGGCCTAGTATTCGCAGCTTCCTACTGTATTTCCCACGAAGGAAATTCGATTGCTGCAGGAAGAAAATTAAAGAGTAGAAGTATCGTCGTTGGAGAAACAAAACTTCATAATGTCAAAATGCTCTTCCTATTCCTTATTTTCCTTAAGACTGGTCACGCCTCCCAGCCACATATGGATAATGCAATCCATCAGAACAACGTTCACTGTGTTCACTATCCTATGTTAACATGTCCGTACTGTTGGAATGTAGGCTGTGTTTGGATGACGTATTTACGCACTCCTTCGGTGTGGTGTAATAAAGAAAATGTTGAAGGTTCAAGCTATTATTTTCAATCCAATCCCCAGGCGTGTCACTTTTTAAGTACCCTATAATAATGGATAGGAAGAACATTGTGACCCACGAGGTTTTGTTTCTTCACTGACGATATTTATTTTTCATAATCTAAACTGGAGGATATCGTCGCTTCACCGGTAAAAGGTTGTAATCCACAAAGCTCTTCCTATCGTTTATTCTCCTTAAGACTGGTCACGCCTCCCAGCCACGTAATGGATATGCAGCCCATCAGAACAATGTCTGTTGTGTTCGTTTTCCTATGCGGACGAGTAACCGAAAATGAACGTAACATGCATTGTACAATAGGAGTGCGTAAATGCGTAATGCAAGCATACATTCGTATAGTACGGTACAGTAAGGTTCTGATGGACTGCATAACCATATGTGGCTGGGAGGCGTGACGAGTCTTAAGGGGAATAATCGATAGGAAGAGCTTTGTGGATTGCAACGTTTTACCGGTGAAGCGACGATATGTATTTGAAATGGAAGGTAAACGATCCTTATAAATAAAATAAGTGGTTAATCAGTATAAATAAATTCCTGTTTTTCTGTATCCATCGTACATAGAAGGAGCAGCAAATGCCAAATTTTCTTTTTAGGATATCTGTGTGTCTGTAGGAATAGGCCTGTGCTTGTAGGCCTATGTATGTAGGCTTAGGTATCAAGCATCACATGAAAACAGCCTAACATTAGAATGAATCTAGGTATCCAGGCTAAGGCACGTCTGATTTGCACAAGATGAAATAATTTGTTTCGAAAATCGCATTTGAAAATTGTGTTATGGGGAAACATATTGTGGTTCTAAATACCTCACTTAATATAGACTATGAATAGGCTAGGTATTACGCAAAATGTTACATAGTACGCCTACAATTTGCCCGACTCCTTGGATGAATGGTGAGAGTTGAGGCTTTCGGTTCAGAGGGTACCGGGTTCGGTTCCCTGCCGGGTAGAGGAAATTAATCGCGTGTGATTAATTCTTCTGGCTCGAGGACTGGCTGTTTGTGTTTGTCCCAACACTCTTCTCTTCATATTTAGACAACACATCACACTACTAACCACCACAAAAACACACAATGGTGGTTACATCCCTCTATATAGGCCTAGAGTTTGCGTCGGAAAGGGCACCCGGCCATAAAACACGGCCATACCCACATGTGCGATACAGTCCATACCTGATCATTCACCCATGAGTTCGATAATAATAATAATAATAATAATAATAATAATAATAATAATAATAATAATAATAATAATAATGTTTAATATTTATTTATTCGCCCAGTTAAGCTAACGACGTATCCCTTGACTAGAGGTAGCGTGCCTGCCTCTCAGACCGAGGCACGGGGTTCGATTCCCGACCAGATCAGTGATTTTTACGTCAATCTGAGGGCTGGTTCTACATCCATTCAGCCTGCGTGATTACAATGAATTGAGGAGCTACCTGGCGGTGAGATAGCGGTCCCGGTCTTGAAAGCCATAAATGATGGCCGAGAACCATCGTTGTGCTGACCACGCGTCACCTGGTAATCTGCAGGGCTTCGGACTGAGCAACGGTCGCTTCGTAGGCCAAGGTCCATCAGACCTGTAGTCATGGGGTTTGGTTTTTAGAAGATAAGAAAAATGTGTGAGAGCTAAGACAATACCACAACTAGGCCTACTACTGCTAAATAATAATAGTAATAATAATAATAACAACAGTCCAATGATAATATGCAAATAGAAACAATGATGATTAGGGTATTAAAACCGGCTTGGAGATTGTATCCAGAGAGCAGGTCGAGTTGCGTACAAACGGGTTATGAAACTCGTTCAACGCGTTCCCTACAACATTACGTTGTAACCAACGCGGACAAAGTAACAGTTTGCGACACGCCTGTAGGCTCGTGGTGCTTGATGGGGCGGGGCTCCAGGCGGGCAGACAGCCAACTGCGAGGGTTGATACTGTAGCAACTCTGTCATCTTCCCTTCCTTCCCGCCATTTAAATTAGTCCACGAGTGAACGCCCCTTTACGGTAGGCCTATAGCATCCATGGTCCGCTTGGTTGGATAAATGAACCTCGTTCGATAATAATAATAATAATAATAATAATAATAATAATAATAATAATAATAATAATAATAATAATAATAATAATAATAATAATATTCAGTGTGAGATTTACTGCGCTCGAGTAGTTTAATAGAAAAATGAAATGGCTTTTAGTGCCGGGAGTGTCCGAGGACAAGTTCGGCTCGCCAGATGCAGGTCTTTTGATTTGACTCCCGTAGGCGACCTGAGCCTTATGATGAGGATGAAATGATGATGATTAAAGCCCGGATTTTCATGCGGTAATAGGTTAGATTGCAAACTAATTTGGTTAGTAGGAAATGTCAGCCACCCGCTCTTCCGTAATGTAGCAAGAGTAACATAAATTATAGGGGTTCTGATGGGCCGTACCCCTAATGTTTATGCAAACCCCATAGCATAGTCGTTGTGAAAGTAGACTATACTTGCTTCTCGTTTCAGTAAGTTTGCATTCTAACCTATTAATGCATAAAATTCCGGGCTCTGATGATGATGAAGACAAAACATAACTTACACCCAGCCCCCGTGCCAGCGGAATTAAACCAATTACGGTTAAAATTCCCGACCCTGCCAGGAATGGAACCCGGGACCCTGTAACCAAAAGCCAACACGCTAACTATTTAGCCATGGAGCCAGACAGTTTAATAGATGTGAATGGCTAAAAGATGAAGCTAAGACATCTAAGGGCCCACTAGGCTTATGAGCGCCGTAATAGGACTTGGATCGATGAACAGTATTTTGCCGTTTGCAAGCGCTGCATGGTCTGTCTTATAACTGTAAATGGACTGACTTTAATGGTACAGTCCTAATCCTTCTATTCCCAAGAGAACGGGTTCGATTCGTCAGATGTCGGTAGCATGTGAGGGTATTTAGGCCTAGACTAAATGCTACAACTCCGAATCATAAACTTCCGGCACTTCGAAGAACAGCTCTAAGCAGTCGATTTCGACGGCCCTGTCTCTTGAAACATCTATAGAATTTGAAGGGACCTTAAAACTATTATTATTATTTATTATTATTTGTTAGTATAGTCTATTCGCTAATCCGCCAACCAGGGACCAAGATAAGTTTCATTAGGCTCTAAGAACTTATAGCCTAGGTTAGCCTACATAATGAATGTGCGTGTTGTTTAAAGGGGCCTAACAGGTAGGTCATCGGCCCAGTTTCATACCTACATTCCGGAGTTAATTAAATTTTCGTTTTATCCAGTAGGTTTTCATTAGATAGGGTAGTTGTGTCAATAATAATAATAATAATAATAATAATAATAATAATAATAATAATAATAACAATAATAATAATAATAATAATAATAATAATAATAATAATAATAATAATAATAATAATAATAATAATAATAATAATAATAATAATAGACTAATAATAATAATAATAATAATAATAATAATAATAATAATAATAATAATAATAATAATAATCATAATAATAATAATAAATTATTTATTTTATTTAATTATTTATAAGTTATTATTATTAGTCTATTATTATTATTATTATTATTATTATTATTATTATTGTTGTTGTTTTTATTATACTCACAACCGGACGCGCAGGCCACCCACGGTCGTCAAATAGAAATATCTACACCAGGCCAACCGATCGTATCCTCGGACAGCCATACGCCGTACGTTAAATTAGATGGAATGCACAGTAAGCCTATCAAATTGATCCTTATCTCTAGTCGTAATAGATATTAAAAGAAACGTTCTCATAGCTAGCGAAGGGAGCCCATATGGATGTGGGTGGTAGAATGACATCCCAGTGGCTCTCAACTTGGGAGTATGGGTTGGTGACCACGGGGCCCTTATCTAAGTCCTCGCATTGATTCCATTTACTCGTGCTATGCTCCTCACTTTCATCTATCCTATCCGACCTTCCTTGGTCAACTCTTCTTCTTTTCCGACCCCGGCGCGTTTAGAACATTCGAGGGGTAGGGGGTCTTTCATTTTCACGCCCTTTGTGGCCTTTGTCTTTCTTTGGCCGATATTTTCATTCTTCGAAGTGTCGGATTCCTTCAATTGTTCTCTCTGATTGGTGTTATACAGAGGAAGGTTGCCCAGTTGTCCTTTCTCTTAGAAAATCATCACCACAACCACCACTAGCGAAGGGAGTGTCCGTTTACTGCCTACCTGCCTGGCTGCACAGAAGGGAATAGGGGTATGGTTGGCGTGGAAACGTAGGCGGACCCACTGTGGTCGCTATGGAGACGAGCCTACTGTTTGCGTGGAATTGCTTGGAGTTGCCAAACCTTTCACTTCGCAGTTATTTCTTTTCGCACGGTACACAAGAGCGAAAAGAAGGAAGGAATGTAGGATTGTGGCAACACCGCGCAACGGCCGTGCAGAACGCTTCTTTGAATGTTACCATTAGACTAGCCTTTAGGAACAAGACAACAGGGAGCTTAATTCTAATTCCAATGTAGGGAGGCCTATTCTGATGGTCATTTACTTGCACAGGCACAGTCTACTGATTCATTTTTTTCAAATTGAAGTCTGCTAGAATACAGGACTTGTTGGTGTGTTGTAAAGTGTTTTATGCTCAACGATGCCGAAATATAAATATGTTATGCCAGAAATCTGAATTTTAATGAGGCTCATTATAGTTCAAGTCTCATTACGAAAACTTACAGGTTCTTCACCAATCACAGTTCAGATTTTCGTTATGATACAGGTTTTCCACCAATCAGAGTTCAGATTTTCATTATGATACAACTGCTTGACCAATTAGGTAAGGATATCATCGCACCTGCGCTCAACGCACTAGCTTCGCATTTGTTTCCAAAATAAAACATGTCGGACACACAATCATATTAATATCAATGCACTTTCTACTTCAAATATTCCACAACCGCACGGCACATTCTCGCAAATTCACTTCACCAACTGTACAATAAACAATTTGTATTTTAAATAAAGCTAGGTTATGATAACCTTCTATCATAGCTTTGAAAACGTATGACATTGTCAAGGTCTCTGATCCACTCACGGAAAATCAATAACCCAGCGCATGCGCTCCGCGCTCTGTTCAGTAAACTCAGCTGTTAAGCGACATCTCGACAGAAATTTATGAATATTTAAAAATAGAGTTAGGCCCTATAATTATCGTCGAGCATAAACAGTCGTAGGCCTATGCAACTCACCTGTAATGGTAATGACTAAAGCCCGGATTTTCATGCGGTAAAAGGTTAGATTGCAAACTAATTTGGTTAGTAGGAAATGTCAGCCACTCGCTCTTCCGCAATGTAGCAAGAGTAAGTTAACATAAATTATAGGGGTTCTGATGGGCCTTACCCCTAATGTTTATGCAAACCCCATAGCATAATCGTTGTGAAAGTAGACTATACTTGCTTCTCGTTTGAGTAAGTTTGCATTCTAACCTATTAATGCATAAATTTTCGGGCTCTGGTAATGACACTCCGCTCGTTTTATAAACATACTCGTGTGTTAATTATTGCCATTATGGGCTTGTTGCCTAATGTAATATTGTGTTACCAATGGTGCTTATGGTGCCGAAGCATTAAAGGCTTTGCAGGTGAACGGGCTACAGGCCTTTGAAATGTGGATGTATCGCAGAATGTTGAAAATCTCATGGACAGACTACGTCACCAGCAAAACGGGAAATGGTGTGAAGTCTCAACACTCGTAATATGTAGGGAAGCAGCCTAATTTGCTCTCATCTTCCGAAATACCAAGTAGGCCCTACAGCCTGATAAAACTGATCATAGAAGACAACACAGAAATGACATGAAATGGCGGATGGCTTTTGGTGCCGGGAGTGTGCGAGAAAATGTTCGGCTCATCAAGTGCAAATCTTTTGATTTGACGACCGTAGGCGACCTGCGCGTCGTGAAGAGGAATGAATGATGACGAAGGCGATACATACACCCAGCCCCCGTGCCACAGGAATTAACCAATGATGGTTAAAATTCCCGACCCTGCCGGAAATCGAACCCGGGACCCCTGTAACCAAAGACTAACGTGCTAACCATTTAGCCATGGAGCCGGACAACAACACCGTGAAGGACGTTGGCGCGTGACCGACGAAGATTCAACACGCACGATATGGCAACCCTGATACGAAAACACAAACTAGAAAAACATACTCCATGATGATCTGTGAGGAGACGGCACCGGAAGAAAACATTGCAATACGGCCGGTGTTCACATTTCTTTTTGTAGATTTATTACTGATTCTGTTACTACAATGAACTTGCAGTCAAGTTTAATATTAAGCGATAAATAGGCCTATGCCACTTCTGATTATTGAAAAAAAGACTTGTGTTTAAACGAAGCTTTATCCATTGTGAACTCAAATTCAGAAATAATTGGGGTCGTATCGCGCACTGTGGCTGGTGCTTAGAGAACGTCTCCACCTTTTCATTTGCCGGTTAGCACCCTACTTCTGATTTTCTACCTGATCAAAAAGTGCGGAATTGATATCTCATCGTGTTACAGCAAGACCTCGCATCTCTCAATGCTCTTCCTATACATCATTTTCCTTCAGACTGATCACGCAACCCAGCCACATATTGATATGCAGCCCATCAGAACTAGTTTCCTTGAGTTCATTTTCCTATGCGCGTGTCTAATGGAAAATGAATCCGTACTGTAGGAATGCATGTTTTCATGACATATTTACCAGCTCCTAGAGTATGATGTACTTGAGGTTCATTTTCCTTTACATATACGCATAGGAAAATGAAAATTGTTCTAATGGGTTGCATATCAATATGTGGCTGGGTATGGTGATCAGTCTTCACGGAAATAATGGACAGAAAGAGCATTGTCACATTCGCGATTTTGGCACAGCAGCACAGTAGGGGCCAATCACCATGTTAATCAATCATGTTGATATTCATAATAATAATGCTATTGATTTTACGTCCCACTAACTACTTTTACGGTTTTCAGAGATGCCGTGGTGCCGGAATTTTGTCCCACAGGAATTTTTTTACATGCTAGTAAATCTACCGACACGAGTCTTAAGACCGACCTATATGAGCATCCTCAAATACCATCGGACTGAGCCAGGATCGAACCTGCCAAATTGGGGTCGTCTGAGCAACTCAGCCCGGCGTTGATATTCGTCCTCGTGGCTAGATTCCATGGACTGTGTCCTTAAGAATCAACTTTTAAAGTCCACCTTATGGGTGCATTATATGACTAAAGTTGTGTAGGCCTATGATCCGCTGAGAGACTTCCATGAAATCAACACTGATTTACATTAAGGGCTGACACTCATGTGGCAGATTCCCTGTCAGTTGTTTACTTAGTTTATAGAAATAATGATATAAAGAAGTTAGAAATCTATCGTACATCTTTCTTGGTAAATTATTCCAATCCCTAATTACTCTCCCTATAAACGAATAATGGCCCCAATTTGTAATACGGTAATATAATCATTTTTTCACTTAGGACGAATTAAAGGGAAGTGGCAAGCTGTTAAATTGATAATCACCTGTATCTGAAAAGCTCACTTCAGGTATGTGAAGGCAGTAGGCCAAAGAGATAGCAACAAGAGTGTACACTGAAGAGAAACCATAACTTAGTCACTGATCGGGCAAAAGGTTATATCTCACAATGCTCTTCGTATTCATTATTTTCCTTAAGACTGGTCACGCCTCCGAGCCAGATATGGATATGCAGTCCATCAGAACATTTTTCGTTGTGTTCATTTTCCTATGCTTAGGCCTACGTGTAAAGGAAAATGAACCTTGCCGTACCGCACTGTAGAAATGTATATTTGCACGACTTGTTTACGAACTCCTACACTATAATGTACGTAAGGTTCAGATTCCTTTACACATTACAGTATCATACGAAAATGAACACAACAGACATGAATGGTTCTGATGGACTGCATATCCATATCGACGGCTTTCATTTAAAACCTCGTATTACCCAATGCTCTTCCTATCCATTGTATTCCTTAATTAAGGCTTGTCTCGCCTGTCAGCTACATATTTATATGCAGTCCTTGGGAATAATTTTCATTGTGTTCATTTTCCTACGCTAATGTGTAGAGGAAAATGAACCTTAATTACATTATACTGTAGGAGTGCGTAAATTCGCCATTCAAACAACATCCCCACCATACGGTTTGGTAAGAGCTATTTACTTTTACACATCGGCATAAGAAAATGAGCACAACGAAAATTATTCTGATGGACTGCATACAAATATGTGGCTGGGAGGTGTGATCATTCTTATGGAATATAATGGGTAGGAAGAGCATTGTGTTATATGACTTTCTTACCCGAATAGCGACGAATTCTACTAATGTATTTTTGTAAAAATGATAAAAAGAGAGAGAGAGAGATGATGCTGATGATGTTATGTATTAATACAAAGTACTGAAAATCTGGGGATTCCATGGACAAAATTCATCCGGGGACAAAAAGTGAAATTGAGGGGTCATCTGACAGTCTATATTCGCCTATCTCGGCAGTGGGGACAAACCGTCGCCTGTTAAGACTGATTTAAAAATAATATCATCTAATGATTCACAGTGTTATCGCTGCCTGAAATATCCAAGGACTTGGTATGGAATACAGATGTCCCCTACGTACAGGGCAAACATATCTATGTCGAGCCGAGTGCGGTTAGCTCGAGGGGATGGGGTGAAGGAAGCTCCGGCGCGGCGGTTACACATCTCATCCCCTATTGTGAGCACCCTACCCTCACCCATACCTCATTGTGCTGTCTGCCACACAATTGCTCTATAATTTAGATTTAAAGTTGTTACCAAGAACGACAGTACTGAGATGAAATGAATTATTCCGGCTACTGTAATCGAGCCAATACAAAAGCAAATAAATTGTAGTCTTGCCAAGGAGTGAAAAGGGAGGGAGGAGACTGGCAGATGTTTGCCCATCTTGAAGCTATGGCAGGGGCTCTTCCATTCGATACTCCGTTTATACTCTTGCAATTATTGTACGTAGCGAAGAGCAACAAATATTGCATAAAGAGAACCATTCTTGTTCTTTTGTTTGATTTTATACTTTTATTTTCTTCTTATTTACTATTCCTTTCCTTTATCCTTTCTTATGTATTTGTTATTTTAATTCATTTATATATCAAAACTAGCTGTAGTATTGGCGTTGACCGGATAGTTTCTGAATATTTACCTTTAGGATTTGCGTTACCAGTTAGTTATGTGTGATGTGAATTTTTATAGAATTCCTTTTTGACTTGCAGATTGATATGTTATGATCTATTATGTAGTTTTAAAATTATTTAGATGTGTTTGATTTCAAGTTTTAGATTATTTAGTTTTCGAGTAAAACTTCGTCCTTATGGAACCTCGAATCGACTGGGAAGTATTTGATCCTGTCAAAAATAATAAGTGATAACTATATGTATTTAGCCGTCGCACTATAGATACGATATACAGGATTTCAACTGTCAATGAGACTGTCCCCCTCCTGCCCTCCACCACTAAGAGATATAAAATCTAGATTGTCACCATTCATCTCAGTGACCCAGAAAACTGTAGATTCGACACTGTTTTCGATTATTTTTATATCTCACTCCCCCTCACCCACACCCCAAAGGGGGCTGAACATGAATTTTAAAAAATTCGGTGTGTCACTAATTATTTCAGCTACCACGAAAACTATGGATTCGATAATATTCTAGATTATTTTTATAACACCCCCCTCACCCCCTGCTTATAAGGTTGCTAGGGGTGTCTTACCCTCACGCGGTTTGTCTCCTGATACTAATTGATAAGTGTACCAAATTTGGTGAAATTGCTCCAGTGGTTTAGGAGGAGATGTGTCATTTACACACCCACGCACACACATACATACATTTTTATATATAGTAAGATAATATTTTTATATGTAGTTTTTCGATTAATTTTATATCTCACACCCTTCGCTCCCCACTTGGACTTGCAAAAAATCTGGAGTAATACTATTCATCTCAGAGACCCTGAAATCTATGGATTCGAAACTGTTTTTAATTATTTCTATAACTCACCCCCCTTTTGCTCCCCACCTAAAAGGGGGCTGGACTTTAAAAAATTCTACAGTATTACTTTTCAACTCAGCGACCCCGAAAACTATGAATTCGACACTATTCTCGATTATTATTGTAACTACCCTCCTTGACCCACTCCCTTAAGGGCGCTAGGGATGGCTTACCCCCCACAGTGATCGTCTCCCGATAGTAAGTAATACGTGTACCAAGTTTGGTTGAAATTGCTCCAGTGGTTTATGTGTCATTTACACACACACTTCCATTTCTATATATAGTAAGATTTTTATACTCGTACTTCACCCCCTTTCCATCCCCGCCCAAAGGAGTCCTATGAGTGCCTTACACAACAGTATATTTTTTCCAGATATTAAGTCTTATTTGTACCAATTTTGGTTGGCAGCTATGCCCAAACGTACATACGTAATCTCACTGCTCTAGAATTCTGGAGCTGACGTTGCCATGGTTACGGCAGTTCATTTCTTTATCCAATTCCTAGAGCAGGGGTAGTGTGGTGCCAATTTCTCCGTAACGGTTACTTTTAGGGCCTTAAACATGGTTTTCGGGCCCGTAGGGTTTACCGAGTTTTGTTCTTTGCGTCAAGATGATTAAATTGAGCTTTGTCTCGTCCTTATTCGACAAATTCGATATTTTGCCTATAATAGTATAAAACCGTTGTGGTTTTCCTATAAAACCCCCGTCTTTTCAAAGATTTTAAAATGATATGCATATCGAAACCTTCCCCGGGGTGAGTATACTCTAAATATGAAGTTTGGTTGAGATCTATCCAGCCGTTTCGACGTGATGGTGGAACAAACAAACAAACAGACAAACAGACACGAACAACTTTATTTATAAGATTTCCAGATATAGAGAATACCGTTTTCAATCACGTTCATTATGTATCTACAGGGTTATATTGAATATATTATTTTCAATAGTATTTAAAAATGTAAGTTACAAAGAAACTATTTTACGGCATCACTTTAATTGTATGTATGTTGGGTATTCAGTCCGAAGGCTGGTTTGATCCTCCACAGCTCCACCAAAGGCTATTATAGAAGTCTAGGCATCACTGAAGAGGCATACTAGGGAAATGAGGAGTGAGGTAGTTTCCGGTTGCTTTCCTCACTGAGCCAGATGTTGCTATTGCATATCAGTCTGCCAAGCCGACTGAAATGCATGCACCAACCGACCCTATGGGTGATATTTTCACACCAATCATAACAGGGACTGGCTGCATAAGGAATGGTATTACTAGCATGGCTCATGCCTCGGTCACTTTCATATTGTCAAAGCCAAGGATGAGACTGAGACAGGTCAATGAAAGTAACAAATTGCTGTAGCCCATAACAGAAAACATAGCACACCGTAAACACTACATCCTGCCAGCAAGGGCTCTCACTTTAATTATAACTATTCCTCGGATTTTTAGGTGGTAATAGGTTAGAATGCAAAGTAATTTGGTTTGTAGGAAGTGTCATGCAACCCGTTGTACCATAATGTAGGAAGAGTAGCATAAATTCAAGGAGTTCCATAGGCTGCACTCCTAATATCTATGCAAATCTCATAGCATAACCGTTGTACAGTGTAGGGTATACTTGTTACTGGCTAAAGCATGTTTGCATTCTAACCTATCAGTACCTAATAATCTGGACTCTAATTATAACCCTTATTATAACCCTTATTACAGTTACTCTTTAGAAGACAGGATACAGTGCATACAGTAGTGAAACAAGAAACACACCTCCGTTAACACCTTTGGAAAAAATCCGTTAGTCTCTTATATTTTGTTACTGTTAACCGTTCCTCCCTTCACGTTGAAAATCCTCGTCAATACCACGCAGCCGAGATTCGTAAATCGAGCTTGTCATCCGTGACTTCGGGGGTTGCTTTCGTACGTACCGGTAATTCACACCCAAGAAACAGCAAGGCTTCGCCGATTTTCCGATCATTAGAAGTTTTCGTTTTTCAGTTCCCGTCATATTAGCTCTCAGCATCACTGTAACCCTTTCTTCACTTGCTGCCTCTTCTTGACAAACCAAAAATGCGTATTGCACAGTTGATGTTTGGCAAAATTCGAGTTACAGAGTATGTCTTGCTTCAAGGGAGGAAATGTTTGCGTCGAGAAGTCGAGAAATTCGTGTAACCGAATTTCGAGTAATAGAGAAATAAATACACGTGAAGAATAGGATAAACTGCCGGAAAATTTAATTCACTTCGAGATACTGAAAATTCGAGTAATGGAGGTTCGAGATATCGAAGTTCGACTGTAGTTTGTGGATACATTCATTTTTCTTTGGATTTGTTGGAATTCTTTATCTTTCCTGTGAGTCGAGTCAAACGATACATACCGGACGAGTTGGCCGTGCGCGTAGAAGCGCGCGGCTGTGAGCTTGCATCCGGGAGATAGTAGGTTCGAATCCCACTATCGGCAGCCCTGAAAATGGTTTTTCGTGGTTTCCCATTTTCACACCAGGCAAATGCTGGGGCTGTACCTTAATTAAGGCCACGGCCGCTTCCTTCCAACTCCTAGGGCTTTCCTATCGCATCGTCGCCATAAGACCTATCTGTGTCGGTGCGACGTAAAGCCCCTAGCAACAAAAAAAGCAAACGATACATCTGAACCCCATGTATGTCGTAAGAGGCTACTAAGAGGGGAACAACCAAACAATCTGTACTTGTTCTCTCGTCTTCTAAGGCCATACACACTTTTCCGCGTAATAGACAAAATGTACGAGTGCGAAGCTTTTTGTGGCAAATTTTGTTTTAAAATGTTATTTTGAAAGCAGGTAATTTAATTTATTCCAACAAACGAAACAGTGTGATATTTAGGGGAAATGAATCTCCCGTTGCAAGTCGTAGGCTACCCTTGAAGCTGAGATGGGCAGATCTTTTTTGTTCCAATCCCACTGCCGGCAGCCCTGAAAAAGGGTTTCTGTGGTTTCGCATTTTCACACCAGACTGTGCCTTAATTAAGTCCAGGGTCATTTCCTTCTCACTCCTAGACCTGTACTAACCCATCGTCACCATAAGACCTATCTGTGTCGCTGCGACTTAAAAAGAAGGAGTTCGTGAATATTAACTAAATGTGTATATCGTTGTTGTTGTTGTTGTTGTTAAAACACCGCTAGGTAATAATATTTCAGCTTAGAGCTCTGACCAGAAAGGGTCTGTCAACTAAGGTTCAGTATTGCACGAGCTACAACGAATTTTCGTTCTGTGCCGCGGGTCAGTATTTCTCCCTTCAACATTGATACATAGCGGTATTTTGAGGCGCAAAGGCGATATCTGTCCGCCTCTGTGGTGTACTGGTTAGCGTGATTATCTGCCACCCCTGGAGGCCCGGGGTCGATTCCCGGCTCTGTCACGAAATTTGAAAAATGGTACGAGGACTGGAACAGGGTCCACTTAGCCTTGGGTGATCAACTGGGTAGAGGTGGGTTCGATTCCAACTTCAACCATCCTGGAAGTCGTTTTGCGTGTTTTCCCATTTCTCCTGCAGATAAATGCCGGGATGCTACCTAACTTACGGCCACGGCCGCTTCCTTCCTTCTTCCTTGTCTATCCCTTCTGATCTTCCTATCCCACCACTAGGCTCCCGTTCAGCATAACAGGCGAGGCCGCTTAGGCGAGGTACTGATCCACTTCCGCAGTTGTATCCCCCGACCCAAAGTCTCACGCTCCAGGACACTGCCCTTAAGCCGGTGGAGGTGGGATCCCTCGCTGAGTCCGAGGGAGAAACCAACCCTGGAGGGTGAACGGATTAAGAAAGAAAGAAAGAAAGAAAGAAAGAAAGAAAGAAAGAAAGAAAGAAAGAAAGAAAGAAAGTGGGTATGTACCTAAACAGCACGCTTCTGTATTACAATTCAGTGTATAATGGAGATGTGCGTGAAATTCAATTTTATTGAAACAAATATTTCTGCTGAAGAGTGAAGGAAATGTGTGTGGCAGTACGGAGTATAGACTGTATGGGATACTGCTTATAACATTCATATCGATAGCGGATACTCACCCCTGATACAGAGCTATTCTTTCGGGCTTAACCCTCGTGTAGTTCGTTGGTTTTAATACCATGATTGTACTGAGGATTATTTCTAGTTTATGAGTGCACAATGCTACAACATGCTAGTAGCTCTCATTTCTGTTTTCAACAGCCAACGTATCGCAGAGGTATATAAGCAGCTTAGCATGTTCTAAAATTACACTGCTACAAACAATGTATGGCGTTGTACTGTATTGTAGGCTATCACCACAGATGAATACTGTGTAGCTTATAGCTCTTTCTGGTTTTAAAAATAAGTAGCGACGTACTGAAATGAAAATCCACAGCCTATTTCCATTCATTCGACCGAGTCAGGAATGGAATTCCAACTTTATCTTCATAGTGTGATCTTACCTACTTACCTCTAATTCAAGTTCCTTACTCATATCATTTATATATATATATATATATATATATATATATATATATATATATATTTCTTTTTATAAATTTAGTTTCCATTGTGGATCAGTGTGTCATATTTGTAGCCATTTCAATTTCAACTTTGTCTGTTTATAACTGTTAGGTTCTTCAGTCTGTTGAAGCTAATTTATGCATGTATAAAATTTAGAAACTACCTGAAAAAGAAAACATATGATAACAGAATTATACCTGGAAAGAAACAACCTAACTTGATTAAAAATAGAATGACGCGTTTCGCTGTTGAAATAATAGCATTGGATTCTATGAAATCACGCTCGGAAATAATTAGAAATATATATAAACATTTAGGTATATTTCTGATGATCATGATGATGCTTGTTCAAAGAGGCCTAGCAACTAGGTCATCGGCCCCAAGTATGTTTCCATTTAAATCCTCAAATACTTGAAATTTGGAAGACATCTTAATGAAATGCTCCAAAAGTGCTTCCTCCCTTTTTACTAATCTAGTCTAATTCTGTTTCTTAATGAAGTAGTTTATTTTTGAGGCACTTCATAAATTGTATTCATTCATATGGAGTCTCCGTGGCTCAAGCGGCAGCGGGTCAGTCTCTCACCACTGATTCCGTGTTCACATGTCGGTCACTCCATGTGAGATTTGTGCTGGACAAAGCGAAGGCGGGGCAAGATTTTTCTCCTGGTACTCCGGTTTTCCCTTGTCATATTTCATTCCAGCAGCACCCTCCAATATGGTTCCATTTCATCCCTAGAGAAGTGCAACAGGCTTCGGCAGCTGGCACAATTCCTATCATCACCGCTAGATGGAGGCTTCATTCATTCCATTTCTGACCCGGCTGAATGACTGAAAACAGGCTGTGGAGTTTCATTAATTAATTCATGAATTAGTTTTGACAGATTGAAAACCTTAACAGTTATAGCCTGTGAGTGAATGTTAGTGATAGAGGAGGGGGTGCTGTTTGGGGCGCTGAGGTTCCAATGCTCGTCGATTCTGGGTACAGATTTCCATTTCAAACATCCGATGTTAAGGCCCCGTAGCCTGGTAGGTTCCAACGATCCCAGAAATAAACTGAAGACAATTTTTTGTGGATCACTGTTAATGTGTTGGACTCCAAATTTCAACGTCGTGGGTTCAACTCAGCAGAGGTAGTCGGAGTTTTCAAAGGTGAAAGAAAGTAACCCACCGAGCTCGATAGCTGCAGTCGCTTAAGTGCGGCCAGTATCCAGTAATCGGGAGATAGTGGGTTCGAACCCCACTGTCGGCAGCCCTGAAGATGGTTTTCCGTGGTTTCCCACTTTCACACAAGGCAAATGCTGGGGCTGTACCTTAATTAAGGCCACGGTCGATTTCTTCCCATTCCTATGCTTTTCCTATCCCATTGGTGCGACGTAAAGCAAATAGCCAAAAATAAACATAGAAAGTAGCCTACTCCATGCCGTATGTTGATCTATGGTGACAAATTTGGTATTCACGCGACAGAATTAATTAATTAAAAATCAACCGTAGGTCACCAAACAACTTCTCTGCAATCTCGTATAGTAAAACGAAATGTTGAATTGATATGTAGGCAGCCGAAATAGCATCAAAATAAAATACCTGCTCACGGAGGCTAAATACATATTATTATTAATAATACTATTTATTTATTTATTTATTTATTTATTTATTTATTTATTTATTTATTTATTTATTTTTCGCTAATCGGCCAACTAGAAACCACGATAAGTTTCACTTCACATTGTAGCATTTAATCAATTTGCGATTGATCCAGCAGGTTTCCATTAGCTCGCTGTTCCGAACGCGGCATTCATTCGACCACCTTGCACCAGTTGCCAACTTCATATCCCGGTAAGTCCAAGAAGTCACAATTCTTGTTCTGAAAAGGTCTCGTTTGTGTGCGTTATTTGTTCGTAGGCAGTGGCGGCTCGTGACAAAATGTTTAGGGCGTTCACAACAACATTTTTGTTCATGTCTCAAATCAGCAAAAAAAGTAACATACTGTAGGTACATAAATCCTTGTACGGTTCCTTTTTTTCCACAAATAATATGGTAGAACCCCTGTAACCGAGGATAAATTTTATACTAAACTAATCTGTTAGTGTAGAACAAAAGTAAAATTCATAATAATTTTACTACACCGCGAATATGGAAGGATGCGAGTACTACTCTTGGTTTTTAAATAGCATGAAGTTCACCTGGGTGTTAGTGTAGAACAAAACCAAACCCCATACCCTACCAAGCGACCACTGGTCAGCCCGGTGGCCTGCGGATTATTAGGTGTCGTGTGGTCAGCACGACGAATCATCTCGGTCGTTATTATTGGCTTTCTAGACCGGGGCCACCATCTCACCGTCAGATAGCTCCTCAGTTCTAATCACGTAGGCTGAGTGGACCTCGAACCAGCCCCCAAATCCAGGTAAAAATCCCTTACCTGGCCGGGAATGGAACCCGGGACATCCGGGTAAGAGGCAGGCGCACTACTCCCACACCACGGGGCCGGCTGTGTTAGTGTAGAACAAAAGTAAAATTCATAATACAAGGGAAAAATATCGACATGGGTCGACGCGCCGAACAAATAGCATTAAAAAATCATAATAACTGTACTGCGTACATTGAAGGATGCAAGTACTATTCTTGGTTTTTAAATAGCACGGAGTTCACCTGGGTATGTCGAGAAGCATAGAAATGTGTACCGCAGTTACCGGTCGATATTTTTAAATAACTGATTCCGGATTGACCCCAATAGTCTCCACATTATCTCGGTTAATCAGGGTTCTACTCTATCACATGTTAATTATTTTCGTTCTGGAAATTATAGACAACACTAACATAGGGAATTTAATACTCGCGTTTTTGTGTGCATGAGAATTTTCATGTTTATTTATTTTTGCACTCAAATGAGCAAGGTCTGTGCACCCAGCTGAATTGCATACACATCTTTCTTTGTTGAACAATAAACAGGCCAAACCAAAAAGCTCATTCCTAGATATGCATCCACAGAGCTACTTGCGTATTTCGTACACTTCTCTCTTAAACTTACGCCCATACTCGCGTTTGTCAGTTTTTGTAACTTTTTCGATAATCAAATCTGGTTTGTCCGGTCCAAGCCTTTTAATGTGTAACATCCTGAGGTTAATATTTTGCTGGTTAAAATTACCTGAACTGAATTCATTTCCTTTTACACAAAGAATATCATGGTTACAAACCATACAAACAAAGAAGCAAAACACAACACTCAAATAAATTTCACTTGAAAATATTTTTCAATCACAAGGTACGGTATAGCAAACTTCTTACTGCGATTACGAACATCTGTTCACAACGAGCTAGAAAATGTCTATTCAGAATTGCTAGCGAAATCTGCCGGTAATATAATGCAATAGTAGCTCATGGGAGGCTGTAGTTAACCGTAATAGGGGAGGACCCTTGTGGTCAACTGTAATACTGTCACTGGTTTGATTGTGGCTCTAGACGGCAAGGCACGTACCTTACAGTGCTCCTCACTAATGGGAATATCAGTGCATATACCATGACGTCATCTGCTTTGGGCATGCGTATAGTCTTAAGCACAATAGCGCATTATCCAGTGTGCTCGCTGCACTGTCAGTCAAAACGAACAACTGTCGGTGTAACGGAGCTTCGATATAAGTCGAATGCTTTCCATCGATTGTCGATATCGGGTCAAAGAAAGGAAAGTTTTAAATTAACCATGAGTGCGTAAAGATGTATTAAAACTGGGTGTTCACGTGCTCATGTGCTCCTGAGAGCCCCCCGCCACTGGTCGTAGGCCCTTTTCTTCGAGGTCTTTCTTGACATTAACGTTCTTTCTTTCTTTCTTTCTTTCTTTCTTTCTTTCTTTCTTTCTTAATCTATTTACCAACCAGGGTAGGTTTTTCCCTTGGACTCAGCGAGGGATCCCACCTCTAGCGCTTCAAGGTCAGTGTCCTGGAGCATTAGACTTTGGGTCTGGGCATACAACCGGGGAGGAGGACCAGTACATCGCCCTGGCAGCCTCACCTGCTAAGCTGTACAGGGGCCTTGTAGAGGAATGGGGAAGATTGGAAGGGATATACAAGGACGAGGGAAGGAAGCGGCCGTGGCCTTAAGTTAGGTACTATCCCACCATTTTCCTGGAGGAGAAGTGAGAAACCACGGAAAACCACTTCGATGATGGCTGAGGTGGGAATGGAACCCACCTTTACTCAGTTGATCTCCTGAGGCTGAGTGGATCCCGTTCTAGCCCTCGTAGGCCTACCACTTTTCAAATTTCGTGGCAGAGCCAGGAATCGAATCCGGGCCTCCGGGGGTGGCAGCTAAACATGCTAACCACTACACCACAGAGGTGACGTTAACGTACCAGGAAATTGATTTTTTGGTTTTGAGTCAAAATTATTAAAAATGCGTTTTGTCCATCGATAGTCGTCCATCCGTCGAAAGTGGCCGTTGAAGCGAGCCCTGCCTTTGCACATCCGTGATCTTCTCTGTCTTAGAGTAGATTTCTTGTCAGGATATTCTTATGTACCTACATCCCGTTTCTGTAGTTTGGGCCAACAGTGTTGTGGATAATCTTTCTCTCTTCAGGTCTAACTTAGCGAGCGAGAGAGAGTAAGGCATTCTGACGCATGGAGAGATACCGGCTTGACGACAGTGTAATAATAATTAATTTTTGCATTTATAGAAAGGCATATTATTATTATTATTATTATTATTATTATTATTATTAAAGAATGCTACAAGTTAGGAGTGAAAGGATATTTTGAAAATAATGGTACTGTAGTATTAGAACCTATTGGTTTTACGCCCTACTAAATGCGTCTATGGTTTCCGGAGGCTTAGACATGCTACATTCCGTAGGGGTTCTATTACATGCCGGTAAATCTAGAGATATGAGGCTGGCGTATTTGAGCATCTTCAAGTAGCCTACCACTAGACCGTGTCGAAAGCATCAGTCTCTCCCCTGAGCCACTCAGATTGGCTCGAGAGGAGAACTTAGCTATTATCTAAAGCAAAGCCATCACTGGACAAACGTCGAAAGGCCCTTACAGGAATGAAAGGTAGAGTGCTACTACTATCTGATGTCAGACTCGTTGGCTGAATGATCAGCGTTCTGGCCTTCGGTTTAGAGGGTCGCGGCTTCGATTCCCGACCGGGTCGGGGATTTTAACCTTCATTGGTTAATTTCAATGGCTTGGGGGCTGGGTATTTGAGTTGTCCCCAACATTCCTGCAACTCACACACCACACATAACACTATCCTCCACCATAATAACACGCAGTTACCTACACATGGCTGATGCCGCCCACTCTCATCGGTGGGTCTGCCTTACAAGGGCTGCACCCGGCTAGAAATAGACACACGAAATTATTATTAGTAGGCCTACTATTTGATGGCACAAACCCGCGCGAGGTCCCGACCTTGAAGGGGAATGTAGTGTAGCGGGTGACTACTGCTGTGCTACTAGGAGCGAAGCCTTGTGACACTAACGTATTCGCTATTAGCCAACGTGAACACTTCCGTAGCAACTAGCGAAGTAAACGTTCCTCCCCTTTCTCTCACGCTGTAACACACGTAGCCTACTCTCCGCATACAAAACTCATTTAGTGCTCAACTAGGGTTTTGTGCTATCAGATAGTAATCGCATTCTAACTTTACTAGCCTATTCGAGTCTCCGGCTCTACGTGGGGGTACAGTGGTTTGGTCTATGTC
Source organism: Anabrus simplex (assembly GCF_040414725.1). Classification (NCBI taxonomy): domain Eukaryota; kingdom Metazoa; phylum Arthropoda; class Insecta; order Orthoptera; family Tettigoniidae; genus Anabrus; species Anabrus simplex. The sequence continues at coordinate 362,635,641 of NC_090269.1, read as the reverse complement.
TGGCACCAATGCATTAATTTGGTACTTACTTGTTTTTGTTGTAGGCTGAGTGTACCTCAGGAACACATGCCTCTCCAGAAAATGGAAATATTTGGACTTCCAGATGGGGATTCGAACCCTCGTCCTTCCGCGTTAATTGAGTATGACTTTACCTCCTCGGCCTTTACCTTCTTCAGTTACTGTTATGAAAGGCTAATAGCCTCGCCCCCCCCTAAATACAGCAATCACTACCATCAGTCCCGGCTTTGCGGGTGAAGGGAGGAAGTCAGCTCAGCAGAGAGAGCGCCACTATGTCAACAGCCCACATGTTGACTTAAAGAATTGGCAATATGTGAAGAGCTCATTATTTCAAGTGCCGCTTCCCAGACTAAACCACACAAGGCGTTGTAATGTGTTTGGCTAGAAACTGGCAGCGCGGTGGCAGCCTCGGTCAAGAGAAATGCAACCAGATCCAGTTTACGACAAGCAACCCACTTGACTTGCAACAGGAGAACATCTGCACTGATGTGGGTGGTTGAGGGCTCTTAGAACCAGTTTCCAGAGATGAGTACTTTGCTACAGACATTCACGACCAGAATATTTAGACTCATTTAAGTTGGATGTCATAGCGAACACAAGCAAGGGATTCGGATGACAAGAATTTCAACCTCAGTCTAAGAAAGTCAAAATTGTACCTAAGTGACTTCTGGTATAGTGATCATAGCCACGGACCATCCATTTTTTCCATGGAACCTGAACCATTGGAATTTGGTCATTGTTTGGGTCAGCAGTCCATAGACTGATTTGGTGCAGAACTCCATACCACCCTTTCCTGAGCTACCTTGGTCACCCCTGCCGTTCTTACCACTTACATTTCCTTCAACAGCCAACTGGAAAAATCTTAGGTATCTTAAGATATGCCCGCCTCTGTGGTGTAGTGGTTAGCGTGATTAGCTGCCACCCCCGGAGGCCCGGGTTCGATTCCCGGCTCTGCCACGAAATTTGAAAAGTGGTACGAGGGCTGGAACGGGGTTCACTCAGCCTCGGGAGGTGAACTGAGTAGGGGTGGGTTCGATTCCCACCTCAGCCATCCTAGAAGTGGTTTTCCGTGGTTTCCCACTTCTCCTCCAGGCGAATGCCGGGATGGTACCTCACTTAAGGCCACGGCCGCTTCCTTCCCTCTTCCTTGCCTATCCCTTCCACTCTTTCCATCCCTTCACAAGGCCCCTGTTCAGCATAGCAGGTGAGGCCGCCTGGGCGAGGTACTGGTCATTCTCCCCAGTTGTATCCCCCGACCAAGAGTCTGAAGCTCCAGGACACTGCCCTTGAGGCGGTAGTGGTGGGATCCCTCGCTGAGTCCGAGGGAAAAGCCGAACCTGGAGGGTAAACAGATGATGATGATGATGATCTTAAGATATGTTCTATCATTCATTTTATCTGTTTTTCTGGTTAAATTCCGCCAAATCGTTCTCCTCCACACATTATACCCATAAGATGAAAATAAGAGTTTTGGAGAAAGGAGCGTTGTACGTGCCATTGCATGGTGTTGCTACATTCCTCCATTCCTTTCTCCTTCCCCTCTCTTCCGGCTCACTTGTTCGTTCGTTCAGACCGCTGTGCTCTGCTGCATGTAACTCAGAAGTGAGAGGTTTGGCAACCCCAAGCAACACAAGCCGGCCAGCAGGCTTATCTCCATGGCAACCGCAGTGGACCAGCCCACGTCTCCATGGCAACCATACTCCCTACGTCCTTCTCCCCACCCAGGCCGGTAGTAAACGGACCTCCCTCTAAGACCTGTCAGAATGCAACTTTCAATTTTACATTTATAGATATTTAGAAGGAAAAATAATACAATAATAATAAAACCAATCAAACCCCATGGCGCAACAGCCTCGAAGGGTCATGGCCTACCAAGCGACCGCTGTTCAGCCCGAAGGTCTGCAGATTAAGAGGTGTGGTGTGGTCGGCATGGCGAATCCCCTTGGCAGATATACTTGGCTTTTCAGACCGGGGTCGGTACCTCACCGTCAGATGGCTCCCCGATTGCAGTCACGTAGCTGAGTGGACATCAAACCTGTCCTTAGCTTCAGATAAAAATCCCCGACTTGCTCGGGAATCCAAGCAGGGGCCTCCGGGTAAGAGTCAGGCACGCTACCCTTACACTAGGCCTACGTATTTGAGCACCTTCGGATATCATCGGATTGAGCCGGGATCAAACCCGCCAAATTCGCGTGAGAAGATCAGCGCCTCAACCGTCTGAGCCACTCATCCCGGCTAACTTAAGGCCGAGGGCGCTAGATAGGTTACATTTAAATGACGCACTTCCTTTGTACAGTAGCCTACTTACTTACTGTACGTAATTTAGATTTGACATTTGGATGGGAAATTGTAATAATAATAATAATAATAATAATAATAATAATAATAATAATAATAATAATAATAATAATAATAATAATAATAATAATAATAACAATAATAATATGCCTCAGTTACCGACTTACAATCCTTCTGAAGTGGTACTATGTGTATTTTGCAAAGGAAGGTTCAGATTTCCTCCTCTAAATAGACTAAAGCTTTCAATAATCAGGCCGTCAATGACCTCCTTAGCTGCAGGATACCTTGGTTCCTCTGTTTCGAAAGTCAAATGTTCGTACTTACTTACACTGACTGACAGAGCAAATGCAACACCAAGAAGGAGTGGTTCGAAAGGGATGAAAGTTGGGGAAAAAACAGAGACGGCACGGACGAATAATTGATGTTTATTTCAAACCGATATGCAGGTTACACAATGCGCACGGCATCGACTCAGTAGGATGTAGGACCACCGTGAGCGGCGATGCACGCAGAAACACGTCGAGGTACAGAGTCAATAAGAGTGCGGATGGTGTCCTGAGGGATGGTTCTCCATTCTCTGTCAACCATTTGCCACAGTTGGTCGTCCGTACGAGGCTGGGGCAGAGTTTGCAAACGGCGTCCAATGATATCCCACACGTGTTCGATTGGTGAGAGATCCGGAGAGTACGCTGGCCACGGAAGCATCTGTACACCTCGTAGAGCCTGTTGGGAGATGCGAGCAGTGTGTGGGCGGGCATTATCCTGCTGAAACAGAGCATTGGGCAGCCCCTGAAGGTACGGGAGTGCCACCGGCCGCAGCACATGCTGCACGTAGCGGTGGGCATTTAACGTGCCTTGAATACGCACTAGAGGTGACGTGGAATCATACGCAATAGCGCCCCAAACCATGATGTCACGTTGTCTAGCGGTAGGGCGCTCCACAGTTACTGCCGGATTTGACTTTCTCCACGCCGACGCCACACTCGTCTGCGGTGACTATCACTGACAGAACTGAAGCGTGACTCATCGGAGAACACGACGTTCCGCCATTCCCTCATCCAAGTCGCTCTAGCCCGGCACCCGGCACCATGCCAGGCGTGCACGTCTATGCTGTGGAGTCAATGGTAGTCTTCTGAGCGGACGCCGGGAGTGCAGGCCTCCTTCAACCAATCGACGGGAAATTGTTCTGGTCGATATTGGAACAGCCAGGGTGTCTTGCACATGCTGAAGAATGGCGGTTGACGTGGCGTGCGGGGCTGCCACCGCTTGGCGGCGGATGCGCCGATCCTCGCGTGCTGACGTCACTCGGACTGCGCCTGGACCCCTCGCACGTGCCGCATGTCCCTGCGCCAACCATCTTCGCCACAGGCGCTGCACCGTGGACACATCCCTATGGGTATCGGCTGCGATTTGATGAAGCGACCAACCTGCCCTTCTCAGCCCGATCACCATACCCCTCGTAAAGTCGTCTGTCTGCTGGAAATGCCTCCGTTGACGGCGGTCTGGCATTCTTAGCTATACACGTGTCCTGTGGCACATGACAACACGTTCTACAATGACGGTCGGCTGAGAAATCACGGTACGAAGTGGGCCATTCGCCAACGCCGTGTCCCATTTATCGTTCGCTACGTGCGCAGCACAGCGGCGCATTTCACATCATGAGCATACCTCAGTGACGTCAGTCTACCCTGCAATTGGCATAAAGTTCTGACCACTCCTTCTTGGTGTTGCATTTGCTCTGTCAGTCAGTGTATTTTGAATGATTCCTTCGAGCCTTGAGTAAACTCTTAGACTTCTTAAAATGTGTAAACCACCTTTTTTTGCAGTCCTTAATTTCTTCATTTGGTACTGTGTGATTACAAAATAAGAGGGCAATCTTTTTTGCCTCTATGATCATTTTATTAGTTTCTCCTAGCGTTACAAGAGGAAATTGGTTACAAACTGAGTTTAAGAAGGACGACATTCCTGGAACGTTTTCATTTTAAAACTCACTCTGAAATTCAACCTCTAATGGCGCCATAGAAATTCTTCTATTTTAACTTATTACCTCTTTTCACTTTATGAGCCAACGGCCGTAGCCGTGTTGAAACACCGTATCCCGTGAGATCTCCGAAGTTAAGCAACATTGGGTGTGGTCAGGAGTTGGATGGGTTGCTACGCGCTTTTGGTGGGGGGTAAGGGAATGGAGGAGCGGAAAGGAACTGGCCACCCCACCTCACGCAAACTCCGGCTCAGGAACACCTCTGCGGAGGTTCGGACCTACCTTCGGGCAGAATAACGCTTACCGTATCACTTTATGGTGCGACTGTGTATGAGCTACATAATGGTTATCTCAATTTATTTGACAAATCTTCTTTTTAGTCTCACCCATTCAATTTCTTTTCCAACAAGTAGGCCCTAATCAATAAAATTACGATTACGGTACAATTACTTTACAGAATGAGAGTCGTTAGGAAGTCACTGACTTTTTTCACATGAGGCTGGAATGATACCTAAGCTTGCTAGGAAAATATCGTCGCTGCCGGGGCAAAACCTCCTATGTGAAATATTTTAGCTTAGAACTTTGGCCTGTAAGGTTCTGTCATCTAAGGTGCAATATTGTGTGAATCCCCCCCCCCCCCAATGGCACTACAGCCCTTGAAGGGCGTTGGCCTACCAAGCGACCACTCCTCAGCCCGAAGGCCTGCTGATTACGAGGTCTCGTGTGGTCAACACAACGAATCCTCTCGGCCGTTATTCTTGGCTTTCTAGACCGGGTCCGCTATCTCACCGTCAGATAGCTCCTCAATTCTAATCACGTAGGCTGAGTGGACCTCGAACCAGCCCTCACGTCCAGGTAAAAATCCCTGACCTGGCCGGGAATTGAACCCGGGGGCTCCGGGTAAGAGGCAGGCACGCTACCCCTAATATTGTGTGAATATTGTCAAGGCATTCTCGCTCTTCATAAGGTATGCGCTGCGGGTCAGTATATCTCCAAAAATATTATCACTTAGGAGGTTTTGTCCCGGAAACGACGATATAGGCTATTACTTCCTTATTATAGCCGCCTCTGTGGTGTAGTGGTTAGCGTGATTAGCTGCCACCCCCGGAGGTCCGGGTTCGATTCCCGGCTCTGCCACGAAATTTGAAAAGTGGTACGAGGGCTGGAACGGGGTCCACTCAGCCTCGGGAGGTCAACTGAGTAGAGGCGGGTTCGATTCCCACCTCAGCCATCCTCGAAGTGGTTTTCCGTGGTTTGCCACTTCACCTCCAGGCGAATGCCGGGATGGTACCTAACTTAAGGCCACGGCCGCTTCCTTCCCTCATCCTTGCCTCTCCCTTCCAATCTTCCCATCCCCCTACAAGGCCCCTGTTCACCATAGCAGGTGAGGCCGCCTGGGCGAGGTACTGGTCATACTCCCCAGTTGTATCCCCCGACCAAGAGTCTGAAGCTCCAGGACACTGCCCTTGAGGCGGTAGAGGTGGGATCCCTCGCTGAGTCCGAGGGAAAAGCCGAACCTGGAGGGTAAACAGATGATGATGATGATGACTTCCTTATTATTATTATTATTATTATTATTATTATTATTATTATTATTATTATTATTATTTTAGAATACAGACATTAAGAGGCTATCATCACTAAAAGAGGCTAGACGAACTTTCGAAATTATCGCTCCCAAGCAATGTTTGCATGTTACATTCGCGTTTTCATTATTTTCAGTGTCAACAAATTTTAAAAAAATGTCTTCAAATAGGGGAATTGAAATTCCATAACCCTTACGTTGTTACATGTTTATTCCGGTTCCATTCTCAACCATGTAGTACATGTTTGTCTAAACTTCAACTAGTAATCACAACAAGCTGCGAGTACATGAACTGGTGCCCGTCTTACTTTGGTTTTATAGGTCTACACTTGGCGCGCCACCTTGTGAGTGCTGGAGCTCCGAACTTACCGAACACTCGATGCGGTGTTACTAGAATGTATCGATTACCAAAATATACGATTGCAATTTTATTTCAAGAAATAAATTACGAGTAGGCCTAAAATGATATTTTGTGAAATGAAACGATGTCCGCCGCTGTGGTTAGTGTGATTAGCTGTAACCACCTTAGATTCGGGTTCTATTGCCGGCTCTGCCACTCAATTCGGAAAGTGGTAGGAGGGATGGAACGAGGTACACTGAGCCTTGGAAGGTCAACAGAGTAGAGGGGTGGTCCGATTCCAACCTCAGCCATCCCTGAAGTGGTTTTCCGTGGTTTTCCCACTTTTCCCCCAGGCAAATGCCGGGTTGGTACTTAACTTAAGGCCACGGTCGCGTTCTTACTTATCCATTCCAATCTTCCCATCTCCTACAAGCCCCTGTTCAGCACAACACGTGAGGCCGCCTGGGCGAGGTACTAGTCCTCCTCCACAGTTGTATCCATGATCAAAAGTCTCACTCTCCAGGACACTGCCTTTCAGGCGGTAGAGATGGAAGCGCTTGCTGAGTCCGGGGGAAAACTAACCCTGGAAGTTAAACGGAAAGGCTAATGTATGTGATGAAAAATTGAATGAAAAGTAGGCCTAATTATTAGGCTTACAAGTAAAAATGACTAAGAATGTGATAGTTACAGGTTATTCCATTACTTTCACGCACTTACTTCCAAACTCTGTAAATGTTGATCTGCCACATATAGAAGTAATGATATTGTGACCTGACTTCTGGAACACACGGTATTGAAATAATATGTGCCTGTTCCCGTGACCCGAGCCATTCCTCAGTCAGTGACCCTACGCACCCACACGCTGCTCAGCTCTGACCTTCTTTAGTTCTCAACTCAACTCGTCATGGACCATCAACGACTGTAGCTCATCGTAACTTACAGTAGTAGGCTTTGTATCCGAATAACTACTGTAAGTTCCATTCGACTATTGTCCGGCTCCATGGCTAAATGGTTAGAGTGCTGGTCTTTGGTCACAGGGGTTTGGGGTTCTATTCCCGGCAAGGTCGGGAATTTTAACCATAATTGGTTATTTCCACTGACAAATGGGCTGGGTATATGTGCCGTCTTCATCATTTCATCCTCATCACTACGCGCAGGTGATCTACGGGTGTCAAATCTAAAGACCTGCACCTGGCGAGCCGACCATGTCCTCAGACACTCCTGGCACTAAAAGCCATACGCCTTTTCATTTTTTCTTAGAGAAAGGATTTTTATTGACTGTTCACCTCACGGCTCCAATGACCAGTCCGGTGTAAGAATATAAGAAACTTCAACCAGGCAACGGTTGTCTATCACCACAATTTTGTCCGGCTCCATGGCTGAATGATTAGCGTGCTGGCATTTGGTCACAGGGGTCCCGGGTTCGATTACCGGCAGGGTCAGGAATTTTAATCAACATTGTTTAATTTCGCTGGCAAGGGGCTGGGTGTATGTGCCGTCTTCATCATCATTTCATCCTCATCACGACGCGCAGGTCACCTACGGTTGTCATATCAAAAGATCTGCACCTGGCGAGCCGAGCATGTCCTCATACACTCCCGACACTAAACGCCATACGCTATTTCATTTCACCACAATTTTATCGTTTTCATGTTATCATTTTCATTATCATTAGGCCCTATAGCTCCTGCATCATCAGAGTAGGCACTGAAAAATCAAAAATGAAAATCCACGGCCTGTTTACAGTTTCAACCGGGTCAGGAATGCAATGAATGAAGGCTCCATCTAGTGACGAGGAAGCTCGTGCTGTGACCTCTCCCTTGTAAGCAATCAAAGTATGATTATGTAATCCGTACTACATAGTACGTGGAGTAATAATGTTATTGACTTTACGCAAACATACCTCCCAAGATGAGAGGCCCTTGGGCCCCTTTTATTCGCGTCTTGGAATACGGTACAGTATGCATGTATGTGTGACCCTAAGTACTGTAACCTAATGTGTTATCTCTTAAGGCTGATTTTCTAAAGATTCCGACCAAGATTCGAGCTAAATTTTAATTTACCCACCATTATTAGATGTATATAATTTCTGAGGTGTGGTCAGCGTAGTGCCTTTGTTCCTGGATTTCCACACGGACGGCCTAGGTTCGATTCCAAGTCGATTCCGGCTTGGAATTTTCACCTGAAAAATCAATGGTGTCAGAAAGGGCATCCGATAAAAACCCAAAGAGCCACTGGGAAAAGCTGAATAAAGTTTCAGTTTGTTTTATTGGACGTTTATAATTTAGGTGATAGAGTTCGTTTATCACGTAGCATGAGCTCTATATTGAATTCTCGCCTCATTCCTCGCGGAGTTCGGTGAAATAGTGGATATATAAATTAAAGGATAAGCCAACTCACACATTTCAATATTGATAAAGAAGAGGGACAGGCTCGACGAACGTGACAGCGAAAAAGTTTTAAATGCTAAACTGATGCAAATGAGTTTGTTAGTCATACTCGGGTCGCTTGAAGTTCAAACAAGTGGAGTGCATATCAATGAGTTGGGATCAGAGCGGTGTGGTCCAGTGCTTCTACAATGAGCTGCGGTATCTGGGCCCAGGTTGAGTAGAGCTACTACCTCCATGATGAATTAGCTTTTCTGTAAGGCTTCATACTGGAAGGAAAATGTTATATGTTCTGTGGTCCCTTCCTAGTAACTCATTGTGTTAACTCATACACCGTAAGGCATCGTTGTGTCCTTTGCTCTCGAAGCTAGTTGACATTTACGAGTGCTTAAGTGCAAAGGAATGTTGTTTTTTTAGGTCATCAGCTCAGAGGCTGATTTGATCCTCCAGGAGAAGTTATGCGGTCATAAGGAAACACCCAAAACCAATGGCGGCGCCAAAATGAGGCGTACCAGGTAAGAAGAGGAGTTATGATCGTAATGCTTAAAGAAGCGTTCTGACATTTCTTAGAGGGAGGTCCGTTTACTGCTTGCTTAGTTGGGGAGAAGAAAGTAGGGGGTATAGTTACCATGGAAACGTGGGCGGGCCCACTACGGTTGCCAGGGAGATAAGCCTGCTGGCCGGCTCGTGTTGCTTGGAGTTGCCAAACCTCTCACTTCTGAGTTGTGTACAACAGAACACAGCGATCTGAACGAACAAAAAAGTGAGCCGGAGTGAGGCAAAGGAGAAAGGAATGCAGGAATGTGCAATGACACAGCCCTATCTGTCAAAATGCTTCTTTCAATATTACGGGTATAGGTAGCATGCCGTTACTTTCCCCATTGGACCAGAAAGTGCTATTGCAGCACGGCTGACCCTATGAGCAACACCTTTCATAACACTCAGATGCACTGGTCGTGCTCTGAATGTCATTGCGCAGCACCATCCATACCCCAACCGTGTCGTCTCAAAGCTCACGAGTCTCAAAACTCACGAGTTCCAGGAAAAGGATTAGTAAGAGTAGGTTTCTCTACCTGGGACAATCTCAAAACTCACGAGCAGAGCCAGTTCTTCTTTGAATGGATAAATGTCCACCCTATTAGTGACGGGTTAGTGGAATACTTTTTTTTTTTTGCTAGGGGGCTTTACGTCGCACCGACACAGATAGGTCTTATGGCGACGATGGGATAGGAAAGGCTTAGGAGTTGGAAGGAAGCGGCCGTGGCCTTAATTAAGGTACAGCCCCAGCATTTGCCTGGTGTGAAAATGGGAAACCACGGAAAACCATTTTCAGGGCTGCCGATAGTGGGATTCGAACCTACTATCTCCCGGATGCAAGCTCACAGCCGCGCTGGAATACTTTTAATAATCGAATAACGTCCATCCGACTATTTAAATAATCAAATGAATAATCAAATCAAATAATCGAATGAGTTTCAAATATAATTCAGTTATATCGTGCAGAATAATCGGATGCGGCATGAAAACATTTTTCGGCTTAAGTGTGTCGGGTAGATAATCGATTGAAGTAAGCGAATAGATGATCGCTTACGAAAAATAGAAATACCCCTTTTTCCAAATGAATCTCCAAATGTTGAAACTAAATGAGCGAATTAACTGTCTTGATCTCTAATATGTTTAAATAAAATTCCTTATTCAAGTAAGGATAATGGAACCAGGCCCCAGTACTAGCAACTGACAGTTTATTTTAACTAGCAGCGGGCAATATAGACTACTGTACCTACTTTAATTTAATGTCGTCCGGCTTCATGCATAAATGGTCCAAGGGACCCAAGGGGTCTCGGGTTCGGTGTCCGGTCCGGTGGGAGATATTAACTTTCATTAGTTAATTCCTATGGCTCGGGGACTGGGTGTCCGTGCCCTCTTCAGCATTAGGCTTCATCTTAGGTAGGGCCTCAGCCTCACAGGTGTGCAGGTCACCTGTACGGCGTCAACTCTAAAGACCTGCACCAGACCTCTCCGGAGGCCACTCGTTATTATTATAAATTTATGTGAAAGGGAAAAAGTACATTATATTAGCTTTAAGACAACAGCAAAGTATCTTAAAAATAATGATAATAATACACCTCGGTCTCTTTCATTCACTAACCATTATTTTCCCCCTGTGGGTTGGGGTGGCAGAATAACATTCACAGTATCCCCTGCCTGTCGTAAGAGGCTGGACCAAGGAGCTCTTAAATTATTTAAGAAAAGACCTGATAAACAACTGATAGGCAATCTGCTACCTGGGTGACTGCCCAAATTTGGTGGAAAAAACATGGGTTGAAGGGAAACAACAGTCATCGCGCACCTCATCCCTCCTGCAGTCATCGCAAAAACCTGCTGTTCAGATTCGTGAATTTGAGACCAATTAGAATGTTTACTTTAGCGACAAGTTTGTAGTCGTGAGTTTTGAGACGTAACCATCCCAGCAGTTTGCATATTGACACAGCCGTGGATGAGACAGGATCTTCGGTGGAAGCTACACTTTATTCTGGCCTGTACCGAGAGACAGATACAAAAGGGCTGCATTCATCAAGAAATGACAGTAGAATTTGTATATTTAAACATTACCTTAAACATTTTAAGCTAATATTCCACAAATCGTGATTTGTCATTCACGAAGATATAGTCGCCTAATAAGCTTGTAGACCTACTAGGAACTGTCCCGGTATTCGCCTTAGAGCAGGAGAATGGAAAACCACGGAAATCCCTCTCCATCTCCCGAATGCAGAGGCGTAGAACCGTGGCCACCCGTCCACTACTTGGTTGGTTGGTCGGAGTGCAGAGCTGTCGGAGCACGGACCAGCCGTGACCTACTCTGCAACCACCGACACGATTATTCTTCTTTCTCTCATCCCATGATTTCATTATTTGCTCCTTAATTCCTGTAATATTCAACATGAAGGCAATGCAGTGAAATACAACACGTGCGCTGTCCACTAGAGCGAAGGAAAGGTTTCCTTGACTGCTCCAATCTGAGCGCAGTCCGTCTCGCTGACATGCGGCAAGCATCTATACGCAACAAAATCATTTGTATAGTGCGCGAGACATCGAGGTACTCAGCCACACCGTGGGGCAGCGAGACAGCGATACATCTTCGGCATGCACAGTTCCATTAATTCCAGTGTTTTTGTTTTAGCAGTGATGTAGACATCGATAGTGACCCACTCGGCATGTTTCCACCCTTACAAGTGTTGCACCTGGATGGGAAAGTCATACGAAATTACAATGATTATTATTATTATTATTATTGTGTGTATATGAACTACTCTTCCTATTATCCCTGTGATGTTTATACACGGTGTATCTAAATTCTAATTGCACACTTTGAGAGCTTGTTTGGGGAATGAAGTAGAAAACGCACCGTTTCTCCGCTGCGTCAGTAAGTGGAACGGGTACGCACGTTGTTGTTACAGTGCTTCTGCGTCCACTTACAAGAACGGCTAGACGTGGTAACCACTCACGTCGATACAAACATTGTTCCTGCCTATCACGTCTCACAAACACCTGATAGTCGCACATCCGCCTCTGCCATTACCCTCTGACTTCACCTGTGCCTCGTAAATCCGACTCTTCTTGCAAGTTCTTCTAAGTGGACGGAGAAGCTCTGCAACTACAACGTACGTACGAGGGCCATCCATAAATTAAGCTTCCCTATTAAAGAAAAAGACAACATAGTTAAATGAAAATCTTTATTGGCACAAGATACAGCAATGTTGGAGATATTTTTCGACATAAGCCTAATCACTACCAGAATTCATACACTGTCATATTGTGGGGTCAATTTTTGTATGCCGGTGTCGTAGAAGTCTGCCACCTGATAATAGAACCAGCGGGTGACATTCGTCTTCAGTTCTGCGTTGGTGTGAAAATGCTGACAGGAGGATAGGAATTTCTTGAGGTGCAAGAAAAGACGAAAATCACTGGGAGCAAGATCAGGACTATACGGTGGATGATCAAACACCTCCCAGGCGAACTCCTCAGAACAGCTGTTGAGTGCCGAGCCGTATGTGGGCGAGCATTGCCATGGATTAGCGCATCTGCACTGAGCATTTCACGCCTCTTGGTTTGAATGGCCCATCGCAATTTCCGTAGAAACTTTATCACAGACCGAACCTCGCAGGTGGCGGGAGAAACAATACGAACCACTGCTGCTGCGCTACTGACACCGGTCCGGCCGGTATATGACTGCTACGTCATAGATCAGTCGCGCATGCTCATATTTCGCGGCTAAATACGTTTACGTTACAAGAAAAGAAATAGAGAAACTTAATTCTGAATGGCCTACGTGAGCTCCTCAATGATCCATGTAACGTGGGTCTTTTATACGAGTGGCAGCATTTTTCTTTTAGCGGTAAAATGGTACATTTCTAGATGCGGGCTCCTGTTTACAATGTTATCCACTCGGTACCACCTACAAGTCCTGAAAGTGTGAATAGGAATTTAGGTACACTTTACATATTTGTTTCCTTTCCTAGTCTTCTGTTAGTACATTTTTCATTCTTTTGTATTTCTTGCTTTTCTATTAGCGCATCTATACTTAGGACGGACGTGGTTTCGATTTCCTGTCCAGAAGTCGAGATATTTAGAATGGAGTCTTCCACACCAGAGTCTTGTAAATCTGACTGTAGTCGAAGGTACGTTAAACACGTCGCACATTAATAAATGATATTCTTCCTTGTCTACCCATTAAAGATTTAAAGTTCCTGGGTTCATTAATATAATTCAAGCTTCAAAATTAGACTGGAAATTGTACTAAATATTCCGGCTCTATGGTAGCTTTCCTGCGGTTTGTTTTCACCGATTTTCTGTTCATTCATTTCAGAAAAGTGCTAAAATATTATTTGATAACATATGTTGTATATTATGAGTAGGTAGCATATGTTACTACTCTAGCATTTCAAACTATTACACATGATCATATTTAACACTTCATTTGAAGATTTAGGCCATTCTTTGGGACGGGGAATGAGCAAAGCGAATTCCGCAAAATTGTTTTCTTAGAAAAGGGGGACTCGAAGAGGACCATGGGGCCAATCAATGTAAACGTTGAAGTGCACTGTCAACGGTCAGGATATCAGAATATAGACGCACAATACAATGCTCCATTTAGCTTAAGTGAGATTCTGCGTGTGTTGTGAGCCGACGACCTAGATTTTAGATATATTTAAACAACAACAACAACAACAACAACTACTACTACTACTACTACTACTACTACTACTACTACTACTACAATAATAATAATAATAATAATAATAATAATAATAATGATAATAATAATAATAATCACCCCAAGATAGCGGGTTCAAACTCGGCAGAGGTAGGCGGATTTTTGAAGGATGGAAGAACTCCATGGGATACTCCATGTCGTTCATGTTCATATTTCATGTTCACCCGACAAAATTCACGAAATCTCAGCCACAGACTTTCAAGAGAGTTCGGTTTAATCTGACATCTAGTAGGCCTAGAGTAAAACGGAATTCGAGATTGATCGGGAGACAGGCAGATGGCATCAAATACAAATGTGTGCACGCGATAGCTGAGGCCATACGAATATCATCATTATCATCATCATCTGTGTGTTGTGTTTCCAGATGTACTGTATCTGAGACTTGAGGTAGGCCTATATATTCCGAAGTGTACTATACACGGACTGTAAAAACAAACCAAACCAAACTCCATGGTACAACAGCCCCGAAAGGCCATGGCCTACCAAACGACCGCTGCTCAGCCGAAGGCCTGCGGATTACGGGTTGTCGTGTGGTCAGCACGACGAATACCTCGGTCGTTATTCTTGGCTTTCTAGACCGGGGCCGCCATCTCACCATCAGTTAGCTATTCAATTGTAATCACGTAGGCTGAATGGACCTCGAACCAGCCCTCAGATGCAAGTAAAAATCTCTGACCTGGACGGGAATCGAACTCAGGGCTCCCGGGTAAGAGGCAGGCACGCTATCCCTACACCGTGGGGCCGGCAAGGACTGTAAAACTTGTGTAAAATAGCCGCTTATACTGGGACTTCAATCTAATTTTACTAACATAGTTAAAGTTTCTAAACTATACCCCCTCTCCTGGATGGGGATGCCTTTCGTAAGAGGTGACTAAAAAGAGGACCCAGGAGATTGGGATCATGTGTTGGCGACCAAGAGTCCGCTTGCTGAGGCTTGTATTGGTTCCACTTACTTGTGTTAGGCTCCTCGCTTTCCTCTTTCCTATTCGACCTTCCTTGGTCAACTCTTGTTCTTTTCCGACCCCGACGATATTACGATTTGGAGGCCTTTGAGGCGTTTTTCACGCCCTTCGTAGCCCTTCCCTTTATTTTGCCGATACGCTCATTCTTCAAAGTGTCAAACTTCTACCATTTTCTTTCTGATTAGGGTTAATAGAGGATGGGTGTCTAGTTGTACTTGGTCGTAAAAAACAACAATAATAATAATAATAATAATAATAATAATAATAATAATAATAATGGAGTACGGCTTTTAGTGCCGGGAGTGTCCGAGGACATGTTTGACTCGCCAGATGCAGGTCTTTTGTTTTGACTCCCGTAGGCGACCTGCGCGTCAAGATGAGGACGAAATGATGATGAAGATCACGCATACACCCAGCCCCTGTGCCAGTGAAATTAACCAACGATGGTTCAAATTCTCGACCCTGCCGGGAATCGAACCCGGGACCCCTGTGACCAAAGGCCAGAACGCTAACCATTTAGCCATGGAACCGGACTTCTAAAACACTAATTAATCAGGATGAGTGGCTCAGACGCTGGCCTTCTGACCTCAACTTGGCAGGTTCGATCCTGGCTCAGTTCGGTGGTATTTGAAGATGCTCAAATACTGTACGTCAGCCTTGTGCTGGTAGATATACTGGCACGTAAAGTAAGAAATAGTCATGGGCCTCTCACAAGCCATGCCCCCCCCCCCCGACCCGCGGGGTCTGGCGGGGGGGGGGGGGAGGGGGCTTACCGCCGCCACTGAAAAATGAAATGAAATGTCGTATGGCTTTTAGTGCCGGGATATCCCAGGACGGGTTCGGCTCGCCAGGTGCAGGTCTTTCTATTTGATGTCGGTAGGTGACGTGCGCTTTGTAGTGAGGACGAAATGATGAGCACAACACATACATCCAGACCCCGCGCCGTAGGAATTAACCAATTAAGGTTAAAATCCCCGACCCGGCCGGGAATCGAACCCGGGACCCTCTGAACCGAAGGCCAGTACGCTGACCGTTCAGCCAAGGACACTGATTACTGTGTAACAATCGTCACTATACAGTAAGGCTTGTGGTAGCATGGATGGGAGGTGTACGAAGAAGTTCACTGCGTCTCTACGGACGACTCAAGGAGAAGAGTGGACATCATAGCCATCAATAAGAAAGAGAATAAAGCGATGGTGTTAGATCCTACCTTTAGCTTCGAGAGGGATCTGCAAGCCCAGGATGTTAATCTAAAAAATAAACAAACAATTTATACGCCATGTCTGCCATACCTACCAGTCAAACATAATATCCATCTTGGTGAATGGTTGTCAGAGACCTCCTGTTTGAATCCAGAGGTATCCTGCCGAAGAACACAGACAATATCCTCCAAAATTTGAAAATTCCTTCTTACGGCATAGAGAAAAATCGTATTACAGATCATAAGAAATTCTCTGCACATTATACTGTTGCATTTATACCTGAAATAGTAATCTCCTTACGACGAATTTTCCAGAAAAAAATATTATTTCATTATTATAATAATTATATACTGTAAGTTATGTATTCCGGACCTTTATGGTCAGTGGAGGACGGATGATTTATTTCCAATAAGTCTTACTACTTCATCGAATGATGATTTCAAAAGATATTTCACAGTAAGCCCACAGCCTAGAACTACCCTTTGTTGGGATCGAATTTTTCAGGGAGACAGTATTGACTTCAGTTGGCTTGTAGCCGCCGCAGAAGACAGCTGCTAAGGTAGAAAGTGTACCAGACCTTGGGGGGCTGTGCTTACACACTTCAGCTCTTCTGGAAACAATATCTCAATTGACACAGCATTGACGTCACGGCTCGAACCAAGGACTTGTTTACTCTGTTATATTCCACGTCTGCTGACGTGGGGAAACTACCTGTTCATCTTGAATGTTTCAAACACTTTCAAAGTTACAAGTATTACTGAAGAGTCCTCCTAATATCACGACCGCAGCTTGTTAACTAGAGGATCGTGACCATTCTTATTCATTAAAACTTGAAAAGAAAAATCAGTTATTGGAGCACAATATATGACGTAAAGGAATGTTAAGACATGCAACCTCTCTGGTTCAATTAAGTGTTTATCTTCGGATTCCCCAGATAAATAAAAAAAATATCCTTGAAAATGTATAAACAAGATCTATGTGCAGATGATTTTTCGCATAGTGAATATTGCTACAGTGCTAGGAAAAGAGAATAGACCAATAAGTGAAACCTGTAAGAAACGGAATCTCAAGGTTCCACGTTCTTTTTTCCGCTGTGCACAGGTTTCGGTTGAGGACATGTAAACGTGATGAAAGGTAGACCTACATTCCACTAACTTATTGTGTACCGGGGTTCTGCAAAGTAGTCTCAGATGTTTTCTAATCAATTTCCCGCATTGTGGAGCTCTTATGATGAACAACATACTACTATATGCTGTAACACTTTATACATAGTTACCCACGAGAGACACTACAATCCTTTCACTGCTTTTCATCTACTCAAGGAAGTTACTTTTCTCGTAAATTGCAATTTGTTAAATACACACAACTCTCGATTTACCGTGATCGGATCAACCGCATTGCGGCTTAACCGCGATGTCAAAAACACTAAAAATGCTCGAGTGTTACGAGTTACAGTAATACAGAATTACAAAGGGTCGGGTAATACTGCCGAGTCGTAATAGTAGCAGGGGTGGCGCGACCTTAAAGTTAGGTAGTCTGTATGTTTTTCTTTGCCTTATGCCTATTAGTTTCAACGAAAAGTGCTGTTTATTTTTCCATGTATTAATTGTGCTAAGTGCTACTTTTACTGCAACACATTAGGTAAGTTAATAAAAAACAATACAGTAGTATCATTTATTATAATTTTAAATGTACTTTCAATACGTCTGCTCCATTTTTAACTTTATGCGGGTTAACCGCGATTTTACTTATCCGGGAAACCTTAACTCTGCATTATCCCGGTTAATGGAGAGTTGAGTGTATACAAGAATTGTTTTCTGGACAAAACTTGTAGGATTGCAAACATTATTCCTTTCCTTAAAAACTCAAGATAAAAATAATGCCGGCCTCAGTATCTCAGAGGGTAAAGCGCTAGATTTCTGATTCCAAGTTGGCAGGTTCGATCCTGACTCAGTCAGGTGGTATTTTAAGGTGCACAGGTACGCCAGACACGTGAAAGAGACAAAATTCCGGCACATCAGCTTGTCTAAAAACCGTAAAGGTACGAGGTGAGTGGGACTTAGGCCTATAACCAATAATAATATTATAAATTTAAAAAGTCCGCCTCTGTGGTGTAGTAGTTAGTGTAATTACCTGCCACCCCCGGAGGCCTGGGTTCGATTCCCGGCTCTGCCACGAAATTTGAAAAGTGGTACGTGGGCTGGAACGGGGTCCACTCAGCCCCGGGAGATCAACTTCGATTCCCACCTCAGCCATCCTGGAAGTGGTTTTCCGTGGTTTACCACTTCTCCACCAGGGAAATGCCGGGATGGTACCTAGCTTAAGGCTATGGCCGCTTCCTTCCCTCTTCTTTGTCTATCCCTTCCGATCTTCCCATCCCCCCGCAAGGCCACTGTTCAGCATAGCAGGTGAGGTCGCCTGGGTGAGGTACTGGTAATCCTCTCCAGTTGTATCCCCGACCCAGAGTCTGAAGATCCAGGACACTGCCCTTGAGGTGGTAGAGGTGGGATCCCTCGCTGAGTCCGAGGGAAAAAACCGACCCTGGGTGGTAAACAGATAAAGAAGAAGAAGAAGATAAATTAAAAAACTTGTGAACTAATCAGCTCTCATCATTGATGAAAAATTGCACATATAAAATTGTACATTTTCCGCTGCATACTGAGAAACTGTTTCTAGTCCGCTTGGTGGCCATGATCGTTAAGGCGTTGAAGTCTAAACGGTCTGACACCATGGTTAGCCGGTTCGAGTCCTGTTGGTCGAAAACATTTTCACCATCAGAATGTTGGCCGGGAGGGTAGGGGAGGTGGGGGTATACAATTTCTAATCACTAGA
This sequence comes from Anabrus simplex, assembly GCF_040414725.1. Lineage (NCBI taxonomy): Eukaryota > Metazoa > Arthropoda > Insecta > Orthoptera > Tettigoniidae > Anabrus > Anabrus simplex. The sequence goes on along the minus strand of NC_090269.1, from coordinate 362,616,761 downwards.
TTGCGTGCCAAAAGCCTGGATCAAATTCCGAACCTCTCCGCAGTGCTCGTGTGGAGCGAGGGCATATGACGCTGTTGATGGTAATTCGTCCGTCGGATGGAAACGTTAAGCCTTGGTGCTATTCGACAGGAGTAGGCCCGCACCGGGATTCAACCTCTCCCTTCCTACTACTGTATTATAAATCACGTAAAAATTTCACTTCACTAACTCCTCTAATGAGGTTGACGTCAGGAAGGGCATCCGGTCATAAAAACCAGCCATGACAGATTTATTTCAATTCATACTCGACCCCGTAGAGGCACGGAACAAGGGTTGGACAAACAAAACAGAGAAACTGTTTCCGTTTCCGCGTTGGGCAGTTTCCGCTAAGTACATGTAGGCCTACTATCGCAGATATTTTCGTTTTAATCTCGTGGGGTCATGGAATATTTCCGTTAATACCAGGTTTTCGCTGTGAGCTTGTGTTTAGAGTTGGCTGTTGGAATGCTTAGATTTTCTGTACCATTACTACTCACTGTGTCCCACCCAGCATACGACGATCTTATTCGGTGTGATGTCAGTAATCTGCTTCAACCATCGATTTCAATTATAATTTAATTTATTCATAAATATTCTTCTTCTACCTCTGCCACTTTTCCCTCACCTTGGTGGGTTGCGGGTGTGATTTGTGTGGCACATATTGACTTGGTCTATTCTTATGGCCCGAAGCTCTTCTTGAAGTATATGCTATGTGGAATGTGCACTTAAAAAAGACAGCAAAATGCAAGAAGTACTTGCTTAAGGTGGCTATGAAGTTCAGTGAATAGTCACAATGAAAATGAAAATCCACAGCCTGTTTACAGTCATTCGACCGGGTCAGGAATGGAATGAATGAAGCCCCATCTAGCGACGAGGATAGGAATTGTGCCGGCTGCCGAAGCCTGTCGCACTCCTCTCGGGCAATGATTAATGAATGACAGATGAAATGAAATGATATTGGAGAGTGTTGCTGGAATGAATTATGACAGGGAAAATCGGTGTACCCGGAGAAAAACTTGTCCCACCTTCGCTTTGTCCAGCACAAATCTCACATGGAGTAACCGGGATTTGAACCACGGAACCCAGCGGTGAGAGTCAGGCGCACTGCCGCCTGAGCCACGGAGGCTCTAATAGTCACAATAAGATAACAAAATAGCAGGGCTATTTTTTCAAGCTCTGATCGGTCGCGAAATTAAAACCATAATGAAAATAACAATATTTTCAACAATATTTTCATTTGCAACATTTAGCTACACCGTCCAGCTACTTCTCTACATAGTCGCCTCTCCCACGTAGACATTTGTCGTAGCGTGGTGCCAACTTTCCAATACCCTCGTCGTAAAAGGCAGCCGCCTGTGCTGTCAGTCACTTCTCTACGCTGTCTAAACACAGAAATTGTGAACCGACGATTTTGTAGATTCACCTGATTCACTCGCTGAACAAAATCATCGGTCGACACTCGCTTCCTTCCCTGACCGCCTGCATCCTCAACGTCCGTACGTCCTGCTTCAAAGATCCTGCACCATTGTCGCACTTCACCGTCAGTTTCACCGTACGCATTACTCATGGATTTCGCTGCATTGCACCTCTCAGCATGAAGAAATCGAATGACAGCACTCACTTCACACTTGGCGGAAGACTCTATTGTTCTATAGATCATTACATTTTCGGAAAACAGTACTGCTCTTATGGATCTACAAGGAGTGAACTCACACCCTCTTAGACACCCATAATTCTTCATGATTAAGGAATATTGTAATGTACTATCTGCGCACCTTTTCTGCATAGATTTACACCCTAGTGCTGAATTGGTCGACCTCGGCAATCTGCGAGATTCGTACTGGTAACCTTTGAAACACAAATTATGAATCGTTGATGCATCGCTGTGCTACATCTGGCGTTCACTTTACGTACTAGTACTGTTGTTATTTACACAGCAAAGCCAAACTATAGAATTCACTCTAGGAATAAGATTCGCATCGAGAAATGTTATATAATGTTATATAATGTGTGTGTGACACAGTTGTTGGCTTAAGATAACAAAGGTTTAGCAAAATTCATATCGATCGATCATATTATCGATTCAATTCAGATTTCATTTCCATTCAGTTGGCAGTAGTACTGGAACCGGAATTGCTCCCTCCTTACTCCTCAAACCCGTACACAAATCTATCGATAAAAAGTACGCAGATAGTACTTTATCTTGTATTATGAAAGAAAGAAAAAGGATGAGGCATTTTTTCTCGTGAGTTATTAAAATAACTACTTAACATTATCTATTTCATAAATACATTCTCAGGGAGGAAGCACTGTGGCGGAAACAGCCATCGCTTTGTTGTCGTCCGTAATTTTCCTTCTGAGTTACTCTGGTAGGTTACATGTAACGCGTAATCCGTTACGCTGTAAATCGCCGGCAGTTTATCACTGTTGAAGAAAAGTAATTTTCTTATTTGTGTGTGTGTTCTAGTATTATTGTACTGTACAGCAGTTATTATTGAATAGTTTGATGGTGTGGTGTGCAGTGATAACTTACATAACAGCATGACTTGAAATGATATAGAAATTCGCTATAATTCTTAATTATGCTTGATTTTGACATTTAGCTCTTGTTTCTTCTTCTTTTTCTTCTTCTTCCTTATCTGTTTACCCCACAGGGTCGGTTTTTACCTCAGACTCAGCGAGGGATCCCACATCTACCTCCTCAAGGGCAGTGTCCTGGACCTTCAGACTCTGGCTAGGGGAATACAACTGGGAGGATGACCAGTACCTCGCCCAGGCAGCCTCACCTGCTATGCTGAACAGGGGCCTTGAGGGGGGATGGGAAGATTGGAAGAGGGAAGGAAGCGGCTGTGGCCTTAAGTTAGGTACCATCCCAGCATTTGCCTGGAAGAGAAGTGGGGAAACCACGGAAGACTACTTCCAGTATGGCTGAGGTGGGAATCGAACCCAACTCAAACTCAGTTGTTCTCCCGAGGGTGAGTGGACCCCGTTCCAGCCCTCGTACCACTTTTCAAATGTCGAGGCAGAGGCGGGAATCGAACCCAGGTCTCCGAGGGTGGCAGCTAATCACACTAACTTACACACCACAGAAGCGGACGCTGTTGTTTCTTAAGCGCATTTTATTTTTGTCAACATTTTCACGCATTGCTGTGAAAACCGAAGTGAGCCGCCGATAACCCACGTCTCCTTGAGGAAATCAAAATAATTTACAGCTTAACCTCTTCCCCTTTTAATCTTGAATTTAAATGTTGAATTTCAGAAATGTGGCACCACCGTTTCCCTGTATTGCTGTGGAAAACAAAATGAGCCGCCTTTAAAACCCCCGTCCCCTTGACTTACTAACAGCAATTTGCAGCTTAGTTTCTTCCTCATTCTATCTTGAACTGAAGTACTGAGTTACACACATTTATGTGCGGCCGTTTTAGCATATTGCAACCTCTAAAACTCCCGTCCCCTTGAGTTCCTGAAAACAATTTTCAGTTGAATTTCTTCTCACTTTTACCTTAAAATGAAATAATGAGTTTCACCAATATATGTGCCACCATTTTCTCGTGATGATGCTGAGCAGAATCATTCGATATGGCAACCTTGTTGTCATTAAAGCAATACAGTACTGGTTTCTTAACATGGAATGACCTATAGGTAGACATGTTAACGTGTTCACTGCGCGCTCAGAACTGACAAGTGCGACATGACGCGGTCGACGGGCATACTAGAGATACTGCGCAACACACCTGCATAGCGCTTCATTGAATTCTCACCTTGGTTTTAACTTCGCGACTGATCGGACCTTGAAAATAAATAGCCCTCATAGATTAGGTGCACAACCTTGAATGGGGCTGCCTAGCTGAGGTGGTGGAGGCGTGCTCGGTTCACTCAGAATGATGCAGGTTCGATTCCCCGACAGGAAATCGAAAAAATTAAGAAACGAGATTTCCACTTCTGTAGCGGCACATGGCCGTCAGCCTCCACCAAAAGTAAGTACTGTGTTAGTTCCTGGGCATAAAGGCAGCCAGACGCAGAGATAACCACTTTATCCCACACCATGGTGAAGTTATGGAAAGTGGAAGCCTTTACCTTCCACTACTCCAAGGGCCTCCATGGCCAGTACGGAGATGGCTTTGCTTTGCGTTGCTTTGTACAATTCTGAAATAGGGCGATGCATTTCTATTTTCGTTTTCTATTTTCTTACAGTACTCCATGAAAGAATTTGTGTTACAATGACTTACAATGACATTTCTCAAGATATTTGGGAGTGAAACCTTATCTATTGTCATGCAGAAAATTATTTCTACTTCACACGAAACAACAGGACAAGGCTTAAATTCATCAGTTTAATTCGCTTCAAAAATTACTTACTTGCTTACTTACTTACTCACTTACTTACTTCCCCTTCATGGATTAGGCTAATAGTCTGTTCCGACCTCAGATTTCATTCCATCTTTTTATAGGACGACCAGTATCTCTTCTTCCCGTAGGATGGTATTCCAGGGCAAGTTTTGGGATTGTGTGTTTATCCATCATCAGAACATGGTTTTTTCAATTTATCCTGTTTTGGAATATTCCTTCATTCGTTGAGAATATACTCAATTGTTTTCTTATCTCTTCATTTCGTATTTTATCATTTAGGGAGTATCCTTTCACTGATCTTAGGAATCTCATTTCAGATGATTGTATTTTATTCCTATAGTTTGTTTTATCCATCCATGACTCACTTCCATATAACAAAGTTGGTACAGCCATAGTCTTATAGAATTTAAGTTGAGTATCATCTCTTACTTTTCCTTTCAGTGTTCGGCGAATTGTTCCTCACATACGTTGAAATCGATGAAGTTCCTTCCTCACCTCATCATCATCATCATTAAAATATATTTCACAACCAAGGTACTTAAAATTTGAACCGGAGTTTCTCAATTAGTCGACCTCGCGGTGTAAGGGTAGCGTGCCTATTTCTTACCCGGAGGCCCCAGATTCGATTCCCGGCCAGGTCAGGGATTTTTACCTGGATCTGAAGTCTGGTTCAGTGTCCACTCAGCCTACGTGCTTAGAGTTGAGGAGCTATCTGACAGTGAGATGGCGGCCCCGGTGTAGGAAGCCAAGAATAACGGCTGAGAGAATTCGTCGTGTTGACCACACGACACATCATAACGTGCAAGCATTCCAGCTGAGCAGCGGTTGCTTGGTAAGTCAGGGCCTTTCGGGGCTGTTGCGCCATGGGGTCTGGTTTGGTTTGGAGTTTCTCAATTACACTGTAAAATACTACCATTCACTGCAATGGTTTTCCAGCCTGGATTATCTGAAGCACACGCTTCAGTATGGCATTCAACGCATGCCCGTACGCTACCTGATGGTTCCTCAACACTTTGGAAAACTGACAATGTCGAGTTTCTTCCGCCCGGTTCCTTGGCTCAATGGTCGGCGTACTTGCCTTCGGTTCAGAGGGCACTGGGTTTGATTCCCAGTCTGGCCAGTGATTTTGTGTCGCATATGGTTAATTCCTATGAATTAAGGAATGGGTGTTCGTGTCTGTCCCAAGTTATTCCTCATCATATTCACACAAAAAATCACACCCGACCACCGCAGAAACACGCAGTAGTGATACATCTATCCACTTGCAGTTTCACGTAATTGGTTGGAGATGTTCACTAATAATTGTCAAGATGGTTGACGTCTGTTGGGATATAGTTCCGCGTACAGAGCACAAGAACGAACAGCATTCTTTCTACATCCTCTCAACAACATTACATATCGGCTTTTTCAGCATTGATAAATACCATCTACCACCATGTCTTACTTCTAGAGGGTTAGCATCGGGAAGGGCAACTGGCCGTAAAACTGGAGAAAATCCACATTCTATGCCGACCCGAATGAAATGAGAAAATGCCAGGAAGAAGAAGATTCCACCAAGACACGCCAGTGAACTAAACTCATGTCCTCATCGCGAGGTGGTGCAGCTCTTTTCAGGCCCACCCCCAATGGAGGTGAGCTGCACGTATCATTTCCTCCACATACCAGCCCTTGAATTCCAAATTTATCTTCATATTGTGATATTTCCTACTTTTAAAGATGCCACTCAAACTTATTCGTCTACTAATGTCATTCCTCGCCATCTCTCCACTGACAGCTCGGAACATACCACTTAGTCGAGCAGCTCGTCTCCTTTCTCCCAAGTCCTCCGAGCCCAAACTTTACAACATTTTGTAACGCTACTCTTTTGTCGGAAATCGTCCAGAACAAATCGAGCTGCTTTTCTTTGGATTTTTTCCAGTTCTTGAATCAAATAATCCTGGTGAGGGTCCCATACACTGGAACCATACTCTAGTTGGGGGTCTTACCAGAGACTTATATGCCCTCTCCTTCACATCCTTACTACAATCCCTAAATACCCTCATAACCATGTGCAGAGATCTGTACGCTTTATTTACAATCATATTTATGTGATCACCCCAATGAAGTTATAGAGATACTCACCGGCTCTTGGACTTAACACGTTGACTGCCAGGACACATAGCAAGAAATGTCCCAGTGGCCAAAGCATGTTTTCTACTATACATGTAGTAAATAAGCAGTAAAGCAAAATTCGAAGTGATATTTCACTTAAATGTTCAATGTACGTACGAAATACAATAAAAATTCTCAGCACCCCGAGGTACCGCCGTGGCCCCACAGAAAAGTTCACTGCATGGTTTTGCCTAGACGGCCAGAGCGGTACAGTCTAACGGTACCAGATGCTTGCATCGCTTGATAGTACACATTGTAGATAACAGAGCGAGCCACGATTTGTTTACTAGCGCTTAGGACTACAATCGCAAGGCACTCATTCTTTTACAGTACGATGTGTGTGAAATACTTGCGAGATATTTCTAAGTTATTTTACCAATGAACGGAGAGGTTAGTTATAAAAATGAAACCGTTTTCTTTTCGAACTCGGAAGATAATGACGCTAGCCCTTCAGTATGAAATCTCTGGTAAGTAGTGTCCATGTCAAACTGATCTATTCGGTTTTGCAACACAAAAACTCTTCACCAAATTAAATTTAAAATATATTTATTTCCTGTTTTCTCCTCGCTAAATGTTCAACGGTAATGTAAGATTTTGCTATGTTGTCAATTTAGAAAATACAAATACGCTCATTTTTACGCTTTATTTATTGCGATAACCGTAGAAATCAGCTCAGGTATGGGTCCAACAATTTGAAAGGAATCAGTGTGGCCTATTGATTAGGTAAGCATAAGCTTGGGGTGAAAATGGGAAATCACAGAAATCCATAACCAGGTTTCCCGACAGTAGTATTCACGTCCACGATCTCCAAAATCTTGAGCTTGCGAGTTAGCTAACCTGGCATACCTAAGCGCATGGCTAAACTGATTGGACAAATACTCAAATATTGCCAATAAAAGGAGGTTGGATTAATAAAAAAATAAAAGCTATATTTTGGAAACCAAGCACGCCAGGATTTGCTCCGAGGTCATAGCGGTACGCTAGCATAGCGGATTCAACGGCTCAGCGGTCCGCCGGCCCGGCAGGGAAAGTCAAATAGCAACACCTGTCAGCGGTACTTTGTACCGCCGTGGCCTCGTGAGACACTCACTCAGCGGTACAATGTACCGCTCTGGCAGCCAACGTGTTAAACTTTCACACGACTGCCCCTGATATTCCCATTAATTTTCAATGTATGCGAAAAAAGAAGTAGGCATATAGGAAAAATCACCAAGAGCTATTTTCTTGTAAAACGTACCGTAAGAGGCCTACATCGAGTTTTATGTTTCAGGTCCCTTGTGAAGAACCCTCTCCCGGTGAAATTATTTGAATAACTCATAGATAAGGTTCTACTCGACCTTATTCCAAAACTTATATACCAAGTTTCATCAAAATCCACCCGTCCATTTTCCCGTGATGATTATCACGCTGAATACAGTTGACAGAGCATAACTAAAGGCCATCAGTGACATCTTGGAGTGAGATGGTCATGTCCTTACAAGTGCATATATCACTCATTTCACTTGTAAAGCACGCAGTGTGTCAGACACACAACATACCGCCTGGTCCAACAATGGTGGTGCCACACAATATGACTATTGTCCTTGTTTACAGTGCTTGCCAGCCCCTCTACTCTGCCTCCAAGGTGTATACAGTTTTGTTATGCATTCGCTAAGGGCTCTTACTGAAAAGACGGTCTCAATAAAAACTAACCGGAGGGAAAGAGAGAGATCTAAAACTCTTGAATGGACTTTTTAAACTGAGAAAACTGAAAGAGTTGTTGAATTGATTTGCTTGGAACATTCGCTCTATTTTATATTTTCTTTCAGTAGGGCGGGCAGTTGACCAAGCAATTACCCAGGTTGTGTGCGATACCGCGTCTCTCCCCACCTCCTCCCCATCCCTTTCTCTTCCATCCCAGTAATTATGCAATTGTAAAATGTTGTGCTTGGCTCTGTGACTCTCGAGTGTTTGCCAACAGCACTACAGCCGTAATTGGTCAAATTAAATGGGGAAAAATATTTTCATACAGTTTTCTATTGCTTGCCCACTTTTATTCTTTACAATGAATGACCAACTCTTCCTCCCTCGACTCCCTGGCCTTTCGAGCCACTCAATACAGGAATACTTTTGCAGATTTTATATTTCTCTATGGAAGTACACAGTTAAAAAGTTAGCAGTGCAATACTGAAACAGACTAATGAGAGTATGTATGCGTGGGATAGAGGAGTGGGGACATATAACGAGGTGGAATTAAATGGAAATCATGAGCGTTCCGATAAAGAGAGATCATTAGTTCCAAACAAGAGAATTAGTAATGTTGCAGTGGCCTGCAATGAAAAGCTCAGGGATCGATTCTCGACCCTACTATTTAAACAATCCACTCGTTCTACCCCCCATATTCCATAGCATGTATTTTTTAAAAAGATTGTATGAAAAGAGAGTGTAGCCTTCGTGGCTCAGGCGGCAGCGCGCCGGCCTCTCACCGCTGGGTTCCGTGGTTCAAATCCTGGACACTCCATGTAAGATTTGTGCTGGAAAAAGTGGAGACAAATCAGGTTTTTCTACGGGAACTCTGGCTTTCCCTGTCATCTTTCATTCCAGCAACACTTTCCGATATTATTTCATTTCATTTGTCAGTTTTTAATCATTGCCTCAGAGGAGTGCGACAGGCTTCGGCAGCCGGCACAATTCATACCCTCGCCGCTAGATGGGGCTTCATTCATTCCATCCCTGACCCGGTCGAATGAATGGAAACAGGCTCTGGATTTTCATTAAAAGAGAGTGGGTTGACTACGCGATTCGGGCCCTGTATCTGTGAGCTTATAGTGACGAGATATTGGGTTCGAACCCCACCGTCAGTTGCGCTAGCGATGTTTTTTCGTGGTTTATCTTTTTCAAACCAGCGAAATGCTGACGTTGTTCCTTATTGAAAGCCACGATCAATATTTTTCCCATCCTTGGGTCATCGAAAATCTTCGATCTGTTAGTACCACGTAGGCCTAAACCACTAGCAGAAAATAAAATAATTAGGTCTAAATGTTAAAAGAAGTAGACAATCTACCATTAATGTCACTTAAAATTGTTTATGTTATAAACAACATGATCTATAAAACTGTTTTAAAAATTATTTATTGACCATTGTTTGAACAACATTTGGTTATCATCTATGTACAGTTAATACAAAATGCAAGCAAATATGAGTTGTCAACACTTGTTTGTCTGTCAGGTCATCAGCCCAGAGGTTGGTTGGATCCTCAAATAGCACCACCGAAAGTTGAGTGTGTTAGAGATAAACCGCAGAAACCGACGGCGGCATCAATATGAGGCGTGTTAGGCAAGATAAGGAGTGAAGTAGTTTGCCATTGCTTTCCTCACTGGACCAGAAAGTGTTATTGCAGCACGGCTGACCCTATGAGCAACACCTTTCGTAACAGACACACTGGTTGTGCTCTGAATGTTATTACTTAGCACCACCCATACCCAGCAGCTTCCATACAGTCACAACCATGGATGAGACTGAGACTTCAGTGGAAGCTACACTTTGCTCAGACCTGATACAGATGCAGATGTTCTGCACCCATCAACAAATGGCAGTAGGCGTAATAAGCACTTAAAACTCCTACGTTGAAAAACTAGACTACTACTAAGATTATTTTCATTCTGAACCTTGAAAGGGTACTGCGGGAAGAAGCTGACACCTTCTCTCAGGCCAACGAGAATTGAATCAGTTTGCTGCGGGCTACAGGCGGCCAAGGCTGGTCCGTGGTCGAACAGCTCTGCACTCCGACCTACAAACCGAGCAGAGGAGAGGTGGTTACGGCTCTACCGTGGCTCTACGCCTCTCTAATCGGCAGAGGAGAGGGGCTGGTACCCACCGTCGCCGGCCCTGAGAATGGTTTTCCGTGGTTTACCATTCTCCTATCCCAAGGCGTATGCCGTGACAGTTCCTAGTATAGGCCACAGCTGCCAACCCCCTCACCCTCTCCACACATCTCCTTCACCGTAACAAATCTCCTGGCCTGAGAGACGGCGTCACCGTCTAAGAGGTCCGCCTCCCCCTTAGTAGATTTGAATCAGTGAAGGAGGTGTTTGGTGAAAGTGAGGAGGCTGAGGGCCATGGCCTATACTAGATGACAGACAAAACCGGAGTACCCGGAGGAAAACCTGTCCTGCCTCTATTTTGTCCAGCACAAATCGCACATGGAGTGTCCGAGATCTGAACGACGGAACCCAGCGGTGTGGGGCCGGCGCGCTGCCGCCTGAGCCACAGAGGCCCCCTTGTTTTCCCACTCTCCTCCAAGAAATGTGATCCAATTTTACTTGTTGAACGGGCGGTTACAGTTCGGCCTACAAGTGGCCACGGCTGGTCTGTGATCCGACAGCTCTGCACTCCAACCGACCAACCGAGTAGAGGACGGGTGGCCACTGTTATACCATGAATTTACACCTCTGCATTCGGGAGACGGAGAGAGGCTGATACCCACCGTCGGCTGCTTTACGTCGCCCCGGCACAGATCATGTCATTTCACTTGCCCGTCATTAATCATTGCTTCAGAGGTGTGCGACAGGGTTCGGCAGCCAGCACAATACCAGTCATCAGCGCTAGATCGGGATTCATTCATTCCATTCCTGACCCTGTCGAATGACTGGGCACAGGCTGCGGATTTTCAGAAGGAAACAAACCACCCACGGGTGATACTGCATTAAACAAGAAGTCAGATTCTCATCTTCAAAGAATTCATCACAGCATTAAGTGCTGAATGCTTTTGTACGTGTAATAGTCTATTCATGTAGCACTGGTTCGGAGCGGAACTAGATGTTGTATTTCAGTTAAAAGAGGTATCGAGAAGCATCGTAGAGACTACACTTACATAGGATATCGATGGCCTAGTTCTAAAGCCACATATCTGACAATGCTCTTCCCGTCCATCGTTTTCCGTAAGACTGGTCACGCCTCCCAGCCACATATGTATATGCAGTCCATCAGAACAATTTTTGTTGTGTTCATTTTCCTATTTTGAAGTGTAAAAGAAAATTAACCTTACTGTACTGTACTGTAGGAATGTGTGTTTGTATGACGTATTTACGTACAGTATTTCTACATTGTATTTAAGGTTCATTTTCCTTTATTCTTACGCATAGCGCAAACAAAATTTAAATGATGTGAAAATGTAAAAGCACGGAAAACCATCTTCAGAAATGTCGACAACAGGGTTCGAACCCACTATTTCCCGAATGCAAGCTAACAGCTGCTCGACCCTTACCGCACAGCCAACTCACTCGGTGAGAAAAGGGTAATAATAATAATAATCATAATAATAATAATAGGAAGAAAATTACGAAAGTAATTCAAAGCACCGTCCAAAGTTTTCAAGTTACGTACAGAAGGCTTGATACGAATCAGACATTATTGAAGGGCTGCCACGCCATCTAGTTAGGGAAAAGGTGAAATTTATGTCTTTTTAAACCGTGAAACTGAAACTACGTCATGTGAGAAGAGAAGTATCGATATTGAAGTGGAAGGAAGGGGTGAAGAGGGTGGGGGCTGGGTGGAAAGGGCTGGCCCAGTAAATCAGGCGGTGTCATCAGCAGTGGTCGACTGCGAGAACTGTCACAAACTTTTAATGAGCATATAATTAATTCTGGCGCACTTTATCACTCGGCGCAAACAAAAGAGACTAGACCACCGTGAAACAGTTAGTGCAGGGCTTTATGTCACATAACTATAGTAGGCATTGTAAAAATGAAGCAGTTCTAATAATAAAGGGAGGGGGGACGCGATGCGTCCACTGCAGTTCTATGGCTACCTGATATATTGCCATTGTGGTACGGGCGAGAACACGACAGTTAATACTTGGTGTGCTATTCAAAGCACAGTCATTAGAGACATCTTTTGTTTCATCCCGTTCCTCTAGTAGGGCTTCCTGCCAGAAACTTCCGCAGCCACGACAGTCTATTGTCTTCCTCCCATGCTACGGTGTCACAGGTAGTTCTTAAGTACTTGTTGTTTAAAAAAAAAGACTAATCTTCGTACCCTTTCCTTTTCTCCCCGTATCACTCGTCATTTCAAACGAAATCAGCCGAGCGTTAAAACAAGTACTACGCCTTTCTTTCCAGTTAATTTAATGAGGGAAATAGAATTATCTTCATAATGAATATCCAGTTTTATACAAAACCTGTTAGCTGGCATCTTGAATTTACTGCTTTATCTTAGGAGAAATCGTTATACGGTGACAATTTCCGTTCACTTATGTTGTTTCATCTGGCTAGCGTGAGAATTTATAAAGAGGCGTAAGCTGTTTTTATACATAAAGGTAAATCGAAATAATAATAATAATAATAATAATAATAATAATAATAATAATAATAATAATAATAATAATAATAATAATAATAATAATCTAACTGTTTTCTTAATCAGTTTACCCTTCAGGGTTGCTTCGGACTCAGCAAGGGATCCCATGTCAATCGCGTCTTGGGCAGTGTCCTGCAGCGTGAGACTTTGGGTCGGGGATACAACTGGGGAGGAGGACCCATACCTAGCCCAGGTTACCTCACGTGCTAAGCTGAACACGGGCCTTGTGGGGGAATGGGAAGATTAGAAGGAATAGACAAGGAAGAAGGAAGGAAGCGGCCGTGGCCTTAAGTTAGGTACCATTCCGGAATTTGCTTGGAGAAGTGGGAAACCACGGAAAACTACTTCGAGGATGGCTGAGGTGAGAATCGAATCCCTTCTACTCAGTTGACCTCCCAAGGTTTGGATAGTCCCCGTTCCAGTACTCGTACCACGTTTCAAATGTCGTGGCAGAGCCGGGAATCGAACCCGGGCCTCCAGGGGTGGCAGCTAATCACACTAACCACTTCACCACAGAGACGAGCCAATAATAATAATAATAATAATAATAATAATAATAATAATAATAATAATAATAATAATAATAATAATAATAACAGTCCGCCTCTGTGGTGTAGTGGTTAGCGTGATTGGCTGCCACCCCCGGAGGTCCGGGTTCGATTCCCGGCTCTGCCACGAAATTTGAAAAGTGGTACGAGGGCTGGAACGGGGTCCACTCAGCCTCGTGAGGTCAACTGAGTAGAGGTGGGTTCGATTCCCACCTCAGCCATCCTGGAAGTGGTTTTCCGTGGTTTCCCACTTCTCCTCCAGGCGAATGCCGGGATGGTACCTAACTTAAGGCCACGGCCGCTTCCTTCCCTCCTCCTTGCCTATCCCTTCCAATCTTCCCATCCCTCCACAAGGCCCCTGTTCAGCTTAGCAGGTGAGGCCGCCTGGGCGAGGTACTGGTCATTCTCCCCAGTTGTATCCCCCGACCAAAAGTCTGAAGCTCCAGGACACTGCCCTTGAGGCGGTAGAGGTGGGATCCCTCGCCGAGTCCGAGGGAAAAGCCGAACCTGGAGGGTAAACAGATGATGATGATGTTAATAATAATAATAATAATAATAATAATAATAATAATAATAATAATAATAATAATAATAATAATAATAATAATAATAATAATAATAATAATATCGTGTGACTATTGCTAGCCCGTTGCAGGTCTTGTGAGGCAGTCCCTCCGTCGAGGGTGAGAGGCATCTGCTGTGTATGGGGAACTACTTTTACTGTAGTGAGTATAGTATGGTGTGTAGTGTGTGAGTTGCAGGGGTGTTGGGGACACCAAAACACCCAGTTTCCGAGCCAGGTGCATTAACCATTTAAGGTTAAAATCTCCCACCCGGCTGGGAATCGAACCCGGAACCTCGTTACTCATGAACTGAAATACCGAGTTTCGAGAAATTCTGTTCAGCTGTTTTCACATGGTACCATAACAAACAAACAAACAAACAAACAAACAAACAAACAAACAAACAAACAAACAAACAAACAAACAAACAAACAAACAAACAAACAAACAAACAAACAAACAAACAAACAAACAAACAAACAAACAAACAAACAAACAAAGAAGGAAAGAAAAAACGAATGGTCAAAACTAGAGTGAACCTACTTTGACTTCTATTTTCCTAATCTGAAGGAAAAATTAAATTTAGGGGACAATTGAAGTGTACAGACAAATTTATAATTTCATTTATAGAGACAACACCATTTTCAATAAAATTATTCCTATAGGATGTAGGATGTAGGAACTAAACTGGCGGTTATGGAACAAAGTTCGCAAGATTGAGAGTTTCTTTCACAACAGATTATGACTGAGAGTATTTATTTTCGTTTATTTTAATTTTTCATTTCATTCGAAAATACGTCTTTATGTTGAATTGGATGTAAGTGTGTTGCCTCCCTCCGGGAGAGGATGTATGAGTGCTGGAAATGTTACGGCCGATCCTCCCCTTCGTCTGGCCAAGCAATGGACACTATACATGAGACCCAGTACATCTCTTGACCTCTTTTGAAAGCTCGGCGCCACTCAAATTAAACTGTATATTTAATGTCCAATTAGTTCCTCTCTTAGCAAGCCCTCAGGGACTGGACTACAAGAGAGGAAGTACTGTATTTCAACTGTAATGTGCTGGGGAAGAAAATGCTCTATCTTCATAACAAGTACATTTCTGGCATAACCCCATGGTGCAACAGCTCAGAAGAGCCATGGCCTATTGCTCAGCTCGAGGACCTGCGGATTGCCAGGTGTTGTGTTGTCGGTACGACGAATCGTCTCGGCCGTAAATCTTGGATTTCTAGACCAGAGCCGGTACCTCACCGTCAAATAGCTCCTCAATTGCAATCACATAGGTTGAATGGACCTCGAACTAGCCCTCAGATCCAGGTAAAATTCCCTGACCTGGCCGGAAATCGAACCTAGGTCCTCCATATAGCAGGTAGGCACGCTGCTTCTACATCGCGCGGCCGGCTGATTTATATGAAAATCCATAGCCTGTTTCCAGTCATTCGACCGGGTCAGGAATGGAATGAATGAAGTCCCCATCTAGAGGCGAGGATAGGAAATGTGCCGGCTGCCGAAGACTGTCACACTCCTCTGGGGCAATGATTAATGAATGATTAATGAAATTAAATGTTAATGGAGTGTTGTTGGAATGAAAGATGACAGGAAAAACGGAGTACCCGGAGAAAAACCTGTCCTGCCTCCGCTTTGTCCAGCACAAATCTCATATGGAGTGACCGGTATTTGAACCGCGCTATCCAGCGGTGAGAGACCAGCGCGCTGCCGCCTGAGCCACGGGGGCTTCTCTAACTTCATTATTAAACACATGTACCGAAGGAATTGACCGTGCGGTTAAGGTCACTTAGCTGTGAGCTTGCATTAGAGACATAGTGGGTTCGAACCCATATAGGCAACCCTGAAGTTGGTTTCCCATTTTCAAGCCCATTTTCTTTCCTACCCCATAGTCAATATAAGAACAATCTGTGTCGTTGCAACGTAAAACAAATTGAAATTTCAAAATAAACAAATGCATTTAGCGATGCTCATTCATATTTGTTAATCAGAATAATAACTTTTTTGTACTTGCTTTTGCTTTTCTTATTCGTTTGTTTGTATTTGATGCCGTTTCACGCAATAGCCTTTCTATATCATGATGAAGAATCATGTTTGCATTTAGTATGATAGCCTATGTGGACCTATTCGCGGTGATTTTTCTTCTTTTCACTATTTTATTTACGTCGCACCGACACAGGCATGTCATATGGCGACGATGGGATAGGAAAGGGCTGGGAGTGGGAAGGAAGCGGCCGTGGCCTTAATTAAAGTACAACCGAAGCAATCGCCAGGTGTGAAAATGGGAAATGGGAAATTACAGAAAATCATCTTCAGGGATGTCAACAGTTGGGTTCGAATCCACTATCTCTCGAATGCAAGCTCACAGCTGCGCACCCCTAACCGCACGGTCAACTCGCTCGGTATATTTGCGGTTTCTTAACCGGTGTAGCCTACTAAGATAGGAGTATCCCTTTCGTTAGCTCGAATGTTCACAAGTTTATATTTAATCAATCACAAATGCCCGCTAGAACATAAATGTTCATGTTCAACATATCGTGGGTTCACAAGTAAAACACCGAGCTCGATAGCTGCAGTCGCTTAAATGCGGCCAGTATCCACTAATCGGGAGATAGTGGGTTCGAGCCCCACTGTCGGCATCCTTGAAGATGGTTTTCCGTGGTTTCCTATTTTCACACCAGGCAAATGCCGGGGCTGTACCTTAGTCAAGGCCACGGCCGCTTCCTTCCACTTCCTAGGCCTTTCCTATCCCACCGTCGCCATAAGACGTATCTATGTCGGCGCGACGTAAAGCAAATAGCAAAGAAAAAAAGCACAAGTAAAACACATTTAGTCCCATATCTTAAATTTGAGAAAAAGAGATTTGAAAGTTTTGACAGGGTTTCATTGTAATATCAGTTCTCAGAATAAGACTATTTCTCTGTAACGTTATGCAGTGCATTTGTTAGAGTATATAGAATAGCACTGAGTGTTTGAAATTGTATTTTGACTTAAATATGTCTTAGACCTGCTGTTTATTCGAAAATTTGTGTAACGAAATAGTACCATGTAACAAAATGTGTGACGCGATGTTACCTAGCAAAAGTACCTTGAGAATTGCACAGACCATGGATCTTTATGTGGTGGTCATCCGTCAATACTTCACATCACAGCCTGCACGGTTGCTAGGAAATGTCGCACATCTATCGAAGTGTGAGAAAGAACTTTCTGAAGAAATGCGTGAGGAGCATTGATTTATATAGGAGTGAGTGAGTCTTGGATGATAAGAGGTGAAGGAAGGAAAAGGTTTCTGGTTTTGAGGCTTTGTGTTATAGGTGGATGCTCAAAATTACCTGGACAGAAATAATGTCGAACGTTTTTAGCAGAACACTAGACACAATTATTTTTTTTTTAAATCTGAAAGCAAAGTAGCCCGTACTTTGCCACAATGACTTTATCCACAAGATCATAGAAAGACAAATAGAAGGGAAGAATCACAGATGAAGACTATCGCGCCTGTATGTGGAGTCACCAAGTACATGAATTTTACCTCGTACTACGAGTTGGCCGTGGTGTAGTGGTTTGTGTGATTAGCTGCCACCCTCAGAGGCCCGGGTTCGATTCTCGGCTCTGCCACGAAATTTGAAAAGTGGTACGAGGGCTGGAACGGGGTCCACTCTGCCTCGGGAGGTCAACAGAGTAGAGCGGGGGATCGATTCCCTCCTCAGCCATCCTGGAAGTGGTTTTCCGTGGTTTCCCACTTCTCCTCCAGGCAAATGCCGGGATGGCACCTAACTTAAGGCCACGGCCGCTTCCTTCCCTCTCCCTTGTCTATCCCTTCCAAACTTTCCATCCCCCCACAGGGCCCCTGTTCAGCATAGCAGGTGAGGCCGCCTGGGCGAGATACTGGTCATCCTCCCCAGTTGTATCCCCCGATCCAGAGTCTGAAGCTCCAGGACACTGCTATTGAGGCGGTAGAGGTGGGATCCTTTGCTGAGTCCGAGGGAAAACCGACCCTGGAGGGTAAAGATTACGAACGAACGAACTACGAGTTGGAGACGAAAGCAGAGGAACGTGGGGAGTTAAGAGCGGCTATCAACCAGCCTATAAGCTGTTATATTAAGAAGAATAGAACTTTTTGTAAAGCTCATTGGATGTTATGACGATGCCAACAGTCATGCAAAAATTGAAGACCTCCCCAGAATAAGGATATAACCAACATATTTTTGAAAAGTGAGATTTGTGTGTAAATAGGGTGTATGATCACGCCTCTATGCTGTGGCGTCATATTATGTCTTACATTTGAACTTCGAGATGGTTTACAGATAACAGAACTTCGTCCTCCATGCTGTAAGGATGGGACATCAGTCAGGATGATGGACAGTGCTCGTGTTGGTTCATCACCAGGTGTAATGAAAATCCAAAGCCTGTTTACAGTCACTCTACCGGGTTAGGAATTGAATGAATGAAGCCCCCATCTAGCGGCGAGGATAGAAATTGTGCCGGCTGCCGGAACCTGTCGCACTCCTCTGGGGCAATGATTTATGAATGACAGATGAAATGAAATGCTACTGGAGAGTGTTCATGGAATTAAATATGACAGGGAAAACCGGAGTACCCGGAGATAAACCTGTCCCACCTCCGCTTTGTCCAGCATAAATCTCACATGGAATGACCGGGAAAAGGCAAAAGACTAAATCGCATCTATATTTTCTAATATGCCTTTGCTGGCGAGATGTAGTGTTTACAGTGCACTATATCTTCTGGTATGGGCTAGAATACATTTGTTACTTTCATTGACCCGTCTCAGTCTCATCCTCGGCTTTGACAATATGAAAGTGACTGAGGTATGCGTGATGCAAGTAATACCATTCCTTATGCAGTCAGTCCCTGGTATGAATGGTGTGAAAATGTCGCTCATAGGGTCAGTTCCTGCATGCATTTCAGTGGGCCTGGCAGACTGATATGTAATAGCAATTTCTGGCTCGATGAGGAAAGCAACGGGAACTACCTCACTCCTCATTTCCCTAGTATGCCTCTTCAGTGATGCCTAGGCCATGTATGACAGTTGTTGGCCGATCTGTTGATGATTCAACCAGGCTTCGGGCTGAATACTCAGCATACAATATACAACACATTTTCTAATATTTTCTTTACATTTTTATTGTTGTTATTTTTATTATTACAGTAATATTATTTGCTATCATCTTTTGTTATATAAAACGTAAGACATACCTCCAGATTATTTTCACTGTAGGTCTATCACTTCCAATCTATACATTATTTTTAAAATCTTTAGTTGTAACAATAAAATATTGTTTTCAATAGATGAACTCATTTGTGCACTTGCATATTCAATTGGTTTTAGTTTTGTATATGATAAAATACACCCCAAAAATAATTTCTTCTCTCCTAAAAAACTTCTGGTTTGTCGGTTACATCCTTATTCATATGAGGTCTTCAATTACAGACTTGCTTTTATGCTGATGTGCTAGATGTATGTTAGACCCCTTAAAACAGCAATTATCATCATCATCATCATCATCATCATCATCATCATCATCATCACTAATGTATTTTGATTACTCTCCTGACAATACGGACTTGAGTTCATTTTGTTGGCATGGTCCAACTGCATGACACAACAAATTCCGTGACCATACCACTCAACTCGTTTCCTACGTCTTGAGGAGTTATATATTCTCCACTTCTGTTTTATTGCTGTAATGTTCTGGCTCTCAAGTGTTATATTACGTTTTGTTGCTGTCAACATTTGCATGTCATGTTATAATATAAGTGACATATTGTGCTCAAGTTATTCGCTATTTGGACACGTTTCCACGCCATGTTTTATGCATGTGCATCACCCGGCCACATTCCCACAGCCATTCACCGCCACTAAAAGCAACACAGTTATAGCCAGCGCGCCAACATGACAAAAATTCCTTCACTTTATTGCAAAATTCCTTCTCTAGTATCATTCATAATAAAAGTGTAGCGTCGAGACGTGGTGGCCAATTAAGAGCCACTATAATGAAGTCGGCCACGCTTTTTAACGAGGGGCATTAGCACCTCTATTGCCCCTGGCAATTCCGTCAGGCTCAGCTAGCGTTATTGCTCCCTTCCGTCGATGAATAACGATTATGACAGTATTGGGGAGCTGAAATTGAAGCTTAGGCGCGTCTTTATTGGAAGAACCGTGCGGGACATGTGTCAAACGCAATGATAGAGTGGCAGAAGCAGCATTCCGCGAGCTGTAGAGCAATTCAGCCGCAGATACCATGCCAAGAGGTGATCCAACCAGCTCTTCCACAGTACCACAGGCATTGATCGTAATGTATTGAAATTGGAACATCAGGGGTTAGACAACTTGGCTTGCTCTGTAAAAGAATACCAGCACTGAATAATTTGATAGAAATGCAATTTTATTATTACTGCTAGCAGTAGTATATCTATTAATGTCTGGTGGTAGTGGTGGTGATTACTGTTTTAAGGGGATGTACAAATAGACAACCGTCCACGCCTAACTACTGTCAGAATGGAGAAAGGAAGGGGTGGGACACTGCCAAGAATGAAGATATCGAAAAAACAAAAAAGAGAAGGATCACAAACGTTGTCAGAAGTAAGATCTTTTAGGTTCACGAACCTAACAAGCCAAACATCAAATGTGAAGAACCTGGTGCAGTTGTGGAAGTAATGTTAGACTCAGCAAGGGGTCGCCGACAACGTCATTGAGCAATCATACCGATAACATTGCATCTTAGTACATGTAATAGGCTCTGCATTATAGAAGGAACGTCATTTGAACTGCTGTTAGAAGATGGCATTCTAAGAAAACATTCTTCAAAGATGTTACTAAATTACAAAGCCACGGCCAAGGCTGTTCAATGTAGGTCAATGTGTTTTTCGAGGTCAGTGCACTGCGATTTGCAGACGAGCTCTGAGTACAGGCGAAATGGATGCAACGCGAAGACTTTTCCGTCCAAATACACCCAAGTGAACGGGCTTTGATCACTATTCTTCAGAGACATCCACTCTGGGGCTGATTTTCGGAATTATTTTGACCTTTAAATCAATCAATCAATCAATCAATCAATCAATCAATCAATCAATCAATCAATCAATCAATCAATCAATCAATCAATCAATCAATCAATCAATCAATCAATCAATCAATCAATCAATCAATCAATCAATCAATCAATCAATCAATCAATCAATCAATCAATCAATCAATCAATCAATCAATCAATCAATCAATCAATCAATCAATCAATCAATCAATCAATCAATCAATCAATCAATCAATCACTTACTATAATCGTATTGAAAGATGCGTCCTGACAGTTGTTAGAGGGAGGTCAGTTTACTGCCTGCCTGGGTGGGAAAAGGGAGTAGGGGATATGGTTGCCATGGAATTGTGGGTGGACCCACTGCGGTGGTCATGAAAACGTGGGTGGACCCACAGCGGTTGCCATGGAGATGAGCCTGCTGATCGGCTCGCAACACCGTGCAGTGGCACGAGCACTGCTCCACCTTCCAGCTCGATCTGTCAAAACGCATTTTTTAATATTACGGGTTTACGTGGGCTAGATATTATTACCGGTCCAAACATCCCAATCCTTAATATAAGGTTGCAACAACAACAATAATTTATTTACGTAGGGATTGTACAAGACGAGCACCGCTATCCTCTTATTTTCAGGTGACTACACCCCTTCTCCCCATGCCAACAGGCTAAATCATGCTTGGATTACACAACGACTTCCCTTCACCCACCTTGCCGTGCCTCATTCCCCTCTGCAGCTACAGCAGACTTGGTTAGCCATTGCTGCCTGAAGAGTTACTGAAAACGTAAACACATTACCTTGCTAATATTTAATTTTAAATTTAAAAATTGTTGATTACTTCTTCACATATTTTGCTTAGAATAATGTCTTCCATTTCCTGTTAGACGGACGTACCTTATTTCTATTACACCCTTTATTTGTTTTGCTTTGTAGGACTATCAGTGGTCTTCTTTAAGAGATACAGTACAGAATGTGTATATCTGCCTTTAGGTACAGGACAAAGCAAACTGTAGCTTCCACGGAAAGTTCGTCTCATTTATGTCCGTGACAGTATGCAAGCTACTGAGGTATTAATGGTACTGAGTATAATGACGTCCGCGACTAGATGCTGAAAAATGTGCTGCTCGTATGATTTCGTATCAATTTGAGACTGAGTGAGGAAAACGATCTTCATCTTACCTAGCACTCCTCATTATTGCACAGAAATTGGGCTTTAGGGTTTCCTTACAACGGTATGACCTGTGGCGGTGCAACCACTTTCAGGTCTGATAGCTTGACACTTTTGTAGGAGACAGCAGCCCTGACGATAGTTTTCCGTGGTTTACCAAATTCACACCAGGCAAATGCTGCGGCTGTACCTTAATAAAGGCCACGACCGCTACGTTCCCATTCTTTCGTCGCCGGAAGCCTTTAATGTGTTAGTACGACGTTAAAAGAAAGGAAAAGAAAAAGAAAAAAGAAAAAAAAAGAAACCATTCTTCCTTTTATGAAAATCAAATTTACCGGGTGAGTTGGCCAAGCGATTAGGGGCGCGCAGCTGTGAGCTTGCATCCGGGAGATACTGGGTTCGAACCCCACTGTCGGCAGCCCTGAAGATGGTTTACCGTGATTTCCCATTTTCACACCAGGCGAATGCTGGGGCTGTACCTTAATTAAGGCCACGGCCGCTTCCTTCCAATTCCTAGGCCTGTACTATCCCATCGTTGCCATAGACCTACCTGTGTCTGTGCGACGTAAGACAAAAAAAAAGAAGAAAAATCAAATGATCATAAATATGTCTCCCGTTCATGGTCATTGAACAACGGCTGCTAATTTCAGATGGCAACCAGCTATAAGACATACCCTGCACGGTTGCTAGGTAACATTGTTGGGCCATCCATCCATATCTTACATCACAGCCTGCACGGTTGCCAGGTAACATTGTCGGGCATCCATCCATACTTTACGTCACACCCTGCACGGTTGCTAGGTAACATTGTCGGGCATCCATCCTTACTTTACGTCACAGCCTGCACGGTTGCCAGGTAACATTGTCGGGCATCCATCCTTTCTTTACGTCACAGCCTGCACGGTTGCTAGGTAACATTGTCGGGCCATCCATCCATACCTTACATCACAGCCTGCACGGTTGCCAGGTAACATTGTCGGGCATCCATCCATACTTTACATCACACCCTGCACGGTTGCTAGGTAACATTGTCGGGCCATCCATCCATACCTTACATCACAGCCTGCACGGTTGCCAGGTAACATTGTCGGGCATCCATTCATACTTTACATCACACCCTGCACGGTTGCTAGGTAACATTGTCGGGCCATCCATCCATACCTTACATCACAGCCTGCACGGTTGCCAGGTAACATTGTCGGGCATCCATCCATACTTTACATCACACTCTGCACGGTTGCTAGGTAACATTGTCGGGCCATCCATCCAAACTTTACATCACAGCCTGCACGGTTGCTAGGTAACATTGTCGGCCATCCATCCATACTTTACATCACACCCTGCACGATTGCTAGGTAACATTGTCGGGCCATCCATCCATCCATACTTTACATCACAGTCTGCACGCTTGCTATGGTTACACTTCCGTCGCACATTTTGTTGCGTCACGTTGCATAGACCCCCAGCCATAAGACATATTTATATCAAGAAAGTGTTATAGGATTACCTGCCTTGGAGAAGGTCATGCGAGCTATTGGTGAATTCCTCCGTCATTTTTGTGGCAAGAACTATTCTTATCTCCTTGTGAAGCTCCTTTTCCGGGCGAGTTTTATTTTGCACACCCAGTATTTTCCTTCATTTTTGGGGTCATATTCTCGACTATTTTAAATCATTTTTAAGGACTGTAATGTCATTTTATAGGTCATTTTTCGTCAGAAACAAGGCCTTGCCGATCACCTTTACAAGCTAAAGGTTAGAACCTTAAGTCACCGAGCGAGCTGGCTGCCCAGTACGCTCGTATACAGTAGCATAAATAAGGCCAAGGTTCGTTTTCTCTCAGAACCACCCTCTGCTGCTGAGAACGTGCGTATGTAGAGCGACCTTCATCCGTTAGAAAATAAACCTAGAGGTTAAAAATTTTCTCCATTCCCCGTCGATCAGCGTAGCCTATATGAGCGGTCGATAAACTCAATATTAATCACATTAAGGCAATTTAGTGATGTTAATAATAATAATAATAATAATAATAATAATAATAATAATAATAATAATAATAATAATAATAATAATAATAATAATAAATCTATCACCACATACGCTATTAACACCCTTAGAGGGTTGGAACATAAATTATCCATTATCCGTAACCTCAACATTAAATAGGATACTGTAGCCTATACTTGTTAGCCTCATGCCTTTTCCCCACGAATTAACCTGCTACTCATTTTTGGTACAAACGGTGTGGACAACAAAGCCTTGTGCTTCTCATTTCTAATTCTTTCGACTTTCTGGCAGGGAATCAAGCACATGTCCTTTCGGGTAATCCGAGCACACCTGTTCCGTCTCGATTAAGCAGATTATTCTACTACTACTACTACTACTACTACTACTACTACTACTACTACTACTACTACTACTACTACTACTACTACTACTAGTATTACTGTCATTCAATATCGTATTAGAATTAGGTTTCCAGAGACGCTGAGATATGAAGACTCTAGATCCGGGAAGGTAGTGTGTGTGTGGCCTTAGCCTTTTTTAAAGTACGGCCAGCAGTTTAGGTTTTTATATTATGTGAAAATGGGAAATCACAGCAAGCGATCTTTAAGAATGTTACATTTTTTACGTCACACTAACTACCCTGAAGGTTTTCGGAGACGACAAGGTGCCGGAAATTCGTCCCGCAGGAGTTCTTTTACGTGCCAGTAAACCTACTGATACGAGGCTGACTTATTAGAGCACCTTCAAATAACACGGGACTGAGCCAGGATCGAACCTGCCGACTTGAGCCCAGAAAGCCAGCGCCTCAATCGTCTGAGCCACTCAGCCCGCCAATCGACCTTTTGGACTGCCAACATTGGGGCTCGAACAGAAAATAATAATAATAATAATAATAATAATAATAATAATAATAATAATAATAATAATAATAATAATAATAATAATAATAATAGACTAATATGTGTTTATCGTCCCTTCGGAATCCATTTCCGCTATGTAATGATGAACGTTCCACGCTTCATTCATGACCCAAAAATTGGTAAGACTAATTCAACGTCATAAAACTTCATACTGAAGATTACTCCTTCTGCAGGCTGTAAATCGAACTACCGATCACCGGACAGTACGTATAATAATAATAATAATAATAATAATAATAATAATAATAATAATAATAATAATAATAATAATAATAATAATAATAATAATAATAATAATAATTATTATTATTATGCAAGTAAAAACCCTATTTTACATTGTATATTAGGGCTACAGATAAAAAACTAGATTGATAGCCTACATAAAATAACTACTAAAACCTAAAACTAGGACGACTTGTTAATAAAATGGAGAATTTAGCGAACGCTTTACAACAGTAACTTTAAAAAAATAAAGCATTAAAAGGTGCTTGATACTGAACATCACACAAATTTAAGCGAATAACTAACTCATATCTACTTCTTTCAGAAATGGGACTGTCAAATAAAAGATGATAAACAGTTTGTGGCATTTGTCAGGTACAAGTGTAGGTCTTCTGGATATTGATTCTAAACCTCTCAAAATATGATCCAAAATTTCCATGTCCTGAGATAAACTGTATTAAAATATGGTCATGTGTTAATCTACTTTTCAGTTTATCTTGAATCTTCGGAAATACCGTAACAAATTCCTTGTAAGCTGACCTCTTGAGCTGGTTATCCAAAGATTATTCCATATATTCTCAGTATACGTCTTCAGTTCCTTTTTGACAAATGACATAGGGCACACTTTAACAGAGAGTCGGGGGTGGTTGCAGCTTCTTTGGCAAGTTCAGACAGTAGTCAGGTAGAGTATTAAGCAATCAGTACGCTGATCACACATGTTGTTAGACACGTGTATATTTAATGAACACTTTTTTTAATTCACTGTCAGATTTCCTAATTTATTGAGATATGTTCTGAAAGGCGCCAAACATTGTTGCAGTCGTCTCATCTTTAAGAAGACTCGTGAACAGAAAAGATACGATTAATAGTCAAGTCACAGGACGAGATTACGAATAAGATACTTGAGAGCACCAGAAGACTCGAGAAGTGCTGTCCATTAAGCTATTCGTGCTTCGTGGAGATTGCTCGTAACGACACTTCGTGAAAGCATTAAAACCCTTATGACACTTCAGCGATTGTTTCTTGAACGTCCGTGGCATAATTTGAGTTCATGAATGAATTAGTATGCGATCACAGGGAACTAGGGGAACAGCATGCCTTGGTGTGCACGTATAACAGTCAATAGAACTAATGAATGGATCGTAGACACAATTTACTGCTGGACAAGATAAACAAACAGTTCTTCTTGTGTCAAGATTCTCAGTCGTGACTTGAAGCCAAAAGAGAGCTCTGTAAGACTGTACAGTGTCTAAAACAAGACATCTCCAGTCATACTACCTAGAGAGAGTTGCCCGAGCATTGCATCTACCTCAGCAGCCGTACATTCCAAGGACACTCACTGGACAACTGGTCAGCGTGTCTAACGACGTACATCATAAATGTCAATCTCACTCAGAAAGAAACCTACGAAAACTTTTCAGATATGTAGAGCTAAAATAATAATAATAATAATAATAATAATAATAATAATAATAATAATAATAATAATAATAATAATAATAAATTTGAAAAGTGGTATAAGGGCTGGAACGAGGTCCACTGAGTCTCGGAAGGTCACTGAATAGAGGAGGGTTCGATTCTCACCTCAGCCATCATCGAAGTGGTTTTCCGTTGTTTCCTACTTCTCTTCCAGGCAAATGCCTAATTTAAGGCCACGGCCGCTTCTTTCCCTCTTCCTTGTCTGTCCGTTCCACTCTTCCCATCCGCCCCCACAATGCTCCTGTTCAGCATAGCATATGAGGCCATCTGGTCCTCCTCCCCAGTTTTTTCCTCTGACCCAAAGTCTCAAGTCTCAAGCTCCAGGAGACTGCCCTTGAGGTGGTAGAGATGGGATCCCTCGCTGAATCCTGGGGGGTAAACAGATTAAAAAAGAAAGAAAGATAATAATAATCATAATCATAATCATAATAATAATAATAATAATAATAATAATAATAATAATAATAATAATAATAATAATAATAATAATAATAATAATAATAATAATAATAATAATAATATGTCCGAATCGTTGGCTTAATGGCCGTCGCGGTATCAACACAGCTGAGCTACAATCACATCACCAACTCAACTCAACTCAACTCAACTCAACTCAACTCAACTCAACTCAACTCAACTCAACTCAACATTCTTCATATACATACTGACAATAATTCTAGATATTTCTGCTTTCCTGCAACATAGTATTACTACTAAATGCCTGGAATATTCTATAATAACATCGGAAATATTACGAGTACCTATTCTACAATTTCTTGGGACAAGTTTGTCCTTATGATACCTAACCTAAAGATATTTACAAACATCCTAGAATATTATACAACTTGTCCTTCGTACATCAATATTCCAGAGCTCATTTACATTAAAACACACAAAACACACACACACACACACACACACACACACACACACACACACACACACACACACACACGCACACACACACACATATACACACACACTGGTTTTCTCCTGTGCAACTTGGTAAACACGAACGGTTATTTGCAAGTGATAAACCTGATGTAACCTTAACCTAACTTCCCTGGAGTAATACACATATAATTAAACGTTTCCTGAATGCCTCGAACCTATGACAAATTATTTGCAACCAATAAATGTAACATAACCTATAATTCATGACCAAATATTTTCGGTTATACACATAACCTAACTTGTGCCATAGATAGGCTCTCTCCTCATCAATATCATTTCTTATCACAAATCTACAGGTGAAGATAACAAGGTTGATAATGACAGCAAATTAAGAAATTAAGGAAGTGAACTAGAAGTACCGGCTCTCATATGATTACTGTATAGAAAATGAACTGATACATCTGTTGTTTTGTCCCTTAGAACAACGATAAGCACAACCTCCAGTCCCATCTCATTGACAATGTGTCTGGATTGTGGGTCTCCAAAATACGGCCTGCGGGCTACACCCGGCTTACAAAGAATGTATAGGCTTTAATAAGGAGAAAAATAAGTTTCCTCCACACCAAAAAAAAGTCAATAATAGGTTTGTTTTCAATTTTGCGATGCAATTTCCTACAGCTTGCCTAACTCTACGAGAGACCCCTAGAAGTTCTACTGTCCCTCCAACTATAGAGTTTCTTACCTATATATAGGCGCAGGTAAAATCTTTTCTTTGTTAAGTTCATAAAATCAAAATACGCTGCAGAGGTAACGTGAGTGACCAACATTTCAAAACTATTTTATTTATCCAACGATTTTAATTAGAGCTACAATTTGAACAATTTTGGACTAAAAGATCAAGTCTTTTATTTATACCTCTCAGTAACATGGTGGTGGTGTTTGTGGGTAGACATACTAGAGTTTTAAACTGTAATCTAAACACACTGTATGGTACATTTTATTTGTTTGTTTATATTCTTTTATTTGTGGTAGAATGTCTTGATCCGGCCCTGACTGGGGCTCAAAGCTTGATTTGTGATCTACAAGGTCCAATGTTTTGGAGACTCCTGGTCTAGCTTCTCCTACTTTCACTAATTGTTCACTTTCATTGTTGTTATCACAGATGGAAAGCGGGCGCGCATATCCGTGGACGACCTGGATGACGACGAGGAGGACGATAGGGATGTTGGCGGCAAACGAAGCCGTTCTGTGACGCCGCCTCCAACTCTGCCTCTGTCCGTGTCTACGACGCCGTCTCCAGAGCTCCAAGCGCCACCCCCTGATCCAGATGTTGAGGATGATGGAGGTGAAGGCGAGCCCGAGGGAGAAAGCCCGTTACCAGAGAACTTGTCACTGCCTAAGAAGTGTATGTCGAGCCCTCACCATCCTCACCCGCAGCCTCCACAACCACCACCCTACCTGCTGTACCAGCAACAGTATCAATACCAACATTACCAGCAGCAACAGCGATCTCCTGTGGATGTTCTTCTGCGGGTGTTCCCTGGCCGCCGGAGGACGGATGTAGAGGCTCTTCTTCAGCGGTGTAAGGGCGACATCTTGAGCGCTATCGAATTGCTCAGTAGTCAGCTGCCCAATCCTCACCCCCACGATGAAGTGGGAGCCCCTAGCTCCTTGCTCCCGAAGTCAGCCTTTTCCCCCCTGGGCCCTCCGCCGCAGTTTCACCGCTACAGTCCTCAACCACAACGACGCTTCCTTGCAGCCCCGTATGCGGGTACAGGCTACCTGCCCACCGTAATACGTCCACCACCAGAGTACGCTCTCCCACTTGTGGGACCACCTCACGATCTCTACTCCAGTAGTGCAAGTTCATGTCCTGAGAAGGCCACTGCATCTTCTCCCGGCTCCGGTACTGGTTCAGACAAGACGTCTTACTCAGAGTAACATACGATGTTTGTTCCTCTGCAGAGACCACTTCTATAAAACTCGTCTTAAAGTTTGAAATTAATAATCTCTATGTGACTCAGAAGAAAGAGAATACCATTCCCTTGATCATAAAGTGAAATACAAAACAATGTGATTCTGATAGAGAATATAAAACAAATGAAGGATCAGGCGAAAATCAGGGAAGTCAAATTCCTTTAAAACTCAGAAAAAATGAAATTTTAATTCCAACACGTTACTAGATAAACAAATAAAAGTTGAAAAATCATATGCTTTTAGTAACTGAAGTTTTAAATTTAGTAAACTGAATTAAACTTGGCACGATGCCCAGTATATCACCACTAACTATATTACGACAAAAAATTAACGTAACTGTTTTTCCCTCTGATCGCTCAAATATTTATGGTCAATGAATATGTGTCCATTGCCGTCACCCATACGCTTTTAGAAAAATGTTTGTGGAACTGGTAAAATAACTAAATGAGATGGTTGTGAACATGTTTATTGTATGCATTACAATTCCAAAACATTGACTGCTGTTCATACAGGACGGTGAGAATCCACCGAGGAAACCCACCAGATAATGAAATCACGTGTTGAAAATGTGTTTTATATACTATCACAGTATTTCTCTCTTCTGTCAAATGGAGCAATATAATTTTATAGTGTTTTAAACCGCCTGCTTCCCATGCATTATCCTCTTTATTTGAATACCCTGTCTATTCGTAACGTAACTTTATTCGTAGGCCTAATTGTCACGTCATTGGATCAACAATACGGCACTACTCCATTTGATCGAAGCGACAAATGTTGAATTAGTGCTTTAAATCTTTGTTAAGTATCCTCATGTTCATACAGGTGTTGATGAGTTCGATGATGGTTATTTTCTAAGAGAAAAAGTCGATGTGATTGCCAACCCCAAAAATTAAGCGGATGGCGAGTTTGTTCGGTCAGTTACAACCACCATGCATTTTTGAAACTCCCTAATAAGTGACGTTATAGGGAACATATTCATTGACAAAACAAGTTTGTGTTGATTCATTCCACTCTCTAATCAGCTACTATAGAGTTATTCTGTATTCTGTGGGATACTTACAAATTAATTGAACTGAGAATTGTAGAATAGATTGGGATTTGAGTCTCAGGGTATCTGTATACTTAAGAACAACCGGAACCACTGTAGAAGGGAGATCAGTCAGAATGCAGTCCTAAGTAAACCAGCCTTCAATTTAATATATCGTCGTTGCGTTTCGAAATACTGCAATGTGGCAACTTTGAGGGGAAAAATACTGACCTGCAGCACATGTATCACTTAGAACTAAAATTCGTTGAGACAGTTCATGCAATACTGAACTTTAGACGACAGAACCTTTCTGATCAGAGTTCTAAGCTGAAATATCACACAGCGGTGAAATTTGGCATTGTATTTCCTTTTAAGTTACAGGTAACAGTTACGAAACCTTTCTAAAACATTCAATACCTAGAGGGTAAAATTAAGCGAGTAAAAGCATAAAAATGGACAGTATTTCGGAGCGATAAGGTCGAGAGCTGCTATAATAGTTAATCTTTATACCACCTGGTGGCGTTCATATCTCTAACCATTGATTTCTATATATTAAGGCAGACAGACCATATTTTGAGATGGAGCAGTTGGCAACTCTGTTTCTGGTTTATCTGCTGGTGGAAAGTGAAAAATTATGCGTATTTGAAGTCGCAAGGAATGTGATAATCCATTAGTCTACTTCAATATAGCCGTGGAATGTGTGTTTATTGACAGAGTTTTTTTTTTTTTGCTAATTGCTTTACGTCGCACCGACACAGATAGGTCTTATGGCGACGATGGGACAGGGAAGGACTAGGAGTGGGAAGGAAGCGGCCGTGGCCTTAATTAAGGTACAGCCCCAGAATTTGCCTGGTGTGAAAATGAGAAACCACGGAAAACCACCTTCAGGGCTGCCGACAGTGGGGTTCGAACCTACTATCTCCCGAATACTGGATACTGGCCGCATTTAAGCGACTGCAGCTATCGAGCTCGGTGACAGAGTATCGGGCACTCACTATGTGGTGACTATCAGGGAAAACAACAGTTATCTTTCTCGCTTTCTTATACAATACAGAGAACAGACAAGCGCAACCAAGAGGTTAAAAGAACTGCTGTAAGTTTAAGCTA
Source organism: Anabrus simplex (assembly GCF_040414725.1). Classification (NCBI taxonomy): domain Eukaryota; kingdom Metazoa; phylum Arthropoda; class Insecta; order Orthoptera; family Tettigoniidae; genus Anabrus; species Anabrus simplex. Next base: position 362,584,941 of record NC_090269.1, on the reverse strand, counting down.
TATTCTACTAGCGATTCTTACAAGAGCAAGGTCTGTACTTGGCTGAGATTTATAGGTCTAACATGTTCGATACAACTTGCTAACTTGCTAACTGATGGCCGCACAAGAGGAAAAAGAAACACGTGTGAATAAAATACAGGCAGTAAATCTAAACACGTTAACATTTCTAGAATGGATTCCTCAAAGAAGACGAACAGGTTATATCAGTATGAATCCGGAAATTCTTAAGGCCTCAACTCTTATGTATGTTGAGATACCCGAAGTCTGGTTGGATCCTTAACTGCTCCGCTATCAGCTGTCACAGATGGCCTAGGTGTCGCTGAAGAAGTGTACAAGGGTGATACAGTTTCCTATTGCTTTCCTCATCGATCCAGAACTTGCTGTTACATATAAGTGTGCCAAGTTCACTGAAATGCATGCATCAACTAACACTATGAGTGACATTTTTATACAATTCATAACAGGGATTGGCTGCAGAAAGGATGGCATTACAAGCAGCATTGCTCATACCTCAGTCACTTCCATATTGTGAAAGACGAGGATGAGCCCGAGACAGGTCAATGAACGTAACAGACTTGCTCTAGTCCATACCAGAAGCCATAGTGCATTGTAAACACAAGGAATCGCCAGCAAAGGTATCCTTAACTTGTAACCCCATGGAAAACATACTCCAATATTCCTGGTAAAGAGCATATTTTCTGACAGAATCAATAATTGGCAAACGGGAAATTCAAACAAGGGGATGCGCAGCCTAGAAGGCAAAGGAGCACTTAGTTCATCTGTAAGGACGAGGGTTCGATTTCCCGTTAGGAATTCGAAAGATTTAAGAAACGAGATATCTACTTCTGAAGCGGCATATAGCACTGAGGTTCACTCAGCCTACATATAAAATGAGTACCCCGTTAATTTGTGGAGGCAAGGGCGGCCAGGGTAGAGCTAACCACTCTACTCCACCAAGTGCCGATGTTACTGATAGTGGAAGCATTTATTTTTCACCTCTCCCGGAGCCTTCATAGCTTGTACGGAGTTGGCTTCGCTTTACTTTGCTCTTCAATTCATACAACATTTTTCAGCCCAGGCAACACGCATATTACCGAAATATAACCCTTTTGACAGGATTCATTTGGCATAATACGTAGGCCTATCTCTGTCTAGTAGCCTACATTATATAACGACTATTTTATTTAAATTGAAACCAAACCAAATATCTTGGCAATACAGCCCAGATGTGCCTTGGATTACAAGCCGACCACTGTTGAACCCGAACGCCTTCCGATTTAAAGGTGAAGCGTGGTCAACGAGACGAATCCCCTCGGCCGTTACTTTGGTTCTCTAGGATGAGCCGACTATTCTACCTACAGATAACTCCTCAATTGAAGAGCGTCTCTTCAAACGGTGCTATTTCCACTTCTAGAAAATAAATCAGTATTTCGTCCACGTACTTTACAGCAGTTGAATATTATCGATTACCATGAGCAATCCAGACCAGAAAAATGTAATTCCTTAAAAGTTGCACCAAACCCGATCATAGGTACGTTCCATGTGCCATTTATTTTGCGTTTCTTACGATTTTCTAAAACTTTCTTAAGGTGGAAATAACACCTTTCCAACAGACACTCCTAAATATATTGTTCTCACGTAGGCTGGGTGAACTTCGAACAAGCCCTCAGATCCAGGTGAAGATCGCTGACCTGGTATGGAATAAAACCCGGGAACTACGGTAAGAAGCTGACTATATCAAAAGGCTGGTTTACTTAAAATAAAATAAAATAAAATAAAATAAAATAAAATAAAATAAAATAAAATAAAATAAAATAAAATAAAATAAAAGAAGGTTAGTTTGAACATTACATTAAAAACAAATCTGACAAATATTGACAGGAACAAAGTCAAACTTCAGGATTTATTGAGTTTTCGGTTAATAGGTTCATGCGTTTTCGTAACGGAGTTCTGATCTATACTGACTCAATTACAACTCTAAAATCAGGTGACAAATTTTCTTGTAATTTATATGTACACACTTTAATATTTCCTATTATTTCGAGTATTTCATAATATATAGTTTCTTGTTTTTTATTTTTAGTAGATCTTCTACTTCTGACACATGTCATCTTTGATAGAGATTATGTTTGGCTATATCCTTCGAAATAATTTGAATTCTGTCAAAAATATGATTTATCTTTCTTCTGGAGACTTCTTAAGAGGAAAATGTTAAATATAGAAGTGGTCTCTGACAAAACAAGAGGACTGCATACTTCGGATTAAAATAAGCGTGAATTTTGTGTAATAATGCACTATCTCGAACTTCTTCACTGTGGTTTGCCTCGCAGAAGAGATAGTAAAGTGTGTCTGTGTGTGTGTGTGTCTTATCAACGAAGGTACTGCAGTGCTAGAATCGATGCAGACTGGATTCCTTCGATATGTACATATATTACGTACGACATGTATAATACATGAAAATGACAAAACAAATTACTCAAAACTTGCAAAGAACTCCATTATCTCATGGCTGTATTGACATTTTATGTTATAGTGCAGTTTGAAAATAGTGATGTACAACTCAACAAATTTTATTTATAATTTGCTCTCCCCTGATCCTCTCCACTGAACAAGACTGGTACTGCTTCCTTCCCCTTTCCCCACTTAAAAATACATATCTGATGGCTCTTGGTCAACTTTATCTTTCCTCGTGGCGGTATACTTCCATTTTATTATCTGCTCGACTGTTCTTATTTCCTCTTCATGAACTAAAACATATGTCTTCGTTGTTAATTCACTTAAACGTTATTGCCATTAAAATAAATTAATGTAAGATATCGTTGTTGCGCTTCGAAATTCCGTGATGTGACAATGGTGAGGGGAGAAATACTGGCCCGCAGCACATATGTCACTTACTGTAGAACGAACATTCGTTGAGACAGTTCATGCAATACTCAATCTTAAATGACAGAACCTTTCTGGTCAGAGTTCTAAACTGAAATATTATCACATAGAGGTTTTTCTAGGCACAACGACGATATGCTGAAAGGTGAAAGGTACATAAATGTGCCCGTTGTTTGCTGATTTTATTTACATTCGCGTGGGATAAAAATCCAGGGACAACTAGACAGTTAAACATGTATTACTGGCGTACTATCCTCTTCAACGAGCAGCACATCAACTGGATCAGGTCCACGTCACCTACCGAGTTCTGAAGGGAACGTTGTTGCCACTTTCTCTTATATGCTGATGTGATCGAGCTGTTATTAACCAGAAATCTAAATAGATACGATGGACTACAAGCAGCAGTTGTTGTAAATACCTCTATAAACTACTCAGTGACCCTGAAATATGACAACGTCACTCCACGTAGAGTAGACATGCAGCAGCTTATTGGTGTGTCCAGGAGAAACAGGTTCTGCTAGTCCGCTAACGTTGTCGCTTGCCGTTACCAAAGGCCTGCCGGTCGTTTAACGAGGATAGTGCGCCGCCAACTGCATCGGTGAAAAAGAATTACTATATTTTAACCCATTATCTAGCTAGACCATGCTAACTGGGGGTGAAAACTTAGACCAAATCTTCTTTGTCGTCGGTGAAGAAACAATACCCTTATCTTGCAATGCTGTTCCTATTCATTATTTTCCTTAAGACTGGTCACGCTTCTCAGCCACATATGGATATACAGACCATCAGAACAACGTCCGTTGTGTTCATTATCCTTTGCGAAGATGTATAGGAAACTGAACCTTAAATACAGTATACTGTAGGAGTGTGTAAATACCTACACTGCGGTGCGGTAAGCTCCATTGCACACATGCACAGGAAAATGAACACAAAGAAAATTGTTATGATGGACTGTATCGACGAATTTCTTTTAAGAACTCATATGTCCCAATACTCTTCCTAACCATTATATTCCTTAAGACTCGTCACACCTCTCAGCTACACATTTATATGCAGCCCATCAGAATAATTTTCATTGTGTTCATTTTCCTGCGCTAATGTGTAAAGGATAATGAACCTTAAATGCATTATACTGTAGGAGTGTGTAAATGCGTTATTCAAACAATATCCCTACAATACAGTATGAAAGGCCCATTTTCCTTTACGCATTGGCATAGGAAAATGAACACAGCGAAAATTATTCTGCTGGACTGCATACAGATATGTGGCTGGGAGGCGTGACCAGTCTTAAGGAAAATAATGGATAGTAAGAGCATTATGACATACGATTTTTTGTTTCTTCAACGACATTATATTGAAATGCAGTTAGTTATGTAGCTGTTTAACTAGAGTTTGAACTTTGATCTATTTCTAAAGCATATATTTACAAACAATTGAATTCTATTTTCACAGTTGACGGAAGCTTAGTTTCAAACGTACCTTACCAAGAAATGCAATATTTATACATAGATTACCGATGCCATATCGCAGGAACATTTCTCATTTGTGTTCATATCGAAATCTTAATTTTATAGTGTGATAAAATCAATATAGCCATGAGTGTTACTGTTATTCTAGTGGTTTCTATGAGAGAACAAACTAATTTTACGGCTCATTCAGTGCAGCTGATGTGCAACAGTGGACACTATAAAGTGAAATGTGCTGTTCAGCTTTATCATGAACCAAGGACACCATTATAAATGGATGTCTAGCTACGAAAAACGAGAAGAAACTTTGCTCTAAGCGTCTATACGACTAGCCTTAAAGCTGTGTATTACACATTAGGCCTGAAGTCTGGGGTATTTTGATGTGATTCATAAAAAAAACTCTCAAGTTCGTTGTAAGGTGTTCCATGAGTGATAAGGACAAGGTTATTGTAGACATAGTGGAATATATAAATAAATAAATAAATAAATATATATATAATATCATCACTCTTGTATATTGTACAGTGAAATATTCACGTCAGATGTTGGACGTTATTCATTGAAATGTTGACGTCTCAAATATATTATTGAGTAGAATATTATGAATGTTAATAGAGAAAATAAAATCTATTAGAGTGTAAGGTTTTCATTGTTTATGATTTGCTTAATCTCACCCAGTACATCCTTTATTAGAACCAGAAGGTAAATGACTGAGAGAATGAATAAATAAACGATACCGAAGAATAAATTAGTGTGATATTTCCAAAGCTTTAGGTTTGCAGAAACGAAAATAACATACAGTATACATACAAAGTTAGTTTGCAGCGTGGATGTGTCAGCCGTAGCCACCTAAAATTGGTCCATTCATGCATGATGCTTAGCGTCAATGACGATTTACATCCGTAGAATTCTATCCTTATACCTGTTACCATTCCATCCCTAAGTAAGTCATTTTAAAATTCACTTCGTTTAGTGATTCATCAGCTTTTACCAAATCGATGGCTTACTTTTAAAACCTCGTATGTCCCAATGCCCTTCTGACCCATTATATCCCCTAAGACTGGTCACGCCTCCCAGCGTCATATTTATATGCAGGCCATCAAAATAATGTTCGTTCTGTTCATTTTCCTGTGCTAAAGTGTGAAGGAAAATGGACCTTAAATACATTATACTGTTTGAGTGGGTGAATTCGCCAAGCAAACAACATCCCTACAACGGTATGGTAAGGTCCTTTTTCCTTTAATCGCTAGCACAGGAAAATGAACACAACGAAAATTATTCTGTTGGACTGAATATAAATATGTGGATGGGAGGCGTGACCATTCTTAAGATAAATAATGAAGAGGAAGAGCATTGGGACATACGAGGTTTTAAAAGAAAGCCATCGAAATGTAACAACGTATCCCGTTGTCTCTTACTTTGTATAGGCTAGTAGTTGAAGGGTCGTCAAAATATGCTTCTTGAATAATGGGATGTGATAATTCACTATCTCAGTTAGACTTCACAATAAACAGAGACTATTAACAAATGCATTGAATGTGTGGTGTTAGAAATACTTCAATAATTATTAGACAGATTTCACATATTTATAACTTGTTTAAATGATCTAATTAGAACAATTCCTATTCGCATTTCCTGATAATAAATGACGGCCATATTCACGGCAGCAAGCCCTTTAAGTAGATAATGAATTTCCCTATATAAGTGAAGTGAATAATAATAATAATAACAACAATAAAGTAATAATGTAATCATAATATATCATCGTTGCCGGGACAAAACCTCCTATGTGATAATATTTTTGGAGATATACTGACCCGCAGCACATACATTATGAAGAGCGAGAATGCCTTGACAATATTCACACAATATTGCACCTTAGATGACAGAACCTTACCAGCCAAAGATCTAAGCTAAAATATTTCACATAAGAGGTTTGTCCCGGCAGCGACGATATGTTGAACATCTCTTCATATACCATAGATCTCAGCCAGAGTGACGGAATTTTGCTATTAAGAGAAGATGGGTAAGTTTATGATGACATGTCTTCCAAATGTGGCCTCGCCGGAGAAAACAATGGACGACGGGCGACAAATAAGTGAGTATGGTAGTGGCAACGTACACACCAGTATTTCAGTACCAAAATATTGTGAACCTTACTGGTCGTGAGTTCCAATTACAAAGTTGTTACTTATATGTGAAACATCAACTAGAACATTATTAATATAATTTTCCAGTGACAAACAGGTCAGATTAAAAACATTATGAAGCATAACATAACCAATATTAAATCACAATATAACGCTTAAAACAATTATTAGAACAGGATATTTCACTTAGGATATAATAAATTAATTAATATAATTAACAAAGTTTGCACTAATTTTACCCATGTTTTACCAATATTGCAACACAATACTAGTGAATACTTATTAGCCCACCTGGTGGCTATGATCGTTAAGGCGTTGAAGTCTAAAATGTCTGACATTGTGGTTACCCGGTTCGAGTCCCGTTGGTCGAAAACATTTTCACCATCAGAATGTTGTCGGCAGGGTAGGGGCGGTGGTGATATAAAATGTCGAATCACTAGATTGTATGCCAAAAGCTTGGATTGCATTACAAACCTCTCCGCAGTGCTCGTATGGAGTGAGGGCATTTGACGCTGTTGATGGTGAATTCGTCTGTCGGATGGGGACGATAAGCTTTGAGCAGACCCCTTCGTGCTATTCGATAGAAGTAGGCTATGTGCCGGCACGGGTTTGACCTTCTCACTTCCTACTATCTTATATCACGTCATTCATTTCATCTCATTAACTCCTCTGATGAAGTTGACGTCAGGGAGGGCATCCGGTCATAAAAACGCCACGACAGATTCATCTCACCTCATACCCGACCTGGTAAAAAAACGGGACAGGGGTTGGACAAATAAAATAAAATAATACTTGATATTGCACCCGCTCACTTCCTGGGTCCCAGACTAGCATTTATCTCAGGGGTGATCAGTTCGAAAACGATAAAAAAATTTTTATATAAAGAAAATCAAATTATATATCGGCGCATCAAATGAACACAGGGGTGAACGGGGCATGCAAATTAAGGTTACGGGGGACGACTCATTCATGGATACAAAATTTTGACTCCACAATAGGACTGGGAAGTGACAACTTAAATTCCATGGGCATACTGGACTAACTACAATAAAAGGATATGGAAACTGTTTCCTATTGAAATTGCAATGAGAAGCAATTTATTCACTTACTAGCAAATGTACCCGTGCTTCGCTACAGTATTCTGCATTGTATACGAATATTGAAGTAAATACTGTACATGCAGTAAATAAGATTGTTTTAAAATAGCATGTCTCTTAGCGTTATCCGAGAAACAATATGGAGAGGTCCCCATACGTTGTTTCCAGTGTAAAGTGCTTGTTACGGATTTGTGATGATAACGACAGGCTCACTTGCCTACTGCCATTCACAATCGAGTTGGGAAGTTTACATTATAATTGCAGGCCCCATTGCCTACTGCGCGGTCACAATCGATTTGGGGAGTTTCCGTTACAATGGCAGCCCACCTTTCCTACTTCCAGACATATTACAAAATGAGGAGTTTTTATTATAATGGCAAAAAACTTCCCTACAACCAGTCAAAATTGAGTTGTGCAGTTATCATTATAATGATAGGCCCCTTTTCCAACTGCCAGCCAGCTTCCTGCCCGTCACACAAAGTTGATGAGTTTCCATCAAAATAGCAGGCCAGTATGCCTAATGCCAGTCATATTTTGGATGGGTACATCTGTTTATAACTGCGGGAACGCTTGCCTACAGCCAAAGACCGTATGCTGCATGCTCCCTTGCCTTCTTGAAAGTCAAATCGAGAAGTGAATTATTCATTACAATGGTAGGCCTGCCTCATTAATGCCAGTTACACAGGAATTGGAGAAGGACTACATTCCTACTGCCAGTCATAGTCGGTGTGCGGAGTACTGATTACAATAGCAGACACACCCTTTCTCGGTCGCTACAAAATCGACATCAGTGAATATATATAGTTCGACATACGAAAGTATGTGCTTGTTTACAATATTGCAGACCTTCGTTTACAGATTAACTGCTTCTAAACGGTACATCATATCGAGAAAGGATTGTACTATAAGACGCCGGATTTAGCGGCCTAAATTGCTGGTCTTATGATATCTCATCTATTCATGGGTCAGATTGAGTTAGAAACTTGGAATAGGGTAAAATTTGTGTAAGATTAGCTTTTCGGATAATTAAGTGGCAGCTACATACATAGCATTTGGCTCACATATGCCTACTGGGTGGACCAATTTTCGTGTAGAGTATGATGATTCTATCTTTCTTCTAAGTGATGGAAGGTATGAATTATGTATGTGAAAAGTACAACTTTACTTAACATCGAGAAATAGAGAAAAATCAAACGTAAAATGGATATAAATACGGCAAAAAGTCGTAAGACCAAGGTGGTAGATCACTCCAAATTTAACGGGGATTGTGCCATCCGTTATGTGATAATACTTCCCGAAGGTCTGCACCATCATTAAAATTGCCTCCATATTTCGATATTCTTCGGGATAGAAAGGGAAAAATTTAAAGCTCTTGGAAGTTTTCCGCCCGTTACAGGATAAAAAGTAAAATTTTGCCAAATTTCAGTTCTCTTTCTCGACTGGCAATCTGGGTTTTCGGTGAGAAGTGTAAAAAGTAGGACTTTCAAGAAACTAAACCAAAAAATATGCAGATGATCATTTCGACAAAATAGTCAATGTACAGGCACACAGTAGTTACGATTTTATTTACATAGATAAATAAGGAACCTGCTCCACGTACAACACCTTGTGGGCTATATCCACTGGACTTAACCGGAAAAACGGACCGTTTATGATATCTCCCTTATTAATCCTCCTGCAAAAAAATGCACATGAAAAAAAATTTAGAGATGGAATTCCATCACGTTTGGTCGATTTCCAGTCAGGTTGGTCTTGTACTGTATATATTGTGTAAGAGTAAAATCACCATTTCGGTTCCCTATAAACCGCCAGTCCATTCCGGGAAAATAAAATGTTATTGACGATTAACACGTAGCGTTTGACAGGTGGGTGTTAATGTAAAGTTTGACTCAAATATCTTCAGTAGTTTTCAAGTTGTAAAACATACGCTTTACACGCACCCGCTCTTGAGTTAAGTCCGGTGGGACTTGTACCGGAAAACGGTCCGTTAATGATATCTCCCTTATTAATCCTCGTATTGAAATGATGCACATGAGGAAAAAGGCTTAGAAATAAATTTCCATTAAGGCAGGTAAATTTACATTAAATTTGGCTGGCTATATTTTGTGAGAATGCAAAATGACGGTTTCGGTTTCGTATAATCCCCCAGTCAATTCAGGGATTTAGAAACAATATTTGCCCTAAAACCTACAAAAGGACAGGTGGATTCTAAATATCAAGTTTGGTGGAAATATATCCAGTAGTTTCCAAGTTATAGACAAACAGGCAAACAAACAAACAGACAGACACCAAAACTGAATATATGCAGATGGTCATTATTACACCTGAAACGGATAACTGTACGGAAATTTCGACAAAATTATCAATGTACAGACACACTCTAGAAGTGCAGACCTTTATTTCGATAGTTACTGCTTTGTAACTGTACGACGTATCTACAAACGGACTTCACCATCAGACGCCCCTTTCAGTGGTCTACATGGCTGGTCCTATGACATCTTCTCGTATCTCCTATATTCATGTATTAGATTGAGTTAGAGTCATTGAATGGGGTGAAATCTTGTACAGTTTTTGGATGCTACTTTATATTTTTGATTCTCATGTGACAGCTAGAATCATAAAATTTGGCTATAACATTGCCAATGGTCATGTCAATGTGCGTGCCGAATTTCATGATTCTACCTTTCCTATAAGTGTGCCAAATGATAACATATACGTATAAAAGTACAAAATCAACTTGTATTTAATGTATTAGGGATAGAAATACGACGAAAAGTCATAGGACAAAAGTTGTAGATCTCTCCAAAATGAAACGGCATTTGCTTTGTGACTTGTGATACGACTTACTGATTAGCCACCAATTACCCCGAAACGAAGGTCTGCACCGCCGTTAAAATTGCATCCATATTTCGGAATTTTCCTGGGCCAAAAGTTATACATTTGCATAGCTTAGAATATTTCCTCAATGGAAAGAGTGTACAGCATTCGGGATTAGCACTCGCATACATACGTGGTAATTAAGGAAGAAAATAATACAGTTTAGTAAGTTGAAATTAATAGAAAATGGATTATAACTGAGGACATCCGGATGACGATAAATATATAAATACCAAGTGAATGTATTGGAAAATCAAATGCTCCCCAATAAATTATGCCGGTGTGAGTTATGGATATAAGAAACCGGTAATCGGAGAGAAATTTAGGCGCAGGGATTCTTAGGTAATCAGATAAGAAGATGAATATTTGTGTTATTACTTAAGCTATTCGAGGACGGTTATAACCTCCAATGATATTCCACCAATATCCCGCAGAATGGCCGATTGACGACTCTCTTGCTTTCTACCCAAGGAACAAGCACGAATTTAAAGGAATGATGAGGAAAATGGCAATACGTTACTTCCCTGCTGACAAGCAGTCAGAGACGTTGCCATGGTAACCCATATATTCGTTATCGCTCTGTCGGTCACTCAATGCCGAGCATGGTATCGGCAGAAAATAGTAAATTTCTCCGTCATTTGAAGAGTAAGGTAAATTATGAACATAACGAAAGTTAAAATCACAGGAATAGAACCAGCTTTTGGGTGGTTAGGCCGTGTGCATTATGCAGAGTTTCGATATAACGAAAGTTGTTTATGATGAAGAGACCTTTCACATACGGTCGACAGAGTTTGCAGAAAATCAATAGAATAAGAGAAAATGGAGGAAAACCGTTGTGGGTTTCCTATAAAACCCCCGTCTTTTCAAAGATTTTGAAATGATATTCATATTGAAACCTTCCCCGGGGTGAGTATCCTCTAAATATGATGTTTGGTTGAGATCTATCCAGCCCTTTCGACGTGATGGTGGAACAAACAAACATTTTTTTTTATTTTGCTAGTTGCTTTACGTCGCACCGACACAGATAGGTCTTATGGCGACGATGGGACAGGGAAGGGACAGGAGTTGGAAGGAATCGACCGTGGCCTTAATTAAGGTACAGCCCCAGCATTTGCCTGGTGTGAAAATGGGAAACCACAGAAAACCATTTTCAGGGCTGCCGACAGTGGGGTTCGAACCTACTATCTCCCGAATACTGGATACTGGCCGCACTTAAGCCAAACAAACAAACAAACAGACAAACAGAAACGAACAACTTTATTTATACGATTATTTTTATACCACCCCCCTCGCCCCCCGCCCATGTGGGTGCTAGGGGTGTCTTACCCTCACGCGGTTTGTCTCCTGATACTAATTAATACGTGTACCACGTTTGGTGAAATTGCTCCAGTGGTTTAGGAGGAGATGTGTCATATACACACCCACACCCACACACCCACTCACACACATACATCAATTTTTATATATAGTAAGAAGAAGATGATAACATTTTTATATGTAGTTTTTCGATTAATTTTATATCTCACCCCCTTCGCTCCCCACTTGGATTTGCAAAAAAATCCGGAGTAATACTATTCATCCCAGAGACCATGAAATCTATGGATTCGAAACTGTTTTTAATTATTTCTATATCTCACCCCCCCCCCTTTGCTCCCCACCTAAAAGGGGGCTGGACTTAAAAAAATTCTAGAGTATTACTTTTCAACTCAGTGACTCCGAAAACTATGAATTCGACACTATTCTCGATTATTGTTGTAACTACTAGGGATGGCTTAACCCCCACAGTGCTCGTCTCCCAATAGTTAGTGATACGTGTACCAAGTTTGTTGAAATTGCTCTAGTGGTTTAGTTGGAGATGTGTCATTTACACACACACTTCCATTTCTATATATAGTAAGATTTTTACACTCGTACTTCACCCCCTTTCCATTCCCGCCCAAAGGAGTCCTATGAGTGCCTTACACAACAGTATATTTTTTTCCAGATATTAAGTCTTATTTATACCAATTTTGGTTGACAGCTATGACCAAACTTACATGCATAATCGCACTGCTCTAGAATCCTGGAGCTGACGTTGCCATGGTTACGGCAGTTCATTTCTTTATCCGATTCCTAGAACAGGGGTAGTTTGGTGCCAATATCTCCGTAACGGTTGGTTTTAGGGCCTTAAAACATCGTTTTCGGGCCCGTAGGGCTCACCGAGTTTTGTTCTTTGCGTCAAGAGGATTAAATTGAGCTTTGTCTCGTCCTTATACGACAAATTCGATATTTTGCCTATAATAGTATAAGATAAAATGGAGGAAAACCGTTTTTCCTATAAAACCCCCGTCTTTTCAAAGATTTTAAAATGATATGCATACCGAAACCTTCCCCGGGGTCAGTATACTCTAAATATGAAGTTTGGTTGAGATCTATCCAGCCGTTTCGACGTGATGGTGGAACAGACAAACAGACAAACAGACACGAACAACTTTATTTATAAGATTTTGCATACTACACATGATGTGGGACACTGCCATCCTGAAAAATAAATGACATACTACTTGGATTTACCTCACTACTCTGGTAGTGTAAAACATCTGGTGAATTCGCCCCAATTGGTTACTGGGGATCAAATTCACATCCGTATGAGTGGACGTTTCACCGCTGGAGATCTTCTTTCGGAGACGAAGGCATGACAGTAACTTTTTACCGTCATCTCCTCGTTCCGTTTGGACATGAGACACTTCCGGTATGTACATTCTGGTGAGCCGGACACCCACCGTGGAAATGTTATCGCCTCGAAAAACGGGAATTTATATTACGGACAAACTCTAGCCTATTATTTCCAGATTCACAAACACGCTAGGTAGAGTTAATTAACTCAAAGCCTATTTTAATATTTACACTTTTCAATACGACAAAACGTACGGAAAGGTTCATTACTATGCTCTGACCATGAAGACATGTGCCGTCCGTGGGTTATTTACGTATCTACCGCTAACAATCTCCCCATGAAAACCCAACATCTGGTTCTGAGCAGTTCGACACAGGACGACTGTCCCTATCATATCCTCCTATGATTATTAAATAATATCATTACCATTCTTTATCTGATCATTATCATATTCTGTGACTACCATCAATTAATTTATTATTATCATTAATTTCAATTATAATCCTATATTTGATTATTATCATTTGTCATCCGGGATGATTATATGCCAACCCTTGCCGACGTTTCAAACGAAGGGTCGTTCTTCCTCGTAATTTATCCGCACAATTTAATGATCAGTTTCCTAATAAATTATTATTATTATTATTATTATTATTATTATTATTATTATATTCGTAACCATGAATCATCGCCCATTAAATATCTTAACTTCCTTTCATCATAATTATTATTCTTAAATTACTATTGCAAGTTCTTCATCTTCTGCTTCTTCAACTTTTCATTATTATTATTATTATTATTATTATTATTATTATTATTATTATTATTTCACGTTTACACTACCCTTAGCGATATTTAATGTTAAATGCATAAACCTTTACAATTTCAGTCTACTTTGGCACTACGCAATTGATTTAAGACAAGATTCACTTGGAGTATGATTATTATTATTATTATTATTATTATTATTATTATTATTATTATTATTATTATTATTATTATTAAAAATGGAAAGATGATATTTTAATTTCCATTCTTTAGAATTTAGTCACATATGTTAAATCCCGTCATGAACCACTAAGATCTGCTTTATATCGGTCGGGACAACACGGTATTCGGGACCGTACCTTCAGTTTCGTACTGCCGTTAATTTATATGGGGACACACGTCCTCCCAAGACACATCTCACAACCTATGGCACATCGCGGCTGGGTAAACACCTCCAATGCCGGCGATTGCTAAACTATTCCTTCCAATTTGAAGTCTATTTTCTTTTATCGGAGCTCTTCAAACATCTAATTCATAAATTAATCCTCGGTGCGTGGATTCTGCCACTAATAACACCGGAATATGAATTTTATATCATCTTAGGCCTTGAGATTCATCTATTTCATCATTACAAACAATACGGCTCAATTTATTTCACGCCGGATATTCGTCCCTCATGACTTCCAACTCTAAATATGGGCTCAAACCATTCTGGGCTTTTAACATATCTTGACCATTCTAATTCACGTGCCTCTATCGCTTTTAAACTAATTTTAATGGTTAAAATAAAGTCCAAAAACGTGAAATCAGAAATTTACGTAAAATCAAACTGATTACGCGAATGAAAGTCTTTAACGCTACATGTCATCTCCACATTGATTATTATTTGCACTAGCTAACTCACGAAGCACTGTCATTATTATTATTATTATTATTATACTTTAACTTGCAAACGCACAAATATTATTATTATTATTAATTTACTTTCCTTTGCCAACTCACAAACATTATTATTATTATTATTTTCTCGCAAACACACCGATCATTATTATTATTATTATATAGAACTTACAAACTCCCATAGCAGATGGAACATTATTATTATTATTAGTAGAAATCGTAATTATCGTAACCCGTAATCATCCTTGCTATAGTACTTCAACTTCTCGCTCTTATTATTTTCATCAAAAAAATAAAAATAAAAAAGTAGCTTATTTTTTATTCTTCTCCTCCTTCTTCAAATATTCTCATTATTATTATTATTAGTTAAAAATCTCAAATTTTTCATTTCAAATCCCAACATCATTATTATGTCCAAAATATTTAAAAAAATCTTCTTCTTCTCCTTCATATATTTATTATTATTATTATTATTATTATTATTATTATTATTATTATTAATATTTTAATGACCTTCCGTACGCAACACAAATTTTACATCCTCTGGCACTTTCATAATCTGGCTGTCTGATAGAAAATATTCCTAACTAACATACAAATAATCACCGCAGTGATTGAAATCATATAAATGGGTTAGCACAAAAAGGAATTTAACACTTGGAATGAACTTAAGTCAAAGTATTACAAACAGCATGCATTAATTGAAAGAAATATATCCCATATTTACATGATATACAACAAACAAATACTCAAATTAATTAATCTAACCCATTATTACGTTAATATAAATTAGTTCGTCCGTCTAACAAAAAAAATCATGGACTCGGGAGGCGGACCATGTTAAGTAACCATAATTAATCTACATTGAACCCCGTTTAGTCGCGATAACATCCCCAAATATTAAAATTGTGTACTCATTCCTATGTAGAATTCCATTGTCTCGTAGCGGGAGATAGGCCTCACGGCCCCATGGTGATTTCCTCGTCCATCATGTCGCACAATATAAAATTAACACAGCAAAACACTTCTGTGCGATTTCCCATGATTAACACCTTATTAAATAATTTACACTATTTTATACAAAAATACTAATAAAAAACTTATAGGTGCGCCTAGACCCCTGACACTCGCACAATATATTCTTCATATAAGCCCGAAACACACGTCGTGACACATTACGACGAAGTGTCGTTCATTTGAACCGGCGCGTATCGCGTCTTCAACCGGCACTTCCTGGTTTATTTCTAAGCCGTCTTGATAATCGCCTAGCTCCTATAGTTCCCTGCTCGGATAGTTATTCACCGTCTATCTTGAGCTATTTACTTCAGGCTCCGCACACTGCCTTCCAAAGGTACTATCGGCGTTCCGTTAGTTATTTATTATTTAATCACATGACATTTATTAAATTCAACATACAGTTGTACTGATTATTTACACTCGGTACTATGGATAATCTCACTGTTCGTCTTCATTCTCCTAACAACTCACGCACTTTCAGCTCTAACTGACTTCGAATGCGTCCCGAGGTACTGACTTACAGAGTCAACGTGTCAGAGTCTCAACTACTTCATACGACTGACACGACTGGTGACCGATAACGACTGGTGACTGGTAAGAACTGGATACTGTGAGGTCCCACTACTGGTTATTTATGGACGACATGGTTTCCCGCCGGGGTCATCCGCGGTCATCTCCTAGGGAAGGGGGTTGGTTATCCTAAATTGGCATATGCAGGTGGATTTTGATTCCTTGCTTTATCCTACTTAATAAACTGGCGATGCACATTCATGTGTCGTATTATTTTGAACTCATATTGTTCGGTGATCATGGAAATATCACTTAATTCCTGTCCTCCACTTTTCGCGCGCTAACTCGGTGTCCCTGATGGCGTGCTCATCTTGACCAATGGCGAGATAGCGTGGGTCATTTCCACGAATTCATTACTTTAATTTATTACGATTACAATTAATCAACATGGGAATGTTATCCCAAAAATCCCCTCTATTCAATTATGTGGTTGGAATAATTTAATTATTGTTATCGGAGAAGCTAACTGGAGTTCACTCTGAGTTTTTCTTATGTTGGTTTATCTGCGAGCCTATGATACATTTTTCTATTGGTCAACACCGCATCGGTTAGTTTAAAATCTCTTCCTTGCAACATGACAACACAAAATGCCTTGAGGCAGTGGAAAATAATGGTACGTCATATTCTTTGTATTGGTGCTGCCCCTGCTTGCCATTGTTCCGAAATACCTACTCTTTCACTTCCTTGTAGTCATTATTCTGTTGTTGTGAGCTCTAGATTTAATCCTCTTAGCTTTTGACCAAGAAACAATCTCCCCATAATGACAAGCTTAACTGTGGCGACGGACAGTCGCGATATGTCTAGCTTATGTTGAAATCCTCCCGTCCACACAAAACTGACACTGTATTCCATTTAATATTCCTATATATCTGTATTTATCTTATAAAAAATCAAATAATGAAACTAGTGCCTATCTCATCCGGGTACAATATATCATTTAAAACTACGATTAGAACAGGATATTTCACATAGGATATAATCAATTGATGAACATAATTAGCAATGTTTACACAAAGTTTTCATTATTCCTTTACACCTGCAGTACTGTATTATAATGACCGAGAAACACAGTGTTAAATGAAGACTACTGAAAGTATCAAGTATGGATGAACATTATTGTAAAGTCTCATTGCTCTATTAATTGGGGAGTTCTTGTAAATTGAAAGGTGAATTAGAGATTGGCTTCACCATATTTGAATAATCAATATTACAATTAATTATTTTATACAACTTTGTAGTTTCGTCTGTGGCTCAAGCTCTGGATAAGAGTGATGTTCTTTGTGGTCGTTGAGTTCCAACTAATTGATCTGTACTTGAGTGTGGATTTTAGCGTGGGTTTTAATAGTTTTCGGTGTTCCTTAGGTGCTAATAAATATACTTGCACAAAGCACTTACATTTAAGCATTCTTCTTCTTCTTCCTCTTCTTGGGCACTATCTGTCGTTCAGGACATGAACAGGGCCTATTTGAATTCGATCCACTACACCACCGATACTTAGATACCACACGCTCAGCCACAAAGATAACGGACGTGATATTTGCTAGAAGTGTAGTACTATACTAAATAATATCCGTACCAGAGTTTTCACTCATGCTTTACAGCGTTCATTTAACATTCTACTTATTAATTTGGTTGTATTACGGGTACATGTGTTATTTCAGGGAGCAATAAATCGCATATTTGTACAATGGTCGGTAGGATTGGGCGGGGAACTTGTGCATAGTGTTTTTTCCTTTGCTAGTTCGACTCATTTACATTGGTGATACATGGGCAGGAGTTTTATGCCTTGATACTCCAGACAGACCACTGACATATCATCGCTGCTGTGCCAAAACCGTGAATGTGACAATGCTCTTTCTATGCATTATTTCCCTTAAGACTGGTCACGCCTCTCAGCCATATATTGATATACAGTCCATCGGAACAATTTTCGTTGAGTTCGTTTTCCTATGCGTGCCTGTAAAGGAAAATGAACCTTAATTACATCATACTCTAGGAGCCGGTAAATATGTCGTGCAAACATACATTCCTACAGTACGGAACAGTAAGGTTCATTTTCCTTTACATTTGAGCATAGGAAAATGAACTCAACGAAATTGGTTCTGATGTACTGTATATCAATATATGGCTGGGGGGCGTGACCAGTGTTAAGGGAAATAATGGACAGGAAGAACATTGTCACATTCGCGGTTTTGGCATAGGATCGACGATTATTTGATCGAATGTATACAGTTTTACCGCAACTTAATTATCAGTAGTATTGTTATTTTATTATTACTTTTATTATTCTATTATTGATAGTTCATTATTACAATTGAGATTTATTACCATTGATTATAATTACTACGGAAATACGGTGGTTGAATTTAATTCTGATTTTACAAAGTTAATAGGTTTTCTCATATTGATCGTTAGTAGAAGTATTATTGAAAATGTCTTTAATATCAATTTCATATGAGGGGTCATTGCAATTATTACTTTTATCTTGGCTTGACATCCTGAATCAGTATAGTGTAGTTCATTCATTTCATTTTATTGTGCATTTTATGCTGCCACTAGTTGCAAGCCAGTTGTGGCAGAAATAAATACTTACTTACTTACTTACTTACTTACTTACTTACTTACTTACTTACTTACTTAGGCTCGTATTCACCAACACGAGTAAAAGCTAAGAAAATCGTGATAACGGTTACATTTGTGTTCACCAAGAACATTATCTCGGATAACGGATATTATCTCGGTTTAAATTCGACAAGCAATCGGAAACATTCAGGTAGACGGTGAGGACCTGGCGCGAGTGACAATATTCAAGTATCTTGGCTCCACGATCACTGATGATGCCCGACTTGTCGAAGAGGTCAATGCAAGGATATTCGCAGCCTGGATGAAATGGAAAACAACAACCGGTGTCTCTTGCGACCGGAGGATGAAAGATAATCTCAATTAAAATATCTCTGGTACCGTCATCTGACCTGTTGCACTGTCTGGTTCAGAATGTTGGCCGACTACGACTGAGCCAGAGCGTCGATTGGGCGTCATGGAGACTAAGATGCTGAGGTGGACAGCTGGCGTCACTAAACTGGATCACATCTCCAAAGAATTCATCAGGGAGAGATTGGGCGTTGCAACGATTCAAGAAAAAATGCGCGAGAGTCGTTTACGATGGTTTGGACAACGGCAGACGCCGACGCTATCGCGAAGATGGGTTACATGTTAGAAGTTGCCGGCAGGAGACCAAAAGGACTACCAAACCCTTCACAAAGATCAAAAAAGTATTAATCTCCACCCTGACCTGGCCCAGGACAGAACTAAATAGAGACAACGAATCGATGTAGCGGATCTCGCCAGCAGGAGTGTTATACGCTGAAGAAAAAGAAGATCTCGGTTGAAAATTTTACCGGAGGAAGGTTGGCCGGTAGGAAATGACAGCTCGTAGACGGCTGGAATATTTAACTGATAGAGAAAATCACAGCGACGAGAATCATAACCGCGATTATGCCATAACACGCCCTAGTCATATTAGGCTCCTTTCGTCGTTTCAGGTCAATAGCGGACTATGGTAAATTATTATTTGCGAACAGAAAATTGAATCAAAAACTTACTTACATTTAAATAGTAGAGGAAGCACGTAGTCATTTGTTTTCCGTGCATCGGTTATGAAAAATTTAAGGTTCACATTCAGATTGAAACGAAAACTTAGTTTCGGCAAACCGAGATAATAAATTCTGTGGTGAATACGGAAGTGAGCGTTATCCGAGTTTTGGAAATCTAAGACAACAGCAAAAGTAGCTGACGTTGGTGAATACGGACCTTAGGATGCAGAACAATACGGAGCTTAAGGAGAAATTTAAGTTTGGTGTATACAAAACTGTAGATCACGGGATCTTCATTCTTGCGAGGGGAACGATCGCACAATGCTGCATGTTGATAGGAGGACAGAATGTTGAATAATTTTGTAGATGTTCGGTGGAAGACCCAATTGTTGCAGACTCTTGTAAAGTGTATGTGGAATGAGGCCGTTGACTGACAAAATCACAGGGACTATCCGTACCAGTTTCATCTTCCAGACCCTCTTGATCTCTTCTGCAAGTTCTTTGTAGTTGCAGATTTTTCATGGTACTTCCTGTCAATGTTGGTGTCATTGGGGATTGCGATGTCAATAATGAAAATTGTCCCAGTTTTCTTGTTTACCAGTATGATGTCTGGTCTGTAATTGTTGACTGTTTTGTCTGTCATACAGCAGTGTCCCAATAACGCTTAATCTACTCGTTCTCCAGGAGTGGTGTTGGAACTTGGAATAAGGGATACGCTCCTGAGTTAATTGGTTTTCCTGAGCAAGTGCCTTTTGTGTAATTCCCGAGATATGATTATGCCGTCTCGTGTATTCTACGCAGGCAAGTACTGGGCAACCGGCAGTGATATGGTTGATGGTCTCGACATGAACGGAGCATTGCCTGTATTTGTCGGACAGTAAGCTGGTGTCTTTGATAATGTACATTTTGTAATTGTGTGTAGCTATTACTTGGTATTGTACAGCAGCTGCAAATCCCTCTGTCTGCCCAAGTAAGCGCCCACTTTGTAACCACATACATGACGCATTCTTGTCTGTGCTCTGTTGGTTTAGATTGCTGTAGTATTTTTCGCGGAGGGTCTTCTCTCCCCAGGTCCTTTCCTTCTCCTGCAGGGATACTTGGTGATTTCTATGCTGGTGGTTTGTATGAGGGTCAAAGGCATTATATGGATCCAGTACAGTGTACTTGTCAGCAAGTACTACAGCTTTATGGAGAAGGCTGTTTTCTTCCTTTATATGGAAGTATCTTCTTTGGTTCTTTATCTGATTCAGGGGCAAGACTTGAAGATCCATTACTCCTCGGTCTCCCGATTTTCGTGCAAGAGTGACTCTTTCCATGCATGAATTTGGATGATGTAATCTATAGGTGGTGAGCAAAATTCTCGCTTTTCTATGTATGCTGTCTATTTCTGTAGCAGACCATTTCCTAATACCGAATGAATAAACAAGGCTTGGAATAGCGTACGTATTTATTGCTTTAATTTTATTCTTGGAATGTAGGCAGCTAGGTAAAATCTGATACAACTTCGATGTGTATTTGTTAATGAGTTCTTGTTTAGTTTTCTTGTGCTCCTGAGTTGTATTCTGAGCAAATCCAAGGTACTTGTAGGTATCTGTTTGTGTCATTCTCTCAATTGAAGATCCGGTATGAAGCTCATCCGGCTGGGAGTTTGCGTACCGACCACTTTCAATTGTTAGCAGGTTGCACTTCTTTACTCCCAACGTCATTCCCACGTCAGAGGAGTAGGAGTCTATTATATTCAGCAGGGCGTTCATTTGTGTTTTGTTGTGGCATACTATTTCAGATAATCCATAGAAAACAAATGGGATATTCTGTATTTCCTATTGTTATATTTAATATCAAATCCAAAACCAGTAGCTTTTAGAAGATTGGATAGGGGATTCATTGCAAGGACTTAACGAATCTCCTTGAAATGTACCACGTTCAATTTTAATTGTGTCGGACATTTTCGGTCTTAGTGCAGAGCACTGTCTTCCAACTGTTCATAGTAACCTCAAGAAAATGAATCATGGCAGGATTGATCTTGTTAATGAAGTAATTCTTTTATCCATGAGTGGAGAACTGAGTCAATGCTTTCTGATAATCTATATACGCTGTGAACAGGCTTTTTTGTGAGTGTATTGCCTGTTGTGTTACAAAGGAGTCGATGATTATCTGTTATTTGCATCCTAGTGATGACTTTTTGCATTCTTTCTGCTCCTCAGTCAGAATGTTATGGTTGCTGATATGTTTATACATTTCTTCTGTGAGTATGGATGTAAATAGTTTGTAGATCATTTTGTGGATAAGTGATTGGCCTGTAAGTAGATGGATCTTAAGTATTTCCACCTTCCTTAAGTAGGAGGTATGTAGCTCTTGATGTGAGATATTCAGGACACTCTTGAGGATGATGCACGAGGTAAGTGAATTGTTGGGCTATTTTCTTGTGCACGCAAGTGAAATGTTTGTACCAAAAACTTTGTATTTTGTCTGCACCTGGTTCTTTCCAGCTTTGAGTTCTCCTGGCAGCATTACTCACATGGCTTTCTTCTATGGTATCAAAGCTAATTTCTGCATAACCATTGTTGTTTTGCTCTTCCTTAATCCATGTGTTGTTTGTATTGTGATCTGTGTTGGTACACCAAATACGTTTCCAAAAGCCTTCCATGTCCTGCATACTTGGAGGTTCTTCTGCAATAGTTTGCCGGTTCTGCTTGAACGTTCTGTATAATTGGTCCTCATTCTGGGAGAAAACCTCATTTTGCATTTTTCCTAGCTGGAGACTCTGTGTACCTCTTAAGCCTTACTGCTTTTGCACACAACTTTTCTTTTTGGATGTCGATGTATTCTTTGACTTCTTCTCTGTGCTCAGGTTCCTTTGTGTGGGTGTTAGTTTTAGTTTTGTTCCAGAGGTACGCGACAAGTTGACCTATGGTTTTCCTTAGTTCTTGGATATCACTTCGTAATCGACATTGCCATGGTGGAATGTATTCTGAATCTGCGTTCTTACAAGAGCTTCTGGAGAGAGGTATTATATTTTGGATGTTCAGCCTGACCACAGTTACTGCTGCCCAATAAACGAAGGCATTTGTTTCCTCCATGCTACTGGATGTTTTGATATACTGCTTTAAGATGTCATATACAGTACTTACAAGGTTTTTGCTCATTAGTGTTTCACGAATTTTGGGCAGTTTTGATCTATAGTTCACTTTAAGACCCACGAATTCCGGCATTGAATCTTTAAACGTGTCTTCAGCATGACGTGTTTCATCAGCACCTCTTGACATATCACCAGTTTCTCTTATTTCCACATACGTGTCTTCCTATGGTTCTTTTCTTCCAGTATCGTCTTTACCAATCTGAGACATTGAGATGGAGTTGCCTTCACTGTTCGACCTCATAGCTAGAATTGTAGCAGTTTTTTCTTACAGATTTTGAATGATTGTGGCAGGAAGCCTGTTTTTGGTTACTATTGCACGTCCTTGGTCTGCTACTCTTTTTTCTGTGATAAAGGAGTACTGGGGGAATTTCTCCAAAAACAACCTGTGCATACCTTTCCTGTACGTTGTAAGTTCTTCCTTTAATTTCGTAGTTATAAAGTAGGAGCGCATTATGAATTTATTCATATCATCTGTCCATTTCAAGCGCTGCCTCGGTTTACCTGCCTTGGTGGTCAGCTGAACTTCTGAAACACCTTCGACAGGAGGAGTAGGTAGCTGTTGAGTTCTCCTTGCTGAATTGTCGGCTGTAGAATTTTCGGGTGAGCAAAGATGTGCCCGTCTGATCAGCATCATGTTACTGGCGGCTTGCCTGCTGTCACGCTCAGCGCTATCTCCAAGCGTGCCACGACGAACCTCGGGTAGTGTCCTTTTCCGAGACTCATTTCTATTATTCATTTCCTCCATCCTGCATTTTATACTTACTGCCAGGATTTTAATGGGGCCGCCCCTAACATGGGGTACAGACGCTGCTAGATGGTTTAAGTTCAGTAGGTTCATCCGCCCTCTCCACCATTGGGATGCATCCTCTTCTGCCGTCGAGGCCGTTGGCCACATTCTTATTCCGTCAGTTGATCCTCGGGTGCTTATTTTTCTAGGCCTTATTCACACCTGTCCCGCATATCTGTAGGAACTTCCCCTATCAGCCACTGGGAAGCGCCGTGTCGGGGTTGAGGGCCCCCACCCTAGTGTCTCATGTAGGTTTATGCCTAACCCCTACTCAGTTCAGGGCTAAATCCCTACGCAAGCAGACAGGGCACGATTATTATTATTATTATTATTATTATTATTATTATTATTATTATTATTATTATTATTATTATTATTATTATTCCGGGGTTATCCGTGGAGCAGAAAGAGGTTAAAGAAGGTGCTGGGGTGAATAGGTCTAACTACAATGTTAAGCATTGAATTTAAAACTTAAACTGGAGGTTATAATTTTAGAACTTCAAACATAACAATTTTTTCATAACAATATTACAGGTACAAGTAGCAATCATAAAACAAGTCTAGAAAAGGCAAGATTAGTGGTTTTAACAGATCCTGGGCTTCAAGCCTACGCTTTACTTTTCCTGAGCTCCTAGCTCAAATTTACAAAAGAGCACAAATTGACACAAGGGCAGAAATCCCTAATTTGAAGAGCACTTGCTCCCAAAATTACAACATCTAGCCTTCAAGAGGCATTCATTAATCTTACAACAACGTTGAAAAAAGAGCAAACAGCCTCTCAGTTTTCCAAGCCTACTCAAGGCAACATCAACTTACAATTCCTGGCCTCTCAAGGCACAACTTACAATTGGAAAATGATTATACAGGGGTATTTAATACCCAACCTACTGGGCCTTCATAGAAAAAGAACAACAGTTAAATAAATGGCCCGAACACAAAACGAATGGAGGCGAATACTTGCACTCCTAGATATGAACACTTAAAACCTAAGGGACACTAGGCCGATGAAACAGGGGCTATTCTCAAACTACTGAGGTGACTCGTATAAGGGTAAATTAATGCATTACGAAAAGGAAGAAAAACAGTTACAAAACGCAGTCACCTCAAACTAAGATGAAGGGGAGCTCGAGAGGGTACATCACTCTCTATCCCGATTTACAGTTAAAGATTTTATGAAGTTTTTGCATTAGCCGGCAGAAAGTTACATTTTAGAAAAGTAGGTTACATAGTTAACTATTCGGACCTTTCCCTCGGGTTAAACTGCGGAGATAGCTACAACAAGAAAGATGGAATTATGTGTCCATACCTGGTAGCAGTTCTAGCTGCCTCCTGCTTAACACACATACTCAGATAGATGTCGATCAATTGGCCAAGAGACATGAAAAGCAGCTGTTTATAAACCCTCAGGGAAGGTTCGAGATCATTCAGGAATAAACCAGCCACACCCTCGAACTTTAATTGGTCCAATTCAAAGTTACACTTCAGGATCGAAAAAGAAGCCAGTGATTGGTAGAAAATTAATTGCAGAAATTAGGGATTGGCTAGATTCAAAATTTGCGGAAATGAAAAGGAAATAATGCCAACCCAAAAATAAATGAACATCAATCAGAAAAAAAAACTTATGAATACAAAACTTCTTTGGATTATAAGTTCTTACACTTCGCACCAGGGTGCATGATCTTAGTTTTTAGTAGTGTCATCTGTGGATGAATGTCGAAACTTCTTGATGATTGTCAAACAAAACAAGTAGAAATTCACTCAGGTTAGGCAACTGCAAAATAACAAAATTACATCATATTTCTGTGGTGACATCTTCTGATTAAAGTTCCAAGTTGGTGTATTTTCAGTTTCTCAGTTTCACCAATCGAGGAGTTCATTTAGGCGCTAGTTTCAAATGCGCGGCATTGAGGTGTACCTCCCGGTACAATTATTATTATTATTATTATTATTATTATTATTATTATTATTATTATTATTATTGTCCGTCTCTGTGGTGTAGTAGTTAGCATAATTAGCTCCCACCCACGCAGTCCCAGGTTCGATTCCCTGTTCTGCCACAAAATTTGAAAAGTGGTAGGCCTGCGAGGGCTGGAACGGGGGCCATTCAGCCTCGGGAGGTCAACTGAGTCGAGGGGGGGGGGTTCGTTTCCCACCTCATCCATCCTGGAAGTGGTTCTCATTGGTTTCCCCCCACTTCTTCGCCAGGCAAATGCTGGGATTGTACCTAACTTAAGGCCACGGCCGCTTCCTTCCCTCTTTCTTGTCTATCCCTTCTAATTCCCCACAAGACACCTTGTTCAGCATAGCAGGTCAGGCCACCTGGGCGGGGTACTGGTCCTCCTCCCCAGTTGTATATTCCGACCCAAAATCTCACGCTCCACGACACTGTCCTTGAGGCGGTAGAGGTGGGATCCCTCGTTGATTCGGAGGGAAAATCCAACACTGGATGGTAAACAGATTCAAAAAGAAAGGAAAGGAGATTATTATTTATGAACATTTCTCAATTATTTGCTATCGGCGCTATACAGTATGTGATTTGGTACAGGTTTACGGACGGATGCCCTTCCAGACACGAGCCCTATTGCGTGTATCTCTGGTGGTTGGTGGGATGTTGTGCATATATATTAAGACGAACCAGTGGAATTAACCGCCCACATATAAAATTCCTGGCCCGATGTGGGATCGCACCCAGGGCCCTCTGAATCGAAGGCCGCTAGGCTAATCATTCAGTCAAGTAGTCGCATTGTTGTTATTGATATTTTAAAGTTATTATTATATTAACAATTAAGATTTCAAGTGTCTTCACTATATCCCGTCATTCATCTTATTGTCCGCCCCTTCTTTGCTGACAAAAGCACACCCCCTCACACACATAGCGGTGTTGGATGGCATGTCGGCTCCTACTGAAACAAAAGCTTCCCCTAAACATTCCACCCAGCGCCTCTCCCTGTTTTCTCTGTATCTGTCGTATGAGTTCAAGTTTACAGCGTTTCCAGGGAACGACATAAAGAAATATTGCACTTGTAAGGATTCTTGCCGTCAATTTCAGCACGTGGAGACAGTTGTTCATGTGATTCACCAAGTGTCCTCTTACAATATTGCTGATACTATTGCGTGAGGAACGACTCCACCTTCAGAAGGAGACTTTTTTACCTGCAATAGAAGGTCTTTTCAATCTCCAGCATTCCTGGAGGACTTTTCTCTCTCCCTCTAGTTAACGGCGATCTGTTTTTCATTAGACGTATCACTTTCGTTGTGAGGAACGAGGTGTTTACACCTCGGACTGCACACCCGTATGTTTCTGTCTGCCTACCTTATTTATTTATTTATTTATTTATTTATTTATTTATTTATTTATTTATTTATTTATTTATTTATGAGTTAAATGGAAATGTAGTAAGCAGTCTGGCCTATGCTGCTAACAACTTGGTCTTAACGGCAGTATGTGTCGAAAGCCTGCAGTCTACTATCTTGCAAATTGAAAATAGGTGCAATGAATATAATATGAACATTAGCCTTTCGTAAAGTAAATTAATGTCAGTAGGTAAGAAATTACACAGAATTAATTGTCAGATTGGCGATACGAAGCTGGAACAGGTAGATCATTTTAAGTATTTAGGATGTGTGTTCTCCCAGGATGGGAATATAGTAAGTGAGATTGAATCAAGATGCAGTAAAGCTAATGCAGTGAGCTCGCAGTTGCGATCAAGAGTGTTCTGTGAGAAAGAAGTCAGTTCCCGCACAAAACTATCTTTACATCAGCCTGTTTTTAGACCAAATTAGCTTTACGGGAGTGAAAGCTGGGTGGACTCAGGATATCTTATTAATAAGTTAAGAGTAACAGACATGAAAGTATCGAGAATGATTGCTAGTACAAACAGGTGGGAACAATGGCAGGAGGGTGCTCGGAATGAGGAGATATAGGCTAAGTTAGGAATGAACTCGATGGATGAAGCTGTACGTATAAATCGGCTTCGGTGGTGGGGAAATGTGAGGCGAACGGGGGAGGATAGGTTACCTAGGAGAATAATGGACTCAGTTATGGAGGGTAAGAGAAGTAGAGGGAGACCAAGAGGACGATGGTTAGACTCAGTTTCTAACGATTTAAAGTTTAGAGTTATAGATATAAATGAGGCCACAGGACTAGTTGCAGATGGAGGTTTGTGGCGACGTTTAGTAAATTCACAGAGGCTTGCAGACCGAACGCTGAAAGGCATAACGGTCTATAATGATGTATATATGTAGGTATGTATTTATTTATTATATAGTCTATGCCTGTAACAGAGTTGTACTCTATTTACAGCAAGCACTACATAGTTGATATTAGAATAATACAATTTGGAACATAAAAATAAAGAATATATTTAAAATATTGGCATACAGAGATCAGGATAAAATTTTATTGCAGATTTACAATTATTGATTATTAATTCTATAAGTTATACAATATATTTGTACAAATATCTATATATGTGTGCAGGCACGGAGCTTTAAAGACAGATAAGGTGCATAATTAATTACTTAAAATAATAAATGAGTAGGGCCTGTATACTGTTGAAATTTACTGTGACGGCTCTTAATGAGTTTGCATAGTCAATCGCACTCTCTTAAACTATGTTGCTTTTGTAAATAAGTCCGACTCGTTGGCTTAATGGTCAGCGTTACAGCGGGTCCCGGGTTCGATTTTCGGCCGGGTCGGGAATTTTAATGGCCTCTGATTAATTCTTCTGGCTCGGGACTGGGTGTTTGTCCCAACAATTTCCTCTTCATATTCAGACAACGGACTGCACTACCAACCACCACAGAAACAGGGCCAAATCCACATGTGCGACACAGTTCGCACCCGCGACCCCACAGGTGTGGGAAAAGCAGTAGAGAAAGAAGAAGAGGAAGAATTTTACGTGACTTATGATATCGTGATCAAAACCTTGGGACCCCCAGTTTTCCGTGGACTTTATCGAAACCACACAGTTGCGACTTTTCACTTGTAAATTCCATGTGCATTGGCCGGGATTCGAACCACAGCCACGCTTGGGAGAAGGCAGTAAAGACGTGGTCGGTTCTCCCAAAATGAGATGGGTTCGTTTCTCCTTCAAAAATAGGAGCATTTAGGAAAGATATCTCCACTTGTGGATAGGCGCATGACGCTGAATTTCACTCTGCCTACACCAAAAACAAGTACTGTATCAGATTAATTTTTAGAGGCACTTGTGGCCGGGCGTTGAGATACCACTCCATCCCACTTACAAATGAACTGTTTGTGTTGTGTCAGACAGACTGGAATGAAACTTGGTAAAATTATCAATTAAGATATCATAAATTCAATAATAATAATAATAATAATAATAATAATAATAATAATAATAATAATAATAATAATAATAATAATAATAATAATAATAATATGCCTTTGCTAGCGAGATATAGTGTTTACAGGACACTATATCTTTCTGGTATGGGCTATATCAAATTTGTTACTTTCATTGACCTGCCTCAGTCTCATCCTTAGCTTTGACAATATGAAAGTGACTGTGGTATGAGTGATACTAGTAATACCATTCCTTATGCAGCGAGTCCCTTTTATGAATGGTGTGAAACTATCGCTCGTAGGGTCGGTTGCTGCATGCATTTCAGTGGGTTTGGCAAACTGATATGTAATAGCAACTGCTGGCTCTGTGAGGAAAGCAACGGGAAACTACATCACTCCTCATTTCCCTAGTAGCCTACGCCTTTTCTGTGACGCCTAGGCTATTTATGACAGCTGTTGGCGGAGCTGCAGAAGATCAAACCAGCCTTCGGGCTGAATACCGAACATACACACAATAATAATAATAATAATAATAATAATAATAATAATAATAATAATAATAATAATAATAATAATAATAATAATAATTTCGTGTGGCTATATCTAGCCGAGTGCATCCGTTGTAAGGCAGACGCTCCCATGAGGGTGGGCGCCATCTGCCACGTGTAGGTAACTGCGTGTTATTGTGGTGGAGGATAGTGTTATTGTGTGGTGTGTAGTTGCAGGGATGTTGAGGACATCACAAACACTCAGTCCCCGGGCCAAGGGAATTAATCACTTAAGATTAAAATCTACTACCCGGCCGAGAATCGAATCCAGGACCCTCTGGACCAAAGGCCATCAAGCTAACCATTTAGCCATGGACCAGACATAATAATATCCCTTCCCCCGCATGGCACTACAATTAATACATTTTAAGGGGTGAATGTTTTGAAATATGTATTAACATCTAGGATATAGAAGACCACTCTTTATAAAAAAAGTTATGTTCGTACCTGAAACTGTTTTGGGAAGAATGGATATTGTATTTTTGAGAGTCAGCTACAATCTCAATTTCTTAGGGGAGAAATTTTTGAAGTATACGGTATTTTACACCTAGGACATAAAAGAAGACCCTTCTCGTAAAATTACAACTTTGTACGCCAAGCGGTTTTGGAGGGATGAATAATTTAGTTTAAGGAGCTGACCTCATTTGACATTTCAGCGGTGGAACATTTACAAATATTTCCTATTACACACCTAGGATTTAAAACAGACTATATACCGCTATTTGGAAGTTTGTATTCGTACGTTAAACCGTTTCAGAGGAAGGAATTAATGGATTTGTTTTCGAATCTTAACCCTCATTTAACTCTCTGTGGGGTTACATTTGTTTCAAATCTTTTGTTTCTTAACATTTTACATTTTAACTTCGTAATTCAAACGGTTTCATATAAACGTATATGTTTGTCATAATTCTTCATACCTCAGTCAGAAACCCCTAAACTCTGTATTGTTTGAAGTCCACTTCTTATTTGTATCCTCATAAAAAAATTCAACTCCTTTCCCCCTCCCCTCCCTAAGTTGATTAACTCACCCCCCAATAAAAACGCGTGTTTATTTTAGAGGAGATTCCAAATACCAATTTTCACGTCCGTAACATCCTTCGTTTTTGTGATATAAATATCATCATACAAAGAATTAAACTAATTTTCCAATTCATTTACCCACCCTTAATTGGATTTTCCGAAAACAAAGTAATGGGGGTTTCTTTATTTTTAAAGAATACTCCAAATACAAATGTTCATATCTGTAACAACTTCAGTTTTTGAGATATTATTATGCTCATAAAACGAATTCAACGCTTTTTCAGTCCTTTTTACACCCCCTTTAACTGGATTATACGAAAACAAAAAAATACATCTTTTTAATTTTTAAAGGAGATTCCAAATACCAATTTTTCACGTCTGTAATATCTTCAGATTTTGAGATACCAGTATCCTAATAAAAATAATTCAACCCATTTTTCAGTCCTTTTTACCCCCACCCCGCCAAGTGACTTTTCCGAAAACAAAAATGTATGTATTACTTTATTTTTGAAAGAGATTTAAAATACCAATTTCTACGCCTGTAACATGTTCCGTTTTTTGAGATACACTCGCCGGGCTGAGTGGCTCAGACGGTTGAGGAGCTGGGCTTCTGACCCCAACCTCTCAGGTTCGATTCTGGCTCAATCCAATGGTATTTGAAGGTGCTCAAATAGTCCAGCCTCTTGTTGTTAGATTTACTGGCAAGTAAAAGAACTGCGGGACTAAATTCCGGCACGTCGGCTTCTCCGCAAACCGTAAAAGTAGTTAGTGGGACTTTAAGCCAATAACATTATTATTGAGATATACTCATTTTATGCCTTTGCTGGCAAGACGTAGTGTTTACAGTGCACTATGTCTTCTGGTATGGGCTAGAATAAAATTGTTACTTTCATTGACCTGTCTCAGCCTCTTCCTTGGCTTTGACAATATGAAAGTGGCTGAGGTATGAGTGATGCTAGTAATGCCATTCTTTATGCAGCCAGTCCCTGCTATGAATGGTGTGAAAATGTCGCTCATAGGGTCGGTTGGTGCAGGCATTTCAGTGGGCTTGGCAGACTGATGTGCAATAGCAACTTCTGGCTCGGTGAGGAAAGCAACGGGAAACTACCTCACTCCTCATTTCCCTAGTACGCCTCTTCAGTGACACCCAGCCCATCTATGACAGCTAATGGTGAACCTGTTGAGGATCCAACCAGCCTTCGGGCTGAATACCCAACAACATACTCATTTTAAAAATTCACCCCCTTTGGCAGTTCTGTTCAAACTTCCCTTCTTAAGTAGGTTTTCCAAAAACAAAAAAGTACGCGTTTCCTTATTTTAAAACGAGATTCCAAATATCATTTTGCATGTCAGTAACATCTTCAGTATTTGATGTATAAGTATCCCCACGTCCGACTCGTTGGTTGAATGGTCAGCGTACTGGCCTTCGGTTCAGAGGGTCCCGGGTTCGATTCCCGGCCGGGTCGGGGATTTTAACCTTCAATGGTTAATTCCAATGGCCCGGGGGCTGGGTGTTTTTGCTGTCCCCAACATCCCTGCAACTCACACACCATACATAACACTATCCTCCACCACATTAACACGCAGTTACCTACACATGGCAGGTGCCGCCCACCCTCATCAGAGGGTCTGCCTTTCAAGGGCTGCACTCGGCTAGAAATAGCCACACGAAATTTTTTAAAAAATGTATCCCCATAAAAAGGAAAGAGCTAAGTTCACCACTCTTCACCCATGAAAATAATTCAATCCGATTTCCAGTCCTTTTTACACCCTTCCCCTCACTGAAGTGTTTTCCCGAAAACAAACAAATACGTGTTAGTTTTATTTTAAAAGATTAAAATACCAATTTTTTACGTCTGTAACGTGTTACCTTTTTGATATACCCACATACTGCATATATGCTCATTTTAAAATTTTAAAATTTTAAAATTTGTCCCCTTTAACATTTACTTTTCTTTACTTTACTTTACTTTACTTTACTTTACTTTTACAGGAGATTCTAAATACAAATTTCCACGTCTGTAACATGTTACGTTATTGAGATATACTCATTTTAAGAATTCATCCCCATTTTCACTCAATCCTTAAGTAGATTTTCAAAATACCAAAAATACGTGTTTATTTTTAAAGGAGATTTCAAATACCAATTTTCATGACTGTAACATCTTCAGTTTTTGAGATATAAGTATCCACATAAATGGTATTCAACCCTTTCTTCACCTTTTTCCATTCCCGTTAACAGGATTTTCCGAATACAAAAAATACGTGTTTCTTTATTGTTAAAGAAGATTCCAAATACCAATATTCATGTTTTTATATTCTTCAGTTTTCTAGATATAGATACAGTCATTTAAAAAATTCACCCCCTTTTACCCCTTTAGCGACGTTATATCCAAGAATCCTCTCTTAGTGAGCACGTACATTGTAATATGAATGTATCTCCAAAATTTCATTTCTTTATGTCCAGTAGTTTTGGCTCGATGAGAGTCAGTCAGTCAGTCAGTCAGTCAGTCAGTCAGTCAGTCAGTGAGTCAGTCAGTTAGTCAGTCAGTCAGTCAGTCAGGACAAATTCTTTTATATATATATATATATATATACTGTATAGATTTTTAGCTGTTGTGATGAACAGAACGTGGTATATCGAAACCATTGATTACAATGAAACTTGCTAGGGTGATCAATAAATCGCTCAATAAATCTATCAGTTACGTAGAACCTACATTTAGGGTTGTCCCCCTGGTGGGAGATTCTACTACACAAGTTGTCGTTCCGTCCCTGAAGGGTTTTCTAGACGATAATGCCGTCTTTCAGGCCAGGGAGATTTGATTCGGTGAAGGAAATGTTAGTACAAAATGAGGGGGTTGTCGGCCGTAGCCTATACCAGGAACTGTCCCGGCCTTTGCATGAGTCCAGGAGAATAGAAAACCACGGAAAACCATTTTCGGAACAGCCGACGGTGGGGACCTATCAATAGGTCTTTTCTTAAATGATTTCAAAGAGGTTGGAAATTTATCGAAAGCCTCCCTTGATGCATTATTTCAATCCCTAAGGCTACGTCCGCACCAGAGGTGGCTTGCTTAGCGCCTAGATGGTAGATAGTCGCTAGGATGATTCGTCCAAGCAAACGAAGTCCCGAGAACGAGTAGAAGCGGCCGCAGCGAGCACTCTGCTTGGCTTCCAAGCTTCTATCCAGGTAGAAACGTCAACTTGTTCTTGTACCTGTCATACCCTTTACGTAGCTTCTGTTCACTTTTAGCCGAACTTGTGTGTATTTTTCTTTAAATAAAAATTAAAATATGTAATAAAAACAAAAGGATACCTTGGTCTTTTACTTACCTCAAAGGGACGACGAGTTGTCCTTTGTGTGATATGCGTTTCCTATAGTTGGTGTCATGCTTTTGCAGTGTACTTGAATTTCAGTAAGCAGTCAGTCTTCCTATAAACGAATATTTGTCCTAATAATTATGTCTTCTTGAGCTCCCTATTTTCAGCCTTTAATTGGCCCAAGATTTTTCTGAGAATGTTACTTTCCGTTTTCTCTAGCTTTTATTTTTCTCCTGTTTTTCATGGAGAACTTACACCTGTGCATAGAGTCATTCGTAAATATTCATAAAATGTGGCCAGATGATTTCGTAACTGTTTGTAGAGAAGATTAAACGACCCATTCGCAGACTTAGACTCATTTACTTCGTGTACCCAACAAGAAGAAGAACACAAGTAGAATAGTTCGTACTTCAAACTAGAATTCTCAATAAGAAGTAATTTTCTTCCTAACTTTGACAGTGACTTTTTAAGTCGTCCTCGTCTTGAGAACAAGTAACACAGCTCCGAGCAGGGCGGCCACCACATATCCCATCTCCTAGTAAGCTCCTCTCTACATCTATCTAGGCATCTACCCATATAAGCCACCTCCGGCGCGGACGTAGACTAATTCCTCTTCCTATAAACGAATATTTGTCCTAATAATTATGTCTTCTTGAGCTCCCTATTTTCAGCCTTTAATTGGCCCAAGATTTTTCTGAGAATGTTACTTTCCGTTCTCTCTAGCTTTTATTTTTCTCCTGTTTTTCATGGAGAACTTACACCTGTGCATAGAGACATTCTGTTTTAATTACTATGTTGTAGTACCTGATTTTAGTTTTGATGAAGTGACTCTTCATTCTATAGGTAACGTTGGTCAGTTGGTAAGCTTGCTCCAATTTCCTTGCTCTTGATTTATTTGCTTCTTTGTTTAGACCATTAATTTTAATTTACTGAGCGAGTTGCCACGCGGTTAGAGGTGCGCGGCTGTGAATTTGCATCCATTTTCACACCAGCCAAATGCTGGGGCTGTACCTTAATTAAGGCCACGGCCGCTTCCTACCAACTCCTAGGCCTTTCATATCCCATCTTCGCCATAAGACCTATCTGTGTCGATGCGACGTAAAACCACTAGCAAAAAAAATTAATTACTTCCCCACAAGAACTTAAACTTTTCTACCCTTTTTTCATAATCTATACGCAACATTATTATTATTATTATTATTATTATTATTATTATTATTATTATTATTATTATTATTATTTTTAAAGCATCCGTGGCTCGAATGGCACCGAACCGGCCACTCACAGTGAGGTTCGGTGGTTCAAATCCTGGTCATTCAATGTGAGATTTGTGCTGGGCAAAACGGAGTCGGGGCAGGTTTTTCTCCGCGTACTCCGGTTTTCCCTGTCATCTTTCATTCCATAACACTCAAATATTATTTCATTTCATCTGTCAGTCATTAATCATTGCCCCAGAGGAGTGCGATAGACCTCGGCAGCCGGCACAATTCCTATCCTCGTCGGTAGATGGAGCTTCTTTCCATTCCTGACTCTGCGGATTGACTAGAAACAGACTTTGGAGTTTTATTATTATTATTATTATTATTATTATTATTATTATTATTATTATTATTATTATTATTATTGTTACGGGGTTACCTGTGGAATGCAGAGGTGAAAGAAGGTGCGGGCTGGAATGGGTCGATCCACAAAGCTGAGATATGAATTAAAATTGCATTAAAGGTTATATTATCGAAAATATCAAAACTTAACAATTTTCACATAAAATTTCATCAAATAACAACAAGCCAAATCAGGTACAAGACCAGGAAAGCCAAGATTTAGAGACAATGTATCAATCTGGGTGCTCTCAGCTCACAATCACATATTTCCCAAAGGGCAGAAAACCCCTTCATTCAAGGAGCCTTGGCTCCAAAAACCATATCAGGCCTCCTAGAGGCGCTTTTACCACATATAAAAGAGCTGACCCGCTCACAATTTTCTGTCTTTACCATTAACTGCCCTCAAGGCACACTTACAAAGAAACAGGGGTTTCTTGTACCCAACATACTGGGCCTTAGTAGAAAAATAAAAAGTTAAGTTCATGGCCCAAAATGCAAAATGAATGGAGGCGAGAATCTGCACTCCTGCATGAAACTCCTAAAAACCTAAGAGGCACTAGGCCGATGAAACAGGGGCTATTCCCAAACTATGGAGGTGACTCGTACACAGAATAAATTTAACACATTAAGGACGAGTAGAAAAACGGTTACGAAAACGTAGTCATCTCAAATCCCAAAATGAAGGGGAGCTCGAGAGGGTAAAGTACTCTCTATCCACGATTTACAGTTAAAGATACGTGCAGTTTTACAAAAGCGACGGCAAATTACATGTTCGAAGATAGGTTACATAATAAAGGTTACGGACCTTCCCCGCGGGTTAAACTGCTGAGCTAGCAAGAAATAAAGATGTTAAGTGGCCATTACCTTGTTGAAGAGCTGCTGCCGGATGAAAGAGGGCGCTTCCCGCCTCCTGCTACATGTCCATACACTAAGATAAATGTTGATGATGTGGCCGAGAGACAAGAAAATCAGCAGTTTTTATACCCTCGAGGAAAATTCCAGACCTTTCATGAATAAAACAGCCACACCCACAGCCTTTTATTGGCTGGCTAAAAGTTACACATCAAAATTGAAGAAGAAAGACACGATTGGTCAAAAATTAACTACAGAGTTAATTGATTGGCTAACTTCAAAACTGGCGGAAAGAAAATATTAGTATTGCCAACCCACAAATGAAAGAACGGAATTTAGTTATAGGAAAACTTATGAGTACAAAATATCTTCAAGAAAAGTTCCTTCACTTCGCACCAGGGTGCATGATCATAGTTTTTTAGTAGAGACATCTATAAGAGAATGTCCACACTTCTTGATCAATGGAAAACAAAACAAGTTGAAATCACACAGTATTGACAACTTCGTAATCACAAAGTTTACGGTAGTGACATCTTCTGAGAAACTAATGAGTTTTTTCTTTTTTTCTTTGCTAGGGGCTTTACGTCGCACCGACACAGATAGGTCTTATGGCGACGATAGGATAGGAAAGGCCTAGGAGTTGGAAGGAAGCGGCCGTGGCCGTAATTAAGGTACAGCCCCAGCATTTGTCTGGTGTGAAAATGGGAAACCACAGAAAACCATCTTCAGGGCTGCCGAACCTACTATCTCCCGGATGCAAGCTCACAGCCGCGCGCCTCTACGCGCACGGCCAACTCGCCCGGTAACTAATGAGTTGATTCAGTTTTTAAAGTTCAGAGTTTCTCCAGTAGAGGAGTACTTTAAGGCGGAAAATTCAAATGTGCGGCGTAGAGGTGTACCAGCCGGTACAATTATTATTATTATTATTATTATTATTATTATTATTATTATTATTATTATTATTATTATTATTATTATTGTTACGGAGATTTTCCGTGGTAGGTAGAGGTGAAAGAAGGTGCGGGTGTGAATAGGTCTCCAGCTACGAAAGCAAAATTAATTTAAAATTTAACAAGGTTATATTTTCTTTTCAAAAACAAAGAAATAACAAGCATGGCAGGTACAAAGTAGCAAATCAAAAAGGGTAGTTACAATATTTACAGGGTTTGGGCTTCGCGCCCAGATTTTACACTGCTTGGGCAATCAGCTCAGTTTTACCCCAAACACGAGTTTTAACAGAGGGGCAGAAAACCCCATTCATACTTAGGAGCCCTTGCTCCAAATTACACAGAAAAGCCTCCACGAGGCATGCAACACTCAATTTTCAAAAGAGCCACTCGCTCTCAAAATTTAAACCAAACTCCACTTTCAAGTTGTCCTCACTGGACATAGACACAGGGGTAAAATACCCAACCTACTGAGGTCTATTAAATAAAAATGGGCAATTACATGCCCTCTAAAATAACAATTTGAGAGGAGGCGAACTTGCACTCCTAATACACTTGTTTTAAAAAACCTAATCTGGCTCTAGGCCACTAATGCAAGGGCTAATCCCATACTACCGAGGTGACTTTAGAAAAGAGCAATTTGTTTTACATTAACGAAGAATGGGTTGAGAAAATAAGTTCACCTCAAGAAAATGTGAGTGGGAGCTCGAGAGGGTTAGCACTCTCTATCCCAATATGCAGCTTAAAAGAGAATAGAAGAAAAGATCGTTACATTTTAGGAAAAGGTTACATGGAGGAACGCCTCGCACCCGCCCCGAGAGTTAAACTGCTGAGCTAGCAAAGAAAGAATTTATTAATCGGCCATTACCTTATTGATGATCGCTGCCGAGGAAAGAGGCGCTTCCCGCCTCCTGCTATGTACTTTATACACTGAAAGATGGAACAGAAGTGGCCCGGAGACCCTAAAATCAGCAGTTTATATCCTCTCGCGGAAGGTTCTAGGTGTCAGGGGAATGAAAACACCCTCCCACAAACCTTTTATTGGCTCGGGTACAGAAACATATCCAAGTTGGGGGAAGATACATCGGATTGGTCGGAAATAACTCAAAGAAATTCAGGATTGGTTAAATGCAAAACAAGGGGAAAGAGAGGGGTATACAGCCAACTTAAACAATAACTGAAATTTTTTTTAGCAAAGACAAACATTTGAAATAAAAATTTCTCCAACAAAATAGTTCTTTGACTTCGCACTAGGTTGCACTATTGTTGGTCTTCAGTAGTGTCCTCTAGAAGAGAAAGTTCACACTTCTTACTTCAAGCGAAACAAAAACACATCACAAATGACACAGTTCAAAAACTCAAAATTTTCCACGTGGTGACATCTTCTGAGAAAGTAGAGAATTAATAGCGTAGATAAAGTTCAGACTTCCTCCAGCAGAGGAGTTTCAACTGGCGCACATTTTAAATTAGCGGAGTGGAGGTGTACCGCCCGGTACAATTATTATTATTATTATTATTATTGTACCGGGCGGTACACCTCTACACCGTTTATTTAAAAGTTGCGCCAGTTGAAACTCCTCTTCTGGAGGAAGGTTGAACTTTATCTATTCTATTAATTCTCTACTTTCTCAGAAGATGTCACCACGTGGAAAATTTTGAGTTTTTGAACTGTGTCACTTTTGATGTGTTTTTGTTTCGCTTGAAGTAAGAAGTGTGAACTTTCTCTTCTAGAGGACACTACTGAAGAATTACAATAGTGCAACCTAGTGCGAAATCAAAGAACTATTTTGTTGGAGAAATTTTATTTCAAGAGTTTGTTCTTTGTTAAATTTCTTTCTGTCATGGTTTAAGTTGGCTGTATACCCCTCTTTTTCCCCTTATTTTGGATCTAGCCAATCCCGAATTTCTTTAATTAATTTTCCACCAATAATGTGTTTCTTTTTCCTCTATGTAGGGGTTTCTTTTCCCTAGCCAATAAAAACTTTGAGGGAGGGTGTTTTATTTCCCCTAACGCCTAGAATCTTCCGCGAGAGGATATAAACTGCTGATTTTGGGGTCTCCGGGCCACTTCTGTTCCATCTTTCAGTGTATTAAGTACATAGCAGGAGGCGGGAAGCGCCTCTTTCTTCGTCAGCCGTTCAACACCAGGTAATGGCCCATTAATAACTTCTTTTCTGGCTAGGTCGGCAGTTTAACACTCGCGGCGGGTTCGAAGCATTTCCATCATGTAACCTTTTCCTAAAATGTAATTACTCTTTTCATCTTTTTCTTGTAAAGCTACATATTGGGATAGAGAGTGCTAACCCTCTCGAGCTCCCACTCACATTTGTTTTGAGGTGAACTTATTTTCTCAAACTATTCTTCGTTTATGTAATGTAAAGTGTTCTTCTCTAAGTCACCTCTGTAGTATGGGATTAGCCCTTGCGTTAGCGGCCCAGAGCCAGATTAGGTTTTAAAAAAACAAAGTGTATTAGGAGTGCAAGATCGCCTCCTCTCAAATTGTTATTTTAGAGGTCATGTAATCAACCTTCTTTTCATGTAATAGACCTCTGTAGGTTGGGTATTTTACCCCTGTGAATACGTCCTTAGAGGACAGCTTGAAGGTAGAGTTTGGTGTGGCCTTTGAGAGGCTTAAATTTTAAGAGCGGATCGCTCTTTTGAAAATGGAGTGTCATATGCCTCGTGGAGGCTTTTCTGTGTAATTCGGAGCCAGGGGCTCCTAGGGATGAATGGGGTTTTCTGCCCCTCTGTTAAAACTTGTGTTTGTGGTAAAACTGAGCTGATCGCAGAAGTCAGGGCGTGAAGCCCAAAACCTGTAAATATTGTATCTCCCCTTGTTTTGCTACATTGTACCTGCCATGTCTGTTATTGCTTTGTTTTTGAAAAGAAAATATAACCTAGTTAAATTTTAAATTACTTTTACATTAACTTTGATTCCGTAGTTTGAAACCCATTCACGCCCGCACCTTCTTACGCCTCTACCTACCGCTAAAACACGGTAACAATTATTATTATTATTATTATTATTATTATTATTATTATTATTATTATTATTATTATTATTATTATTATTATTTACAGTAGATGGGGCTGTGTAGCCGCAAGAATGGGTTCAAATCCTCATCAGATGTCGAAAAATTACGAGGTGAGTTTTCTACTACTGGTTCATTCCAGGGGGGCAAAGGCGACGTGGCCTGAAGCAAACCTCTCAGTGTCGAGGCTGTGACAGGTGGAAACCTTTACCTTCCAATGAATCTAAGTCTTCATGCTCTCTGAGGAGATCAGTGGCGGCGAAAAGGACCCCCCAGACCCCGCGGGGCGTGGGCATGGCTTGTGAGGGGCCCGTGACTGTTACTTCAGTAGCGGAAGAGTGATTTTACATATAGATAAAGCTACAACACACAACACAGTATTACTTGTATTACAGAAGTTTATTAAAAATATAGGCCGTCTTAGTGCAGAGCTTCTTTCGTCAATAGGAGTACGGTAAATATTTCTGAAAGAATGTGGGTTTCCCAGTGTGTTCCAATAATAACCATCTCTCGTTGCCACTCACAACAATCAACTAGGTTTTTGAAGTAATTAGCCAGTTTTGAGAACCCCGTAGTCAGCCACGATTCTGCAACAAAGACATCATCCTTATTTAAACTCTAAATACTGAAGTTTCGAGCTTGTTTATAACTCTCGGCAGTCAGTGTAGCTAAGTAGGCCTACGATGGACGGATGAGTTGTACATTGTTTGGTCCTAGGAACGTGTTTATTTCTTAATATTGTGACTGTGGGCGTGTTTTTGTTGCTATAATTGGAATATGCATTTCTTGTATG
Organism: Anabrus simplex; assembly: GCF_040414725.1. Lineage (NCBI taxonomy): Eukaryota > Metazoa > Arthropoda > Insecta > Orthoptera > Tettigoniidae > Anabrus > Anabrus simplex. Next base: position 362,543,613 of record NC_090269.1, on the reverse strand, counting down.
TGTGTTCGTACCTAAATATAAGTAGGTAAGGGTTATTCTGCCCGAAGGCAGGTCCGAACCTCCGCAGAGGTGTTCCTGAGCCGGAGTTTACGTGCGCTAGGGTGGCCAGTTCCTTTCCGCTCCTCCATTCCATTACCCCCCACCAACAGCGCGTGGCAACCCATCCAACTCCTGACCACTCCCAATGTTGCTTAACTTTGGAGATCTCACGTGATCCGGTGTTTCAACACGGCAACGGCCGTTGGCTACCATATGAGCGTATTATTTTAATTCCTTCGGTTTTGAAAACTAAATTATGTAACATTATTATTATTATTATTATTATTATTATTATTACTAACGAATTCTCCCAATATTGGAAGACGTTAAGCAAATAATTCAATTAATTCCTCTGTGGGTTCTTGTTTTTCCAATAGGCTTTCATTTTTTCTGAGAAGGGTTATTTACGTTCTTCCGACCACTTTATTCTGCACTGTTTTTCTTGTGGTTGCTCCTATGCAGCTTCCCAATTGTTCACTTTGTGTCTAAACGTGCCTTATTATTATTATTATTATTATTATTATTATTATTATTATTATTATTATTATCATTGTCCGATTCATTGGCTGAATGGTCGGCGTTGAGGCCCTTGGTTCTGAGGGTTCCGGGCTCGATTTCCTGGCGGGTCGGAAATTTTAATCTCGTCTGGTTAATTCTTCTGACCCAGAAACTGGGTGTTTGTGTTTGTCCTAACACTCTTCTACTCATATTCAGAAAACACACTACACTTCGAACCACCACAGAAACATGTAATAGTGACTACATCCCTCCTTATAGGGTTGGCGTCAGGAAGGGCATTCGGCCGTAAAACAGGGCCATATTCACGTGTGCTACACAGTTCTCACCCGTGACCCCACACATGTGGGAGAAGAGGTCGAAGATTATTATTATTATTATTATTATTATTATTATTATTATTATTATTATTATTATTATTATTATTATTATTATTATTATTATTATTATTATTATTATCATTGTTACCGTGTTTTGGTGGATCGCAGAATGAGGTGAAAGAAAGTGTTGAGTAGAATGGATCTGTCTACGACATCAAAAATTAAATGAAAACTTCAAAACAAAATTATATTTCTCTTTAAATCACAATCTTAACAACCTTTCACTTAGTAAAATAACAATTGTAAATTTGGGGATTAAAATAGAGAACCCCAGAATAGTGAATTTAACAATTTTGAGCTTCAAGCCCTTAGTTTACTCATTTAAAATTTCAAAAGTGGTGTTATTTCGACAAAGATAGGAATCTCCCAAATTCAAAAGCACTTTGCTCCAAAAGTTACAATCTCTAGCCTCCCAGAGGCACTCCTCACTATTACAGAAAACTTAGGAAAGAGTTTACATGCACTCCAACATTAACCACATTTTAACAGCCCGTTTAAGGCAACATTAAATCGAATTGTATGATCTCTGACCTCTCTAGGCACAATAAACAATTTACATATTTTTTTACACAAGGGTATCTATTACACAACCTACTGGGCCTTTGTGAAAAAAAGAACAGGTTAAATTAATAATAATAATGTTATTTGTTTTACGTCCCACTAACTACTCTTTTACGGTTTTCGGAGACGCCGAGGTGCCGGAATTTAGTCCCGCAGGAGTTCTTTTACGTGCCAGTAAATCTATCGACACGAGGCTGACGTATTTGAGTACCTTCAAATACCACCGGACTGAGCCAGGATCGAACCTGCCAAGTTGGGGTCAGAAGGCCAGCGCCTTAACCGTCTGAGCCACTCAGCCCAGCAACAGGTTAAATTAATGGCCCGAACACAAACTGAATGGAGGCGTACACTTGCTCTCCTAGATAATGAAGTCTAAAATCCTAACGGGCTCTCAGCTTGCTGATATAGGGGCTAATCCCAAGCTACTGAGGTGACTCGAAAGAAGGTTAAGTTAATGCATTACAGGAAGGAAATAAAGTTACGAAATCGTAGTCACCTCAAATCAAGTTGAAGGAGAACTCGAGAGGGTAACGCACTCTCTATCCCCGATTTACAGTTAAGATTTTATGAAATATTACATTAGCCGAAAGAAAAAATGTGTTTTAGAAAAGGTTGGTTACATAGTTAGAAATTCGAACCTTCCCCTCATATAATTCTGCGGAGGTAGCTACAGAAAAATAAGACTGATGGTCATTACCTTGGCAGGTGGTCTGCCTGGCGAAGAATGAGGCGCCCCGCCTCCTGCCTTCACACACACACACACACACACACACACACACACACACACACACACACACACACACACACACACACACACACACACACACACACACAGAGAGAGAGAGAGAGAGAGAGAGAGAGAGAAATACGGCGATCAAGGGACAAGGAAACTTGAAAGGCCGCAACTTATGTACCCGAAGGGAAGGTTCGAGATGATTCTGGACTAATCCGGACACACCTCATCAATTTTTATTGGACAATTAAAAAAGCGACAAGAAGCCTGTGATAGGCTGAAAAATAATTACAGAAATTTCTAATTGGCCAGATTCAAAACTGGCGAAATGGAAAGGAATTATTGCCAACCCAAAAATAAATGAACGTTGGTTCAGTTATGAATCCCTAGAAACACAAAACTTCTTTAAATTGCAAGTTCTTCCACCTTGCACCACAGTGCATGACCAGAGTTTTTTTTGTAATGATAGGCCTATCTATGGAGAAATGTCCAAACTTTTTGATGTTCACCAAAGCAAAACAAAATAAATCCAATCAGTTTGGGAAACATAGAAATGACAAACTTCTCAATTATTCAGTAGTGACATCTTCTGATTAATGTACCAACTTCATGCAGTAGCAATTTCACGTTTTCTTGGATGGATAGACTTGATTAAGGTGCTTCTTTTGAATGAGCGGAGTTGAGGTACAATTATTATTATTATTATTATTATTATTATTATTATTATTATTATTATTATTACTATTATCGTCTTTGGTGTTCGTTGTAATAATATACAACCTTGTTCTACGAAATACACTTGCAACGTTCCTTATCAGGAAATGAGGGGCCCACTGTCGATTATTGCGAGGGTGGGGTGGGGGTGGGGCGAGCTCCTTAGCACTGCTAGTGGAGGAGATAACTATGGTTTTACAGTAGATAATGTAAATATAGGCATAATATTGATAGTATTAAAGGATGTGATAATGTTAATGTAATAATATTGCTGTGAAGGAACTACCTATTTTACAATCACAGAATTCACTTGCTGCTGAAGTGAAGAATGAAAGGAAACGAATACCGCATATCCAAGAATGGAAATTTAGTTCATTTCTTTTTGTACTTCGGATACCAAATCTGAAATATCGTCATTTCGTATCCTCAAGAAAGTTTAAATCCGTGAGGGAGAATCTTCTCGAACCATGAGGTGGTTTGCTAACCCTACACCACCACGGCAGTCGACTTCTGAATTGTATAACGATTGAGTGTATTATGGATCAATATTTCACATTTTTACATAACGCCAAAATTTATTTACGATGATTTAAATGTTGAAGTTCTCGACAGCCAAGTTTCACTCTCGTTCCTGAAAAAGGATCTGTAATTTTCAAATCAGTGATTACCATGCAGCACCATTCTAATTTAGTTTATACCAACACTGGTGCGAGCTAGTGGCTCCCTTGTCGATGTTCTACGTTCCACAAATAAATTACTGCTGGATAATCTGTGAAGTGAAATACAAAAGCCATAAAATTCGGAGAATTCAATGTCTGTGATGGCTCTCCCAAAGTATTATTAGAACACTTGTATTTGACGAGCAAGCACCTAGCGAAATGAATTAAAATTCATGAATTTCATTGGCATTTCGAAAAGAGTAATGCATTCGATTATAAAAGGGTTGTTCCATATTCATTTGGGCGGCGCTATCCAACACTGACAGCTGGCAGCGAGAGCTTTCGCTATGTAGCCATTGACACCATGAGTTCCATTAGTCGAGCTTCTGAAGCATTTACACTCTCGTGAAGCTTAATTTAAACTAGGGTTCGACGATGGAAAATCAAAAATGTTTACATAAACATGGTTACATGAAAGATAAACAGGAACGAGAAAGGATTTGACCAGGATCAGGTGGATTACCAACAATAGGGAAAAGCTGATTTACACTATTATACATCTAGCAGAACATTGACAGGCGATATCACTGAATTCTGTTTGTAACCCTCGTCGATGTATAAGTCGTCATTTTTAAGTGAGTGGTAACGGAATGAGCTAACAATTCTGTGAATTAGTTTCCAAAGGTCTTCTCAATATATTACTGGTATCCACCTCCGTAGCGCAACGGTTAGTGTTGTTAGCTGCCCTTCTCGGGGGCCCGGATTCGATTCCCGGTACTGTCAGAAATTTAAGGATGACAGGAGGGCTGGTATGTGGTTGAAATGGTACAGGCAGCTTACCTCCATTGGGGTTGTGCCTGAAAAGAGCTGCACCACCTCGGGACCCGTTGGCTGAATGGTCAGCGTACCGGCCTTCGTTTCAGAGTGTCCTTGGTTCGATTGCCGGCCGGGTCGGGGATTTTAACCTTCATTGGTTAATTCCAGTGGCCCGTCCGGCTCCATGGATAAATGGTTAGCGTGCTAGTCTTTGGTCACAGGGGTCCCAGGTTCGATTACCGGCAGGGTCGACAATTTTATCCATCATTGGTTAATTTCTCTGGCACGGGGGCTGGGTGTATGTGTCGTCTTCATCATCATCATCATCATCACCATAATCACGACGCGCGGGTCACCTACGGGAGTCAAATCGAAAGACCTGCACCTGGCGAGTCGAACATGTCCTCGGACACTCCCGGCACTAAAAACCATACACCATTTTATTTTTCCAGTGGCCCGGGGGCTGGGTGTTTGTTCTGTCCCCAATATCCCTGCAACTTACACACCACACATAACACTATCCTCCATCACAATAACACGCAGTCACCTACACATGGCAGATGCCACCCACCCTCACCCTAGGGTCTGCCTTACGAGGGCTGCACTCGGCTAGAAGTAGCCACGCGAAATTAAATTAGTGGTCAATCTAACTTCAGCAAGGAAAAAGCAGTTCACTTGCTTTACTGACTCTCAATATAGCTACTTACAAGGGATGCCTCCAGATCTGAACACTATAAAACAGATAAATAATGGCGTATGACCTCCGGACAGGCCTGGTGCAGGTCTTTTTCTAGTAGACGGCCTATAGGCGATCTGCATGTCTGTGAGGATGGGGCCCTACCTAAGATAATTTCTAATGATTATGACAGCACACACACCCATCCCCCAAAAATCGAACTCCGCCCCCCTAGAGCAAAGGCCAGAACGCTAACCATTTAACCATGGGGCACTTTATACCAGATGAAACCTGGCTTACTGCACGAATTTGAAGGCACAGAGTCTCGTTGTGACAGTATTTTCCATGGAATGTCAACCGTTTAGCCTGCAGCACCATCTAATTCTAAACATGAAATGCCACTTCCGCTTTGTTTTTTAGGGAAACGCAATTGCTAAAATGTTTCTTTGGAACTAATAAGATCCTTTTCGGAAATTTTATTGATCAATGTTTCAAACACACTGGCAAGTGCATCATCTTCAATACTGGGTTTCTGTTATTTCGTTGTAACTTTTATTGTAATATTTGAACCACATTCCAGGGATTAATATTCATGAGTTGGTCATTTTCTTGCAAAATTATTATTTCCCATATTAAGTAAGAGTGAACAAGAAAATCTGGAAAAAACTACCAATCAAACTTCATATTCAACTTGCATGAAATGTTGTCGTACACCTACTGTTGTTTGAGTCATCAGTCCATAAACTGGTTTGATGCAGCCCTCCATGCCACCCTATCCTGTTCTAACCTACTACATCCTACATCTGCTCTAATCTGCTTGTCATATCGTCACCGCACGAATAAAATTACTAGATCATTTGTGGTGACCGGTGCCAGATTATGGAATTCGCTGCCAGCTCACTTCAGAGAACCTAGATCTTCATCAAGAATTAAGGTCGCCTGCCGAGACTACCTGCTGAGGACAGCTGACTGAATGCTTGAAATATGAACGTGTGCGTGCCTGAGGATTAGTCAGTTTCAGTAGTTTTTAATATTAATTAGCTTTTAATAATAATTTAGTTACTAATGTATTTACATTCATTTTAATTCTATTAATTTATGTAGTTTTAAGTATTTTAAATCTCTTAGCATTTTATTTAAGTTGTTACGTGTAAGGGAGGGACTCTGATACTAACTTCGCATCTGAAAAAGGCACGAATAAATAAATAAATAAATAAATAAATAAATAAATAAATAAATAAATAAATAAATAAATAAATAAATAAATAAATAAATAAATACATAAATAAATAAATAAATAAATAAATAAATAAATAAATAAATATTCATACTTTTGTCTACCCCTACCGATCATACCGTGTACACTTCCCTTAAAAACCAACTGAACAAGCCTGGGTGTCTTAAGATGTGTTCTAATCTTCCATCTCTTATTATCGTAAAATTTTGACTCCAGTATACGGAATAGCGCTTCAGCAGCCTCATTTACGCGATTTTGTCGAGATATCGCTTTAAATACGTGATCAGCTTGCAGGAATGTTAGAGTGAATGAGAGCAAGCATGACGTAGAGCTATTATAATGCTATTTTATTCATTTAGGTAGTTTCTAGGTAACTTACAATACGCAGTTTTAACAACTAACAAATTACGTCACTATGTATTGTACGGTATGTTGTGGTTAAGTACTAGAGAGGGTTGTGAGCCCTAAACTTCGCAAATAATAAAGACAGAATTTAATAAATAAATAAATAAATAAATAAATAAATAAATAAATAAATAAATAAATAAATAAATAAATAAATAAATAAATAAATAAATAAATATTTTTATGTGTTGACGGGGTAAATAAATCAGCACAACTGGTAGCGTTTACTATAGGATTTCTTAACTAATACTATTTCTTACACAGCTACACAGGCACACCAAGAACACAAGTTCTCGCTATTTAGTCACACTAATTATTCACTCTGACACTTACAGGTTATATATCAACGCTACACGCACTTTTGGAACTGACACTTATAGTCCCAATCATTCACACAGTTATTCTCACTGTCACTATCCTTGCCCTCAGCTCACAGTCCGCGCACACCAGTCTCACACTCCCATATGACGTACATTGTCCGTTCACTCCCAACAGTCTCCATTCATTGTCGCTTGCCGATCCCACGTCGAACTCTCCCACGCTGCACCAGACACAACGTCCACTCCACATAAGCTAGACCGACAGATACAACACTTCGACGACAGACAGACAGACAGACAGACAGACAGACAGACAGACAGACAGACAGACAGACAGACAGACAGACAGACAGACAGACAGACAGACAGAACACTCACAGAGACTGGCACACGGACTGCCTCCTCAGCTCAGGTTAAATCTCATATCTAGATGTCACTTTCCACAGCAGTATTCACTCTCAGACTGAACTGACTGCACTCCTTCATTGCACTCACACTGAACTCAAAGCTCCAACTGTACCGCTGAAGCCTGTCTGGCCTGCCTTAAATGGCGAAGCCGTCTCTTCCAGATGCTCGAGAGAGGAAACCCCTCCAGAATCCTCTCCAAAGCGAATGCTCTGGGCACACCGTCGATATCCTTCTCATAACGCCGGAGGTCTCCAATGAGTTAACGGGGCTACGGCAATAGGGTGCCAGAAGGACTGGACAATGCGCGCTCGACTCTCACCTGATTGGTTGGCTGTGTCGAGAGTGGTGAAGCCCTAACTTGGATACGTCATTCGGGGCCCGGTCCAAGCTGGGTTGCTCCTACCAAGGCCTCTCTATAATATGGGGAAATAAATAAATAAATAAATAAATAAATAAATAAATAAATAAATAAATAAATAAATAAATAAATAAATAAATAAATAAATAAATAAATATACATCCACATATGTGTTCCTCTGCGAAAGAAAGTTCGAGCATACCAGCAATTCCAAGAAAATCCGAAGTTGAAAACAGACTAGAAAGGGTCTGATGAAAGAAAGGAGGCTCACAGAAAGCGAATGCGGGAATGCTGGGAAATAATTAAAGCTCAAGGATGCAAACGGTTGAAATAACTTGGTCCCCAGCAAGCCAATCTTTGACTTCTCCTTTGTCACACTTCAACTGATATGTTGCGTGACTTGACGAGTTTCTCCCGTGCACCACTTATTCCCACAATTTTCTTCCTAAAGCTTGTTCTTTCCTGTATATCTCACTCCTGGATCCCCACTTCTTGTGAACCTCATTAAGCCATAAAGTTTGAGCCTTCCATTTTTCTTGTAGACTAAAATAATATCCTGTGTACCAGTCTCTTTGGATTAATCCTCTTAATCTGCCCACAAAATGATAGTCTTCTTTTCCTCAACTTTTTCAAAAAGTTCTCGATTCGATCTCAGTCCGAACATGAGTTGTGACTCTAGGACTTCTTTGGACCTAATATTCTGCTAAGGAATCTCCTTTCCATTTTATCAATGACTGAGTCCATTACTCTCGCCATGGTTTCCGCCGCATATAGACTACGTGCTCCGATCACCGTACAATAATGTTTCAATTTTGCTTGGATTTAAAAGCTCAGTGATATAAACCGAAAGCCATTTCCATCTTTTTCACCCTTCTATTTGTAACTTATCTCTCATTTCCATTCACGGTGAGAATTTCTCCCAGGTACTGGAATTTCTGAACACGAAGGCTTCCCCAAACGTGGTATTATTATTATTATTATTATTATTATTATTATTATTATTATTATTATTATTATTATTTCTTAATCTGTTTACCATCCAGGGTTGGTTTTTCCCTCGGACTCGGGATTCCACCTCTACCGCCTCAAGAGCAGTGTCCTAGAACGTGAGACTTTGGGTCGGGGACACAACTGGGAAGGAGAACCAGTACCACGTCCAGGAGGCCTCACTTGCTATGCTGAGTAGGGGCCTTGTGATGGGACGGGAAGATTGGAAGGAATGGACAAGGAAAAGGGAAGGAAGCGACTGTGGCCTTAAGTTAGGTACTATATCGGCATTTGCCTGGAGGGTAAAAGGGAAACCAGGAAAAACCACTTCGAGGATGGCTGAGATGGGAATCTCCTCAGTAGATCTCCCGAGGTTCAGTGGAACCCGTTATTATTATTATTATTATTATTATTATTATTATTATTATTATTATTATTATTATTATTATTATTATTATTATTATTATTATTGTTACCGTGCTTTGGTAGATTGCAGAGGTGTAAGTAGGTGCGGACGTGGTTGGGTGGACAGAGAAAGCATAATTTAAGAACACTACAATTGGAAATTTTTTCTTCCCCCCCCCCCTTTTTGACTTTAAACGTTGGTAACAACATCAAATCAGGAACTCGTCGACTCAAATAACAAGAAAGATCAAGTTTCAGGTATACAATAATTTGTAGAAAGAACTTGTGGCTCCAAAGTTACAATATTATATTCAAAAGAGCACCATTGCTCTCTTCAGTCAGTACTCCAGGAGACTGAGCTCCCAGAACTCATTACAATCTAGCCTCTCCCAGGAACAATTTACATTAGATCATTCCAAAACAGTTTTACTGTCTTACCAGCTCGACAGTCTGATTTACACTTGACTACGAATAGTTAACATGTAACAGGAGTCCATTCTACATGGCCTTAGTGATCCAAATGGAAAGATTCAATTTATCGGCCGTGCTAGTAGGCGAACACTTGCACTCCTTGGAAATACACTCTGAAACACTTAAAATCCTATCTGGGCTTATGGCCCTAATTTACAGAGAGTAGCTAGATGGAAAAAAAATATTAAGTTCCAAAAGAAAATATAAATTCTGAAGTTTTACAAAATCATAGTCACCCCAAAAACCAAGTTGAATGGGAACTAAAAGAGGTTGAACACTCTCTATTCCCTATGTTAGAAGAAAGTCCTTAGATTTGTTTGAGAATTTACATTTAAAAGGTGATTTAGAACTTTACATTAAGAAATAATTTTGAAACCTTCCCCGCAAGTCAACTTTCTGCAATTATTATATGGTTAAAAGATGTCTGCCATTACCTTGAGCTGGTTGGCCTTCCGACGACGGGCAATGTTTTCCCCCTGCCTGCACTACGTACGCATTTTAAACCTCTTGACTAGAGCGATGGAGGAGACAACATGGCCCAAAAGCTCCAAGCTTTTATAGCAGAGGTGAAGGTTCCAGAAAGACCTGTACACACTGTCAATTTTGACTGGCTAATTGAATTAATATACAAAAATTCTGATTGGTTAATAATTTCATGAAGAAGGAATAGATAACAGTGCTAGTAACCTCAGAACACAAAAACAATATACAAATATTTCAGTTTGGAAAACCCCTAAATACAACAATTCTTCTGAAAATAAATTGTCCATCCTCCTTTCAGAGGGGACACATAAGTCGACAGTAGAGACATCTTAAGATAAAGTTCGAAACTTCTTCTGATACACAGTTCACGGTTCACATTACAGATAGCGTTCTAAAAGGCGCTCAGTTTAAATGTACGTAGTAGGTGTACCTCCGTTACAATTATTATTATTATTATTATTATTATTATTATTATTATTATTATTATTATTATTATTATTATTATTATTATTATTATGCGACATTAGAATTATGAGCGTTGGTTCGATTCCCCGTCAAGAGGTCGAAAAATATAAGAAACGAGATTTCCACTTCCAGATTTGCACATGGCCCCGAGGTTCACTCAGCCTACACCAAAAAAGTGAGTACCTGGTTAATTACTGGGGGCAAAGACGGCCAAGCGTAGAGATAACCATTCTACCTCTGTAAGGACCGAGGTTACGGACAGTGAAAGCCTTTACCTTCCACCTCTCCAAGGGCCTTCATGGCTGTGCGGGGATGATTTTGCTTTTTAGAATTTAGACAATTAACGAACATTTTACTCAGTAGACTGAAATAAAGTAAAACTCTTGATGCTAATAAAGTCTATATTATAAACCAGTAATTTCCGAATAATATTTACTTCTAATAATATCATCTAGGCTATGCCAACTTTTGGAGTTCTAAAAACGTATCTTCAAAGGTCTAGCGGTTGTTAATGACTGAAAACGCAAGTTACCTGGTGAACGCAATGTATAAGTGGAGACTAATTCCCTTTGAACGTTCAGTGATATATATATATATATATATATAACTTTTATTTACCCGAGCAGCGGAGAGAGTAAGGGTCACTTCGACCTGGGTACTGTATACGGTTTCATTAAAACTTGTAGATCATTTACTTTCAAACCAGTTTTTTAACTTTATCTCTGATATATAAAATGCCAGGGCTAACAATTCAATTATTAATAAATGAAAATATTAAATTTTACGTGGAGGTAAAAGAGCCAAAGCCTCTGAGTTATAACACTTTATTCTAATTAAAGCCACTCTCAACTAAAGGCAGCTGTACAACTCGCCATTACAACATTAAAAAAGTTTCAACGAACAACTTCATCAATGTATGTTCCTTTGAAAGGAATCTGTACGGCCAGGGGTGAGGAAATTGTGAACAGACTACGTATCACTCTGATAATTTGTTTGAAAGAGTGACCATTTCCAGCACTATGACAGGGTTTCTGGTAGAATGTTTTGAAGAACGTTAAGAATAGAAGTGTTGATGACCTCGCCCAGGCGGCCTCACCTGCTATGCTGAACAGGGGCCTTGTGAGGGGACTGGAAGATTGGAAGGGATGGACAAGGAATAAGGAAGGAAGTGACCGTGGCCTTAAGTTAGGCACCATCCCGGTATTTGCCTGGAGGAGAAGTTTGAAACCAGGAAACACCACTTCGAGGATGGCGAAGGTGGGAATCGAACCTCCCTCTACTCAGTAGACCTGATTATAAAACTTAACAAGATAAACTGATTCCTTCGGCGTAACTATTAAAGAAAAAATTCAAAAACTTCATAAAATAAGTCCATAAGATAGAAAATCACAACCAAAATAATAACTCAAATGATTAAAATCCCCAGATAGGGCAAATCCAAAAAACAAATAAAAGATATGAAATATATTAAAGACTAAACCACTCGCCAATAATCAATAAAACATAGTGGGATTAAAAGTAAAATCATAAGTATGAATTTTAACATCGACTCTCAACTTGTGAGACCTATATAGCTCCATAGCCGCCCAACTGAATCTGGCGCTGAACCTAGTATTCCTTCCGTTTTCCTTATTCAATTCGCTTGCTGTTATTTATTCGTATCCTCTCTCTGGTCAGTTTTTGTTCTCACCCTCTCTCTCTCTCAACCCCAATGATATCAACGTGTGCGATCAGTGGCGTATGCTGGGATCAAGACGTGGGCTACCACTGCACTTAGGTTACTCCTTTTCGATAGTCGGTTTAGTGAACGTGAAGCCTTCAGCATTTTGAGCTGCAGCCAACAGCCAACGGAGAAGCCTGTTGTGTTGTGAAGGCTGCTTCACAAGCTACTGCCCTGGCCACTGCTACTGTCAATACTCAACATTTGATCAGTGGAGATGGAAGCCTAAGGTTTAGTATATTAAAGTCCAGTTTTGTGGCTAAGTGGACATAATGCTTGCCTTTGGTCCGATGGTTCCGGTTCAATTTTCAGAATCAACCTCCTCACACTATTAATTCCCCTGGCTTGGGGACTGGGTGTTTATGATGTCTTCGCCATTAATTTGATCCTAAGGCTAAACAGATGCCATGCACTATTATTATTATTATTATTATTATTATTATTATTATTATTATTATTATTATATTAAATAAACATGCTGAATTTTACAGCGGTAGTACCCATCGTTCACTGGTTAATTAGCTTCCTCGGGAGATCAATGGTAGTGTCCAAACCATGATCACGGGTTCGATTCCAACCAACAAAAGAGAACACTAAACCTGCAAGAATGCATTTCATTTAAAGCAGATATACCTATAAACAACACTATATTACTCCTATAACAGTAGCCCTGCAGTTTCTCCCTATAAGGACGTAGAAGTAAACGAGAATGAAATACCAGCACTTTGTTATCTATATATTTACGCCAGACATATGGAAGTGCGGAAGTATATACGATGAGAAACGATGGTTGACAGCAGTGGCGATCTGGCGGAACGAAGCCTAGCATAGCTCTCACCCCGGTCCTAGCACCTATCGGACATACGTCAGCAACCCTCGTGAGGTTGGTCGAGGGGAGAGTGACGAGAGTCTGGGCTGCAATATCAGTCTCCGACACTTGGCTCTCAGAAATACGTCCGACGTTTTTACTCACTGCTTTTAAGTTTTGTAAATGGAACAACGTGTCAGATGCTTACATTATAACGTGCTTTAGACTTCCATCATTCTGAATTGAGGTTTAGGCTTCACCGACAGCCTTGGTAGCCCTCAGTATACGCCACTGTATGCGACGCCAAGAGTGTTTTTCATGTCATCTAATCGTCGTTGTAGAAATAAAAACTTGGCAGGTTCGATCCTGGCTCAGTCCGGTGGTGTTTGAAGGTGATCAGATACGTCAGCCTCAAGTCAGTAGATTTACTGTCATGTAAAAAGAACTCCTGAGGGACTCAATTCCGGCGCCTGGGCGTCACTGAAAACCGTAAAAACGTAGTTAGTTGGACGTAGAGCAAACAACATTATTTTTAATAAATAAAACCTCAAATTGATGGACTAATTAGAATACCTCTTATCTCCCAGTGCTCTTCTTATCCATTATTTCCCTTAAGACTGACTACGCCTCCCAGCCACATATTGATATGCAGTCCATCAGAACAATTGTCGTTGTGTTCGTTTCTCTATACATGTGTGTAAAGTAAAATGCATCTTACCGTACTGTAAGAATATATGTTTGCGTGGCCGGTTTAAGCACTCCCTACAAAGTACTGTTAAATGAAATGAAATGAAATGAAATGAAATGGCGTGTGGCTTTTAGTACCGGGAGTGTCCGAGGACAGGTTCGGCACGCCTGGTGCAGGTCTTTTGATTTGACACCCGTAGGCGACCTGCGCTTTCTGACGAGGATGAAATGATGCTGAAGATCACACATACACCCAGCCCCCGTGTCAACGGAATTAACCAATGATGGTTAAAATTCCATAATCTGCCTGAAATCGAACCCGGTACCCCTGTGACCAAAGGCCGGTACCATTTAGCCATAGAGCCGGACAGTGTACTGTATTAAGATTGTACTGATGGACTACATATCCATATGTGGCTGGGAGGCGTGACTAGTCTTAAGGGAAATTATGGATAGGAAAAGCATTGGGATATACGAGGTTTTGTTTCCTCATCGACAATAAGATGGCATGAAAAATACTCTTGGTATCACATACCTTGATATCACTGGGGTTGAGAGAGAGAGAGAGAGAGAGAGAGAGAGAGAGAGAGAGAGAGAGGACAAGAACTGACCAAAGACGAATAAATAACGGCAGGAGAATTGAATAATTGAATAAGGAACACGGAAGGAATGCTAGGTACAGTGCTATATTCAGTTCGGAGGCTGTGGTGCTATATAGGTCTCACAAGCTGAGAGTCACAGGGACTGGGTCATTTATTTATTTATTTATTTATTTATTTATTTATTTATTTATTTATTTATTTATTCATACTTGCTTGTTTATATCTTAGTTAATTAGCGTGTTAAATGTCTTTGTTTTACTTCTTTGTTTATGAGTTAGTTATCTGGCATTCTGCATTTCTTTGATGGTTTCCTTATTTCGTATCGACTATAAATTCAGCAGCGAAATATGAAAGCCAAATGCATTGACTCTTCGGAATATGAAAATGCAAGGAAGCACAAGATGAAAGACCATGAAGAACATAATACCGGCTATTCTTGGCCCGGTGCTGTAAAATGGGGAATACTGCAATATTGGAGGTATCCCAATTCAGAATTTTACACCCAGTCAGGTAGACTTTCTTACAACCAGGACGAGGAGAGCAGCTTTATATGGTAATTTGGCAAGATTTTTTCCCAACAAACTGCCGAACTGCCTATTTACCATCTGGCGAACAAAAAATTCCGTACAATTTGGTCGACGGAGACTGGGAAGGACATAAAAGAACTTTGCTGCCAGACTTACGAAAGAGACAGGCTATGAGACAGATCCTGAGGAATTTCCGTGATTTTCAGGGAAAAGCATTGAAGAAAAACGGTATCCCCTCGTTAAAAGAAAGAAAGAAGCTATATCTGGGGTAAATGCGACGATACTGGGCTAAGATCAAAGCCGAACATTTCAAAAGGCGTGGTCTCAAACAGACTTATTTGAAAGAAGAATGAATGAGAGAATGATTGGATAAATAAATAAATAAATAAATAAATAAATAAATAAATAAATAAATAAATAAATAAATAAATAAATAAATAAATAAATAAATAAATAAATAAATAAATAAATAAATATCTATACAGATAGTCAGACAAGATCACAGATACCAAATGTAAGAGGAGACTGAAGTTTTGTGGACACCTCAAGAGAATGAAGGAGACTCCCCTAATAAAGAAAATCTTTAACTACATCACCAGGATAAAAGCAACTACAAAATGGGCAGAAGAAAGGATAAAGGGTATAGAGGAACTTGATATCAATACTAAAGAGATCTGGAATAGAGAGATGTTTCAAGCTACGATTGATAAATTCAAGGGGTTCCAGGAGAAGCAAAATAAGAAGGCCAGGAATATCGGGCCAGAGGAGAGAAACACAGCGAAATTTTTAAGTTTTACCAGAACAAAAGAAAAGGACTAACCACCAAATCAACTGTTTCCCGTGGTCTAAAGCAGGACAAAATCGAAGAAATATTAATAATAATTCTATAGGCTGTGTTTTTATTGACTCTCATCATCAAGAAGAGCGCAGAGGCCAAGACGAAGCAAAAACCCCTAGTTCAGTGTCAAGACGAGCCGCGTGACCCTCGGCAGGCCCAAACAATCCGAAAAAATGTAGACCTATAACTAAAAAGCGGCGTGATAGCCGAGCAGCAGCGTCATTTGTTTCTCACCAAAGTGACCGCGGATCGATTGCTGGTCAGTTAATGTGGGATTTTTGGAATGAAACTTTTCTTAACTGTGAGCATTGATCAGTTCGTCAGGTGCTAGGGAGTGTTATGTCACACACTTTGGTGGGGTCGTGGGTACGATCTGTGTAGCACATGTGAATATTATGAGACCTGTTTTACAGATAGATGCCCTTCCTGACTTCAACCCTATGTGGAGGGATGTAATCACTATTAAGTGTTTGTGTATTTGCTGGTATTGTACTGTATGTGCATGAATATTAGAATATTGAGACTAACACCCACTCTCCTAATGCAAGGAATTAACCAGACGCGATTAAAATTCTCTTTCTCTCCGGGAATCGAGCCCAGACCTCCGAACCTAATGGCACGACACTGTATACGTGGACGAGACCTTGAGACACTGGAAAGTATCAAATGGATTTCACTATGATTAGGCAGAGATTCAGAAACCAGGTGTTGGATTGGAAGACTTTCCCAGGAGCAGACGTGGACTCTGAGCACAACTTGCTGGTCATGAAATGCCGTCTGATGTTGAAGAAATTGAAGAAGGGAGGGAGTGCAAGGAGATGGGATATAGACAAGTTGAAAGAAAGTGCGAGGGATTGTTTCAAGGAAAATGTCTCACAAGGAATAAATGACAAGGCTGCAGGAAACACAATAGAGGAATAGGACAATAGTGAAGAATGAGGTCAGTAGGATTACTGAAGAAAGGAAGGATAAACTAAGAATCAATGGATAACTCAGGAGACACTAGACCTGATTGACAAACGACTAAAATACAAGAATGCAAAAATGAGAATGTCAGAAAAGAATACAAGCGATTAAAGAATAAAGTAGATAGGAAGTTCAAGGCAGCTAAGGAAGAATCTCTGAAGGAGAAGTGCAACAATGACGACGGTTGTATGGTCCTAGGAAAAGTAGATGCTGCATACAGGAAAATCAAGGAAACCTTTAGAGCTCAGATGGAAAAGTAGGGAAAGATGACAAGATAGAAAGATGGCATAAACATATCCAACAGTTGCATCACAGTAAAGAATCAGATGATATGGTTCTGGAATAAGAAGACTTGTATGGTCTCTAATAGAATTTTTAGTTATTTCAGGTCTGATTTCACTGAGGAGATCCACTTGTTCTTGGAGGCCTTCCTTCTACCAGTCACGGTGAGGATCTGCTGGGGTCCATGTAGGTCAAGTGTCCGTAGAGGGCTGGTCCCCTTGTCCTCATGGATGTGACTGTGTCTTCCTGGTGCTCGATCCTGTCGGTGCCATTCTCTCATGGGTGCCAGTTTACCCCTCACGATTTTCCTTTCCTTGAGTTCGTTTCCTGCGTGGGCCTTTCATATTCATCAAGTGACGTTCAGAGGTGTATAGTACAGACGATCTTAAAAATAAGTTATAATGCCTGTGTTTGAGGTTCTTGGGGAGGTGTAAATGCTCCTGGAGAAGTGGTAGGCTCTCTCCAACTTGGCTCATCTGGAGTCTTGGCTAGGGTATCTATCTCGTATGCGGAAATGATTATTATTACTGAAAATCCGCAGCCTGTTTCCAGTCATCCGACCGGGTCAGAAATGAAATGAATGAAGCCTCCATCTAGCGGGGAGGGTAGGAATTGTGTCGGCTGCCGAAGCCTGTCGCACTCCTCTGGGGCAATGATTAATGACTGACAGATGAAATGAAATGATATTGGAGAGTGTTGCTGGAATGAAAGATGACAGGGAAAACCGGAGTACCCGGAGGAAAACCAATACCGCCTCCGCTTTATCCAGCACAAATATCACCGGGAGTTGAACCACAGAACCCAGCGGCGAGAGGCCGGCGCGTTGTCATCTGAGCCACGGAGGCTCGGTTATTATAATTATCGTTATTATTGAGATAGGATATATTTGATATTTTTCATTCGTTTTTCTTCATCTTTCAGCATCTTGCACTCATTCACCATAAAAATGTTTTATCTAACTTTTCAGTGTATTCTGTAACCTCTAACTTTCCTGTAAACTCTACCGAGACATTCCATAGACAATAGTCCACGTGTTCGTTCAATCTGTATTGAATTTGTCTCAATGAACTGATCGTCACTGAACCGACCACTTCTCATCCCCCTTGCTAACTGTTATTATCCTAACTATCGTTGTAATTCGGCGTTATGCTGTTGCTGATCCTGAATAAATAAATAAATAAATAAAAAAACTAAACTCTGTGGTTAAGTAGAACAAAGGAGAAATAAGTCATTGAAACCAAGAAGATTCATACTAGCAAGTCATCACGCTTACAAGTGCCGTGTTCCCCTCTTGTAGACAATGGAGTTGCAGGTGGGGTTGAGGTCTTATACACAATACTAGCAGGTTGATTCAACAAGCACTTGGCCTCATAGCAACACCCTAACACGAGCTGCAGGAGGTTTATTAGTAGAAAATTGTTTTAAAGCTGTAGCATTCGAAATATCCCTTTGCATTACAATGAACAGACGGTCTTTTGAAATGAGAAAATATGAGGGTGATCCAGTAAATAATGTAACATGCCTCTCGTTGAGTGCTCTCGTATTATATACTCGTACACGAACAAAGCTGGTGTTACTCTACCAAAGAGTTTTGTCGACGTTTTCTTCTTTCATCATTATGTTCACCTGTATATCCTTCCAACGGACCAGGTGAGACTTCTGTGAAGAATATGCTTTAAATATTCTCTCTTCTTCTCTTATTATATCCTCCAAAGACTCTTTGTTTCTGTTAGGTATTATTTACTTTGATCCAGCTACCTCCTTCTGGGATGATCGCCTGGTCTCTTTGCAGGCATTCGCCTTAAATGACGGAATCATTTCATCCATGCAGTCTCAGTCTTTCTTTCACTGCTGAGTTCACGTGCATGCCTCTTCGTATTATTATTATTATTATTATTATTATTATTATTAATTATATACAGTCGTATCAGCACACACTTTATTAAAACATAACCGGTTTTCGGACACTAAGTTCCATCATCAGTGTTACAATTTAAATTTAATTTCACATAAGTGTGTCGTCGAAATTGGTCCCTACAATTTTAACCAATTTTAACCAATTTTGACGACACACTTATGTGAAATTGAATTTAAATTTTAACACTGATGATGGACCTTAGTGTCCGAAAACCGGTTATGTTTTAATGAAGTGTGTGCTGATAGGACTGTATATAATTAATAATAATAATAATAATAATAATAATAAAATTAACTACATCAGCACTGTTAATAAGAAATGGCTTTGATATTTTATAATGATCATAATGCCTCTTCTTATGTAATCATTCCTGATTCTTTCCTTTCTTGTCCTATGAATGCCTGATCTTAGAAATTATATTTCACACGCTTGTAATTTAATGATTCCTCTTGTATGTAATACACACTTCTCCAAGATGTAGATCAAAATTGGTAGAAAGTATAATTTGATCATTGTCCATTTTCTCTTAAGGAACTGCTTTATCTCAGAATATATTCTATACTTGGCAGAAGAAGTTAGATCCTTTTGTCACTCTGCTTTGTACTTCTGGAAATAACAGTGTAATGTGAGAATAAAAGCTTTTAAAAAACATGTGCGCACGTTGTAAAATATTTGAATAGTTGATCTGGGATGTTTCTACATCCCAGTTGCTTATTTAAGAGTATGAACTGTGATAGTCAATAATTCTACTCAAGAATGAGAAACTAAACTAACCGAGCTCGATAGCTGCAGTCGCTTAAGTGCGGCCAGTATCGAGTATTCGGGAGATAGTAGGTTCGAACCCCACTATCGGCAGCCCTGAAAATGGTTTTCCGTGGTTTCCCATTTTCACACCAGACAATTGCTGGGGTTGTACCTTAATTAAGGCCACGGCCGCTTCCTTGTCATTCCTAGCCCTTCCCTCTTCCATCGTCGCCGTAAGACCTATCTGTAAACTAAACATAACAGATGTAAAACCTGAAGTTCCCGTAAGTAGTTGATATAGAAACAAAAGGCAGGTATTTATGCAAATGGAGGCACATACTTCCACTAGTGCATCGTCACTGTATTGTCCTACTTATGAGGCTTGAAAGAGCCTCCGTGGCTCAGGAGGCAGCGCGCCGGCTTCTCACCGCTGGGTTCCTTGGTTCAAATCCCGGTCACTCTATGTGAGATTTGTGCTGGACAAACTGGAGGCGGGACAGGTTTTTACAGGTTTTCTCCGGGTACTCCGGTTTTCCCTGTCATAATTCATTCCAGTAACACTCTCCAATATAATTTCATTTCATCTGTCATTCATTAATCATTGCCCCAGAGGAGTGCGACAGGCTTCGGCAGCCGGCACAATTCCTATCCTCGCCGCTAGATGGGGGCTTCATTCATTCCATTCCTGACACGGTCGCATGACTGTAAACAGGCTGTGGATTTTCATTTTCATGAGGCTTGAAGTGGTGCTTAAACGCGCACTCGCTGCCAGCGTCTTGGAAAGGTGTAGCAATCTAGCTGATGAGCCCACTGCTAGTCTGGGACGAAACGCTGGTAGTTTGAAAAGTCCTAAAGAGCTTGAATTTGTATAACAGATGTATTTTCATAGCTGATTGACTGGTAACCTCAGATATCGTCGTTGAAGAAACCAAACCTCGTATGCCAAAATTATCTTCCTATCCATTATTATCCTTAAGACTGATCATGCCTCCCAGCCAAATATGGATATACAGTTCATCAGAACAATTTTCGTTGTGTTCGTTTTTCTATACATGTGTGTACCGTACTGAAGGAATGTACAGTATGTTTGCATGACGTATTTACGCACTTCCACAGTATACTGCAGTTATGGTTCACTTTCGTTTACACCTTCGCATAGGAAAATGAACTCAACGAACATTGGTCTGATGGACTACATTTTACTATGCGGCTGGGAAGTATGACGAGTCTTAAGGAAAATAATGGATAGGAAGGGAGTTTTGGCATACGAGGTTTGGTTTCTTCGCCGCTGATATCTTAACGCTGGAGAGAATGCACTGAGGAATTCGGCTATTGTATTATAGACTTGAATAATTTTCTTCCGCTGCTATAAAATGCAGTGCATCCTTGAGGCAAAACTACTTACACTCCTATGTTCTAAATCGTGTTGCAAACCATAAACTGTTTAAAAGGAAGAGAGCTTTAGTTCTTCCTAGCCATCAATTACCTTGGTGTCCAGCACGATCGTACGCTCACATTTATTAAGGAGACTCTTATTACGTCAGCATGAAGGTTAGAGCAAGGATGTTGACAGGATCCATTTGGGGAGCACATCCATCAACTGTGGGAATTACAGCCTTGGCACTCTCTTTCTCTAAAGCTGAATAGTCTTGGCTTGTCCTTTATGTGCCAACTCTGTGCATTCCAAGAAAATGTATAATGCTTGAATGAGACGTTCCGTACCGTTTTAGGACGCCTCAGACCAGTGGCGGCCGTCTCATAAGGTCACAGGCTCACCAATAAACATTAATATTGTAACTTTTACTTCTCAATACATTATACAAAGGAGGAGAAATCTGGCTTCAGAATAGAGCGTAAAATCGTATATACTCTACTGCATATCGATGGCATAAATAGAACACCTCGTATCTCCCAATTATCTTCCTATCCATCATTTTCCTTAAGACTAGTGACGCGCCCCCAGCCACATAGGGATATGTAGTCCCTCAGAAAAAAAATCATTAGGATCATTTCCCTATGCCGATATATAAAGGAAAATTAACCTTGCCGTACCGTACTATAGGAATGAATGTTTGCAGGACGTATTTACGCACTCCTACAGTATAATGTACTTACAGTTCATTTTCCTTTACACATTAGCATAGGAAAATTAGTACAACGAACATTGCTCCGATGGACTTCATATCAGTATATGGCTGGGAGGCGTGATCAGTCTTAAGGGAAATAATGGATAGAAAGAGCATTGGGAGATACGAGGTTTTCTTGTTAAGGCACCGATATGCTCCTGGTCCCAACCCCCATGTGACCGGAGAGCAAACTGTTAAGGTATACGCTCTCCAAATGTTGCCGCTAGCTATGTTTCTTGAAGAAAAAAGGCCCACTGTAATGAGAGAGCCTCGATCACATGCATACAGTGACCGAGAACGGTAACAGCTAGTTATCTAGAAAATTATAAAGCTACACAGTTTACTGACTTGTATTTCCGAATGTGCTGTTGTCGAAAATAATACTATAACCATATCAATGACTGTTGAGGAAATAGAAAGGTGTTTATTTACATTAAATATCATAAATACATTCCAGAGAAGTTCAGTGGCAGCTGAGAGGTAAAAATGAGCAGGCTATTATGGAGAGATTAGCTACAGCTAAAGAAATAAGGTTGGATCTGACATAAGTATCAATGATAAGGTAATCCTAGGTGTTGTCTGCATATCGTTTTTGAATGTGTATACTTGCTTGTGTATTCTTAGACAAATTATACGTGTCTGTATTTAAACAAATTTAACCCTCCCATATAAAACTTCACGAGCTGCCACTGCATCCGTCCAAAGAATGTCGGAAAGGTACAACATAACACTGGTATAGCACCATCCTTGTTCGACGGCAAGTAGCCATCTGAAAGTGAGAAACTGAAATAAAGAGAAGGACAATCATCATTTACGACACGGTCACCAAACAGTAAGACAACGTCTTACATCATGGAAATGTTTTAACTGAACAGCGTCGAGAATGCAACAGCTGTACCAAACCTTCTCAGGAACCAGTATTGACACTATCTGACTAAAATAAGCTGATGGAGGAGACACCAGCTCACGACTCACAACCATGGCCAGTAATGGAGAACGCTTAACAGGATGGCAAAACCTAGGGCCATGGGGCATTATACAAAACTGTGCCTGTGATTGGGGCGCTTTCCAAGAACTGGGGCATATCGTACTATTGCCAAAACTGACCTGTGGAAACTCAGCGCGAAGATTTTGACATAGTACGATTATAGCTGCTGCTTCAAGGTGGAGCAACTTCAGCATTTGATAAGAATCGTATACGACCATCATCAACACTCATGCAGTCTCTTAGGCGACTATTTTGTTTAGTGATAAATGGTGACATTTTTGACGCAACAAATTTAAAAGTATATTAATCGATTCTCAAATACTTTATCGTCGGTGAAGAAACCAAACCTCTTATGTGTAATAATTTGATGACTACTGATAAATAAAATCAATAATAAATAAATAAAAATATATAAATAAAATTACTCAAAAACTTAATAAAATTAATAAGCATAATTAACCGAAATGTCCGTAGTATGGGCGCCAGAGTTCACCAGAATGGATCCCTCGATTTAGATAAGAGCATGATAAACTTTATATCCCAGGGCGTGTACATAATGCTGCGTACTGGTACATCTGCTGCAGGCCTTACCTAACCTCCTGAAAACGACTAATTAGGTAGGAACTGCACCTAGGTTCATCAATAACACTGATTCTAAAATAGCTAACTATATTCTTAACAAATTCCGTGCATGAGCACCTCATCAACATACAACATTATACATATAATACACACATAAAATATTGCTGGAAGACTCCATATTTACAACAACAACAATAATGAAAATCGTGGGAAAACGAAAGCGAGAACTAAGTTACCATTTGTAAATAGTCCGATGAACAATGTACATGTATGAAGATAAATGCCCTTCACTGTCTCTATATCAATTCGACTTACCGATTCTCATAATCGGCAGTTATCACATCACACAGTTACTGTACCTTGTACTACTGTGTTCACATATTTTAACACTTGTAAAGATATATACACACGTCTGTCGATCCTCAACATAAATTATGGAAAGTCTGAGATAGCTTTCACCAACATATAATGCTAGGCCACCACAAGTGCTACAATACTTAATGCGCAAGCACTCTCCACAATCAGCCACTTTCTACGAACATAACAAGACTACGCTCCACGAACGTTTGAAGTCCAGTCCATTGCAGCCGTGTCACTCCAGTACCGTGTATCAGCACCACTTCCTTCCCGTACAGTGCGTCAGTTGTAGTTGTAGTTGTAGTTATCTTCCTTCTCGTTCCTTTACAATCACCTCTACAATCACCCTTACAATGTTCCTTACAATCTCCCTTACAATGTTTTTCATAATCTCCTGGTTGCCGCCGTATCATCAACCTTTATAGACATCAACATCCCCCTCCTCTCAGATGATCCGTCTGGATTGGTGCTTGCCAGCCAATCATGGGTGAACCTCTTGTCAAGACATGCCCTGAACTTCTTCTTCCTCCCAAGACAATAACAAACTCTGGGGTATATTCCATGAATCACCAAACTTTCCTAATACAACAACAAGCTCATCTCATCAGGCTGGGATATATACATGTCTCATGAATTTCCCGACACAAGTACATCACAACAAGCACTGGGGCAGCCATATGACTCATTCAAATTACCAGAGTTATTAAAGCAATGTTTTCCCACTCATGCAAAACAAATTACTCATACCTACATATGTGGATATCTTCCAGCTTACCAATATAAATGACAAAGTATACAAATGAAATAATAATAATAATAATAATAATAATAATAATAATAATAATAAAATAGAATACTGACAATAATATCTCTAACTTCTACATATAATTCTGGGGTGTGATATATGTACTATCACATAACGCCCCCTTGGTGAATCGATGATATCATATATTATGATTCACCATAAAACAGAACTTCATAAATTATATAACTGAACTCTTAATTTACTGTAATAATGATATATACATTGCGTCTACTGCATTGTATTCGCACACACGAAATACAATTTGTCCAAACAATAATAATAATAATATGGCTATATACACACAACTCTGATTGTTTCATATACCATTGAACACAATCCCTTCTTGCTACTGTACACATACATTAAAATTGATAATATATACATCCAAGGTGCAGATCCTATCTCTTATATCTGCGAAGGCTATAGATATTAAATGTTCCAAGAACCTTGTTTTCAGCGGTTAGGAGCCTATAAGCACACTTGCCTATTCTACTGTCCACAGTATACGGACCCTGATATAATGAAAAAACTATACATAAACTTAACATTGGCATCGATAAGCGAGGAATGCGTACCGCAATAAAAACTAACTACGTCTAGAATACACTCTATCTCACACACAAACATTCGTACCATTGAGTCACACAAGAATCATACAAACTTTCATTCGGAACATTCATAAAAAGGAAATCCCTCTTTCTGAAATGCGCGGGAATCTCACTACGTTTACTCTTCCACAAAACCATAATAAATACAAGTGAACAGATCACATATTTTTCACACATTCCACGTCGATATCATACAGCACGTCGTTCACATCATTCACACATCTCTCAGCATTAAATAAAACATTACGCACACGCCTGAATAGACTCTCTTTCATCTCACGCACATTTCCTTTCTCACACACGCTCACCCTATTACTGAAATTCTTACCATAATACACTTTGAAATTGCTGTCATTACTACTTAATGACCCAACAATTAATCCATCTTCACCACCTTCCATATCAGCTCCTACTTGCACCACTTTCATGCCAACAACACTGCTACTTTCGACTCTCTTATCAGAAGTTTCATTAATCTCAAAGTCACCATTTTCACACCTAATGGACCTAACTTTACTCTCCTCACGTACACTTAAATCAACAAAAACATCCTCATGATGTATACTCCGTAAACACTCTTCACTTACTAAACAACCTTCATCAACTTCACAAAAAACTTCACTTTCAATTTCAGAAACTTCTGTAAGATAATCGATCGCAACACCGCTATTACCATCACCACTAGCACAAAGTAAGTCTTCCGACACATCTTCCTTGCCTTCATCACGCCCCCTATTTTGAAAATGTCTCTGATAAACGATTTCACTCTCTACTTTATCAAATGCCTCCCTTAACACTTTACCCCGCTCGTCAATCTTACTGGACAATTCATCAATCATATTATCGATTTCACTGGACAGTTCATCATACTTACTGTTAACAACATTTACTTTACACTTCAACTCTTTAATCTGACAATCAATCTTACTGGACAATTCACCCTTCAACTCTTTACTGAACTGATTAAATAGCGATTGAATCATACTAAAAGTTAAAGCCTCCCCTTGATCCCCTATATACTGAGTTTGAGGCGGGTTACTCTGTTCCTCACCTATCGTTACCGATTGATCTTTCCTACTATCTGCCATTTCGCTTTTCTCACTTAAATTAGATAAACTCAATGTGGTGGAATTCTTTTGACTTCTCTTATCCTGATTCATAGTACTAACAACTTTAACAACCTCTCTACTTCTCAATTTTATAATACTCGACTCGCTACAACATTTCTTCATACTCCAACATACATATCACGTACATATAAAACACTTCACTGACATAGTTTGCAGAATTCCAACCACACCTGACAAGTGCACCTACGCTTATACGCCTAACAGATGTACCAATCATTCAGCCACACGTTGGGAAGACAATTGTAACTTTTGATGAATATAAATAAAATCATGAATAAAAATATATAAATAAAAATATATAAATAAAATTACTCAAAAACTTAATAAAATTAATAAGCATAATTAACCGAAATGTCCGTAGTATGGGCGCCAGAGTTCACCAGAATGGATCCCTCGAATTTAGATAAGAGCATGATAAACTTTATATCCCAGGGCGTGTACATAATGCTGCGTACTGGTACATCTGCTGCAGGCCTTACCTAACCTCCTGAAAACGACTAATTTAGGTAGGAACTGCACCTAGGTTCATCAATAACACTGATTCTAAAATAGCTAACTATATTCTTAACAAATTCCGTGCATGAGCACCTCATCAACATACAACATTATACATATAATACACACATAAAATATTGCTGGAAGACTCCATATTTACAACAACAACAATAATGAAAATCGTGGGAAAACGAAAGCGAGAACTAAGTTACCATTTGTAAATAGTGCGATGAACAATGTACATGTATGAAGATAAATACCCTTCACTGTCTCTATATCAATTCGACTTACCGATTCTCATAATCGGCAGTTATCACATCACACAGTTACTGTACCTTGTACTACTGTGTTCACATATTTTAACACTTGTAAAGATATATACACACGTCTGTCGATCCTCAACATAAATTATGGAAAGTCTGAGATAGCTTTCACCAACATATAATGCTAGGCCACCACAAGTGCTACAATACTTAATGCGCAAGCACTCTCCACAATCAGCCACTTTCTACGAACATAACAAGACTACGCTCCACGAACGTTCGAAGTCCAGTCCATTGCAGCCGTGTCACTCCAGTACCGTGTATCAGCACCACTTCCTTCCCGTACAGTGCGTCAGTTGTAGTTGTAGTTGTAGTTATCTTCCTTCTCGTTCCTTTACAATCACCTCTACAATCACCCTTACAATGTTCCTTACAATCTCCCTTACAATGTTTTTCATAATCTCCTGGTTGCCGCCGTATCATCAACCTTTATAGACATCAACATCCCCCTCCTCTCAGATGATCCATCTGGATTGGTGCTTGCCAGCCAATCATGGGTGAACCTCTTGTCAAGACATGCCCTGAACTTCTTCTTCCTCCCAAGACAATAACGAACTCTGGGGTATATTCCATGAATCACCAAACTTTCCTAATACAACAACAAGCTCATCTCATCAGGCTGGGATATATACATGACTCATGAATTTCCCGACACAAGTACATCACAACAAGCACTGGGGCAGCCATATGACTCATTCAAATTACCAGAGTTATTAAAGCAATGTTTTTCCACTCATGCAAAACAAATTACTCATACCTACATATGTGGATATCTTCCAGCTTACCAATATAAATGGCAAAGTATACAAATGAAATAATAATAATAATAATAATAATAATAATAATAATAATAATAATAATAATAATAATAATAATAATAATAATAATAAAAATAGAATACTGACAATAATATCTCTAACTTCTACATATAATTCTGGGGTGTGATATATGTACTATCACATATGTCACAATCTTTATCCTTAAGACTCGTCCCACCCCTGTGAACCATGAGAGCTTGCCGCCGTGGGGTGGCTTGCTTGTCCCAATGATGCAAGTTGCCGAGCCGTAGGTGAAACCATATCGGATGGGTATCTGTCGGGAGACCAGACTAACGAATGGCTCATCGAAAGGAGGGTAGCAGCCTTTGGGAAGTTGCAAGGGCGGCAGTCTAGATGATTGACTGATATGGTATTGTAATAATACTTAATACGACTTAGCTGTGTTGATACTCCTGCACAGCTGAAATCAACGGGAAACTACAGCCGCAACCAATTCTCGAGGACATGCAGCTGTCTCTGTATGAATGATGTACTGATGATGGCTTCCTCCCGGGTAAAATATTCCGGAGGTAAAATAGTCCTCATTCCGCGTGGGGACTACACGAGAGGGGGCAATCATTAGGAAGATGGATACTGGCATTCTGCGAGTCGGAGCGTGGAATGTTAGAAGTTTGAATCTTTGTGGTAGGTTAAGGAATCTGAAAAGGGAAATGTATAGACTTAAGTTAGATGTGGTTGGTATAATTGAAGTGCGTTGGCAGGACGAGCAGCATTTTTGGTCAGGCGAATACAGAATTATCAACACAAAATCAAACAGCAGAAATGCAGGATTTGGTTTTATAACGAATAAGAAAATAGGGTAGCGGGTAAGCTACTACGACCAGCATAGTGAAAGGATTACTGTTGTCCAGATAGACACCAAGCCAATGTCCACCACAATTAGAGCAGGTTTATATGCCTACTAGTTCAGCGGATGATGAAGAAATCGAAGGAATATATCAAGAGATAGAAGGTTTAATACAATATGTGAAAGGTGATGAGCAGGGCCCGGATGTTTATGCAGTAATAGGTTAGAATGCAAACTTACTGAAGCGAGTAACAAGCAGAGTCTACCCGCACGACGGTAGTGCTGTGAGGATTGCATAAACAATGGGGTTTCAGCCCATTAAAACCCCTAGAATTTATGTTACTCCATCTACATTACTTTAGAGCGGGCTAGTCGATATTTCCTACTGAATTATCCTGTTACTAAATAGCCCGCTCTAACGTAATGTAGCGGGAGAAACATAAATTCTAAGGGTTCTAATGGGCCGAACCCCTAATGTTTATGCAAACCTCATAACATTACCGCCGTGCGGGTAGATTCTACTTGTTACTCGCTTCAGTAAGTTTGCATTCTAACCTATTACTGCATAAACATCCGGGCCCTAGTGATGAGAATCTAAGGAGACTGATAGGTTGGGTGGAACAACTGATTCCTTCGACCACTCACAGTCAGCCGGTTCATTCGGGTCAGACGCTGTATAAAGCCACCCGATTTGGGTATAGAAATAGTAATAAATACTACTACCACTAAGTATAGAAAAGCAAAGCAAAGCCCAGAAGGCCCATCAGAGGCCGGAAGGTAAAGGTTTCCACTATCCGTAAACAACGGCACGTGGTGGGACAGAGTGGTTAGCTCTATGCCCTGCCATCTGTGCCCCCAGAAATTAACCTGGCGCTCATTTTTTATGTAGGCTGGTTGAACCTCAGGGACTTGTACACCTCCAGAAGTGGAAATCGTGTTTCTTATATTTTTCGACTTCCTGATGGAGAATCGTACCCACGTCCTTCCGGATGAACCGAGCACGCATTTACTGCCTCTGCCAGGCAGCCCCTACTACTACGACTACTGCTACTACTACTACTACTACTAATACTACTAAAGCATATTATTATTACTATTACACTGGCGGAAATAAATCCAAACACCACGAAATAAGGAATGTAGAATACGGAAAATTTGGCAATATATTTGTCGAGGTAACATATTTAATTGATTAATGTTAAAAGACTATAGGTCCCCGCGAGAAAAGCCATCGCAAATATGCCATGCTGGTCCGTTAATAACTGGTGTAATCGTCTGGCTGTTGAATGCAGGCGTGCAAACGTGCATGCATTGTGCCGTACAGGTGCCGGATGTCAGCTTGTGGGATGGAGTTCCATGGTTGTTGCACTTGGTCGGTGAATACAGAGACGGTTAATTCCGGTTGTGGATGACGTTGGAGTTGTCCAAGGATGTCCCATACGTGCTCGATTGGGGACAGATCGGGGGATCGAGCAGGGCAAGGCGACAGGTCGACCCTCTGTAGATCACGCTGGGTTACAACAGCGGCATGGGGTCATGCATTATCCTGTTGGAAAACACCCGCGGCAAAATCCAACTTCATGTAGCCCTATTATACGCCCTCGCTCAACCGCAGTGATCTGTTGATACTGGCCTTTCCGTCGTCGTAAAGGAATTCTAGACCCACTCACAGTCACTACGTCCATTCTCACAGGTAACTAACACTCTCGCACAGTATAGCCCGTATTTAAAGCAAACCTGATATGCAAAGTTATGGGGTCGCTACTAGCGCCACGCTAATGCGATTTGCGAGAAATTTGAATCAAGGTCAGCTTTCAGATGTATAAACACGCTTACCAACGTTCGTTAATCTAGCACACCCCTTCTTGCTGTTTCGATATATTTTCTGCCAGTGTATTTCTTCTTCTTCTTCTTCTTCTACTTGTTATTATTATTACGCCCACCTCTGTGGTGTAGTGGTTTGTGTGATTAGCTACCACCCCTGGAGGCCCGAGTTCGATTCCCGGCTCTGCCACAAATTTTGAAAAGAGGTACGAGGACTGGAGCGGCGTCCACTCAGCCTTGGAAAGTCAACTGAGTATAGGGGGCTAGATTCCCACCTCAGCCATCCTCGAAGTGGTTTTCCGTGATTTCCCACTTCTTCTGCAGGCAAATGCCGGGATGGTATCTGGCTTAAGGCCATGGCCGATTCCTTCCCTCTTCCTAGTTTATCCCATCATCAACAAGGCCCTGTTCAGCATAGCAGGTGAGCCCGCCTGGGCGAGATACTGATCTTTCTTCCCAGTTGTCTCACGTTCCAGAATACTAGCCTGATGGCAGTAGAGGTGGGATCCCTCACTGAGTCCGGGGGAGCAACCAACGTTGGAGGGTAAACGGATGAAATGATTATTATTATTAAGTCTATTATCCTGAGCCCAACTTGCAAATGGGGATCTCTCAGACAAATCATCTCTAGACTTAGGTTTCTCCACTTACATACTTATAAGTGCCAACCGAATTCACAAAGATTCGATTCTCAAACCTTTAGCATATCAGGCGATTACCTAGCCAACTATGTAACGCAATCAGTCAAAAGCAAGTAATATGAAGTAATTATTATACGTAAGTTACTACTCTACATATTTTCTGAATTTCCTGGATGCTACTGCAGAAACTCTACAATTTATACATATTAAGACATTCATTTGTGATGTCCTTAAATTTTCTTACCTTTCCTTGTGTTTTATGTGAGTAATATTTGTAATGCTCTGTGATAATCGAAGGAATATAATAATAATAATAATAATAATAATAATAATAATAATAATAATAATAATAATAATAATAATCTACCGATTTCCCTACATCTCTGGGTCTGCAAGTGCGCACTGTGTCACATATATGAATTTGGCTCTGTTTTACGGCGGGATGCCCCGTCTAATGCCATGGTGATTGGTAGTGCCAGTAAATCTACCGACACGACGCTGACGTACTTGAGCACCTTTAAATACCACCGAACTGAGGCAGGAGCGAACCTGCCAGTTGGGGTCAGAAGGCAAGCGCCTCAACCGCCTGAGCCACTCAGCTTGGCGCAAGTAATGTGAAGTATTTATTTCACATAACTTGCTAATGATGTTTATAAATTGCAATGTTTGTCTGAATAGGAAGAGGAAAATGTTGGGACAAGCACAAACACCAGTTACCGAACGAGAAGTAAGCAGACGCGATTAAAATCTCCCATCCGGCCGGAAATCGAACGCGGGATCCTCTGAACCGAAGGTCTCAATGCTGACCATTCAGCCAGGCATTAGAAGGGCATCCCGCGTAAAACAGAGCCAAATTCAATAATAATAATAATAATAATAATAATAATAATAATAATAATAATAATAATAATAATAATAATAATTATAATTATAATATTTTTAATATTATTATTACTACCTTTACTGTAGATTTTCTAGAAATGCTGCATTGCCAGAATTTGCCTCAACGTTAAAGCTGCAGATTAGGATTCTCACACTTATTCTTAAGTGCCAACCGATTGTACGAAGATTCTATTCTCCAACGTTTAGCATAGCAGGTGATTACATAGCTAACTATGTTTTGCAGTCAGTGAAGAGGAAATAATATGATGATAATAATGCTATTGGCTTTACGTCCCACTAACTATTTTTTTACGGTTTTCGGATAAGCCGAGTTGCCGGAATTTAGTCCCTCAGGAGTTCTTTTACGTGCCAGTAAATCTACCGACACGAGGCTGATGTATTTGAGCACGTTCAAATACCACCGGACTGTGCCAGGATCGAACCTACCATGTTGGGTCCTGAAGGCTAGCGCCTCAATCGTCTCAGCCACTCAGCCCGGCACAAAATAACTTCCTAATGATATTTATAAATTACAATGTTAAGTTTCCTCACAGTGTTTGCACTTAGCAGTCGGCTGCTCCTTCGTTAGATCAGTTGACTTCAGTGACTAAATTAGAAAGCAGCTCAACGGTCGTGTGTGTCGTAGCCTCCTTCACGACGCTCCGTTATACCCACAGTCCACTGAGCCCTCACCTCTCACAGCAAATACACCACACCACAATGCGGGGGAACTGTAAAGGTCAGAAACAAGTTCGCTAGAGAACAACATATACCCGTTGGTCCTGGAAAAGCCGCTATACTGCAAGCTTTTAGGGGAGATACTGACATTCGCCATACAGGAAGACAATGGAGAAGCTTTCCGGCCAGAGGTGTATGCTACTTCAGAGTCCGAAATTTGATGACATATGACTGGTGCATCATACACCCTTCTTCATTCAAGCGTTTATCCTACTGGTGCAAGGTCCACTTGACGGATCAAGGAACGCCATTTTTTATGATCGAAAACACCATTACACTGTAGGTGGAATTATCTGCGTCTGTGTTGATGGGGATCCTACCGGTGTCCTGTCAGTCGCCACTAGTGTCAACCGCTTCCAGTCCATTAGTCCCGTCCTGCTATTCACCATGGACAATCGGTCCCAGAAAGGGTCGTTCTTATTAAAGAGTATTCCTGAGGGTTTTGCCCACCACGTCTCTTTACTATTTAAATCCAGCATTGCTCGGCAGGCCAGCTATGTACGGGGATAGTGTCATACTGACTCGGCGAGTCCATCAGACGTGTTCAGGTTAGGTTAGCGCTTCCCGTGACTGTTCGTTGAAACTTCCATATCAAGCACAACTAGAATGCACCAAATAATTATGACCAGAATACTATGACTCTCGGAACGAAAATGAGAGGAAGTGGGGCTTGCAGGCAAGTGCAATTTTTGTAGTGAAAGGAGCAGACCTAGAGATGTAAAAATACGGTTTAATACTGCTGAACTGATAAACGTGTTCATTTAAACCGTTTAAAACCTTGTAAGAATGGTAGGAATGATTCTTTTCATCCCGGTTGTCGCGCAACCTGCTATACCATACAGCAGCATGTACTGTATAGGCATCAGGGGCTATCATACTGGAATGAACGGAATGGACCCAGAAACATCAAGAAACAAGGTCACAGGTCGATATAAAGCCAGACATTGATGACACGCCTCAGTTTACATTAGGCTGAGGCTGAGCTGTCTTATGCAATCAAACCGAATAATTTAGCTAGTGGAAAGCATCCTCAGTCGAAGGTGTTGAACCTATTCCATTTAAGACAAGTTGATGGTGAAACAAAGGCAACATGTAAATATTGTAAAACTAAATCTCATAACGCCCTGGCGTCACGATTAAAAGAACATCGTATCAGATGTGACCTCTGCCGTCAGTTCAAATATTTTTCTTTATTTTATTTTAGATGTCACCTACTGAAAAGCCAGAGAAATTGCCAGGAATGTGGTACCTGCAAAGTAAAATAATGCAAGAAAAAAAAATCGTGTATCAGATTCACTGCCAATTAACAGTTCCCAAAAAGAAATCACTGCAAATCTCAACCGCGATTTGTCACCTCCTATTTCTAGTACGCAGGATTACTGGAAATCAAATTTAAGATTACCAAAACTAAAAAAAATAGCCGCTAAATATTTGTGTATTCCACCTGCAAGAGATTCCTCTGAAATACTATTTAGCACAGCAGGACTCATATGTGACAGAGAGAGAAGTAGACTTGACCCCGAAAGATTGAACAGAAACTTATGAAAGTGGACAGTTTCAAAAACGCATTTTATTTTTAAATATCTAATGTAGAGTTTAAAAATAAGTACACTGATGGTTTTAAATTTTGTCTCATTAAATATGTGCACCTAATTAATTTCATTGCCATTACACAGTCTTCCCAACATTCTATTTTGTTTTCAAACTACTGTAGAAGTAGAAATGACGGTATCGAGTATCGAAGTATCGGGCATCGTGGAAAATATCATGTATCGGTATCGAGTATCGAGAAAAACTGGTATCGACCCATCCCTAGTTTTGAAAATACACTACAGCCCATGTTACTCCCTGGTAAAGTAGCTTTCCATATGTGAAATAATTTTTTTTAAATCGGTCAGTAGTTTTTGAGTTTATCCATTGCAAACAAATATGCAAACATACAAATCCTTTTTCTTTATAATATTAGTGTAGACTATGGAATATATTTAAGAAATAAAACACCTATTATAACAGTTTTTAGATGCGATTTTTTCCGCGGATTGATATTGCCAATCTAAACAATTACACCAATTATACCTGGTATGAAACGGTTTAAAACCACAGTTATGATATTTTACCAAATATACCTAACTGGTTTTAAATATAATTGAAACTCAAGGCAGTCCTGTGGAATTTCTCGTGGTACATTTCATCTCATTAACTTCACTGATGAGGGTGAGGTCAGGAAGGGCATCCGGTAGTAAAAACTCGCTACAGAGGTTCATCTCACTTCATACTCGACCCCGTAGATGAAGGGGACAAGGGCTGAACGTACACACTCTCCATAGATAGCTATTAGGTGAACAATTCTACGGTGTATTTTCGACTTTAGGCGTATCGGCATTCTCTTATCACAGATCACTCCCGTTACCTCCCTCCATCGTATCCATCCAGCATTCGTCCTTACTCGTACTTCAGCGTTGATGTTTGTGTTACTACATAAATGAGATCCTAGACATCATAGACATTGCTGCCTTACGTATAGATCTTAATAATGCCCTCAGATTATATAAATATGTATTTATTCAGTCATTTTATTGTCATTTTTGCTATTTTTAATTTCTATGTCATGTTTTCAATTTTGCTTCTTATTTTGCCATTTTCAGCGTTTCACATTTATTTATTTCATGTTATTAAGTCATTATTCTTTGCTATCCTTTATAATTTGGTCATTTTCATGCATTTATGTTTAGTAATTCTATAGTGATATGGTCAAAGCCGACTTACTTTATCAATAAAGCTAATTTAAAGTTTGTAAATGCTATATAAATACATACAGTATATGGTTTAATTGCTTATCCATTTTGTAGGGACGTATGTTTGCATGAAGTACTTACGCACCCATACAGTATACTGTATGATGTTGTTGTTTGAGACATCAGCCCATAATCTTTGATGCAGCTGTCCATGCTACCCTATCCGGTGCTAACATTTTTATTTCTACGTTAACTGCTGCATCCTACATCTGCCCTAATCTGCTCGTCATATTCATACCTTGGTCTACCCCTACCGTTCTTACCGCCTACACTTCCTTCAAAAATCAACTGCACAAGTCCTGGGTATCTTAAGATGTGTCCTATCATTCTATCCTTTCTTCTGGTCAAATTTAGCCAAATCGATCTCCTCTCACCAATTCGATTCAGTATCCCTTCATTCGTGATTCGATCTATCCATCTCACATTCAGCATTCTTCTGTAACACCACAATTCGAAAGCTACTATTATATTTATTTCTGGGCTAGTTATCGTCCATGTTACACTTCCATACAATGCAACGCTCTACATGAAAGTCTTCAAAAACGTCTTTCTAATTCCTATATCAATGTTCAAAGCAATAACATTTCTTCTCTCAAGAAAGTCCTTCTTTGCTTGTGCTAGTCTGCATTTTATGCCCTCTTTACTTCTACCCTGTTCAGTTATTTTACTACCCAAGTAACAATCTCCATCACTACCTTTAAGATTTCATTTCCTAATTTAATGTCTCCTGCATCACCTGACTTCGACCCACTGCACTCCATTACTTCTGTTTTGGACTTATTTATTTTCATCCTGTACTCCTTACCCAAGACTCTGTCCGTTTCAGCAATTTCTCCAGATCTTCTCCAGTTTCCGATAAAATAACAATAACATCAGCAAATCTCAGAATTTTTATTTTCCTCTCCTTGGATTGTGATTCCCTTCCCAAATTCCTCTTTGATTTCCTTTACTGCCTGTTCCATATAAACATTGAAAAGTACGGGGGACAAACTGCAAACTTGCTTCAATCCTTCCTGGATTGCTGCTTATTTTACAAAACCCTCGATTCTTATCACTGCAGACTGATTTTTATACAGATTGTAGATAATTTTTCGTTCTCGGTATCTGATCCCGTTCACCTTCAGAATCCCAACTAGCTTGGTATAAGCAACGTTATCGAATGCCTTTTCATGACCTACGAACGCCATGAATGTTGGCTTTTCCCTTTTAATTCGATCCTCTAAGATCAGACGTAAAGTAGGGATTGCTACACGTGTTCCTACATTTCTTCTGAAGCCAAATGGGTCTTCACCCAACTCAGTTTAAACTTGTCTTTCCATTCTTCTGTAAATAATACGTGTTAAAATGTGTAGGCTTGAGATATTAAACTAATGGTTTTCACACTTGTATACACGGCTTTATTGGGAATAGGTATGATAACATTCTGCCGAAAATCGGATGGCATTTTTCCTGTCTCATCCATCGTACACACTAAATGGAATAACCTCGCCACGATGGTTTCTCCCAAGGTAGTCAGTAATTGAGAGAGATTGTCATCAATTCCAGGTGCCTTGTTCCTAATTTAGTCCCTCAAAGCTCCGTCAAATTCGGACTGCATAATTGGGTCCCCCATTTCATCAGCATCAACAGCCTCTTCTTGTTCCAGGACCTATAATCTACGTCTTTACCTTGATACAACTGTTGGATATGTTCCTGACAACTTTCTGACTTGTTTTCTTTCCCCAGAAGAGGTTTTCCATCTGAGCTCTTAATATTCATACACTTTGCTTTCCTTTCTCCAAAGGTTTCCTTGATTTTTATATACATGTACCTTTCCTGGAACCATACAACCTTCAACTTGACCCCCCGAAGTATTGATAATGCTAGTATTTTTGAACAAAAACTTATAAAAGTGGACTGTTTCAAAAAAGCATTTTGCTTTTATATATCCACTGTAGAGTTTAAAAATAAGTACACTGATAGTTTTAAATTTTGTCTCATTAAATATGTGCATTTCTCTCTGACGAGTTGGAAGCATCCTCGCACTTTTCCTTCAACCATTCTTCTTTAGCTTGTCCTGCACTTTCTATCCACTTCATTCTTTAATCGCCTGCATTCCTTTTAGCCCTCTTCATTTTTCGCATTTTTGTACTTTTGTTGTTCATTAATCAGGGATAATATCTCCTGAGCTATCCATTGATTCTTAGGTGATCTTTCCTTTCTTCCTATCATTTCTTCAGCAGCCCTAGAGATCACATTCTTTACGACTGTCCATTCTTCCTCTATTATGTTTCCTTCAGCCTTTTCGTTTAGTCCTTGTGCAACATGTTCCTTGAAACAGTGCCTCATATTTTCAACTTGTCTAGATCCCATCTCCTTGCACCCCTACCCTTCTTCAGTTTCTTCAACTTCAGGTGGCTCTCATGACCAAAAGACTGTGGTCAGAGTGCACGTCAGCTCCTGGGAAAGATTTGCAATCCAACACCTGGTTTCTGCTTAATCATAATGAAGTGTCTTTGATATCTTCCAGTGTCTCCAGTTTTCGTTTACGTATACAACCATCTTTTTAGGTGATTGAACCGAATATTAGCTAGGAATAAATAATGATGGGTACAGAATTCTACCAGCTGACTTCTTCTTTTATTCCTTTGTCCCGATCCAAACTCTCCTACTGCATTACCTTCCCTTCCTTGGCCTACCACTGCATTTCAGTCTCCCATCACAGTTAGATTCTCATCACCTTTTACATATTGTATTAAATCTTCCATCTATTCATATATCCTTTCGATTTCATCATCTGCTTGACTAGTGGGCATATAGACCTGCCCTATTGTAGTGGGCATTGGTTTGGTGTCTATCTTGACAACAATAATCCGTTCATTATGCTGGTCGGAGTAGCTTACTTGCCGCCCTATTTTCTTATTCATAATTAAACCAACTCCTGCATTTATGTAAGATACATATTCCATTATACACAGGCATGCCAAAATGAATACAACGGCGTGACCACTCCCAAGGAAAGTAATGGACGGGAAGAGCATTGTGAGATACGAGGTGTTATTGCTTCTTAGGTGACTATATTTTAATTGGCAATGTTGAGGAGAGAAATACTGACCCGCCGCACATGTATCACTTAAAACGATGATTCGTTGATACAGTTCATGCAGTACTGAACCTTAGATGATAGAACCCTTTAGGCTAGAGTTGCAAGCTGAAATATTATCACATAGCGGTTTTTACAGGCGAAACAACGATGTAGGACGATATAATCTAGCACAAATTATTGATTATTTTGCACTACGTGACCCTATACAGTACATGTCATAATTTGACATGCTACACTCCCCATCTAT
Organism: Anabrus simplex; assembly: GCF_040414725.1. NCBI lineage: Eukaryota > Metazoa > Arthropoda > Insecta > Orthoptera > Tettigoniidae > Anabrus > Anabrus simplex. The sequence continues at coordinate 362,504,636 of NC_090269.1, read as the reverse complement.
CTCTGATGCCAAAATTGGACGTGTCCGCACATTAGTGTTTATACGGAATGAAATACAAATTTCTTGCTGATAATAGAACTATATAGCTACATGGTGCATTCAAGGCCGCCTCTGTAGCGTAGTGGTGGGTGTGATTAGCTGTCACCCGTGGAGTGCCGGGTTCGATTCCCGGCTGTGCCACAAAATTTGAAATGTGGTACGAGGGCTGGAACGGGGTCAACTCAGCCTCAGGAGGTCAACTGAGAAGAAGGGGGGGTTCAGTTCGCTCCTCAGCCATCCTCGAAGAGATTTTCCGTAGTTCCCCACTTCTCCTCCAGGCAAATGCCGGGATGGTACCTAACTTAGGGCCACGGCCACTTCCTTCTCTCTTCCTTATCTATCCCTTCCAATCTTCCTATCCCCTCACAAGGCCCCTGTTCAGCATAGCACCTTTTACATATTGTATTAAATCTTCTATCTCCTCATATATTCTTTCGATATCTTCATCATCTACTGAATGCTAGTATTTCTGAACGCTATTTGTAAATGCTTTTGTAAGTCTTGTATATATATACACAGTGTATACAAGTTGCTTTATGTCGCACCGACTCAGATAGGTCTTTGGCGACGATGGGACTGGAAAGGGTTAGGAGTGGGAAGGAGCGTGTAAAGGAAAATGAACCTTAAGTACATTATACTGTAGGAGTGCGTAAATAAGTCATGCAAACATACATTCCTGGAATGTGGTATGGGAAGGTTCATTTTCCTTTACACGTAAGAGTAGGAAAATTAACAAGACGAAAATTGTTCTGATGGCTGGGAGGCGTGAACGGTCTTAAGGAAAATAATGGATAGGAAGAGCATCGTCACATTCGCGACCCTTTCAAGGTCAGGTTTTCTAAACGCTCACATACCCCACAATTTAGGATTTTACAGGCACATAAATAAATCTCTCTATAAATATCAAAACACACTCATGGGACATTATATTCACACAAATGGATAAAATACAGATGAATGAAATGAAAAACAACAATATCACACAATTTACATGCGTAACTTTTTTTGGATGATATTCCTCAGTGCATGGGGCTGTCCACCGAGTTTTGTTGCAGTCCTTGCACTGGTAAATTGTCCTCCTGGTCTTCTTCTCTCTTCTTGCAGTGTGTATACACACATGGCACACTCTGGATGATGGTTTACCTCCTGGTTGGTTTTGGGGAATAACAGAAAGGAAATGTCTCTGGGTTAACCTTGCAGGTGTATCACCATTTGAAGGTCGGCCTCCAGTAGGTCGTGTGGCTTTTGGAGGAGCATTCTCTGCTAGTGATCGGACGACTTCCATTATGAACGCCTTATGGGGTCTCATTAGTCCTTTCAAAACCCTTTCCAAAATGAAGATGTTCAGAATTACAATCTCCAACTGGTTGGAGAATAGCTTTTTATACCATTTTATGGATTCGTGATGGCTGCACACCCGTAATCATCTGGTCAGATCTATCAACTGGTCCCATTTTCTGGTTGTAGTGTTGAACAGATACTGGGATAATTCTCCGTTGTCCTGTGGCTCTTTCAGTCTTGCCTGTATCAACCATTCCACTAGTATGAGCAGTTGTGAGCATGTTTACTTCCCTTCTATCCATCCATTTGACAGCGAGAGATTTGAGGTATGCCTCTTTTCTACCTCACCTCTTCGTAATTTAGTAGTGTACCCTGGCATTCTCCTTTTGTTTCTCCTCATAGTTGCAGAGGCATGAGTATGCTGTGCATGCAGAGCTTCTGGAATTTCTGGTCTGGTGTAAACATTGTCAACATAAAGTGTATGTTCCCGATTGAGATATGGTTTCATGACAGTGAGGACAACAGAAGCAGAAAACCCTATCTATGAATCTTCAAGTTCTGTTGTGGCTCCAGTATATAATAATATCTAAAATGTATCCAGTCTCACAGTCACAGAGTACAAGTCATTTCACACCAAATCTACTTCTTTTTGAGGGAATGTATTGCTTGAATGCTAAGCGTCCTTAGAACAAAACTAGACTTTCGTAGATGCATAAATCTCTAAACGACTGAAATATGGCAGGAAAAGTTTGTTTCAGGTGCTCAATAATAGGCCAGATTTTGTATAGTCTGTCGTCTTGAGGTTGGAAGTTATTGTCATTGAAATGAAGGAACCGTAGAATTGCTTTATACCGATTACAGGACATGAACTGTGAAAACGCAGGAGTGTGAATGAGAAGATCGGCAGACCAACATTCTTCCGAGGTATGTTTGTTTACACGACCCATTAGCATACGTATTGCTAAAAATAAATACATTTATTTGACAGTAACATCAGCCCATGTTGACGCTCGGGGTGTGTGAGAAATGACCAAATTATTCTCTACGTACTGCGCGTGATACAAGTTCGTTTCTATAACTATTTTTTTCACTAAGGTCTGCGGAAAAAAGTTTTTTGAAAAAGTCTACTTTTGGAGAGTTTTCAGTCAAAGAATGATCCTGGATTACGGCTAGATCAGGCTTATGGCCGAAATCAGTAGGTAAAAATTTACTATTATCTGTTTCTATTTCCCAGACCCGGTGATCAGTTGATACATTTCGTTTCCGTCTCTTTCTCGGTAGCTGGTTGTAATTATTCATCACTGTCGCTTACACCTTCATCGTTGACAGTTGAAACTTCGGGTACAATATCGTGAACACTTTCTAAATCACTTATATACAAATCTGAACCCTCACTTTCATCATTAATTAATATTTCAACACTTTTTTCATCAGCTTTCAAAACTTCCGCATGTTTGCGAGTAGCCATGTTCATCAGATCGCATTGACTCGCACGTATGGTAGACATTACATGAAACATTAAAGTTAACAGTGCTCCCAAAGAGAATACACATTAGCGCAAGCTTCCATAATATAGCCGATAGATGGCAGATAAAACAAATTTTTCAGTCATTGCTGAAAGACAAAGAGAAGCGAAGATATGATGCTCGGAAGTTCGACACGCAATATATTGCGCCGTAACTGGTGTGGCACTTCCCGCGATACGCAATATATTACGCCGTGACCCGGAAATGGTTTGTACTTTATACTTTAGGAGTGCGTAAATAAGACATGCAAACACACATCCCTAGAATGCAGTATTGTAAGGTTCATTTTCCTTTACACTTAAGAGTAGGAAAATTAACAATACGAAAATTGTTCTGGTGGACTAAATATACATATGTGGCTGGGAGGCGTGAAGATTCTTGATGAAAATAATGGATAGGAAGAACATTGTCACATTCGCGATTTTAGCACAGCAGGGACGATATGTTACAATTCGTATATAAAAATCAAAATGTTTATAAATATCCTGAATGACGAAATTGTCATTTTAGTGTACGAATACCCCACAGTAATAGGAGTCCTCCCTTTGGAGCACATTGTTGTAGAACGTGGAGCTGGGATTAGTTGTGAAGAGGCTGGAAGCATCAGACTGCAGACAACTTTACACAATGCACACAATAAAGTTACGATGTATGAGTTCTGGGAATTGTTCTGTTAGTATTGTGTGTGCTGCTTACACACACTTAGCGGGGAAACCTCTTCAGCTCAACCAGTTGCGTCTTAAGTGATTTTATTAGGCAGAGGAAGTACACACACGTATAGTACACAGAGAGTGGTGTTTGGGGAGCACAATTCCTCCTCGTCTAACAGTTGTAATGATGATGATGATGACAATAATAATAATAATAATAATAATAATAATAATAATAATAATAATAATAATAATAATAAGAGAACAGGAGCAGAGTGTAACAGGCCAGATCTAATAAAGAAATCTACGTATATGTGGAGAATATAGTACACACCATGTGTAAAAGAAGATTGTCCTTTTTCGGACATTTAAACAGAATGAATAATCACAGAGTGACAAAACATTTTTAAATAAAAATCACAAATGGTTTACACAGATATTACTTGACCTTAAAGAAGCAAACATTGATATTGAGGATACACACAATAGGAAGATGTTTAGGGACAAAATTCAAAACGTGGTCTTCAGGGATGAAGAAGAAAGAAAAAGAAAACAACCACATAGCTACTAGAACAGCTCCGGAAACATAGATCAGAAAGAAAGGAACAGATGTGGGTGGTGTGCAACAAGGAACATAGCAAGAATTAAAGTATTGATTTAACGTGCTCTGTAAAAGTATTATTTATTTATTTATTTATTTATTTATTTATTTATTTATTTATTTATTTATTTATTTATTTATTCCTGACTTACTATTCAATTAAATAAATAAATAAATAAATAAATAAATAAATAAATAAATAAATAAATAAATAAATAAATAAATAAATAAATGATTTGACCATTCACAATCCAAACAGGAGTCAGACAAGGAAACGGATTATCCCCACGGCTATTATTTAACTGAGTTGAGTTATCTACAGATTCTCAACGGAAACTAAAGGAGTTAATATTGCAAAAACAAAATTCACGTTAATTGCCTATCCTTTGTAGATAACATTGAAATCCTCCAAAAAAGAAATTCGATAAGAAGTAATCCAGCCCGTAGAAATATTTTATGAAATAGCGGTAACATCTGGACTCCAAATTTCATACGAAAAGACGCAATACCGGTATATGGAAAGAATTAAACCAGAATTCAACAACCAAACATTCTGAAAAATCTCCATAGTAGTTAAATTCCAGTATCTAGGTGAAATTATTTAACCAGCGGGAGTAAGTAAGCAATCAAATAAAAATAAAGGAAAAGACATAATTACAAAAAGCATACAAAATCATCTGGAACAGACACAACAAAAGATATACATCTCTAAACTTAAAATTACGATACTACAACACAGTCGTCAAACCATAATCGCTTTATGAATCCGAAATTCTGATAATTGGCTGCAGATCACAGTTTAAAAATCAGAAAGTAAGAGAAAAGGATCCTCAGAAAAGTTCTAGTACCAAAATGCGTAAATTAAAAGTAAACCATATGAAATCTATCAAATCACAGATTCAATCTGAGGAAAGTTATTAACATTTTACTGTTATCTAAACAGAATAGATTGCAACAGGCTAGTAAAACAAATTATCTATCAGTAACGGGCCAGTTGGTAGCATACGTGCTTGTAACGAGAGTGGATGGGTTACTGAGGAGGTTTTTAACATTTATAAAACATTTCTTTAAATAAACACGATCCTCGAAGGAAAATCCGGTATTGTTATTATTGAGCTACGTATCTGTGACTGATTTTTGCAGAAATCGAGGTGTTTCGATGCTCTCTTTTTCACCTGTCACTACACATAGATTTCAAAGATTGGACCGTTCAGTCTATGGTTCGAGTGCTGACTCCTGGTTGAAGGCTAATCCAGGGAAATCTATGACAGTCTACAATCCTCCATCAATAGTCAAAGACGCTTTGCCTTTGGCTGCCACACCATGAAATATTCAGGCAGGATTTAAAACCACAGGTGTTTTTTTTATTTGAATGATATGTGCTCAATGAAGATGGCTTTCTACCTCTTGTTATTAATCGGCCACAGGAACAAACTTCACCCCTACAGCCAAATTCTGAGAGCCTAGACCAGCACCCATCGTCATATGATAACGCAAGACCATTGGTGAATACCAGGCAGGTTTCCGAAAAGGAAGATCTTGTACAGAACAAATCCTTAATCTCAAAACTATCCTCCAAATGCGCAAAACCAGACAAACAGTCATTACTTTTGTAGATTTCAGAAAAGCATATGACTCTATAGACCGTCAAACACTTTTCAATACTCTAGAAGAATTTCAAGTGGATAAAAAACAAGAGAATTAATCAAACAAACATTAACTGGCACTACTTCAAAAGTTAAATTACTAGGCAAAATATCTGAGCCTTTTCCTGTTAACACCGGGGTCCGTCAAGGGGATGGTTTATAGCCGTTACTATTTAACTTGGTACTTGAGAAAGTAATCAGGACCTGGGAAAAGGAAACTAAAGGAATAACCCTTGGAAGACTACGTAAAGGCAGAATTCACGTGCAATGTCTGGCCTTTGCTGATTACATAGCAATCCTTTCCAATAACAGGCATGAAGCAATTCATTCCATTGAAAAACTACATGAAATTGCCATAAAAGCGGGACTTCAAATTTCGTATGAGAAAACGCAGTACATGGAAGGAGCCTTATGATACTTAGATGGACAACCTATGATAACTAAATTCGGCAAAATTATTCAAGTTAACCAATTTAAATATTTGGAAGAAATTATCCAGCCCTCTGGTTTAAACCGCGAAGCAAATAAAGAAAGTATTTCCAAATTACAGAAAGCATACAGGATCACTTGGAACAGGTATCATAAAAAAATCGATATCTCGGAATGCAAAACTTAGACACTATAATACAGTGATCAAACCTGAAGCGTTATATGCCTCAGAAACCTTGATCATTGGTGGCGGATCTTTAACCAAAGACATTGAGAAACAAGAAAGGAAAATTTTACGAAAATTTTTGGCCCAGTTTGTATAGGTGGAATATGGAGAAAAAAAATCATCCCAGGAGATATATTGTCATTCTGAAAATATTTCTCACACTTTTCGGAAAAGACGATTGAAATGTTATGGACACATTATCAGAATGAACACTAACAGGCCAACTAAAAGAATTCTCAACCTGGCCCTTTCATTAAAAACCAGGAACAGCTGGCTTCGTGAAATTGAAGCAGATCTCCAGGAAATCAACATCTCAGAAGACATTGTACAGGACAGATGTAAATTCAGAACCAAAATCGACAATCACCACTTTGAAGACAAACCCAACACCAGAGCTACTATAACTTGGACAGAAGAACGAAGGAAGAAGCTCAGCGAGAGGATGAAGAGATTTAGGGAGGAAAAGAAGGCCAACACATCAACTAAGCAAGTTCAACTGTGCTCCTGAGTAGGGCATAACGATGTAAAATAATAATAATAATAATAATAATAATAATAATAATAATAATAATAATAATAATAATAATAATAATAATAATAATAATAATAACAATAATAACAATAATAACAATAATAATAATAATAATCGTATGGCCTCAGCTACCGTGTGTAGACATTTCAAGTTGACGCCATCTGGCTGTCTGCTCGTCAATTTCGACGTTCCGTTTTACTCTAGGCCCACTAGATGGTAGACCGAGTAAAGCGAAACTCTCTTGGGCGTCTATGGCTGAGATTTATATTTGTAGTAATTGTAAGGCTGACGAAATGCTAGTGGTGATGGATGATAATGTTCGTAGAGCATAAACGTAGGCTAGGCTAGCCTATGATTGTATCTTTAATGAATAAACCTCGTAGGCCTAAAACAGAGGCCACATCATGTGTTTTTGTTATACATTGCCTGACAAAAAGCTGAAGCACTCAGAATAAATGGTCGGATGTCAATGGAACTTCGTACACAAACACACCATTGTCGGATATGTAAATAAATAGAGTTGTAATTGTCTGTGACAGGTAGAAAGGTCACCAGGTTGCAAGAGTGATGTTCAAATTTAGTGTTGTTACCAGACCAGGTAGAGTAAGTAAGGGGCGTGAACAGCGACAGATGTTCATTGATCATTGTGAAATATTCCACGTACTCGAGTGAAACAGAGTTATCAGCACCTGGCAGAGTTTGAAAGGGGCCTCATTGTGGGTTGGCTGGTCGAATCGCGCAATATCCAGATTTGTGGGGTATTCGGATGTGACACTGGCCCGATTTTGGACTACATTGGAACTGAGGCCAGGCATACAGTCGACCACCACAAGGGAGAATGCCGTATTGCTCACCAACTTCTTCACATCTGCGAACAGTTTATGGACTCCCTGCAACATTCTGTGTCATCCCGCACCATTGGTCGGAGACCAGCAGCAGCCGGACTAGGGAATTTTCGTCCCATACGCAGGCTGCTGTTAACACAACACAAGCGGCTGCGTTTGGAGTGGTGCCGTGAACTGCTTATGAATGGCGTCACATTGTGTTCAGTGATGAATCACGGTTCTGCTCAACTTCGGATGAACATTGTCTGCGAGTATGGCGGCGACCTGGGAAGAGGTGCCAGTCGTCCAATGTTTTGGAGAGGCACAGCGGTGTTACTCCTGGGGTGCCATCGGGCATGACTTCAGGTCACGACTGGTAGTTATTGAGGGAACTCTGGTGCCACAATGGTACGTCACGGACATCCTACATCCAACTGTGTTACCTCTCATACGGCAGTATCGTGGTTCCATTTTTCGACAGCACAATGCTCGTCCACACACGGCACGTGTCTTTATGAACTATCTGAGTGATGTTGAGTTACTCCCGTGGCCAGGAAGATCCAAAATCTGTCCCCGATAGAACAAGTGTGGGACCAAATCGGACGTCAACTCCATCCCAGTGCTAGTATCCAGGATAACTGGGTGCTTCAGTTCTTTTTCAGGCAATGTATTTTCACTGTAATGCTGTAATTCTTGGTGACGCTTAATTTGAGACGTATACAATGATTTTTGTTAGGAGGTTTTCATATTATTATTTTGTTTTCACTGTATTTGAATGATCTTCAACAGAGACCATTATACAGCTTGCAGAGTATTGGTTTAAAACGATATTTAGGTCATAAGTGGAGATGACAAACTGTCATATTAATTAAGTTATATGTACATGAACCTCAATTTTCAAATGGATGTTTTAAATGTTTGTCATGTTTTTAATGACTTCTTACTCTATGCAACATGGCATGTAACAATATCCCCTGCTGTGGGATTCCTAAGAATTCCTAAGCAGATAAAAATGCATCTTGTCGCTGAATTTATGAATGTTCTACCAATTTTCTACCGTTACGCTTTTGATGTAAGTTCGTTCTTTATATCAGAAAAATATACATTTATTTTACTATTCATCTTGAAATGCAAAGACGTTTTTTTAACAACATGTCCACTCTCCCATACTTCTACTGTCTGAGCCACTAAGCACGGCTCATGCGTTAGTATTTCCCTGTAACTCACTGCTAGGTTGATGATATAAAAGCCGTGCAGACCATCTGTTCTTCACATATATTCAATTACGTATTTAGTTTTGTATTTTGTAAATAAATATAAGTAATCCAATCATGACCGGGGAAGTTGGGTTCTCGGTTCGAAAATTGTAGCTGTTGGGTTGCATTCTGTAAATAGTGTGTTCGAACCCCACTGTCAGCAGCTCTGAATATGATTATTCCATAGTTTACCATTTTCACACCAAGCAAATACTAAGGCTAGATTAATTAAGGTGACTGTCGCTTCTTTCCCAATCCCGGCCCTGTCAAATCCCATCGTCATCATGAGAGCTGTTCGTCTCTCTAGCGTAACGGTTAGTGTTATTAGCGGCCGTCCTCGGGGGCCCGGGTTTGATTCCCGGTACTACCAGAAATTTAATACTAGCAGGAGGGCTGGTATGTGGTTGAAATGGTGCATGCAGCTCATCTCCATTGGGGGTGTGCCTGAAAAGAGCTGCACCACCTCGGGATGAGGACGCGAGTTTGTCCGGCTCCATGTTTAATTGGTTAGCGTGCTGGCGTTTGATCACAGGGGTCTCGGGTTCGATTCACGGCAGGGTCGGGAATTTTAAAGATAATAGGTTCATTCACCTGGCACGGGGACTGGGTGTATGGGGAGGCTTCATCATCATTTCATCCCCATCACGACGCGCAGGTCGCCTACGGGAGTCAAATCAAAAGACCTGCACCAGGACTCTCCGGAGGCCACACGCCATTCTTCTTCTTCTTCTTCTGCTTACCAAAAGGCCTTACAGGAGACTCCTTCTGGTCGAATTTCACCAAGTCATTTCCTCACACCAGATCGACTCTCTATCTCTTTATTTTTTATTCTCTCTACTCATCTCTTCTTCAGAATTTTTCTGTAACACCACATTTCAGCACCGTCTCTTCTCTTTTTGCGCTAGTTATAGTCCATGTTTCACTTTCCTGTACTGCCATGCTCTACACAAAAGGTTAAAAATACCTTTTTCTATTAATAATTATACTGGCTTTTCGTCCCACTAACTACTTTTACGGTTTTAAGAGCCGCCGAGGTGCCGGAACTTAGCCCTGCAGGAGTTCTTTAATGTGCTAGTAAATCTACCGACACGAGGGTGACGTATTTGAACACCTCCAAATACCACCGGACTGTGCCAGGGTTGAACCTGCCAAGTTGGGGTCAGAAGGCCAGCGCCTCAACCGTCTGAGCCACTCAGCCTGGCAAACTTTTTTCTAATATGCATATTATTTTCTTTTCTTAAAAAGGCCTTCTTTGTTTGTGATTGTCTGCAGTTTATATCCCCTTTACATTTTCTATTATTAGTTATTCCGTTACCGCAATAACAATACTCATCTACTTTTTTAAAAGAATTCATTCCTTAATCTGAAATGTCCTGCATCGTAACCGAACCAAACCCCATGGCGCTACAGCTCTGGTGGGTCTTAGACTATCCGGCTACCGCTGCTCAACCCGAAGTCCAGCAGATTAAGAGGTGACATGTGGTCATTGCTGAGAATCCCCTCGGCCGTTGTTCCAAGCTTGGTCCTACAGCTCCTCATTTATTCTCACGAAGGCTGAGTAGACCTTAAACCAGCCCTCAAAACGAGATAAAATGCCTGAACTTACTGGGAATCGAATCAGAGAAATCCCGATAACAGTCAGGAGTGAGGTAGTTTCCCGTTGCTTTACTCACTGAGCCAGCATTTGCTATTATATATCAGTCTGCCAAGCCTAGGGATGTGCTTGCACCACCCGACCCTACGAGCAACATTTCTACACCATTCATAGCAGGGACTGGCTGCATAAGGAATGGCCTTACTGGAGTCGCTCATACCTCAGTCACATTCATATTGTCAAAGCCAGGGATAAGACTGAGACAGATCAATGGAAGTAACACAATTGCTCCTAGACCATGAGACTGGCAATATTGCCTGCATCATCAGACTTGATTCGAATGTATTTCAATAGTAAAATATATATTTTCATCATGCACTCCTTGTCCGAGAGCTTCCGTTGTTCAGGGACGTTTTAACGCTGGGTTCCGTGGTTCAAATCCCAGTCACCCCACGTGAGATTTGTGCTGGACAAAGTGGAGGTGGGACAGGTTTTTTCCGGGTACTCCGGTTTTTCCTGTCATCCTTCATTCTAGCAACACTACAATATCATTTCATTTCATTTCATCTGTCAGTTATTAATCATTGCCGCGGCACAATTCCTATCCTTCCCGCTAGATGGGAACTTCATTCTTTACATTCCTGACCCGGTCGAATGACTGGAAACAGGCTGAGGATTTTCAGTCCTTATCCAATGTGTTGCATGTACAGCCTCAGCCCGAAGGCTGGTTGGTTCCTCTCAAGAGCTCCAACATTAGCCGTCATAGATGGCCTAGGCATCACTGAAGAGGCGTACTCGGGAAATGAGGAGTGAGGTAGTTTCCCCATTTCTTTCCTCACAGAACCAGACGTTGCTATTACATATCAGTCTGCCAAGCCCACTGAAATTCATGCACCAACTGACCCTATGAGCAACATTTTCACACCATTCATTGGAGGGACTGGCTGCGTAGGGAATGGTATTACTAGCATCACTAATACCTCAGTCACTTTCATATTGTCAAAGCCTAGGATAAGAATGAAAATAACACTATTGCTCTGGCCCATACCAGAAGACATAGTGAACTGTGAACACCAGGTCTCACCAGCAAAGGCAACCTTGTCCAGTATGTTTATTAAAACATGAATACAGTCAAAATCGGTTATAACGACATCGAAGGGACCGTCAATCAACGATCGTTATAGCCGATAGTCGCACTAACCGGGATTTTGTTGTTGTTGTTGTTGATAAAAATGTCATATTTGTAAGTTCTAGGCTGCTCACTCACATGGCTAACTAACAGACTTAAGCTCAATCTTCAAAAAGCGAAAATAAAAGAAATATTGTATTTATAGAACATTATTTGTGGAGTGGGACTGGAAGGAATTTCATTGGCTTTCACTTGAAGAGTAGATCCATTGATCGGCACATTATTTGTTCATTGCTGCTTAAACCATCTAAGTTAAGATTCTTCAATATTTTTGTGCTCAGATATTCTGGTACGCTCAATAAATTTCTTCGAAAAGAGACTGGATTTTCTCTCTGACTTTAGAAGTTGTAGGAACCATACAGGGTGATGCACCCAACTCTTCGTGATGCTGACGTTGTTTCGCAATTTTCTAATAGCAATATTATGCGTGATTTTCTACAATATTAAACACTTTTCTTTTACTTTGCGGCGTCTTTGCCTGAACAGACAGAGTGAGTTGAAATCTACAATAATAAGCGTTACGTTGTTCTCAGCATTCCCCAAACATGTAACAAACAGAAATCAACATTGGAGGTTATAGCCAACACACTTCTCCGAAAATGTGATCAAAATACGTCGTTATATACGATATAGTCCGCCTCTGTAGTGTAGTGGTTAGCGTGATTAGCTGCCACCCCCGGAGACCCGGGTTCGATTCCTGGCTCTGCCACGAAATTTTAAAAGTGGTATGAGGTCTGAGGTCCACTCAGCCTCGGGAGATGAACTGAGTAGAGGTGGGTTCTATTCCCACCTCAGCCATCCTGGAAGTGGTTTTCCGTGGTTTACGACTTCTCCTCCAGGCAAATGCCGGGATGGGGCCTAACTTAAGGCCAAGGCCGTTTCGTTCCCTCTTCCTTGTTTACCCCTTCCAGCCTTACCATCCCTACCACAAGGCCCCTGTTCAGCACAGCAGGTGGGGTCACTTGGCCCACTACAGGACACTGCCTTGAGGCGGTAGAGGTGGGATCCCTCTCTGAGTCCAAGGAAAAAACCAAGTGTGGAGAGTAAGCTGATTAATAAATGAAAGATATTTCGTAGTAAGTGACGTCGTACTAAGCTGTATTTTAAATACAGTATTTATACAGGATTTAGAGGGGACCGTTAGATTTCGCCGTTATATCCGTTATAGGAAGGGGAGTTGGGGTTTGGAATAACTTACCAAGGGAAATGTTCAATAATTTTCCAATTTATTTGCGATCATTTAAGAAAAGGCTAGGAAAACAACAGATAGGGAATCTGCCACCTGGGCGACTGCGCTAAATGCAGATCAGTAGTGATTGATTAATTAATGTATTGATTGATTGATTGATTGATTGATTGATTGATTGATTGATTGATTGATTGATTGATTGATTGATTGATTGATTGATTGATTGATTGATTGTTAAAAGCGACGTCGGAATAAACGGTCTCGACTGTATTTTCCAATAGCTGAAAATATGGTAAGAAAGCTCAAAAGTTGATCGTAACGGATGAGTCTTGCTGTCTTCCGGAAGGAAGCTTCGTGAAGGCTGAGTGTACTGTAATTTAAAACTGGCCAACGAGCTTTATGCGAGCCTACATCACGGTCAGCTCCGCCAAGTCTCGGAGAGCGATGGACAAGACATCTGGTAAGGTGACAATACCCCGGCACTCGTGAAGACGTCTTGCAGTAATTGAGTTAGCTGAATGGCGGCTGTCCGACAATAGCTTAGCCATGTTAATTAAACGCGGCAGTGAATTAGGCTCTCGTGTTAATTGGAAACAGAGAATAATTTACTCTTGTAGGCCTGGCGCTGCTCTCGACCTGAATATCTTGACTCAGCCTCGCCCGGCGCCACGGCCAGAAGACATATTGATCTGACAGTTCTATTTAGCATCTCCGGGGACGCTTGATTTCCAACGGTGATGAATTTGTCTCCTATCTCACTCCCACCCCACACATACCCTACCCTTCAACCCCCAGCCAGGGAGTGCCACGTCAAAGGGGACCAGTAACCGTCTCCTAGGCGTCGTGATGGGTGTCCTACCGACAGCTCTGCACCGAAAGCAAAGCTAAGTCTTCACCGTAGATGCCATGAAGGCCTTTGCAAGTGTAAGGTAAATTATTTTAGAGTCCATAACCCCAGTGTTAATTGGGATAGCACTGAAAGGGTTGGCCGTGCGGTTAGGAATGCGCAGCTGTGAGCTTGCATTCGGGAGATAATGAGTTCGAACAATGTCGGCAGTCATGAAGATGCTTCTCCGTGGTTTTCCATTTTACCACCAGGCAAATGCTGGGGTTGTACCTTAACTAAGGCCACGGTCGCTTGCTTCCCTCTCCTAGGCCTTTCCTATTCGTTCGTCGCCGTAAGACCTATCTGTCTCGGTGCGACGTCAATGAAATGAAAACCTACAACCTATTTTCCAGTCAATGACCGGGTCAGAGATGGAATGAATGAAGCCCCAATATTGCGGCGAGGATAGGAATTGTGCCGGCTGCCGAAGCCTGTCACACTTCACTGGGGCTACGATTAATGACTGACAGATGTAATGACATGATAGTGGAGAGTGTTGCTGGAATAAAAGATGACAGGGAAAACCGGAGTTCCCGGAGAAAAACCTGTCCCGCCTCCGCTTTTCCCAGCACAACCTATCATATAGAGTGACCGGAATTTTAACCACGAAACCCAGCGGTGAGAGGCTCAAGTGCGACGTAAAGTCAGTTGTAAAAAAAAAAAAAAAGGATTGAGCTATTCATGCCGGCTATATCGCTCTAGATCGCTACCATTCTGAGCCCCGCTTGGTAGGTTCTATCCTGGCTTAGTCAGGTGGTATTTGAAGGTGCTTAAATACGTCGTCCTCGTGTCGGTAGATTTAATGACGCGTAAATAAACACCTGAGGGACAAAATTCCGGCACTTTGGCGTCTCCGAAAACCGTAAAAGAATTGTTAGCGAGACGTAAAATAAATAACATTATCATAATAATTGGCGCTGTAGTTATAGTTAATAGAACTGTAGAGCTGTGACAAATTTCAACAAATCATCTCCTCACACCAAATACACTCAGTACTTCTTTATTTTTGGTACGTTCTACTCTACAGTTAAAGACTTGCGCGAATATACAAAGTATTATCCACGTCCACTCCGCATCCGCGTTTCCTTCATGTGCACCTGCATCCGCATCAGCGAATGGTTATCCGCGGATATTGCAACTACTTAACTATATTATACGCAATGTATTGGAACGGATTGACCTCTTAACATAATGCAATATAGCCTGATACTGAGACCGGTTTATGAGGAATTTTCTCTTGCGACGACTACAGACATATTGAGCGGTCCTATTTCGGAACCTTTGTTCCTTCCTTCCAGCAAAACTTAAGCCAGAATATCGCAGGTAGAGTGTTGTATTTCGCTAATCAGCACAGAGGAAATGTCGGCTAGCAGTGGGGAAGGGGGGAGGGGAGGTGATGGCGTGTGGCACCAGAAGGAGGCATCCTACCATATGTGATTGAGTTGCACATGCCATCACGTACCCAGGAAGTGAGGTTGTTAACCTTGTGTTACAGTATTTTGCATTTTTGTTTTTTATTTACTATAGTTGGCCGCGAGGCCAGTGGGTTTACTTTTCCTTTGTTTTTGTGTTTAGTGTTGTTTTGTCCACCAGGGTATTATTGTATCCTTATAGTGTATTGTCTATGTTGTCTTGGTTTCATTGCTTTTTTGCTTGTAACTTTCCTAGTTTTGCTTGGTTCTTCAATTGAGAATTTCTATTTTTCTCCGTTAAGATCGATTAGGTTGTAAAACTGTAAGATCGGGAGAAAAATATAGGTTACTTACTTACTTACTTACATCAGATTTACGGCTTTTCAAGTTCTCCTATTCAAGGGTCGTCTCACCACAATCAAAAATAACTGCATGAAATGTGTGAGAGTCTGACACTTTTCCCGGGGACCTTTGTTCTTCCTCGTACTAATTTTTGGTGTAGGCTGTGTAAACCTCATGGCCATATGTATCTCCCAAATTTTTCGACTTCCTCACGACAAATCCAGCCCATATCTTGAGTTGTGGTGCTATCGACGCCTGCTGAGAATATCATGGGTTGACAGAATACGTAACACTGAAGTAGTCGAACTCCTGAACAAGGAGCTAGAGGTCACCCACAACAGTACTCTGTATTCTGAAGTAAAAGAAAATGTTGCACTTCTTTTCCTAAACTGTAGGCCTGATTTAATGTATTACTTTATTTAAGGTTATTTGTAAGATATGTGATAAAAAATACACTGACTGACAGAGCAAATGCAACACCAAGAAGGAGTGGTTCGAAAGGGATGAAAGTTGGGGAAAAAACAGAGACGGCACGGACGAATAATTGATGTTTATTTCAAACCGATATGCAGGTTACACAATGCGCACGGCATCGACTCAGTAGGATGTAGGACCACCGCGAGCGGCGATGCACGCAGAAACACGTCGAGGTACAGAGTCAATAAGAGTGCGGATGGTGTCCTGAGGGATGGTTCTCCATTCTCTGTCAACCATTTGCCACAGTTGGTCGTCCGTACGAGGCTGGGGCAGAGTTTGCAAACGGCGTCCAATGAGATCCCACACGTGTTCGATTGGTGAGAGATCCGGAGAGTACGCTGGCCACGGAAGCAGCTGTACACCTCGTAGAGCCTGTTGGGAGATGCGAGCAGTGTGTGGGCGGGCATTATCCTGCTGAAACAGAGCATTGGGCAGCCCCTGAAGGTACGGGAGTGCCACCGGCCGCAGCACATGCTGCACGTAGCGGTGGGCATTTAACGTGCCTTGAATACGCACTAGAGGTGACGTGGAATCATACGCAATAGCGCCCCAAACCATGATGCCGCGTTGTCTAGCGGTAGGGCGCTCCACAGTTACTGCCGGATTTGACCTTTCTCCACGCCGACGCCACACTCGTCTGCGGTGACTATCACTGACAGAACAGAAGCGTGACTCATCGGAGAACACGACGTTCCGCCATTCCCTCATCCAAGTCGCTCTAGCCCGGCACCATGCCAGGCGTGCACGTCTATGCTGTGGAGTCAATGGTAGTCTTCTGAGCGGACGCCGGGAGTGCAGGCCTCCTTCAACCAATCGACGGGAAATTGTTCTGGTCGATATTGGAACAGCCAGGGTGTCTTGCACATGCTGAAGAATGGCGGTTGACGTGGCGTGCGGGGCTGCCACCGCTTGGCGGCGGATGCGCCGATCCTCGCGTGCTGACGTCACTCGGGCTGCGCCTGGACCCCTCGCACGTGCCACATGTCCCTGCGCCAACCATCTTCGACACAGGCGCTGCACCGTGGACACATCCCTATGGGTATCGGCTGCGATTTGACGAAGCGACCAACCTGCCCTTCTCAGCCCGATCACCATATCCCTCGTAAAGTCGTCTGTCTGCTGGAAATGCCTCCGTTGACGGCGGCCTGGCATTCTTAGCTATACACGTGTCCTGTGGCACACGACAACACGTTCTACAATGACTGTCGGCTGGGAAATCACGGTACGAAGTGGGCCATTCACCAACGCCGTGTCCCATTTATCGTTCGCTACGTGCGCAGCACAGCGGCGCATTTCACATCATGAGCATACCTCAGTGACGTCAGTCTACCCTGCAATTGGCATAAAGTTCTGACCACTCCTTCTTGGTGTTGCATTTGCTTTGTCAGTCAGTGTATACACTGATTTGTTAAACACCAATTATTTTTCCGAAAATTAATTTATCCGAACAGCCCCAGCCCCCAGTTGTTTCGGACAATCAATGCTCTACTGTACCATTACTAAGGGAAGTAAACAAAGTCTCTTGTGTAGAATATATAATGGCCCTTGAAGGAGTGCAAGTTAAAGGCTTCCACTAAGTGGATTACAGTGGTTAGCTCTATGATCAGCCACGTTCGCCTCCAGGATATGCTCTGTAGATCAAGTTGTAGACCATGTGAGGCTCAGGTTCATGTGCCTCTCCATAAATAGAAATACCTGTTTCTAAATGTTTTTACTTACGGGATCATGCATCATACCGTAATTTCTGTGGCTTGGTTCTAAAAGGGCCAATGTCATTTTTTATCGAAATTGAGATATTAACTGATACAAACGCGTTTTATTCTGGCTTGCAACATGTTAAAAGGGCCAATGTCTCTGATAAGTACTAAACGAACAGTTAACATTTAATTAAATAAGCCCTTGCCAATAATGTTAGATTACCAATAAAGATTAGAGACCTGGCAATTTTTAAAGGTTACGATAGAAAAGATTAGCATTTAATAAGGTGACTTCCACAAAGAAAATATAAAGTTATTTAAAGTTAGTTGTTGAAAACAATAATTGGAAAACTATAAGCAAAACTTCAAATGCTCATAGCTCAAAAACAGGTTTTTTGACATTGGCCCTTTTAGAACCAAGCCACAGATTTAAGAATTAAGTTTTCGGACGGATGAACGTAAAACATGAAATGTGTAAAGCACACTTTATTTCAAAGCAAATGTTTAATGTGGTACTCGAACCTGCAGAAAGTAGATCTCATTAACGAAAGAAAACCTACATTTAGTTCTTCTTTGTTTCTTTCCTTTTTTCTTTCTTTCTTTCTTTATTAAATCCGTTTACCATCCAGGGTCGGTTTTGCCCTCGGACTCAGCCAGGGATTCGACCTCTACCGCCTCAAGGGAAGTGTCCTCGAGCATAAAATATTTGGTCGTGGACACAACTAGGCGGAGAAGACCAGTACCTCACCCAGGTGAATTCACCTGGTATGCTCAATAGTATCCTTATGGGAGGATTGGATGTTTGGAAGGGATAGGCAAGGAACAGCGAAGGAAGCGGCCATGGCCTTAAGTTAGGTACCATCCCGGCGTTTACGTGGAGAACAAGTGGGAAACCACGGGAAACTTTGAGGATGGCTGAGGTGGGAACCGAACCCCTCTACTCAGTTGACGACCTCCTGAGGATGAGTGGACCTCGTTCCAGGGCTCGTACTACTTTTCGAATTTCGTGTCAGAGCCGAGAATCGAACCCGGGCCTCCAGGTGTGGCAGGTAACAGGTAATCGCACTATCCACTACACCACAGGGGCGGATATTTAATTCTTAATCTATACTTCTATACTAATATTATAAAGAGGAACAATTTGTTTGTTTGTAACGAATAGGTTCAAGAACTACTGAATCGATTTTAAAAATTACTTCACTATAGAAATCTACATTGCCAGTGAGTAACATGGGCTGTATTTTATTTTCAAAACAATTTGAGGTGGGGGCATGGGGGGGGGGAGATATAAAAATAATAGGATAATATAGGCAAAATATCGAATTTATCGTATAAGGACGAGACAAAGCTCAATTTAATCCTCTTGACGCAAAGAACACAACTTGGTAAGCCCTACGGGCCCGAAAACCATGTTTTAAGTCCCTAAAACCAACCGTTACGGAGATATTGGCACCACACTATCCCTGCTCTAGGAATCGGATAAAGTAATGAACTGCCGTAACTATGCCAACGTCAGCTCCAGGATTCTACAGCAGCTAGATTATGCATGTACATTTGGGCATAGCTGCCAACCAAAACTGATACACATATGACTTACTATCTGGAAAAAAATAAACTGTTGTGTAAGACGCTCATAGCACTCCTTTGGGCGGGGATGGAAAGGGAGTGAAGTATAAAAATAATAGCCCCGGAGATCTCCGTAGTACAGCGACCAGCGGTTGCTGACGGGCCTCCGTTTTTACGTACCGGCTTAGGTTTCAGCATTTTGCGGAGTCTGTTATCTATAGTTTAAAGTATTTTCTATCAAATCACGGAGTAGTAGGATGACTGATGTTATCAGTGCCGATATTTTGGTCCACTTTTTCGATCATTGTAACCATAAAAACAACCAATATACTGTACACAATTGTCAAGATGGTGCGCCCATGACTTGAAACAATTTCTCAACATTTATACTCAGATTCATTATATGATGTGCGACATGAGTGACATGCCCTGAGAATTATAATTCTCGATAATTATGGTAGTTTCTTTTATGCATCGCGTATTTCCTTGATCATATGTAATAGTTACGAAATGTCGATCAAACAAATACATTCAATAATATTTATATTTGTGGTACTATCTAGCGGAAGTATACTTACACTAAACTTGCAGCTTTGTGAAGGGAGCAGGTATATCTAGGTGGGAATGAAGGAAAAACATGGTAGCAAAATATCTTAGAGGTCGACACTAATTACGAACTAATATTTAGAGGCCCCCATGAAGAAAAGGAGAAGAAGATACACTATAATTCCAAACATGACAAATAATTTCTACGTACTTAAGTAAATACACCAGTGATATAAATATCTAATGAAGTCGCTCACACCGATAGTATGAGTAACTAAAGCCAGTTTCTGATAACCCGTACGAAGAACGGGTAGGGGAAAGATGGGGACACGGGGCAAGACGGGGTGGGGGTTTCCTTGTCTCCATGGTGCTGCCACTGGCCTGAAAATGGAAATATCTTGAAGGGCAGATGAAGGTTACACAGTTTGTACGACTTCTAGTCAGTGTGAGCTGTCTGGATGCTTGGAGTGGCCTTTTTACTGTTTCTAACCCCTGTGATCTTATACATATGTATCCTTTGGACTTTGATGAGGTAAGCTGGAATTGAAATACATTTGTTCTTGAAGACTATCCATTAGACTGTACCTTAATGTATATATCGTGAGCTTGTGGAGGAAATTCATAAATAAATGAAGATAGTTTTATTCCGTTAGTCCCCATCTTAGTTAGTCCCCATCTTGCCGCAGTCCTAATCTTGCCCTTTAGGATAAATAGTATTTCCCCTATAGGTACTTATATAATTTCTATTCATATTTCATTTTTATAAATTATGCCCCCTTATAGGCCAAGGGACCAAATACTGAGTGCAAAGGGCAGTGGGGTTCTAAATCAGTCATTACCGACAGCAGTGGCTATGCTGGCTAAAGCGCAGCGATAGGTCATGGGGCCAAGCTCTCTGCTGACTCGGTAGACGCGTGGGTTCGAGCCTCACCGTCGGGCGTCCTTGAAATGGTTTTCCGTGGTTTCAAATTTTCAACACCAGTCAAATGCTGGGACGGTACCTTCTGACAGTCCACGGCAACTTCCTTCGACACCCTTGCCCAGTTTCATTCATCTTCATCCATTCCATCTCTCATCCCGACGCGCAGGTCGCCCACGGGAGTCGACTTTTAAAGACCTGCACACGGCCTCTCAGGAGGTCACACGAAAAAATCGGTCATTTAAAAATCCATATATTTTTACCATAAAAATGAATTTAAATTGTATTCTTGCTCATTATGCCAACTACGAGCCTTATGATGGTTTATTATGGTGTAATACTTTACGTTGATATTAGTAATTCAAGGTTATAGGAATAGATTCAAATTTTAGTATAATTTTTACTGAAGAATGCAAGTTTCCAGGCCAGTGGCAGCACCATGGAGACAAAGAAACCTTCACCCCTCTTGCCCCATATGTGGGCAAGACGGGGCATTGGTAGTATGCACGATTTTTTGTGTGTGGAGTTTTTGTGTTTAACTTTTCAAAAACTATTTTAGTGCACAATGAGAAACAGATACTGACGCAACAAAATGGAACTATTTATGAACATACACTGACTGACAGACAGACAGTGATAATGCAACACCAAGGAGGAGTGGTTCGAAAGGGATGAAAGTTGGGGAAAAAACAGAGACGGCACGGACGAATAATTGATGTATATTTCAAACCGATATGCAGGTTACACAATGCGCACGGCATCGACTCAGTAGGATGTAGGACCACCGCGAGTGGCGATGCACGCAGAAACACGTCGAGGTACAGAGTCAATAAGAGTGCGGATGGTGTCCTGAGGGATGGTTCTCCATTCTCTGTCAACCATTTGCCACAGTTGGTCGTCCGTACGAGGCTGGGGCAGAGTTTGCAAACGGCGTCCAATGAGATCCCACACGTGTTCGATTGGTGAGAGATCCGGAGAGTACGCTGGCCACGGAAGCATCTGTACACCTCGTAGAGCCTGTTGGGAGATGCGAGCAGTGTGTGGGCGGGCATTATCCTGCTGAAACAGAGCATTGGGCAGCCCCTGAAGGTACGGGAGTGCCACCGGCCGCAGCACATGCTGCACGTAGCGGTGGGCATTTAATGTGCCTTGAATACGCACTAGAGGTGAGGTGGAATCATACGCAATAGCGCCCCAAACCATGATGCCGCGTTGTCTAGCGGTAGGGCGCTCCACAGTTACTGCCGGATTTGGCCTTTCTCCACGCCGACGCCACACTCGTCTGCGGTGACTATCACTGACAGAACAGAAGCGTGACTCATCGGAGAACACGACGTTCCGCCATTCCCTCATCCAAGTCGCTCTAGCCCGGCACCATGCCAGGCGTGCACGTCTATGCTGTGGAGTCAATGGTAGTCTTCTGAGCGGACGCCGGGAGTGCAGGCCTCCTTCAACCAATCGACGGGAAATTGTTCTGGTCGATATTGGAACAGCCAGGGTGTCTTGCACATGCTGAAGAATGGCGGTTGACGTGGCGTGCGGGGCTGCCACCGCTTGGCGGCGGATGCGCCGATCCTCGCGTGCTGACGTCACTCGGGCTGCGCCTGGACCCCTCGCACGTGCCACATGTCCCTGCGCCAACCATCTTCGCCACAGGCGCTGCACCGTGGACACATCCCTATGGGTATCGGCTGCGATTTGACGAAGCGACCAACCTGCCCTTCTCAGCCCGATCACCATACCCCTCGTAAAGTCGTCTGTCTGCTGGAAATGCCTCCGTTGACGGCGGCCTGGCATTCTTAGCTATACACGTGTCCTGTGGCACACGACAACACGTTCTACAATGACTGTCGGCTGAGAAATCACGATACGAAGTGGGCCATTCGCCAACGCCGTGTCCCATTTATCGTTCGCTACGTGCGCAGCACAGCGGCGCATTTCACATCATGAGCATACCTCAGTGACGTCAGTCTACCCTGCAATTGGCATAAAGTTCTGACCACTCCTTCTTGGTGTTGCATTTGCTCTGTCAGTCAGTGTATTATCAACATGTATAACGCACCTGAACTACTTTTTCCTTAGCGTCCCCATCTTGCCCCCCCTTCCTCTACTTCTGCTAGTCATCAATAAGGTTACAAAATTGTACACGTTAAGTAAATTAATTGTAGTGATATTTAGAAATATAATGTTTAACTCTAGTTCAGTCCGATGGTATTTGAAGGTGGTCAAATACTTCAGCTTCGTATCGGTAGATTTACTGGAACGTAAAAGAACTCCTCCGGGACTAAATTCCCGCACCTCGACGTTTCCGAAAACCATACAAATGTAGTTAGTGGGTGGTAAAATCAATAACAATAATATGATGTGCACTATTCACATTTTTCTGTAAATTTGTAAATTGTGTTGCATAATGTCCCCCTCTGTGGTGTAGTGGTTAGTGTGATTCACTGTCATTCCCGGAGGCCCGGGTTCGATTCCCGGCTCTGCCACGAAATTTGAAAAGCGGTACGAGGGCTGTAACGGGGTCCATTCAGCCTCGTGAGGTCAACTGAGCTGACTAGAGGTGGGTTCGTTTCCCACCTCAGCCATCCTGGAAGTGGTTTTCCGTGGTTTCCCACTTCTCCTCCAGGCGAATGCCGGGATGGTACCTAACTTAAGGCCACGGCCGCTTCCTTGCCTCTTCCTTGCCTGTCCCTTCCAATCTTCCATCCCCTCGCAAGGCCCCTGTTCAGCATAGCAGGTGAGGCCGCCTGGGCGAGGTACTGGTCATCCTCCCCAGTTGTATCCCCGACCCAGAGTCTGAAGGTCCAGGACACTGCCCTTGAGGCGGTAGAGGTGGGATCCCTCGCTGTGTCCGAGGGAAAAACCGACCCTGGAGGGTAAACAGATAGAGAAGGAGAAGAAGGAGGAGGAGAAGAATAAGAAGAATAAGAATAAGAATAAGAAGTTGCATAATATGGTTTGGCATAATAGAGAGCTTCATAGCCTGAGATCCGCCAGTAAGAAAGGCAATACACTAAACTATAATGTAGGGAATGTTTCCGAACAGAACAATGTTTGCAGCAATAATAATCGTATGGCATCTGCTATCATGGGCACGCATTCTGATTTGACGCTAATTTGATGCTATCTGGGTGCTTACTCGTCAGTTTCGACGTCCCGGTTTTATTCTAGGTCTACTAGATGACAGAGTAAATTTAATCTCTCTTGAGCATCCATGGCTGATTTTCAATACATTTTGTAGGGTCAAAACCAAATGTGTCACCAGAGATCTTTTACATGCCGACATTGTACGACTTGGAGTGTCGAGTGGACGTCTTTCCGTCCTTCAAAAATCCGAGTACCTCTGCCGGATTTGAATCCACTATCCTGGGAGCTGGAAGACGACACTCTACCACTTATCCACAGATGGAGCTTAATATGTGCAGACAAGCGGTTCTTTACGGATAATCTGGGTTCGAATTGGTAGTTCTGGCATGCATCCACTTTCTTGTCTCTGGTGTGGTGGGGGGCTCGGTTTCTTGTATTTGATACGTACGTCTGAAATTTTCCAAGATACCCTGATTCGTTCACGAGCTGGGGTTTATTTCCAGAGGGGTTGTCAGTTCCTTTCCACCTCCCGTCTAGCTGCCAGCACGTCCAGTCAATTATCGTTAGGCATAACGACCAGTGTTTGAAAAGGGAAAAGATACATCTTCCTGGAAGGATGTCGGTGTAAATCTGGGTTGTGGGAAGCTAATCTCCAATACCAGTTCCCACAGAGAAAGGTGTTTGCACGTTACGCACGCCTTCCTCTCTTCAAGCGACGCTGCACATTCTTCTCAAGATACGCAGCTTACCGTCGGCATTCCTCTGCTCTTCAGCGGAGTGGTTGGTTACTTTGTGACACACTTGTTGCGTTGGTAGAACATGGAATGTCCATCAACCTTGAGCTGAGAGCCTCGTGCTACTTCAGCTCGTGCTACCACCGAGCCTCAGAGCCTTGAACAAAGTAGAAGAGGTACTCTTTTTTCACCCAAGTAACAACCTCTCGGTTGGTTTCTTGCTCAGAGCTGCACAAAAAGTCTAATTGTTTCACTAATTTAGCCTGAGCAGTGCGTAGTGTTACTCTTAGGTTGTTATGTGGGCTGTGGGCTGAAATATTCAGAAGATAAAGCAAACCCCATGGCACAACAGCCCTGAAGGGCCATGTCCTACCAAGCGATCGCTGCTCAGCCCGGAGGCCTACAGATTACGAGGTGTCGTGTGGTCAGCACGATGGATCCTCTCGGCCGTTATTCTTGGCTTTCTAGACCGGGGACGCTATCTCATCGTCAGATAGCTCCTCAACTGCAATCACGTAGACTGAATAAACCTCGAACCAGCCCTCACATGCACGTTAAAATCCCTGACCTGGCCTGAAATCGAACCCGGGGCCTTCGGGTAAGAGGCAGGCACGCTACCCCTACACCGCGCGGCCGGCATTTTCAAGAAGATGGCCTGGGGAAAAATGCAAAGTGTTCTTGAAAAGTGTATCTTGTTTGTATGAATCATGCACTGCGTACGTGGAAAATGGTTGAATTATACGAAATAATTCAAGTGCTTGAAATGATTAAGACGCCAAAACATAAAGGAACTCAGCCCATGTCTGCAATACAGTCGGAACCGGTTATAACGACTCCGAAGTGACCGCGAATTAACGGTCGTTATAGGCGATAGTCACACAAACCGGTTATAACGACTCCGAAGTGATCGCCAATTAACGGTCGTTATAGGCGATAGTCACACAAACCGGTTATAACGACTCCGATGTGACCGTCAATTAACGGTCGTTATAGGCGATAGTCATACAAACCGGTTATAACGACTCCAAAGTGACCGCCAATTAACGGTCGTTATAGGCGATAGTCATACAAACCGGTTATAAGGACCCCGAAGTGACCGCCAATTAACGGTCGTTATAGGCGATAGTCATACAAACCGGTTATAAGGACTCCGAAGTGACCGCCAGTTAACGTTCGTTATAGGCGATAGTCTCACAAACCGGTTATAACGACTCCGAAGTGACCGCCAATTAACGGTCGTTATAGGCGATAGTCATACAAACCGGTTATAACGACTCCGAAGTGACCACCAATTAACGGTCGTTATAGGCGATAGTCATACAAACCGGTTATAACGACTCCGAAGTGACCGCCAATTAACGGTCGTTATAGGCGATAGTCATACAAACCGGTTATAACGACCCCGAAGTGACCGCCAATTAACGGTCGTTATAGGCGATAGTCATACAAACCGGTTATAACGACCCCGAAGTGACCGCCAATTAACGTTCGTTATAGGCGATAGTCATACAAACCGGTTATAACGACCCCGAAGTGACCGCCAATTAACGGTCGTTATAGGCGATAGTCATACAAACCGGTTATAACGACCCCGAAGTGACCGCCAATTAACGTTCGTTATAGGCGATAGTCTCACAAACCGGTTATAACGACTCCGAAGTGACCGCCAATTAACGGTCGTTATAGGCGACAGTCACAGAAACGGGTTATAACGAGTTCGATGTGACGGCCAATTAACGGTCGTTATAGGCGATAGTCACACAAACCGCTCTTTTGTTGTTGTTGCTCACAATGTCATATCTATCAAATTTAGGCTGCGCACTTACACGGTTAATTAACAGAATAAAGTAAAATTTCAAAAAGTATAAGGGAAATTAAGTCCTGCATTCGCAATACAGAATTTGTGGACTGGAGTTGAAAGGAATTTTTCTTCTAATGTTTAGGCCCTACACAGTGCGAACAGCAATAATATGCCAGCAAAATGTAGAATAATAAATGAGGAAAGAAGTGGTAACAATGCAAATTGATAAATAAAGACGCACACAGTCTGGGCTAGTAAATGAGATGTTCTCTCTGTCCCTCCAAATTGTAAAAATCATTGAGTGTCATATGCCCAATTCCTTCGCAATACTGACGTTGTTTCCCCATTTTGTAATCGCCGATTATGTGTGACTTTTCTTCAATATTATATACTTTCCCTTTCTCTTGCGACATCTTCACAGCGATGCTTGCCTTGACTATTTAACAGATAGACTGATTTTAAATCTACACTATACTGAAAACAGAAGTTCGAAATTAAGATTTGCAGCATATTCCAAATACGTAACAAAAAATCAACATTGGACGTTATAGCCGATAAATTTCTCCCAAAATGTAATCAAAATTCGTCGCTTTATACGATATGCCGTAATAAGCAATAACGTACTAAGCGATTTTTAGAATACGCTGTTTATATCGAACTTAGACGGGACCGTTCAATTTCACCTTTATATCTCAATAAACAATGTCGACTGTATTTACAATAAAAAGTGTGTAAATAGATAATTTCAAATTATTTCATCAGTTCTAGATAAAAAATTATGTTAAAAGTTCAACTTTGGATAAAAACAATAATGACCTACATTTTTTGATAATGGAGAATTATTTCTCGTCTAGTAGGTTAGTAATCTTTTCTTTTATAACTAGGCGGGTCTCCTAGGTAATGTCTTAGAAAGGAATTGATCCTACTGATGAGCCCAAATATCGCGCTGTAGGCGAAACACTACACACACATACGACCTAATGACCCGAAAACTTTCTTCTATAGCTGTCATTTTATGGTTTCCTTTCTTTCAGAATTGTCAGAACATTGACTACTTTTCTGAATTCTTGAAAATCTGACAGTTCTTCATTGACATTCGTGGGAGCACTCTGTTGAATGTGTGTTTTCTTTTATAAGTACTCAATGTACAAAAGAGAAGAACCGTTTGTTGATACAGTCTAGGAAAGGAATGCTTTTGACAAAGTCTGATTTCAAGGATATGTCATGTGAGGAGTTTTACAACTATACACATTAGGAAAGGAATTTGTCTCTTCTTTGTAAAGTAGGTTCTATTGACAAATACAGCCTCAAGTAAAAAGAGTTGCAGCAAGGACTGAACGTTTATTTAAGGTAATTGAATTGTAAACAAGTTGGGTATCATGTACTATATAACCTTTTATTTTAGTATAGATTGAAATTGTTAGTTTTTTCAAAGGTACTCCGATAAAATAAGTTTGACAATTTTGAGTTAGTGAGCACGGGTTCTTAGCTGAATATGGCATAACTTCCTCTTACTTATGACTTTCACGTTTGCTATCTGACTTCGCTCGGTCAACTTTTATTCTCTTCCGACCCCGATGGTGACAGGTTCACCTGGCCTATGTCCTTCTTGGCCATTCCCTTTATATTTCTGATACAATTTTTCGAAGGAGGAATGGACCTCCTTCGCTTTTCCTTCTGATTAGTGTAAATTAAAGCTGGTGATTATTGTTTCAAGAGGAAATACAACTAGGCAACTATCCTCTACATCACTCACTACTGATCTGCATTTACGGCAGTCGCCCAGGTGGCAGATTCCTTATCTGTTGTTTTCCTAGCCTTTTTTAAATGATTTCAAAGAAATTGGAAATTTATTGAACATCTCCCTTGGTAAGTTATTCCAATCCCTAACTCCCCTACCTATAATCGAATATTTGCCCCAATTCGTCCTCTTGAATTCCAGCTTTATCTTCATATTATGATCTTTCCTACTTTTAAAGACATCACTCAAACAAATTCGTCTACTGATGACATTCCACGCCATCTCTCCTACATCTCTCCTCAACATAACACTAATCAGAAAAATGGAAGGGACCCGGCCAAAGAAAGACAAGGACCACGAAGGGCGTGAAATTGAAAGAATCCCTAGGCCTCGAAAGCTCTAATGCCGCCGGGGTCGGAAAAAACAACGATTGACCAAACGAGGTCGGTTAGGGTAGATGAAAGTGAGGAGACTGGCACAAGTAATTGAAAGCAATCTCAGGACTCAGCGAGGACAAGTTCGGCCCGCTAGATGCAGGTCTTTCGATTTGACGTCCGTAGGTAACCTGTGCGTCATGATGAGGATGAAATGATGATGAAGACGACACATACATCCAGCCAGATTTCAGACTGACAGTAGCCGATATCAACACCACGGTGTCCCTCATTTCATTTGACGGTAGCACGGCGCATAGCTTACGAACAATCTATTCTACTTATCAATAATAATAATAATAATAATAATAATAATAATAATAATAATAATAATAATAACATACCGATTTATTAGTAAGCTACTTTTAAAAAATATTTCTCCAGTGATAATACAGGTCTAGTTTGTTTGTTTGTTTGTTAAAAGGCAAGTTATCAACGACCTTGCTTTTACAATCACCGTCTCGAGTAAAATTTACAGAATAATGTACGAAGTATACTAACATTCATGTTGAGTAACCGTTTGAGTAATACTGAGAATGAGTATTTTTACATTATGTTAGTGTATCATTATTTTCTAGCTTGGAGAACGTAAAAAAGAGGGATATACAAGGCTCGGGCGGACAGCTGCCTTACCAATGTAGTGCAGCAATGAACCATAATGGCGGGCGAGCATACCTAGTCTTTAGAGAGCCCTAGTGGAGACACTTCTACAGCGTGTTCCAATCGGTAACATTAGTAAGTAGTCTGCGGTCAGCTGTTTGTTTATTGAGTGAATTAGTACAATGTCTGAGTGAAGTTTAGATTACATACTGTTATTTAGTGCAAGGAAGTAGTAAAATCAGTAAAAGCACGAGTAACTACGCTGTTGCAGTGTAAAAATATGGTCTATAAAACTGATAATTTATCTCGGCTTTCCAAAGGAAAAAAAAAGGATTATTTATGGGCTAAATGGATGTTATGTTATCAAAGGGTTGATAAAATAAAGGAAATTCTGCTACAATTTGTTCCGCACATTTCGTCCCTCATAACTATGAACGGGGCTTGGGCTTGCCATTAAAAACGAAACTGCAGGCATATGCTGTACCCTCCAAAAATATTCTAACTGGCATGGACATGACATCGATGACGATCAGTTGACAACATTTGCGCCATTATTGGCATTAACAATTAGCTTTACATCGCACCGACACAGATAGGAGTGGGAGAAGCGGCCGTGGCCTTAATTGATGTACAGCCCAGCATTTGCCTGGTGTTAAAATGTGAAACCACGGAAAAATATCTTCAGGGCTGCCGACAGTGGGGTTCGAACCCACTATCTACCGGATGCAAGCTCATAGCTGCGAGCTCCTAACAGCACGGCCAACTCACCCAGTATATTGGTATTAAGATAATTAATGTACTGATATTCTGAATGCAAAAAATCTGAAATTATCGTGAATAGGCTGTTTCTGTTACATTTTTTCTCTATGATTTTCTACTTGTACACATAAATTATTACATTAAGTTCTATAGAAATTCACCAAACAACGAGTACAGACACGATTCTCGCGATAGCTGACAATACCACAAAATAAATCAATCGGCTGGAAACGGAAATACAGAGACTGAAGACTGAAAAGTTTTCATTAAGGAAATAATCTATGGCCCTGAACATGTCCCAATTTACAAAATATGCTGTACTGTACCCTTGACGAAACGATCTCCGCACAATTCAAAACAATAAGCATGTAGTGAATTGAAGTGTGTTTTTCTCCGGGCCAAATTCGATCCCTTCTAAGCAAAAACGAAAAAAAGAGGTGGAGTCTCCAGGACATTGCAAATGCCCTTAACTTAAAAGCTCTCTCTTCTTAGGCACATGTAACTTGCGAAAACAGAGACATCCTCTAAATCGGCGCTCAACCTTCCAAAATTGGGACAATCATTTATAAGTGTAAACCTGGAATTTTGACAGAGGTTCTCGATATCATTAAGGCCAAAGGCAGAAACATTCCCGCACTTACAGAAGGTAGCAGTTATCAACTTCGACGAAATGAATATAGATGGTCGTGTATTACGGTTCATCTGATGATGTGATTTTAGGTCCGCATAAAACCAAACCAAACCAAACCCCATGGCACTACAGCCCTTGAAGGGCCTTGGACTACCAAGCGAACGCTGCTCAGCCCGAAGGCCTGCAGATTACGAGGTGTCGTGTGGTCAGCACAACGAATCCTCTCGGCCGTTATTCGTGGCTTTCTAGACCGGGGCCGCTATCTTACCGTCGATAGCTACTCAATTCTAATCACGTAGGCTGAGTGGACCTCGAACCAGCCCTC
The DNA here is from genome assembly GCF_040414725.1 of Anabrus simplex. Classification (NCBI taxonomy): domain Eukaryota; kingdom Metazoa; phylum Arthropoda; class Insecta; order Orthoptera; family Tettigoniidae; genus Anabrus; species Anabrus simplex. Next base: position 362,473,694 of record NC_090269.1, on the reverse strand, counting down.
AGGTCCAGGTAAAATCCCTGTCATGGCCAGGAATCGAACCCGGGGCCTCCGGTTAAGAGGCACGCACACTACCCCTACACCACAGGGCTGGCCTTTAGGTCCGCATAGTTTCCTGAAATTCACAACAATGTAATATTGCTGTATGTGAGAACAAAAACGTTCATTAGGATTAGACGAGCCATGAAAGATGTATGGACATTTCACGGAAGAATGCTGTGAAGAAGTATCTTCTCTCTGTAGAATTATAGTATTATCATCATTTAAGACGGGTTGATATATTACATTAAATAGACATAAGTCTAGATGCATAACAAACTATTCTTAAATTATTGCATTTCCTGTAACCTAGATGTCATATAGCTCGTATGTTTCTTTCAAATCTGCGATAATTAACTATAATAAGTTGGATGCTAATTGTCTTTATGTTAAGTTAAAAATGTGTATAATTCAGTATTTACCTCACTTATATGGTTATTCGTTCTAGTACTTCGTTCATAAAATATTATTTTCTTAATTTTGCAATCAGCGCTGGGAGTGTATATGCATCGTTACAGCTACATATATGAGGCGCTATGTTTTTGTATTATTTTTAAATGATAAAAGTTACGTCCTCTAAAGTTACATGGAGTGTAATTGAAATAAATATCTAACAATATTTACTCAAAAACACTCACTTAACTGTACTCTTTAATCTATATATATAAAATAACTTGTCCTGACTGACTGACTGACTGACTGACTGACTGACTGACTGACAGATTCATCATCGCCGAGCCAAAACTACTGGACATAAAGAAATGAAATTTTGGGGATATGTTCATATTAAGATGTAGGTGCTCGCTAAGAGAGGATTTTTTTATATTCCTTCGCTAAGGGGGTGAAAAGGGGGGTTACATTTTAAAATAACTGTCTCTATATCTCAAAACTTTAAAAGTTTACAGATGTAAAAATTGGTATTTAGAATCGTCTTTAAAAATAAGGAAACACGTATTGTTTTGTTTTCAGAAAATCCCAATAGGAGGGGTGAAAATGGGTGAAAATGGGGAAAAATGGGTTGAATGCCTTTAATCAGGATACCGGTACTTATATCTCAGAAACTGAAGATATTACAGACCTGAAAATTGGTACTTTTGATCCCTTTAAAAAATAAAGAAACACGTATTTTTTTGTTTTTGGGAAATCCAATTAATGGGAGGGTGAAAAGGGGGGTGAATTTTTAAAATGAGTGAATCTATATCTCCAAACTTTTAAACTTTGCAGATATAAAAATTGGCATTTAGAATGTTCATTAAAAATAAAGAAACACGTATTTTTTCGTTTTCGAAAAATCGCAATAGGAGGAGTGAAAAGGGGTGAAAAAAGGGTTAAATGCCTTTAATGAGGCTACTTATATCCCAGAAACTGAAGATATTACAGACCTGAAAATTGGTGTTTGGGATCTCCTTTAAAAATAAAGAAACACGTATTTTTTTTTGTTTCTGGAAAATCCAATTAAGGGGGGGGTAAAAAGGGGGTAATATTTTAAAATGAGTGTATCTATATCTCAAAACTTTTAAAGGTTATAGATGTGAAAATTGGTATTTAGAATCTCCTTTAAAAATAAAGAAACATGTGTATTTTGTTTTCGGAAAATCCTAATAGGAAGGGTGGAAAAGTTTGAAAAAGTTGTCCAATGCCTTTCATGAGTCTACTTATATTTCAGAACCTGAAGATATTACAGACCTGAAAATTGGTGTTTGGGATCTCCTTAAAAATAAAGAAACACGTTTTTTTTCTTGGAAATTCCAATTAATGGGGGGGTGAAAAGGGGGTGATTTTTTAAAATTAGTGTATCTATATCTCGAAACTTTTAAAGTTTATAGATGTAAAAATTGGTATTTAGAATCTCTTTTAAAAATAAAGAAACACGTATTCTTTTGTTTTCGGAAAATCCCAATAGGAAGGGTGTAAAAGGGTGAATAATGGGTTGAATGCCTTAAATGAGGCTACTTATATTTCAGAACCTGAAGATATTACAGACCTGAAAATGGGTATTTGGGATCTACTTTAAAAGTAAAGAAACACGTATTTTTTCGTTTTTGAAAATTCCAAATATTGGAGGGTGAAAGGGGGGGTGAATTTTTTAAAATGAGTGAGAGTCAGATCGGGAATTTTGGTGGATTCTCGCCGAAAACGAGTCAGATCGCGAATTTCGGCGGATTATATATCTAAAACAATAAGCATTCAATTATAAATTTCAGTATAATACCGTAGCGAAGCACGGGTATCTTGCTAGTACATAATATGTTGAATCCAGCAGTAGCTCTATCCTTAATGTGACGTCACGCGCACCAGCCAATGATAGAGCAACTCCCCGGAATGGCCTACCTGTTAGTATTCTAGTAACATTGGGTAAATGAGATGAAACATCAAGTTGTAAGTTTCACGAAGAGGAAAAGTCCTCTCAGTTTTAATTTTTGTTATACTGTGTATCGTCAGTTCTTTGGTCGCTAAGGTTCTATCATCTAAGGTGCAATATTGTGTGGATGGTCAAGGCATTCTCGCTCTTCATAACGTATGTGCTGCGGGTCAGTATATCTCAGTATATTTCAGTATTTCGTCGTTGCCGGGACAAAACCTCCTATGTGATAATGTTTTTGGAGATATACTGACCCGCAGCACATACATTATGAAGAGCGAGAATGCCTTGACGATATTCACACAATACTGCACCTTAGATGACACAACCTTACCGGCCAAAGTTCTAAGCAAAAATATTTCACATAGGAGGTTTTGTCCCGGCAGCGACGATTTGCTATATTCAGAGTTTGACTACCGGTAGGCTACCTGACACACGACTTCAAAATTTTGATTTATACGTGGTATACATGAAGTTACAATTGTTTAAGGGGTTAGAAATTCTGTGTTGGTAGGGTCTACGCAGGTCTATAATAACATTTATATTCGAATACATGAGGCATGAAAGAGTATATTCATTGTCTAAAATAATGCATGGGTTGACTGTAAAGTTAGCCTACATCTAAACAGAAGTCCGGCTCCATGGCTAAATGGTTAGCGTGCTGGCCTTTGGTCAAAGGAGTCCAGGGTTCGATTTCTGGCGTGGTCGCCAAATTTAACCATCATTGGTTAATTTCGCTGACACGGGGGCTGGGCGTATGTGTCGTCTTCATCATTCTTTCACCATCATCACCGTCATTATTATCATCATTATCATCACGACGTGTAGGTCGCTCACGGACGTCAAATCAAAAGACCTGTATCTGGCGAGCCGAACTTGCCCTCGGACACACTAACAGCCATACGCCATTTCATTTTCATCTAAAAGGAAACATTTAACGTTATCATATTCCTGGTTTCACGGTTCTATATACTATATCAAAATATACAATGCAATATCATCAAACTATAACTATACATAGAAATGTACTATTTTATGTATACTTATTGGTACGTATATAATCATATATAAAATACTAGCAAGATACCCGTGCTTCGCTACGGTATTATACTGAAATTTATAATTGAATGCTTATTGTTTTAGATATATAATCCGCCGAAATTCGCGATCTGACTCGTTTTCGGCGAGAATCCACCAAAATTCCCGATCTGACTCGTTTTCTATTAGATTACGGCATGTTTCCTCCCATTTTTCAATCTTCCTTTCCAGCAATCGATTTCGTACTTTCCGGGCTAGGCTCAGGTATTCCTCCCGGTCAGTTGGGTCCCTAAATCTTTGCCATATTTTCCTATAATCATTTTTAATATGGATAAAATCCTTCAGGAGAACCGGCGTGGTGTCATATTGGTGCCTTGGCGGCACTAAACCCGCGGCCGGACTGCATTCTTAGTCATTACCAGTCCAGGAGCCGTTTCCAGCGCAGTCCGCACAACTGACGACAGTCCGGAACATTATTATTATTATTATTATTATTAATATTTATATTATTATTGTTTCTATTATGTGTTGCTGTAATGGCTGATGACAGGGAAAACCGGAGTATCCGGAGAAAAACCTGTCCCGCCTCCGTTTTGTCCAGCACGAATGACACATGTAGTGACCGGGATTTGAACCACGGAACCCAGCTGTGAGAGGCCGGCGCGCTGCCGCCTGAGCAACGGAGGATCCTTATAAGTACATTAAGAACAGTAAAATCAATTGGTCTCACCTCCTTCTACACCCCACCACCGTTAAGTTTATTTACCGCCACCCACTCCCCCCCCCAAAAAAATTAAAAGAAGGCTTGTTTCTTTATGTTTAAGGGAGATTCCAAACACCAATATTCACGTCTATTACCTTCAGTTTTGAGATATAAGTATCCCCATAAGAATAATTTATTTTTTCACTTCATTTCACAATACTCCCCAACCCTCCTCACTAAGTGAATATTCCCGCAAAAATTACTTGTTTCTTTAATAGTAAAGGATCGTCTAAATACCAATTATCACGACTCTAACTTCTTCAGTTTTTTATTTATGTGTCCTTATGAAAGGAATTCAACTCCTTTACACTCCCGCCCTCCAAGATGGTTTCCTCCCAAAAACGCGTTTTTCTTTGTTTTTAAAGGAGATCCAAATACGAATTTTCACGTCTGTAACAGCTTTAGTTTTTATTAGATGTATGTATTCTCATACAATTAAGTCAACTAAATTTTCAATTATTTCACCCCCCTCCACTTCATTGGATTTTCCGAGAATACGTGTTCCTTTACTTTTAAAGCAGATTGCAAATATCAAATTTCACGTCTGTAACATCTTCATTTTTGAGATATCAGTAGCTTAATTAAAAGAATTCAACACCATTTTCAGTCACATTTACCCCCCTCCACCCAAGTGGCATTTCCGAAAACTAAAAATACACGTTTCTTTATGTTTAATAGAGATAAAAAATACCATTTTTAACTTCTGTAACATGCTAAGTTTTTTAGATATACTGTAAAAATTCTCATTTTAAAATTTCTCCCCTTTTGAGTTCCCCTTAAGTGGAGTTTCCAAAAACAAATCACCTATGTTTCTTTACAGTTACAGGAGATTCCAAACACCCACTTTTTACGTCTGTAACATTTTACGTTTCCAAGATATTCTGTAGATATAGTCTTTCAAAATATTCACCCCAATTTGTCACTCCTGTTTAGCCGCCATTAATTGGATTTTCCAAAAATTAAAAAATACGTGTTTCTTTATTTATAAAGGAGATCCCATATACAAATTTTCAGTTCTGTAATATCTTTCGTTTCTGAGATATATGTATCCTCATTAAAGGCATTCAACCCATTTTTCATCCTTTTACACCCCTCCTATTGCGATTTACAGCAAACCAAAAAATACGTGTTCCTTTATTTTTAGAGGAGATTCTAACTACCCATTATTACATCTGTAAATTTTTAAGTTCTAAGATGTAGACACACTCATTTTAAAAAATTCACCCCCCTTTCACCCTCCAATATTTGGAATTTTCAAAAACGAAAAAATACGTGTTTCTTTACTTTTAAAGTAGATCCCAAATACCAATTTTCAGGTCTGTAATATCTTCAGGTTCTGAAATATAAGTAGCCTCATTTAAGGCATTCAACCCATTATTCACCCTTTTACACCCTTCCTATTGGGATTTTCCGAAAACAAAAGAATACGTGTTTCTTTATTTTTAAAAGAGATTCTAAATACCAATTTTTACATCTATAAACTTTAAAAGTTTCGAGATATAGATACACTAATTTTAAAAAATCACCCCCTTTTCACCCCCCCATTAATTGGAATTTCCAAGAAAAAAAACGTGTTTCTTTATTTTTAAGGAGATCCCAAACACCAATTTTCAGGTCTGTAATATCTTCAGGTTCTGAAATATAAGTAGACTCATGAAAGGCATTGGACAACTTTTTCAAACTTTTCCACCCTTCCTATTAGGATTTTCCGAAAACAAAATACACATGTTTCTTTATTTTTAAAGGAGATTCTAAATACCAATTTTCACATCTATAACCTTTAAAAGTTTTGAGATATAGATACACTCATTTTAAAATATTACCCCCTTTTTACCCCCCCCTTAATTGGATTTTCCAGAAACAAAAAAAAAATACGTGTTTCTTTATTTTTAAAGGAGATCCCAAACACCAATTTTCAGGTCTGTAATATCTTCAGTTTCTGGGATATAAGTAGCCTCATTAAAGGCATTTAACCCTTTTTTCACCCCTTTTCACTCCTCCTATTGCGATTTTTCGAAAACGAAAAAATACGTGTTTCTTTATTTTTAATGAACATTCTAAATGCCAATTTTTATATCTGCAAAGTTTAAAAGTTTGGAGATATAGATTCACTCATTTTAAAAATTCACCCCCCTTTTCACCCTCCCATTAATTGGATTTCCCAAAAACAAAAAAATACGTGTTTCTTTATTTTTTAAAGGGATCAAAAGTACCAATTTTCAGGTCTGTAATATCTTCAGTTTCTGAGATATAAGTACCGGTATCCTGATTAAAGGCATTCAACCCATTTTTCCCCATTTTCACCCATTTTCACCCCTCCTATTGGGATTTTCTGAAAACAAAAAAATACGTGTTTCCTTATTTTTAAAGACGATTCTAAATACCAATTTTTACATCTGTAAACTTTTAAAGTTTTGAGATATAGAGACAGTTATTTTAAAATGTAACCCCCCTTTTCACCCCCTTAGCGAAGGAATATAAAAAAATCCTCTCTTAGCGAGCACCTACATCTTAATATGAACTTATCCCCAAAATTTCATTTCTTTATGTCCAGTAGTTTTGGCTCGGCGATGATGAATCTGTCAGTCAGTCAGTCAGTCAGTCAGTCAGTCAGTCAGGACAAGTTATTTTATATATATAGATAATTGGTCAACCGATGGGTAGACAAAATTATATTACCTAGCACCATATTTCCGTTGACATAATGTACTGTACCATTCTACTCGTGGTAATAATATCGTCGCTCGACCGGTTAAAGGTTGTATTCCACAAAGCTCTTCCTATCAATTATTCTCCTTAAGACTGGGCACGCCTTCCAGCCACGTATCGATATGCAGTCCATCAGAACAAATTTTGTTGTGTTCATTTTCCTATGCCCATGTGTAAAGGAAAATGAACCTTACTGTACCGTACTGTAGGCATGTACGTTTGCATTATGTATTTACGCACTCCTAGTGTACAATGCATGTAAGGTTCATTTTCGTTTAATCGTTGACATAAGAAAACGAACACAACGGACATTGTTCTGATGGACTGCGTATCCATATGTGGCTGGGAGGCGCGACCAGTCTTAAGGAGAATAATGGATAGGAAGAGTATTGTGGGATACAACGTTTTATCGGTGAAGCGACGATATAATAACGAAAACCTCCTACTATTTAATGGTGAGAACAAACAACTGTCGTGGTCATGGGGTTATTGTGTACAGTACTCTGTTCATGACGGATACGGGTTGATCCCCGCAATGTGCAATTAAATAATAGCATCACTATGCAGTATACTGTAGTTTGAGAAAACACAACTTGTTGTTTGTTGTTTACAGCTTGTTTGTAGTTTAAAGGGGCCTAGGGCATCGTCCTCTGATGAAAACAAACAGTTTGTTAATGTAGGTTTTGCTATTACATTGTTAATATTTATATCGTGATAATGTATGGATAAACACTACTTGATGCTAGGCAGCACTTATAACTTTGTCCTTTAAGAGCTTAATAGCCATAAAAGCTTGAATTCGGGAATATATCCATCATGATAGCTGAAACAGACATAAATGATCGGAACAGGTTGTTCCTGAAATTTTGGTTATGTATAGGTTTCAGATAAAACAAATATTTTCGGGGATATTTCGAATTTTTTGTAAATATATAATAGTTGTGAAAATCCCCGTTAGTTTTCCTCGGACGTTAAAATCGCACGAAAAAGGCTGCATATTATATTCTAAACAACTTTCGTTATATACAGGTTTTCGATACGGCTAATATTAACGGAGAAATCTGACATTTACTGCCTTGGCCTTCTTAAAATTGCATTATAGTCCTAAGGTGTGTGAAAATTCTACGTGTTGCTTGCTGCGTCTTATAACATGCTACTTTGAGAGCTGAAAATTAGCAATTGTCCAAGTTCATTTTAAAACTCTTTCCGGATATTCTTCTGCATCCATAAGCACAATAGCCTGACTTGCTTTTTCTTCAAAACTCAGATCTCAGAAATACGTAAACTCACATACAAAACGAATAATAGGCCTACCTAATAATCCCCCGTGCTTAATAAAAAAAAAACTTGTGACACTATAAAGTTAAAAAATTTCACTGAGATTACAGACAGTAAAGAGTGTTCATATCGACGGCTTACTTCTAAAACCTCGTATGTCCCAATGTTTTTCCTATCCATTATATTCCTTAAGACTGGTCACGCCTCGCAGCCACATATGGATATGCAGCCCATTAGAGCAATTTTCGTTGATTTAAAATGAACCTTAAATACATAAAATTGTAGGAGTGAGTAAATTATCTTTCAAACCGCATCTCTACAATACGGTATGGTAAAGTCTATTTTCATGTACACATTAGCACAGGAAAATGAACTCAACGAAAATTGCTCTGATGGGCTGCATACCCATATGTTGCTGCGAGGCGTGACCAGTCGTAAGGAATATAATGGATAGGAAACACATTGGGACATACGAGGTTTTAGAAGTAAGTCATCGATATGCTGTGCGGAATACATATGTTTAAATCAGCTGACGGGACATTTGACTAAAAGATAGCGGAGCCAATCAGAATTAAGCACTCATTGGCCGCTCTGTGCAAATAGTAACTGTACATGTTACAGACTGAGAATTGTCGCTGACTGGCGTTTTATATTTGAGTTTGAAGTCACCACCCGGCTTTTACGAAAATATACTCTGTTGGGGATAAATATTTGGAAACAAGTAGCCATAATACCTGCTGTAGTTTAGTGGAAAGGGTTGCGGTAACACCCAAAAGTGGAGTGCTGTACTTTTACAGGTTCTCAAAATGTTAAAAAAAAATAACTCATAAACTTCATTCGATATTTCAACGGTTCTTTTTCATAAGTTGTATTGGCCTATCAGCGCAAACTGACAGTTATGTGACCCATACCACGCAGCTGAAAGGCATATGAAGATGAAAATAGAAGTTATTGACTCCAGGTGTGAATGAAGTCGAGAAAGCTTAAGACGTTCGTGCAAATATGGTGAAAGGAACTGCTTCTCCGTACATAATGCCTCAAGGAGAGTCATAAATTTATCAAGTGAACAACGATGACATTGCACTGAATTATTTCCTCATTATTAGAACAGTTGTGGTTTTCACCTAACAAGATAAAGCAAAGTTTCACGCCATGAATTCTAAAGACTATCATGCCAATTAGACATGTTAACGTTCTGACCAGTCACGAAGATTTGGACTTAAGCGAATGACGACAAGTATGTCTTTCATACAACAGTTTGCTCTGTGTGCGTGTGTGTAGTAAAATTGTGTTTCCATGTGTGGTAAAAGCTGTAGGAGGTTGGGGCACATGTAAACCACTCCTTTCACATTGGAATGCTGTAGCGAACATCGACAAGGCTCATGATTTGCCAGTAGCTCTTTCTGTGGATCAGTGGCATAACGCCAGCTTTGGGTCCGATATTACGGGTTCATATCCCACAGAGGTAGTCGAATATTTGAAGGGTGGGAGAAAGGCTTTATCGATACTCAACGTCGTACGATGTCCGCATGTAAAATATCTGTGTTGATATACTTGGTGTTTATCCGACAAAATTTATGAAAGCACAGCAATGAGCCATCTGATAGTTCTAGATTTATGTCACTTGGTGAAATAAGACAGGTAACAGCAGTCGAAATAGCGTCAGATCAAAATGTCTGAAAACGGTATCTAAAACTATACGTTTATTATTTTCTTCAAGTTGCTTTACATCTCACCGACAAAGATAGGGCTTATGGCGACGATGGGATAGGAAATGCCTAGGAGTGGGAAGGAAGTGGCCGTGGCCTTAATTATGGTACAGCCCCAGCAAGTACATGGTGTGAAAATAGGAAACCACGGAAAACCATCTTCAGGGCTGCCTACAATGGGGATCGAACCCACTATCTTCCGAATGCAAGCTTACAGCAACGCGATCCTAACCACGCGGACAAGTCACTTGGTACGATTATTATTATTATTATTATTATTATTATTATTATTATTATTATTATTATTATTATTATTCCGGGGATTCTGTGGAACACAGAGGTGTAAGAAGGTGCAGGCATGAATGGGTGGATAGATAAAATATCAAATTTTAATTTAAGATTCTAAAATTTGAAATTTTATTCCTTTCCTAGGTTTTCAGATTTGCAATAACAAATAACAATAGGAGAAAGGTTAGCTCGTGAGCTCGAGAAACAATACTAGAACAACCAGGCAACCATGATTTAACAAAATGACCTTGAAGCTCCCAAGTTACAAGTTTTACAAGAGCACCACTGCTCCTTTCAATAAATCCTCAAGGAGACTGAGCTCCAAAATACACTACATACATTCAAAAAGGAAATGAAAATATTAGGGGACGAACACTTGCACTCCTTTGCAATACACCTGTAAAATACTTAAAACCCTATTTGGGCTGAAGTCCCTAAGCTACAGATTCTAAGCCTACACTACGGAGATGACAATATGGAGAGAAAGAAAGAAGAAAGATAATTTTTAAAGTTTAAGAAATCATAGTCACCTCTAGACCAAGTTTAAAGAGAATACCATAGAGTTCCCACTCGTTATTCCCTAAGTTAGGTGAAGGTCTTAAACCAGATTGAAAATTTACATTGCAAGATTATATTAAAACCAAACCCCACGGCACTTAACGCCCTTGAAAGGGCCTTGGCCTGCACATTACGAGGGGTTGTGTGGTCAGCACGACGCATTCTCTCGACCGTTATTCTGGGCTTTCGAGACCGGGGCCGCCATCCCACCGTCAGATAGCTCCTCAATTCTAATCCCTTAGACTGAGTGGACCTCGAACCAGCCCTCAGGTCGAGAGAAAAATCCCTGACCTGGTCGGGAATCGAAACCGGTGCCTCCGAGCGAGAGGCAGGCACGCTACCCCTACACCACGGGGCCGGCTTCGCAAGATTATATTAATAAAGAATTTTGGAACCTTTTCCTCGAGTTAGTTTTCAGAGAATATTGCATGATTAAAATATGTCTGCCATTACCTTGAGCTGGTGGACTTTCCGCAGATGGACGAGGCAAGCCCTCCCTTGCCTCGTCTACGAACACACTCCTACTGCTGGACTGGAGCGATCGAAAGACAACATGGCCGGAAAGCTCCCAGCTTTTTTTGTAGCGGAGATGAAGGTTCCAGAGTTCTCTGGGCCAAAGCCCTGGACACGCCCACAAATATCATTGGATAATCAAATAAATACTCCTGATTGGAAGAAGCAGTGCTAATAACCTAAGAACACAAAAAAGGAATTTACAAAATTTCAGTGCTAAAAACCTCAAAATTACAAAATTTCTTAGAAAATTATTTGTTCATCCTCTCACCAGAGTGAGCTCATAAATCGACAGTAGAGACATCTGACAATGAACGTTCAAACTTCTCCCATTAGATGTTTCACAGTTTGTATTAGAGATGGCCTTCTAGAAGGCGCATAGTAAATCCGTTTTTTACAAGAATAATCAATCATTTGTAAACTAAACGAGCGGGTGTTTAGAATGACTATTTCGGGTCATAATTTGAACTGAGCCTTCCCTTCCCGAGTCTATTTACTGTATGTTTATTCTACACTACTAACTTGCCCTTACCAGAGATTCAGGGTGTAAATTTTGCTTCTGGATATTGGTGAGGATGTATAAGAACAGGCTCACAAAATGACTGAAAGTCTAGACGGTGTCAAAATTAAACAAATTCATGTAGATGTATTCAGGGAAATTAAAATCAGTTCCATTCACCTGTAAAGAATACTTCTCTACTTGCATATAATATCAATTCATGTTATGGAATAGATATTTAGTTCGGTTAGGAGAGATGGCCAGCATATCAGTTCTACGCCTTGATTCGAAGTTGCAATAATTTCAACGTATTTTTCTTTATCGTTATATAATGCTCTACAGATTTCTGTTGAAACTGACACAGAATTAGGAAAGATGATAACAACATTTTTTTTTTGCTATGGGCTTTACGTCGCACCGACACAGATAGGTCTTATGGCGACGATGGGATAGGAAAGGCCTAGGAGTTGGAAGGAAGCGGCCGTGGCCTTAATTAAGGTACAGACCCAGCATTTGCCTGGTGTGAAAATGGGAAACCACGGAAAACCATTTTCAGGGCTGCCGATAGTGGGATTCGAACCTACTATCTCCTGGATGCAAGCTCGCAGCCGCGCGCCTCTACGCGCACGGCCAACTCGCCCGGTAACATTCTTTTTGTTCGATATCTTCTTCTTATTCTCTTTTTCCTATTGCATTCCGCTGAGTGGAACTTGTGGACCTCCTACGAATCATATACCTCAATTCCGCCTCTTTTAGAGCCAGTCTCGTTTAATTTGGCTGCAGTGTTCTTCGATGAATCAGCCATCTGAATACACGGGCAGGAATCAAACACGCTCTCTATGAAAAACACATCGTTCTCACTTTCTTTTTACTGCTTTATTTTAGGAGCCAGGCTGATGTTCGCTATCTGCAGATGTGTTGTGCCCCTGGGAGTGCCATTGTCCTCCCACGGTATCGCCTGCCTGTCGTAAGAGCCGACAAAAAGGGGCCCCATGAGCTCTCAACTTGGGAGTGTGGATTGGCAACCACGCGGCCCTGAGGTGAGTCCTGGCATTGCTTCAGCTTACTTGTGCCAGGATCCCCACTTTCATCTGTCCTATCCGACCTCCCATGATCAACTCTTGTTCTTTTCCGACTCCGACGGTGTTAGGTTTCCGAGGCCTAGGGAGTCTTTAATTTTCACTCCCTTTGTGGCCCTTGCCTTTCTTTGGCCGATACCTTCATTTTTCGAAGTGTCGGGTCCCGTTCATTTTTTCTGTCTGATTAGTGTTATATACAGGGTGTGTCCGTGATGATGGTACAAACTCTCAGGGATGGATCAGTTTGAGATGAGGAACCGTAGTGCGCAGTTCGAGTCAAAAGTTATTAACAATCCAAATTGTTTAAACGTCCGTCCGTCCGTCCTCAGTTCAAACGACACCGCAGGTGTTCGAAGAGGTACGACAGGACTTTGTGCGACGCAGGCGACACCATTTCGAACATTTAATGTAAATGGTGCAACTTGTGAAGCTGGGATAAACGGACTTAAATTAGTATAATGTTGCTTAGCTTTTGACTCTACCTTTCAGGAATATGACACTTTATCTCAAACTGGTCAATTTGCCGTCCTCCGTCATACCTGAAAGTTTGTAACATCATGACGGGTACATCCTGTAGATGATGGTTGCCCAGTTGTACTTCCTATTAAAAGAATAATCACCACCAGCATCGCTCTGATAGTCCAAGAAAGAAAAAAGAACGCTTAGTGATAGCTGTGAACCCCGTTTTGTGATGTCTTGTGATCAGCAAAGGATGGCTGTATCTAGCAGAAGAAGGAAGATGTGTGAGAGTTCCACAGCCTAGTGCGGGTCGGTGAAAGGCCACAGTCTTACAAGACAAACAGTATAACCTAATGTACAATGTGGAGGGCGCTCTATTCACGAGAGCAAGGTTACAGAGAATTCTAATGTGGAATGTGTTTATTCTGAAGGCAATGCAAAGAGAGGGAGTCCTTACATTCTAACAGACTCACTGAACGCTCTAAACAATCCGCTTTCACCTCGGTTGGGACGAGAACGGGATGAGAAGGAAATCATGTTTCAGTTGATGATTGATGAATGAGTTGCTTCATGACAGGCATCTTTGTTTATTAGGCCCTATAACTGTGACAGTACGTTCGATAAATACGACACTAACAAATATAGGGCTTAGAAAAGTGTAACCAGCATAGAATATGAAACTGAGATTTGATATTTGTTGCAGTGAGGGAGTGGCCGTGTGGTTTGGGTCACGTAGCTCTCAGATTGCATGGATAGTGTGTTCGAACCCCACTGTCGGCATCCCTGAAGATGGTTTTCGGTGGTTTCCCCTTTCCACACCAGGCATATGCTGAGGCTGTGCCTTAATTAAGTCCATGGTCGCTTCCTTCTCATTCCTAACACTTTCCTATTCCATCGTCGTCATAAAACCTATCTGTGTCGGCGCGACGTAAAGCAGAGTGGTACGCTGGTACTATTGTTCTTGTGCGTTTCCAGACCCATGTCCATAAAATAACATATTTCGTCGTCGTGCCGGAAAAAGTCGCTATATGAAATATTTTAGCTTAGAATAATAATAATAATAATGTTATTTGTTTTATGTCCCACTAACTACTTTTACGGTCTTCGGAGACGAAGAGGTGCCGGAATTTAGTCCCGCAGGAGTTCTTTTACGTGCCAGTAAATCTACCGACACGAGGCTGTCGTATTTGAACGCCTTCAAATACCACCGGACTGAGCCAGGATCGAACCTGCCAAGTTGTGGTTAGAAGGACAGCGCCTTAACCGTCTGAGCCACTCAGCCCGGCATTTTTAGCTTAGAACTTTCGCCAGTGAGGTTCTGTCATCAAAGATTCAATATTGTGCGAATATTATCAAGGAATTCTCGCTCTTCATAATATATGTGCTGCGGGTCAGTATTTCTCCCAATAGAGGTCTTTACAGGCGCAGCGACGAGTTTCTTCTACTTGTGAGGAATGTATTTATTTTTTTTTGCTAGGGGCTTTACGTCTAACCGACACAGATAGGTCTTACGGCGACGATGGGATAGAAAAGGCCTAGGAGTTGGAAGGAAGCGGCCGTGGCCTTAATTAAGGTACAGCCCCAGCATTTGCCTGGTGTGAAAATGGGAAACCACGGGAAACCATCTTCAGGGCTGCCGATAGTGGGATTCGAACCTACTATCTCCCGGATGCAAGCTCACAGCCGCGCGCCTCTACGCGCACAGCCAACTCGCCCAGTAGGAATGTATTTTTACATACTGTATACTGTGTAACTTACGCTATCTTGAGTATTCAGCCCAAAGATAGGTTCGATGGCCTAGGCATCACTGAAGAGATCTACTAGGAAATGATGAGTGATATAGTTTCCCGTTGCATTCCTCACCGGCCCAGATATACCTATTATACAACATTCTGCCAAACGCACTGAAATTCACGTACCACCCTACCTGTGAGCGATAATTTCACTCTGTTCACTACAGGGACTGGTTTTATAAAGAATGTCATTACTAGCATTAAATATTTAATATTCACGACTGCATTGTACTCAAAATAAGCATGCAACGTATTGGTCATCTTCAGTTCATATCGTACTTACGAACATTCACAGCCTGTTTCCAGTCATTCGACCGGGTCAGCTCCCATATAGCGGCGAAGATAGGAATTGTGCCGGGTGTCGAAGCCTGTCGCACTCCTCTGTGGTAAAGATTAATGACTGACAGATGAAATGATATTGGAGAATGTTTCTGGAATGAAAGATTACAAGAAAAACCGAAGCACCCGGAGAAAATCCTGTCCCGCCTCCGCTTTGTATAGCACAAACCTCACATGGAGTGACCGGGATTTGAACCACGAAACTAAGCGCGAAATGACGGTGAGCTGCCGCCTGAGCCACGGACGCGAAGAGATGTTAATCACAGAACCAAAATGGCGAAGTTGGCACCAGTGGAATACGAATCCTCAATCTTCCGAGTTTACGTCGGAAGCTCTAGCACTGAGGTATGGAAGCCTTGGTCATACTTGTTCTGTTGGAAATATCATAACCACAGGTATGACATCACAACTGCAGAGCTCGTGCAAGCCACCCGTGTGGATGAATTCAATAAATATTTAATTTTCACGGAAGGTTGTGAGTCCGGATCTCACTGCTGTCCAGTTGTCCATTTTTGTTCTGTACTTAACATCTCTTCGTCCGCCTTTGTGGTGTAGTGGATAGTGTGATTATCTGCCAACCCGGAGGCCCGGGTTCGATTCCAGGCTCAGTGGTGCGAGGGGTATAATAGGGTCTACTCAGCCACGGGAGGTCAACTGACTAGAGGAGGTTCGATTCTCACCTCAGCCATCCTCCAAGTGGTTTTTCGTGGTTTCCCACTCATTCCCCAGGCAAATATCGGGATGATGCCTAACGTAAGGAAACGGCCGCTTCTTTTCTCTTCCTTGCCTATCCTCTCCAATATCCCTCACATGGAATTGAGACAACCTAAGTGATGTAATGGTCCTCCTTCCCAGTTGTATACCCGGCCAAATGTTTCATGCACCAGGACACTGTCCTTGAGGGGGTAGAGGTGGGATCTCTCACTGAGTCCGTGAGGGAGGAACCAAACCTGGTCGCTAAACTGACAAACGTCTGTTTGATGTATGTATTCAAGTGTGAAACAGTGTCCAAGAACAAATTATTCAATTTTTTGGTTTTTGATGTCATATTGAAACCTGACGTTTTTAGTTTCCAAATACGTAAGTATCATTGGAATAAGACGTATAGCTATACCGTGAGTTTAATTTAGATTTACCACTGAAAACACGATTCCACACTTTTGGGGGCGTTTACAAGCTCAATGAAAAAAACCTACAACCTGTGTTCCAGTCATTGACCGGGTCAGGGATGGAATGAATGAAGCAGATATAGGCTATTAGTACGATGGGGTCGCCACTCCCAAAGTGATTATTAATGAATGATATATGCTATGAAATGATAATGGAGAGTGTTGCTGGAATGAAAGATGACAGGGACAACCGGAGTACCCGGAGAAAAACCTGTCCCACCTCCGCTTTGTCCAGCACAAATCTCACATGGAGTGACCGGGATTTGAACCACGGTATCCAGCGGTGAGAGGCCGACGCGCTGCCGTCTGAGCCACGGAGGCTTCTTACAAGCTCAATATTCTACGTAATATTCTATTATATTCGGTTCGTTACGACCCCTGAGGGTCACGAGTGACTTGTTCGGCACGTCTTCTTTCTTCCCAATACCTCTTCATTCTCTCACTCCTCTTTCTCTCTGCTTCCGTGATCTGAATCTGGATCCTGGTGTTCGTCCACCTGTGTCAGTGTACATTTTTCCTTTATGCCAATAGTCTGCCAATCATCTCTGACTTCCTTCAACAACTTATTTCCAGTTAAGCAGGTTGCATTCCATATATTCTTCGTCAGCCTACTGTCATCCATCCTCATGACATGTCCAACAAATCCTAACCTTCTCTTTCTTATCACACTCAAGATTGGTTCTATACTCTCATATAGTTCCTGCATTGATCTGTATACCCAGATTTCTCCACAATTCTTTTAATTCACAACATTCTTAGTGTTCTCAAATTAAGTTATACAGTTCATTATTATGTCAAATTAAATCTTATTAAACTTAGAATTGTGTTAACAAGCCGTATTATTACATAAGGCTATGGCAAAAGATACTACAACAAAAAAAATCGAAACATTCTAAAATTGTGAATTTCATGAAAAATATATTAAAACATCAGCACATCAGTTAATTTCTATAGTCTGTTCATTTCTGACCATTTTAAGGATTATTAGGATCAATTATGTGCAGAAATGAAATGAAATGTATGGCTCTTCGTGCCGGGATATCCCAGAACGGGTTCGGCTCGCCAAGTGCAGGTCTTTCTATTTGACTCCCGTAGGCGACCTGCGCGTCGTGCTGAGGATGAAATGATGATGAAGACAACACATACACCCAGCCCCCGTGCCATTGGAATTTACAAATTAAGGTTAAAATCCCCGACCCGGCCGGAAATCGAACCCGGGACCCTCTGAACCGAAGGCCAGTACGCTAACCGTTCAGCCAACGAGTCGGACTGTGCAGAAATAGTTGTAACTGAACAAGTTTCCTGGAAATTATAATTTTTATTCAAATTTTGAAGTGTTATCTGTTATTTAAGAAACAGTAGACTATGTGTGAACTTTTTATAGTGAACATATCTTCCTTACATGCAACTGTCTCACTGTGCGGTTAGGGTCGCGTAGATGTGAACTTTCATTCGGGAGATTGTGGGTTCGAATCCCAACGTCGGCAGTCCTGACGATTGTTTCACACTCCTGTACCTTATTAAGGCTATGGCCGCTACCTTCCTTATTTTAATACTTTCTCATCATTGCGTCGCCGAAAACGTTTGTTGTGTTAGTGCAACGTGAAACCACAAAAAAGTGTCTTCTTTTCAAACAAAGCGTTGGAAAAGCTCCAGCAGACGCAGCAGTAAAAAAGATTAATGTAGATTTATCAAATCCTTGCCTCTAGTCGTAGCATAGATGTTCAGTTCGGTTTTCAGATACGGCACAAGAGTTAAGATACGCACGGCTATGTTGCTTAGCAATAAACCTTTACTTGGACAATAGGTCAGAGAGAAGTTGGCGGATCCCTTTGACGTGGGTTGCGTCAAATCGAAAGGGGATGGAAGATAACCTCGGCTAAACTGTAATCAATTGTGCACGCTCGGAGGTTCAGCAAGCTGCCTTTGAATCAGCCCGAGGGAGGGGACGCTGCACTCAATAGTGTACATTTTAATTAGAAACTCCTCCGCATGAACTCAATTGTCATTATTAACTTCACTCACGATTCGCTTAAGATGAGTGTTGCGATCTAATTGCCGCGTCAAATGTTTCTAGGGGTGGAAGAAACTCGACCGCAGTGCACGGTCGACCATGACATATCATCACCTAACTCAGGCTGGTGAGTCAGTAGTTGAGAATCTGAACTTGTAGTAGTTTAACAAAGGTTTATAGCAGACCTGGCTCTGTTCCTTATGAGAATCATTGTAACTACCTAGCTGTTAATATAAGGAAAGTTCTTCATTGGGGTAATCACATAAATTAGATTGTAAACAAAGGGTACAGATATCTGCAGATGGTTATGAGGGTATTTAGGGGTTGTAGAAAGGTTGTAAATGATAGGACATATAAGTCTCTGGTAAGACCCCAACTATACTATGGTTCCATGTATGGGACCCTCACCAGAATTACTTGATTGAAATCCAAAGAAAAACAGCTCCATTTGTTCTGGGTAATTTCCAACAAAAGAGTAGCGTTACAAAAATGTTGCAAAGTTGTAATGACCGTGGTCGCCACGACATTTACATAATTTGATTGCCCACCCGAATTAATTGTGTATATATATGTATCATGTATCATATGTAATTTATTCATTATTAACGTCCATCATCATCATTTATGTAATTGTACGTAAGAACGAGAAATAATCTTTAATTTAATATAGTAGAATATTCCGTGGTAATGTCAAGACAGGTCTTGCGCTAACAGGCTACTTGGTGTCTCTCAACAGTCCAGGAAGGTTAATTTTGGATGGTTCTTGGAAACGTACGCAACAGCAAGAGGAAGATACCTAATTTCGTTGTTGCGACGTTAAATTACCCCATATCACGTGTTCCTATCAGGAGGACTTTTTCTGTCAAGGACAGACACTTCATCTATATATCGACAGGGTAGTGACGTATATCGGCTCTCATTGGAACGAGATGTCATGTGACAAGGGAAGAAGTGGGAATATGAAGAGGATTTATATAGATCTACACGGCGTGGTGAAGATCATTCACCATTCTGATTCTGATTCTGTATTCGGCATTCTGCATCCGACTCTGCTATTTGAGTGCATCGCTTACGATGTGCTTACACTCAACATTTCTTATCAGCTCTGTGAGACTTACTCAGATTATTTAGAAAGACAAGTTTAAATGATATAGAAGGACTGGATGTTTTCCGTTCTCTCTATTCTATTAATTCAGATGTGGAATATTACATTGTAATGCTGGTACTACGTTTTTGGTACTCAGCACAATAGGGAGGGATAGATTCAGGGTGATATCCATTCCATGAAGCAGATGCCAAGGATGATGCTGGTGGAAGAGGGACGACAACGATCAACCACGGAAGCAGACGACGAAAAGGTCAACCTACGGTGAGCATCAGTAATCCCTGTTAACGCAAGTCCACGAGTGTAGTATTGAATTGTAATCTCAGTCAGAAATTTTTAATTTTGATAAAAAACTCATACGTAATTTCATCTTTTTTTAGAATATTTTTTTTCTTTTTACATCGTTAAATAATTGACTTTTTTGTAGGTTCCCTTTGTTTTTCCACATGGTATTTAGTGGTTAGTATCCCTATACCTCACGACCGAGATAGTCTCATTAAATTATGTTTAGTACTTTTTATATCTAAATTCGGTTTCAAATTACATTTAATTTCGAAGCCTGGCGTCCAGCGTGGAATTGTTTTTAATTATCTATATCGGGTGTTTGATCCGTTACAAAGTTTGGGCTCGGAATACTTGGGAGAAAGCAGACGAGCGGTATGTTCCGACCTGTCTGTGGAGAGATGGCGTGGAATGACATTAGTGGGCAAATAATTTTGAGTGTTGTCTTTAAAAGTAGGAAAGATCACAACATGAAAATAAAGTTGGAATTCAAGAGGACAAATTGGGGCAAATATTCGTTTATGGAAAGGGGAGTTAGGGATAGGAATAACTTTCCTATTTCTTTGAAATCATTTAAGAAAAAGCTAGGAAAACGACAGATAGGGAATCTGCCACCTGGGCGGCTGCCCTAAATGCAGATCAGTAGTGATTGATTGATTGATTGATTGATTGATTGATTGATTGATTGATTGATTGATTGATTGATTGATTGATTGATTGATTGATTGATTGATCATGCTATTAATTTTAGTGGATGTCTAAACGTTCTTTTCAATATCTTTCTTCCTCCCTCAAAGGCACAAAGAACATCTGGATATTGCATCTCGTGAGAAGAAGATTATAATTCATCGGTGTGATCCCTTCTTACGTGGGGCCTAACTGAGTGGAACAAATATTATCATTTTTAAAAGTTAATTACTGGAGTAAAATCAGCTCGTTTCTTGTTAATATAGATACCAAATTTTCATGTTGTGGACTTTTAAATTTGATGGAATTTTACCCCTTATCTCCCAACCTTTACCCTGTTCATACAAAAGCCTTTTTTTCTCTGGAAGTATCAGTTTCCATAATATAATATTTTCAGCATGAGTTATTTTATTGTTGGGTATTGATATAAACTAAAATAATTAGTAGTAAGGTAAAACGTTTTAACTAAAAATAATAAAATACTTTAAAATTAAACTAAAAATATATTCTTTAAAACAACATGTTTTATCGAGAAGCAATTTTTTTTATTAAATCAGATTTCCCCTCACACTTTCAGCATATAACAATAAAATATTTAAACAGAACCATAGGGGATTTCAGAGACAATGTAGCATACGCTATGTTTGTATCCCCATAGGAATATAATATTTAGGAAAGGTGTTATCAATACATAACTTACTCTTCATGCAAACCAATGCTACGGTTATAGAGATATTAATTGTTTTCTCCAACAAGGCGAAAGGGTTCCTATGGGGGTTGATACCCTGTTCAAGGTCCGGGAATCAGAATACTTTTTAAATACGTGTTTCCCGAGAGAAATACAAAAAAATATCGGAAAATTCTGTGATAGGCTGCATTCTTGCTTTGGATATATTTTGTAAATCTATGTTTTCGCGCTTGAAATTAATAAAGAATTGCTCCGGTTTAAAGGACAGCAATTTATAATCTACCGGTCTGACAATACACTTGATTCTGTAAGGCTGGTAGATGACGTGGAACAATGTTTTCTTTGCAGTTGGCTTTACGTCGCACCGACACAGATAGACCTCATCGCGATGACAGTATAGGAAAGGACTAGGAGTGGGAAGGAAGCGGCCATGGAATTAGGTTAAAGTACAGCCTATTGTGAAAATGGGAAACCGCGCAAAACAATCTTCAGGGCTGCCGACAGTGGGGTTCGAACCCACTATCTCCCGAATGCAAGCTCACAGCTCCGCGTCGCTAGCCGCACGGCCAACTCGTTCGGTGTAAGAGAGGCTGATGTGAAATTTGTCTGTTGACATGAAGGTCCTTTTCGTATGCTCGAAATGTATCTTTTCGTAGGAAAATAACAATCTGACGTTTCCTACAATATAACTTGCACGAATATGTTTGATCGACACACACATAGACGGAAGTTTGTGAAATATGTACATTATCATTTCACGTACAATAACATAACATAAATGTGGTGGTGATGGTGATTATTGTCTTGTGCGAGAACAAACTGTACTAAGGATTAGGACTGAAGTATGGAGGTATCCCCAAGGGAAAGGGAAGGGCCACAAAAGGCGTGAAAATATAAGACTACCTAGGCCTCGCGAACTTAATACCGTCGGGGTCGGCAGAGAGGAAGGTCGGATAGGAAAGATGAAAGTGAGGAGTCTGGGCAACGGCAGACTCAGGTAAGGGACCCGTTGACGCCAGGCAACACTCCCATCTCAGAGCCCTGGGCCCACTTTATTTATTTATTTATTTATTTATTTATTTATTTATTCATTTATTTATTTATTTATTTATTTATTTATTTATTTAGAATTTGATTTACGTCCCACCGACACAGACAGGTCTTATGGCGACGATGGGATAGAATAGGCCTAGGAGTTGGAAGGAAGCAAACGTGGCCTAAATTAAGGTGCAATCCCAACATTTGTCTGGTGTGAAAATGGAAAACCACGGAAAACCATCTTTAGGGCTGCCGACAGTACCGTTCGAACCCACTATTACCCGAATGCAAGCTGATAGTTCAAGCCGGGTGGCTACTTGCTATGCGGTGTTCTTTTAGCAGTCTCTTACGACCGGGGGTGGGGGTCGGGGATGAGGTATATGTATTCTACCACCCCCACACTCACACCAACAGCGGGGTTGAAACAGAAAAGATCGGAAATTGTACTTTGTAAAACCCGTATTACTTACGGTACCGTTTTCTCTATAGGACCTACAGTTAATATTAAGGGAGAAATTTGACATTTCATGTTCTTATTTATCTGTTTACCCTCCAGGGTCAGTTTTTCCCTCTGACTCCGCGAGGGATCCCACCTCTGCCACCTCAAGGGCAGTGTCCTGGAGCTTCAGACTCTGGTCCGGGGATAAAAATGGGGAGGATGACCAGTACCTCGTCCAGGCTGCCTCACCTGCTATGCTGAGCAAGGGCCTTGCGGGGAGATAGGAAGATTGGAAGGGACAGACAAGGAAGAAGGAAAAAAGCGGCCGTGAGTTAAGTTAGGTGCCATCCCGGTATTTGCCTGGAGGAGAAGTGGGAAACCACGGAAAACCACTTCGAAGATGGGTGAGGTGGGAATCGAAGCCACCTCTACTCAGTTGACTTCCCGAGGCTGAGTGGACCCCGTTCCAGCCCTCGTACCACTTTTCAAATTTAGTGGCAGAGCCGGGAATCAAACCCGGGCCTCCATTTCATGTTCTGACTCTCTTAATATTACTACGCCACTGTATAAGAATGCATAGACTAGAGCACAAACAGGCTATTTTGGAAATTTCATACCAATTTTTTATAATTAATTTTTACAATTTTCTTTATGTCTCGCCGATGCAGATCGGTATTATGGCAATGATAGATAGGAGAAGGCTAGAAGTAAAAGGGTGGCCGTGGCCTCAATAAAAGTACAGTGGTGGTCAGGGGTGGAATGAATGAACCCCCATCTTGCGGCGAGGATAGGAGTTGTTCCGGCTGCCGAAGCCTATCGCACTCCTCTGGGACAATGATTAATGATTGACAGATGAAATGAAATATTATTGCCTGGTGTGAAAATGACAAATCACAGAAAACCATCGTCGGGGCTGACGACAGTTGATTACCATTCCACTTTCTCCCGAAAGCAAGCTGACAAGTACGTGTCCCTCATCACGCATCCACTCACTCGGCTTGAATAATTTTGCTAAACCTTTTTCCCGTTATGTCATTCTTAACAAATAAACATTCAACAGAACCTTCTTTCAACTTTTGCGCATTTAATACGAGAAATAAACAGTGTATGAGGCAAAAATTTGAAGTGTCCATTATTTATTTATCGTGAAAATGAAAACCTACAACCTGTTTTCCAGTCAGCGACCGGGTCAGGGATGAATGAATGAACCCCCATCTTGCGGCGAGGATAGGAGTCGTGCCGGCTGCCGAAGCCTATCGCACTTCTCTGGGACAATGATTAATGATTGACAGATGAAATGAAATATTATTGGAGAGTGTTGCTGGATTAAAAGATTGCAGGAAAAAGTGGAGTATCGGGAGGAAAATCTGTCCCGCCTCCGCTTTGTCCAGCACAAATTTCACATGGAGTGACCGGGATTTGAACCACGGAACCCAGCGGTAAGAGGCTACCTGAGCCACGGAGGTTCACACGTTTATTTACCGTATGACATTATAATGTTACAGTAAAATCTTTCATACGTAAACGAAAGGAAAACATAAATAGAACAATGAAAAGACATAAAACACACAATGACGAAGTCACAGGGAGAAGTGAAAGTTTGTGATGTAGTTGACTGACGATACATTACCACCAAAATGTCTGCAGGGTCACGAGGGTAAGGCCTTAAGGTGCACTCCTGGGTGATGTGTTGGGTGGTCTGACTTGCTGCACCGCAATCACACTCCGGAGAGGGTAATTTCTGCCATTTGTTCATCAACTACTAATACTACTACTAGTACTACTGCTACTAAGATACTACTACTACTAAATCTTTTCACTCCTCCCCTAAAGGGAGAGGCGGGCCTCCTAGACGGTGACGTCTCTCAGGTCAGGAGAACTGTATCGGAGATGGAGATGTGCGAAGAAGGTGAGAGGGTTGGCAGCCGTTGCCTATACTGTACTATACTGCTAATAATAAGAGTTGGTGTCTGACATTTCTTAGAGGGAGGTCCGTTTACTGCCTGCCGAGGCGGGATAAAGGGAGTGGCTGTGTGGTTGCCATGGAAACGAGGGTGGGGCGACTGCGGTTGCCATGGGGATAAAACTTGTAGGCAGCTCGTCTTTCTGGGAGTTGCCAAACCTGTCACTGTCACTGATACGAACCTGATTGTTTGTGTAAGAATGATCGCAAATGGGACGACACCGCCTGGCCAGGTAGTCTACAACAGATCACAGCGATCAGAATGAAGGAGGGAACAAGTGAGCCGGAAACGAGGGGTAAGAGCATGTAGAAAGGAATGCTGGAATGTGGCAACATCGTGAAATGGCACGTGCAGTGCTCCTCCCTCCAACCTTACCTGTCAGACGCCAACTTTAGTTAAGTCTAGTATAGGAACTGTTCCGCCATTCGTCTTCGTGCAGGAGAATGGAAAACTACGGAAAACAATTCTCAGGACAGGCGACGGTGGGGACCAGTCACTCTCCGTCTTCCGAATAGAGCCGTGGCCACCCCTCCACTGCTCGGCTGGCCGGTCGGAATGCAGAGCTGTCGTACCACGGACCAGCGCTGGCCACTTGTGGGCCGAGACACACTCTGTATCCGGCGACCTTGTTCATCAAATCAGCACATCGTTTATGACCAGGTCTTATTCTATTCAGAAATATCAGGGGGACGGTTGTAATGCATGACATGCACTGACAGAGAAGAGAAGAGAAGACAAGTGTCCACAATCGCTAAAATTCTCAGCCACTAAACGTTCATCTATAACAATAATTTTGTTTATATAGTTTAAGAACTCAGCTTATTTTCTCGTCTGCCTGATGTCGGATGCAATACCTGTCTATGCACGGAGCAATTCTATGTCTGACTATCTGTAATACCCGTCCTTGACGGAACAATAATATAGCAAGGGTAATGTTATCTATCTCCTCAATTACTTTCCGCGAAGATTCAGGTAGGCGATTTTACTCGGGACGCAGCAGTAATCCCATCTATCGGAGATGAGTAGCAGCAGAAGAGACAAAGCACATCACAACAAACGATGGTCAATGTAATGTTATTGTTGATCTGTTTCATGAGTTTTCGATATTGTAGGCTTCACATTTAGTTTTCTTCCAATTCAATGATATTAGGGCATCTAACATATAGTGAGGCCTTCTTTCTTTCACAATTCTCTCTTTTATTATTCTTTATGGGGTCGTTCCTTTAAGATTTTTTCTCATTTTTATAACCATCTTCACAATTACAATTTTCCTTGTCGATACGGGCCGATGACAACCCGATTTGACACCTTCAGACAATCATGACAAAAAACATTTCCTAGTAACAAGATTAAACATTTCCATGTTAGCAAGCCAACGGCCGTAGCCGTGTTGAAACACCCGATCCAATGCGATCTCCGAAGTTAAGCAACATTGGCCGTGGTCAAGATTTGTATGGGTTGCCACGCGCAGTTGGTGGGGCGTAAGGGAATAGAGGAGCGGAAAGGAACTGGCCACCCTACCGTCCGTAAACTCCTGCTCAGGCATACCTCTGCGGAGGTTCGAACCTGCCTTCGGGGAGAATACACCCTTTAGCATGTCAGCATTGCTGGGCGTTGATATGGACCAAGCAACCAAAGTCGAAATTCATGAAATCTATTATCACAGTCGGTATGATAAAACCGTATAAGACATACATGATTGGAACTTGTTTTCTCTATAATGTTTATTATGTAATACTTTTCGATGGGACCAATGACATAGCTATTTAAAAAAATTAATTTTAGGCACCTTCCCTAAACTACCATTTCATCCAGCTCGAATAAAAGTTAGACTATTTATAGCCTAGAATATAGTACCTTATTCCCAAGCTTTACAAACCGATTTTCATTAAATTCTGCTCAGCTTTTTTCTCGTGGTTCGGCGTTGATATGGACTTAGCTACAACATTCGAAATTGATGAATATCTTTGTTATCGTAGCCGGTACGGTAAAAATTTATAAGATATAAATGATTGCAAATTTAATTCTATATACCTTTAGTTATGTGGTGTTTATAAATAGGACCACTAATAACATAAATATTCAAGAATTAAATATTAAGTCACACTCTAAACTACCATTTCACTTAGCGTGAACAAAATTATTTATAGTCTAGATCAGGGCCTCTCAGGGTGCATGCACTGTGCACGGTGAAAGAGACGACTTCGCTTGGTTGACCAGAGTGCAGACCCCCACTCTTCGATTTGGAGCAATAGCGCTGTCTCTCTCTTTCCCCACGTCTGTCTTGCTCGCTCCGCCTGTCTCCCTCTTCCTCACTTGCTCCGTAGCGCTCCAAATCCGAGCCGAGTTGAGCCGAGCTTAGCCGAGTAGCCCAGAGCCGAATGGGGCCGATGCACTGTGCACAGGAACTCTGCGCCTCAGTTTGCACGCGTGAGATTTTGGGCGTTTGAGAGGCCCTGGTCTAGATTGTAGTGCCTCATTCCCCGAATTTACATACAGATTTTCATTAAATTCTCTTCAGCCATTTTCTCGTGATGCCCAGACAGACAGACAGACAGACATGAAAATTTAAAAGTGCATTTCCTTGTTAGTGTGGACAAAACCGCTGCAGAAATACCATGTTGTTGTTTGTTGTTTGAGTCATCAGTCCATAGACTGGTTTGATGCAGCCCTCCATGCCACCCTATCCTGTGCTAACCTCTTCATTTCTACGTAACTACATCTGCTCTAATCTGCTTGTCATATTCATACCTTGGTCTACCCCTACCGTTTTTACCACTTACACTTCCTTCAAAAACCAACTGAACAAGTCCTGGGTGTCTTAAGATGTGTCCTATCATTCTATCTCGTCTTCTCGTCAAATTTAGCCAAATCGATCTCCTCTCACCAATTCGATTCAGTATCTCTTCATTCGTGATTCGATCTATCCATCTCACCTTCAGCATTCTTCTGTAACACCACATTTCAAAAGCTTCTATTCTCTTTCTTTCTGAGCTAGTTATCGTCCATGTTTCACTTCCATACAATGCCACGCTCCACACGAAAGTCTTCAAAAACATCTTTCTAATTCCGATATCAATGTCTGAAGTGAGCAAATTTCTTTTCTTAAGAAAGCTCTTCCTTGCTTGTGCTAGTCTGCATTTTATGTCCTCCTTACTTCTGCCATCGTTAGTTATTTTACTACCCAAGTAACAATATTCATCTACTTCCTTTAAGACTTCATTTCCTAATCTAATATTTCCTACATCACCTGCCGTCGTTCGACTGCACTCCATTACTTTTGTTTTGGACTTATTTATTTTCATCTTGTACTCCTTACCCAAGACTTCATCCATACCATTCAACAACTTCTCGATATCTTCTGCAGTCTCAGATAAAATAACAATATCATCGGCAAATCTCAAGGTTTTGATTTCCTCTCCTTGGACTGTGATTCCCTTTCCAAATTTCTCTTTGATTTCCTTTACTGCTTGTTCTATGTAAACATTAAAAAGGAGAGGGGACAAACTGCAGCCTTGCCGCACTCCTTTCTGGATTGCTGTTTCTTTTTCAAAGCCCTCGATTCTTATCACTGCAGACTGATTTTTATACAGACTGTAGATAAGTCTTCGTTCTCGGTATCTGATCCCTATCATCTTCAGAATCATAAATAGCTTGGTCCAATCAACATTATCGAATGCCTTTTCTAGATCTACGAATGCCATGTACGTGGGTTTATCCTGCTTGATTCGATCCTCTAAGATCAGACGTAAAGTCAGGATTGCTTCACGTGTTCCTACATTTCTTCTGAAGCCAAACTGATCTTCTCCCAACTCAGCTTCAATTTGTTTTTCCATTCTTCTGTAAATAATACGTGGTAAAATTTTTCAGGCATGAGATAATAAACTAATGGTGCGGTAGTTTTCACACCTGTCAGCACCGGCTTTCTTGGGAATAGGTATAACAACATTCTTCCGAAAATCAGATGGGACTTCTCCTGTCTCATACATCTTGCACACTAAATGAAATAACCTCACCATGCCGGTTTCTCCTAAGGCAGTCAGTAATTCAGAGGGAATGTCATCAATTCCAGGTGCCTTGTTCCTATTGAGGTCACTCACAGCTCCACCATAATTTTTTAAATTCTGAGCAATGAACAGACAAAACATTTATTTATATATTGGTAAGGTTAGTAATGAGGTACAGTAAGTCTTGCGATGGCTAATGAGAAGAAACCAGGGCTAACACCGTACTGCGTGCCATCCGAAGAGATGTCTCGATTGTACCGTGACAACTTCAGGTGAATACCAAGATAGCGGCTTCGAGTGCTTTCCTACAGGATTTAAGAAAAGAACGACAATCTTTGATATGAAATACACTCTTCCCCCTTCGTGTTTTTACAAGTTTTTTGTGGATGACGGCTAGAGTGTGTTTTTTAAGGAAGAGGGTCGTATTTAGTCTATCTAGAGAACTGTTTTTCCTTGCGGCTGGACACTGAAGTGAAGGTTCCGCTGTGTCTAAAGCAAACACAAGGACTTCCCAAACTAATGGCACAGTCAACAGAGCGGCTCCCCAATGAAATATCAAGTCAGATTTTATTGTAATGCCTTCGTCTGAAACCAATGTTGCCAGAATCTCCCAGTACCTGCTGTCCTATCGAGTATCGTGTTTCTGGGGAACTGTAGCACTCTGGTTTACCTGGGTCAAAGTCTGCTAGAAACATTTTGTTGGAAGACGGAGAATGTGAGCAAAAACTACCAGCTATCCATTTTCATGAGCTGGGAAGTATAAAAATAGCACATTTCCTTGTCACTAGATCAAATAATATGAAAACTTTTTACATTTACAAACGAAAACCTAATGCTAAAAGCGAAAGAATTACTCTGCGCTTACACAGAATATTCTTATGAAAGCGAACTGAAACTCAGTAGTTAATAGAATACATTTATATTTTTCGCTTTCACTGTCTGTCGAGTACAAGATAACATATCTAATACCTGATAAATCAAACATTTTATTATTAGAATGGCGTGCCGACTCCTTGGCTGAATGGTCAGCACCGAGCCTTCTGTTCAGAGGGTACCAGGCTCGATTCCCGGCCAGGTCGGTGATTGCAAACACGTCTTATTAATCCTTCTGGCTCTGGGACTGAGATATTGTATTTTACCAACACTTTCCTCTTCATATTCAGACAATAAACCACACTACCAACCACCACAGAAACACGCATTAGTGATTACATGCCTCCTCATAGGATTGGAGTCAAGAAGGGGATCCGGCCGTAAAAGAGACCTAAATCCATATCGATGGCTCGTATGTCCAAATGCTCTTCCTACCCATTACATTCCTTAAGACTGGTCACGCCTTCCAGCCATATATTTGTATGCACTCCATCAGAATAATTATCGTTGTGTTCAATTTCCTATGCCGGTGTGTGAAGGAAAATGGACCTTACCAAACCGTATGGAAGGCATATTGTTTGAATGGCGAATGTATAATGTAATTACGGTTCATTTTCATTTACACATTAGCGTAGAAAACTGAACACAATGAAAATTATTCTGATGGACTGCATATAAATATGTAGCTGAGAGACGAGACAAGACTTAAGGAATATAATGGATAGGAAGAGCATTGGGACATACGAGGTTTTAAATGAAAGCCATCGATACGTGCGACACAGTTGCACCTACGACCTCCCAGGTGTAGGAAAAGCGGCAGAAGGAAATAAGAAGAAGAAACAAATCCCATGGCACTACAGCCCTTGAAGGGCCTTCGCCTGCCAAGCGACCACTGTTCAGCCCGAAGGCCTGCAGATTACGAGGTGTCGTGTGGTCAGCACGACGAATCCTCTCAGACGTTATTCTTGGCTTTCTAGACCGGGGCCGCTATCTCACCGTCAGATGGCTCCTCAATTCTAATCACGTAGGCTGAGTGGACCTCGAACCAGTCCTCAGGTCCAGGTAAAAATCCCTGACCTGGCCGGGAATCGAACCCTGGGCTCTGGGTAAGAGGCAGGCACGCTACCCCTATACCACGGGGCCTGCAAGAAGAAGAAGTGCAAGTAATTCAGCTTAACATTACTTAGGATGGAATTATTCAGAACCAGATAACTTTTAAAGAGTAATATACTCACCAAATATAAAAGTTATCGTCCAACATTGACCTGAGGTTATCTCGAAAAGTACGCGTTTCGGGACCCATATTTATACAGACGTTTTTCCTTCTGAATATTTGAGGAATCCAACCCTGAAATTATTCCGTGGATTTTTTAAAACACTCTGTGTATACTAAGGCTTCGTCGTCTTCTTCCTCATCTTATTATCGTGTGCCAGAACTCTGCCTTCTATAGAAAGTAGGTACAAACGGCCTCGTAATTACCCGTTATGCTGTGAATACCACAATGAAAGCCCCCTATAAACAGCTAGTTCCCTTAAGAATTTTCAGCTTAGCTTCTTTCCCTTTTACCTTGAACTTAAACAACAACAACAACAACAACAACAACAATAATAATAATAATAATAATAATAATAATAATCGTATGGCCTCAGCTACCGTGTGCAGACATTTCAATTTGACGCCATCTGGCTGTCTGCTCGTCAATTTCGACGTTCCGTTTTACTCTAGGCCACCACTAGATGGCAGACCGAATAAACCGAAACACTCTTGGGCGTCTATGGCTGAGATTTAATTAATTTTGTCGGGTAAACACCAAATGTGTCACCAGAGATCTTTTACATGCCAACATCGTACGACAGGGAGTGTCGAATGGACTTTTTTCCGCCCTTCAAAAATCCGACTACCTCTGCCGGGTTTGAACCCGCTATCTTGGGATGCAGAGGCCGACACTCTACCGCTGATCCACAGAGGCAGCTAACTTAAACAATGAGTTTCACATATTTACGTGCTACCGTTTTCCCGCGATGCTGTTGGTTAAAGCCTTTTAATATGGTAACCTTGTTGCCATAAGAGCAATACTCTTGTCTTGGGGAGGTGGTACACCCTATCTTGAAAATTTTAAATTGTCCATATTTAAAAGTATTTTACTACGAAACTATAAAACTTAGAAAGATGACATTTGGTATGGTTCAAAAGCAATGTTTGCTGTATATACTGACACATTTATAACTTCATCTAACCTCACACATAGCAGGAACGTTTTTTTTATTTTACTGCTGAAGATAATAGCTTTTTGTGGAGTGTTAAATTCAATAAATCGCATAACACTCAGTCAACACAAGAAAAGTACGCACTGATAAGAGGACTAAAAACTTACGTAACACATAAATAAACAACTTCTCTACAACAGTAATAAGCTGCCAGGATTAACAGAGTAACGGATTACGCGCTACATACACCCGAGCAGCACAAAATGAGTCCTCCTTTGTGGTGTAGTGGTTAGTGTGATTAGCTGCCACCCCCTGAGCCCCGTGTTCGATTCCCGGCTCTGCAACGAAATTTGAAAAGTAGTACGAGAGATGGAACGGGGTCCACTCAGCCTCGGGAGGTCAACTGAGTAGAGGGGTTTTCTGTGGTTTCCCCACTTCTCCTCCAGGCAAATGTCGGGATGTTACCTAACTTAAGGCCACGGCCGCTTCCTTCCCTCTTTCTTGTCTAACCCTTCCAAACTTCCCATCCTCCCACAAGGCCTCTGTTCAGCATAACAGGTGAGGCCGCCTGGGCGAGGGACTGGACATCCTCCCCAGTTGTATCCCCCAACCCAGCGTCTGAAGCTCCAGGACACTGCCCTTCAGGCTGTAGAGGTGGGATCCTCTCTGAGTCCGAGGGAAAAACCAACCCTGGAGTGTAAACAGAATAAGAGGAAGAAGAAGAACACAGAAGGAAAATGAAGAAAGACAACAAAGCGATGGCTGTTACTGCCATTGTGCTTCCTCCCTGCGAATGTATTTACGAAGTAGAAAATCTTCAGGATTTATTTTAACAACACAAGGGTTCAAAAAGCCTCAACCTTATTTCTTTCTTTCATAATACATTATAAGGTACATTATAATATTCTTTAATCACGAGGAATTATGTGTGTCTAAGAGCAATACTGCTTTCTTAACATGGAATGACCTCTAGTACTGACACCTGCACTACACCGAAAAGCATATAATTGTCATGAGTCCGGCTCCATGGCTAAATGGCTAGCGTGCTGGCCTTTGGTCACAACGGTCCCGGGTTCGATTTCCGGCAGGGTCGGGAATTTTATCCATCATTGGTTAATTCCGCTGGCACAGGGGCTGGGTGTATGTGTCGTCTTCATCATCATTTCATCCTCATCATGACGCGCAGGTCGCCTACGGGAGTCAAATAAAAAGACCTGCACCTGACGAGCCGAACATGTCCTTGGACACTCCTGGCAATAGAAGCCATACGCCATTTCATTTTCATTTGTCAATATGAGCAACTTTCTAAGCAGAAAAACATATCCATGATTTTCATATTTTCTGTGTAGCGGACACAATTAATTTTTAATTTTTCTTGTGTTGTTTTGAGGTGTACTATGCACACCCGTCCGGTTCCATGGCTAAATGGTCTTTGATCACAGAGCTCCCGGGTTCGATTCCCGGCAGGGTTGGGAATGTTAACCATAATTGGTTAATATTCCTGGCACGGGCGCTGGGTGTATGTGTCGTATTCATTATCATTTTATCCTCATCACGACGCGCAGGTCGCCTACGGGAATCAAATAAAAAGACCTGCATCTGGCGAGCCGAACTTGTCCTCAGGCACTCCTTCTATGCACCCCCAATTATTTTCCACATGTTTTGGAACATTCTGTACTGAATATGACTGAAAATATTATTAGTTTTCTTATTTTATGCCATTATAAGTTACCTTGTTAAATAATTCAAGACATCATGTTACACGACTGTTAAGTGTTACATAATCTCTACAAGTGTCTACATTATTCATTGGCTGCTATTATGAAATGCAGCGGCCTACGGGTTTATTTACAGAGTGGCGATTGGCACTGAAACTTGAATGGTTGTTGAAGCAGCGGGAGTCTTCACAAAGATCTCATGAATCAAGTTGAAAGACTAACTCTGTCTGCAAATAGCATTACCGGCAGATGTTGTGTACACGGGCATGACAAAACAGCCCGACCTTGTGAGCAAAATTACTTTTAACTCCACGTGATTCATTCTCTTTTCGGAACCAGTGCATGACACACACACACACACAGCACCGGTTTTGATGTTTATTGATCGAAGGCACGGCATGCTTTTTGACTACTCGTTAGTAACAAAGTGCTCCTTCAAGTTCCTCTTTGTCTCCTACACCAACGTGACGAAGAATTCCTGCTATGCTGAACGTCTTTCGCAACGATTTAGGTGATCACGGTTGTTCCCAGTGACTAAAACTGTATTTACCAGCGCTCCATTTAACTGCAATTATCATCAGTATGCGTCAGGTACTTGAAAAATGCTACGAAAGGAATAGACAGTTACGTTTATAGTTCTGGATAGGGCATCCGCCATATTACCAAGGGAAAATATGTTAACCGTACTGTAGGCAATAATGTTGACAATTGCGCTGCGGTGAGTATTCATGGCAGAATGAGTACCTGGTTCAAATCACTTAGAAGGGTTAGACAAGGCTATAATATTTCACCTTTGTTGTTCATAGTTTACATGGATCATATACTGATGAGTAGGCCTATAAGTGGCAGGGAGGGATTCCGTTAGGTGAAAATGTAGTAAGCAGTTTGGCCTATGCCGACAAGATAGTCTTAATGGCAGACTGTGCTGAAAGCCTGTAGTCTAATATCTTGGAACATGAAAATAAGTGCAATGAGTATGGTACAAAAATTAGCATTTTCAAGATTGAAGTGATGTCAGTAGGTAAGAAACCTAAGAGAATAGAATGTCAGGTTGGGAATATAAACCTGGAAGAAATAGATAATTTCAAATATTTAGGATGTGTATTCCTGCAGGATGGTAGTATAGGAGATTGAATCAAGGCGCAGCAAAGCTGATGCAGCGCGCTCGCAGTTGCGATGAACAGTATTGTCTATGAAGGAAGTCAGCTCCAGGACGAAAGTATCTATAACACCGGTCTATTTTCAGATCAACCTTGCTTTATTATAGCGTACGGCCTCCGGAGATACCTGGTGCAGGTCTTTGACGAGTGGACGGCCTATACGTGATCTGCATGTCTGTGAGAATGGGGCTTCTCCTAAAATGATTTCTAATGATGAAGTTGACACACACACACTCAGCCACCGAGCCAGAAGAATTAACCAAATAAGGTTAAAATCTCCGACACGGCGGTGAATCGTACCCGGGACCCCTGCATCAAAGGCCGGAACGCTAACTATTTATCCATGGATCCGGACAAGAGATCACTAAAACTTGGTTTAAGGGGTGGATCCCATGCAGGAACCCTCGATTTCATGGCGGTTCTAGATGTGTTCAATCCATCACTGAGCAACTTCGTATAGCTTTTTAGAGATGGATAGGTAAACAAAGTATTGATCGACATGAAGAGCTATGTGAGAGAAATTTGGTGTTGTGATTAATTACAGTACAGGTATTTAACAACTCTAAATGTGGTGAATGGTGACTGGTCATTGATGAGACAGGAGTGAGGGGCAAAATGGAACGTAGGAAGTGTCGTCAGGTGAATAATAGCTCTTACAACCACAGCGAGCCTGACACCCTCAGAACTCCTCAGTTCTACCTGAAGTACGACCGCTCCACGGGCGTGAAACCTGAGCAGGGTTCTCAGGTCAGTGGCCTCTCACGAGTGACTAGCGATGTGGGGATGAAAGAAGAGGAGCAGAGGAAGAAGGAAACAGGATATTAAAAGTGTTTCAAAAATAGTGCATACCTTGCTTCTGCATGCGTGAAAATAAGAAAAAAATTACGTCTCTCGATGTCATAAACATAGCCATGGGATATCTGTCTATTTCACGTGGATCCGAATTACGTGGACATGCCCTTTCAGTTCAAAATTCACCTTTGCCTTGGGCGAGATTCGAACCACAGCTGCCTTGCTCAGAATTGAGGTACAATGCCATTCAGCTATCATTCTCACCCACGAGTTTTTAATAATAATAATAATAATAATAATAATAATAATAATAATAATAATAATAATAATAATAATAATAATTGTTATGGGGATACCCGTGCAGCAGAAAGAGGTTAAAGAAGGTGCGGGCTTGAATGGGTCTAACTACGATATCAAGAAATGATTTAAAACTTTAACAAAGGTTATATTTCTTTTAAGACTTCAAACTTAACAATTTTTCATAACAATGAAACATCAGGTACAATGACAATCTTGAAGCAAGACAAGGAAAATCCAAAATTTAGTGATTTTTGCAGATTCTGGGCTTCAAGCCCCTCGTCTTACAATTCTTGAGCTCCCAGCTCAAATTTACAATTCAAAATGAGGACTAATTTAGTCAAGGGAAGAAATCCTCTAATTCAAAGAGCACTTGCTCCTAAAATTACCATATCTAGCCTTCCAGAGGCACTCGTTAATCTTACAAAAACTTTGAAAAAGAGCTAACAGACTCTCGGTTCCTTACCGCCTGCTCAAGGCAACATTACATCAATCTCTGGTCTCTCAAACCACCATTTACAAATGGAACTTATTTTACAGGGTATTTAATACCCAACCTACTGGGCCTTCATGAAATAAAAAAAAAACAGGTTAGATAACTGGCCCAAACACAAGGTGAATGGAGGCACACTGCGGTCCAAGATAATGGAATACTTAAAAACCTAAAGGGCTCTAGGCCGATGAAATAGGGGCTATTCCCAAACTACTCAGGTGACTCGTATAGAAATTGCTTTAACACCGTAGAGAAGAAAAGTTACAAAACGTAGTCACCTCAAACCAGGATGAAGGGGGGCCCGAGAGGGTAATTCACTCTCTATCCCCGATTAAAGGTTAAAGCTTTATGAAGTTTTTACATTAGCCGGAAGAAGATTTACATTTTAGAAAAGTTTGTTACATAACTAAAGATTCGGAACTTTCCCTCGGATTAAACTGCGGAGGTAGCAAGAAAGAAAGAAGTCATGCGGCCATTACCTTATAGATGTTCTGGCTGCCGACGAAAGAGGCCGCCCGCCTCCTGCATTACCACACACACGCTCAGAAAAACGACGAAGAATTGGCCAAGAAACGTGAAAATCTGCAGTTTATAAACCCTCAGGGAAGGTTCGAGAGCATTCAAGATTAAATAGGACACACACCCTTAAATTTTATTTGTTGAGTTCAAACGTAACACTCAAAATCGAACAAGAAGCCTGTGATAGGTTGAAAATTAATTACAGAAATTTTTCATTGGCCAGATTCAAAACTGGCGGAAAGAAAAGTGAAGTATTACCAACCCAAAAATAAATGAACATCAATCAGTTACAAAAACCTAGAAATACAAAACTTCTTTAATTTATAAGTTCTTTCACTTTTGCACCAGAGAGCATGATCATAATTTTTTAGTGGTGTCATGTGTAGAAAAATGTACAAACTACTTGGTGAATATCAAAACAAAAAAAGGAGAAATTCACTCAGTTTAGGAAACTTCACAACAAAACGATTACTTAATTTTTCAGTGGAGACATCTTCTGATTAAAGTTCCAATTGTTGTGTTATTAGTTTCACTTTTGATTGATAGAGGAGATACTTTAGGCGCTAATTTTGAATGCGCGGCGTTGTGGTGTACCTCCCGGTACAATAATAATAACAACATACGTTGTCAATAAGGACTGTTATGCCTTTCAGCGTTCAGTCTGCAAGCCTTTGTGAATTTACTAAACGTCGCCACTATCGTCTATTTGCAACTAGTACTGTGGCCACATTTAGTTCTATACCTCTTATCTTTACATCGTTAGAAACTGATTCTAACCATCGTCGTCTTGGTCTCCCTCTAATTCTCTTACTCTCCATAACAGAGTCCATTATTCTCCTTGGTAACCTATCGTTCTCCATTTGCCTCACATGACCCCACCAACGAAGCCGGTTTATGCGTAAAGCTTCATCCATCAAGTTCATTCCTCAATTAGCCTTTATCTCTTCATTCCGAGTACCCTCCTGCCATTATTCCCACCTGTTTGTACCAGCAATCATTCTTGCTACTTTAATGTATGTTACTTCTAACTTATGAATACGATATCCTGAGTCCATCCAGCATTTGCTCCCGTAAAGCAAAATTGGTCTAAGAAACACACCGATGTAAAGAGTTTCGTCTGGGAGCTGACTCCCTTCTTACAGAATACTGTTGATCGCAACTGCGAGCTCACTGTATTAGCTTTACTACACCTTGATTCAATCTCACTTATTATATTACCATCCTGGGAGAACACACAACCTAAATACTTGAAATTATCCACCTGTTCTGGCTTTGTATCAGCAATCTGGCATTCAGTTCCGTTGGATTTCTTACCTCCTGACTTCAATTTAGTCTTCGAAAGGCTTATTTTCACATCATACTCATTGCACCCATTTTCAAGTTCCAAGATATTAGACTGCAGGCTTTCGGCACAATCTGCCATCAAGACCAAGTCGTCAACATAAATGCCTTTGATTGATTTTAATAATCTACCTTTAATTCCATAGTTCCCCCGTATGGCGAAAATCTTTTCCCTCGGTACCCTGTCATATGCTTTCTCCAGATCTACGAAACATAAATACAACTGCCTATTCCTCTAGTAGAATTTCTCAATTACCTGGCGCATACTGGAAATCTGATCCTGACAGCCCCTCTGTAGTCTGAAACCACACTGGTTTTCATCCAGCTTCCTCTCAATGACTGATCGCACCCTCCCTTCCAAGATGCCAGTGAATACTTTGCCTGGAATACTAATCAATGAGATACCTCGATAGTTGTTGCAATCCTTCCTGTTCCCTTGCTTATAGTTAGGAGCAATTACTGTTTTTGTCCAATCTGAAGGCACCTTACCAACACTGCATGCTAATTTTACTACTCTATGGAGCCATTTCATCCCTGCCTTTCCACTATACTTCACTATTTCAGGTCTAATTTCATCTATTCCTGCTGCTTTATGACAATGGATTTTATTTACCATCCTTTCCACTCCCTCAAGCGTAATTTCACCAACATCATTTTCCTCTTCCCCATGAGCTTGGCTGTTCGCAACACCACCCGATTTCCTTTTACATTGAGAAGATGTTCAAAATATTCCTTCCACATCTCCAATGATTCCCTGGGATCTATTATGTATTCACCTGAATTACTCAAAACACTGTTCATTTCCTTTTTCCCTCCCTTCCTAAGATTCTTTATTACTGTCCAGAAAGATTTCCCCGCTGCTTGACCTAGCCTTTCCAAGTTATAAATCTTCCCACGACTTCTTTTTGGATTCAACAACTATTTGTTTCGCTTTGTTTCTTTCAGCTACGTACAACTCCCTATCTGCCTTGGTCTTTGTTTGGAGCCATTTCTGATAAGCCTTCTTTTTACGTTTACAAGCTGCTCTCACTTCATCATTCCACCAAGATGTTCGCCTTTTCCCATCTTTACACACAGTTGTTCCTAGGCATTCCCTTGCTGTTCCTACTACAGCGTTCCTGTATGACACCCATTCTCTTTCCATATCCTCAACCTGCTTACTGTCCACTGTTTGGAACTTCTCACTAATCATATCCATGTACTTCTGTCTAATTTCCTCGTCCTGGAGATTTTCTGCCCTTATTCGTCTGCAGACAGATTTCACTTTCTCTACCCTAGGCCTAGTGATACTTAGTTCACTACAGATCAGATAGTGGTCTGTATCATGGAAAAATCCCCGGAAAACTCGTTCATTCCTAACAGATTTCCTGAATTCGAAGTCTGTTAAGATATAGTCTATTATGGATCTGGTACCCCTAGCCTCGCATGTGTAGCGGTGAATAGCCTTATGCTTGAATAATGTATTCGTAACTGCTAAACCCATACTAGCACAAAAGTCCAGCAAACGCTTCCCATTCCCATTAGCTTCCATATCTTCCTCACATTTACCAATCACCCTTTCGAATCCTGCAGTTCTATTTCCAATTCTCGCATTGAAATCGCCCATTAGCACTATTTATCCTTGCTGTTGACCCTGACCACGATGCTTCATAAAACTTGTCAACTTCATCCTCATCTGCGCCCTCACATGGTGAATACACTGAGAAAATTCTCGTCCTAACTCCTCCAACTGACAAATCTACCCACATCATTCACTCATTTACGTTCCTAACAGAAACTATATTGCGTGCAATGGTATTCCCGATAAACAGCCCTACCCCATACTCTAGCACCCGTCAAGTACACTTTATAATCTCATATTTCTTGCTCGTTATCTCCCATTACCCTAATATAACTTACTCCTAGCACATCCAGGTGCATTCCCTTTGCTGACTCAGCCAGTACTACTTTCTTTTTTCCATAAGCCCCATTAATATTGATAGCTCCCCATCGAATTCCATTTCGTTCGCCAAGTTGTTTCCAGGGGAGTCCCTCGCCTGTCAAATGGGAGTGGGACTCAATTACTGCCATAGGTCCGAGGCTTGCTTAAATTGTTCTGAGCTCGGTAAATTCATGAAGCAGGATGATATCCTACTTACACATAGTCCAAGTGAAAATCTCTCCTCTAACGGATTATGGACCACCGGTGGATTGTATAGCCCTAACCGCCTGAGCACAAGGAGGGTCATGACTTAGAATATGTCCGAGATGCTCACTCCCATTCCATAGCAACAGGTATCCCGGCTCTCAGGACCACTTACTAGGCCACTCAGCCGTTGCCCATGGTTCACGAACTAGGACGTGACTACAGTAACCCACACCATGAACCATAAAATAATAATAATATTAATAATAATAATAATAATAATAATAATAATAATAATAATAATAATAATAATGTTCGCCTCTGTGGTGTAGTGGTTAATGTGATTAGCTGCCACCCCTAGAGGCTCGGGTTCGATTTCAGGCTTTGATACGGCATTTGAAAAGGGCCGGAACGTAGTCTAGTCAGCCTCGGGAGGTCAACTGAGTAGAGGGGTTTAATAATAATAATAATAATAATAATAATAATAATAATAATAATAATATTTGCTTTACGTCCCACTAACTACTTTTTAAGGTCTTCGGAGACGCCGAGGTGCCGGAATTTAGTCTCGCAGAAGTTCTTTAACGTGCCAGTAAATCTACCGACACGGGGCTGTCGTATTTGAGCACCTTCAAATACCACCGGACTGAGCCAGGATAGAGGGGTTTCAATTCCCACCTCAGCTATCCTCGAAGTGGTTTTCCGTGATTTCCCACTTCTCCTCCATGCAAATACCGAGCTGATACCTAACTTAAGGCCACGGTCGCTTCCTTGTCTATGCCTTCCGATCATCCCATCCCCCCACAAGGCCCCTGTTCAGCATAGCAGATGAGGCCACCTGGACGAGGTACTGGTTATCCTCAACAGTTGTATCCCCCAACCCAATGTTTCACGCTCCAAGACACTGCTTTTGAGGTGGTAGAGGTGGGATCTCTCGCTAAGTCCGAGGAAGAAACCAACCCTGGAGGGTAAACGGATTAAGAAAGAAGGAAGAATGTGATAAAGTGATACGTATCGACTTTAAAAAACAGACACATTGTATTGTAATTCACCCGACGTGACCCAAGCCAACCAATACAGACCAGACTTGAGCATCGGGCTGTGTGGCTCAGACAGTTGAGGTGCTGGCCTTCTGATCCTGACTTGGCAGGTGTGATTCTGGCTCAGTCCCGTGGTATTCGAAGGTGCTCAAAAACGTCAGCCTCATGTCGGTAGTTTTACTAAAACAGGCACCTCGGCGTCTCCGAAAACCATAACACTAGCTAGCGGGATACATTGTCAATAAAATTATTATTATTTACTTTTTTAGAATTTGCTTTACGTCGCACCGACACAGAGAGGTCTTGTGGCAACGATGGGACAGGAAAGGGCTAGGAGTAGGAAGGAAGCGGCCGTGGCCTTAATTAACTGTACAGTCCCAGCACTTGCTGGTGTTGAAATGGGAAACCTCGGAAAACCATCTTTAGGGCTGCCGACCGTGGGGTTCGAACCCACTATCTCCCGGATGCAAGCTCACAGCTGCGCGCCCCCAACCGCAAGGCCAACTTGCCGGGTTATCTTACTTGAGCTCTGTAATCTACTT
The DNA here is from genome assembly GCF_040414725.1 of Anabrus simplex. Classification (NCBI taxonomy): domain Eukaryota; kingdom Metazoa; phylum Arthropoda; class Insecta; order Orthoptera; family Tettigoniidae; genus Anabrus; species Anabrus simplex. Next base: position 362,431,770 of record NC_090269.1, on the reverse strand, counting down.
CATGACTCTAACCTGGTGGGCGTAAGCTTGTCGTACAACGAATGGTCTTATCACTGTCTCGTGGGGGCCCCTTTGGTTGCCTTGCAGGTATAATTGAACAGATGTGTTGTAATGAATAAAATTACTCTCGTCCAAAGAATTCTTCGACCTACAGTACTTGTGTGGATCAGTGGTCGTCACATTCACTGGGCCAGTGGAATACGAACTCCATGAGTGAAATTTTTCGTTACAAAAATTCGTCAGAAATGACCAGGATTAAAGGTCTGCATTGTCGGTCGAACGAAGGTAGTCATGTAGCTTACTTCGCTACTGAGTGTGGTCTGAACGACCGCTTGGCGCTCAGCAGTCTGAGCGAACGCATCACATTCGGTCCGATTGATTCACATTCGCTGCGAACATGGAACGGAAGTCCAAAGACAGGGTGAAAGCAAAACCTGAGGGGAAGTAATAATGATTGGTAAATTAAGAAAGGATGAAGAGCGAAGTGTGAGAGTACTTTTCACTAGTAACAAGTACGAATGGTCGACATGCAGGACATGTGCCATACCATGTGCTTCCTTATTAACATTTGCATCTACTGCCTCGTAGCCTATATGAAAAACACACATGTATTGAATGAGACCGAATACAGCGCGTCCATCAAGTACAGTACCACATGATGTCAAACAAAATATGTCAAAATGTGTGAAACAGATCTCTGTCCCTTTACGGTTGTTTCGGGAAGAGATTCCCTGATCTATGTCAAAAAAGAGTTAATGTTGGCGCAGACTATGGACGAATAAACTTTTTTTTGCTAGTTGCTTTTTACGTCGCACCGACACAGATAGGTCTTATGGCGACGATGGGACAGCGAAGGGCTAGGAGTGGGAAGGAAGCTGCCGTGGCCTTAATTAAGGTACAGCCCCAGCATTTGCCTGGTGTGAAAATGGGAAACCACGGAAAACCATTTTCAGGGCTGCCGACAGTGGGGTTCGAACTTACTATCTCCTGAATACTGGATACTGGCCGCACTTAAGCGACTGCAGCTATCGAGCTCGGTACGAATAAACGTTGCCGATATTCTTATGACAACAATTTATTTATTAATAATAATAATGTTATTTGCTTTTAGTCTCACTAAGTACTTTTGCGGTTTTCAGAGACGCCGAGGTGCAGGAATTTAGTCCCGCAGGAGTTCTTTTACGTGCCAGTAAATCTACCGACAGAGGCTGACGTATTTGAGACCGTCAAATACAACTGGACTGAGCAGGATCGAACCTGCCAAGTTGGGGTCAGAAGGCCAGCGCCTCAACCGTCTGAGCCACTCAGCCCGACAATTTATTTATTAACAGATCGCCTTTCTTATAGCGATCCCTTTGCATAGTGGAGAAACTACAGCACAGAATATTGAAAACTTGCTCTGCTGGCGAAGAAAATATTGTCTATTCCAGCCTCCAATGCGGTAAGTGGTAACCAAGTTAGTGACAAAAGGAACTCGCTTAACAAAGATAGAGTAAACGACTTTCGCTTGATTTATTCTGTACTAAAACAGATAACACAATAATGTTGAATGTTTTGACGATGGGGAAGACAGCACAAGTTAATGTTCCGTGTCTACTAACGAACGACAAGATTATCTCACAGTGTTTATATTGTAGTAAGTATGTAGTTACATTACTCATTGTCCGACTCGTTGGCTGAATGGTCAGCGTACTTAGGTTCAGAGGGTTCCGAGTTCGATTCCCGGCCGGGTCGGAGATTTTAACCTTCATTGGTTAATTCCAGTGGCCCGGGGGCTGGGTGTTTGTGCTGTCCCCAACATCCCTGCAACTCACACACCACACATAACACTATCCTCGACCACAATAACACGCAGTTACCTACACATGGCAGATGCCGCCCACCCTCATCGGAGGGTCTGCCTTACAAGGGCTGCACTCGGCTAGAAATAGCCACACGAAATTATATATTATTACATTACTCATTGCATATTTCGTTAAAAAATCTACACGGTGTCCGACATTTTATAGTCAGCCACTCTCCTTTCGTCGCTACTTTTAAATCTGTTCGCCGTAACTTCGTTGATGCTGTCCGCAAAGATATCAGCCGCCTTACCGCAGACTACACGCTGCTAGTCGACTCGCTCAAAGTCGACCGAGATACGAAATTGGTCGTTTGCAAACCTCGAGTCAGCATTTAAACCATAACCGCTTTGGCGAGAAGCAAGCCATCATGTTATTTAGGTATCACGTCCCCGCTCCTGTCACTCCCTACCAGGAAAGAGTTCGACATATTTCCTCTGTGAGCATTGCCTTTTAATATTATAAATTGTAGCTACAGTCCTAATATCCCACCAACATCGCATGTCTGGCAAGACTTCAAGAAACCTCAGAGGAAAGAGTTTCTGAAGAATTGAAGAGTCTACATTGGATTCCTCCTACTTATGGCTGTTTCTGCAGTTCTGTCAACGTCTAAGAAACACAATTAGAGTGCAGAAACTCAGAACAGCGAATGTCTCGATTAATTTTAACAGAACCGGACGAGTTGGCCGTGCGGTTAGGGGGCACGCAGCTGTGAGCTTGCATCCGGCAGATAGTGGGTTCGAATCCCACTGTCGGCAGCATTGAAGATGGTTTTCCGTGGTTTCCCATTTCAACCCCAGGCAAATGCTGGGGCGGTACCTTAACTAAGGTCACGGCCACTTTCTTCTCACTCCTAGCACTTTTATATCCCATAAGACCTATCTGTGTCGGTGCGACGTAAAGCAAATTGTAAAAAACACAAATTTAACTGAATGGAGATCTTCATATTGTTGATGAGGTTCTCATCGGTTTGCATGGCTCTCGAAAAAGGTGTATGGACCTAAATGGTCTAAACAACCAACGGCAGCAGCATCAGTTTCAGAAAATGTTGAGTTGCTGGGCCTTGGAAGTTCAATATTTTATAGAATACTTCTATAGGACCACGGGCTGAATCATGTCTACGTTGGCCACGGTGTTCTTTTTTTTTTTTTTTTGCTAGTTGCTTTACGTCGCACCGACACAGATAGGTCTTAGGGCGACGATGGGACAACAGATAGGTCTTATGGCGACGATGGGACAGGAAAGGGCTAGGATTGGGAAGGAAGCGGCCGCGGCCTTAATTAAGGTACAGCCCCAGCATTTGCCTGGTGTGAAAATGGGAAAACACGGAAAACCATTTTCAGGACTGCCGACAGTGGGGTTCGAACCTACTATCTCCCGAATACTGGATACTGGCCGCACTTAAGCTACTGCAGCTATCGAGCTCGGTGCCACGGTTTCTAAACAGTTGTATGTACACCATCAGTATGATCCTACTCCGTTCTCACTCGATATCAACACTTTATGAAATGTTGTTATATTTAAAACTTATTCTTCTCCTTATTCTCCGTATTATTATTAAACGTTAATAATATGTGTTAACAAAATAACCTCGTGCCCTCTAGGGGCGCAGCTCTTCCCAGATACGCCAATGGAGGTGATAATCATGTACCTTTTTAACCACATACCAATACTGCTAACATTATTAACTCTCTGGCAATACCGGTAATCGAACCCGGGCATTCGAGGACGACAGTTAATAGCATTAACCATTATACCACGTAAGTAGGCAATAACAGGACTCTAACGTCCCTCTAATTATTTCAGATTTTAAGAGACACCAAAGTGCTAACATTTTACCCTGAAGAGGTGTCCTACTCGTTGGATGAATATTCAGCGTACTGGCCTTCGGTTCAGAGGGTCCCGCGTTCGATTCCCAACAGGGTTGGGGATTTTATTCATTAGTTAATTCCAATGGCCAGGGGGCTGGGTGTTTGTGCTGTTCCCAGCATCCCTGAAACTCACACACCACACATAACACTATCCTCCACCACAATAACACGCAGTTAATTACACGTGGTAGATGCCACCCACCCTCATCGGAGGGTCTGCCTTACAAGGGCTGCACTCGGCTAGAAATATCCACACGAATTTAAAAATAAATTAAACACTGAAGAGGTGTTCTTTAATTTGTCATTAAGTCTAGTTACAAGGCCCTCTCTCAATTAATCACTCTTAAATTCCAACCTATTACACTGGCATTCGATCCCAAAACTTGAGCCTAGAAGGTCATTGCTCAACGAATACGCTATATAACTCACCTTATTCTTATTACTATTCTTCCTCCTCCTAATAGGCCTAATAATAATAATAATAATAATAATAATAATAATAATAAGTCTATAGATTTCAAGAGAAACCAGGATGACTAATTTTTTCCTAAAAGGGAAACCTTTAAGGTCACGTCTACAGTTACGCATCTTTCCCGATTTAAGGACTCATAAATGCAAACCGATTGTGCCTGGATTTGATCAAGCAACCTTCAACTAATAAGGTGAGCACTCAATCAGCAACGCAATATAACTATTCTTCTTCTTATGGCACACACATTTAATGTTACCATGTATTTGAGTTTCGTGGTGGTTTTGATGCAGGGTCACGCATTCCTTGAGTATGGCCCTGCGTACAGCAGTACATACCATCGTCTGAGACTAGCAATTGACTTGTTAAACCACTGTCCTTTCTCGGAATGAAAAATCAAACAACAATCAAACAAGCTAAAAGGAGCAAACAGGAGGACAAGAAACAAATGAGTTGGAAAGGTGGTCTCAAGGTAAGGTAGACCAGTGTAAATATCGGTGAGTAGGCATGTATATTTCAAGTCTCTTTTCTTTCTTTTTCCCTTCTGGGTTGAATCAACAGTCACCTTTAAAAGAAAGAATTTTAACAGAGCTAACAAAACGAAAGATGTTTCTTTTCTTGTTTTGGTCTGACTGCTGCAGCGGTTGCAGCGACCGCCATCTTGTGGGCAAACACTTGAACAGGTTCTAGATTACACAGACCAGGGCCGCTCGTTACCTAGCAGTGTTGATGTCACAGTCACCCTCATAGCCCACCCTGTAAGTGTCGTTGTGTCGGACGAAACTTTTCTAATTAGACCTCTACATAATTTACCCAGGTTATCTCGAATTTTTGGTATTCATTCTCAAGTTATATAAATCACAGTACACTGAAGTTGAATTAGAAAGATCCATAATAATAATAATAATAATAATAATAATAATAATAATAATAATAATAATAATAATAATAATAATAATAATAATAATAATAATTTCGTGTGGCTATTTCTAGCCGAGGGCAGCCCTTGTAAGGCAGACCCACCGATGAGGTTGGGCGGCATCTGCCATGTGTAGGTAACTGCGTGTTTTTGTGGTGCAGGATAGTGTTATGTGTGGTGTGTGAGTTGCAGGGATGTTGGTGATAGCACAAACACCCAGCCTCCGGGCCAATGGTATAAACCAATGATGGTTAAAATCCCCGACCCGCCCGGAAATCGAACCCGGGACCCTCTGAACCGAAGGCCAGTACGCTGACCATTCAGCCAACGAGTTGGAAATAATAATAATAATAATAATAATAATAATAATAATAATAATAATAATAATAATAATAATAATAATATCACAAGTAACGAGATAGTAGACAGAGCTATTTCCAGCAAATAAATAGATTAAGGAGTTTAGGGTTCCGGGGGAAAGATATGAAGCAAAGGAAATCTGTCTGGACGGAGTAAAGAAAGGGGGAACATACTGAAAGCAGGAAGAAATAGTGGAAACACAGGAAGGCAAGGAGAGGAAGAAAATCATGAATTTACTTCACGTGGTCAAAAACTGACCAAGATAGAAGATTTTAACGTTGAAAAAGTTTAGTAAGAAATTTCCTCAATTGTGCCGAACGTTGAAGGGAAAATGGACCCGGAAAAGTTTCAAATTGTGAGTCTTGGACAGCTCAGTCAAACTAAAAAGAAAATTCGAAAATCACTTCGATCTAAATGTAGTTCCGGAAAAGCAGCCTAAAATCGCTTGCTTCTTTACTTGTTTCCTTTTTTATTCAAATCCTAGCCAAACTAATTTATATAATTCCTTCTGCAATGTGTTCCTTGATCCAATATCCTCAGGAGTTTTCTGAATTTTTAAAATGTCTACACCTAATGTAGTTATAAGGGCATAAGTGAAACTCTGCATTGACTCACATTAGATAGAGTGGATCATGGGAGACTACTGGCAAAATTAAGTGCAGTTGGACTAGACAAACGAGTGACTGAATGGATTGCTATATTTCTAGAATTATATCTCAGATAATTAGAGTAGGCGAAGCTTTAACTGACCCTGTAATAATTAGGAGGGGATAGACCTTTATTGTTTCTTATATATATGTTAATGATACCAGTAAAGAAGTGGAATCAGAGCTAAGGTTTTCTGCAGATGATGTTATTCTGTACAGAGTAATAAATAAGTTACGAGATTGTGAGTAACTGTAAAATGACCTCGATAATGTTGTGAGATGGACACCAGGTAATGGTATGATGGTAAACGGAGTTAAAAGTCAGGTTGTGAGTTTCACAAATAGGAAAAGTCCTCTCAGGATTAATTACTGCGTTGATGGGGTGAAAGTTCCTTATGGGGAACACTGTAAGTATCTAATTGTTAATATAAGAAAAGATCTTCATTGGGGTAATCACATAAACAGAATTCTAAATAAAGGGTACAGTTCTCCGCACATGGTAATGAGGGTGTTTAGGGGTTGTGGTAAAGATGTAAAGGAGAGGGCATATAAGTCTCTGATAAGACCCTAACTAGAGTATTGTTCTAGTGTATGGGATCCTCACCAGGATTATTTGGTTCAAGAACTGAAAAAATCCAAAGAAAATCTGGTCTATTTGTTCTGGGTGATTTCCGACAAAAGAGTTTGGGCTGGGAAGACTTGGGAGAAAGAAGACGAGCTGCTCGACTAAGTGGTATTTTCCGACCTGTCAACGGAGAGATGGCCTGGAATGATATCGTCCCTGTTCTGTCAAAACGGCGAATGTTACAATGCTCTGCCTATCCATTATTTCCCTTAAGACTGGTCACGCTTTCCAGCCACATATTAATATTCAGTCCATCAGAACAATTTCCGTTGAGTTCATTTTCCTATGTGCGAGTGTAAAGGAAAATGAACTTTACTGTACCATACTGAAGGGATGTATGTTTTGCATGACATTTACCCGCTCCTAGAGTGTGATGTATTTAAGGTTCATTTTCCTTTACAGACGAGCATAGGAAAATGAACTCAACGAAAATTGTTCTGATGGACCGCATATCAATATATGGCTGGAAGGCGTGACCAGTCTTAAGGGAACTAATGGATAGGAAGAGCATTGTAACATTCGCCGTTTTGGCAGAACAGTGACTATATTAATAGACGAATAAGTATGAGTGGTATCTTCAAAAGTAGAAAAGATCACTATATAAAGATAAAGTTGTAAATAAAGAGGACAAATTGAGGCAAATAATCGTTTATAGCAAGGGGAATTAGGGATTGGAATAACTTACCCAGGGAGATGTTCAATAAATATCCATCTTCTTTGAAATCATTTAAGAAAAGGCTAGGAAAACAACAGATAGGGAATCTGCCACCTGGGCGACTGCCCTAAATGCAGATCAGTATTGATTGATTGATTGATTGATTGATTGATTGATTAGCGCTCGTAGTGGTAGAATAAGGCAAACTGCTAATGTAATCGAGCGAATATCGATGATTAAGAAAAGGGTTGTAACATTTAAGAATAAATAAATAATATATTCTCATACTTTATTATATTTGACTTAAAATTCGTAGCTAATATCCCTAGGATATTTTCGACATTGAGTTGCTTGCCTGAACTGTCGATGTTTTTACAAGTTCCTTTACGTAGCACCAACACAGATAGATCTTGTGGTACAACCCCAGCATTTGTCTGGTGTGAAAATGGGAGAACACAGAATCCCATCTTTAGGGCTGCCGACCGTGGGGTTCGAACTAAGATAGAAGAAAGAAGATACTACTACTACTACTACTACTACTACTACTACTACTACTACTACTACTACAGGTACGTTCGGCTCCATGGCTATCTTCTGGCCTTTAGTCCAAGGGATCCCGGGTTTGATTTGTGGCAGGATCGGGGATTTAACTTTTATTAGTTACAGTAGGCTAATTCTTCTGACCCGGAGGTAGGGATTTCGTGCCGCCTTAAGCATTAGAACTCATCCTAGGCAGGGCCTCGTGTTCAATAACGCGCAGATCGCCTACTTGGTGTATAATAATAATAATAATAATAATAATAATAATAATAATAATAATAATAATAATAATACGGTCAGAACAATCACGAGCCGTCTCTTTTTGTGGGTAAAATTTAGGTTGCTTGCGTGACAATTTCAAAATTTCCTTTCCTTGCACCAGATGGCAGGGAGACGAATCTCTTTTGGGTGATGTAGGCTAAGTTTTAATTAATTTTGTCGAGTTACCCCATGCCGACATCTTACGAATATGGAATGTAGAATGGTCCTTTCTCTGTCAATCAAACAACCTACTGCCTGTATCGGCTTTGAATCTACGATCCTGTGATCCGGCGGACGACGCACTACCTCTGATCTACAGAGGGAGTTACAGCTACCCATTCTCACCTTACTAATTTAACATGTTAGTTGATGAGGTAATTTCTCTGATGAGAAAAGGTAACAAGAGGAATTACATTTAATAGACTATGACTACTAAAATGTTCTCATTCCGTACCCTGATGACCGAGCAAGCTGGCCATACGGTTAGGATCGCATAGCTGTGAGCTTCCATTCGGGAGAGAGTGGTATCGAACTCCACGGTCGCCAGCTCTCAAGATGGTTTTCCGTGGTTTCTCATTTTTACACCAGGCTAATGATGCGGATTTACCTAAGCTGTAACTAAGGCCAAAGTCGCTTTCTTCCCACTCCTAGCCCTTTCCTATCACATCGTCTGCATAAGACCTCTCTGCGTCGGTGTGACGTAAAGCAAATTGTATAAAACTCCGTGTGAAGGGAAATGATAAACACTTTGTACTATCCAGGTCGTTACCGAACTCTGAAAGATTTTATAGTGTGTACAATTTAAATTGGTGTTTGATATCTTTTAATATGTTGTTATTTGTTTGTATATCTATAGGGTTATTTGACCATTTCTTATTGTCATTTCATTCCATTATAATGTACGGTATCTGTTAGCGAGAGCTGAAAAGAAAGGTTTCATACAAGTAGTATATTGCAAGATACATATTCAATTAACTTAACGAATTACTTGAGCGCTAACGACAACAGCAAGCGTTATTTACTCACCCCAAACGGAGGCTGGCTTATTCCTGGAATTTCAAGACACTAGCTAACCAAGTCCAACGTTTAAGACTTTCCTCTTTCGCTTCAATTTGAATACGGCAACACCCCTTGAGTCTGTAGCGTGAGACGCTATGTACGAGGCGGCAAAGCTCGGTATATGAAGAAGAGGCTACTATAATGGATTTGATGGAGGGATTGATTGATATAGAAGAGGTAGAGTAAACTTCAATGTGATTGGAACATGGAATGTATCAACGGAGGAGTCCATTAAGTTGATAAATACGAGAGACTTAGGCCCCTCAGTCTCAGTTGGCATTAGTATTTCGAGAGTCTCACATGGTATTGTAACTTAGGTAGAGCCACATGATATTAGATCAGTAGAGAGACTTACTTGTGAATTGCGGTGGCAATGACTCATTGCATTGCGGCGGCAGAACTGTTATACTTTTATTTCTTGTACTTTGTACGTTAACTCATGGCGAGTTACATCATTCGACTACTTGTAGTCATATTTTCCAGTCCGGAACGGACAAGAGAACTATTGCGTCCCAGATAGGCATAGATAGATTTTCATATCTAGAGTAAGAATCAATTTAATTGCAAAAAAAAAAAACCTATCTTGGAATTTTCTCCACTCTAAAGCGCCCATGGTGGTCTGCTTTATAGATATTGGTGTATTAGGGAGTGGTAATGTTAGAGAAGACGTCTTTCACCTCTTGACTGACGCACGCAACAGGCAGACCAATACTAAGATGACAAGATGAGCAACCCACATGATGAAAGGCAACAACCACGGAACCAGCCCATATCAGAAGGTTGTCCACATGATCGAGTCTGCAATCGGTGAGCGTTTGATTAAATTGCGCAAGCATTCGCGGAGTCAATTAAAGTTAATGAGTCACATTTCGATCAGTAATCTTTCAGTTCTTGGTACATTACCAGCATTTCACTTTCACTTAATTAAATTATTTTCTTTGCTTTTTTAATTAATTCAGATTACATTAATCATCTTTGTTCCTCAAGATAGTACTTAAAGGTTAATGTCCTATACACTACCCCTAGGATTATCTCGTGCCTCTCCTTTTAAATATAAGTTTTGACCTAGAGCCTTCAGCTCTGGTCTGGCGCCCAATCACCTTACAAGAGAGAACTAACATTAATTTTTAGATTGATAACCTTGGAACTATTTTAATTAGAAGTAATTATTTGAAGTATCAGAATCTATGTTCTATAGTGTGGGTACGTCGCAGTTAAGCAGATGTTTGAAGGGAGTAATTGGTAATATGCGAAATGTCGCTCGTCCGTGGTGCAAGAACGCGTCCACCACAACTTGTGTGAACTATCTTCTTCTTTCTCTCCCGCTTTTCCCACACTTGTGGGTTCGCGGGTGTGAACTTCTTAGCACATATGGATTTGGTCCTGTCTTATGGCTGGATGCCCTTCCTAACGCCAATCCTATATGGAGGGATGTAATCACTATTACGTGGTGGGATCAGTGGCTCAGACGCTGAGGCGCTGGCCTTCTGAAACCAACGTGGCATGTTCGATCCTGGCTGAGTCCGGTGGTATTTGAAAGTGCTCAAATACGTCAGCCTCGTGTCGGTAGATTTACTGGCAAGTAAAAGAACTCCTGCGGGACTAAATTCCGCTACCTCCGCGTCTCCGAAAACCGTGAAAGTAGTTAATGGGACGTAAAGCCAATAACATTAACTATTGCGTGCTTTTGTGGTGGTTGGTACTGCAGTATGTTGTCTGAATATGAAGAGGAGAGTGTTGGGGCACATACAAACACCTTGTTAATCACGCGTGATTAATATCCTCGACCCGGCCTGGCATCAAACTCGGGATCCTCGGAACTGAAGACCTCAACTCTGATCATTCAGCCAAGGAGTCGAACATGTGAGAACTATAATTGCAGAAATAAACACAACACTAAATTTACAATATGTCAAATTATACTTCATTGCAAGGGAAGCGTGGTCGGCAGATACTGTACTTACATCGTCGCTGCGGTGTCAAGATCGCAAATGTGACAATTCTCTTCCTATCCAGTATTTTCCTTAAGACTGGTCAGTCCTCCCAGCCACATATGGATATGTAGTCCATCAGAACAAATTTCGTTGAGTTCATTTTCCTATGCGCTTGTACCGTACTGTAGGAATGTGGCCTCGCATGATATATTTACCCACTCCTGAAGCCTCGTGGCTCAGGCGGCAGCGCGCCAACCTCTCACCGCTGGGTTCCGTGTTTCAAATCCAGGTCACTTCATGTGGGATTTGTGGTGGACAAAGCGGAGGCGGCGCAGGTTTTTTCCGGGTACTCCGGTTTTCCCTGTCATATTTCATTCCAGCAACACTCTCCAGTATCATTTCATTTCATCTGTCATTCATTAATCATTGCCCTAGAGGAGTGCGACAGGCTTCGGCAGCCGGAACAATTCCTATCCTCGCCGCTCCGCTAGTTGGGGGCTTCATTCATTCCATTCCTGACCCAGTCAAATGACTGGAAACACCTGACGATTTTCATTTACTCACTGCTAAAATATGATGCATTTAAATTTCATTTTCCTTTACAGTGTCGCATAGGAAAATGAACTCAAGGAAAATATTCTGATTGACTGCATATCAGTATGTGACTGAGAAACGTGACGAGTCTTAATGGAAGTAATAGATAGGGGGTGCATTGTTAGATACGTGGTATTGACGCAGCAACGATGATATGTGTTGCGGGTCAGTATTTCTGCCACAGCGGATCTTCCAGGCGCCACGACGATGTATATGGTATCGTACTGGTGTACAATTGGCTTTACGACAGGCAGAGGATACAGTGCAGGTATTCTACCGCCCCCACCCACAGGGTGGCCATCTTGTGATGACGTCTTGTCCATTACGTCAGTTATCGCGGTCACGTCTTGTGTACTCGTCCTTCTTCTTTAGGATAATATATAAACTATTCCCGTATATGTAACATTGCATGAAAGGGGTCGCATCGATTGTTGCAGGATACCCCCAACCACAATTCGAATCACGTTTCAAGTCAAAAGCTGTAAGTTGGTAAATCTAGAATATTCTCTGCAAACGGGTAACTGGAATCGTTTCTGTGCCTTGTACAACACATGATCTATGCAACTGGAAACAGCGGCTGGTTTGATAACATCGATGAGTTTCAGATGGGAGATAATTTTTATACCTGGTACCTTTGACAATAAGATGACAAAAAAAAAGTAAAGGAAGGGAACTAGACTGGTCAGTAACAGTCCACAGTTAACGGATTCTCTTTCAGTGTGTAAAGTCCTCACATCTGTGATTAGGTTCTAAAGTTACTTTGGTCAAACCGAATAATCAAGATATGATAAGTTTAAGATCGTTAAAATAAATGACGAGATATTAAACTCCAAATGAAATAAAAACAAAGAAACCCACGGCACTTAACGTCCTTGAAATGGCCTTGGTATGCCCAGAGACCGCTGCTCAGCCAGAAGGCCTGCAGATTACGAGGGGTCGTGTGGTCAGCACGACGCATCATTTCGGCCGTTATTCTTGGCTTTCTAGACCGGGGCCGCCATCTCGCCGTCATATAGCTCCTCAGTTCTAATCACGTAGGCCGAGTAGACCTAGAACCAGCTCTCAGGTCGAGAGAAAAATCACTGACCTGGCCAGGAATCGATCCCGGGGCCTCAGGGCGAGAGGCAGGCACGCTATCCCTACACCACGGGGCCAGCCGCAATGAAATACTTCTTTTGAAAATACTGAATAATTTTAAATATCGTCGCTGCCAGGACAAAACCTCCTATGTGAATTATTTCAGCTTAGTACTTTGGCCGGTAAGGTTCTGTCATTTAAGGTGCAATATTGTGTGAATATTGTCAAGGTATTCTCGCTCTTCATAATGTATGTGCTGCGTGTCAGTATATCTCAAAAATATTATCACATAGGAGGTTTTATCCCGGCAACGACGATATACAGAATGTCCACGTCCACGTAAGGAAAATGAACACAACGAAAATTGTTCTGATGGACTACGTATCCATATTGATGGCTTTCTTTGAAAACCTCGCAAGCCGCAATGTTCTTCCTACCCATTATATTCCTTAAGACTGGTTTCGCCTCCTAACCACATATTTATATGCAGTCATCATCACCATCATCTGTTTACCCTCCAGGTTCGGCTTTTACCCTCGGACTCAGCGAGGGATCCCACCGCTACCGCCTCAAGAGCGGTGTCCTGGAGCTCCACACTCTTGGTTGGGGATACAACTGGGGAGAACGACCAGTACCTCGCCCAGGCGGCATCACCTGCTATGCTGAACAGGGGCCTTGTGGAAGGATGGGAAGATTGGAAGGGATAGGCAAGGAAGAGGGAAGGAAGCGGCCGTGGCCTTAAGTTAGGTACCATCCCGGCATTCGCCTGGAGGTGAAGTGGGAAACCACGGAAAACCACCTCTACTCAGTTGACCTCCCGATGCTGAGTGGACCCCGTTCCAGCCCTCGTACCACTTTTCAAATTTCGTGGCAGAGCCGGGAATCGAACCCGGACCTCCGGGGGTGGCAGCTAATCGCAATAACCACTACACCACAGAGGCGGACTATATGCAGTCCATCAGAATAATTTTCGTTATGGTCATTTTCCTGGGCTGGTGTGTAAAGAAAAATGAACCTTAAATACATCATACTGCAGCAGTGTGTTAAATTCGCTTTGCAAACAACATCTCTACAATACGGTACGGTAAGGTCCATTTTCGTTTACACTTTAGCATAGAAAATGAACACAGCGAAAATTATTCTGATGGACTGCATATAAATATAAGACCGGGAGGCGTGACCAGTCTTTAACGAATACAATGGGTAGGGAGAATGTTTGGACATACGAGGTTTTAAAAGAAAACCGTCGATATGTTGCTGGGCGGCGTGACCATCCTTAAGGATAATAATGGATAGAAAGAACATTATGGGATACCAGGTTTTGTTTGTGAAGTGATGATATTACTGAGGACAGCTCAAAGTGCCCGAACCGTATAATTGTACGCAAACAAGTTATTGAGGAAATCTGGAGGCTCTTCAACAATAGGAATTGACGGCCCTAATGTTATTGAAGCCACCTGAAAGCGCTTCAACAATTTATCTAAATAAACGGCTGTCATGTTACTGAGAACGTGTCAAGGTGTTCCATAGAGGTAATTGAATGGCTCATGTTGCTAAGGATGGTTGAAGACCCTCTAACGACTTAACTGAGTGACTCATGTTGCTAAGAATGGTTGAAGACCCTCTAACGACTTAACTGAATGACTCATGTTGTTAAGGATGGTTGAAGACCCTCTAACGACTTAATTGAATGGCTCATGTTGCTAAGAATGGTTGAAGACCCTCTAACGACTTAACTGAATGACTCATGTTGCTAAGAATGGTTGAGGACCCTCTAACGACTTAACTGAATGACTCATGTTGCTAAGAATGGTTGAGGACCCTCTAACGACTTAATTGAATGGCTCATGTTGCTAAGGATGGTTGAAGACCCTCTAACGATTTAATTGAATGGCTCATGTTCCTAAGAATGGTTGAAGACCCTCTAACGACTTAATTGATTGGCTAATGTTGCTAAGGATGGTTGAAGACCCTCTACCGACTTAATTGAATGACTCATGTTGCTAAGAATGGTTGAAGACCCTCTAACGAGTTAATTGAATGACTCATGATGCTAAGAATGGTTGAAGACCCTCTAACGACTTAATTGAATGCCTCATGTTGCTAAGAATGGTTGAAGACCCTCTAACGACTTAATTGAATGACTCATGTTGCTAAGAATGGTTGAGGACCCTATAACGACTTAATTGAATGACTCATGTTGCTAAGAATGGTTGAAGACCCTCTAACGTCTTAATTGAATGGCTCATGTTGCTAAGAATGGTTGAAGACCCTATAACGACTTAATTGAATGGCTCATGTTGCTAAGGATGGTTGAAGACCCTCTAACGATTTAATTGAATGGCTCATGTTGCTAAGAATGGTTGAAGACCCTCTAACGACTTAATCGATTGGCTAATGTTGCTAAGGATGGTTGAAGACCCTATAACGACTTAATTGAATGACTCATGTTGCTAAGAATGGTTGAAGACCCTCTAACGACTTAATCGATTGGCTAATGTTGCTAAGGATGGTTGAAGACCCTATAACGACTTAATTGAATGACTCATGTTGCTAAGAATGGTTGAAGACCCTCTAACGACTTAATTGAATGACTCATGTTGCTAAGAATGGTTGAAAACCCTATAACGACTTGATTGAATTGCTCATGTTGCTAAGGATGGCTGAAGACGCTCTAACGACTTAATTGAATCACTACCGGGCGAGTTAGCCATGCGGTTAGAGGAGCGCGGCTGCTAGCTTGTACCCGGGAGATAGTGGGTTCGAATCCCACTATCGGCAGCCCTGAAGATGGTTTTCCGTGGTTTCCCATTTTCACACCAGGCAAATGCTGGGGCTGTACCTTTATTAAGTCCACGGCTGCTTCCTTCCAACTCCTAGGCCTTTCCTATCCCATCGTCGCCATAAGACCTATCTGTGTCGGTGCGACGTAAAGCCACTAGCAAAAATAATTGAATGACTCATGTTGCTAAGGATGGTTGAGGACGCATGGACAAGGTAATTTTTTTACTGTTATTAACAGTGGAGAATTTATGCCGTTCTTGGCTAATAAAACGAAGTGAATCACTACTGGGAACACCTCCTTCAATTTGTACAACTCATCTCCTACCCGTCTCCATAATTTCCATTTGAGGTTACCACATGGACATTTAATCTGATTATAGACCTACCGACCATATCTAGTCATATTCTGTATCCGGTAAGGAAGGGAATACGAATGGTCATCGTTATAACAATACTGTAAAACTACCTACTACCTGAATTCACTGTAATGTAAAACTCATTATATCAGTCATCGCCGAAAGGGCGCACAGGGGTTCGTTGGTAGGAAGCGAGGAAACTGATGATAGATATCCTCAGTGAGAGTGTGTGTGCGTTTTATACCCCGCAGGTGACAGACACTACGGGCAACGCTCGCTTGTCTATCAGATAGTGGTGCTCAACAAAACCCCAGCCATTGTCATCACAATAACAGCCCGATTTTTTATTACCAGTTATGACACACCAAATTAGGATCCAATAACGCAACAGCCAAAGCATGAAGCCGGCAGCTCTACCACACACTAGACTACAGTTGATAATAAATATGGACATCATATTTCCTGCCATGAATATACACACACACACCCTCCTCGAACAATGCGCCCGGATTAACGATATGAAACCACAGAATAGAAAATAAGCTGCATTTTGCATTTTATTATGTTTTATATTTATGGAAAAAATATATGTGTTGAGAGAGAGAGGGAGGGTGCGGCGGGGAAAAAATGGGCATGAGCTACTCTTATAACAAGTATAGTGAAGTGAGGTTTGGGGGGAGAACAATTGACTGTTGTGTGTTTTTCTGCGCATGCCTACAGAGCCCCCATCATTATAGTGGTGACCTGCAATCAATAGATACTATATAATTAACATATTGTTCATTTTCTCATTGGATCACGAGTTGGAAATATCACCCGAATACTCATATGACATCCAGAAGGGCATCCCATCTTAACCCGGTAATAATAATGGCTTCCGAAGAGTCCTGGGTCAGGTCTACCGAGCTGACGCCGTATAGGCGATCTGCGCGTCTATGAGGATCGTGTCCTACCTATTTATTTATTTATTTATTTATTTATTTATTTATTTATTTATTTATTTATTTATTTATTTATTTATTATGGCTTCTTTCATGTGGCGAAGTTAGGGCACACAGCCCTCTCTTACACTTAACCACAATGCAACAAATAATATTAAGGTTGCCTATTACTAATTATACTAACTGCACTACTTATACTATTTCCTAAATTAAGCTTAAGTTACCCACGCACACAATATGCAGCTTATTAGCTTATTAGCTCGTTACTTCAGTCCTCTTTTCTATCTCACACAGACACTTGAACACACACTTACAATGTACACACTTATCAACTACCCTTACGTTTACATTATATAAAACTAACAGAAACAATTTTTAATTTTACAATTACCAATCACACGCACACAATACACACCAATACACACTTCAATCGGTAACTCTCAACAGGAAGTCTCGGCAAGATATTTTAAATTTGAGGAAGGAGTCAATGCCCCTGACACTTACTGGCAGGGAATTTCAAAGCCTGGAACCGGTTACAATGAAAGATTTATTATACACAGAAGAGTGGTGAAGAGGAATAGCTAGAGTGGAGCCCGAGCGAGTGTTACGATTATGGAAGGAAGAGAGGAAGTGAAGTTTAGATGAAATATAGTGGGGGGAGTTACTATGCAGGAGTTTAAGACAATTATATGATATTCACGTCTCTTATCAGGTTTTAACCAGTGCAGTGCTTGATAATAAGGAGTAATATGCACATCATACCTTAGGTTAAAAATGAATCTAAGGCAACAATTCATAATACGCTGCAGTTTCCTAGTTTGTTCTTTAGTAGCGTCTACCAAGGTAACATCACAGTAGTCAAGGATAGGAAAAATTAGGGTCTGTGTTAATCTTTGCCGCATGTTTAGTGGTATAATATCTTTGTTTAATTTCAGTGGGTGTAGAGTAGCAAACACCTTCTGACTTACGTTTTTGATATGTTCTGTCCAATTTAGAGTTTCAGTCATAGTCACCCCAAGATTTCTCACTGTTTTACTGTACGGAATTGTGCTATTATTTATTTGTAAAGGAGGAATGATCGAATCGTTGATCTTGTGTAGGAGCTTCTGGGAACCGACAATGATAGCTTGCGATTTTGATGGATTTATGAGAAGTCTGTTTGCGAGAGCATATTCACTGAGTTTTTTCATGTCATCATTTTTGCATTTTACTGCGTTTGGTAATTCGCTTAAGCTGCAATGGTAATAAATTTGGAGATCATCAGCATATAGGTGATAATTACACGTTTTTAGAGAAGATGAAATGCCATTGATATACAATGTAAAAAGCAACGGTCCTAAAATACTACCTTGTGGCGTGCCAACTTTCCTTGTACGCCATTCTGGATTTCTTTCGCGAGTTATCACCCGCTGCCTCCGATCTTTCAAATATGACGTAAGAAACTTCAGTACTATGATGAATTCTAATAATGAAGATGGCACACACTCCCAGGCCCCGAGCCATCGGAATTAACGAATGAAGGTTGAAATCCCTGAACCGGCCGGAAATCGAATCTGTGGCCCTCTGGACCAAAGGCCAGCACGCTAAATATTTAGCTATGGAGCCGAACGTCTTAACCCTATCAAAACCTAAAACGAGTCAGGGTGGCTCCAGCAATCCCTGAGATACCTGATAAGAGCTGAATATTTTTATTATTATTTCTTTCTTTCTTTTTTAATTCGTTTACCGTTCAGGGTTGGATTTTCCCCCAAACTCGGTGAGGAATCCCACCTCAACCGCCTCAAGGGCAGTGTCTTGGAGCGTGAGACATTTGGCCGGGGATGAAACTGGGTAGGAGTACCAGTACCCCGCCCAACTGACCTCACCTGGTATGCTGAACAGGGGCCTTGTGACGGGGAGGGAAACATCGGAAGGGATAGAAAAGGAAGAGGGAAGGAAGTGGCAGTGGCGTTAAGTAAGGTACCATCCCAGCATTTGCCTGGAGCAGAAGTGGGGAAACCATGGAAAAACACTTCGAGTATGGCTGAGGTGGGAATCGAAACCATCTCTATTCACTTGACCTCCCGAATCTGAGTGAACCCCGTTCCAGTCCTGGCATCACTTTTCAAATTTCGTGGCAGAGCCGGGGATCGAACCAGGACCTGTGGATGTGGCAGCTAATGGCACTAAACACTACACCACAGAGGCGGGCTTTAATGTTATTAACGTATTCATGTGAACATTTTCCCTTCTTCTTCTTTTCCCCCTCAGGTAGGGTCTGATTTCGTCGCTATTTTCCATTATTCTATCTTATATTGTTTATTCTTATCAGCAGCGGTGTTATTATAGACCCTCTGTCTTGTTAACATGGATATGCTTTTAGGCTGGTGGTCTAGCGTCATCAAATCCCGCCACCACTGTAACCATGGCAACCAGTGTTGTTCTTTATCTATGTAGGCCTACAGTATATTAGGTCACCAGCGACATCTATACGTTGCTTCGTGAGAACGAGTACCATTTACTACCTATCGTACTAGGTGGTGATTTGAACATCGATCTGAAGTCAGCACCTGGTGAAGAGTTTCTGTCTCTCATGCGTGATACGTTCGCCCTTCGAATTAAATAATAAGCCAGCCATTTCCAGCACGACGAGTAGTATACACACACCGATGTTGTGCTCAGTCACCACGTAAACGACTTAACAACCCAACAGTACGTTTCGTTCTTTTCCTATCACCGTCAGTTACTGAGTATAACTAATGTACCCAAAACCCACGTCTGTACATTAATGTGTAAATACATTTTTGTTTCATACCATCAGTATTTATATCGACGCCTAAGACGCAATACCTCGTAAGTCACAATGCCCTTCCTACCCATTATATTCTTAAACACTGGTCACGCCTCCAAGTCACATATGTATATCGCCGCTCCTAGGCTAAAACGAGTAGACTCCCTGGCTCAGGCGGCCTCCCACCGCTGGGTTCCGTGGTTCAAATCTCGGTCACTCCATGTGAGATTTGTGCTGGACAAAGTGGAGACAGGACAGGCTTTTCACAGGGTACTCCGGTTTTCACTGTTATCTTTCATTCCAGCAACACCATCATTTCATTTCATCTGTCAGTCATTAATCATGGCCCCAGAGGAGTGCGACAAGCTTTGTCAGCCGCCACAATTCTTATCCTCGCCGCAAGATGGGGGCTTCATTCATTCCATCTCTGACCCGGTCACTGACTGGAAAATAGGTTGTAGGTTTTCATCCCTATGCTAAAATCGCGAATGTGACAATGCTATTTCTATCTATTGTCTTCCTTAAGACTGGTCACGTCTCCCAGACACATATTGAACCCTTGAACTTACAATTAAGGGTTCAATATGGACATGCAGTCCATCAGAACTATCTTCGTTGAGTTCATTTTCCTATGAATGCGTGTAAAGGGAGGTGAACCTTACCATACCGTACTGTGGGGATGTATGTTTGCATGACATATTTTATAATGTTATTTGCTTTACGTCCGAGTAACTACTTTTACGGTTTTCGGAGAGGCAGAGGTGCCAGAATTTAGTCCCGCAGTAGTTCTTTTACGTGCCAACAAATCTACCGACACGAGGCTAACGTATTTGAGTGCCTTCAAATACCACCGGACTGAGCCAGGATCGAACCTGCAGAGTTGGGGTCAGAAGGCCAGCGCCTCAACCGTCTGAGCCACTCAGCCCGGCATGACATATTTACGCAATTCTACAGTATACTGTATATGAGCTCATTTTCCTTTGTACACAAGCATACCAAAATGAATAAAACGGAAGTTGTTCTCATGCACTGCAATTCCATACGGGGTTGGGAGGCGTGACAAGTATTGTGCCTGTCCGGGGCTTCAGTGCACAATAATAATAATAATAATAATAATAATAATAATAATAATAATAATAATAATAATAATAATAATAATAATAATAATAATAATAATAATAATAATTCGTGAGTGCATCGGCCGAATGGAGAATACGTGATGAGATCTTCGACGAACGGCCCTAGAATCGAATTCTCATCATCCCTACTTCAGAATAACCACGGCTATAATTTTAGAGCATTCCAGGTCTATGGTACGTTCGGACTAATGGGCATTAATAAATTATTTATAAGTAGGGATCTCAATATAGAAGAGGAATACAACGTCACTACTAAATCAGAAGAATGATGTTTAAAATTTTATGAATATGAGATTTATTATCAACTGAGAAAGAACATCCACAACTAAAACGAAATGTGCCATATAACATTTGATCACAAAATTAAAAAAAGGCGGGATTCATATTGATGAAATTATTATTTAATTGTCTTGTGGAATTAGTATTCCACACCAATAATCCCGATATTTAGAGGCCTTTCACTTGTTACTACCTCTATTATTCACAACATTGTTAGGCATTTATTAATTAATTAATCAATTAATTATACATAATAATCGGCACTATAATGATCACCCCTCTGGATATCATCCCAGCTTTCTATTCATGAACTGTAGTTTTGAAATATTATAATTTCTTGTGATCATATCATTACGCGATCAAGGTTTAAGACAGTATGTTAATTATGACAAGCACATTCCAAGATATCTGAAAGTCATGTTCAGCCCTAATAACTAACTTCATTATTATTTACAAAGGTGTAACTAATCGCATAGGCATATTTCGCCGGGATTTAAAAAAATACCATTTGATCAATTAACATAAAATAATACTGGGCTTATGGATGACGCGTGGACAATAACACGATATTTTACATGTAATAATACACTCAACTACTACCAAACATATAATATGACCCTTTATCATATATACAAGATTATATGGAGGGAATGATCCTTCCATTACCAAAATAATAGCAATGATACACGTTGCCCTAGATGGGGTCGAACTCATGGTCTTCTCACTGCAGGATGCATGTTTTGAATTTCTAGATCGGATAGAATTAACAAAAATAAAATTGGGAGAAAGTCTATTGTTCCTACTATATTAATTCAGTCGCGGTGACAATTAACTACTCTATGCGTAAATGTCCGTCGGATATTGTTAGAAAGTAAATGGCCATTGAACACTCCACAGTCAAGGCTTGTAACGTGCCCACAGCTTCATCAGCCCTTGTATCCAGCTGGCACTTTCTCTAGCGTAACGGTACTTTCGTACGCCTCCCTTTCATACAGTCGGGGGAAGATATCTCTCTTTAATAAGCTGCCTCGATATAAAATTCGGGCCAACACGGCTTCTTCAAGCTCAACGCTAACATGTTAATTCTCACATGGTTCTACTCAACCTAATCCCGATATAACTAGCGTGGTGCAATTCTTCACGCTTTGTATAAATTATCTCTGGCACATATTTATATCGCCTTGACTATCAATCGACAAATATTCACCGACCATCACTTCCGGCTCAATACCACAAATACTCGCATATACTCACATAAGGGATATTAATTCATTCCATTCTATAAAAAAATTACATATTAAATTCACGATCTAGAAATTATACTCGCATCTAAAAACATCATTTGAACTCCTCATATGCTCCGTCTTATACATGACATACAAGTCATCCTCGTATTCTTTGAAGAGGCAGAGCATCTCATTTTATCATAAGATTTGGGATTACCTAGATGGATACCACTTCCATCTATCATAACACTTCTTGAAGACAAAAATAAATCATTACAGGAATCTTATAACTAACATGCATTACTTTCCAAGGGGTTTAAATTAACTGCTGGTCCTCATGCCAGTAACAAACTTCCTACTACACAAGCTAAAAGTTTTAATCCCTTCGAACAGCCTGCGATCATCATTCACATTTTTAATCTACTTGACATGCTAATCCTAACTATGTACAGGAGGGAAATGACTTTCAAACATAGTAAATTTGAAAATGCACTTATCTAGGGTGATCATTCTTGTCCGAGGAAGCACACTCATAACAGCTTAAGCCATCATCTTGCTGCCTTTGATGTCGTGAGGTCCTTGGTTCGTTTCCGGGATGAACTTCATCTTGTAGAATTCACCACGCATAATAATCCTGGAGGTATCCAACAGAATGAGATGCTGGGTAGGTAAGTGACTCGTGTATTCTCTTCCCAGACCAGCGATTACTCATTCCAATATGCAAAGGGGAAAAAACTATGGTTATAATTGGGTCAACTTGTAATACGCACTACATTCAGGCATGGTTAAATTTATCCCAATATTGCTGAACTATCACGTATTCACTTGCACTGTAATACAACGTTAAGGGTCACTAACTTGCTTATTTCACATCCCCTCACAATGTAAGACAACTCACATCCACGTTTGTACTTTCAGCAGACGCTGCCCAAATTATTATTATTATTATTATTATTATTATTATTATTATTATTATTATTATGCGTAAATCGAAATTTCTTGAACAAATTCACTTTTTCAACGTTCTAATTGTAATTCCAATTGTGCTCCCACAACACTACACTGTATTTGACTAGTAGTGAATTAATCTAGCCACACACGAATTCATCGAACATATATAACAGTAGCTTGAATGCTACGTAGCTCATAACAGGTGGGTTATTTCCTCGTTCACTATCCTCGGTGATTACACCATGATACAAAATGTTATAAATACACCAAATTTACACAATAAGTGCACGTCAATAATCACTGCGCTTAAATAATGATTTATGCAGTACTTCTGCTAGTTAAATCTCACAATTGCAGTACTTCATCACTTAATGAAAGTATTACACAATCTCACAGGTCGTGCAAAATATTAACACGTCTGAACAGCACGGAGACACATTAGATAGTGGGTAAGTGGTCTCCTGTCCGATTTCTTTTGTAAGACAGAGGAAAAAATCAAGAGTGGGAGTTAACTACGCCTTCATGTCGGGGGTCACTTCCGTAAAAAGCCGTTTGTCGGCGTTTATCTGCATATCAAAAGATAGCTCTGACCTTCCATATTTTACTGATCGAATCTTATTCTCTTAGGATCGGCGGTTTAATTATAATCGCCAAAGCGTCATTTACCACTTGTGGAATGATTGACTTACGTCTTGCCAAACTCCAGGATAGGCTCACCCCGCCAGACCTGTGACGACGTTCTGTAATTCTCTGCACCGATTCAGATCACGTAATCAATGATAAGTTGAATAACTGGAAGATGTTTCGTTGTCATCTTTAACTAAATAATTCCTTGATCATGACAAGCTCTTATTCATGAATATTAGATGCGTAAGTCAATAATCACATGATTCTTCTTCTTATTATTAATATTGAAAATTCTGAAACAAATGAAGGTTTTGGTTGGTATCACTAAAATCACCAACAAATATTTAGGGAGTTACTTCTCCCTAAGTTAACCCGACTTATTAAGCATGGCTCGCGGGCTGTCACATGATCTTTTACTCCTTCCAACTCACTCGCACAGGAGAGAGAAACATCCTAATTGCTGGCTAGCGTATGACTCGCCCTTGTCATTACGCGCACAGAGCCTCTTGTCCTCTAAAGTAGCAGCGCATCGTTCGTATACCGTGCAGCACTGTGGTCTGCTAGCTTTGCGGCTAAACGTCGCAGAATGACGCGGACAACGGCATATTATTGATATGGGATGTCACGATATGGTATCTAAAGTACCGTGAACGGTCACAGTATTAAGGAGAGTAATTAACAGGAAGTGCATTGTGAGATACAAGGTATTGCTTCTTAGGCGACGATATTTTTTTCGTAAAAATATCTTAATCGAATTTCTACACTCATGTACTCTATTACAGACACTCGCTGGTTTTATCCGCTACACGTAAAAGCATAGAATTGGGATACGAACGCGCTCTTACGTCCTTTAAGCACAAATGATGGCGTGTGGCCTCCGAAGTGGACTGATGCAGGTCTCTCGAGTTAACGCCGTATAGGAGACTTGCGCATCTGTGAGGATGGAGCCCTACCTATGATGAATTATAATGATGAAGATGGCACACACAACCAGCCCCGGAGCCAACGGAATTAATTCCCCGTCGGCAATCAAACCCGGGACCCTATGGACAAAAGGCCAGCACGCTAACCATTTATCCATGGAGCTGGACAATATATCGTCGTTGCCGGGACAAAACCTCCCATGTGATAATATTTTTAGAGATATACTGACCCGCAGCACACAAATTATGAAAAGCGAGAATGCCTTGACAATATTCACACAATATTGCACCTTAGATGACAGAACCTTACCGGACAAAGTTCTAAGCTAAAATATTCCACGTAGGAGGTTTTTTCCCGGCAGCGACGATATCCATGATACTATGCATTTCCGTGAAGAGGGAAATATGTATGAATGCGATATCGTCGCTCCTATGTTCTTCCACTCTATTATCTCCCTTAAGACTTATCATTCCTCCCGGCCTCATATAGGTATGCAGTCGATCAGAACAATGTTCGTTGTGTTCATTTTACTATGCTGAGGTGTAAAAGAAAATGACCCTTAAATGCATCATGCTCTATGAGGGGTTAAATATGCCATGCAAACACACATTCCTGCATTACGGTACAGTCAGGTTTATTTCCCTTTACACATCAGCATAGGAAAGTGAGCTCAACAAAGTTTGTTCTGATGAACTGCATATCAATATATGGCTGGGAGGCGTGACCAGTCTCAAGGAAGACAATAGGTAGGAAGAGCATTGTCACATTTGCGGTTTTGGCATAGGAGCGACGATATCTTTTGGAAGTGTTCTAGCGCTGGTTGGCCATCTACTACAAACTTCTTCTTCACTATGTGAGTCACATATATCTCAGGTCGTCATAGAAGATGACTAAACCGTCTTGAACGGTGTTCCCTCAATTTTTCTGAGATAGATTCACATTGACCGAGGAGAGAGGCAGGGTTATTGTTTGTCTCCATTAATGTTCAATTGGTATATATACTGATTAAGCAAGCGGTACGAAATAAGAACCATACTTTTTAAGCAAGTACCGTTTTTAAATATGGCCGCTGCAGAACTTCGGTCGTCGTTCAAATCATGCGCGGTCAGTACGTACATCTGTACGCTACCAACGAACGCCATTGTATGTAAAGATTGTTATTTACAAACACATCACAATTGAGAAATATCCCGGTGGCAATGGTCAATTACAGTATTGTGATAATAAGGTGAAGTTAAAACATAATTACCCAACAACAAAACAAAACAAAAGAACAACCACAAAACTATACTGCTAATAATAAGAGTTGGTGTCTGACATTTCTTAGAGGGAGGTCCGTTTACTGCCTGCCGAGGCGGGATAAAGGGAGTGGCTGTGTGGTTGCCATGGAAACGAGGGTGGGGCGACTGCGGTTGCCATGGAGATAAAACTTCAGGGCAGCTCGTCTTGCTAGGAGTTGCCACACCTGTCACTGTCACTGATAAGAACCTGATTGTATAAGAGTGATCGCAAATGGGGCGACAACGCCTGGCCAGGTAGTCTACAACAGATCACAGCGGTCAGAATGAAGGAGGGAACAAGTGAGCCGGAAGCGAGGGGTAAGAGCATGTAGAAAGGAATGCTGGAATGTGGCAACATCGTGAAATGGCACGTGCAGTGCTCTTCCCTCCAACTTTACCTGTCAGACGCCAACTTTAGTTAAGTCTAGTATAGAACAAGCAATTCCTTGGAAAGAAAATATTACAAGAAATATTACTAGTTCAACATTCTTAAATATGTCCAGTACTTAACATTACAAGTGTTAATAAAGTTAAAACCTAACTACCCAAGAAGACCACTACAACAACTAGATTACAACACGCGATTCCATGGAAAGAAAATATGACAAGAAATGCTACTAGTTAAACATTCTAAATCCGGCATCATATATAATTTCACGCACAACTTAAGTATTTCCAGTTCTTAACACTATGGCTTACAATACTATAGGTTGAGATTACTACTAGCTTAGCATCACAAGTGATAATATGCGGGCTAAGTGGTTCAGACGGTTGAGGTGCTGGCCTTCTGACCCCAACTTGGCAGGTTCGATCCTGGCTCAGTCCGGTGGTATTTGAAGGTGCTCAAATACGTCAGCCTCGTCTCGGTAGATTTACTGGCACGTAAAAGAACTCCTGCGGGACTAAATTCCGGCACCTAGGCGTCTCCGAAATCCGTAAAAAGTAGTTAGTGGGACGTAAAGCAAATAACATTATTTTAACAAGTGATAATAAAGTTAAGAGATATGGAAGCATTCGCCCTTATTTACGTTTGTCTGTGCGTATTCAGAATGCCCCTGACAATTAGCGGCCCCGCCCAGTGTGAAGTAGCCGCTGAGATTCGTTGTCTAAGTGCAAAGACATGAAAGCTGTTGAAATTCGTCGGCAGGTTAGATAAGTGTGTGGAGAACACGCTATGAGCGAAGGAATAGTAAGAAGATGGGTTAGAACATTTAAAGAAGGCCGTACGAATGTCACGACAAGAAGCGTAGTGGGCGACCGTCTGTCATTACTAAAAGACTTGGTGACTACCTCTTGCTCCTGCACTTGAAAAAGCATTTAGGAAGTCAGCGCCACGACGACGATGACGACCTAAAAACGACCGTGCTTCTCTGGCTGGCACATCAGGCGACAGATTTCTATGAGGATGGAATTCAGAAGCTGGTTTCACGATATCGTCGCTCCTATGCCAAAATCGCGAATGTGACAAAGTTCAATTATTTCCCTTAAGACTGGTCACGCATCCCAGACACATATTAATACGCAGTCCATCAGAACAATTTTCGTTGAGTTCATTTTCCTGTGCGCGTATCCAAAGGAAAATGACCCTTAAATGCATTTGCTCCAGTCTTAAGGGAAGTAATATGTAGGAAGAGGTTTTGGCATAGGAGTGATGATATGACAAGTGCCTTATTATGCTTGGAACTTAGCCTATGTTGAGAAGTAGTTTAAGGAACAGGCTTACATGTACAAATATTGCATTGCTTTCTTCTATATCAAACGGTATTTATTTAAAAACATGCCTCGTATAACCGGGGTAATAGTTGGAAAGGAACGTACAAAGACTGTGAAGTGCGTAGATGACCTGGGGATCAATGCACTAACTAACGAGCTATAGAGAGTTGTAGGAGATATCGCAAGCGTTGGAAAAGAGTTTGGTTTATTAATAAAGATGGACAAGGCAAACTAAATGTGGGTAGGTAAGAATGAAACTACAATGAATACGAATATTGTGGGTCAAAAACTAGAAAAGGTGCATTTATTCAAATACGTTGTAAGAATTGTCACCAACAACGGAAGTAGTACGAAGGAGATTAGTGGAAGAATAGCGTAAAAAAGGAATCCGATAGAAAGGTAAAGGAGATGTTAACTGAAAAAATATCAACCTAACACTAAGGAAACTTTTCGCCATATGTGGTTTTAATGGGTCTAATACGTGGACCATCCGAAAGAAAGAAACCATGTAGAAAGCTTTTAAATGTGGTTGTGAGGAAGATACTGCGAATCAAGTGGATCCATAAGGTGAGCAGCTTCGAACTTCATCAAGGAAAGCAAATTGGACTGGGCAAATTCTGAGGAAAGATGTTTTCCAAAAGAGAATAATGGAAGGGAACATTTTAGGAAGAAGAGGAAGAAGAAATTTGGTATATTGTCTGATCAGATAATGGAAATGAAGTACGATGGACTTAAGAAGCTTGTTGAGGACCGCAATCAATCAATCAATCAATCAATCAATCAATCAATCAATCAATCAATCAATCAATCAATCAATCAATCAATCAATCAATCAATCAATCAATCAATCAATCAATCAATCAATCAATCAATCAATCAATCAATCAATCAATCACCGCAGGTCTGCATTTAGGGGAGATAATGTATCAGTTGTTAACCTAGTGTTTTTGCAAATGATTTTAAAACATTTTGAATTTCATCATTCATTTTTCTTGGTAAATTACCCTAATCCCTACTAATTCGTGTTTCTATAAAGGAGTATTTACCCCAATTTGTCCTCCTGAATTCTCACTTTAGCTTCATTCTTTCCTACTTTTAAACACTCCATTCGCGTTTAAGAGTCTACTAATATCACTCCATGCCATCTCTCAATCGAGAGTCGAGCAACACGTCTCCTTACTACCAGTTTTCCCAGCTCAGAATTTGCAAAATGTTCGTTGGAAATCACCAGTAACAAATTGCAGTGCTTTCCTTTGTATCTTTCCCAGTTCTCGAATCAAGCAATCCTCGTGGGGGTTCCATGCACTGGAACCATACTTTAATTGGCGTCTTACCGGTGACTTTTACAGCCTCTCCTTCACGTCCTTAGTACAACTCCTAAATACCCTCATTATCACATAAAGAGATTTGTAACCTTTCTTTACAGTCCCGTTTATATGACTACCCCCGTGAAGAAATTTCCTTATATTAACACCAAGATACTTACAGTTTCTTTCTCTTCATCAACCATTAATTGTCCGGCTCCATGGCTAAATTGTTAGCGTGCTGGCCTTTGGTCACAGGGGTCCCGGGTTCGATTCCCGGCAGGGTCGGGAATGTTAACCTTAATTAGTTAATATCGATGGCTCGGGGGCTGGGTGTATGTGCCATCTTCATCATCATTTTATCCCCATCACGACGCGCAGTTCGCCTGCGGGCGTCAAATCACAAGACCTGCATCTAGCGAGCCGAAATTATCCTCGGACACTTCCGGCTCTGAAAGCCATACGCCATTTCATTTCAACACATTAATTAAAACTGATATTGCATGTTATTGGAGTCTTCTCTAAAAACATCTTACATTATTCGGTAAAATATCCAGTTGCAGGTAATGCATTCCAATTATCAAGTGCACAATATTTTCAAACGAATACCTACGACGGTTTGTTCTCACGGCGTACTTTTCATTTGGCATGAATGATCGATCTTGTGTATGCAATTAAGTTGAGAAAAAGCATCAGCAGGTGAGATAAGACATAAAATGTGGATATGAGATAATTATTTCTCTATCTAGAGGGAGCCAGCCGCTATGTGGGAGCTGGGGGTAGAACAGCAAATAGACTGCCACGGTGCATTAGTCTCATACCCCATTGAGGAGCAGTGGCCCACAGGGTGGGCTGTGAGCCTCATACGAATATGAATATCACCGTATCACTTCATCTTCTTTCAGCAAACAACGGGCCGCACACATGCTGATGATGTTTAATAATAGCATTTAAATGTCGGGAGGTGGGCATACAGTTTCCCAGCCAGTGAACCGAGATTATTTTGCGTGTAAGGTCAGCGTACCTGTATATGACATATGTAAAGAAGAAGACTATGAACAAGAAGAGAAGATCGCGGTGGGTAAGGTAAATATTCCCCGCCGATACAGCCACCCTTAAGTCCAGTGCGGTCGACCTGAGACTCCACTGTGGTTATTCAGACCCTAAGTTGATCCTTTCAATCAAATCTTCTGATAAGAATTTTTCCATTCTTGCCACGTAGTCAAATTTTACTTCCAAACATTTGTTCAAACATGGCACAGATATTTTTAACCTACTAACGTTAAACTTTCTCATAGCCCAATAGATGGGTAGAGCACATTATACTCTGTAGGAGTGCGTAAATATGTCATGCAAACAAACATTCCTAGAGTGCGGTACCGTAAGGTTCATTTTCCTTTACATTAAGCATAGAAAAGTGAACACAACGAATATTAAAAACAGTTAAGCTCTATAGGCATTTGCGATCGATGAAATTAAATTATTATTTCTTTCTAGGAACCTTATTTTTTGATACAACAAATATTGTTCTGACGGGCTAAATAACCATATGTGGCTGGGAGGCGTGACTACTCTTAAGGGAAATAGTGGATAGGAAGTTCCTTGGAGGTATTGCTCGCGCAGCGACGATTCCTTCTGATGAACAGGTATACATTTATTGCCCTTTAGATGGCGGCCCCGCGGTGTAGTGATAGCGTGCCTGCCTCTTACCCGGAGGATTCGGGTTCGATTCCCGGCCAGGGCTGGTTCGAGGTCCACTCAGCCTAAGTGACTGCAAAGGAGGAGATATCTGACGGTGAGTTAGTGGTCCCGATCTAGAAAGTAAAAAATAATGGCCGAGAGGTTTCGTCGTGCTGACCACACGGCACCTCGTAATCTACAGGCCTTCAGGCTGAGCAGGGGCGCTTGGTAGGCCCACGCACTTTGGGGCTGCTGCACCATAGGGTTTTTTTGTTTTTGTTTTTGGGACTTCAGATTTGTAACTTTGCAAGTAGGTATGTTGGATGGAGTGCCAGTATGCATATCGACGGTAAAAATTAAACTTCATATGTAACAATGCTCCTCCTATCCATTATTTTTCTAAAGAATGGTCACGCCTCCCAGCCAAATATGAATGCGCAATCCATCAAAACAATGTTCGTCGTGCTCATTTTCCTATGGTAACGCATAAAGGAAAATAAACCTTACCGTACTGCACTGTAGGAGTGTTCTTTTTCCATTTTCCCACCAGGCAAATGCTGGGGCTGTACCTTAATTAAGGTCACTGCTGCTTCTTTCCAATTCCTAGACCTTTCCTATCCCATCGTCGCCATAAGACGTTGCGTGTCGGTGCGACGTAAAACAAATAGCAAAAAAAAAAAAAAAAAAAAAAAAAAAATACCAGCCTCGTGTCGATAGATTTACTGTCACTTAAACGAACTCCTGCGGGAATAATTCTGAACCTCATACCCGTTGAAAACCGTAAAGGTAGTTAGTGGGACGTAAAACCAATGAAATAATAATAATAATAATAATAATAATAATAATAATAATAATAATAATAATAATAATAATAATAATAATAGTAATAATAATAATAATAATAATATCTGGTTCACTAAAACTCATACGTGAAATTATGTACTTGATAGGAAGTATGTCTCAAGGTGGCCCCGAAGACCTCAACTGCCTAAGCGTCCATGTAGTGTTTAATCCCGCACTGACAAAAAGTCATGTAATTATTATTATTATTATTATTATTATTATTATTATTATTATTATTATTATTAT
The DNA here is from genome assembly GCF_040414725.1 of Anabrus simplex. Taxonomy (NCBI): domain Eukaryota; kingdom Metazoa; phylum Arthropoda; class Insecta; order Orthoptera; family Tettigoniidae; genus Anabrus; species Anabrus simplex. Next base: position 362,399,855 of record NC_090269.1, on the reverse strand, counting down.
TACTCTTCTTCTTGTTACCGTGTTTTGGTGGTAGTTATGCATGAAAGAAGGTGCTGGGTGGTGAAGGGGTCTCAAGCTACTAGAGTGAAATTAATTTTAAAATTTAGCAAGGTTATATTTTCTTTTCAAAATTAGGTAACAACAAATAGAACAGGTACTTAGTAGCCGAAACACGATTGACAATTACATTTACATAGGTACCCCATTTGGGGCTTCAAAAGGTCAGAAACATAATTCTTGAGCCATGAGCCCAACCTTACAATGAACACCATACAACAAAGGGGCCGAAAACCCCCAAACATGCCAGAAACACCGGCTTCCAATTACATCCAAAAGCCTCCTTGAGGCAGAAACACAATTTTCAAAAAGGGCAACTTCCCCTTAAAATACAAGCCTATCATAGGCCACTCCGAACTCCACCTTTAAGCCGTCCTCAAAGGACATATACACAGGAGCAAAATACCCAATCTACTGAGGTCTGTTAAATGACAAGAAGGTTAATATATAACCTCTAAAATCACAATTTGAGAGGAGGCGAACTTGCACTCCTAATACACTTTGTCTTTAAGACCTATTTTGGCTCTAAGGCCACTGATGCAAGGGCTAATCCCATACTACAGAGGTGACTTAAGAAACTACTAACTTACATTACTGAAGAATAGGTTGCGAAAAATAAGTTCACCTCAAACAATGTGAGTGGGAGCTCGAGAGGGTTAACACTCTCTATCCCAGTATGTCGCTTTACAAGAGAATAGAAGAAAAGAGAAGTTACATTTTAGGAAAAGGTTACATAGGGGAACGCTTAGAACCTGCCCCGAAAGTTAAACTGCTGAGCTGGCAAAGAAAAAATTTATTAATCGGCCATTACCTTATTGTTGACCGCTGCCGAGGAAAGAGGCGCTTCCCGCCTCCAGCTATGTACTTAATACACTGAAAGATGGAACAGAAGTGGCTCGGAGACCCTAAAATCAGCAGTTTAAATACTCTCGCAGAAAGTTCTAGGCGTTAGGGGAAAGAAAACACCCTCCCACAAAGATTTTATTGGGTAGGACCCCGCAACAGATTCAAGTTGGGGAAAGATACACCAGATTGGTCAGAAATTAATTGAAAAAATTCGTGATTGGATACATTCAAAACAAGGGGAAGAAAGGGGTAAATATTGCCAACTTAAACAATGACAGAAAGAAATTTAACAAAGAACAAACTCCTGAAATTAAATTTTCTCCAACAAAATAGTTCTTTGACTCCGCACTAGGGTGCACTATTGTTGATCTTCAGTAGTGTCCTCTAGAAGAGAAAGTTCACACTTCTTAATACAAGCAAGACAAAAGTACGTCGAAAATGACACAGTTCACAAACTCAAAATTTTCCAGGTAGTGACATCTTCTGAGAAATTTGGAAATTAAGACCGTAGATAAAGTTCAGACTTCCTCCAGAAGAGGAGTTTCAACTGGCGCAACTTTTAAATAAACGGTGTGGAGGTGTACCGCCCGGTACAGACCTCCCCCCCCCCCCAAAAGTTCCTCCACGGGGTAACACCGAAGAACATAAACTTTTGTTTGAAAATAAGTTCCAAGTTTTGATGTTGATATTAAGATAACTTGCAGAAGTATTTGAGAAATTTCTTAATTCGGTTCCAAAATTTTGTTGTTGGAGGTGAAGTGAAGTCTTTAGGTTTATAGAAGTTGAATTTCTGAAGATAAGCTTTTACTACTTAAAAGTAAAGGAAAAATTTGCAATGTCCATCAGATATTGCTGTTGAATTCCCAAATGTAGTTATCTCTTATAGTAACTGTCCATGTAGTTGATGTTGATGAAGTTGGATGGCCGGACCGGCCGTTGCAGCTTGCGTCCAAAAGGAGGCCGCTCGGACCCCTCAAGTACCCTGAGATACCGCTCGCCCGCACTATGAGGGGAGCAGAGGTGTTGAAGCACGCCGCGCCCGCGGTGAACATATACAGGCTGCGGGCAAGTAGCAGGTCGTGCGCCGCACATCAGCCTTGGCCGGGAGGAGAGCTCCGGCTCGCCGTGCACATGTCGTCCTCGCTGGAGAGGAGGGGGCCCATCCCCCTCCCCAGTTGCTGCACGGCGCTGCGCGGCTGCGGGGGCACTGAAACATTAAGGCTAGGCGGCAGAATTGTGTTGGACCATCGTCTTTTTGAAGGCACAGGCATTATGGAGAGGTTGAGGGGCCAGCGGCGTGTAGATATCCGTGGCATTTAATCTTATGAAGCCACAGTGTAAGGTGGAGCAGGAGACGGGAGCGTGGTAATGGCCGTGGCAAGAACAGGATGGCAGTTTAACGGATCGGGGCGGGTTTTACAAAAGGCTTACATCTAAAACCAAAATATTATAGAAGGGGCAGAATGCCATAAAAGTGAAACTCAAAAAAAATATAACCTTCATATCCTTTCAAAATAACATGAAGCAAGTTAACACAAAATTACACCGGTTTCACCTGGGACAGGTGAACCCTAAATATCCTCTCGGTGGCTGGATTACTTAACAATAAGGTAACCGGCGTAAGAAAATCGAGAATGGTACAAGGCCCATGAAATCTGGGGGCAAGCTTGACCGCGGGAACAAAATTTTTGACCATAACCTGGTCACCTACCTTCAAAGGGGTGGGTCTCCGTCCACGATCATACCTTTCCCTAACCTTTTCATGAGACACTTTAAGATTGGCTTTAGCCTTCTTCCAAAGATCTTTAATGTTGTCCGGATCTATTATCTCGGGTAGAATGTCATTCAGAGACCAGAGGTTAGAGAGCGGCGAGTTGGGAACAAACTTGAACATTAAAGAAGCTGGAGTGAACTTGTGAGATTCATGAACCGCTGAATTCAAAGCAAAAGCTATCCAATGCAGGGACGTGTCCCACCTGGAAGTATCTTCATGATGATAGGCAATGGGTGCGGACCTGAGATTACGGTTAACCCGTTCAGCCAGAGATGGTTGAGGGTAATAAGCAGAAGTAGTTACATGAGAGATGGATAAGTCAAAACAGAATTTACGAAATAAATTAGATGTAAAAGCCTTAGCATTATCGGAAACTATGTATTGACAAGGACCAAAAGAAGCAAAGATAGTATTAAGACAAGAAATGGTAGACTGAGCGGTAGCCAGCTTAGTCGGAAATAACCAGAAAAATCTAGTAAAACCATCTACACATACAAAGATGAACTTGTTGGCATTCCCCTTTGACTGGGGGAAGGGTCCCACATAATCAATATACAGGCGCTCCATGGGGCGCGACGCTTGATGAGAAGACAAAAGACCTACCTTAGTGGACATGGTCGGTTTACTAAGCAAACAGGATTTACATGCCTTTACTAATTCACGGATTTCACCGTCCATACCTTTCCAGATGAACATTTCACGAATATTCTCACGAGTTTTAAAGATACCAAGATGCCCTCCTAATGGGGTCTCATGATAATACTTGAAGATCATAGGTACAAGAACCGCTGGAACAACAACTTTCATCATCTTATCATGCCTCGAAAGGCAACATAGAACTCCATTCCTCAGAACATAAGGGACAACATGTTCCCCAGAAGAAAGGGTTTCCATTATCGGAGCCAGCGTCGGATCTTCACGTTGGTATTTCTCGATATCCCTAAACAGCATGGGAACATCTGTTAGGATGGCATTAACCTCAGATAGCATGGACTCGGGAGGTGATGGACTGTCGACCTGTTCATGGTTCTCAACGTCGTCTGAAAACATACGGCTGAGTCCATCAGCGACAACATTTTCGGTACCTCGGATATGCCTGACATTGAATTGGAAGGCAGAAATACGGATGGCCCAACGGGCTATACGACCAGTACGACGCGGTCTACCTAAGACCCAGCTTAATGCTTGATTATCTGTCTCCAGGTCGAATTTGACATGTTCCAGATAGAGACGGAACTTTTCTAAGGCAAATAAGACTGCCAACCCTTCGAGCTCATAGATGGAATACTTGGCTTCTTGAGCCGATAGAGTCCTAGATGCATAGGCGATGGGTCGCCTCCCTAGTTCAGTCTCTTGAAGAAGGACTGCCGCTACCGCCGACGACGACGCGTCCGTTTGGACGATGAATTTCTTTGAGAAATCAGGCATGGCAAGGACAGGGGCATTACAGAGAGCTAATTTCAGATCTTCAAAAGCGGCTTGTTGAGAAGGTCCCCACTCGAATTTGATGCCTTTCCTACGAAGAAGGTTCAATGGCGCCGCTCTATTAGCAAAGTTAGGAATGAACTTTCTGAAGAAATTCACCATACCAATGAACCTGGCGATACCTTTAATGTCCTTGGGAGGTTTAAAATCACGGATGGCCTGTGTTCTAGAATGATCGACTGCTACACCATCAGGTGACACAATATGCCCTAGGAATGACATAGAGGGCTTAGCAAAAGCGACCTTGGACAACTTGACAGTTAACCCAGCCTTACGAAGGCGATTCAGAACTTCTCGCAGATGATCTAGATGTTCTTCGAAGGTTTCCGAAAACACGACGACATCATCCAAGTAGTGATATAAGTACTCAAATTTGATGTCGGAGAAGACCCTATCTAGTAGCCTAGTGAGTACAGCTGCTCCCGTGGGGAGCCCGAAAGGTACGCGGTTGTATTCATATAAATTCCAGTCCGTGGCAAACGCTGTAAGGTGTTTAGACTCTTCAGCAAGGGGAATTTGATTATAGGCCTGATTCAAGTCCAAGATAGTAAAGAACTTGGCCTTACGAAACCATGAAAAGCAAGAATGAAGGTCGGGAAGGGGCACAGATTGTAACACCACCTTCCGATTGAGAGCCCTGTAGTCAATTACAGGCCTGAAGCCCCCTTGGGGTTTCGGGACTAGAAAAATAGGCGAAGAATACGCTGACTTAGAGGGCCTAATAATACCATCCTTCAACATCTGATCGATGATTTCTTTCAGAGCCTTCATTTTAGGTGGAGATAGCCTATACGGTGGAAAACGGACAGGAATCGAATCCGTGACCTCAATTTTGTATTCGATCAGGTCAGTAACGCCAAGAGTATCAGAGAATACCTCGGGAAACGACTGACACAGTTTGCGAATACTATCAGCCTGCTCCTCAGGTAGATGTCTAAGGTCTAACAACATCTCATCCTGGGTAGGCGAAATAGAAGAACATGACACAGAATTACACTTTAATAGTGGAATTTTACAACTAGAAGCAAATTTGAATGTGCACGACCTAGACTGGAGATCGAGCACAAGACCAGTGTGAGAAATAAAGTCAGCTCCCAATATAATGGGGCAAGACAATTGCTTGGCCACAAACAATTTAATTTTCCATGTAAATTTAAAAATACGAATTTTGACCAGTAAGGAACCTAGAATTTCTAATGGAGATGTATTAGCAGAAACACATTTCACAGGAGAAGAGTCATAGACAGGTAGGTTACAAACAGACTTCAATTTCGAGTACCATTCAGCCGAAATAATGGAACAAACACTGCCTGAATCTAATAGAGCTGTTATAGGTTCGTTATTTACCTCAATCTTAAGGAAAGGAACAGGTGCGGGGGTATCCGCCGCAATCTTAAGACACTCTTTGGGGCATTCAAAGGACAGATTAGCAGATTGAACGTTCCCAGAATTTTCGATCTGCTTACCAGGGGCTGAGCCTCGGGAAGATGAATTAGTTGACTCAGCCGAAGCCACTAGTCACTTTTGATTGTTGTTGGAAGTTACCCCAGAAGTTGAGCAGGAGGGGGTGCTATTCGAATTGGGACAATTCTTGGCGATATGTGAGAAAGCCCCACATTTAAAACAGCCTTGTGATGAACCAGCTCCATTATTTGCCCTACTAGACTTGATCAGAGGACACTTATTGCGCAGGTGGTCAGGCGCCCCGCACGCATAACATTTACGGGGATTGACTGGTCGGCGAGGTGGAGGCCGAGTGTTACTAAAGGAAGGCGGGGGTTCTTTCGCGACACGCAAAGAATCGGCGTATCTAACTCCTTCCGCCGAGACGGCCAACGCTTCAAGTTCCGAGAAGGTTTGCGGGCACGCCGCGAAACACAAATATGACCTATAGGGAGGTGAAATTCCCTCTACAATAGCCTGCACAATCTGATCTTCAGGAAAATGAAGGGCAAACACCCTAGTATAAAACTTAATGTCCTGTATGAAATCAGCCAAGTTTTCATCCAAGCGCTGTACCCGATAATAGTATTTCTGAATCAGAGATGACCTCGCGCGGGCAGGAATGAAATTTGCAAGCAAGTGTGCGTGAAAATCTTCAATATATGACTGTTCAGCAATAGCTCTTACTATTTTATCTGAGAGAACACCAATAGCATAAGGATAGATTATTTGTAAAATTTGACAAGGGGAAAGAGAAAACACAAGGGCGTGATCCTGAAATTCAACTAAAAATCTTAAAAATGAAATAACTTCACTGGTGGTGTTGACAGAAAACTTAGAGATACCTCTTAGCAACATTGCCAATGGATGAGGCAAGCTGCTAAACCCGGGTGACATAGTAGGTAGAGGTTTCAGGGGCAAAGAAATTAATTCAGAACGGATGTTACTCAACGATGCACGGCGTTCAGACTCGTTGTCCAATGGGGCAGAGATAGTTTGAGCAGTGGGGGTTTTCCTATTTACTTCTCCCTTAGGAGACTCTTCCTCACTACCTACATTCACTATGGTGGGTTGATCAGATTTGGGAGGAATTTCCCCAGTTAACAATTGAGTGACTTTACTAGACAATTCAGAAATAGTTTCAAGGAGCGTATTAGCTTCCTTCCTCTGAACGTCATTCACCTTTAGAGACAACAGATCATTAACTCTATTTGAAAAATGATATAGCCTGCCTTGCACACGCTTAATTTGATTAGGAGACGGATCATTTTCATCAAAAAAACTAACGACCGATGCTAGCCCAGTAATGTTCTCGACGATCGTGGAAAGAGAGTCATCAATTTCTTTCTCTCCCAAATTGGGGATGGAAATGGGCAAATCAAGGGAGTCTCTAAGCTTGTTAGTGTCGATAGCAACCGTGCCTCCAGATTGCACGTTTCTAATAGTTAATTCGTAGATCAACTCCTCTTTGCGCAAGTAGTTAAGGAGGAGAACATCGCGAGGGCCGGGCATGATAACAGAAAAATTTTGAAAAACCTCAATAAAAAAATTTCCAGCAACTGAGAAAATGGTTAGAGTTCGGATCAAAACAGAGCTTAGCCGTCAAAAGGGGCTAAATTGAGACCCATTCAACCACGCTCTGCTACCACTTGTTACCGTGTTTTGGTGGTAGTTATGCATGAAAGAAGGTGCTGGGTGGTGAAGGGGTCTCAAGCTACTAGAGTGAAATTAATTTTAAAATTTAGCAAGGTTATATTTTCTTTTCAAAATTAGGTAACAACAAATAGAACAGGTACTTAGTAGCCGAAACACGATTGACAATTACATTTACATAGGTACCCCATTTGGGGCTTCAAAAGGTCAGAAACATAATTCTTGAGCCATGAGCCCAACCTTACAATGAACACCATACAACAAAGGGGCCGAAAACCCCCAAACATGCCAGAAACACCGGCTTCCAATTACATCCAAAAGCCTCCTTGAGGCAGAAACACAATTTTCAAAAAGGGCAACTTCCCCTTAAAATACAAGCCTATCATAGGCCACTCCGAACTCCACCTTTAAGCCGTCCTCAAAGGACATATACACAGGAGCAAAATACCCAATCTACTGAGGTCTGTTAAATGACAAGAAGGTTAATATATAACCTCTAAAATCACAATTTGAGAGGAGGCGAACTTGCACTCCTAATACACTTTGTCTTTAAGACCTATTTTGGCTCTAAGGCCACTGATGCAAGGGCTAATCCCATACTACAGAGGTGACTTAAGAAACTACTAACTTACATTACTGAAGAATAGGTTGCGAAAAATAAGTTCACCTCAAACAATGTGAGTGGGAGCTCGAGAGGGTTAACACTCTCTATCCCAGTATGTCGCTTTACAAGAGAATAGAAGAAAAGAGAAGTTACATTTTAGGAAAAGGTTACATAGGGGAACGCTTAGAACCTGCCCCGAAAGTTAAACTGCTGAGCTGGCAAAGAAAAAATTTATTAATCGGCCATTACCTTATTGTTGACCGCTGCCGAGGAAAGAGGCGCTTCCCGCCTCCAGCTATGTACTTAATACACTGAAAGATGGAACAGAAGTGGCTCGGAGACCCTAAAATCAGCAGTTTAAATACTCTCGCAGAAAGTTCTAGGCGTTAGGGGAAAGAAAACACCCTCCCACAAAGATTTTATTGGGTAGGACCCCGCAACAGATTCAAGTTGGGGAAAGATACACCAGATTGGTCAGAAATTAATTGAAAAAATTCGTGATTGGATTCATTCAAAACAAGGGGAAGAAAGGGGTAAATATTGCCAACTTAAACAATGACAGAAAGAAATTTAACAAAGAACAAACTCCTGAAATTAAATTTTCTCCAACAAAATAGTTCTTTGACTCCGCACTAGGGTGCACTATTGTTGATCTTCAGTAGTGTCCTCTAGAAGAGAAAGTTCACACTTCTTAATACAAGCAAGACAAAAGTACGTCGAAAATGACACAGTTCACAAACTCAAAATTTTCCAGGTAGTGACATCTTCTGAGAAATTTGGAAATTAAGACCGTAGATAAAGTTCAGACTTCCTCCAGAAGAGGAGTTTCAACTGGCGCAACTTTTAAATAAACGGTGTGGAGGTGTACCGCCCGGTACACTTCTTATTATTATTTTGTCCAGCTCCATGGCTAAATGGTTAGCGTACAGGCCTCTGGTCCAGGGGATCCCGGCTTCGATTCCAGGTATGGTCGGTGATTTTAACTTAATGGGTTAATTCTGATGGTTCGGGAACTGTGTGGTTGTACCGTTTTCATCATTAGAAATTCATCACAGGTAGGAGCCCATCCTCATAGACGCGCAGGTCGCCTATACATTGTCAACTCGAAAGACCTGCACTAGGCCTCATTGGAGGCCACACACCATTGTTATTATTACTAGTCCGCCTCTGTGGTGTAGTGGTTAGTGTGATTAGCTGCCACCCCCGGAGGCCCGGATTCGATTCCCGACAGGTCAGGGAATTTTAATTGTAAATTATTAATATATCTGGCCTGGGGACTGGGTGTTTGTGTCGTTCTTAATGTTTCTTTCCTCACATTCACTGCCGCCATGGTGCAAAGTTGGGGGAAAATATCTTCTTAGGTGGACATCCCAAATAAACAGCATTTAAAAAATGTCATAAGTGTACCAGGTTTTATTTGAATCGCTCCAGTAGCCTGGAAAAATATTATTGTTCACTTTTAGTTACATATATAAATCATCCCTCCTCTAGAGGTTCCAGCGGTGTCTTATCCTAAACAGTACTTTCTCCAGATAGTAAGTCATTCTTCTATCAATTGAGGTTAAAAGCTACGCTGTAGCATATGTAGGCTACGTCCATTATTTCGGTCATTTTTGACTATTTATGTTTTACCCCTTCTCCCCTATGCCAAAGGGGGATGAAATAGGACTTATAAAAATCCGGAGTGTCATTATTAATCTGAGCGACCGCGAAATTATGGATTCGACACTATTTTCGATTATTTTCATTTATCACTTTCCCCGTGCACCCCACCCCAAAGGGGGATGAACATGGACTTTTAAAGATATTCGGAGTGCGACTAATTATATCAGTGCCCACGAAAAATACCTATTCGACACTATTTTCCATTACTTTTATATGTCACTCTCCCCTCTTCCGCACCTCGAAGGGGGCTGTACGTGGACTTAAAAAAAGTCCGGAGTGTCACTATTCACCACAGTGACACCGAAAAATATTTATTCTTCAAATTTTCGATTAATTTTTGTATCTCACCCCCTCAACCCCCACCAAAAAGGAACCTGAACTTGTGTTTTTAAAAATCCGGATTCGACACTATTTTCGATCATGTTTATATCTCACTCCCCCCTAACCTCCCACCATATAGGAGTATGAACACGGACTTATAAAAGTGCTGAGTATCAAAATTCACCTCAGCGACCCTGAAAACTATGGATTCGATACTATTTTCGATTAATTTTTATATCTCTAACCCTCTCAAACCCCACCATAAAGGGGCGTGAATTTGGACTTAAAAAATCCGGAGTGCCACTAAACATCTCAGTGACCCCGAAAACTGTGGATTCGACACTATTTTCGATTAATGTACGTATCCGTCGGCCCTCGTCCCCCCACCCCAAAGGGAGATTAACTTGGACTTTTAAGAAATCCGGAGTGTTACTATTCATCTCAGTGATACCGAAAACGATGGATTCGACACTATTTTCGATTATTTTTGTATATCTGTTCTCCCTCGCACCCCCTCCCGAAGGGGGCTGAACTTGGTTTATAAAATTCTGGAGTGTCACTGTTCATATCAGTGACCCCGAAAAGTTTAGATTCGACACTACTTTCGATTATTTTTATATCTCACCCCCTCACCCCACCACCCCTAAGGGTACCTGGGGTGTCTTACAACCACGTGGTTTGACTCATAATACTAAAAATCCCGAGTGCCGCTATTCATCTCAGCGACGCCGAAAATTGTGGATTTAACACATTTTCGACTATTTTTATATATCACTCCTCCCTCGCACCCCACACCAAAAGGGGCTGAACTTGGACTTATAAAAAATCCGTAGTCTCACTATTCATCTCAGCCACCACGAAAACCATGGATTCGACACTATTTTCGATTATTTTTATTTATGTCTACCCCACCGACCCCCACTACGAAGGGGGCAAAACTTGGACTTTAAAAAAATTCGGGAGTGTCGTTATTCATCTCAGCGACCCCGGAAAGTATGATTCGACACGATTTTCGATGATATTTATATCTTACCCCTCGCCCCCCGCCCCTAAGGGTTCCTGGGGTGTCTTACGCCCACGTAGTTTTTCTCCTGATACTAAAAATCCGGAGTGCCACTATTCACCTTGGCGACCCCGAAAACTATGTACTCGACACTATTTTCGATTAATTTTATGTATCACTCCCCCCGCCCCAACCTCAAAGGCGGCTAAACTTGTACTTTAACAAATTCTGGAATGTCACTATTCATCTCTGCGACCACGAAAAGTACGTATGGATTCGACACTATTTTCGAATATTTTATATGTTACCCCCCTCGCACCCCCCCCCCCAGGCGCTATGTATATATGGGGTGTCTTACCGCACGCGGTTTGTCAGAAGAAATCCGGAGTGTCACTGTTCGTCACAGCGACCCCGAAAGGATGGATTCGACATTATTTTCGATTATATTGGCATATCACTCCCCCTCGCCCCCACCCAAAAGGGGGCTGAATTTCGACTTCAAGAAATTCCGAAGTGTCACTCACTATTCATCTCAGTGACCCCGAAAAGTATGGACTCGACACCATTTTCGAATATTTTTAAATATCACCCCCTCGCCCCCCCACCTTAGGGTACTTGCAAAATGACCTCGATAATGTTGTGAGATGGACAGTAGGCAATGGTACGATAATAAACGAGGATAAAAGTCAGGTTGTGAGTTTCGCAAAGAGGAAAAGTCATCTCAGTTTTAATTACTGCGTTGATGGGGGTGAAAATTCCCTTTGGGGATCATTGTAAATACCTAGATATTTTAATAAGGAAAGATCTTCATTGGGGTTATCACATAAATAGGATTGTAAATAAAGGGTACAGATCTCTGCACATGTTCATGAGGGTATTTAGGGATTGTAATAAGGATGTAAAGGAGAGAGCATATTTGTCACTGGTTAGACCCCAACTAGAGTATGGTTCCAGTGTGTGGGACCCTCACCAGGATTACTTGATTCAGGAACTGGAAAAAATCCAAAGAAAAGCAGCTCGATTTGTTCTGGGCGATTTCCGACAAAAGAGTAGCGTTACAAAAATGTTGCAAAGTTAGGGCTGGGAAGATTGGGAGAAACAAAACGAGTTACTCGACTACGTGGTACGTACCGAGCTGTCAGTGGAGAGATGGCATGTGAGCACATCAGTAGACGAATACGTTTGAGTGGTATCTTTAAAAGTAGAAAAGATCACAATATGAAGATAAAGTCGGAAATCAAGAGGACAAATTGGGGCAAATATTCGTTTATAGGAAGGTGAGTTAGGGATTGGAATAACTTACCAAGGGAGATGTTCAATAAATGTCCAGTTTCTCTGCAATCATTTAAGAAAAGGCTAGGAAAACAACAGATAGGGAATCTGCCATCTGGGCGACTGCCCTAAATGCAGATCAGTAGTGATTGATTGATTGATTGATTGATTGTTTGATTGATTGATTGATTGATTGATTGATTGATTGATTGATTGATTGATTGATTGATTGATTGATTGATTGATTGATTGATTTGAAAGGAAATTGATGGGGCTCCGTCCACCATCATCGCTAATGTCACCGATCTTGCCTCTGTTCTAAGTTTCTTGAAGTAGGTGAACCCTCTGGAAATCAACTAAAGCGTATTCAAGCTAGATTATTCCATTTTTAATAGGGCTAGGGACCTATTGTCTCTGAAACTTAAGGAAGATTATGGATAATACTCTATTTGAACACAGTTCTGAGAGTTTAAATAAGGTCAACCAATTGTTATCCGGAGCCGCTGGTGCTAAGGGTGACTAGCTTCCACCAGTAAATGTACATACTGAAGAGTCTTCTGATAGCAGGGAATCTGCTGAACCACAACGAAATTCTTCCCCATCTGATCAAATAGGTTTATTTTTAATGTTATGTGTTCGGGGCGTCGACCCATGTGAATCTTTTGCCCATACTGGCACCATATCGTGTGAACCTGTGTGTTATTGGAATGGCGGTAGTGTGGAATGTTGTTTGAGAGGAAAGGAACGTTAAGGATGTCACAAAAATCCTGTGCCCAGGCCAGGGATATTAATCATTACAATTAAAACCCCCTGACCCGGCCGGAAATCGAACCCAGGGCCGCCGGGTGACAGGCGGACGCGTTTCCCTCTACACCGCGGGGCCGGACTGATGAAGCAGTTAGTTATCCGTATCAACTTCCATCCTTCATCATCATTAATGCAGCTTTTGAACCCCCTCAACCTCTAGCGCCATCTCCAATAATATCACCAGGTTCCAGTAGCTTTCCCCACCCCTAAGCCATGTTGCTTACGGGCATTTCCAAATTTTCAGTAAACTCTACTAATGTTGTAATTAATTTTCTAAGGTTTCTTGTGGTCATCCAGGCTCATGCTTTAGTGTTTTCTCTCTCACATTCTCAAATTCTACAAAATTTTTACCCATACTCTGTTGTTGTCCTCTCTGACAAGATTGTATAGGGAATAGTTGATAGAGGCTCTATAGAAGTTTTCCATGCACATCTTTTACCTAATTTCATTCTCGCAAGAGCAATGTCATCTCTCATACGAAAGTTCTACTTCCGAGTTCAAAGGCTAGACGAGAACCTAGGAGATTTTATCCAATATATCAAGCTCTATACAAGGGTGTTCACCCTTCGTTACTCAGAAGGTAAGAAAGTACAGACCATTGTCGAAGGGATTTCTCCATCCTACAGGTCGTATTTGTGTTTCGCTTCTCGATCTCAAACATTTTCTGAACTCTAGGCTATGGCAGTGTCCGCGGAAGGAGTTAGGTACGCTGACACTTTAAGAGTAGCCAGGGAGCCTCCTCCATCAGCTAAGAGTTCTCGGCCACGACCTCGCCGAACCTTCTCTCCCCGCAAGTGTTATGTACGCGGGTCGGCAGAACATCTTCGAAATAAGTGCCCTTATGTGAAATCTAGTGGAACTAGGAATGGAGCAGGGCCATTCCAAGAATGTTTTAATAATAATGGAATAATGTTATTTGCTTTACGTCCCACTAACTACTTTTTAAGGTCTTCGGAGACGCCGAGGTGCCGGAATTTAGTCCCGCAGGAGTTCTTTTACGTGCCTGTAAATCTACCGACACGGGGCTGTCGTATTTGAGCACCTTCAAATAACACCGGACTGAGCCAGGATCGAACCTGCCAAGTTGGAGTTAGAAGGCCAGGGCCTTAACCGTCTGAGCCACTCAGCCCGGCAAGAATGTTTTAAGTGTGGATCATTTTCACATCTTTCCAAAAGCTGTACCTAACCTAACGCCACACCTTTCTGTTCTAGTTCTGGTGCTGCCTCCACTAACTTAGTGACTAGTGCGCTCGGCTGTCATCAAGTTCAGCTTCTCGAGGCTCAGCCCAGGTTAAGTCAGACACCGAACACACTGAGAAGGAAAGACCCTCTAATATATCTTTCGAAGGTCCGAAGAAATGTCTCAAAATCGCCTCTGAGACCCCAGGATTTGTGACCTTCATCAAAATTGAAATAAATAATGAACCAGTCACGGCTCTGTTAGACGCAGGAAGTGTTAGTTCTATCATTTCTGAGGATTGGTAAGCTAAGTTGAAATTATGTTGTAAGTTTCCTGATTACCGTATAGTTTTTCCTCTGTCAAATGTGTTTCGGCGAATTCTTCACCTTTAGAAATTTTAGGACTTAAACATGCCAAAATTCATATTTCTAAATCTACTTGAAAATTTAAGTTGCTTTTTGCCATACAGTTTTCATGCCCTGTAATATTAGGGGCGGATTTCATATCGCGTTCTGGTCTTGTGCTCGATCTTCAGAGTAAGCCTAGCAGATTTAAATTTGAGAGTAATTTCTATATTTCTATTTTAAAATGTAATTCTGCTTCATTTTCGTAAATTTCGCCTACCCAGAGTGAGATGTCGTTAGACCTTGGATATCTGCCTTAGGACCAAGCTGAGAGTTTTCGAAAGTTATGTCAGTCTTTTCCCGATATATTTTCGGAAACCCTTGGTGTTACTGACCTAATTGAATACAAGATTGAGGTAACCGATTCGATCCCTGTAAAGTTTCTACCATATAGGCTATCTCCATCTAAAATGAAGGCTCTTAAGGAGATCATTGATCAAATGTTGAAGGATGGCATTATTCTACCTTCAAAGTCCGCCAGAGGAATCTGATCATACGCTTGGTTGAGATCTGGGATGGTGAAGAACATAGCCTTACGAAACCTAGAGAAACATGAATGAAGATCAGGCAGGGGAACTGATTGCAATATGATCAAAAGATGAAATATGTAATTCCAGCTGTTCTTGTGCCCATGATCTTCAGTATTATCATGATACCCCATTAGGGGGACATTTAGGCATCTTCAAAACTAGAGAAAAATTAGAGATATGTTCATCTGGAAGTGGTTAAAGCCTGTGAATCTTGCTGGCTTAGTAAGCCCACCTTGTCCACAAAGCTAGGGTTATTGTCACCTCACCATGCATCTCGCCCTGTGAAACGCTTATATATAGACTACGTCGGACCCTTACCTCAATCAAAGGGGAATGGGAACAAATTCATTCTTGTGTGTGTAGATGGGTTCACTAGGTTTTCATGGCTATTTCAGACTAAGCTGACCACCGCTCAGTCTACAATTTCTTGCCTTAATACTATTTTTGCTTCTTTTGGTCCTTGTTAATATATAGTCTCTGATAATGCCAAGGCTTTCACCTCTAATTTATTCCGCGAATTCTGTTTCGACCTATCCATCTCACATGTAACAACATCTGCATATTAGCCACAACCATCTCTTGCTGAGCGTGTTAACCGCAATCTTCGATCTGCTTAGATAGTTTTTCACTATGAAGACCATTATAGGTGGGATACTTCTCTGCATTGGTTATCTTTCGCGTTCAAGTCGGCTGTTTACGAGTCACACCTGTTTACACCCGCATCTCCCTTGTTTAAGTTCGTTCCTAACACATCGTTGTCTAATGTATGGTCAGTTAATGAGATTTTGCCAGAGACAATGGATCTCGATAATATCAGGGATCTGTGGAGGAAGGTCAAAAGTAACTTGAAAGCTTCCCATGGTGAAAGAAAGATATGATCGCGGACGGATACCCAACATTTTAAAGGTTGGAAATCAAGTCATGGTGAATAATTTTGTTCCTGCAGGCAAGCTTGCCCCCAGATTTCATGGGCCAGGCATTATTCTGGATTTCTTAGCGCCAGTCACCCTCTTGGTCAGTAATACAGACAATGAGAGGAATTTTAGGGTTCATCTGTCCCAAGTAAAACCTGTATGACATATCTGTTTTTTCAGTATAGGCCACCAAGTCATGTCCGTGCGAATGTAATTATATTTCTTTCATTAACAGCTTAAAATATTAAATTTTCGTAAGTTGAAAGTTGAGGCCTTCTGCCCGATTAAATCTGTAAAGCATCTGAGGTATTATTATTACGTTGTCAAATGTTGTAAAAACCTTCACTTCAGTTATTTCTTTTGTTATGTGCCATTACTTTGCCCCTGCCTCCAAGCCTGAGCCTGGATTCCACGCACTCTTCCTATATGCCGCCCGCCTTAACGGCACCACCACCAAAAACAAACTCCCTCCATAAAAATAAAAACAGTCACCGTTGCCCAGGAATTATTGTTACAGTGTCCTGATGTCACCTGAGGCCGTGTCACAACAACTTGAGAGAGGTGCCGGAGCGGGGCAGGGGCCTACCTCGCTCTGGTCCAGTCTCCTTCACTACGGCAACCTCGAGCACCATGGCTGAGACGCAGTCCCACAGCCGCCCGCTTCATCATGCAGCAGAACTTTAATATTTAGTCCGTGGAGACCATCACCATGGCTACCCCTCTTAATGTAGCAGGAGAGACGTATCTGAGGGTACTTGGGGGTCTGGGGGACCCCACCCTGACATCGGTAGTGGCGGCTGCTCTTGCCGTTTACCTGGGACATTACTGACCGGTCTTATACAACATCATAAACACTTCAAGAATTATTTGCTTCAAAGTGACTGATCAACGAACTCTCCATCAAGAAAAGTTCTGATTTTGCTCTCTGGAATTAAAATTAATAAAACGTAAAATTTCAAACCTGTGTCAACCGTGGAAGGACTTTAGGAAGTGGAGGTCAGTACAGGTAGTACACCCGCTCCGTGCATTTAAAACGAGCACCTTTTAGAAGGCCACTTGCATCATGTACTTCAAACTGTGTAGTGGAAAAAGTTTGAACGTTTATCGTCAGATGTCTCTAGTATCCACTTATGTGCCACATCTGATGGGAAGAACAACAATTAATTTTCAAAGAAATTTTTTATTTCGAGGTTTTCAGAACTGAAATGTTGTCATTTCTTTTTTTGTGTTCTTAGGTTACTAGTACTTCCATCTTTTCCCGCCTGCTTAAAATCTTAGCCAATAAGGATTTTTTTACACTTATTTAATCAACCAGTAGTATTTGTGGGTGTGTCCAGGGCTTCGACCCAGAGAATTCGGGAACCTTCCTCTCCGCTATACAAGCTGGGAATTTTGCGCTACGTTGTCTTTCGATAGCTCCAGTAAACAGGTTTAGAATGTGGTCATAGAGGAGGGAACTTGCCTCGTCCATATCCGAATGCCCACCAGTTCAAGGTAATGGCAGACATCTTTTAATCATATAATAGTCTCAGAAAGCTAACGTGAGGGGAAGGTTTCAAAATCATTTGTTAATATGAAATTCTATTCTAAAGACCTTAGACTAACTTAGGGAATAAAGAGTGTGAACCCTCTTTTATTTCCCTTCAACTTGGTAATCAGGTGACTATGAATTCGTGAATTTTAAAGTTTATATTTTCCTTTTGTAATTAAAATTTTCTCCCCATCTAGTCACCTCCGTAGTATAGGCTTAGCCTCTCTAACTTCTGGGCATAAGCCTACATAGGGTTTTAATGATGTTCTACATAGGGGGTAGTAAATTTCAAGGGAGTGCAAGTTTTCGCCTCCTAACATTTTGATTTTCTGCCGAAAACTTTAATCTTTTCTTTTTCCACTAAGGCCAGATAAAATGAGCATTTATTGTCCCTGTTAAAGTGTAAGTTCCAATTTAAATGTAACTTAGACTGTCGAGCGGGTAAGACAGTGATTACTGTTTGTATTTTGTAAAAAATTGTGCTTAGGAGAGGCTTGAACCTTGTAAATTTTGGAGTGTAGTGTCCTAGAAAGTGATTGTGTGGATTAAAGCCGCTCTTTTAATGTAGTAAATTTTGGTAACTAAGTCTCTTAGAGGAGTTACTGAATGGAGCGTTGGCTGCTTTTCTGAAACTTGTAACTTGGAAGCTTCAAGCTCATGTTGTAAAATCATTGTTGCCTGATTACTCTAGTTTTATTCTATTATCGTTACTCGAGCACACGAGCTAATATTATCTATCCAATTGTTATTTGATATTGTTTATCTAAGTTTCAGTTCCAACTGTGATTTCTTATTGTTTAACAAAGTTTAAAATCTGAAAAGAACAAAAAACCAAGGAAAGAAATAAAATTTCGAATTTTAGAGTTTTAAATTAAAATTGGAATTTTTTCTATCCACCAAATCATGCCCGCACCTTCTTACATCTCTGCAAACCACGGAAACCCCGTAACAGTCGTAAAATAAGCAGTGCATTATGATACACATTTCATAGTAGTAGAATAATAGTTATAATAATTTCATATGGTTATTGGTAGTCTAGTGCATCCCACGTAAAGCAGACACCCCGATGAGGGTGGTTCGCGCCTGCCATGCATGAAAAACTCTGCATCAGTGTAGTGGACGACAATGTTGCATGTGGTGAATTAATTTCAGGAATGTTGGAGACAGCGTATAAGCTCGGTCTCCAAACCAAGAGAATTAACTCTTTATGATTTAAATCCTTTATACCGACGGGGAATCGAACCAGGGATACTGTGGCCTGAGGGCCGAGACATCACTAAGCCATGGATCTGGACATAGGAAAAGTAGTTTCTAACTAGTTTGTTCCGCGAATAGACTAAACAATATAAATTTATTAAGATAAGTCATCATCATCATCATCATCATCATCATCATCATCATCACCCTATAGAAGAACTGTTACGGTCTATACAAAAGATTTGCATTTTTACGCGGTCACTTTCTGGGGCGTCCCAGAGATTTCTTACCACCGGGGCAGTAGTTTAAGACTGCTATGGGGATCCTGCTTCTGTCCATATTGTTTAGGTGTTCTAGCCAATTTCTCTCGTATTCATAGATGTATTCCAAAATAGGTCTGCTTTTAAGACCATTCAGCACTTCTATCAAGATAATTAGATCACGAAACTGACTAGAGAACAGATATGAATTAAATAATAACGTAATATCGCAGTGCGCAAATTTTAATCTTTTAGGAATCATTGTTTCTAGGGATATGAAATAGAACCTGCAGACGGAGTAGGCAAGGCGAAAGCGAAAAAAGGATCCTGAAAAGTTTCAAATCAGGGGCACTACGAAGAGCCTATTTCAGAATGGAGAAGCGCCACATTGAGCTATGTTTTTTTTCCTGCCTGCCAACGGCCGTAGCCGTGTTGAAACACCGGATCCCGTGAGATCTCCGAAGTTAAGTAACATTGGGCGTGGTCAGGATTTGGATGGGTTGCCACGCGCTGTTGGCGGCGGCGGGGGGGGGGGGGGGGTGAGGGAATGGAGGAGCGGAAAGAAACTGGCCACCCTACCGCACGTAAACTCCGGCTCAGGAACACCTCTGCGGAGGTTCGGACCTGCCTTCGGGCAGAATAACCCTTACCTTACCTTTTTCTGCCTGGGGTTCCACCACAGTCGCAAATCTCATTATACTTCAGAGATTGCAACATCTTGCGGATAGGCTAATAACTTACCGCTTCCATCTTCATTCGGCTAACCTCCCCTAAATAGAATCAATTGTCACAAGAATCGACTTGATCTTCCTTCGAAAATCCCTCGACGGCTCCATCAATCTTGACCTATTTCGCCGAATGTTCCATATCGTCGCTTCACCGGTAAAACGTTGTATCCCACAATACTCTTCCTATCCATTATTCTCCTTAAGACTGGTCACGCCTCCCAGCCACATATGGATACGCAGTCCATCAGAACAATGTCCGTTGTGATCGTTTTCCTATGTCGACGATTAAACGAAAATGAACCTTACATGCATTATACACTAGGAGTGCGCAAATACGTAATGCAGACGTACATTCCTACAGTACGGTACTGTAAGGTTCATTTTCCTTTACACATGGGCATAGGAAAATGAACACAACAAAATTTGTTCTGATGGACTGCATATCCATACGTGGCTGGGAGGCGTGACCAGTCTTAAGGAGAATAATTGATAGGAAGAGCTTTGTGGAATACAACCTTTTACCGGTCGAGCGACAATATCCTTTTGCTGTGTCCGCAGAGGCGTTAATCTTGTCCCTACATTTGCCTTACCACTTCCTAAGAATCCGGTTAGGCTACTACGGAAGCTCCTCACGACACTGGAATGGGCTACCGCCTAAAATAAAAGCCTTACCTCTAACGCAGTGGACAATACAAGTAAAAATCAATCAAAACAACAAACATACAAACAAACGAACAAACAAACAGACCCCGTGACACTACAGTCCTTGAAGGGCCTTGGCCTACCAAGCGACCGCTGCTCAGCCCGAAAGCCTGCAGATTACGAGGTGTCGTGTGATCAGCACGACAAGTCCTCTTGTCCGTTATTCTTGGCTTTCTAGACCGGACAAGTAAAAAACATATGGTGAATTTCTATGTGCACCTGAACGGGAGTGAAAGTACGTGTGTTGTCGAGTGAATGAATTACTGTACGATGTAAATATGTGAATAATGTAATTATTATAAATATTCGACGGCCTCCGCGGCTCGGGTGGCAGCGCGCCGTCCTCTCACCGCTGCGTTCCATGGTTCAAATGCCGGTCACTCCATGTGAGATTTGTGCTGGACAAAACGGAGGCCTGTGAGGTATTTTTTCGGGTACTCTGATTTTTCCTATCATCTTTCATTCCAGCGACTCTCTCCAATATAATTTAATTTCAACCACCAGGCATTAATCATTGCCCCAGAGGCGGGCGATGGTCTTCGGCAGACGGCACAATTCATATCCTCGCCGCTAGATGGGGCTTCATTCATTCCATTCGTGACCCGGTTGAATGACTGGAAACAGGCTGTGGATATCATTTTCGTTGTAAATATTACCTTAGTGGCTCTGTGAAATATCTAATGTGCATGGGGCTTGGTACTAGCCATTCATAAAGTCTGTATGATTTGTGCTAAATAAATAAGTAATAGTATATATTTAAATGCTACTTGTTCGGGGCGTCGACCTACAGTATAGAGGTCTTTTGCCCCTACCTGCATCATGTGATATGAACCTGCGTGTAAATTTGAA
Source organism: Anabrus simplex (assembly GCF_040414725.1). NCBI lineage: Eukaryota > Metazoa > Arthropoda > Insecta > Orthoptera > Tettigoniidae > Anabrus > Anabrus simplex. The sequence goes on along the minus strand of NC_090269.1, from coordinate 362,378,630 downwards.
TGGAGGAAGTGTATAGTGTTGAATGTGAGGAAAGGAACGTTAAGGACGACACAAACACCCAGTCCCCAGGCCAGGGATATTGATCATTTACTGTACCATTAAAAACCCTGACCCAGCCGAGAATCAAACCCGGAGCCGCCTGGTGATATGTGGACGCGTTGCCCCGTACACCGCGGAGCCGTGTAATAATAATAATAATAATAATAATAATAATAATAATAATAATAATAATAATAATAATAATAATACGTAAATCGTCGTTGCGCCCTCGAAAACTGCTGTGTCATAACTAGGGCCCGGATGTTTATGCAGTAATAGGTTAGAATGCAAACTTACTTAAGCGAGTTACAAGTGAAGTCTAGCCGCACGGCTGTAATGCTATGAGGTTTGCATAAACATTAGGGGTTCGGCACATTAGTACCCCTAGATTTTATGTTACTCCCACTACATTACGTTAGAGTGGGCTAGTCGACATTTCCTGCTAAGTAATTTGGTTACTAAATAATTTTGTTAGTAGGAAATGTCGACTAGCCCGCTCTAACGTAGTGTAGTGGGAGTAACATAAATTCTATAGGTTCTAATGTGCCGAACCCCTAATGTTTATGCAAACCTCATAACACTACCGTCGTGCGGGTAGACTCTACTTATTACTCGCTTCAGTAAGTTTGCATTCTAACCTATTACTGCATAAACATCCGGGCGCTAGTCATAACCATAATGTTGTGGGAGAAACACTGACCCGCAGCACATATATCATCAAGATTGAGGAATCTTCGGACTTATTTGCACAATATTGAACCTTAGATGAGAGAACCAAAGTTCTAAGTTGAAATAACAGAACGGAGACACAAGGAAATTTCAATGATGGCTACCCTTAAAAGTAATTTTCTGTCCCTGCCTTCGCCATTCTGCTTTACGTCGCACCGACACAGACACGTTTTATGGCGACGTTGAGTGAGGAAAGGCCTAGGAGTGGGAAGGAAGCGGCCGTAGCCTTAATTAACGTACAGCCCCAGCATTTGCTTGGTGTAAAAATGGAAAACCACGGAAAACCATCTTCAGGGCTTCCGAGAGTGGGGTTCAAACCCACTATCTCCGGAATGCAAGCTCACAGCCGTGCGACCTTAACCGCACGGCCAACTCGCCCGGTGCCGGTGCCTTCAAAAGAGTGTTAACGAAGATTGTTGTCATTGTTATATATATAGCCTATATGCCAGCCCAATGGTGTAGGGGTAGCGTACTGTCCCTCCCCCGGAGGCCCCGGGTTCAATTGCCGGCCATATCAGGAATTTTTATCTGGCTCTGTGGGGTGTTTAGAGTTCTACTCAGTCTACATGATTAAAGGTGAGGAGCTATCTGACGCTGAAATAGCAGTTCCGCTCTAGAAGGCCAAGAATATCGGCCAAAAGGGGCGTCTTGCTGACCACACATCACCTTGTAATCTGCAGGCCGTTGGGCTAGGCAGTGGTCGCTTGCTAGTCCATGGCCCTTCGGGGCTGTTGTTCCATGGTTTGGTTTGAAAAACTACAACCTCTTTTCCGGTCAATGACCGGGTCAGGGATGGGATGAATGAAGCCGCAACTTGCGGCGAGGGGAGGAATTGTGCCGGCTGCCGAGGCCTGTCGCACTCCTCTGGGGCAATGACTGAGAGATGAAATGAAATGATAGTGGAGAGTGTTGCTGGAATGAAAGATGACAGGGAAAACCGGAGTTCCCGGAGAAAAACCCTGTCCCGCCTCTGCTTTGTCCAGCACAAATCTCACATGGAGTAACCGGGTTTTGAACCACGGTGTCCAGCGGTGAGAGGTCGGCGTGCTCCCGTCTGAGCCACGAAGGCTCCCATGGTTTGGTATCAGTAAGGACTGTGTTCAGAGCTTTAGAGGACTAAACTATTCAAATGGGAAATTAACGGCATGTGGAGTCCTATTCTACGAGTACACGTCAATCTAAAATCAAACACCATAACGCCGTCTCGTCTTAGCTGCAGACAATTCTGAAAAGCGCTCAATCATTTTTAACAGCTGAATAACATTTGAATCATGAAAAATGAAGACTGCAGCGCGTATTGATGGTTATAAAAAGCAAATGGACATGAGAAATGCTGTGAAATATGTGATAGATGGTTGGTTTTTATTGCACTCCTTTCGTCCCACTCGCAATAAATCTGCCACCGTATTTTGAGTCGTCAATATAAATGATATAACAATAAATCAAGGACTGGTCTTGTTCGTCTGGCGGTTAGTATACTTCCGTAGCAGAAGAGGTTTCACCATTGGTTCACAGCCCGGTTGCTGCAGTCGCGCTGAGAGAACGATGGGGTCGTACTCTTTGTATTTGTGTAACGGTAGTTCGAGAACAGCTTCTGCCTTTAAAGAAAAATGTACACATACAGCATTTTTATAGACTGTTTTGCTGTACGGCGTTCAGTCTGCAAGCTTCTGTAAATTAACTAAGCGCCTCCACAATGCTCTATTTGCAAGTAGGTTCGCTTAGTTCCACACCTCCGTAGCGTAAATTTATGGAATGAAATGAAATGGCGTATGGTTTTTAGTGCCGGGAGTGTGCGAGGACATGTTCGGCTCACCAGGTGCAGGTGTTCTGATTTGAGGCCCGTAGGCGGCCTGTCCGTCGTGATGAGGATGAAATGATGATGAAGACAACACATACACCCAGCCTCATGCTAGCAAAATTAACGAGTAATGGTTAAAATTCCCGACCCTGCGGGGAATCGAACCCTGGAGGAACATGTGTACTCTGTGTATTTTTGTAATGGTAGTTCGAAAGCAGTTCGCGGCTTGAAAGAAAAATGTACACATATAGCATGATTATAGACTGTTATGCTCTTCAACGTTCAGTTTGCAAGCTCCTGTGAATTAACTAAGCGCCTCCACAATCCTCTATTTGCAAGTAGCACGCTAACCATTTAGCCATGGAGCCAAACAGCGTAACGGTGACAGCTCGGAAGATACCGCTTAGTCCTCCCAGCTTAAAGTTCGTAATATTTTCGTAACACTGCTCTTTTGTCGGAAATTCGTTGGATCTTTCCCAGTTCTCTAATCAAGTAACCCTGGTGTGGTTCCCACACAATGGAAATTGAACTGCCTTCTATCAAACTAGTTAGTAATTTCGCTAGTATGTCTAATATAATCATAAACAATGCGTTCACAGAACTTACATCGTCGTTGCCGGGACAAAACCTCCTATGTGATAATATTTTTGGAGATATACTGACCCGCAGCACATACATTATGAAGAGCGAGAATGCCTTGACGATATTCACATAATATTGTACCAGAGACGACAGAACCTTACTAGCCAAAGTTCTAAGATAAAATATTTCACATAGGAGGTTTTTTCCCGACAGCGACGATATGCATCGCATGACAAATTTATGGCCTGCATCTATCCGGTTTATATAGGGTTGTCGGAAACAACGTGAAATGATAGATGAACATTAAAGGGGTGGTGATACTGATAAATAATTACAAAGAAATAATTCGATATCTCGTGCCGTTGTGATTTTTTCAATGAAGTTAGCCAGTCAGATCGTTTCGCGGGGGTTTCAAATGTGCTGTGAGAGGCGATGTTGCTAAATCTACACGTGACTTAAGACCGCATTAAGAGCACCAACCGAAGGAAAACAAACTTGCCAGGCGAGAGATTTGAACACAGACCTCAGAGCTGACAGAATCACGCTATAGCAAGTGGGCTACGGTAACACAGGCTGAAATCCAGGGTGTGTGTTTGATGATGACCTCTCGGCAAGGCTGTCAAGCCACGAGCAGATTTAGCAATACCGCCTCTCAAAGTCTATTTGAACTTACCCACGAAGCGATCTGTTTGGCTAACTTCTGCAGCTGATAGAATGACAACAGTACGGGATATCTAATTATTTATTTCAAATTATTTATCAGTATGACCAATTCTCTAACACTCATACACCCGGTTCAAGGTGCTTCTGACCACTCTGTATTCTTCACCCATTTTTGTACACAGGGATTAATTTATTTGGTATAACTCCTTCATACTAAAAAATAAGTACTTACCTAGAAATCTTGTCAATTCTCACTGCTTACCTACTTTTAAACGTTTATATCTTTTGGCAAATATCTTCGTTATCATAGGTAAATTCGTCACTGTTCGGGCAAAAGGTCGTATCTCACAATGCTCTTCCTATCCATTATGTTCCTTAAGACTGGTCACGCCTCCCAAACACAAATGGATATCTAGTCCATGAGAACAATTTTCGTTGTGTTCATTTTGCTATGCCGTCGCTTAAAGGAAAATGAACTTTACCGTACCGTACGTTGGCATGTAGTATTTACTCACTGCTACAGTAAAATATTTTAAAGGTTCATTTTCTTTCGTACACCAGCGTAGTAAAATGAACAGAACGAATAATGTGTTCTGATGGACTACATATCAATATGTGGTTGAGAGGCGTGATCACTCTTAAGTAACAAAATGGATATGAAAAACATTGTCATATACGCGGTATTGTTTCTTAAGGGACGATATGTATATGCAGTCCATCTGAACAATTTTCGTTGTGTTAATTTTCCTATGCTTAAGTGTAAAGGAGAATGAACCTTAAGTACATTATACTGTACTGTGGAAGTGCAAACATACATTCCTAGAGTGCGGTACGGTAAGGTTCATTTTACACGTAAGCATAGGAAAATGAACACAGTGAATATTGTTGTGATGGGCTACCCAGTCTTGAGGAAAATAATGGATACGAGGAGAATTGGGAGATATGTCCTTTTACCCGAACAGCAACGAATTTCACTAGTTTACTGGTATTCGTGACTTTCTTTACCTGGAAATTATGCTCGTATCTATCTTTATACTGCTGACTAAATACTTCTGCCTTCTGTAAATCCTCACATATCGATGGCTTTCTTTTAAAACGTTGTATGTCCCAATGGTATTCCTACTCAGTATATCGTCGCTGGCGGGACAAAACCTATGAGAAATATTTTAGCTTAGAACGTTGACCGGTAAGGTTCTGTCACCTAAGGTGCAATATTGTGTGAATATTGTCAAACCATTCTCGCTCTTCATAATGTATGTGCTTCGAGTCAGTATATCTCCAAAAATATTATCATATAGGAGGTTTTGTCCCGGCAGCGACGATATTCCTTAAGACGTCCGGATCCGTTGCTAAATGGTTAGCGTGCTGGCCTTTGTTCACAGGGGTCCCGGGTTCTATTCCCAGCAGGGCCGGGAATTTTAACCATCATTCGTTAATTTCGCTGGCATGGGGGCTGGGTGTATGTGTCATCTTCATCATCATTTCATCCTCATCACGGCGCACAGGTCGCCTACGGGAGTCAAATACAAAGATCTGCATATGGCGAGCCAAACTTGTCCTCGGACACTCCCGGCACTAAAAGCCATACGCGATTTCACTTTTTTTATTTCTTAAGACGCCTCCCAGCCACATATTTCTATGCAGTCCATCAGAATAATTTTTCGTTTTCATTTTCCTGTGCTGGTGTGTAAAGGAAAACGGACCTTAAATATATTATACTTTAGGAGTTCGTAAATTCGCCCTGCAAAAAACATCCGTACAATACGGTTTCGTAAGGTCCATTTTTCTTTACACACTAGCACAGGGAAATGAACACAATGTAAATTATTCTAATGGACTGCATATAAGTATTTGGCTGGGAGACGTGACCATTATTAAAGAGAATAACGGATGAGAAGGGCATTGTGGGATACGAGCTTTTAACGGTGCAGCGACGATATAGTACTGCCTAGTAATCCTACATTTACAAACTTCCTTTCTACCACATTTATTTTCAACAATGACACAAATAGCTTCGTGATTACTTACACCATCTACCACTTCACTTTCTCTCCAGACCTCCTCTGGCTTTATCAGCATCACATCTAGAATATTCTTCCTTTTAACGGGTTCCATCACACTCTGATTCAGTTATCTTTCGCACTTTTGTATATTAATTTACCATTTATTGGTCATGTTTTCAGTCATTGTCATTAAGTTCCCAGTTAACATTTGATAAATTTAGATGCATAATTATGGATGTATTTACTATTCTCTTAGAAGTAAATATTGTCACCCGGCGATCCCTGATTTCATTAGAAGACGTTCACAGTCGTTCGAGATAACGATTTATACTCAAAGTGTATATTATACGATTTGATCAATCCGTTAAAGATGATTTACTTCCCTTTGCGTCATTTTTGTGTATATCCATGATAATTTAATTCAGTTGTTTCTTTTTCAGGTATAATTTTGCTAATATATATTTTCTTTTTCAGATAGTTTGAATTTATTTTTTACATATTAGTTTCTATAGACTGAAGAACTTTAAAGTTCTTTTAAAAATGTAGATAGTAAAACATGACTGAAAGATCTTGAGAACATTCATGTTAACTTAGAACTGTAGTCTAGTGAATGGATAGCCTGCGCCATCATTCCTCTGATTTTATGTTGCTGTACATCTCAGAAGCGTGGGACATCATAGTTGTTATTTTGGTGAACGGTTTGCATATTGTTCTTTTTGTCGAACTGAGTGGCTCACACTGTTAAGGCGCTGGCTTTCTGAGCCCAAGGTGGCAGGTTCGATCCTAGCTCAGTCCGGTGGTATTTGAAGGTGCTCAAATACGTCATCCTCGTGTCGGTATATTTATCGGTTCATAAAAGAATTTTCGCGGGACTAAATTTTGGCACCTCTGCGTCTCCGAAAACCGTAAATGTAGCTAGCAGGAAGTAAAACCACTAACATTATTATAAAATTACTTGTAAAAAAAGAAATGTCGTCACTGATGTGCCAGAACCGCGAATATGACCATGATCTTCCTATCTTTTATTACTCTTAAGGCTGGTCACGCCTCCCAGCCACATATCGATATGCAGTCCATCAGAATATTTTCATTGAGTTCATTTTCCAATGCGCGTGTGTAATGGAAATGAACCTTACTGTGCCGTACTGTAAGAATGTATGTTTTGCATGACATATTTACCCACTCCTACAGTATGACGTATTATAGGCTCATTTTCTTTTACACTGTAGCATAGAAAAAATCACCGAGCAAATGGACTGTACATGAAATGTGGCTGGGAGTCGTGTCCAGTCTTATGGGAAATAATGGATAGGACAATCTTTTTTGCGTACGAGGTATTGTTTCTTCATCAACGATATATTCCCTCGAAAATTTTGAAAATTTATTTTTCGTTTTTATTTGCCGCATATACAGATTATTTTGCGAAATTTTTATAAACATGTCACCCATACTTTTTATAAAGCCTGCACATAATTCTCGATACATCCTTTAATTATTTGGCCCTGATGATGACCGCTCTATATATTTGAATGATAAACTGTTCAGGACAAGAACGATTTGTTATTACCTTTTTTTTTCAAGACTTGTAAGAAACATTACAGAATCAACTGTAAGCAGAATCGACTAGCGATCGTACTTCCTTACTCTTCAGCAGAGAGTTGAATCGCATGGTTTGGCTCGTTAAGCAGGAGCAGATATGAACAACGTGCTCATGAAGCCAGCACGGCCCTCTATGTTATTCTGAATTAAGCCTCTCACGGTTGAGTATCTCGGCCGGCTTGTGGACGCTGTGGCTCTGAGCTTAAACAGCACAGTTACCAGATTATTTACGAATTACACCCCATTGCCTATCATCGGCTTCATACATTGTTGTTTCAATGCTTGTGTTACTGGTATAAAACCAATAATTTTCAGTTTATTCGTTTCGTTCTGAATCGGTTAACCATCGTATTATCCGCCACACAAAATAAAACAAACGGTGAAGAGCGAGTGAGTGAGTGAGGGAGGGTGGGATGGGGATGGATATAAAAGAATGGAATAAAAGGCCGTGTTTTGTTGTACGAGAGTTGCATGACCACCGGCCGTTATTTGTTCTGATAGCCAGGAAACAATTGAAGCGGCGTCGTGGGATTGGCAATTTGAATGGGATTCGAATGGGTGTCGAGGGACTCGGCGCGCATGTTCCCTTCATTGTATAAATCATAGATCTCAATAAGCCTTGTAACTAGCCAGCGTGTCACGTCCTGTACGTCTTAATGATTATCGGATTCTTATTTGTGTGCAGAATTGATCAAGATCAATAATAGAATGTTAACTACCTTAGGAAAATTACTTGATCGTATTACGAGATGAAGGATCTTTGTGAGTCAAAGAGAAAATGATTACCACTACTTATCTAATAATTATTTTACACTCCTTAAATGACTGTAAATAAAACTGACGCAATAATAATAATATACAGCCCTGAAGATCACGTGCTGTCTAGACAATTTGTCTCTATTTCTGTCGATCTAATGCTTCTCTTCCAACCTCCCAAGATATTCAACTACTTAATAGCTCATTCGACCATTGCAGCCTTGGTCTATATCAACAACAGCCTTGTTGTGATCACAAACTTGCAATACGTTGACATTACATTGAAAATATTAATTTCAAGTATTTTTCAGGAAAAATTGGGTTTAATTTTTGAACAACGTGAAGTTCAATAAGAACAATTCTAATTTTTCGGATAAAATATCATCGCTGTTGTGCCAAAACCGAGAATATCACAATGCACTTCCTATCCATTATTTTTCTGAAGTTTGGCCGTATTCGTAATACAGGAACAATTTCGTGTTGAGATCCGTTGAGGTTTCTCATTATTATAAATAAGTTAGCTACTGATGGAAATTGTACGTTAATAATATTAGGCTCTGAATAAACATTAACGCTCAAAAACGTCAGCCTCATGTCGGTAGATTCACTGGCACGTAAAAGAACTCCTGCGGGACTAACTTCCTGTACCTCGGCATCTTCGAAAACCGTCGAAGTAGTTGGTGGTACGTCAAGCCAATATTATTGTTATAAACATTAGCAATCTGCAAGTTGATCGATTCTAGGCCTCGCCATCAGTGAGGAATGGATACCGCAGGTCTACCCCTGCTCTACACAGCTTCATAAATTAAAATGTATTTTCTGAAAAAGGAGATGGTTACATACATGTTTTAATTCGTTTTGTTACATCTTTAAATTCTGAAACAATAAAGTCTTGTGAAAAAGATAGTTCTTAGTTAATGAAATTATAATAAAATACAGAAAGCATATGGTGAACTAAAAACGTATGCCGATGTTCGGAAAAAATCTCGTCACTGTTTCAGCAGAACATCGTAACTCCCAATGCACTTCCTATCCATTATTTTCCTTAAGATATGTCACGCCTCCCAGATACGTGTGGATATGTAGTTCAGGAGAACAACGTTCGTTGTGTTAATTTTCCTATGGTTACCCATAAAGGAAATTGAACCTTACTGTACGGCGCTGTAGGAATGAATGCTCGCATGACGTATTTACGCACTCCACAGCATAATGTATTTAAGGTCCATTTTCCTTTGGGTCATTGATAAGCCTAGTAGTCTTCGCTGGACTCGGGTTCGATTCTTTGTCAGACTGAGGATTTTATCCACGTCTGGTTAATTATTCTAGCACGTGGGCTCGATGTTTATGATCGTCATAACACACAACTTCATTTACTTACAACACAACACACTACTAGCCACCACAGAAACGCGCAGTAGTGAATAAATCCCTCCTCGTCACGCAGAGAATCCGGTAGTAAAACTAGGCTTAATTAATGTTTGTTTTAGGGCCGATGACCTTCGATGTTAGGCCCCTTTAAACGACAAGCATCATCATCAATTCATGTTTGTGCTGACCCCACATGAGTGGAAAAATCCTAGGCATCCTTGGTCCTTCATGGTCAATAGGCCTATGGAATGAAAATACATTCGCCTCAGTGGTGTAGTGGTTAGTGGAATTAGCTGCCATTTCCGGAGGCAGCCTTGACAAAGTACTGGTCCTCCTCTCTAGTTGTATCCTAGACACAAATTCTCACCCACCAGGACACTGCCCTTGAGGCGGTAGAGGTGGGATCCCTCGCTGAGTGCAAGGGAAAAATCAACCCTGGAAAGTAAAAGGATTAAGAAAGAAAAAAAGAAGGAAATAAATTAAAATAAATAAATAAATAAATAAATAAATAAATAAATAAATAAATAAATAAATAAATAAATAAATAAATAAATAAATAAATAAATAATAATTGCGTGTGGCGTCCGGAGGGGCGTGGTGCAGGTGTCTTTCGAGTTGAAAGTCTATAAGGGATCTATGCGTCTATGAGGATGGAGCCCTTATTAAGATAAATTCTAATGATGAAGATAGCGTGAACGCGAATTTCTCGAGACAGAGGAATAATTGACATATGAAGGTTAAAATCACCGACTTGTCCGAGAATGGGACCAGGGACTACTTAGACCAGAGGCCAGATTGCTAACCATTTAGCCACGGAGTCTTAAGTCTGTACCGAGATGACTTGGGAATACTCTTTTCCAGGTTCAAATGAATGTACATTCTCTCCCACGTTTCCTTTGTATGGAATTTCTACAAGGGAGTCACATTGTTGGTGTCCCAAACATAGACACTTATACGGTCTATTGTACAGTAATGCTTTAGCAGATAAATTCTACGACCTGTGACAAGACCTCTTTCATTTATACATTGTCTAGACAAAGTTCAAGTGTGTTAAACAAATATATATATTTTAAACAGGCCTGCAGTAGTCATTTTGACAAACACGAGTGTCTAAAATACAATTCAGGTTATCAACTCCAAACTCTACAAAAATCAAATTCCGTGATTTCAGCGTTTCCGCACCACTTGTTGATGGAGAAGTATCGAACAATACTCTATTTTTTGAAATGTGTTCCAGTGTGATGCAAATCATGTCAGACCAGCAGTAATAATACTAGCAATGCGTGGCGATGATATGTGCACTTCAGAATTGTATTCCCTGTGCTTCTCATGCAAATTTTGTAATTCACATTCAGTGCGCTATAGTAAATATCTTTACATATATATTTGTTCACTTTTATCATACAAATATTATGGTAATGGCCCCTTCATTTAACCCTTGTCTATTACAATAATTTTTCAAACATTCTGACATGTTGTTGTTTGTCACTGACACATGGCTTCATATGCACCTGTTGTAAAGTTTAAAATGAAGTGCCTAACAATTATGTTTCCATAGTTTTTATTTCAGTTAGTGTCTAGTCAGTTTGTGACTAGTTAGTGTCTAGTCTAGGAAAATCTCGATAAGAGTCAATCCAGTATTCTTATTGAGAATATGTGATGTGTAATAATCTCACTTATTGACTGTGTGTTATGGACTGTTCACCTCTCTATTCATTGAGTTATTAATAAGAAAAGGGTTCCACGTACGACTTATACAAGAATAAAACTACTGTGTTATCCGATAACAAAATGAAATACTGTACTTAAATATTGCTGCCTGGGGGAAAATAGACACTGGCTGCAGAAGGCAGAAAGATATAAAATGAAACAGCTTAAGTAAAAAAGACTTCTCTGTAGAGGAGACTCTTGTTTATCTCAAACATAATCCAGGTCTTGGCTGAACGATCAGCGTAGTGGCCTTCTGTCCAGAGAGGTCGGATTTCGATTGCCAGCTCACTCGGGGATTTTAGTCTTAAATAGTTAATTCACTTGGCTCCGGGACTAGGTCTTTCTGTCCCCTACATCCCTTCAAATCATATACCACACACACAACAATATCTTCCACTATAATAACACGTAGTTTCCCGCACTCGGCAGATGACACCCAACCTCTCATCGGACGACCTGCCTTACAGGAGCTGCACCAGCTTAGGAATAGCCACACGAAGTTATTATTACCTCAAACAGAGAACATGCAGTTTAGAATTATTTTCCGGAAGATGTTATCGGGTAGCATGACGCGTTGTATGTATCGTTGTTGAAGAAACAATGAAGATTGTTCTGGTGTACTGCATATCCATATGTGGTTGGGAGACGTGACCAGTCTTAAGGATAATAGTGGATAGGAAGAGCATTGTGACATACGAGGTTTGGTTTCTTCACCGACGATATGCTGCACAAGGAATGGGACTGTAAGCCTTAGAATACTGAAGGAAGTTCGTATGGCTTATGAAGAGATACTGAAGCGGTGAGATTAGGACGTATTAGCGAAATTTGTCCAAACGGTGAAGTAATCTGATAACAGACACAAAACTTCTTCGTTTAGTTTTAGAATGCAGTACGCGGCAAGCACACTAAGAGAACATCTAGATATGAATACGAGAAATTTGGGCAAATGCATGCTTCGAAATTCACTTAGATGTGAGAGGTTAGTGCAGCAGGCAAGTGATTAGGCTACCGTGAGAGCTCGTTCTGAGGGCCATCATCGTAGCCTAGAGAGTCTAATGTGTTATGAACACAAGGGTTCGGTCCCCGAGGGATGTAAAAACTACTGGAGACTACTCGAAGTCTCAAAAGTTCAAATCTATAATTTCATGTGTTGATATCAGAAGTTGAGTGTTCTAGTCAGCAAAAAACAGTAGGCCTATGTCACGCGTGAATGCCAGCTTGAGAATTTAGCGGTGAAAGCCATCAGCACAGCGGATCTCATGATCACTGCAAGAGTTCGCTCTGTGCGTCAAGAAACACGTGCATGGACGATTCACACTCTCTCACAGCTGTCAACATTATTTTTTAAAATTTGCTTTACGTTGCACCAACACAGAGGGGTCTTACGGCGACGATGGGATAGGAAAGGGCTAGGAGTGGGAAAGAAGCGGTCATGACCTTAATTAAGGTACATCCCTAGCATTTGTTTGGTGTGAAAATGGTAAACCACGGAAAACCATTTTCAGGACTGCCAACAGTAGGGTTCGAGCCCACTATCTCATGGACGTAAGCTCACAGCTGCGCGCCCCTAAACGCACGGCCAACTCGCCAGGTTGTCAATATTAAAAACGCGCGCATTCATCATTCAAAACATTCCGTCATCTTCGATGTTGCTGCCCCCTATATTGAACCCATAATTCTACGATGAGAAAATTATTTTTTAAATTTCTCAATATTTATTTCAAATAACAAGCTACATTTATTTTTGAGAGCAGCCATGTTGCATTTCAAGAGCCTCGCTATCGCGTGGGAACGAACTCACCCGTGGCAAGCCGAGCCGCAAGCTCGTGAAATACCGTGACACCTCGGAGGACTTCAAGTACTCAACAAATCTCCAAATTCATGGAATTCTTCGTAACGAGAGATTTTTGCAACACAGTAAATACAGAAATAAATAATCTAAATTATTCTTAAACCGTACGTGAAGACAGAACCCCCAGGGTAAATATAAATGCAGTTAAGCCTAGGTAAAAAATCTGCGCCCGATCAGTGGACTAGCTCCACGTGCCAAGGTCAATGGATGAAGAAAACCCGCGAAACGCCCGGGCAGAAGTAATTTATTTCACCTGTTGCGAGTGTGGTAAAATTATGAGATTAACATCTAAATAAATCACAAGTCTGTCCGGAATTATGGAACAAGTTTCATGAAAATCGGTCTATTGGACGCGAAATTAGCAGATTGCATAATCAAGCTTCATGGTGTTAGTGGCGTCACCCCATAAGAGTATAAAAGAAACCCCCCGCTGTATATTTCTCAGTGTCTGTCTGGTTACCGGAGCGGCGAAGCCCTCGACTCTCGTCATAAAGAAAGCGCGAAAAGTCGATCTCCAATATAACTTAGTACATGTTTGTGGCTATGGTTAAAATATAATATTTAATGGAAGATGATAGAATTTTTTTTGAGCTGCCGCTAATGAAACTTTGAAGGTCTAAAAGTAATTGAATTTCTCTCGGTATTCTGCGTGTGTTTGTTGTAGAAGAGTTTGAAGTTAGCCACCGCGTCTGGTGTCTTATCTCTCTGGCACACCTGGCCTCACGAGAGTAGACTCCTGGGAAAGTTGTGTCAGTCGCCATTTGAAGGGCGCGCTCATCACAAGGGTGACCGAGTCGAAAGTGTGTTATAGAATATTGTGTCAGTTAAGGTGTATATATTTTGAGAAGAGGATGATAAAGTTAGCCATGGCAGGCTAAATACCCGAGGTTTGCTGGTTGAATGCAGCCAGAATCCAGGACGATGGCGGCTATCACAGGTCTGTACTTTTAATAAATGTTGTAGTTAGAATGTTGTTTGTCCCAACCAAATTTCAAAGCGTGTGTCGGGTTGGTAATTTGTAATGATCATGCAAATGTATTATATTTCTGGTCAGCGTGTGAAAATCTATAGTGTTGTAAAATTCATATCAAGAAACTATAAAATGCGACGTTTAAATATTGTGTTAATGTTCTTTGAGATATTGTCCGAATTGAGGAAAATTAGGAAAGTGATAATGGTAACGTAGTCGTGGAGAATGTCTTAATTTCGAATATCGTTTGAATTCAGAAATTTTTTGTCGAAATAATAATAATAATAATAATAATAATAATAATAATAATAATAATAATAATAATAATAATAATAATAATAATAATAATAATAATAATAATAATGTCTACCGCGGGATAAAATTTGTCTATGTAAAAAGTGGATTTAACAAGCATGTTCTGCGAGGTTTGCGTGTGTTTAGTAATTTCCAGCGAAATCCGATAAAGTTGTGTTTTATTCACGGGAAGTAAAATTTTGTGACATCGTGTATGTCGATGATAGGAAAATTCACGGTGCGTTGTTGTATTCTCGAGGTCCGAAAGTTGTAGTAAAAAAATGAAAAGATATATTTCTTTTTTTTTAAAGTAGTTGTTTTTCACGAGAGGATTGAAGTTGGAAAAGTCTTGAAATAAGAAAAATGGATTGAGAGCGAAGAATTTATATATGTGGAGATAAGAGTTGTATGTTGAGGGAAGAGAAAGCCTATATATATATATATATATATATATTTCATGTAGTACCGCCATGGGAAGGCGATGAGAACGAAATTTTGAGACAGGCTATAGTTGTCAAGAGCGAAGAATTTTTGAGACAGGCTGTATTGTGGCAGGCTGTCGTGTATTCCGCTAACAATTCGAAAATTGAGACGACTACTGTCTAATGCACAGTAGATTTCAAGTAAGATCCCAAGTGAAAAACGATTCTAGTAAAGATTAAAAATCTTGGTAGTAAAAGTCAAGCGACCAGTTACGTAAAGTCAGTATGAATATTGGGATAATGTGACCTCAAGGATAAAGGAGCGTTTAGAAAACACGGTTGGTGTTGTTTGACCGTGTAAATTTATTGAATTTCGTTTCACTGGATAGTCATGGATATAAATATTTGTAAATGACAGCAGGCGATTTGAGGGTTTCCAATGCGGTGGTAATGATTATTATTTTTGGACAACATCCACTAAATGTTAGACGTGTGTTGGGAACTATTATTCTTCCCTAAAACTTCATTGCGCATGTTGAGGTCGTGTTTGAGTTGGGGGATTGCTCACCACACAATATTTATTTTCGAGTTCACGTTTTGTAACGAGATAGAGACTTACTGCATTTTCCGACTTGCGTTCGTTTGATGGCAAGAGACGTTGTTCCGTTGTGTGTTATTAGTCTGACCAGGTTTACAACTGAAATGTCAGGGTTTGTTTGAAATTGCTAGTTCGCCTGATATGCCAGAGGAAGCGTATACGACCCAATGTCCGTCCGACAACAGAATTAAGACGTCACATGTTATCCTAGGAGTATACTGATGATGAGACGTCCTAGTTCACGCTAGACGATAGAATTAGGCAGGTATTGTGTACATAAAGATTAGTGTTAGGGTGTACAGACTTTAAGTAAGCCCGACGATAGGTCTGGGATGTCAGCTGTACATACTCAAGTCTCAGATTAGATGTTTTGCGTAGTGCCATGACCGAATGTAGTGCCTGTAGTGATATACGAAAAGAAGAGAATTAGCTTGGTAATAATGAGGCCAAACTTGCGCGCAACCCTCAACAGCTGGAAGGTGTTGACCTAAGATTACGGGACCCCTGACGGCGTGCATAATAAGGGTTGTCCAACATTGGATATCGAGCTAATGGTGATTGAATATTTCACTACAGTTCTCCATGTGTGTTGAGTTCAAATAACTTCGATTTTATTTTATTTTACGGACTTAATTGTTTTGTTGTTCTGACGTCCGTTTTGTTTTGATAGTGTGCATATTGACACTCAATGTATTAGTGTGAGACTTGAGTTGCAAATGCGGTTTCGATTCGTCAGCCAGTAATATTATTTTATTTTCAATTTTGTCGTTCTTTCATTTATGCGTATTTGAGTTTGATCATGTGATAACTTTGTAGGTAGTGTGTTGGGACAAACAATAAGTAGATGGATCTGTGATGGTAGTCATTGTTAAGAAGGAAATAATTCTTTAAGTTTGTTGTATTTTTCAATGTGGACTGGTAATTTTATTAAGCGTAACGTAACCATTTCTAACCTGAAAGTCGGTTTGATAATAATATTTTCAAGTGATTTACCACTTTTTAATTAACTTCAGTGTTTGGCATTTCTTCTAAATGCGTGATGAATAAGTGTTTCCTGCATTTCGCAGTTTTGTTCTTTCAGAACGACGTAACGTAAGATCCTCGCGGATCGTGGTGTTGTTGGTTCCTTCTGAACAGCTGTTTGGGTGATGCACGTTTAGCATCGGGATTATTTTATCACTTAAGGGTGTAATGAATGACAAATACATGGTGGAATTTTATTTCAATTGTGAATGCTGATGTTAACTCGTAGTGAACACCATGCTTTCCAATAATATTTCGCAACCTATCCAAAGCAACTGATAGTCAATTTGGTTCGATTAAGGGTCCATTCGGCGGATGTTCCGTATCCGAAAGGGTATTCGACTGGTGGATAACCATAATTGAGAGGGAATCAGGCATTCTACTTGTTGAAGGTCAGATTTCCCACGGATCGTGTGGGTTAATTCTCAATTATTGTTTGGATTAAATGGGTGCCCGATTTTCAGGTTTTCTTTTTATCAGTTTTTCAGTTTCGCTGTCCATCAATTTATTACTTTCCCCGAAGCAACTCTTCGGTATTGTAAGAAATAAATCAACGCTATGTAATGTGACTGCGTTTGAAACATTCAATAATCAATAACTTATAATTTTCTTTTCTCCAAGGATGTATATAAAATAATAATGTTTTTTCGAACTCAATAAAAGTTAGTAAGCACATATTTGCTGCTCATTTCAAGTAGTTAGGCTCTCTTCTGAACCCCATCGTTTGGTTAAGATCGTGACCGAATTTCTTCCCGCAACGACCCAAGATTTAAGAGTTCAATATTGCTCTACTGTAGCGGCTGCGGCCGACCAACGATGGAAAGGTAAGTCCAAGGGTTCAATATTTCCTCAAAATAAGCCCTCTGGGATATCGTCGTTCGCCTTGAAACAATAAACTAATGACCTCAACATTTTTTTACAATTGACTTTACGTCGCATCGACACAGACAGATCTTATACGGACGTGTAAATAAAAACGAACCTTAAATACATTATTCTGTACGAGTGCATAAATATCGTCCCTGTTTTGCCAAAAGGACGAATGTGACAATGCTCCTCCTATCCATTATTTCCCTTAAGACTAGCCACGCCTTCCAGCCATATATTGATATGCAGTCCATCAGAACAATTTTCGTTGAGTTCATTTTCCTATGCGCATGTGTGTGTCGCTGACTGGGAAGTGTCTGTCGCACGGCAACTCTACGAGAAGAAGATACCCCTTCTCTCCACGCAGCGCAGTCAGACTGTATTTGTCCTAGGGACATGTAAGTAATAACTACCTGAGTTGTAAATACGAACTTTGTACAACAAAGTGATTGAATAGATTGTCTTTGGAAGCATTTATTTGTTAGAAATTACTCCACGCAATGTTATACAAAATCATCTGATGCTGACATGTTCCCAATTAGCGTGACAAGCTAGTGTAGGTTCAGAAAGACAGTGTTACTTAAATTCTTTCCGATTAATTTGGTCTACTGTGAGTTCCATATCAGCTGAGAATTATGTGACTGCTTCATTAAGACAAAATTAAAATCAAGATATTTGAGGGATTAAGACCGAAGGCATGAAGGGAACCTAGTCATCACCATAAGAGCACATTATAATATGGTTTTTCCTTGCAGTTTCTCTGACATCACGCGTGCACTTGATACTGCCAATTCATCACGCTGGGGTAATAGTTTCAAGTGGAACAACGGAACATCCTTCACGGCAGCGAAGCACGAGAGTGGACCGCCAGCAGCGTATTTCCATCCTGTCGACGCACCATCCACAACGAGAAGATGGCGATCTACTCACCAGAACGAGTTTCAGCTGAACGTGGAAGAAAATCAGCATGTCACCAGTCCCGAAGCCATGCCTGCTGTCTTCCGTCCACAACGTTAGCATAATGTGCTAAATAATCAGGTCCGCAAGGGAACTGCTCAGATGATATCACTGATGCAGGTCAGACCAACCCTTTTGTTCTTAGCATGCAGCAGAGAGGCAGGATCAAAGAATGTAACTAAGGCCTTCCGCCAATATGTAAATAGGAGAGGTGTCCTAGGGCACGTCTACATAGATTTATGCCGCAGGACTCACGCGTGTAAGATAGTTAATGTTGTGCATGCTATTGTTCAGATTTAATTTTCGTTGATGTCATAACTTGTTGTACATAATGTTTTCAATCTATGGGAATAAGGGTCATGCAATTTCATCTACCAAAGACTTACACAGTCTCAGATTTATAGCCAGGACAAGATGTTTAGGGACTAGCTAGATGCATGAAGCATGGGTAGTAATTAATGTTTATTGAGAGACGAGAACAGTATAAGATCTTCCATATGTCTTCAATGCACTTGGAATTGGGTGCGAGATTGAGCTGGTCATGAATTTACCCAGAAATATGTATTAAATGAGAAATATGTTGATAAGCCCAGAATCAAGGGATAAAGCCCGTGATAACCGGAGAAATGCAGGCATAAGCTGCGATATGATAGTTATGTGTGCTGGTAAAATGCACAAAGGAGGATCAGAATAAATACTTCAGTTGAATTTGAGTTATGAGCAGATTAGAGTGCAGAGTTTCGCACTGCATTGAATGAGTAGACATGTGGTAACTACATGTGAATTATATGATTATGAGGGCACAGTAATTTGTATTATTAATGCGCTAGAATTGGAGGTACGAGTGTTCACCAAGGGTTTGTTTACTAGCTGTCAGCTGGTTGTAATTTATGGCTGTCTCATCATGGTCGCTCAATTCGTACAAGGTCCCTAGTCGTGTTAAAAGGAAAAACATAACGTTCTGACGTCACTGGATGGGGAGTCTGCATGTTTGCGGGAACAATACTGTCTCTGTCAAAAAGAAGGAAGGGAGCTGGTTGGAAGTTAAAAATTTAGACACGACTGCGTGCTTCATTAATATGTGTATGTCGTAATTACGATGTGACTGCATAGTGTAAATAATGGATTTCTTATCGTATTATGAGCAGGGTTGTTGCAGGACTTTCTGTACGCTTGAGCTCGATTCCCATACGGAAGATTGGTATTGCATGTTTAGTTTTAAGAGCGTGTGCTAACCCTAAGTCCTGTGGCATAAATTCACTAAGGAAAATATTTATGTTGTTTGTGGATACGATTTAGATATTCAGAAACTCATTATTCGATTTTATTTTCTTTGGAGGTAGCCTTAATCTACAGCGTCAAATGTGTACGATGCTAGGGGTCTCCTACACCATGCCACAACGTCAAATGAAGACTTATTGTCACTAGATTAATTAATAAATGAAAGCATTGTCACTTGTGTAAATTTGGCAGATTAATTTTTATACCAGATATTTAACTATACAATATTAAATAGAAGGAAGGATCCACCTTTCAATTCTCCGTTGTTAAGTTGAACCAAATAGAAGTTACAACCTGTTCATTTGGGACCGGTTTCAACACATTTGAAGTGTCATCGTCAGCCAATGAGCAAAGCAGCGTAAAAATTAAGTCATAAAGCTCTAAAAACAACTAACACAATGATCACAGGCAAAAATTTAACACTATTTCGTGCCGAAGCAATTTCAGTAGATGTTCATAACACAGGTTGTAACTTCTATTTGGTTCAACTTAACAACGGAGTATTGAAAGGTGGATCCTTCCTTCTATTTAATATTGTATATTTCTCTATTCAATACGGAACAATCATGAAATTTTTAACTTTAAAAGATATTTAACTCTCATTTGTAATAAACCATGTTATATAAGCGAATTCACAGCTCACATATTTTTTCTTATTTGGCTTAAATTAGTTTATACCCTGAACGTACTATTCCTATTCATTTCCTTTGTTACTCTGACCCACATTCACCCATTTTCCCTGTTTCTGATTGAGCTACGCCGAGCTGAAGAAGAGGATATACGAGTCAGGTAAGCTGTGTACCAAAGGGCACTTACCATTTGGGGAGTGTATTGTCCACTATAATGAACTTGGTCGGAACTCAGCATTTGCTTGACAGCGACAAGGGCATCATAGGGCACAGTATTCAAGATGAAACTAGCAGCTCATTAGGTGTTTGCAGTAATTAAATACTCATCAGACTAATCACTTACTGATAGCACACTGCTCTCCGACGTCATACCACTGTACTCTCGAATTTCGCAGCTCTCTTCAAATGCAAAAAGGAATAATGAACTGAAATGGCGTATGGCTTTTAGTGCCGGGAGTGACCAAGGACACGTTCAGCTCGCCAGGTTCAGGTCTTTCGATGTGACGCCGGTAGGTGACCTCCTCGTCATGATGAGGACGAAAATATTGTGAGGAAGTAAATATTGACCTAGCAGTTATTTTAAACCACGAGATCACATACCTGCATGATAAGACTCACTTAACTGAAGACACCAGAAATTTTGCAGTGATGTCATAGAAATTGATGGAGTAAATTATTCATTTATGTTAAACCCGCCTGGTGCCCATGATCGTGAATGCGTGAAGACTACGCAGAGTGTTTCAGAACTACAGCAACAAAAATTCAGGGATGCTCTTTGTGTTATGTTAAGAAAGATGGTGCAATCGGATTGGCGGAGAAAGTCTTTCCTTTCGAGAAAAAGACGTTTCCTTGTTACTTCCGGGTACGTGATTCGAATTGAGGAACTCGCCGTATTTGCTATTCGAGGGAGCCAGCCGCTGTAGTGCTTCAGGGGCGAGAAGGGGAGTGAAGGGAATTGGGGTGCATAATGGAGACAGTGATAATGCTCCGGGCGTGTGTACAAGTTTCCTCATTGCACTCGAATAGGATTCTCCTTGACTCTTACAGGCAATATCCGTAGTTGATTTATTAAACAACACAGTGCAAAAATACACTGCAATTAAGACACACTTGTCAGTCAAGGAACGTACCAGATCGTTTCTGCTGTTTTTGTAGTAATTTTCTTTATTGTTTAACATGCTCGAAGATGCTACGCTGCCGCCCCACGGTTGTGTATTCATTCTCACAACTTTGTAAATTGAATGAAATACTGAACGAACGAAACAATACGCCCCATGGGTTGATTACAGTAGTTGTTCAAAATACCCCCCCCTCCCCCACTTCTTACTTCGATGCACAGTTCACAACGGTGGTAGTGACTTTTGGGCTCTATTCAAGATGTATGGTGTGTCGAGTATTCTTGGTACAAGTTCGTTTCTCTTTCTACGGGGTTCTCATATTAGTCAGTTTGTTCAGAATTAACTGTACACCGTCTACTGGTGCTGGGAAGCGACTATGCGAAACGAGCGAGAAATTTGTGCATTCGCACCGAGCATTACCTCTGTCTCCCATTTTCCACTTCCCCTCCCTTCCCTTCCCGCCTCTGACGCACAGCATCAGGCAGCGGCTTGTTCTTGGCATATGAATAGAGCAACTTCGTCAAATTGAATCGCGCGGCCGGAAGTAAAACAAAAGTGACCACATTTTCTAGAAATGAAAAATTTCTCGGCCAATCCGATTGCATTATCGTTCTTAATATAACACGATGAGCATCTCTGACTTTTTTCCCTCGGTATAGTTATGATACATTCTGTATAGTCTTGAAACATCGTTAGCTGTTTCGAGTCCTATTGTTTATAAATAATTCAGCATCTCAATGTTGGCCAGCAGCTTAGTAGAGGTGGTGGTATACAAATTCTAATCACTAGACTGCGTGCCAAAACCCTGGATTAAATTCAAAACCTTTCCACAGTGTTAATATGGAGTGAGGGCATATGATATTGTTTATGATGATTCCTCCGTCGGATGGAGACGTTATTAATTTAGCAGACACACTGGTGACTTTCGACAGGAGGGCCCTATGTGCCGGCACCGCGTTTCACCCCCTCTCTTTCTACTACCACATATTACGCCATTTATTTCATCTCATCAACTTCTATGACGAGGTTGGCGTAGGGAAGGGCATCCCGTCATAAAAACTCGTTACGAAGATTAATCTCATTTCATAGCCGACGCAGTAGAGAAACGGGGTAAGGACTGGATATACCTACATTTTAAATTGATATTCAATTACGTACAACTTTCTTTAAATACATGTGTAGCATTTTAAAACACAATAAACATTTATTACAGCACGCCACAATCGTATTAAAGCAAAGCAAAGTCATCTCCGTGCAGGCCATGAAGGCCCCTGGAAGTGTGGAAGTTAAAGGCTTCCAATATCCGTAACCTCGGCACTTGGTGGGGTCGAGTAGTTAGCTCAACGCCCCGCCACCTTTGCCCCCCAGAAATTAACCAGGTACTCATATTTGGCGTAGCCTCAGTGGACCTCAGGGTCATGTGCACCTGCGGAAGTGAAAATCTCATTTCTTAAAAAAAAATTGACTTCCTTACGGGAAATCGAACCCACGTTTCTCCGAGTGAACCGAGCACGCCTCTACCGCCTCAACCAGGCAGCCCCTATTAATAATAATAATAATAATAATAATAATAATAATAATAATAATAATAATAATAATAATGTCTGGCTCCTTGGCTCAGTGGTCAGCGTACGAGCATTCGATTCTGAGGACCCCAGGTTCGATTCCCAGTCGGGCCGAGGATTTCAATTGCACATGATTAATTCCTCTCCTTCGGGGAATGGGTGTTTGTCCTTGTTATAATATGCATTTCCCTGCATCGACATACAATATACCACACTTCCACCCACCGCAGAAACATGCAATAGTGAAACATACTCCATACAGGCTCTCCGTCGGTGTATGCGAGGTACACCAACTCCGTACATTCAACCGAAGCGCCTTTTAGGAGGCCATCTGCATCACGTACGGTACTTCAAAATGTGTAGTGGAAGAACCTTGAACGTTCATCGTCAGATGTCTCTACTGTCTACTTGTGTGCTCCGTGTGGTCGGAAGAAGAACAAGTAATTTTCAAAGATATTTCTAATTTTGAGGTTTTTAGAACTGAAATGTTGTCAATTCTTGTTCGTGTTCTTAGGTTACTAGTACTTCTATCTCTTCCCGCCTGCCTAAAATCTTAGCCAATAAAGAATTTTGTACATTTATTTAACCAATCAAAACTGTGGGTGTGGACAGGGCTTCGGCCCGGAAAATACTGGAACCCTCCTCTCCGTTAAAAAAGCTGGAACATTTTGGGCCATGTTGTCTTTCGATCGCTCCAGTTAAGAGGTTTAGAGTATGTTCAAGGAGGAGGCAGGGAGCTTGCCTCGTCCATTTCCGGAAGGCCCACCAGTTCAAGGTAATAGCAGACATCTTTTAATCATGTAATAGTCTGTGAAAGCTAACGTGAGGGGAAGGTTTCAAAAATCCTTTCTTAATGTAAAGTTCTATTTTAAAGACCTAATCTATCTTAGGGAGTAAAGGGTGTGTGCCCTATTGATCTTGGTATTGAGGTAACTATGATTCGGTAAATAAAATGTATCTCTTCCTTTTGTAATTTAAATTTTCTCCCCATCTAGTCACCTCCGCAGTATAGGCTTCTGGCCATAAGCCCACATAGGGTTTTGATAATGTTCTAGTAAATTTCAAAGGAGAGCAAGTGTTTGCCTCTTAACATTTTGATTTTCGGCCAATAATTTTAATATCTTCTTTTTCCACTAAGGCCAGATAAAATGGGCATTTATTGCCCCTGTTAAAGTGTAATTTCCAATTTAAATGTAGCTCAGATTGTCGAGCAGATAAGACAGTGATTACCGTTCGTTTTTAGTAAAAGTTAGATTGTGCCTTGGAGAGGCTTGATTCTTGTAAATTTTGGAGAGTAGTCTTCTGTCCGACTCGTTGGCTGAATGGTCAGCGTACTGGCCTTCGGTTCAGAGGGTCCCGGGTTCGATTCCCGGCCGGGTCGGGGATTTTAATCGCTTCTGATTAATTCTTCTGGCTCGGGGACTGGGTGTATATGTCCGTCCCAACACTCTCCTTCTCATATTCAGACAACATACTACACTACCAACCACCACAGAAACACGCAATAGTGCTTACACCCCTCCACAGAGGTTTGGCGTCAGGAAGGGCATCCGGCCGTAAAACAGGGCCAAATCCACATGTGCGACACAGTTCGCACCCGCGACCCCACAGGTGTGGGAAAAGCGGCAGGAAAAGAAGAAAAAGAAGAAGTCTTCTAGAAAGTAATTTGTTGAGCAAAGCCGCTCTTTTAATGTAGTAAATTTTAGGACCTAAGTCTCCTAGAACAGTTATTGAATGGAGCATTGGTTGCTTTTGTGAAATTTGTAACTTGGGAGCTTCAAGCTCATGTTGTAAAATCATTGTTGCCTGATTGCTCTAGGTTTTTCATATTATCTTTACTCGAGCACACGAGCTAACATTATCTATCCAATTGTTATTTGATGTTGTCCATCTAAGTTTCAGTTCCAGCTGTGATTTGTTATTGTTTAACAAAGTTTAAAATCTGAAAGAAAAGAAACAAAAACCAAGGAAGGAATTTTAGAGTTTTAAATTAAAATTTGGTCATTCCTCCATCCATGCCCGCATCTTCTTACATCTCTGTAAACCACGGAAAGTCCGTAAAAGTCGGGAAAATCATCCGCTGTAAAATCTGGGCTTAATTATCCTGTGGCATCAATTAACTAGGGAAAGTCTAGGAAGAACAAGAATAACCTTAAAAGGAAGTGAACCCCTGACCTTGAGTACGAGAAGATAACACATGAACACCTCGCATATTTGCACTAGCTATTGCCCTTGGATGTGTCTCGAGTATTGCTCGATAACGCTCCGATTTTACTTAAAAGAAGATCCATTTTAATTTCCTTTGAATGTGTGCGTTTGAATTTCATCAACAAGGTTCTGTAATTACGATCGTCTAGTAGGAAAAAGAAAAGACAACGACGAAGCAGTACGCTTCCCCATACTAACTCTTGAGATATGAATGGATTTCCGCGTCTGAGATTATCCCGTACACAAAAAAGCCATGATCTTTAGGACGAATGTCATTCAAGGTACACAGCTAGGGCGAAATATCTATTGTCTTATTGCCTGTCAATTTGATCACCAATAGGAAGATATCGCGATATTTATAATCTCAATGCACGCTTTCTTAACGACCATTATTAATCCTTACCCTAACCTTAGTGTTTCGTATAAGTATATAGTAGAAACCTAGGGCTCTTTTGTGTGTAATCCAATCGCATCCTTCCCAACGTATGCTGAGGAACATATCAGAGCACGACAGCGCAGACTGTGGACAACAAACAGTTTGGCTGGGAGATTAGAAGGATTAAATCTCAGGAATATGATGCGACTTCATTCATTTTCAAATGGACAAAAATAATGATGAAAAGAGAAAAGAAACCCTACACCATGTGAAGTCACATGACAACAAAGAGGTTGTGCACTTGTTATATTCAGCAGCTCAGTCGAGCACAATGAGGGATGATGTTGGAACACGGGCGAGATACAAACCTTACCACAATGTAAGCCTTAAGCCTGCGTTCTCTTCGCTGGAAGCTTCAGCGGACAAAGTTTGTGATTAAAACATTTGTTTTCTGACCTTAGTCTAGTGTGGATTTAAATAAAAATTGTTGAGATAATAAACCGTGTAGCTAATTCACGTGTAATAATAATAATAATAATAATAATAATAATAATAATAATAATAATAATAATAATAATGACGCAGTCGAAACCGGTTATAACGACTACGAAGAGACCGCCAGTCAACGGTCGTTATAGGTGATAGTCGTAGAAACGGTTTTTTTCTTGTTGTAGTTAGGATGTAAAGAACATGGCGTGTAAGTCTCTGGTAAGACCGCAGTTAGGGTATGGCTCCAGTGTACGGGACCCTCATCAGGACCATTTGATACGAGAACTAGAAAAAAATCAAAGGAAAGCAGCAAGATTTGCTCTGGAAGATTTCCCACAAAGAAGTAGTGTTACTAAAATGTTGCAAACTCTGGGCTGGGAAGACTTGAGAGTAAGGAGATGAGATGCTCGACTATGCGGTATGTTTCGAGCTGTCAATGGTCAGTTGGTGTGGAATGGCGTAAGTAGAAGAATAAGCTAGACTGGAGTTTATAAAAGTTGGAAAGATCATAATATGACGATAAATTTGGAATTCAAGAGCACGGACTGGGGAAAATATTCATTTATAGGGCGAAGAATACGGGATTGGAATAAATTATCATGGGAAATGTTCGATAAATTTCCAAGTTCACTGAAAATATTTAAGATATCGTCGTTGCCGGGACGAAACCTCCTATGTGGTAATATTTTTGGAGATATACTGACCCGCAGCACATACGTTATGAAGAGCGAGTATGCCTTGACGATTGTCACACAATATTGCACCTTAGATGACAGAACCTTACCGACCAAATTTCTAAGCTAAAATATTTCACATAGGAGGTTTTGTCCCGGCAACGACGATATGCTGGGTAACGAATGATGAGGTAAACAATTGATAGTGAATCAGCTACTTGGGCGAGCGTACTAAATAGAGATCATTGATGATTGGTTTGTTTCTGAATGAATGTTATATCTGTAAGTCTTAGGCTGAACACTTTGTTAATAACATATTAAAGTTAAAAATTTAAAAAAATATAAGTAAAATAAGTACTGTGTTCGGAATACATTATTTGTGGAGTAGGACTGAGAGGAATTTTTCTCCTAATGTTTATACAGCACGTACAGCAATACTAGTTCAGAAAAATATAGAATAATAAGTGAGGAAAAAGTAGCAACAATGTGAATAGATTAATATTTATGCACACGGTCTTGGCCAACAAATGAGATGTTCTCTCCATCCTTCCAAATTGTAGAAATTGATGAGTGTGGTACGCCCAATTCCTTCGCAATGCTGACGGTTTTTTCTCCCGATTTTGTAATCACCATATTATGTGGGATTTTCCTTCAATATTCAACACTTCCCCGTTCTTTTGCGACTTCTTCACAGCGATGCTTGCCTTACCTATTTATCAGACGGACTGATTTGAAATATACAATCTACCGAACAAGATTTTGATAATAAGCTTTACAGTGTTGTCAACAATCCCCAAATGCATAAAAAACAAAAACATTGGAAGTTATAGTCGATATATTTCTCTGAAAATGTGATCAAAATACGCCTTTTTATTAGATATGTCGTAATAAGCAATATCGTACTAAGCGATTTTTTAAATGGAGTGGAGAAACTTAAGAAGGAAATATATAGATGGAAAGGATATAAGTAAAATCGATTTTAAAAAAACATAAATTTTAAACCATTTCTAAATTAATAAGCAGAGAATGGAAGGTACCAGGAAAAACAGCAAAACTTTGTAATATTAAAAGAGGGATGTGGGAAAAGAAATTAAAAGAGGATGAAATAAGAGAAAATAAGGAAGGAGAGAATACATAATTACGTGTAGGTGTAAATATATTATTAAATGTAGCAATAAATAAACTGTTGTATTGTAGGGTCGCTATTCATTTTTTCGAGAATTAACTATTAAACTGTATGTGAATTGATTATAGGCACTCAGACATTCTTCCACTTATTCAATTCATAAAACTTAGGGAGGGTAAGATACATGCATGTCCTAGACTATATAACGAGGTTTACGTCCATGACAACCTAAAAAAATAATCTGAAAAAAAAAGAAATTACAATCTGGAAATAGATTGAAATAGTGGATAAATTTAATTGTAAATGTTTAATTGGGGCTGCCTGGCCAAGGCGGTAAAGGCGTGCTCGGTTCGAATCCCCGTCAGGAAGTCGTAAAATTTAAGAAACGAGATTTCCACTTCCGGAGGTGCATATGGCCTTGAGGTTCACTCAGCTTACACCAAAAATGAGTACCAGGTTAATTCCTGGGGACAAAGGCGGTCGGACGTAGAGCTAACCACTCTACCCCATCACGTGCCGCGGTTAGCAATGGTGGAAGCCTTTACCTTCCACTCCTTCAAGGGCCTTCATGGCCTGTACGGAGGTGTCATAAATGTTTGTAAATGTTGTATATGCATGTACCAAATCATACTGGAGTACGATAAATGATTACTCCTTCCCCAGTTTCGGGAGAATCCGAAACTGTGGGAGGGTAGTATTCTATTCTATTCTATAGGATTAAGATGGGACTGTTAGATTTCGCCGTTATATCCAACACAATAAAATAGTCTCCTTATAAACGGTCTCGACTGTAATAATAATTCCGAATATATATATATTGATTAGTGGTTTATTGTCACATTAACTCAGATTTCTTGCGATGATAGGATAAGAAATGGTGTCAAATTTTCCTTCGGGATTATCAAATGATAATAAATATGTCTCTCAATAAATTAAACTCAAATGCATAACAATGAATTTATTTGCATCTAACGAATCGTTTTCGAGAAACAACTGGATGGAATTTGGAGCCGACAAGTGTAGGATTCAATGAATCGAAAAGTGTGGGAAACTGACGCAGGGCCTATGACAGTACCATGAATGAAATCAGTTCCCTAATGATGAGATGAGGCCTTTCATAAAAGAGCTTTCTATATGTTTCTCAGTCATGGCCATCCATCGATACTTCACATCACAGCCTGCATGGTTGCTAGGTAACATCGCGACACACATTTTGTATAGCGAATTTCAAATGATCTCCAGCCATAAGGCATATGTGTGTCAAATGAGCTAGGATGAGAATGAAGCGACGTGAACTCAATTAAGGTGCAATACTCGGTGTCAAAATAGGAAACTACGGTAAAATATCTTCAGGGATAATGGTGTAGATCGTACCCGCTATCTTCCTAATGCAAGTCTGTGACTACGTGGCCCTTTCGGCGCAACCAATTCGCTCAGTGACTATATTTTAATATTTCCCCTTTAGGCTTTTTCTCATTTCTGCGTTGTTATTGAAGTATTGCGTATTCATTTAGGTAATGTCCGCCTCTGTGGTGTAGTGGTTAGCGTGATTAGCTGCCACCCCCGGAGGCCCGGGTTCGATTCCCGGCTCTGCCACGAAATTTGAAAAGTGGTACGAGGGCTGGAACGGGGTCCACTCAGCCTCGAGAGGTCAACTGAGTACAGGTGGGTTCGATTCCCACCTCAGCCATCCTCGAAGTGGTTTTCCGTGGTTTCCCACTTCCCTCCAGGCGAATGCCGGGATGGTACCTAACTTAAGGCCACGGCCGCTTCTTTCCCTCTTCCTTGCCTATCCCTTCCAATCTTCCCATCCCTCCACAAGGCTCCTGTTCAGCATAGCAGGTGAGGCCGCCTGGGCGAGGTACTGGTCATACTCCCCAGTTGTATCCCCCGACCAAGAGTCTGAAGCTCCAGGACACTGTCCTTGAGGCGGTAGAGGTGGGATCCCTCCCTGTGTCCGAGGGAAAAACCGAACCTGGAGGGTAAACAGATGATGATGATGATGATTTAGGTAATAATGGAGGAAAGTTCTAAAGTGGTTAAAAGTGATGTTAAATCTAATAATATCTGTAAGATAGAATCGGGGATCAAGTTTGGTACAACCACAGTTATAGATACTTAGTAAACTGCCACAAAACGGCAGTGGCTAAACAAGTTTCTAATGTTGACAAGTATGTATCATCTTTTAAATTAAAAGAGTCTTCTTCTTCTTCCGCTTTACCCACACCTGTGGGGTCGCGGTTGCGAATTGTGTCAAACATATGTGGATTTAACCCTGTTTTACTTCCGAATGCCCTTCCTGACGCCAACCTTATATGGAAGGGTGTAATCACCATTGCGTGTTTCTGTGGTGGTTGGTAGTGTAGTGTGTTATCTGAATATGAAGAGGAAAGTGTTGGAAAAAATGCATACACCCAGTCCCCGAGTCAGAAGAATTAATCAAACATGATTAAAATCCACGACCCGGCGAGGAATCGAACCCCGGACCCTCTGAACCGAAGGTTTCAACACTGACCATTCAACCAATTAGTCGGACTATATAATTAAAATCACATGAATTAAATAATAATAATAATAATAATAATAATAATAATAATAATAATAATAATAATAATAATAATAATAATAATAATAATAATAGCAATGTTGTTGTTTTTGTTGTTTGGGTCATCAGTCCAAAGACTGTTTTGATTCAGCACTCCTTACCGTCCCATCTTGTACTAACTTTTCACTTCTATGTAGCTATTCTATTGTTTTATTTTTGTCATATTAGCACCTTGGTCTGCCTCTTCCGTTCTTAACACGTACACTTCCCTCAAACATACATACATACATACATACATACATACATACATACATACATACATACATACCTACATTATCATTATAGACTGTTATGCCTTTCAGCGTTCAGTATGCAAGCCTCTGAGAATTTACTAAACGTCGCCACAATCCTCGATTTGCAACTAGTGTTGTGGCCTCATTTAGTTCTATACCTCTTATCTTTAAATCGTTAGAAACCGAGTCTAACCATCGTCGCCTTGGTCTACCTCTACTTCTCTTACCCTCCATAACAGAGTCCATTATTCTCCTAGGTAACCTATCCTCCTCCATTCGCCTCACATGACCCCACCACCGAAGCGTACAGCTTCATCCATCGAGTTCATTCCTAACTTAGCCTTTATCTCCTCATTCCGAGTACCCTCCTGCCATTGTTCCCACCTGTTTGTACCAGCAATCATTCTTGCTACTTTCATGTCAGTTACTTCTAACTTATGAATAAGATATCCTGAGTCCACTCAGCTTTCGCTCCCGTAAAGCAAAGTTCGTCTGAAAACAGACCGATGTAAAGATAGTTTCTTCTGGGAGCTGACTTCCTTCTTATAGAATACTGTTGATCGCAGCTGCGAGCTCACTGCATTAGCTTTACGACACCTTGATTCAATCTCACTTACTATATTACCATCCTGGGAGAACACACAACCTAAATACTTGAAATTATCGACCTGTTCTAGCTTTGTATCACCAATCTGACATTCAGTTCTGTTGAATTTCTTACCTACTGACAACAATTTAGTCTTCGAGAGGCTAATTTTCATACCATACTCATTGCACCTATTTTCAAGTTCCACGATATTAACTGTAGGCTTTCGGCACAATCTGCCATTAAGACCAAGTCGTCAGCATAGGCCAGAATGCTTACTACATTTCCACCTAATTGAATCCCTCCCTGCCATTTTATGCCTTTCAGCAGATGATCCATGTAAACTACAAACAGCAAAGGTGAAAGATTACAGCCTTGTCTAACCCCTGTAAGTACCCTCAAAAACTAAGTGAAAAAATCCTGGTTGTCTTAAGATTTGTCCTATCATTCTATCCGTTCTTCTGGGCAAATTTCTCAAAATCAGTCTCTTCTCGCTTATTCGACTCAGTATCTCTTCATTCCTGATTCGATCTATTCATCTCACCTTCAGCATTCCTCTGTAACACCACATTTCAAAAGCTTCTATTCCCTTTCTTTCTGAGCTCGTTATAGTCCATGTTTCACTTCCATACAAGACTCCAGAAGAACGTCTTTCAAAACTTTTTTCTAAATCCTGTGTCAATGTTCAAAATGAGGAAATTTCTTTTCTTAAGAAAGGCATCCCTTGCTTGTGCTAATTTGCATTCTATGTCCTCCATACTTCTGTTATCATTACACATTATATTATCCCAGAAACAATATCCATCCACTTTCTTTAAAACTCAATTTCCTATCAGTGCTTCTTCTGTGTGAGCAAAGTTACCTGTACTCACCTTGTAGATATTATCAGAGCAACTTGCACACTTCAAACATAAACTTTAATAAACCCTCGTCAGTAGTATAATGCAGGGATTCGGCCGCCTCCTCCCGCGGGAAATTTGAATTCTGGCGGGAAATTTGAATTCTGGCGGGAAATTTGAATTTTGGCGGGAGATTTGAATTTGTAAACAAAGCCACGTGCTTTTTGACAGCTGTCATCGACAACAACGCATCGCTAACCTCACTGCTGCCATCTTGACGGGCCTAAACCTCAGTAGTGCCAACTTAACCTAACTAGCGTGAGGTAAACAAAGCCACGTGCTTTTTGACAGCTGTCATCGACAACAACGCATCGCTAACCTCACTGCTGCCATCTTGACGGGCCTAAACCTCAGTAGTGCCAACTTAACCTAACTAGCGTGAGGTAAACAAAGCCACGTGTTTTTTGACAGCCACGTGCTTTTTGACAGACAACAACGCATCGCTAACCTCAGTACTGCCATCTTGACGGGCCTAAACCTTAGTGGTACCAACTTAACCTAACTAGCGTGTGGTAAACAAAGCCACGTGCTTTTTGACAGCCACGTGCTTTTTGACAGCTGTCATCCGCCATCTTTAAACCATAGAGCACTGTGCTGCCCTCTTTATCGTAGTAGATGTAAATTCATCACCTGTCATCCGCAGTGCTGCCATCTTGACGGGTCTAAACCTTAGTGCTACCAACTTAACCTAACTAGCGCGAGGTAAACAAAGCAACGTGCAGCTGTCATCCGCCATCTTTAATCTATAGAGCACAGTGCTGCCCTCTTTGTGGTGGCGGATTTGAAAAATGCTTTTTGATAGCAGCCATCTTTGAGCACCGTGCTGCCCTCTTTAGCTTCTTACCTTTGAAATGTGGTGGCGGTAAATTCCACGTGCTTTACAAACCTATACGCTTTTCTGTCAGCTGTCATCCGCCATCTTTAATCCAGAGAGAACAGTGCTGCCCTCTATGCGGTGGCGGCAAATTCCACGTGCTCTTGTTTGGAAACAAATCAACATGCTTTTTTGACAGCTGTCAACCGCCATCTTTAATCACCGTGCTGCCCTCTTTAGCTACTTACCTTTGAAATGTGGTGGCGGTAAATTCCACGTGCTTTACAAACCCATGTGATTTTCTGACAGCTGTCATCCGCCATGTTTAATCCAGAGAGAACAGTGCTGCCCTCTATGTGGTGGTAGCAAATTCTACGCGCTCTTGTTTGGAAGCAAATCAACATGCATTTTTGACAGCTGTCAACCGCCATCTTTAATCACCGTGCCGCACTCTTGCGTCAGCTGTCATCCGCCCAGCAATTCTCTTTCTATATAATAATTTCGTGTGGCTATTTCTAGCTAAGTGCAGTCTAAAAAACATTCCTAGTCTTGTTACATCAGAAAGGGTAACTGGCTAAATCCTGGTCTTTCAGCGTCAGAAAGGGCAACCGGCCATACCATGAAACAATAATGTATGATGTAAGAGGCTAGATACTGCTTTGAGCATCTAGCTGTAAAACCCCGATTCTCGTGTTAGAAGTTGTAAAACAGATTCTTAATCCGAGTTCTTTGACGTCAGGAAGGGCAACCGGTCGAAAACAATAGTGTATGATGTAAGAGGCTAGATACTACTAGTTTTGCGTCAGGAAGGGCAACTAGTCTTAAAACAAATTCTTGCGATTTAAAATCTTAGTTTTGCGTCAGGAAGGGCATCCGGCTGTAAAACAATAGTTCGTGATACAGCGATTTAAAATCTAAGAAGAGCATCTAGCTATAAATCCCCGATTCTCGTGTTAGAAGTTGTAAAACAGTTTCTTAATCCGAGTTCTTTGACGTCAGGAAGGGCAACCGGTCGAAAACAATAGTGTATGATGTAAGAGACTAGATACTGCTAGTTTTGCGTCAGGAAGGGCAACTAGTCTTAAAACAAATTCTTGCGATTAAAATCTTAGTTTTGCGTCAGGAAGGGCATCCGGCTGTAAAACAATAGTTCGTGATACAGCGATTTAAAATCTAAGAAGTGCATCTAGCTGTAAAACCCCGATTCTCGTGTTAGAAGTTGTAAAACAGATTCATAATCCCAGTTCTTTGACGTCAGGAAGGGCAACCGGTCGAAAACAATAGTGTATGATGTAAGAGGGTAGATACTGCTATTTAAAATCCTAGGAGGGTATCCAGTTATAAAACGGATTCTTATGATTTAAAATCTCGCGTCAGGAAGGGCAACCGGTCGTAAAACAAATGCTTGCGTTTTAAACTCCTGCGTCAGGAGGAGGCACTCGGCTTTAAAACATATTTTTAATCCCGGCCCTGCTACGTTAGGAACCACATCTAGCTGTAAAAACGGGAGCTTCAAACATTTACAGTTTTAAGCTTTAGGAACGGGTTATGGGTTACTTTTTCTGTTCTACTACATAGAACACTATCTTGGAAGTTGTATCGGCGCAGTCTGAAGCGAGGTGCGGAATGTATGTGTTAGCTGAAATTGTACACTCGGCTTCCGGCAGCACTAACCTTGAACGAAGACACGGTGTGCTGATAAGCAACTTGTAACTCATACATCGTCTTATTGCTAGATTATAAGCGTATTAAGGTTGTAAAATATTCTGTTCTGTAAAACTGAAATAGTCCTCCTCTGTGGTGTAGTAGTTAGTGTGATTAGCTGCTACCCCCGGAGGCCCGAGTTCGATTCCCGGCTCTGCCACGGAATGTGTAGCATTTAGCCCATGTAAGTTCCTAACATAAAATATCATGATTGTACGGAGAGGTTAAAACACAGTGCCAGCATATTGCCTACTCCTATCGAAAGAGCCTGCACGGCGCCGGCATGTAGGCTTCTCCTGTTGAAGGAGCCTGTACAAGGTTTAACACCCCTCCATCAACAGCCCTTACTTAATGCTGGCTTTTTGCACGCCCTCGAAACTACCTAAGAATGTAATATACAATAGTAGGGAGAGGGTAAAACCCGGTGCCGGCACATAGCCTACTCCTACCGAAGAAGCCTGCACACAGCTTAACGCCTCCATTCGACAAATGAATCACCCTCAACACTCTTGTACTCACAATCATTTCCGAAGGAGTCTGCATAAGGTTTAACGTCCTCATCAACAACCCTTACTTAATGCTAGCTTTTTTTTGCACACCCCGCCTCTTAGATCATACACCATAGTTTTACGACCGGTTGCCCTTCCTGACTAGGATTTTAAATTGCAGTATACGCGATAAATTTGTTATAACGGGTTTTATAACTAGATATCCCGGTACCGGCACATAGCCTACTCCTACCGAAGAAGCCTGCACAAGGCTTATTGCCTTCATCCGACAGATGAATCACCATCAACGTCTTGTACTCAAAATAATTTTCGAAGGAGCCTGCACAAGGTTTAACGCCCCCTATCAACAGCCCTTACTTATTGCTGGCTTTTTTGCATACCCCGCCTCTTAGATCATACACCATATTTTTACGACCGGTTGCCCTTCCTGACTAGGATTTTAAATCGCAGTATACGCGATAAATTTGTTATAGCGGGTTTTATAACTAGATATCCCGGTACCGGCACATAGCCTACTCCCACCGAAGAAGCCTGCACAAGGCTTATTGCCTCCATCCGACAGATGAATCACCATCAACGTCTTGTACTCAAAATCATTTTCGAAGGAACCTGCACAAGGTTTAACGCCCCCTATCAACAGCCCTTACTTATTGCTGGCTTTTTTGCACACCCCGCCTCTTAGATCATACGTCATAGTTTTACGACCGGTTGCCCTTCCTGACTAGGATTTTAAATCGCAGTATAGGCGATAAATTTGTTATAGCGGGTTTTATAACTAGATATCCCGGTACCGGCACATAGCCTACTCCTACCGAAGAAGCCTGCACAAGGCTTATTGCCTCCATCCGACAGATGAATCACCATCAACGTCTTGTACTCAAAATCATTTTCGAAGGAGCCTGCACAAGGTTTAACGCCCCCTATCAACAGCCCTTACTTATTGCTGGCTTTTTTTGCACACACCGCCTCTTAGATCATACACCATAGTTTTACAACCGGTTACCCTTCCTGACTAGGATTTTAAATCGCAGTATACGCGATAAATTTGTTGTAGCGGGTTTTATAACTAGATGTCCCGGTACCGGCACATAGCCTACTCCCACCGAAGAAGCCTGCACATAGCTTAACGCCTCCATCCGACAAATGAATCACCCTCAACACTTTTCAATCATTCTCGCTACTTCGGAAGATAGCGGGTTCGAACTCCTACTGTTAGAAGCCGTAAAAAATAGCAAATGCTAGGCGAGGGGGACCTGCGCGATCGTCATAATGTGTAACTACATGATCTAGCTAAATGTAGTTTTAGCTCAATACCTTTAAGTGCCTACAGGTAAGGAATACCGCGGATGTAGCTTAGTACCCTCCCGTTTAAGTCCAGAAGTCGAGGATCGCGCGCTAAATTCGAAGGCTCGATCCGCTGCAGAACTCTTAAATTCTAACACCTCGGCATCAACAGGAGGTTCGATTCCGGCTTAAATACATCAGCCTGCTGGACTCAGTGTAAGACCCTCAGGAGAGCTCTTGTTGCATAAACACTTCGTTCTGACTGTACTGCAGTTGTCAGCGATTTTCACATCCGCTTGGTAACAAGCAGCATATTTACTCGCTGCAGTCTGCGTGAAGCGCTCACAGTTCTCTGTATGCGTTTATTACGTACGCATCTCCCGTCTAAGTACTGTCTGCTGTGAATATTATTCTTCAGCCTTTATCTTAAGGTAAGCTAGAACTGTTAGTTACTGTTTGCAAAGCAACTTCTACGCTAGATAATAGTTATCTACATTCATATATGTTTGTTCTTTTCTTTTTTTAGGTACCATTCGAGTTACAGGCTTGAACGTACGCATTTTATTCATCCGAGTAACAGTCTGCAGCACGTGCATTTTTAAGGTATGTTTTCGAACTTTGAGTTGTAAAGATAGCTAGGTTAACTGATGTACCCTACACTACATTCATATATGTTTGTTCTTTTTAGGTACGACCGGAATATTATCATTCGAGTTTCAGACTTGAACGCACGCATTTTATTTATCCGAGTATCAGTCTACAGCACGTGCATTTTTAAGGTATGTTTTCGAACTTTGAGTTGTAAAGATAGCTAGGCTAACTGATGTACCCTACACTACATTCATATATGTTTGTTCTTTTCTTTTAGGCACGACCAGAACATTATCATTCGAGTTACAGGCTTGAAAGTACGCATTTTATTCATCCGAGTAACAGTCTGCAGTGCGAAGATTTTAAGGTATGTCTGACCTCTATTCGTTGAAACTTGGTTTCTTCCGAACATCGTAACTTTAAGCTAATCATAAATAGTTGTTCTCTTCAATCCTCATGCTATAGACGAGGTTAATCTTATAATTTCAAACACGCACACATAGCTATGTCTGTCCTCAACAGGCTGAAACTTGGTTTCTTCTAAAACATCGTAACTTTAGTCTATTGATAAATAGTCGTTCTCTTCAATCCTCATGCTATAGACGAGGTTAATCTTATAATTTCAAACACGCACACATAGCTATGTCTGTCCTCAACAGGCTGAAACTTGGTTTCTTCTAAAACATCGTAACTTTAAGCTAATCATAAATAGTTGTTCTCTTCAATCCTCATGCTATAGACGAGGTTAATCTTATAATTTCAAACACGCACACATAGCTATGTCTGTCCTCAACAGGCTGAAACTTGGTTTCTTCTAAAACATCGTAACTTTAAGCTAATCATAAATAGTTGTTCTCTTCAATCCTCATGCTATAGACGAGGTTAATCTTATAATTTCAAACACGCACACATAGCTATGTCTGCCCTCAACAGGCTGAAACTTGGTTTCTTCTAAAACATCGTAACTTTAGACTATTGATAAATAGTCGTTCTCTTCAATCCGCATACTATAGACGAGGTTAATTTTATAATTTCAAACACACATAGCTATGTCTGTTCTCAACAGGCCGAAACTTGGTTTCTTCCGAACATCGTAACTTTAAGCTAATCAAATAGTTGTTCTCTTCAATCCTCATGCTATAGACGAGGTTAATTTTATAATTTCAAACACACACATAGCTATGTCTGACCCCAACAGGCTGAAACTTGGTTTCTTCTAAAACATCGTAACTTTAGTCTATTGATAAATAGTTATTTTCTTTAATCTGCATGTCATAGAAGAGGTTAATCTTATAATTTCAAACTCACAGCAATGTCCGACCTCTGTACGTTGAAACTTGGTTTCTTCCGAACATCTTAACTTTAAGCTAATCATAAATAGTTGTTCTCTTCAATCCTCATGCTATAGACGAGGTTGATCTTATAAATTCAAACTCACAGCAATGTCCGACCTCTATACATTGAAACTTGGTTTCTTCCGAACATCATAACTTTAGTCTATTGATAAATAGTCGTTCTCTTCAATCATC
Organism: Anabrus simplex; assembly: GCF_040414725.1. NCBI lineage: Eukaryota > Metazoa > Arthropoda > Insecta > Orthoptera > Tettigoniidae > Anabrus > Anabrus simplex. Next base: position 362,340,177 of record NC_090269.1, on the reverse strand, counting down.
ATGCTATAGGCTAGGTTAATTTTATAATTTCAAACACACATATAGCGATGTCTGACCTCAACAGGCTGAAACTTGGTTTCTTCTAAAACATCGTAACTTTAGTCTATTCATAAATAGTCGTTCTCTTCAATCCTCATGCCATAGAAGAGGTTAATCTTATAATTTCAAACTCACAGCCATGTCCGACCTCTATACGTTGACACTTGGTTTCTTCCGAACATCGTAACTTCCGCCTAATCTCTATTGGTCGTTCTCTTTTCAGATGTTCCCCTGCTGCGAGGAATGTAATGTAACGTTTACAAGGCGAGATAACTTCATGCGCCATATGAAATCAAAACACCCTAGCATAACATCTGCTTTATGTAAAGTTTGTAGTGTGTATTTCGCTAACGTAGAGCGATACGAGGCTCACTTAGTAGAGGTACACCAAATACCTACTTGCCCTCAGGTAGTAGTAGGGAAAAAGCGTGCGGCTACTGATGTAGCTGTAGAAAGTACTAGTAGTAAAAAACCTAGAAAAAATCATGAACTTCAAACTATTCACTGCGAGCACTGTAACACTGATGTACCATCTTCGCATTTTCAGGGACACTTACGGAGTAATGCGCATAAAAATAATGCGTGTAGAAGTGGTAGTAACGCAAACATCGAGGAAATTAATACAGCATTTAAAAGTAGAATTGCTAGTTACAGAATTCGCACCAGTCAAAAGTTTCAGAGCACTTCAAACTTTTTAAATTGCGTTCAACCGGATGTACAACAGCTTCTTGCTAAATCTTTGTCCAATCATAATTTATTTAAAGTTAATTTTGAACTTTTCGCCTTGTACATTAAAAGCACGGATGAATCCGAAATAACGGACATTAAATCATTTAATACGAAGAATTTTGTCATAAGCCAGTCGACTAATTTTGGTGATGTACTTAGGGATGTCTCTAACATTATTTCAACTAAGAGCGAGGAATTTCAGGAAAAGGAATCAGGGTGGGCTTTAGTTGAAATAATGTATCTAGAAGTTAACATCAATAAGTACAATCCCATGCGAGGTTCATCGTACATCGAGCTGCCGACATGGATTCAGCGAAAAGAAGCTGTTGTAAACATCCAAAACAATGACGAAGCATGTTTTGCATGGGCGGTGATGTCGGCTTTAAATCCTGCTAAATCGAATGTAGCGAATAGAACATCATCCAATCCACACTATTCAACGCAACTAAATTTCGATATTATAGAATTTCCTGTGCAGATAAAGGATATTAAGCGCTTTGAGGAACTAAATAACAATAGCATTAATGTGTATGGTGTAGAGAAAAAGTCTGTAGTAGGTCCTCTGTGTTATACATGTCATAAGAAGAGTACTCATGTTAATTTACTCTATATTGAAAACAGTGAGAATAGCCACTTTTGCTGGATTAAAAATCTGAGTAGAATTGTTGGTAGTCAGTTGTCCAAAGAAAGGTGTAAAAAGTGGCTATGTGATGGATGTTTGCAGTATTTTAGAACTGAAGATCAGTTAACGAAGCATTCTAAGAATGACTGCAATCATGTACGTACAGAGATACCTACTACAGGCAATAATGTTTTAAAATTTACAAATTTTCACAAGCAGATGTGGGTACCGTTCGTGATTTATGCAGACTTTGAAGCCATCCTCACGCCATGCAACACATGCTTACCTAATCCTGACAACTCTTTCACTAATACTACGCACATGCATGTCCCGTATAGCTTCGCGTATTACATCAAGTGTAGTTACGATAGTACGCTTAACAAGTTAGAGCTGTATCGAGGACATGATGCTGCTAAAGTATTTTTAGAAAGACTTGAAAGTGATGCAGTTCGTCTTGGCTGTATTCTAAATAGTAATATCCCTATGAAGCCACTCACCGAAATTCAGTTAAATGATCATGAACGTGCTACAAAGTGTAGCATTTGTGATAGGGAATTTTCCGAAAATGACCCTAAAGTTTTTGATCATGATCATTTAACTGGTTTCTACAGATGTGCCGCTCATTATAGCTGTAATCTTAAGTATAGAGTTCCTAAATTTATCCCTGTAATTTTTCATAACTTATCTGGTTACGACTCTCATTTCATCATTTCACAATTTGGAGCTTCAGATGAATAAGTAGACATAATCCCTCAGAATAAAGAGCGTTTGCGAAGTCTGTAAAAGTAGATGCTGAGCATTCTATAAAACTGAGATTCCTTGACTCGTTTCGCTTTATGGCGAGTAGCCTCGATAAACTTTCTAGTCATTTACAGCCTGAACAATTTACGGAAATTCGACGCGTTTTTCCCGAAGAAGCGCAGTTTAATTTACTTCGGCGTAAGGGTGTTTTTTGTTATGAATATCTCGACTGCTTACAACGCCTCGAAGAACGTGCCTTACCATCGAAACAATCCTTTTACAGCTCGCTGAATTCAGCAGATATTAGTGATGATGACTATTTACATGCACAACATATCTGGGAGCAGTTCCACATTCAAACGCTGCGTGAATACTCCGATTTATATTTAAAGACAGATGTACTTTTGTTAGCTGATGTTTTTGAACATTTTCGCTGTGTTTGCAAGAAAACCTACAGCCTTGACCCATGTCAGTATTTTACTGCATCTGGGTTAAGTTGGGACGCGATGTTAAAACACACGCAGGTGAATTTGGAACTGCTAACTGATATTGATATGGTGCACTTTATAAAATCATCTATTCGAGGCGGTCTAAGTCAGTGCAGCTGGCGGTATTCCAAGGCGAATAATAAGTACATGCCGAGTTTCGATTCTAGTCAGGAATCTCAGTATATCGTTTACCTCGATGCTAATAATCAGTATGGGTGGGCGATGAGTCAGCATCTACCGGTGAGTGGTTTCCGCTGGCTAACGCAGTGCGAAATTGATGCTTTACAGCTACACGCCCTAGGCGATGAAGCTGATAAAGGCTATTTCCTCGAAGTTGACTTACAGTATCCTAAAGAGTTACACACTTCTCATAATGACCTACCGTTCTGCCCTGAAAATATGAAGCCCCCGTACATCGCATCAACGACGAAAATGCTCATTGCTAATTTGTGCGATAAATCTAAGTATATCATTCATTACCGAAATTTGAAACAGTGTTTGCAGCATGGTTTGAAGTTATCCAAAATTCATCGCGTACTAGAATTTAATCAGTCACCGTGGCTAAAGCCATATATCGATCTGAACAATAATTTAAGAACGAATGCGGTTAACGAGTTTGAAAAAGATTTCTACAAGCTCATGAATAACAGTGTGTTTGGTAAGACTATGGATAATGTTGACAAACGCGTTGATGTAAAATTGATTACAAACTGGGGGAATATTAAGAAAAGGTATGGTGCTAACTATTTAATAAGTAAACAAAATTTCCACACCTGCACCATCATACATGAGAATTTAGTTATTATACAGATGAATCGTGTTAAGGTTAAGTATGACAAACCTACCTACGTCGGCTTTGCAGTACTTGAATTGGCTAAAACACTCATGTATGAATTCCATTACGATTATATGATGAAGAAGTATGCGCATAATGCGCAATTGCTCTACACAGATACCGATTCGTTTATTTATCAAATCAAAACTGATGACTATTACAATGATATAAAGCCAGACTTGGGTAGGTTTGATACAAGTAACTATCCTGCAAATAATCAATATCATCTACCGCTAGTGAACAAAAAGGTTCTAGGTAAAATGAAAGATGAATGTGCTGGGAATATTATCGATTCATTTGTAGGTACTAAATCCAAGTCATATTGCATAAAACTCTCAAATGAATTACAAATAAAGAGATTGAAGGGGGTTAAAAAGAATGTCGTTCAGAATCAGCTAAGTTTTGAAAACTATAACAATTGCATTAAAAGTAATCCACCCGTTTTGCATAAGCAAATGTCTGTCATTAGAAGCAAGAAGCACCAGTTGTACACTCATTTAATTAGTAAGGTAGCCCTTAATAATGTTGATTGCAAACGGTTTGTCATTCCAAATTCTACCAACACTCTAGCCTGGGGGCATAGTAGTATTGATAGGTACTACTTTACATAAAGCAGATGTGTGTGTAAACATTATGTTAGAGGTGTGTACTTACGTTACGCTGTCTTACATCACAATTCACTGTACATATTGTAGGGAGAGGAACGCTGAGAGAGTAGTACGGCAAGTTTAAACTTGTACATTCAAGAATTGCGTCGAGAAGTACGCAAACATCACTAGGGTAAAATGATTCGAGATAAAACTTGTACATACAAGGTGTAAATAAATAATGTAGAATTGGCATATTCTTTTATTTTAGGTTAGGTATTACCTTTCTCCCGCTCCTTATTTGCAAGATAGAGTTTTTGTTTATTGCTCAAAGAAGAAAAGCAAGAAATAAGGTGTTGAGCAGATTCGTAAGTATGTTATTGTCTAGCTCATGTTGAGAAGAGATCTTTTTTCTAAACAGTGTTTGATTGCAATGCAGTGTTCAACAACATCGAACTATAAACGGTAGTATGTGTTCAAGTCTAAACTTGCAATACTCTTGCTTTTGCAATGCACGTTCGATAGAGATGTTACTTGATAGAGGAAGAAGAGCAGTTAGTAAGTATGTTGAAAAGATATTTTGTTTTTCTTTCTAAACAGTGCTCGATTCTAGTTATACAATGCAGTGTTCATCAACATCGAACACTAGTATGCAGTTCAAGTTGTAATAAGTTTTGAACAGTAGTATGTGTGTGTTCAAGTCTAAACATGCATCACTGCGGGTATGCGAGCGGATGACAGCTAACGAAATTGCCCCGCAAGAGTGCGGCACGGTGATTAAAGATGGCGGATGACAGCTGTCAAAAAAGCACATGGCTTTGTTTCCAAACAAGAGCACGTGGAATTTGCCGCCACCGCATTTCAACTAAAGATTGCAGCACTGTTCTCTATGGATTAAAGATGGCGGATGACAGCTCTCAGAAAAGCATACAGGTTTGTAAAGCACGTGGAATTTACCGCCACCACATTTCAAAGGTAAGTAGCTTAAGAGGGTAGCACGGTGATTAAAGATGGCTGCTATCAAAAAGCATGTTGATTTGTTTCCAAACAAGAGCACGTGGAATTTGCCGCCACCACATAGAGGGCAGCACTGTTCTCTCTGGATTAATGATGGCGGATGACAGCTGTCAGAAAAGCATATAGGTTTGTAAAGCACGTGGAATTTACCGCCACCACATTTCAAAGGTAAGTAGCTAAAGAGGGCAGCACGGTGCTCAAAGATGGCTGCTATCAAAAAGCATTTTTCAAATCCGCCACCACAAAGAGGGCAGCACTGTGCTCTATAGATTAAAGATGGCGGATGACAGCTGCACGTTGCTTTGTTTACCTCGCGCTAGTTAGGTTAAGTTGGTAGCACTAAGGTTTAGACCCGCCAAGATGGCAGCACTGCGGATGATAGGTGATGAATTTACATCTACTACGATAAAGAGGGCAGCACAGTGCTCTGTGGTTTAAAGATGGCGGATGACAGCTGTCAAAAAAGCACGTGGCTGTCAAAAAGCACGTGGCTTTGTTTACCATACGCTAGTTAGGTTAAGTTGGTACCACTAAGGTTTAGGCCCGTCAAGATGGCAGTACTGAGGTTAGCGATGCGTTGTTGACTGTCAAAAAGGACGTGGCTGTCAAAAAACACGTGGCTTTGTTTACCTCACGCTAGTTAGGTTAAGTTGGCACTACTGAGGTTTAGGCCCGTCAAGATGGCAGCAGTGAGGTTAGCGATGCGTTGTTGTCGATGACAGCTGTCAAAAAGCACGTGGCTTTGTTTACCTCACGCTAGTTAGGTTAAGTTGGCACTACTGAGGTTTAGGCCCGTCAAGATGGCAGCAGTGAGGTTAGCGATGCGTTGTTGTCGATGACAGCTGTCAAAAAGCACGTGGCTTTGTTTACAAATTCAAATCTCCCGCCAAAATTCAAATTTCCCGCCAGAATTCAAATTTCCTGCCAGAATTCAAATTTCCCGCGGGAGGAGGCGGCCGAATCCCTGCATTATACTACTCTCGTCGCCACCATCCACTCCTTTATCTAGCAGCAAGCTATTTATTTTACGAAAGTGTCTAACGATCTGGAGTAGATTCGACAATTTCTACTTCATCAGCATTCCTTATTTTGCTCATACCGAGCAAGGCTGGGCGGTTTGGGTCACATAGCTATTAACTTGCATTCAGGATATTGTGGGTTCGATCCCTACTGTCGGCAGGCCTGAAGATGGTTTTTCTTGGTTTCTCATGAAAAAATGTTTAGCATGCTGTCCTTTGGTCATAGGGGTCCCGGGTTCGAATCCCAGCAGGGTCGGGAATTTTTAATATCAATTGTTAAGTTTGCTGGCACGGGGACTGGGTGTATGTATCGTATTCATCATCATTTCATCCTCATCACGACGCGCAAGTCGCCTACGGGATCAAATCAAAAGACCTGAAGCAAAAATGTAATGTGTAAATTTTGTAATGTTCGTATCGAGTGGGAGAAAGAAGATACTGTCTCAAAACATTATTATCATTATTATTATTATTATCATCATAGAGCCTCCATGGCTCAAGTGGCAGCGCTTTGGCCTCTCACCGCGGGGTTCCGTGGTTCAATTCCCGGTCAATCCATGTGAGATTTGTGCTGGTCAAAGCGGAGGTGGGACAGGTTTTTCTCCGGGTACTACGGTCTTCCCTGTCATCTTTCATCCCAGCAACACTCTCCACTATCATTTCATTTCATCTGTCAGTCATTAATCATTGCCTCAAAGGAGTGCGAGAGGCCTCGGCAGCCGGCACAATTCCTATCCTCGCCGCAAGATAGGGGCTTCATTCATTCCATCCCTGACCCGGTCACTAACTGGGAAACAGGTTGTAGGTTTTCATTATTTTTATCATCATCATCATCATCATCATCATCATCATCATCATCGTTATTGGTCATGAGCACTGTGATCATGATTAGTACACTGAATTGTAGGCAGGTTAAGGTCGATATGACCTCGTCCGTGCGACCTTTACAAAGTCCTATTGGTAGTAAATCGAAGCGTAAGCTGAGCTGATAAGTGAGACTAAATGGAGTCAGCATTGTGGTATTGTTAACAACCCGGCTGCAGCGCCGAACACACTCCTAATTTGATTAAATTCAAGTTTATAAGAACTTCAACGTCGCGACCAGCAGTTTTAGATTTGCATTCAATTTCTTTCATTTAAAAATTCATTGTTCGTTTCTGTCCGCAATGCTAACTCCGCACGTGGCTTTTGCTCTGTGGTTCTCCTCCATCCCCTGGAGGTCGTGTGGCTAGACCACTTAGCAGAATACAATCAGGAGAGACAGTCCAACCCTATTCCGGAACAGACAATCCCCCAAGACACTAATAGCAGATTGTTTACAGTTGAAATTGTTGTCGCTTCATACAAATGGCATAGTACATCGTTATTCATCCACATATGCTTTTTGTGTATGAAATTTGTCTGTAGTATCTGTTGTGACGTATGTATTTGCTGTTCACCAGGGTTCGTATTGAGATGGAAATCAGAATAGTTGTGGAAATGCGGGGGCTGTGCCTTGATTAAGGCCACGGCTGCATCCGTCCAATTCCTAGCCCTTTCCTATCCCATCGTCGCCATAAGACCTATCTGTGTCGGTGCAACGTAGAGCAACTTGTAAATAAGAAAAAGAAAGTTGTTGAAATACGTAAGAATTCTCAAAATTTCAACAGGGACACAGGGACACGTAGGTATTTCTCTTCCCTGTCCTTTCACAATTATTATTTCGTTTCGGAATTTCCCAATTTAGTACTCTCATCACTAGAATGTTCACTCTAGGTTATGTGTAGAGGCATGATTTTTTCGCATTAACGATAAACGCGACAAAAATATTTTGAAGCGATTTTGCGATATCTTTAAGAATCATATGTTTCTGGTTAAGAAAATATGGATATTATGATCGCGAATTAAAGCGATAAGGCCATTTTCAAGCGAAATAATTGAATTTCGCGATAAGCTCGATATTACAGCGAAATCTGTAGTGAATAACGAACTTGGCATTTTGTTCCAAGATGATGTAAGCTTACGAAAAGAAAAGGAAGAGCGAACAATGATTCATCAACAGTAAAGAAATATGTTATCATTAATGTTCTGGAAAATCTCTGTAAAATGGCATCAAGGAAAAGGGGTTGGCTCCAAGCTTCTTGCCAAACGAAATGTTTGGAATATTGTTCTTGTGGTGGCTGGTAATCTCATCCCAGCCTGTCTCCTCACGACATTGTGCAATCCTGGAATCCCTAATGACGTCTACAAGCAGCACAATTGACTGGTGTATTTCGGCTTCATGGTCAGGTAAAATTAAGAACGTGATCACAAACAGTAGCGAAGATGGGTCGCTCGACAAGTGTTACGGAGCACAGCAGAGCTAAACAGTTTGCGAGTGAAGTTTTATACGTTTCGGAAAGCAATATTTTAATGTGTCAATTTTGTAATGTTCGTATCGAGTGGGAGAACGAAGATATTGTCTCAAAACATTGTTTTAAAAATAAGGAACATTCAGAACGTAAATTCAGCACTCCAACAGTGAAACGCCAGGCAACAATACAACTCTCATTAGATATGCAAAAGAAATCTAAGCATGAAAAAATATAATTTATTCACGGAACAACAGCGATGCTACTCAAAGCCAACATCACGCTGGAGAAGGTAGACGACCCTACAGTCGGGAAATGGCTTCAAAAGTATGTACCAGGTATGTACAGTCTATCAATTAAACCTCCACGATCAACGATCTTTTGAATGATTTTATTTCATCATACTAATGTAATTCAATCAAACTATACAAATGTTTCGTCACTGAGTGAAAAAGTACAAAAATTGTCTGGCCTTAAAATATTGAAGCAGTCTGATATTGTTGCTGGGTACCTTGCTTTTAAATATATTCTGCGAAAACAAATTGAAGAAAATCCCGGTCAACAAGTTGAAATAATTCAGTCATGCTAGCATTAAAATTAATGCACCTGAAATTTGCAAATTCTGCTTTAAAGTCTATCTGGTTTCCCTGTTCATTCGTTGATGGAGAGCTTTTTCTTTTTCAAAGTACGATTTGATTGTCAATGACCGGAGACGACTAATGAAAGAAAGCTCCATTTTAACATGTGCTATGTTATCTTTTCATAAAGTAGGGAATGGGTACGATGGCCCAATGATACTGTAATGTAAGTGCTATGTAATCATAATCAGGAATAAACTGAAATAATACTGGATGATTACTAGTAATTCATACAACTACCGTTCATATAAATAATTCAGAACCACAGTAATGAAACATTTAATGATTAATTTTATAATTTCATTAAAGCGAAATTAAAGCGATACGGCAGTATCTCTTTCGCGAAATAACGCGAAAATTAGTATCCTCGCGAAATCGTTCAAAAATTAATGCGAAAAAATCATGCCTCTAGTATGTGCTATGGGTCATATTTTCATAGCCTGTATATACCTGTTACTGTATTATGCTTACTTCTTGTTACTCCCGTGTCATAAACCTCGTTGTAGTACGTCCCTTTTTCCGCCCCCACGACCTTCACCTGACTCACACTCAATTTCCTCGTTCTTCTTCTTAATCTGTTTACCATCCAGGGTTAGTTTTTCCCTCGGATTATGCGAGGGATCCCACCTCTACCGCCTCAAGGGCAGTGTCCTGGAGCGTGAGGCATTGGGTCGAGGGATACAACTGGGGAGAATGAACGGTTCCTCACCCAGGCGGCTTCGCCTGCTGTGCTGAACAGTGGCCTTGCGGGGGGATGGGAAGATTGTACAGGATAGACAAGGAAGAGGGAAGGAAGCGGTCGTGGCCTTAAGTTAGGTACCATCCCGGCATTTGCCTGGAGGAGAAGTGGGAAACCACGGAAAACCACTTCCAGGATGGTTGAGGTGGGAATCGAATCCGGGCCTCTAAGGGTGGAAGCTAATCATACTAACCACTACACAACAAAGGGGAACTTTTCTTCTTCTACTACACACTTTTATTTCCATCTACAGCTCTATTCTGTTCTTCTATCCTGTTAGTCTTTCATTACAATTATTTTTTCCATTTCATTTTATTTTTATTCATTATTTCTCCTACTGCATTCGTCCCTGACTCGTCTGATGACCTTCTTGTATACTTCGCACGCACATACGATGGACTAGGAAACGATCTAATTGGAGCTCGAAAAACTAGCGCACAGTGAGCCACCTTGTGACGAACGAAAGTACCACCTAAATAATTCTTAAATTCAAAACTTCCTTATTAGAGAAGTCTTGCTCGTGAACAGACCAGATTTTCTTCTGAAGACTCGGAGTAAATTTCTCTGCGAAACGTAAATACTTTCACCTTGTCTTCTTGACACTGGAAAAGCTCAAAAGTTTATTATTATGTCTACAATCCCAAATCTCTTGCGCCGGGCTGAGTAGCTCAGAATGTTGAGACGCAGGCCATCTAATCCCAATTTGGCACGTTCTATCCTGGCTCAGTCCGGTGGTATCTGAAGGTGCTCAAATACGACGGCCTCCTGTCGGTAGATTTCCTGGCACCTAAAAGAACTGCCGAGGAACTAAATTCCGGCACATTGGCGTCTCTGAAAACCGTAAAAGTAGTTAGTGGGACGTAAAGCCAATAACACTATTATTGTTGTCCGCCTACGTATCATAACGGTTAGGACTATTAGCTGCCGTCCTCAGGGGCCTGGCTTCGATTCCCGGCACTTCCAGAAATTTAAAACTGGCAGGGGGGCTGGTATGTGGTTGAAATGGTACATGCAGCTCAACTCCATTGTGATGTGCCTGAAAAGTGCTCCACCACCCCGCGATGAGGACACGAGTTCACTTTACTGTTAAGCCTATTGTTCAATCTCGTGCAGCATCAGGAATCGAAACCGACCCTTTGAAGATAAACGCTAATTCCGCTAACCGTTGCACTGCGGACGTGGCCCTTAAGTTACTTAATTTTACCTTTTACTTACAGTTGTGCTTTGTCTCACTCCTTGGATGAATGATCAGCGTTGAGGTCTTCGGTTCAGAGGGTATCGGATTCGATTCCCGGCAGGGTCAGGGATTTTAATAGCGTCTGATTAATTCATATGGCTCGGGGACTGTGGTTTTTGTCCCTATACTCTCCTCTTCGTACGCACACAACACACCATTCTACCAACCACCACAGAAACACGTAATAGTGATTACATCCCTCCCCCTTGGGATGGCGCCAGAAAGGGCATCCGGCCGTAAAACAGGGCCAAATCCACTAGTGCGACACGGTCGCACGCTCAATCCCATAGATGTGGGAAAAACAGAAGAAAAAGTAGTTATAGTAATGATTTATTTTACTCTGACGTCCGGCTCCATGGCTAAATGGTTAGCATACTGGCCTTTGGCCCAGAGTGTCCCGAGTTCGATTTCCGGCCGGGTCCGGGATTTTAACCTTCATTGGTTAATTCCAATGGCTCGCGGGCTGGGAGTTTGTGCTGTCCCCAACATCCCTGCAACTCGCTCACCACACATAACACTATCCTCCACCACAATAACACGCAGTTACCTAAACTTGGCAGATGCCTCCCACCCTCGGGCTGCACTCGGCTAGAAATAGCCACACGAAATTATTATTATCTGAATCCGACGAAAGGATATAGCTCTCAGCCCGTACGGGTTGCGGTAAATGGTCATTAAACTGCCGGTTTGATGACACCCCCTTGAACTATGCCTGCGTAACAGACTGTATTAGCAACCCCGCAGTGTATTATTAGACTGTCCCCTCTTTCACCCACCCTTCCGGCCTTCCCGCCTCGCTCACAATATTATAGCCATATCATACGGTAGTCTGTATTTTAAAAGTGTCTCCCTCTACATCTGAGTGATCTCCCCCCCATCCTCAACTCCCATCTTTCTTTAATCCGACTCGACGAAACTCCACAAAAGCATCGGTTCGAATTTATTTTTACTTTTAAAAAAGAGATCAATATATTTGCAAGAGGCGCAAACCACTTGAGGGTGAAGATTAACAGTGCTGCTGGTGACACGCTGTGAGATTTGCAGCGAGCAAGTAAAGGATGCGAGGGGTTGAGGAGGGCGTTCGGCGTCTTCTCTGTACCGACCAGCGATACACAGTAAATGAGGGACAATGCGTGTTGGTAATCTCGCCTTGGGAGCTACATGGTTTACAGTTGCCTACTGAATGCTGTTGTAACAAGACTACTAGAAATGTATAGTAGAAAGATTTAATGTACACTGTAGAGCGTCTCAACATGACAATGTAGGCTACAATCTGATCTTTTTCTTTTTCTTCTTCTCCTTTTTCTGCCACTCTTCCCGACACCCTGGTGGGATCGCAGTTGCGAACTATGTTGCACATGTCAACTTGGCCCTATTTCACGACCGATGTCCATTCTGATCCCAATCCTAGCCATTATCCAAGCCATTATCATCGGTACATCAAAGAATCTTCACATTTTAAAACAAAATTGCATTCCTCCCGTAACTTTAAATAGTACTGTTATACCTTATTGTAAATCAGTTTCTAACCTTGGTGTTATTATAACGGAAACTCTAAACTGGTTAGCGCAAGTTAAGAATATCTGCAAAAAGGTTTATTGTGGCTTGCACCCCTTAAAACGTTTCAGAAATGTATTCCCTCGATCACTAAAAATTCAACTTGTTCGGTCATTATTATTTCCCATTTTTGACTACTGTGATGTAATTCTTACGGATATAACAAAAGAATTAAGCTTGAAACTACAACGCACTCAAAATGCTTGTCTTAGATATGCTATGGATTTACGGTATGACGCTCGAGTTTCTCCCTACTATAAACAATTATCTTGGTTACGTCTAGACGACAGGCGTAAACTACATGCAAATACTCTTATGTACCAGGTACTTTCGGAAGACATCCCTGCTTATCTCTCCAGCAATTTTCGTCACCTTGGTTCTTTACATCTCCATGATACTCGCTCAGTGTCCCTCCTAGAAATACCTGTCCACCGAACAACCACATACCATCGATCATTTACTATCACCGCTTCGGGATGGTGGAATGCTCTTCCCAAAGACATCAAGGATGCTGCATCAAAAAGTATATTTAAAACCTCCTACCAGCAGTTCCTCGTTAAGTGCTTCCAGCAAGGTACAGTACCTGTATGAGTGGAACGAGTGATTGTGTGTGAAAATGATATGAGATTATTGCACAATAAAATAAATATTGGTTTAATATAATAATTTAAATTAAATTAAAAACATCCACATTGTATTTACGAAGTAGAAGTAGTCTAAAAATAGCTAGTAGTAAGTACAGTATTTAACTTAGATCTAGTCTTGCAAGGATACAATTAGTTAAATTTTCATTTAGTATTTTTATTAAGCTTAATAGTATTTTTACATTCTTATTTCTTTTGTTGTGTATTGATTTTTTCCCCTCAAACCTGTATTATGTAGGCAGTTACTTTTTCTTTCATTCTTCTTTGCATGTATATATTCATATTTTTGTCTTAAAAATTAGTGTTATTTGTAGTTCTTAGTATTTTAAGTTAATGTCATTGTATGGAATAATAATAATAATAATATGTGTGTGGTTAAGTGTAAGAAAGGGCCAAGAGCCCTAACTTCGCCACAGAAAATAAAGGCTTTATCTATCTATCTATCTATCTAGCTATATTTATAATCATTATTTCGTGTTGGTAACAGTGGGGTAAATATGAATTTTCCTTGTGTGGGTGAGGGGGAGATGAATAATAATAATAATAATAATAATAATAATAATAATAATAATAATAATAATAATAATAATAATAATAATAATAACCGCCTCTGTGGTGTACTGGTTAGTGCGATTCGCTGCCACTTCCCGGGTTCGAATCCCGGCTCTGCCATGAAATTCGAAAAGTGATACGAGGGCTGGAACGGGGTCCACTCAGCCTCGGGAGGTCAGCTGAGTAGAGGTGGGTTCGATTCCCTCCTCATCCATCCTCGAAGTGGTTTTCCGTTGTTTCCCACTTCTCTTCCAGGCAAATGCCGAGATGGTAGCTAACTTAAGGCCACGGCCGCTTCCTCCCCTCTTCCTTGTCTGTCCCTCCTAATCTTCCCTTACCCCCACAAGGACCCTGTTCAGCATAGCAGATGTGACCGCCTGGGCGAGGTACTGGTCATCCTTCCGAGTTGTATCCCCCGACCCAAAGTCTCACGCTCCAGGACACTGCCCATGAAGCGGTAGAGGTGGTATCCCTCGCTGAGTCCGACGGAAAAACCAACCCTGGAGGGTAAAAACGAATTAAGCAGGAAGGAAATAATAATAATAATAATAATAATAATAATAATAATAATAATAATAATAATAATAATAATAATAATAATAATAATATACGTTATAAATGGATGTTTCAGATATAGTTATTACTACACTGTGAGGTTCAGTATCATTGATACGAAACCACTTATACCGGAATTAGCGAGGAATTACCACGATAATTAACGCTGAATAGTATTATTTTAATGCATGTAATTCATTATACTTTGTCAACTAGCAACCTCTCGCGAGATGAAGTTGAAATAAATGTTATTTTAGCATTATTACGTTTACCTTTGTAAAAATAATACTCCTAAATGTATCTGTTTATAATTATGAGTACAATCGCCTCAGGGAGGGATATATCACCCGCATCCCGCTTTATCTACGCAACTGGTTGATAGTGTATGGATATAAAGAGCAGTGCATTGAAATGAACATAAGCACCCAGCCCCTGAGTCAAAAAAATTAATCAGAAGCAGTTAAAATCCCTGATCTCTTCGAGAATCGACCACGGGACCGTTAGAATAGAAAGCCACGACTCTGGTCATTCAGGCGTGGAGTCCGATGACAATGAAGTACCTTATTATTATTATTATTATTATTATTATTATTATTATTATTATTATTATTATTATTATTCGTGTGGCCCCCGGAGAGGCCTAGTGCAGGTCTTTCGAGTTGACGCTTGTAGGCGACCTGCACGTCTGTGAGTAAGAGACCCTATCTATGTATGATAAATTCTAATACTGAAGGCTGCACACACACCCAGCCCCCAAGGCATCGGAATTAACCAATGATGATTAAAATCTCCAACCCAGCCAGGAATCGAACGCGGGACCCCTTGAACCAAACGCCAGCATTCTAACCATTTAGCCACGGAGCCGGACACATATTAACAAAAAAAATAATAATGATCATTCTATTGGCTTTACATCCTACAATACACTTTACTGTTACGGTTTAAGGAAACGCCAAAACATTGAATTGTTTTCC
Organism: Anabrus simplex; assembly: GCF_040414725.1. NCBI lineage: Eukaryota > Metazoa > Arthropoda > Insecta > Orthoptera > Tettigoniidae > Anabrus > Anabrus simplex. The sequence goes on along the minus strand of NC_090269.1, from coordinate 362,324,874 downwards.
CTTCAGGAGTTCTTTTACGCGCCAGCAAATCTACCGACACGAGATCGACTTCAAATACTTCAGGAATGAGCTAGGATCGAACCCGCAAGATTGGGATCAGAAAGCCAACAGTCTACCAACTGAGCCACTCAGCCTGGCGTAGTAGTACCTGATATGAGGGACAGAGTAAAGAATCTTCCCCTGCTGCCTCCTGGCCTTTTTTCAAATTATCTGGGGTCAACATATTACACGTAGGCCTAGGTACTAATCCAGCCCAGTATTTCACCAGATATCTTTCCGGAATCCAACACGTTTCTAGGGATGTATTCACTATTGCTTATTTTATTTCGGGGTTTGTAGCGTGATGGTCCGCCTCTGTGGTGTAGTGGTTAGTGTGATTAGCAGCCACCCCCGGAGGCCCGGGTTCGATTCCCGGCTCTGCCACGAAATTTGAAAAATGGTACGAGGGCTGGAACGGGGTCCACTCAGCCTCGGGAGGTCAACTGATTAGAGTTGGGTTCGATTCCCACCTCAGCCATCCTGGAAGTGGTTTTCCGTGGTTTCCCACTTCTCCTCCAGGCAAATGCCGGGATGGTACCTAACTTAAGGCCACGGCCGCTTCCTTCCCTCTTCCTTGTCTATCCCTTCCAATCTTCCCATCCCCTCGCAAGGCCCCTGTTCAACATAGCAGGTGAGGCCGACTGGGCGAGGTACTGGTTATTCTCCCCAGTTCTATCCCCCGACCAAGTGTCTGAAGCTCCAGGACACTGCCCTTGAGGTGGTAGAGGTGGGATCCCTCGCTGAGTCCGAGGGAGAAACCGACCCTGGAGGAAAAACAGATAAAGTAAAAGAAGAAGAAGAAGTAGCGTGATGTGTTGTATGTAAATGAAGGTGTGCAATGAGATGAACACCATCACCCAGCCCCCGAGTTAGAGGAATTTGCTAGTCAAAGTTAAAATCCGACCATGCCGGGAATCGAGTCCAGGATACTCTGAACCGAGGGCAATACGCCGACCACCCAGACAGGAACAAAATATATTTTTTTTCGTTCTCCTTCATTATAACTGATCATTAGATGCCTAGCGTAGGCGGTAAAGATAAGCTCTGCTCACCCACAGTTACGTAGGTTCTATTACCGGTCGACCAGCCTCGTGTTTGAAAGGGTGTTTGGCTTTCATTGGAAGTCCCGGCTACGATTCCCGACCAGGTTCCTGGTTTATCCGGCTCCATGACTAAATTTGTAGCGTGTTGGCCATTGGTACAAAGGGTCACGGGGTCAATTCCTGGCTGGGTCTGGGATTTTAACGTTCATTGTCCAATTCCTCTGGCTCATGGGCTGGTTGTTTGTGCCATCTTCAACATTATAAATCATCATACAGTAGGTAGGGGCCCCATCCTTACAGACGCGCAGATAGTGGCCTATAGGCTTGAAAGAGCCACACCACGGAGGTGATACGCCATTATTATTATTATTATTATTATTATTATTATTATTATTATTATTATTAACAATATTAATTTCATGTCTGAATGCAGTATGGAGAGAAATTAATTCAAAGGTGCAAATTTTCAATCGAGAATGACTGGGTTTTAAGAATGTTGTAAGTTGTACGTGTGACTGTGAACTTACCTTCTGCCATCCGAATTTATATGTTTCTATGGAAATCTCCAATTCTTTCCTTATAGTATTAGGGTAAGAATCTCATCAACTGCTACCCTTTCAGCCCCATTATTCTTCCTTTTTCTTTTCTTGTCTATTAGGGAAATCTTAGGCAATTGCGTAAAGGTGTTAAGAAAGTGTGAAATTTCTGTAAACCGCTACGCTGGCTAAATCATGCCTGTTGAATCATTCAAAACAAACTAGTCCTCATCACTTTCATCATTCTTGTTCTAATTTTTTTATTTACAATTTGATTTTACCTCGCATCAATACGGATAGATTTTACAGCGATGATGGGACAGGAAAGGGTTAGGAGTGCAAAGGAATAGACCGTGGTCTTGATTAAAGTACAGCCCCAGCATTTGGCTGGTGTGTAAATCGGAAACCGGAGAAAAATACATCTTCAGGGCTGCCGACAGTGGGAGTTCGAACCCACGATCTCCTTGGTTTCCGGTTTTCACACCGGGAAAATGATGGGGCCGCTTCTTTCCGCATCCTTGTGTCACCGAAGTCATTCGCTATGATATTACGACATTAAGTCACCAGGAAAAAAACAAATAAAGAGAAAGGGAGACCATCGCCATAAAGATCTCGCAAGGCCCTTTGAGAAGTGGAGGGTGAAGGTAAACCTCGGCATTAAGTGGGAAAGGTGGATAGCTGTATGCCGGCTTTCTTTCCCTCAGGAACGTGGTACTCATTTTTGGTCTAGGCTGAGTGAACCTTTTCAGAAATGCAGATCTAGTTGCTAAAATGTTTGACTTCCTGACCGCCAGTCTGTTCCCCGTGCTTCCGAGTGAAACGAACATATCTACACAACCACGTCTTGACAGCCCCTACACAGAGTAGAATTTTTTTGTGATAAGGAACCATATTCTAGAAACGATCGAGTCAAAACTTAAGCAAAATTCTACTAATTTTTAGTCCATTTACCTGCATAAGTTTTACAAGCTGCTCCATTTATAATAAATGTTCGAAATGGCTTCCCCTGCGTCAATGCAGGCATGGCATCGTTACATTATTAATAACTAGAGCACGGATTGTTATGCATTAATAGGTTAGAATGCAAATTTACTGAAGCGAGTAGCAAGTATACTCTACCTCCATAACGACTGTGCTATGGGGTTTGCATGAACTTTAGGGGTATGGTCCATCAGAACCCCTATGATTTATGTTACTCCTGCTACATTATCGAAGAGCGGGTGGCCGATACTCCCTGCTAACCAAGTCAGTTTGCAATCTAACCTGTTACTGCATAAAAATCCGGTCTCTATTAATAACTTTTGACTCAAGCGTTTCCGGACTACGGTTCCTTATCTATACCGAGCTCGATAGCTGCAGTCGCTTAAGTGCGGCCAATATCCAGTATCCGAAAGAGAGTGGGTTCGAACCCTACTGTCGGCAGCCCTGAAGATGGTTTACCGTGGTTTCTCCATTTTCACACCAGGCAAATGCTGGGGCTGTACCTTAATTAAGGCCACGGACGCTTCCTTCCCAATCCTAGCCCTTTCCTATTCCATCGTCGCCATAAGACCTATCTGTACCGGCGAGACGTAAAGCAGCTTTTGGTTCCTTATCTCAAATTGATCCATTTTCCATCCTCCATCATCCTTGAAAATTCTTAACGTCATCGCGGATACATCCTGAATATTATGATACAGTACCACCACAATCGAAAGCAGAGATAGCTATATCTTAGAGAGCGGAATGTTCAACGTTATACATTCCAAAATAATATAAGTAACTGATAATGTCATTAAGAAGATGGATAATGGATAGCTGTTCAAGTTTACAAGGAATCGTAAGAGAAAACGTTCTTTTGGTATAAATAGAAGCACTTAGAATAGCGATCGAAGTGTGGAAGATTACCTGTGAAAAGCTGTTATTTTAGTTATTTAGCGTATAGCTATTAATCCCGGAAGTATCCGAGGACACGTTCGGCTCGTCTAGTGCAGATTTTTCTATATGACGCCCATCAGCGACCTGCGCGTCTGGGTGTAATTTGATGATGACGATGAAGATATGATAATAAGGTAGTGAGACTGTGAAACTAAGTGTCGGCACGTAGCCTGGAGTTCGGGAACTCCAAGGGAAACCCCGCAAGAAATGAGAACTTTGAATAACTCCTTACTTCCTTTCTGTCCCTATTTTTTCATGTAAGCTTTCTGATTTGTACAGGGAGCTTCCCGTCACGTGCTAATTGTGAAGGTTATCCAATGTTGCCGAATAGTGACTGCAGGTTAGTGTTCGCTTAGATCTGACGGGAGACGTTACCGTGTGCTCTAGCTCTATGTTTTGTCTGTCTTTGCGCAAGGCTTGGCAACACGGAGGTGTGTGCTGGCGGTAACCAGGCCTAAATAGCCGGTGTTGCCGGCTCTCGTACGCTGGGAGTTGCACTGTATAGAGTTTGAGATTTTTCCTGACCCTTTTAAAAAAATATGTGATTCTATCGGAAGTTTATTATCTCCACGTGTTAAGTAACGGCTAAAAACAAATTAGTTCATAGCAAAGGAAGAGTGATACCAACAGCACGTTCGCTGTCTACTCCCTTATACTTGCCCTGCTCTCTCTGTCACACCAGCTGACGGAACTGGTGTTATACTGCTTAGCTTTCAGCGTTTTACTTCAATTTGTCCTGTTATACTCTTGTCGAATAACACCATGACCTAACGTTTCCATCCGAAGTTTAAGGCTGCTTTCTTCATGTGTTTTAGTAAATTGTGCCCAAAACCCAATCCAACCATTCACATTCCCATCAAACGTTTTGAGTTCTAGTTTTGGCAGTCCTAATAATCTTTGATTAGAAGAATGTGAACAGTTGCTATTGACTTCAGAAACAGCTTGATCTGCAACTTGTAAGGCCTGCACCTTCTCTCTAAACTTAAAAAAACTTCAGTTCATACTCACTGCAATTGTCTATCTCTGTTTCAAGCACGATGTCTCTAGGTATTCTCTTTGCAGCAGTTCATTGTAGACTTCATCATCAATACGTTTCAACTTCTCGTATTTTTTCAGAAGTGAAGCATACCTGCTACGAATTTCCATGTGGTCACAATCGGCAAGATTCAGTAGTTCTTCAAGCTTATTCACTACGCGAGTAAACACTCCGCGTAATACTCGTCGTTTGGTCATCGTTCTTCTTAATTATCTTGATGTTGAAATTGCCTGTATTCCTGTCTCGGTCGCCAAATGTTCTATACAATAACAAATCATTTACCTTAACACAATCACAACTTAATTAATACAGTTCACCACCATCTTCAAAACTACAACGAAGGAAACTACATAACAACATAGAGCGAACACTGTCTTTCTTCTGCTGGAAATCGATTACTGGCAAAAGGTATAACTTGCATTCTAGACACGACGGATGAATCACCATCAATAACGCCATATACCCTCATTCCACATGAACATTGCGGAGACATTTGGAACTGAATCCAAGCTTTTGGCACGCAATCTTCTCCAGTATGGCTAAACACCGCTCACACAAGATACGTTAACACTCAGTTAAACAGCACAATGCGAATTATCAATGGAACTATAAGAACAGAACCCACTTTCTGGTTTCCAATCTTGCGTCATATACCTCCTCCAGACGCTCTTCTTCGGGAGAAGAAGAAACATTTGGACAACCCTCGGCTTCCGATACATAATGACATGGAGGATTAACAATGACACCGACTCGTATCTAGGTATCCACCAATGATCACTGGTAGGGAATTAACTGTGACAAACATGAAACTTGTTAGCTTCTGGAAGCAAAGCTGAGGAAACTTCCTGCATTTGAACAGCCTCGCAGAATTTGGTCTGCCTTAAATAGAAAACGGATCAACCATGGCAGGTGCGCAGATACTCTGCATAAGTGGGAGAAATTACAATCTCCAAAATGTGACTGTGGAGCTGACATGCAGACCATCCGCCACATTATACACGACTGCAAGACCAGGTCCTATACTCGGGACTTCACCGAATTCCTGATGACAACTGATGATGTCATAAGATACATCACCACTTAAGATACCTTAGTGCAGTATTTATAATATAAAGAAAGTATTGTAAATACTCTACGCTTAATTGTAATGTGTAGTCATAAGATAAATAAATAAATAAATAAATAAATAAATAAATAAATAAATAAATAAATAAATAAATAAATACTGATCTACATTTAGGGCAGTCGCCGAAGTGGCAGATTCCCTCTGTAGTTTTCCTACACTTTTCTTAAATGATTGCAAGAAATTGGAAATTTATTGAACATCTCCCTTGATAAGTTATTCCAATCCCTAACTCCGCTTCCTATAAACGAATATTTTCCCCAATTTGTCCTCTTGAATTCCAACTTTATCTTAATATTCTGATCTTTCCTACTTTTAAAGACACCAGTCAAACTTATTCGCCTAGTGATGTCATTCCGCTCCGTCTCTCCATTGACAGCTCGGAACGTACCACTTAGCAGAGCAGCTCGTCTCCGTTCTCCCAAGTCTTCCCAGCCCAAACTTTGCAACATTTTTGTAACGCTACTCTTTTGAGGGAAATCACCCAGAACATAAATAAAAAATAAATAGTGATTAGATATTGCATACCAACATTTCTCCTTCCCTGCCGGTTAACACTCTGATTCTATTCTATTCTCTGACTCTATTTCCTCCAACGTGGTTCGAAGTGTCTAACCGTGGTGTCAGACTCGACGCCTTAACAACCATGGCCACCAGGCGGGAAACTTGTTGATGATGGGAATCAATGGTGGCAAATAATAAGATTGGCGTGAGAATTTCAAAGAAAGTTGTCAAGTGAATGTTTATGGTACTACAAACGCCCAAAAGAAACTAGATTTTGAAACTATGATCAGAGCGTTTACAAAACTTGTCAATCTTTAATTCAGTTGCGATAGTTGGTGCTCCCCTGATTCAACCCTATTGTTGTAGACATCATCACAGAGAATTGTAAAGCACGCTCTCGTTATCATGCCACAGAACGTTGAAGACTGGCAGCCACAAAAACTGTTCGGAGCCCATTGAGTGGGGTCAACCGAGTGGAAGGAAGTAGTGGATGTTGCCCCCTCCTAGTATTCTCTACTGCCATGGTCTGACCCGATAAAAGCTGTCCGATAAATCCGGCTTTATACATTGTGTCGCCGCCTTGTGACAACCGCAGGCACCATAAATGTGCAACATATGTTGATATAAACAAGAGCACTACAGATCTATCTCGTACGAGATGAGTAAGCTTTACCCCTTTCAACGATATCGTCCAATTTCATGAGTCACTCTACTGTTGCTGCTATTTCCTTATCCACGGGACTTGGGGCATCGTGGTCTCAAGACTGTTAAGGGTTATTGAAGAAAACCAAAAATAAAATATACATTAAAAAAGTAATATAGTCGGTCTCTGAGGCGTAGTGGTTATAGTGATTAGTTGCCACACGCGGAAGCCCGGGTTGGATTTTCAGCTCTGCCACGAACTTTGAAAAAGGTACGAGGACTGGAACGGTGTCCACTCAGCCTCGGGAAGTCAAATGAATAGAGGTGGGTTCGATTCCCACCTCAGCCATCCTGGAAGTGGTTTTCCGTGGTTTCCCACTTCTCCTTCAGGCAAATGTAGGGTGGTACCTAACTTAAGGCCAAGGCCGCTTCCTTCTCTATCCCTTCCGATCTTCCTATCCCCCCGCAAGGCCACTGTTCGGCATATCAGGTGAGGCCGCCTGGACAAGGTACTGGTTCTCCTCCCCATTTTCATTTCCTGATCCAACGTCTCACGTTCCACGACAATGCCCTTGAGGGGCTATAGTTGGGATCCCTCGCTGACTACGGCGGAAAACCAACCCTGGATGGTAAACTTATTAAACAACAATAATAATAATAATAATAATAATAATAATAATAATAATAATAATAATACATTTCATTACTATAATAATGCTACCCGCTTTACGTCCCACCAACTACTTTTACGGTTTTCGGAGACGCCGAGTTGCCGGATTTTTGTTCCGCAGGATTTCTTTTACGTGCCAGTAAATCTACCGACACGAGACTGACATATTTGAGCACCTTCAAATACCACCGGACTGAGCCAGGATCGAACCTGCCAAGTTGGGGTCAGAAGGCCAGCGCTCTATCGTCTGAGCTACTCAGCCGGGCCATAGATGTACTGCAGCGTACATTATTTTTCCTACTTTTGAAGTTATGCCTGTCGTAAGAGGTGACTGGAACGGGCCCCAGGTGCTCTTAACGTGGTAGTGTGGTCTGGCAACCACGGAGCTCTTAGCTGAGTCCTAGCATTGTTTCGATTTACTTGTGCCAGGCTCCTCACTTTCATCTATCCTATCTGACCTCCCTTGGTGAACTCTTTCTTTCGACCACGACCGTATTAGGAATCGGAGGCCTAGCGAATCTTTCATTTTCATCCCTTCGTGGCCCTTGCTTTTCTTTTGCGATCCCTTCAATTTTTGAGGTGATGGAACTTTTCCATTTTCCCCTCTGAAAAGTGTTAATAGAGGACGCTTGCCTGTTTGTATTTCCTTTAAAGACAGTAATCACCACCAGCACCACTTTTGAAGTAACCTTCACCGAGCGAGTTGGCCGTGCGGTCAGGGTCGCGCTGCTGCGAGCTTGTATTGACCATTCAGCCAATGAGTCGGAAAAATTACAGGACATTGGATTCTTTTCTTGAAGCATCATAAATTTTAGTGAAAAGTCTCTTAAGACTGCTGTAGATAGGCTAATGCATTCCAATAATAATTTCCCCGATTAAAAAATATTATTTATCGTCGTTTCTTTTCTGCGACCGACGGCAGTTGCCGCACGTGTCAACGCGCTACGGCTATGGATTTAAACTCTGCATTCGGGAGCCGAGTGGGTTAGAGCCCCAACGTCTGCTGTCCTGAGAACTGCTTCCTGTGGTTTCCCATTTTCACTTTCAGGTCAATGCTGGGACAGTTCCTATTCATAGGCCACGGCCGATTACTTCCACCTCTTTTACCCAATTTCACTACTATCTTCTTATTCTTCTACCGCTTTTCCCACACCCGTGGGGTCGCGGGTGTGAACTGTTCGCACATGTGGATTTGCCCTGTTTTACGGCCAGATGCCCTTCCTGACGTCAACCTTATATGGAAGGATATAAATACTATTGCGTGTTTATGTGGTGGTTGGTAGTGTAGTGTGTTGTCTGAATTCGAAGATGAAAATGTTGGAACAAATAAAAACACCCAGTCCCCGAGCCAAAATAATTAATCAAACACGATTAAAATCCCCGACTCGGCCATGAATCGAACCCGTGACCTTCTGAACCGAAGGCCTCAACGCTGACCATTCAACCAATGAGTCGCAGAATTTCACTACCATCATTCATTTCATTTACTGTAGCTCCTCAACTGAGATTGCCGTCAGGGAGGGCATCCGGTCGTAATATTGGAGTCAAATATCCCTTTACCGAGCTCGATAGCTGCAGTCGCTTAAGTGCGGCCAGTATCCAGTATTCGGGAGATAGTGTGTTCGAGCCCCACTGTCGGCAGCCCTGAAGATGGTTTTCCGTGGTTTCCCATTTTCACACCAGGCGAATGCTGGGGCTGTACCTTAATTAAGGCCACGGCTGCTTCCTTCCCACTCCTAGCCCTTTCCTGCCCCATCGTCGTAATAAAACCTATCTGTGTTAGTGCGACTCAAAGCAACTTGCAAAAAGAAAAAAAAATCACTTTGGGAAAATCAAATGGTAATATATATATATATATTAATTAATTTATTTGAATCTAACAAATCGTTTTCGAGAGACTTCGGTATGGACTTTGGAGACGACAAGTGGTCTGTGGGATTCAGAGCATCGAAAGGGAGAAACTGACTCATGGCCTATGAAACTGCCAGAAATGAAATAATCAGTTCTATACAGATGGGCCTCTCAGGGTGCATGCGGCCGTGCACTGCACGGTGCAAGCTGCAGGACACGACTTCACTAGGTTGATCTGAGTGCAAACACCCACCTCTCTTTCCCTACATCTGTTTCACCCGTTCGGCCTGTCTCCGTCTTCTTCACCTTCCCCACTGATTTTCCCCTCACTGGGAAATGTTTATGTGCGGTGAGTGGAGACACTCAGTTGTATGGGACATGTTACCGGTGTTAAAAACTCGTCTTTCTATATGGTTTGAGCAGACAATTTTTCTTTTCTAGCTCTTTTTTTACTTTTCCTATACCAGTAATATCTGGAACAAGGGATCGGCTGACAGCAATTCTGAGAGCGTTCTATAAAATTGCGATCAGAAATACTCGCACGCAATCTAGTTTTCGTACACGTCAAAGCAGAAAAAAATAGAAAACTTTGACATATGCATGTGGAACCAAACATAGAAATAAACTTAGCTAATTCTCGATGCAGCTTAGGAAAATCTTCCTTCGACAAATTTTAGTAGAATTCGAGCATAGCCTTCGTATTGAAAAATGTACCTTTTTTGATGATCACGTAATTATTGTCCTACAGATTAAACATTTGGCTTTATCGTCACGACTGAGAAAAAATTTCAAAACTTTCCACTTCGATTGAAATAGACTTTCGGAAGTGTTTGCTTCAGGTTGCTCCATGACTACGTTGTTGTCTTGCGCTTATTTATTTCACTGATAAACAAGCCGTCTACCACCGAACACTTCGTCACTCTCAGCACACTAGGCCTACACCACCCGAGTCAAGCCGAGTCGAGCCGAGTCGGACCGATGCACAGTGCACGGCGCCTCTGAGTCTTGGTTTGCACGCGTGAGATTTTGGGAGTTTGAAAGGCGCTGGTCTAGAGTTTGATGAGATGAGGCCTCTTTGTTAAAAGAGCCTTGTATATATCTCTCAATCATGGTCACCCACCAATCCTTCACATCGCAGCCTGCACAGTACCTAGGTAACATGGCGTCACACATTTTGCATCGCTAATTTCATGGCGTAAATTTTCAGATGACCTATAGCTATAAGATGTTTTCATGTCAACGTGGCAGAAAATATCCTTTCACCTCATTCAAACCAAATGAAAACCCCATGTCGCAACAGCCCAGAAGGGTCTTGGCCTACCAAGCGACCACTGCTCGGCCCGAAGGCTGAGGTGTCGTGTTGTCAGTAAGATGAATCTTCACGGCCATTATTCTTGGCTCTCTAGACCGGGGCTGCCATCTCACCGTCAGACAGCTCCTTAATTGTATCATGTAGACCTGGCCGGGAATCGAACCAGGGGCCTCAGGTTTCACCTCATCCCCTGCACCGTATCAGGAAACTGAATTAATTGGGTAGACATACACAGTTTCTTTTTTCGGTGTGTCTCCTACTTTGCGCGAATGTTCGGTCCTGCTTACCAAACCGGAATTTTCTCTTCTACTGTTCATCTCTCCCAGGGCTATACGTATATGCACTGTACGTGGCACATAATCGTGCTCTTTACCTTCTAGCCACCACCACCTCCTACACTATCATATCTGTAACACTGCTTCATTTAAACTGCATATCATCGTTGCACCTAGACTAGAAAGGTACTGTGTTGCAAGTATTGCTTGACCTATATCAATCAACGTTCTGTGATACATGTGCTGCGGGTCAGTATTTCTCCCCTAAACGTCGTCACACACAGCGGTATTTCCAGGCGCAACGACGATGTATCGTTATTTCAGTTATACTGCGCGTCTTATCCTTTTTCGGTACACGTTTATTTAGTTGGTGTCAGCAAAAATTGACAGAGGAACAATCGAAAGTCGAAGCTGGGATCAATATTTGTGTTCGTTATTTACTCAGAATGAAATGATGGTTATCCATGCGACTCTCCTTCTTTATTGTGAAGCAATATTGATTTATATTATGTTGGAGATAATTGTTGTATACAAAAGTACATAAGTACAAATTGTGCTAATAAAAATATTAAACCAGGTGTGCAGTCAAGTATAGATGAATACGTCTTAAACGAAATTCACTGTTTTCAAAGAATATTTATACCTGCTGTTAGAGCCTCCGTGGCTCCGGCGGCAGCGCACCGGCCTCTCACCACTGGATACCTTGGTTCAAATCCCGGTCACTCCATGTGAGATTTGTGCTGGACAAAGCGGAGGTGGAACAGGTTTTTCTTTGGGTACTCCGGTTTTCCTTGTCATCTTTCATTCCAGCAACACTCTCCACTATAATTTAATTTCATCTGTAAGTAATTAATCGTTGCGGCAGAGGAGTGGTACAGGCCTCGGAAGCCGACACAATTCGTATCCTCGCCTCAAGTTGGGGGCTTCATTCATCCCATCCGTGACCCGGTTATTGACTGGAAAACTAGTTGTAGGTTTTTCATTTATATCCGCTGTTCAAAATGTCCGCTTAAATGATAAGGTCTTTTTTCTGCTGCAGTGCTCAAACAGAATATTGTTTTGTAGCAGTTCTCTCTGTTGTCCGTTCATTATCTAATCTCTTCATCTGTAGATAGCAGTGGCAGAGTTTGTCCCCCGTTATTTATTTAATGTACGTGAATTCTTACCTTACACAGAATTTTACAGAATTGTGTGTAGAAGAGTTTCAATACTTAACTCATGTCCTATTCAACTGTCGCTTCTTTGGGTCAGAATATTCCATAAACGTGGACTTTCCCTAATCTCATTAGCCTGTCCCCATTTCTCACATTATTCACCCATGAAAGTTTTGGCATCTTTCCTCAGAGGCACATCTGGAACGTTATAATCAGTTTAACAACCTAATTTCACGCACTCTGGTTTCTAGATTTCAATTGTCATACATATTTAGATTACAGTAAATATGATAGTTAGCCATTTTATTATTATTATTATTATTATTATTATTATTATTATTATTATTATTATTATTATTATTATTATTATTATTATTATTATCCGTCCGCGTGGATAAATGGTTAGCATGCTGGCCTTTGGTCCAACGGCTCTTGGATTCGATTTCCGACCCGGTCGGAGGTTTTAAACTTAATTGGTTAATTCGGATGGTTCGGGGGCTCGGTATGTGTGCCGTCTTCAGCATTTGAATTCAACATAGGTAGGGCCCCTTCTCATAGACGCGCAGGTCACCTAGCAGGTGTCAATTCGAAAAACCTGCACCAGGCCTCTCCAGAGGCCACACTCCATTATTATTATTATTATTATTATTATTATTATTATTATTATTATTATTATTATTATTATTAATATCCTTCTACATAGTGTTGTGTGGGTTTGCTACTAACAGCGCTTACTGCAACACGGCCTGGTAGAGAGATCAAAACGTTGAAATTTACTTCAAGCAGCCCTGGTGTTATCAGCTCAAGAGCCTTATACTTGGCAGCTGAGGCAATATGATATTCTTATCCTCATTCTTACTTGAACATACACCATAGGTATTATTCTCCTGCTTCTTTCGAATAGGGCTACTACTACTTGGGACTACGCTTATTCAACCGTTGGGCTTCGAGATTTATCCAGTGGTGTCGCACTTTCTCCAGGTGTGCATTAGCTACTTCCTTTCCTTTTCCAGTAGTTTTTTCCTGAAAACTATGGGTTTTCCTCAGGATCTGTTTCACAGCCTGTCCGTTTTGAAAGTGTATCAGCTACAGGTCAATTATATCTTTCTCATTCTACGTCGGTCAAGTGATACGCACTTTCTTGTTTCACCATAAGGTGGACAGGCAGTTGGCCAGTCTGTTAGGAGACGATCTTGCCACATGACCATATCAAGCTTTCCTCCTTTTATCTGGGACAATTAGAGAGCCTTTCTACCTAGAGGTATTCGTTTATTAAAATAGGATTTTAATTCTGGACTGAGGAGTAAAACGGGGTTCACTCGAAACGATATTTTCTCAAGCTCTTTGTTACTGAAGAAAGCATACAGTGTTAAGATGACGCTACCGACCTAGCATACATATCTTAGTCGAACACTGGTTGTCATGGTATCAGAAAACTGATGACTAGGGGGTGCTTATTGTTTACGTAAAAAATCACTGAAAATGACCATGCCGTTAAAATTATGGGAAAATGTTATTAAATATGTAAAATTGCTTTTATTATATACATACTAAACTGAATTCTGGTGACTGTATTTGTTTCACAAGAAATATATCTCTGTTCTACTCACTGCACAGCACTTCTTTTTATAGAAATAATTATCTCCTAATTTACTTCGAAGTGTATATAATGTGGACATAATGATTTGCTGGAATTAACCAATACAGGTTAAAATCGCCAACCCGGCCGGAATCGAACACAGGACCCTTTGTCCAAGTGTCAGTACGCTAACCAATTAGCTATGGAAACGGATAATAATAATAATAATAATAATAATAATAATAATAATAATAATAATAATAATAAAGAACGTGGGAAAAATTTTTGTTTCTTGCCCTCTTTACGGATTTCAGGCGTTTTTCTCATTTAATACGCTGCTGAACGTTAAATTTACTTTCCGTACTGACTGTAGCACTGCACAATTTACGAAATAAAACACGCCCTTCTGCCGTAAGCACGTCTTAACCAAATTAATTCACTGGCTGATTTAAGAATAAACTTTGTGGTGGTTTCACTTTGGGCATTTTCCTTGCACAGAACTATTTTCGAGGATAATTCTGTATTCAAGCGGAAAGTTATATCGTCGCGGCGCGAGCAAAATCTCCTTTCACACATTGCTCTTCCTATCCATTACTTATTTCCAGTAAGAGAGGTCACGCCTCCAAGCTACATATGGATACGCAGTTCATCAGAACAACTTTCGTTGTGTACATTTTCGTATGTTCACCTGCAAAGGAAACTGAACCTTACCATACCGTATTGTAGGAATGTATGTTTACATGGCGTATCTTACGCACTCCTACAGTATTATTTCAGGTTCATTTTCCTTTACACTTCCGCTTAAGAAAATGAGCACAACGAATGTTGTTTTCATGGACTGCATATATCCATATGTGGCTGGGAAGTGTGACCAGTCTTAATGGAAATAATGGATAAAAAGAGCATTAAGCGATACGATCTTTTTCTCGCGTGAGACGATAAAGCTAATGTTTCCAATCCCTTCTCGTTTCCATTTGTGCTTGGCATTGAGGAACTCGAGGTTAATAACTGGCTGTAGAAGCGTCTGCGAAGGCTTGTGCAATCCTTGTGCTCGAGAGACATTGGAAATGCTTTGTCCTAATCATCATAGGTCTGAATTGTGTTGCTGAAATTATCTTGGAAACACAAAAGTCACAGGTATAAATCTTTACGTTAACCTTTATTAGTCAACAACAATAATTGCTGGTTCTTTTTGCTTAGTCATGAAAGATATTTTAGCAAATTTAACCACATGTAAGAAAACAATTATGTTGTTTTATGTTATCGCTCTATTAATTTTATTTATTTATGTATTTATTTATTTATTTATTTATTTATTTATTTATTTATTTATTTTATATGGCATGGCTCAGGCTATGAAGCCTGCTGTTATGCCAAACCATCTTATATATCGTCACTGTGCGAGCAAAATCTCGTATCCCACAACGCTCTTCCTATCCATTATGTTCCTTCGGACAGGTCACGCCTCCCAGCCACATATTGATATGCAGTTCATCAGAACAATTTTCGTTGTGTTCATTTTCGTATGCCAGTGTTAAAGGAAAATGGACCTTACCGTACCGTACTACAGGAACGTAATAATGTTTGCATGACCTATTTAAGCACTCTCTCAGTATAATGTATTTCACATTATCATAGGAAAATGAACACAACGAAAGTTGTTCCGATGGGCTGCATATCCATAGGCTATGTGGGTGGTAGGTGTGACCAGGCTTAAGAGAAATAATGGATAGAAAGATCATTGTAGTATACGAGGTTTTGCTCGCTCAGCGATGTTATGCCACATTATACAAGCTACAGAGTCTTAAGGTTCCTAACTTAATTACAGTACATATAATTAACTATGAAATTAAACATAAATAAAAGTTAAACGAAAGATCAATTTCTGATAGTTACTATAAAAATATTACATACTCATTTCTTAAATATATGTAGCCTACCATTTACAACATATCGTCGTTGCCGGGACAAAACCTCCTATGTAAAATATTTTAGCTTAGAACTTTGTCCGGTAAGGTTCTGTCATCTAAGGTGCAATAATGTGTGAATAAGGTCAAGGCATTCTCGCTCCTCATAATGTATGTGCTGCGGGTCAGTATATCTCCAAAAATATTATCACATAGGAGGTTTTGTCCCGGCAACGATGATACATTTTAAAAACATGTCTACTATGTATGTCTCAAATTTCAGCCAAAAGGGAATTCCGGGAGCGTATGGTTGCAGGTATGAATGAGTTGCCGTAATCTGTCGTGCGCTAAATTGGGAAACTCAGAGGGAAGAGGTTTCTGACCTTGGAAGTATACTGTATGGGAATGACAAGTACTCAAGGTCCGTTCTCAGATAACATTTTAAAAGAATCTTAAAAATGCTACATATTGACCTTAAACCTTCTTGAAATTTGAAATAACGGCTAATTATCCGAAATCGGCGACAAATGCAAAATAATGCAAAATAAAAACGTGTTATTATCGTTTGCGTATCGCAGAAATGACTTTCTGTACTACTGAGCAATATCCTAAACCAAATGGACTCGGTGACGAGTGAATGCATGATATTGGGATCATAAGTTAGACACTTTGTCTCTGACTGACTGAGGCAGCTGGTACTCTCCACTCGAGGGTGTGATAGCCGACTGACATCACTCGCTTCTCATCAAAGCGGCCACGGTTCAAATCACAGCGTGATTCGGATTCCACGTAAAATAGGAATTCCTGTGCCCATGATCACGATATCAACAGTCAACTCCATCTTTCTACTCCGTTAAGCAGCACCGGAAACTCATAGCACCTGACAGACGCCAACGAATTTCGAACTAGAACTCAGAAATGCACACAGAGTGTTATAATTTTAGAAACTGGGCCGATGACCTCAGATGTTAGGCCCCTTTAAACAACGAGCATCATCATCAATTTTAGAAACACATTCCTTCTAGTTTTGATTTTCACACCGGATTCCATTCCTTATCATTTTAATAACATTTCGATAAATTTTATGTCCAATGTGATAACAGCGTTGGTGATTTTCTGCTTATTGATTGCCATGAATTTAATTTTCTGAATGTTTAAGTTTGACACTTTTAGCCTGAGTATAGTCCTAAGCCTTTCCTTTTACGAGTTGCTTTACGCCTCACCGACACAGATACGTATTACGAGGAAAGGGCTGGGAGTGGGGAGAAAGCGGCCGTGACCTTAATTATGGTACACCGAGCTCGATAGCTGCAGTCGCTTAAGTGCGGCCAGTATTCAGTATTCGGGAGATAGTAGGTTCAAACCCCACTGTCGGCAGCCCTGAAGATGGTTTTCCGTGGTTTCCCATTTTCACACCAGGAAAATGCTGGGGCTGTACCTTAATTAAGGCCACGGCCGCTTCCTTCCCACTCCTAGCCCTTTCCTGTCCCATCGTCGCCGTAAGACCTATCTGTGTTGGTGCGACGGAAAGCAACTAGCAAAAAACATTAAGGTACAGTTCCAGAATTTCCCTGATGTGAAAATGGAAAACCACGTAAAACCATTTTCAGGGCTGCCGCACGGCCAACCCCCTCGGTACGTATAGGCGTATAACATGTTATAGGTACAGAAATCAAATTGCCCTAAATATACCTTTCCCTCCATACTGTAATATACAGTAGAGGCTCGAATTAAGGTGGTTGTCGAGTACTTACTTGTCGGGTTATACCTTAACCGCGGCAAATGGCAAGTGACCTACGGGGTGACAGAAGATTCAAGTGTGGTGCAAGGCTATGGAATTCCCTTCCAGTTAGTGTCAGGAATTGCACCTCCTTAGCCTCTTTTAAGCGGCGTTGCCGAGGTTGCCTATTAAATATACAAACAGTTTGTGTAAATGTCATTATGATTCGAAAGACGAATGTGGTTAGGATGTTCGAATATTTAATTATCATATTTTCTGAAGTTTATATCGTCTTTGTAAATATAAAAACCACTATGTGATAATATTTCATCTTAGAACTCTGGCCACAAAGGTTCTGTCATCTAAGGTTCAGTATTGCATGAGCAATGAATGTCCGTTCTAAGTGATACATGTGCTGCGGGTCAGTATTCCCCCCCCCCCCTAGTATTGTCACTTAACGGAATTACGAGGTGCAACAACGATATTCATTAGTCTATTATGTGGTTAGCTGTAAGAGAGGGTCGTGAGCTCTAACTTCGCCACATATGAAACCATGAAATAAATAAATAAATAAATAAATAAATAAATAAATAAATAAATAAATAAATAAATAAATAAATAAATAAAAATAATTAAATAAATTCATTAATTAAAATTTTAATTAATTAATTAAAATTGGAGAAAACAGTGGGCTACAAGAGAACACAATTTTATGGAAGAGTTTGCTCATAAAATGCACACATTCGACATTCCATTCCTCACAGGATCGATTATGTTCAATTTATCGTTCACAGAGTACATTTTTATTTTTTTGTCACATCACCTTTACCGAACTCAAGTCTTAACAAATGCTAAAAAACAATACGGTCACTTGAAGCGAATACAAGTTTAAACTTTCCCCTGTGTACTTAAAAGCTTCACTAATCGTTCATGTCCCATTATTTCTGTGAATAGACAGGACGCAGTTTCTAAAACCCCATCCAGTCATTCCTTGAAGTTCTGTTTAGCGCGAAGTCGGTAACAGTTTTACAAGGTGAACCCGAACTCCACCGATAAACTTTCGGATGTTGTTCGGGGCTACCTTTTGAGTATATTGGTATAAGGGAGCCGTGGTATCCGATGGTTCGTTAGAGAGAAAATGCAATTCGTCTGTTTTGTTGCCCCAATTAGCTTTCTACCTGTATTGCACTGAACGGTACCTATATGGGAGCAGTTCTGCATTTGATACGTTCAGTACACTCTGAGTACAGATTGAACACACTGTGATAAAAGTGAACGTGTTTCGTGTGAGGGTTATTTCATTACTCTATATTTTGTGTCGTACGTTTTAGTTATTGCGTATTACGGGCCTTTGCACTGTTGCGAATGTACGTATTTTCATGAAAATAAGGATGATTGGGAAAAAAACGGAATAAATCGTAATTATATGATCACTCTGTGACCAGGCGCCGGTTACCACGGATCCCTTGTACCAATATACTCAGAATGTATCCCCAAACAAACTTCGGAAGTTTGTTGGTGGAGTTCGGGTTCATCTTCTATGTAATATAGAATCCTCAATCCAGTTCGTTACTACATTAAAAATAATTTTATTCATGATTTTTTTCGGGGACATGTGTTGTACCACGTTCAATCTGAATCCGTGGTGAATGGGACCGCGTTTAAGTGGGCATTCACTGTTGTTATGAAATCCAGACTACGCAACAAATACTTTCAACTATGCCGTTTTCCACAGCGTCAAAATACAGTGGACTCTTTTTAATTCGAACTTCAAAGGGAATCAGAAAATAATCGAATTATCCAACATTATAATTAACCAAGAATTACTATTTTAACGAAAATAAAGTACAGTATAGTACTGTCCGACTCGAAGGCTGAATGGTCAGCGTACTGGCCTTCGGTTCAGAGGGTCCTGGGTTCAATTCCCGGCCGGGTCGGGGATTTTAACCTTAATTGTTAATTCCATTGGCCCGGGGGCTGGGTGTTTGTGCTATCTCCAACATCCCTGCAACTCACACACCACACATAACACTATCCTCCACCGCAATAACACGCAGTTACCTACATATGGCAGATGGCGCCTACCCTCATTGGAGGGTCTGCCTTACTAGGGCTGCACTCGGCTAGAAATAGCCACACGATATTATTATTATTAGTACTGTATAATACATAAAATAAACTCATTGTAATGAATAATTATTGCAGTATTATACATTCTATCGTAACTTAACAGCTGCCATGTTGTCCTGCATTGTAGATAAAAGTTCTCGCACGAAGACATACTGTAAGTTATAAACACTAGTAAAACAACATCATTTACAGTATTAACACGCAATTTAGCATATCGTAGCTGCAGGGACGAAACCTCCTATGTGGAATTTTTTCTTTCCTAGTTGCTTTACGTCGCACCGACACAGATAGGTCTTATGGCGACGATGAGACGGGAAAGAGATAGGAGTTGGAAGGAAGCGGCCGTGGCCTTAATTAAGGTACAGCCCCAGCATTTGCCTGGTGTGAAAATGGGAAACCACGGAAAACCATTTTCAGGGCTGCCGACAGTGGGGTTTGAACCTACTGTCTCCCGAATACTGGATACTGTCCGCACTTAAGCGACTGCAGCTATCGAGCTCGGTGTGGAATATTTTAGCTTAGAACTTTGGCCGATAAGGTTCTGTCATCTAAGGTGCAATATTGTGTGAATATTGTCAAGGCATTCTCGCTCTTCATAATGTATCTGCTGCGGGTCAGTATATCTCCAAAAATATTATCACGTAGGAGGTTTGGTCTGGGCAACGACGATATGTAATAAAATAATACACTAATTCCATTGCTCACTTATAAAAGTTTTTGTTTGTTAAACTGTAGCCTATGCACTACACGTTGACATTTTGAACACACTGAGAGAAGAAAGGTTCAGGGTAGGTTTCCGGTGGCCAATTGCGGATTCCCGTAGACAAGCGATGGTGAAGGCCATGCCGATTTTACACCATTGACAGCTGCACAGATAAAGGTTATGTCTGATAACAATAGTGACTACCTGACCAGAACTAGGAAGGTACAATAAAATAGAAAATTCTTGGGAATTATTTTAATGCTACAATTCGTGACACTGTTACAAAATTAATTGCGATAAAATGTTGACTTCGAATTGTCTAAATTTAAGCTTCGAAAATTCTAATTAAATACTATTATTTTGGCATTGATTAGAATAGGAGTTTCAAGGGGAATAAACGTTTATTCCAATTCTCCAATTTTTGAATCATCCAATTTCGAATTAACCTGAGTCCGCTACGTAGACTGTCGTACTTATTCCTTTAATTTTACTGCATTGTACGTCTGACAAAAAATCTTGCTAGTTGCTTTACGTCGCACCGACACAGATAGGTCTTATGGCGACGATGGGACAGGAAAGGGCTAAGAGTGGGAAGGAAGCGGCCGTGGCCTAAATTAAGGTACAGCCCCAGCATTTGCCTGGTGTGAAAATGGGAAACCACGGAAAACCATTTTCAGGGCTGCCGACAGTGGGATTCGAACCTACTATCTGCTGAATACTGGATACTGGTCGCACTTAAGCGACTGCAGCTATCGAGCTCGGTGACAAAAAATCAATGCCTGTCATAACCTAAGGAGATCACTAGCCGTTAACGTGAAGTTACTATATCAACCACATGTAAGGGGTACGCCTTCAAACTTGGTTCTCTCGACCGCAACTGTACCGACATGACTTCCTGTATGATGGAGGTTGCCTTCTCCGTGTATTTACTCTTTGAACCCATGTAGCACGCCAGTTAAACTTAAACCTGGTTTACACTTGTTTTCTTAAAGACGTTATTGAGATTGGCTGATAAATCAACAGGCCTGTGTGTAGCTTGAGTCAACAGCCGGGGAAGCAGCTCTAGCAAACACTGGTCACGCCTGATCTTCTGGGAACCACGTGACACAGCCAAAGTGATTGGCAAACAACGCGTGCCCGCCGATTAGAACGACACCTTACATAACTGTTTTTATTAATGTTCGATTAGCAAATTTTGATTTTCATAGACAAACGAACAGAAAACTGTAGTCTATTATAGAGAGTAAATGTGAAATAATTTCGAATATTTTAGGAAGATAATTTCTTCTTCATATTCTTCTCCTACTTCGTGGCATTTTCCCGGTTATTTCAGGTTGGCACTCTGAGCTGGATGGTACTGTGTTGTGGCTAATATCGCTAGGAATTGCCCGACCGGGAATGGAAACCGGGACCCTTTAAATTGAAAACCACATCCATGAATACACAGCTAGGGAGTATGACTTGGGAGATAATCATCATCATCATCATCTGTTTACCCTCTAGGTTCGGTATTTCCCTCGGACTTAGCGAGGGATCCCACCTCTACCGCATCAAGGGCTGTGTCCTGGAGCTTCAGACTCTCGGTCGGGGGATACAACTGGGGAGTATGACCAGTACCTCGCCCAGGCGGCCTCACCTGCTATGCTGAACAGGGGCCTTGTGAAGGGATGGGAAGATTGGAAGGGATAGGCAAGGAAGAGGGAAGGAAGCGGCCGTGGCCTTAAGTTAGGTACCATCCCGGCATTCGCCTGGAGGGGAAGTGGGAAACCACGGAAAACCACTTCCAGGATGGCTGAGGTGGGAATCGAACCCACCTCTACTCAGTTGACATCCCGAGGCTGAGTGGACCCCGTTCCAGCCCTCGTACCACTTTTCAAATTTCGTGGCAGAGCCGGGAATCGAACCCGGGCCTCCGGGGGTGGCAGCTAATCACGCTAACCACTACACCACAGAGGCGGACCTTTTTCATACAAATAAATAAAATAAAATAAATTAAAATAAATGAATAATATAAAAATTGAAAAAATTTTCTCCACACGTGGAGTCGAAACCACGACCATGAAATTACTACTCCTAGCTCTTACCGCTACGCCAACTACTGCGCGGTGTTCGCTCTGACGTAAGTGGCTTATACGGTGCGAGAGCCGGGTCAACTTTTTTATTTTTATTTTCTATACGCTTGGCCATCTGGAGTTCCCACACCTAGGTACTTACAATGATCCCTGAAAGGAACTTTCGCACCATCAACGCAGTAATTTAAAATGATTACATCATCTAATTCACGTTATTACACGTGGACAAGGCTTGGCAACATTTTACATGAACACACTGAAATTCGGGAAGAGTCTCGCAAAAGCTTGAATTTGACAGAAAATCTGATCGTTTACAAGAGGTTTCAGAGATGATGGAGGATTATCTTGTCGTTAACAATGTCTCCTCTTGAAGCATTATTTCCTCAAGTTGTGCAAGGGGATACCCCGTTCCTCTTTGGTATTGTTTCTTTACAATAGAATTCCGTGCTACTCGGCTGCTACTTTAGTGCTTTCGAGAAGAACTGATTTCAAGTACTGGCACGAGAGCAAGAGCTCTCCTTGGAGGAATGTCCAACCACAAGACGTTAACAAAGCCCATATTATTAATACATACATATATGTATTATGAGCAGATGGAATTCTAGCAGGCTTTCTTTATCGGTTAAGCGTGAACGTCATTCTTTTCCAAGAGGCGATTTCTGAAAAGCTTCTGTTTGATGAGAGAGAGAGGGGAGGGAGTTCGGTAGAAAATATAAATCTATAGCTTGTACATATACTACATCCACCTTTCTTTAGCTAACAGCAGGTAGGCTATTGAGAACCCAGTATTATATATCCGGGCCTTTCATTGTCTATTAAAACGCAATTATAATAGAAATCCAACAATGCAGACATCTTGATGCCCTTGTACTTGTTTCAACCGTACCCCTCCCCTGTGCCCCCTCTCCACCCCTAACCTGTATGCAGTGCGTTAATTTGACAGGCGTGGTATCCCCCTCTCTGTCTTCTACACATTGACGTCAACGAGGGTGGTGGGGTGGGGAGAGGGAAGGGATAATACATCGAGAATAATAAGACTATAAAACGCTATATATATAATAAAGAAGACGGAAGATGAGGAACAGAGAGAGATAGAAAGGGAGGGAAGATCACAGCAAGTATAACACAAACGTCACTCTAAAACTCTGCGCCATGGCAACTGCGAGAAGGTATTGATAGCCAGTGGGGAGTGTAATAATCCGTGTTTTGTTTTGTCGAGTGGGGAGGGAGGGGGGAGTAGCCCCCGCGAGAAAACACAATGGCAAGATGGAAGCCGCTTTGTGGAGTGCGCTTTAAATGAATCATTTGTTAAACAGAGAGAGAGAGACATCTAGCAGAGTTCAATAGCAAAGTATTCTCTTTATATTATACATATAAAAAAACTGAAGCTTTTTCTCTAGAGGATGTGCTTCATCATTTAAAACATTTTCAGGGCTAAAACTTAATTGAAATGCTTGGTATGGAGAAGAGAGTGAGACAGAATATACCGTTTACTGAAGCGAGAGAATTGTTCAAAGATATACCTTTGCTAATTACATTTGAGAGGCTCTTCCGAAGAGACTCTATCTAATTTCTAATCGAACTTGTCACACTGACGTATTCAAGTGACTTAATTTCACAGTGTCACCAACCAGAAACCACTACATTTCTTTCAACTCTTCAGCAATCATCCAACACTTTTCATTGGCTTATTACTATTCAGAACATCGGAGGATCTTGAAGGAGTTCGAAACGTTGAATACATGCTCGGGTGGTGATGGTGACTATTGTTTTGGAACGATGTAAGCATACTCTCTTAATTCTAATTTTTGGAGAACAATAAGGAGGTCCAACTCTCGAAAAATGATATAAAAGGGGAAGGCAATGGAAAAAGAAAGACTCAGTAGCGTTGCAAACACAATACTGTCGTGGTCAATGGTGAACAAGAGTTCACCAATGTAAGTTGGATGAGGATTAGGATAAGGATGAGTCTGGCTCAAACAAACAGAAGTAATGTTGGTTTCAGGTACGAGCCCTGCAATATTCACTTCACACTACCTTTCTAGTATTAGAAGCACGGAATTAATCAAAACTCAATACCTATCTTTTGGTTCGCAATTTATTTGGAAATATTATATTAACAATTAAAAGCCTGTCTTCATTCCCAGACCTGTACAAAATCGTATTTATGCTTTTAATTTTTGACTTTTGGCCCACTCTTCACTCCTATCTCTGATTACTTTTATACAAGTTGGAAAATAGTTCGGTTAATTTTGTTTAAATTTTTGTTGTTGTTTTCTTATCACATCAGAAGGATTAAACATTAGCCTACTCAGCATTTATGATCAGTGAAAGACGGTCTGGAACTTAGGCCATAAATTATATTTGCATAACACCAAGTGGAATGGTATTTTTGTCATATAGAAATTTACACGTAACTAATTAGACCTGCTAGTAACCGTAATTTATATCTTCTTTGTCTTAAAAACTTTACAGTAGGTCTATAACGAAATATAAGAGAGGTTTTGAGATTCTAGACATTTTGCGGTTCGGCTTCTAGAGACGCAGAGATGCAGGGGTTTTGTCCCATTGGATTACTTTTGCTTGGCGGTAAATCTCCCTCTTCAAGGCAGGCGTATATGAGCACCTTCAAACACTTCTGGACTGAGAATGGATCGAAATAGAGTTGAGTATGGTGGAGTATATTGTTGTGCGTAGTGCAGGAGTTCTTGAAATACTGGAGATAGCACAAACATTGTTACTGGGTCTAAGGAATCAGCCGTTTACGGTTAAAGTCTCTCGATGGGGCCGATAAACGAACCCGGGAACCCAAGGACTGAAGGTTAGGGTGCTAACCACTCAGGCATAGAACCAGTATAAGTTCTAATGAAACCGGGTGAGTTGGCCGTGCGGTTAGGAGTGAGAAACTGTGAGTTTGCATCCGGGAGAGTGGGTTCGAGACCTACTCTTGGCAGTCCAGAACATGGTTTTCAGTGAGTTCCCATTTTCACACCAGGGAAATGGTGGGGCTGTACCTTAATAAAGGCTACGGCTACTTCCTTCCCACTCCTAGCTACTTCCATTGCCCCCATAAGACTTGTGTTGGTGCGACGTAAAGCAAGTTGTTGTTATAATGAACCGTTCTGGGATGATTCACCGTCTCCTCAATAAAGAACGATTATTTTAAAACTTGATTGCTAATTTATGTCACATTTTATTACTATTTCCCGCGATGGGTGAGGAGAAATAGTCACCGTGCAGTATTCTCTTTCCTCAAATAAAGAGGAACTTCGACAACGGTCCTCACCTCGGCTTGTATAATGAGCCACCTCCTGCCACTCAGGAAGAAAGTTGGCTGGAGAACGATGGCGTTCCCTCAGCCAAGTTTTTAATTCTACAAGTGCCCCGTCTGGATCATAATGAAAATGAATAATTACCGACGGTTTTCCGTCCCGCCCTCTACATTATAACGCGGCGAAGAGTTTCCGGCTTAATGAAGTTTAAAAACCATGTCCCTCGCTATTGTTTGAGGAAACACAAGACATCGGTGCCATTCAATGACTTCCAGAGCTGCATTTAGTGTAGACATTAAATTTTTGATTTCACTCCTTAAAACTCAAATAAATAACGGCGGGAAGGGAAAACTTCTGCTATAAGATCCACGACCTTCAAGCTCTGTCGTATTATGCTTCACTGATCAATTCAAACAATTCTATCATGGAAATAAAAGCTGATGCTAGCTGGGACCGAGTTACAGAAAAATGACTAACTATGGAAGAAATGAAGACAACCATTAAAATAATTAGGCCTATACGGAAAAACTTCTTTTAAAATAATCAAACTAAATGGAAATGGGGAATATTGTTGAATAAACTGTATTTTACTACACACATGTTTTTCTGCTTCATCTTACTACTATTTATAATAATAATAATAATAATAATAATAATAATAATAATAATAATAATAATAATAATAATAGAGTTGTCCGCCCCTGGTGTAGTGGTTAGTGTGATTAACTGCCACCCCCTGAGGCCCGGGTTCGATTCCCGGCTCTGCCACGAAATTTGAAAAGTGGTACGAGGGCTGGAACGGGGTCCACTCAGCATCGGGAGGTCAACTGAGTAGAAGTGGGTTCGAATCCCACCTCAGTCATCCTGGAAGTCGTTTTCCGTGGTTTCCCACTTCTCCTCCATGCAAATGCCGGGATGGTACCTAACTTAAGGCCACGGCCGCTTCCTGCCCTCTTCCTTGTCTATCACTTCTAATCTTCCCATCTACGCGCAAGGCCCCTGTTCATCATAGCAGGTGAGGCTGCCTCGGCGATGTACTGGTCACCCTCCCCAGTTGTATCCCCGACCCAAAGTCTGAAACTCCGAGAAACTGCCCTTGAGGCGGTAGAGGTGGGATCCCTCGCTGAGTCTGAGGGAAAAACCGACCCAGGAGGGTAAACAAATAAAGAAGAAGAAGAAGATAATAGTATTCCATTTTCATGAACCTTTGTAGACTTATGATGCACTTCATCACAACGCATGTCCGGTTCCTTGGTTAAATGGTCAGCACCGAGCGAGTGGATGCGCGGTATGGTCACGTCGATCTCAGCTTGCATTCGGGAGATAGTGGGTTCGAAATCCAGTGTTGGGAGCCCTGAAGATGGTTTCCCTTGGTTTCCCATTTTCAAACCATTCAAATGCTGAGGCTGTACCTTAATTAAGGCCCGGTCGTTTTTCCCCACTCCTAGCCCTTTCCTATACCCTCGTCGATATGAGACCTACATGTGTCGGTGCAATGTAGAGTAAAGCAAATTTTAAAATAGAAATAATGGTCAGCCTACTGTCCTTCGGTTCGGACAGCCCCGGGTTCGAGGATGTTTTTTTTAATAGATAATTTTCTTTTTTCGAGGACTGAATGTTTCTGTTGTCCCCCAAATCCTTACAACTCGTTTACAACATTTTCCTCCACCACAATAACAGGTAGTTTCCTACACACCGCAAATACCGCGTGCACTCGACGGAGGGGCTGCTTTACAACGGCTGCACCAGACTATCAATAACCAAATAAACTTTAAAAAAATCATAATCGAATGTCCTTCAATTTTTTGGGAGTTCTGTAAAGTGGTTTTGACTTGAATTCTCTAAGAACGTTTTCATACCTTTGTACACCATTTCCTACCCTATAACCTGATGCCATCTCATAAAACAGATTTCACTACATTTCTCCAATGTTTTTTCATCAGTTAGGCCTGTAAGGAGTTGTATACCTCGACCCGTATATTGATCATCGCTGCTGTGCCAGTTCCGCGAATGTGACAATGCTCTTCCTATCCATTAAGACTGGTCACTCGTCCCTGCCACATAATGATATGCCGTCCATCAGAGCATTTTCGGTGTGTTCGTATTCCTCTGCTACGCTGTAAAGGAAAATGAACATTAAATACTTCATACATTAGGAGTGGATAAATCGTCGCTGTTCGGGCAAAAGTTTATATCTCCCAAGCTCTGCCTAGCCTTTATTTTCCTTAAAGCTTCTTATAGTTTGAACTTCCCTGTGCTCTACTCTTCTTTCATTCTGTGCGTTGGTAGCTTAGTAATATTTCAAGTATTTCAAATCATTCCACACTGTTAACAATAGTTTCGAGTTCAACACCTCTGAGTTCTCACAAGTTTGGGCAAGGTGTTCAACCGACATTATAAATATTTTTGAAGCTCTAGACGCAAGAAAATCCTGAAAGATTTAATGAAAAGTTATATCGTTACGAGTCACTGAAAATACTTCAGGATACTTCCAGGAAATTCCTCTTGAAATGATCATTAAATAAAATAAAGCAAAGCATCGAAAAGCATAAAACACAAGACAAGTCGTGGGGAAGCATAGCAAAATGTAGTGAAGTACAGCAAAGAAGAAAAAATCAATCAATCAATCAATCAATCAATCAATCAATCAATCAATCAATCAATCAATCAATCAATCAATCAATCAATCAATCAATCAATCAATCAATCAATCAATCAATCAATCAATCAATCAATCTCCACTGCTCTGCATTTAGGGCAGCCGAACAGGTGGCAGATTACCTATCTGTTGCGTTCCTAGCCTTTTCTTAAATAATTGCAAGGAATTTGGAAATGTATTGAACATCTTCCTTAGTAAAGTATTCTAATCCCTAAATCGATGGCCTAGATTGAATACCTCGTATCTCAAAAAGTTCTTCCTATCCATTATTTCCCTTACGACTGGTCACGCCTCCCAGCCACACATGAATATGCAGTCCATCAGAACAATGTTCATTGGGTTTATTTTACTATGCTGATTCGTAAAGGAAATTGAACCTTATAACATTATACTGTAGGAGTCAGTAGATACGTCATGCAGACATACTTTCCTATAGTACGGTGCGATAAGGTTCATTTTCCTTCACACGTCGGCATAGGAAGAAAGAACACAACGAACATGGTTCTGATGGACTGCGTATTCATGTATGGCTGGGAGGCGTAACCAGTCTTAAGGGAGGTAATGGATAGGAAGAACTTCGTGAAATACGAGGTTTTCATTCTAGGCCATCGAAATGACCTTCTTATAAACGAAAATTTGCCCCAATTTGTCCTCTTGAATTCCAACTTTATATTGTGATATTTCCTACTTTTAAAAACACCACTCAAAATTATTCGTCTACTAATGTAATTCCAGGCTATCTCTCCACTGACAGCTCGGAACATACCACATAGTCGACCAACTCGTCTCCTTTCTCCCAAGTCTTCCCATCACAAACTTTGCAATATTCTTGTAACGCTACTCTTTTGTCGGAAATCACCCAGAAAAATTCGTGCCACTTTCCTTTGGATTTTTTCCAGTTCTCTCATCAAGTAATCTTTGTGAGGGTCCCATACACTGGTACCATACTTTAGTTGGGGTCTTACTAGAGCATAGCAAACACCGTGTAGTCCTACATAGTGTTTTGTCCACGAGCGAAAATCGTCGCTGTGCCTAGGAAAACCTCTATGTGATTATATTTCAGTTTAGAATACTGACCAGAACTGTTCTGTCATCTAAGGCTCAGTATCACATGAACTTCTTTCAACAAATTTTCGTTCTACGTAATGCATGTGCTGCGGATTAGTATTCTCCCTTCAACATTGTCACATAAGCTATCGGTATTCTTGGCGGAACCACAAAACACTGATGCAACTAAACTCTAAAACGAATAAAGTGAAATTATTTCAACGTCAGTAAGGTGATATTATTATTAAGTTTGTGTGTGCGTGTTTGTGATTTTGAAGCAAGTCCAATCCCAGAGTGTGCCTTCTATAATGAAAACCAGCACTACTGGTTTGGTTCCCGCAAAATCTAAAACGACATATATGTCAATAAATCGTCGCCGCGCGAGCAATACCTCGCATCCCACAATGCTCTCTCAATCCATTATTCTCTTTAAGACAGGTCACGCCTGCCAACCATGTATGGATATACAGTCCATCAGAACAACGTCTGCTGTGTTCATTTTACTATGCTGGTGTGTAAAGGAGAATGGACCTTAAGTGCGTTATACCGTGGGAGTGCGTAAATAGCTCATTAGAATATACAGGGTTATTCACCTAACATGTTACACGAAAATAACTTCTAAACCATTAAATATATCAGCATTCTGTTTTCATATTCGTAAATGGTACTCAAGGTCTTGTAAAATAGCGTGCTACTTAGTCTCATGGGGTGATTAACAACAGAGGTATTGATACTAACTCCATATTTTTTAAATAGAGTGGCACAAATTCATACAGCTGATTTAAAAGTTCATCTGCGTACAAGTTCAAATATGTGAGTATTTTCAAAATTAGACAATTACTTTTTGAGATATAAGTAAGAACAGCATGCGCTGTTTTGCATGCCGCATCAGACGGCGTGAAGTCGGGCAAGGACATATTGAGGCGCAAGCAGTTTCCTGGGAGTGAGTTCAGCCACAGAACGGATACCAGGCATGTAAGCACCTCGTACACATGTGATAGGTTTGGAAAGTGTGTATGACAGGCGAACACATGACAGGACAGGAAGGGTTGATGTGTTTAAAAGGAATAAAATAAGTACTTTGCCTTGAAAGGTTATAGTGTACAGTTCATACTACTCTATGAGTTGAGAAATAAACATAACACAAAACACCGAACGAGCTCCTACTAGAAAAGCAAATGTACAGAGTTGATCGTGGTGAGATGGCAGCAATACTATTGTTTATGTCTTATTTTACGCGCATTAATCTCCGCAGAGCTCCAGCGCGACTGTAGTAGCGTGCATTCGGTAGAGCGTAGGTTCGAGTCCTGCCTCGCCCAACCTGACAGTGGTTTTTATGGTGTCCCATGTTCAACACCAGGCAAATACCGAATAGGTACCTTTGTGATAGGCCACTGCCGACTTTCTTTCCAAATCCTTCCCATTCCCATCCGTGAGAAAAAAACGCTAAATTGAGCACAACCTATTACATGTCAAAACAAAACAATACAACTTTAATCTCCCTTCCCCGTTGTGTGTTCGCTAGTCATACAATAACGTTGCACACTCAGGGTATGTTACTGTACATCGCATCATGTTTACAGTAAATGCCTGGTATCCGTTCTGTGGCTGGAATCAAGGCCAGGGAGTAGCTTGAGCCTCACTATGTCCTTGCCCGACTTCACGCCGTCTGATGCGGCATGCAAAACCGCGCATGCTGTTCTTATTTATATCTCAAAAGGTAATTGTCCGATTTTGAAAATACTTACATATTTGAACTTGTACGCAGTTGAACGTTTAGGCCAGCTGAATGAATTTGTGCCATTCTATTTAAAAACATGGAGGTAGTATCAATATCTCAGTTATTACTCACCCCCTGAGACTAAGTAGCACGTTATTTTACAAGAACCTTGGTACCATTTACGAATATGAAAACAGAATGCCGATATATTTAATGGTTTAGAAGTTATTTCTGTGTAACATGTTAGGTGAATAACCCTGCATAGAATATATTCCAGCAGTAATTACTGTACAAAAAGGTTCATTTTCCTTTGCAGATTGGCATGGGGAAATGAACGGAACGTACATTATTCTGATGGACTACATATCCATATGTAGCTGGGAGGCGTGACCACCCTTAAGGGAAATAATGGATAGATATACCATTGTGGAATAAGAGGTATTGCTCGCGTAGCGACGAAATCGTAATTTTCATGGGTTGTTGGAACAAAGCAGCAAAAAGGCAGATAAAATAAAGCTATTCCATTCAGAAAAAGTCGCTAGGATGAAATTAACTGAGATCTAGCAGAACAGGGAATGACTAATAATACAAAGATCCGTCTCGTTGAAACCCTCGTATTATCTGTTTTCTCATGTGGCTGTGAGACCTGGACATTAAATAAGACGCGTTGTTGCTTTCGAAGTGTTGTAAAACCCCTCAATGGGGGTATATGCATATATGAATATATTTATTCATAAATCCAGCCAAGGGAAATCCAAAGTATCGGTGACACCGAGTGCTTACAAACAGTAGGGAATAAATTTACGCGATGAAAAAAATGCCAAATTGAGAATTGAGGCCGTGGTAAAAGGGGTTCTTCAAATAAACATTCCAGAATAAACACAGATAGCGCAGTGGAAACGATGCTAGATAATTTTCAAAAAAAATAAAAAAAAAAACGGCAGGAGCAATAAGGGACATGACAGGTGAAAATTAGATGAGAAACCAAGATAAAAATTTGGAAATATATATATATTAGAAAAATCAAATCAAACTCTTACAATATTAGAAGAATAGAAGTCAGTACAAATACGGAATTTTCCCAACCAGAATTAATACAAATAGTTACCTCAAGAGTAAAATATTCAAGAAAATGAAAGCAAATAAGAAAAGGGGCCAGGAGAGGAAAGGGATGGACAAAGAGGGGATGAATACAGTTTAAAGAAAAATGTTGAACAACGAGAATAAGAAAGAATGTTCGCAGTTACCAGATTGAAGTATACCAACATGAAGTCTACAAAGCAAAGTCTAATGTCATGTGAAAGTTGCCACCTCTTCAATTAACACCCGAAATAGGCACAAATAAAGATTGTCCTACTGGCTTAAGTCACTGTATACAATAATGAAACAGTCTCCAAGTGTACCAAAACATACATGGTGAAGCATTACTTAACCACAAGTGTGTATAGGAGTCGCAGAGTTGCGGATATACCACACGCACATTTTGAAAGCAAACAGTCACTGGATAGTCAATAGAGGCTTTGAAATTGAAAATGCAAGTAAAATCTCGGCCTGGAAATGCACTGCTCCCAGTCAAAATTTGCAAATAAAATAGCTCCAAATGCAACACAGCATTATTTACAATAAGGACATTTTTAGTTTGTCATACCTCATCTTGAACCAAGTAGTTCTGCCCAAAAATGGAGAGTCCAGGGCACATGTAGCTAAAGACGGAGATGATGTTAAAGGTTCCTCCCTCCACACAGGCCAAAGTCCATCTCAACACATTCAGAGGAAGGCCGGGTATTTATAGTGTGGAATAATGAGACATATGTCTGGAATATTCCAGAAGTTAGTGGAGCATGCGTGACAAAGCGGACGATGTCACATGACGTCAGGCAGCGAAAGGGAGGTTAGTTTATCGTCGGTCGGAAAGGTGGATAAGGCAGAGTTCGTGCAAGGTATGATGTGTGCAAATCCACATAAGTATATAAATTCCAGTTGAAGAGAAAATGCGGTGTGTATCCAGATGAAGGTAAGTCCATATTAATTGTAGAAAAGGGTTATGTGCGTGGCGAGGTTGATAACAGTAATTGCCGGTGAGGTGAAGAGTCCGTTACATCATCCGCCGGGCACCAGAAAAAAATCCAAAGGATTTTTTTTTTTTTGTAGTTGTTGAAGCAGCTGGAGTTAAGTGAAGGCGGCTGGTGGAAGACGAGAAGCGGAAGATACAGTTGAATGGCGACGGCGAGGCGGCCCCAGGAACAGCAATGGAGGGCCCTTCCATGAGCTGGAGCGGGGGTCGATAGCAGCCGCAACGGTATATCAAAGAGAAAAAATACTGCAAAACAAAACAAGAGGCGGCAGAAAAATGTCCAAACACAATAAACATGCCTAAATAGAGAAATAGAAAATAGAAAAAGGTAGAGGAGGAAAGGAAACAAGAAAAGGGCTAACGCGTTAGCAAAGGGAAAAGGGTAAGGAGAAAAGGGTAGTGATAAATTAACATAGAAATATAAATATAAATATTACAAATGACAAGAAAATTTAAAAAATTTAAGAACAATTACAAAAGAGAAAAATAAAATGGTTGGGAAGTTGTATGTACACTCCCATTACAACCTGTG
The DNA here is from genome assembly GCF_040414725.1 of Anabrus simplex. Lineage (NCBI taxonomy): Eukaryota > Metazoa > Arthropoda > Insecta > Orthoptera > Tettigoniidae > Anabrus > Anabrus simplex. The sequence goes on along the minus strand of NC_090269.1, from coordinate 362,291,357 downwards.
CCAATTGGCTGGGAGGGAGACTGGAGAAACCTGTGTGGAGGGAGAAAAAAAAGGAAATTCCATAAACGGAAAGAAAAGAATGGGGGGATGAGGCAGACAAACAAAGAAAAAGAAAGGAACAAAAAAATAAATAACACTGGGAGCAATAGACATTACCAGACCAGATGGAGAATAGAGAGAAAAAAAAAGCAGAAAGAAGAGGAGGTAAGAACAAGAAAAGAAAACCACAGGGCAAAAGAAAAGAAAATCAAGATATGAAAGTTTTTAAGAATGAAAGCGCTTGAGCTGATTTAGATGAAGTTTTTTAGTATCAAACAAATCAGTAGTAGATTGCAAATATACAGTGACAGGAGTAGGGAAAGACAAAATACGGTATGGTCCAAGCCATCGAGGAGCAAGTTTGGCAGAAGTGGCATTAATTGCCGAACTGTGTGGATGATTAGCAACGAGGACTAAATCACCAATTTTAAAAGTGGATGGCTTATGACGAGCATTATAAGCTTTTTTGTGGACCTGTTGAGCTTTTAACAATTGATCAAAGGCGTCTTTCCAAAGTGATGAAGAGGATGGCTGATCAGAAGATTCAAGGAGGTTGTGCAGATCCCAGGTTAGAGAAAGAGGAGTTTGAAGATCACGACCAAGAAAAAGCTTAGCCGGAGTCTGAGCAGTAGAACTATTGATACTAGAATTAAAGGCTAACGCCAAAGAAGAAAGATGAGAATCCCAGTCTTTCTGGAAAGAACTATGAAATATAGATAAAGCAACTTTGAGATTACGGTGATACCTTTCCACGGTGTTGGACTGAGGGTGGTAGGGAGAAGTCAAGATACGCTTGATACCCAGCTGAAAGCACATATTAAAAAAAACACTTGAAGTAAAAATAGAAGCATTATTAGAAACGATATTAGCAGGCAAACCGGTAATAGGAAAGATTTGTTCAGTGAGTAAATTAATGATGATCTTAGTAGAGAATTTCCGTAAGGGTCGAAGGACTAGAAATTTTGAGAAGGCATCCAACAAGGTAAAAATGTACAAGTTGCCACGAGAAGAACGAACTATGGGTCCAACTAGATCAATGAAAAAGGTTTGGGCAGGATGAGTGGGTGGCAGGGCAGAATGAAGACCAGCAGACTTTATGTTTAAAGGTTTAGATGTTTGACACAATTCACAAGTTTGAACAAAAGTGCGAATAGATTTGCGCATTTGAGGCCAAAAGAAAAGAGAGGCAATACGGTTGTACGTTTTAGTGATGCCTAGATGCCCGCCCACAGGGGAGGAATGATAATATTGTAAAATCATGGGTTGAAGAGCCTGAGGAAGCACCACTTTAGGAGAAGCTTTCTTAGTGGGTTTGTAAACCAAGAGATCTTTAAAAATAGTAAAGGGACCCTGATAAGAGGGATCGGAGATGGATTGTTTGAGTTGGATGCAGAACTGATCGGTGAGCTGATGCGACTGACAGGATTGAAAGGAAAGAGGAAAGTCTGTTAACGAAAGAACCGCATGAATGGAGGAAGATGAAGGCATCATAGAAAGATTCGGGGGTAAATCGTCAGTAGTACTTGACTGAGGAGTGGAAGTGTCAAATAAGCGACTAAGAGCGTCAGCTACAGAATTCTCAGCGCTAGAAATAAATTTAAGGGAAAACTTAAATCTGGACAATCGCATGAGCCAACGGCCAGTTCTACCAATTTTAGGTGCGTTATGTAACAACCATGAGAGAGCCTGATTATCTGTCTTGACAAGAAATTCTTTATGTTCCAAATACTCTGCAAAGTGTTCAATGGAATTTAATAAAGCCAAGGCTTCACGCTCGAAGATAGAATATTTTCTCTCAGTAGGAGAAAGAAGTCGACTGAAATAGGCGATAGGTAGAGGAACATCATTAACAACCTGAGTTAGAACACCAGCAACAGCAAGATTGGAAGCATCAGTATGTATTTCAAAAGGTAGGGAGAAATCAGGAAATTGAAGAATGGGAGCATGCATCAAAAGAGACTTAAGCTGAAGAAAGGCGTCCTATTGAGATTGAGTCCAAATGAAAGGGACGTTTTTACGTTTCAGATAATTGAGAGGCTCAGCAATGTGAGAAAAGTTAGGAATGAACCGGTGGTAGAAAGAAACCATGCCTAAAAAGGTGCGTGTTTGTTTGAGATTTTTGGGAGGTGGAATATTAGAGATAGCAGAAGTACGTTCGGGATCGACAGCTACTCCCTGAGATGACACAATGTGACCTAAGAACTTTATAGAAGTTTGAGCTAGAGAAATTTTAGAGGGGTTAACTGTCAGACCAATAGAACGTAGTCTGGAAAGAACTTGGTGTAGATGCGACATGTGGGACTCAAAATCTGGGCTAAAGATTAAAAGGTCATCAATATAAGGATAGAGAAATTTGTACTTGAAATCTGAGAATAAGGAATCCACTAATCTCTGCATGATTTGTGACCCCAAGTTCAATCCAAAAGGAACTTTTGTGAACTGAAAGAGGCCATTTGGGGTGATGAAAGCAGTAAGGCGACTGCTCCGAGAGTCCAAGGGGATTTGGTAGTAAGCAGAATTGAGATCTAAAAGAGAAAAATATTTAGCTTTAGAAAAAAAGTGGAAAGCGTTTTGCATTTTAGGAATAGGATAGGAGTCATAGAGGATTTTGGAGTTTAATTTACGGTAATCAACTACCAGGCGCGAAGAACCATCAGGCTTGTCGACAAGAAAGGCCGGAGAGGCATAATTGGAAGAAGATGGGACAATGGTACCATCCAGAAGCATTTTGTCAATAATGTCATCAATTTTGGCCATCCGAGGAGGGCTAAGATGGTAAGGAGACGAACGAACAGGTGTTTCATCAAGTAAATCAATGTGAGCCTGATAATTAACAACGGAGCCTAAAGTATCTGTGATAACATCGGCAAATTCAGATTTCAAGGCCTCAATTGCATCTAGTTGGGGAGCAGTGGCATAAATATGCTGATAACTGAATACATGGTTCATAGGGAAATCGAGAGGGTCTACCAAAGGAATTTGAACATGCGGATTGAAAAAGAAAGAGATAGAGGCCATAGCAGTATTATAAATAAGGCCAGTATGAGCAAAAAAATCATATCCCAGAATAACAGGAAGTGAACAATTATTAACCACTTGAAATTCAAACGGCCAAGAAAATTGGGAAATTTTAACATTAAGTTTTAGGTGACCCATGATTTCAAGAGTGTGCTGGGATATGGAAAGACATCTGAGGGTAGAAGGGCGCAATTGAAGATGCGGATGCGTTTGTAAAAGTTGCTGAAAAAAGGAGAAACTGATGAGGGAAATTGCAGAACCTGAGTCTAAGAAGGCTAAGGAGGGAATGTTATGTAACTGTACAAGAGTATACGACTGTGATTTAGTAGCAGGCGAGAAAGTTGAGGAAACATAAGGCAGATTTTGCCCAAGAGGTCGTGAGCTGCCTACTGACGACGGGAATTGAAGTTTCCCAAGGTAGAATTGGTACAATTTCGTGCGAGGTGCCCCATAGCCTGACACCGATAACAGCGAAGGCGAGAAATATCACTCTGAGAAGGTGAACGAGTGGTAGAAGGCATGCGAGTTGTTGATGTGTTAAACTGGGGAGGTGGGGTAGACGAATAATAAGAAAAATTGCTACGGGTATTTAGAATATCTAGTTGAGCAATGTGGTAAAGCTGAGGAATAGTAGTGGGTGGCGTAAAGGGATTGATGATTTGGCGGAAAGCTGGAGAGGCATAAAATCGAATAAGAGAAATAATTTCCTGGGGATGTTGAGCAATAGCTAACACATCAGAATAGCCGATAATGGAGTCAAGATAATCGTAAGCTGATTCCTCTGGACGTTGATGACGTCTGATATATTTGTTACTCAGCTGTTGTCTAATTTCATAAGGCAGAAAATAAGTATGTAAAACCGAGCGAAAATGAGCCCAATCATGAGAAGACTTCATATACTGGAGCCAAAAATTACTAAGATGACCAGAGGTTTTTGGATAAAGCAACGAAAGCAATTGGGAAAATGGAGCCAAGTCCGTCTGTAGAAATTTGCGAACTAAAAAAAAGCCACTGTGTCAAAGTATCAGGATCAGTAGACTGAATGAGGGGTACCTGATCGAGACATTTAGTCAAAATATGAAAATTAAGTGGTTGATGTGAAGAAGGGGTATGATGATATGGAGATTCATAAAAATATTGCTGAGAAGGGGATGGTGGTGGAGTGCGCAAATCGGGAGAGTAATGCTGTGCAGATTGAGGTTTATTGGGAGAAGGCGGAGGTGCTTGATTAAGTGGAAGTTTGGATTCAGCAGTAAAAAGAGAAAGATCAGGATAGAGAGGGGTGTTAGGTTGAGGCGGGGTTGGTAAAGGTTCAGAGGATGAACTAGAAGAAACAGTAGTAGTAAGAGTACTAGACGTGGAAGTAAGATCAGAATTACAAGGGAGAAAAGGATTATAAGACATATTAGTAAAAGGATTTGGATCCGAAAAATTGAAATGGGGATCAAACGAAATGTCTGAAGTGTCTGAAGTATAAGGAGAAAAATTATCAGAAAAATAAGCCATGTTGAAAGAGATGACAAAAAGAAAAGCAAAGTCTAGCGAGGAAAACCACTAAACCTCAGAAGAAAGAAACAAAAGAACTAAGGCAGTAACAGGTTGAAGATTTAGAGTGGTAGTAAACTGCGACTTTATACTCTGCTACCATGTGTAAAACCCCTCAATGGGGGTATATGCATATATGAATATATTTATTCATAAATCCAGCCAAGGGAAATCCAAAGTATCGGTGACACCGAGTGCTTACAAACAGTAGGGAATAAATTTACGCGATGAAAAAAATGCCAAATTGAGAATTGAGGCCGTGGTAAAAGGGGTTCTTCAAATAAACATTCCAGAATAAACACAGATAGCGCAGTGGAAACGATGCTAGATAATTTTCAAAAAAAATTAAAAAAAACGGCAGGAGAAATAAGGGACATGACAGGTGAAAATTAGATGAGAAACCAAGATAAAAATTTGGAAATATATATATATTAGAAAAATCAAATCAAACTCTTACAATATTAGAAGAATAGAAGTCAGTACAAATACGGAATTTTCCCAACCAGAATTAATACAAATAGTTACCTCAAGAGTAAAATATTCAAGAAAATGAAAGCAAATAAGAAAAGGGGCCAGGAGAGGAAAGGGATGGACAAAGAGGGGATGAATACAGTTTAAAGAAAAATGTTGAACAACGAGAATAAGAAAGAATGTTCGCAGTTACCAGATTGAAGTATACCAACATGAAGTCTACAAAGCAAAGTCTAATGTCATGTGAAAGTTGCCACCTCTTCAATTAACACCCGAAATAGGCACAAATAAAGATTGTCCTACTGGCTTAAGTCACTGTATACAATAATGAAACAGTCTCCAAGTGTACCAAAACATACATGGTGAAGCATTACTTAACCACAAGTGTGTATAGGAGTCGCAGAGTTGCGGATATACCACACGCACATTTTGAAAGCAAACAGTCACTGGATAGTCAATAGAGGCTTTGAAATTGAAAATGCAAGTAAAATCTCGGCCTGGAAATGCACTGCTCCCAGTCAAAATTTGCAAATAAAATAGCTCCAAATGCAACACAGCATTATTTACAATAAGGACATTTTTAGTTTGTCATACCTCATCTTGAACCAAGTAGTTCTGCCCAAAAATGGAGAGTCCAGGGCACATGTAGCTAAAGACGGAGATGATGTTAAAGGTTCCTCCCTCCACACAGGCCAAAGTCCGTCTCAACACATTCAGAGGAAGGCCGGGTATTTATAGTGTGGAATAATGAGACATATGTCTGGAATATTCCAGAAGTTAGTGGAGCATGCGTGACAAAGCGGACGATGTCACATGACGTCAGGCAGCGAAAGGGAGGTTAGTTTATCGTCGGTCGGAAAGGTGGATAAGGCAGAGTTCGTGCAAGGTATGATGTGTGCAAATCCACATAAGTATATAAATTCCAGTTGAAGAGAAAATGCGGTGTGTATCCAGATGAAGGTAAGTCCATATTAATTGTAGAAAAGGGTTATGTGCGTGGCGAGGTTGATAACAGTAATTGCCGGTGAGGTGAAGAGTCCGTTACAGTGTAGAGCTGGCATAGATCGTTAGGTGTGCCTTGGACTGCAAGGAGAACCACAGCGTCCATACTTCAGAAGCTGAAGATCTTAAAACAATTTTCTTCTTGCATCAATGAAAGAATACTACAGTTTTCTGGACACATTGAGAGACGACCTGGAGAAAATCTAGATTTACAGTAATCATAGAAGGGAAGATTCAGGGCGGTAGACTAAGGGGAAGGACTGCAACAATATGGATGGGACAAATGAAAACTATCATCGGTTTGTCTTTGCGACATGCCCTGAGGAAAGCAGGGGATCGTCCGGGATGGCTACGCTATAGCAGAGATGTTGTGACAAGCAGAGATAATACCAGTGGGGTCATGGAACTTAGAAATGAATAAATAGATTAGTGTAAAAGTAAAGTCATGACCTCATCATGAAGTGGTTCAGCTCTTCTCAGCCTCCCCCCACCCCTTCCAGAGGAGATGAACTGCATATACCATTTCAACCACACACCAGCTCTCCTGCCATTTTTAAATCACTGACAGTACCGAGAATCGAACCCGGACCTCCGAAAACGGCAGGTAATAGCACTAACCGTTTTGCTACGGAAGCTGATATCGATTAGTGATTATGATGATGATGAGTTGTAAGTTAGCAGAACTACGAAGACCGGAAGAGCTGGTGCAGAACAACAACAACAGCAACAACAACAACAACAGAAACAGGCCAGCGAATGCCAAAGAAAACAATGAGGTTCTAGAGTGATCCTATGTGGTCAGTTTGCTTGTAATAATAGATCTAATAATAATAATAATGTCCACCTCTGTGATGTAGTGGTTAATGTGAATAGCTGCCACCCCTGGAGGCCCGGGTTCAATTCCCGGCTCTACCACGAAATTTGGAAAGTGGTACGAGGGCTGGAACGGCGTCCACTCACCCTCAGGAGGTCAACCGAGTAGAGGGGGTTCGATTCCCTGCTCAGCCATCCTCGAAGTGGTTTTCCGTGATTTCCCACTTCTCCTTCAGGCAAATGCCGGGATAGTACCTTTTTTCTCCTAGTTGCTTTACGTCGCACCAACACAGATATGTTTTATGGCGACGATGGGCCAGGAGTGGGAAAGATGCGGCCGTGGCCTTGATTAAGGTACAGCCCCAGCATTTGCCTGGTGTGAAAATGGGAAACCACGGAAAACCATTTTCAGGGCTGCCGACAGTGGGGTTCGAACCTACTATCTCCCGAATACTGGATACTGGCCGCACTTAAGCGACTGTAGCTATCGAGCTCGGTGGGTACCTAATTTAAGGCCACGGTCGCTTCCTTCCTTCTTCCTTGTATATCGCTTCCAATCTTCCCATCCCCCACCAAGGCCCCTGTTCTACATAGCAGGTGAGGTCTCCTGGGCGAGGTACTGGTCATTCTCCTCAGTTGTATACCCCGAGCCAAAATCTCACGCCCCAGAACACTGCCCTTGAGGTGGTAGAGGTGAGATCTCTCACTGACTCCGAGGAAAAAAATCTCGACTGTAACCGGATTAAGATATAAAGAAAGTAAGAGAGAAAGAGAATTTTGACATACGAGGTTTGTTTCTTCACATCTTACTCTAGGAATGGGTAAATATGTCACTCGTGCGTAGAAAAATGAACTCAATGACATTTTTTCTGATGGACTGTATATCAATATGTGGCTGAGAGGTGTGACTAGTCTTAAGGAAAATAATGGATAGAAAGAGCATTGTCACATTCGCGGTTTTGGAACAGCAGCGACAATATGAAATCATAATATAATTTTCATAATGCTAGATTGATTAAATTATGTATTTACATTAATAGTGTCATAATTCATGATATGTATTTGAGTGTGTTAAGATTTTCGTGTAACGTGTTGAGTAGTGGATGATTTATGGTGTCCTGCGAGCTGAAAATGGTTGCTGAACATTAAGGTAGATAAAGTAGTTCTATGCTTGATCGCCTTTGTACATGGTGCTCATATCAGTTGAAGGCTGAACGAACCTCATGAATATTTACGTTTGTAATGTTGTTGAAAACCTAACGAAGAATCGTAATCATGTCCTTCTGTATGAAACTAATACGCCTCCCATTCCCCGGCTAGGAATCCCATTTTAAATTAAATTCATTATGTTTCTGAATTTTCAGGTCGTACCACTTGTTGGTGGCAGCTGGGAAATTCCAATATAAATTTTATAATTATATGAAAATGTGACTGAAGTTGGATGTCACATTTCCAGTTAGGGAGCCAAGCCTTGTTGAGCAGACGAACCCCATGTGGGTGTAATAGCGAGAGTGTGATTTTGATGTGTGTAGACCGACAACATTTGAAGTGATATTTTGTTGAAACCGTCAACAGCTCAATTCCGATACCAGTTGAGCCTTAACATATCAAATACACAATCAACTAAAATCTATCGAGTTCGATTCACTCAAAAAGTTATTGTGCTCTGTATAATGGAAGAGCAATTTCAATCAATCAAAGCTAATTATGACAGTGGCTCCCTGGTGAAACAGTGGAGACATGGCTTGTATTCACTGTGGGAGGGGGACACAAAGCCACTGGCAGGTGTCCGCGAAGTGTGAACGGACGTGTCACTTCAAAATGACACATTAATACAACTACTATGCGTTCCGAACACATTGCTTCGCTCTTAACACATCGTCTCTACTGTGCCAAAACCGCGAATGTGATCATGCTCTTCCTGTCCATTATTTTCCTTAAGACTAGTCACTCCTCCCAGCCACATATGGATATGCAGTCCATCAGAAGGACAATTTTCATGCTTTCATTTTCCTATGAGATTATGTAAAGGAAAATTAACCTTGCATGTTTGCATGACATATTTACCCACCCCCAGTGATGTATTTAAGGTTCTTTACACTCCCGCATAGGAAAATGAATATAATGAAACTGTTCTGATGGACTGCGTATCAATATGTGGCTGGGAGGCGTGACCAGTCTCAATGGAAATAGTGGACAGGTAGAGAGCATTGTCACATTCCCGGTTTTGGCACCGCAGTGACGATATTACTCTCGTGTACTTAGAAAATTAGGGTCATCGAAATGATTCTATTGATCAGCTACGTACTGCGATTGGCAATCCACGCTTTTGCTTGCTAAAGGTTGTGAGTTTGGGTACCGACGGAGACAATATGCTTTTGTTCGTTTCTTTGTTTGTTGCTTGATACTCCAGCCAGCAAGCTGATTGGATCTCCAAAGGTTTCACCATCAGCTGTCATAAATAACCTTAGCGTCACCGAGGAATTGCACAAAGGAAAACGGGGAAGTAAGGTAGTTTCCCGTTGCTTTCCTCTCCACGCCCGACTGTGCTACGGCATAAACATGTGGTACGGGCTACAAGAAATTCGTTACTTCCATTGATCTCAGACTAAAAATTGGTTTTGATAATATGAAAGCGATTGAGGTACGATCAGTAATGATAACAGAATACCTTACGTTGTCAAACCTACTGAAATACCCACTAAAACCGACCCCATGAGCAATACTTTGATACCATTCATAACAGGGACTGATGTTAATAACATTCCTCGTATCTCAGTCACTTTCATCTTCATACTGTCAAAGCCAAGCATGAGATTAAGACAGGTCTATGAAAGTTGCAAACTTTTTCAATCAATCAATCAATCAATCAATCAATCAATCAATCAATCAATCAATCAATCAATCAATCAATCAATCAATCAATCAATCAATCAATCATAACTGATCTGAACTTAGGGAATCGTCCAGCTGGCAGATTGTGTATCAGTTGTTTATCTGGTCTATTCATAAAGAATTTCAAAGAAAGGGAAGTTTATTGAACATCTCTCTTGGTAAATGATCCAATCCCTAATTCCTGTTTCTATAAATAAGTATTTTTCCCATTCTGTTCTCTTAATTCCAACTTTACATTGTGATCTTTCTATTTGTAAACACACCACACATACTTATTCGACTACTAATATCATTCCAGGCCATCTTTCCATTAACGGCTCGGAACATACCGTTTAGTCGAACAGCTCGTCTCGTTTCTCTCAAGTCCTGTCAGGCCAAAGTTTTCAGCATTCTCGTAACGTTACTCTGTTGTCTGAAGTCACCCAGAACAGTTTTCTTTTACTATGTGCTTTACGTCGCACCGACATAGATAGGTCTTAAGGCGACGATGGGATAGAGTGGGAAGGAAGCAGCTGTGGACGAAGTAAGGTAAAATGGTGTGAAAATAGGGAACCACGCTACCGATATTGGGTTTCGAACCCACTATCTCTCGAACACAACCTCACAGCTGCGAGCGACCGTAACCACACGGCCAACCCGCTCTGTCACCCAGAACAAATCGAGCTGCCTTTCCTTCGATTTTCCAGTTCTCTAATCAAGTAATCCTGGCAAGGGTCCCATACTCTGGAACCAAAGTCTAATGTGGTCTTACCAGAGACTTATATGCCCTCTCTTTTACATCCTTATTACAGCCCTTAAAATACATCCATAACCATATGAAGACATCTGTAGCCTTTAATTACAATCACGTTTCTGTGATTACCCCTTTCTTTATCTTAACACCTCGGTACTTACAGTAATCCCCATAAGGAACTTTTACACCAACAACGCAGTAACTAAATGTGAGAAGACTTGTTTGTGAAACTTACAACCTGTCTTTTCATCCCGTTTATTTACTAATTTGAATGTCCGACTCGTTGGCTGAATGGTCAGCGCACTGCCCTTTGGTTCAGAGGGTCTCGGGTTCGATTCCCGGCCGTGTCGGTGATTTTAATCTTCGTTCGTTAATTCAAATGGCCCGGGGGCTCGGTGTTTGTGCTGTCCACAACATCCTTGCAACTCACACACCACACATAACACTATCCTTCACCACAAAAACCCGCAGTTACTTACACATGGCAGATGCCACCCACCCTCATCGGAGGGTCTGCCTTACAAGGGCTGCACTCGGCTAACACGAAATTATTATTGTTTATTTTAATGAGTAGTGAGTTTCTTTGAGCACGCACGACGGTTCTGAAATAATGAGATGTGCATAAATATTTGGAATATGACCTATCAATGTATGCAAAGTCCCAATACCTACCAAACTGTAAAGATGCCACTTGTTATTCGCCTAATAAGTTTACATGCTAACTTATACGTGTTTAAAAATCCGAGCTCTAATTTTCACAACTGGACCTGGGCTTGAAGTAGTGACTCCATAACTCACTGACATCCATGGTTTTTAATAGTACCCAACCCACCTACGTGCAGGGGCATGCAATAGAATACATCCGTGCTATCCTCTGTTTGTTGTAGATGCCGTAAACTGCGTAATTCCACTGGGGCACTGAAATGGTGGGGGGTTAGGGAGTGGGGTGGATCGCCGACTGAGCCTAGCATTTACTTTTGCCACGATCGATCCTCGGCTCCTCACGTCCATATTACCTATGTAAATTTTCTTTGTCAAGTATTTTTGGCCTACTTGGGCTGTGCCAGTTTTGTAAAGACTTGTGCGTCATTTTCGAGCACCTCGTGCTTCTTCCCCTTCTTTTGTCTATCCTTTATTCTTCAATGGGTCAGTTCTCTCCCTTTTCTTACTCTGAATAAGTCAATAATAATAATAATAATAATAATAATAATAATAATAATAATAATAATAATAATAATAAAAGCTGGATGTATAGGCAGTATTAGTTTGGAAAGGAAACTAACGTGACTAGTAGGAAATGTCTTCTATCCCAGACATCCATAATTTAGCGAGCGTAACATAATTTCTAGGAGTTCTAATAGTCGGTACCCCTCATATTTATACAAATATAATAGCAGAGCTGTTGTAGGGCTACGTGCTGGAGCATAATTTTTACTCGCTTCATGTAGTTTCTAACTTATTAATAGTCCCGTAAAATCGTCGTTAATAGGGGTTTGCTTTGCAAAAGTTCTGGAGTTTGAATTTTTTTCAGTATGTTACTAGTTATTAGTGTTGAGTCTGTAATGAAAAATTCAAGTTTTCGATCCTGCGGCGCCACCGCCCGCCCCTTGGCACTTAAAAATATCAATATTTTTAAAGTTTTCTCAGTTATTTTCGAAATATCTTCTAAACGGTTGGTCTAACAAAACATAATTCATTCCAAATTTAAAATAGAGTAAATTTTATACAGTTTAATCCCAAATTCAGCTCTGTATCTTGCGTAGTGATTGAGATACAGACTTTCAAAAAATTGTGTTTTTATCGAAAAGTTGCCAAAGTTTGTGATTTTTCGTCGAATTTTGTCAATTTTTTTTTCTAAACTAAGTTGTCTAGACCAAACATTGTATGGATCAGTTTTAAAGATGAGTATATTTTCTGTATACAGAGCACAAAGGGCATTTCTATGACTAATATTTGAAGACCTGCATTTGTTCAAAGTCGATGTTGTGTAATGGGTATTTTATTAATCGGGAGACAAACGGCAAACAAACAGGCGGTGTGTTCCGCTTGGGGACAAAAATAATGCGAGAGAACACTCACACAAAGACACACAGAAGATACTACCTGCGTCTGACGAGAAGTCGCGATAGTTTGTAGGTACGGGACGAGTGACTGGTATATTATTTGCATTACATTTACAATTATATTTGTTTCGTAATACAAAATCAATGACCAGCGAGCAACATGTAGACATGCACCCTTCTCGTATTTCTCGAGAAACAAAGATGTTGAAAATTGTATGCAGTGGTTTTCTCAACACATATCATTACCCGCAAATGATGTGCTGATATCTATATGTAGTGGGATGGTAGGAACAGCGGATGTTAATTACAACTTGTCTTGCGAACTTGGTTTGGATGGAATCTCCACAATTGTTAGTGGTAACTTCATAAATGTTCATTTCAAACGTGAAGATAAGGTGAACACACTTTCTTCAGTTACCAACAGGGAAAGGCAAAAATACTGTGGAGCCACTAACACTCTTCCACAAAATTTGTGTAACTAGACAGTAAGATGAAGACCTCAAAAGACTTTTCACGTTTGAACTGTCAGCTTTTCATTTTTCACTGTTTCAGAAAAAGAGAAAGCGTAAAGGGACTAAAACGTCTTTACTCTCAGTATTCACACCAACCACAGATGCTGTCGAAGAAGAAAAAAACACAAATTTTTAGGGTTTGATGGAGGTCATATTCTTCATAAAGTTGTTTGGCAGCGGAATTTGAATTTCTGGTGCATTGATAAGATTTATCTTACATACTTACAAGTATACTATGGTTCGAACATTGCTGTGGTGTTTGATGGATATCTTTCTGACGTGGAGAATGTATTCGACGGATAAACTTTTATTAATCATAAGAGATTCTATTAGATGAAGCCAGATGTCCAGAAATTTTTCAAGACACATTTTAAAATGAATGCAATAAAGTACGTTTCATTGACCTCTTGTCCGACTCGTTGGCCTTAGGTTCAAAGGGTGCTGGGTTCGATTCCCGGACGGGTCGGGGATTTTAACCTTAATTGGTTAATTCCTACGGCACGGAGGCTGGGTGTATGTGTTGTCTTCATCATCATTTCATCCTCATCACGGCGCGCAGGTCACCTACGGGTGTCAAATAGAAAGACCTGCACCTGGCGAGCCGACCCCGTCCTGGGATATCCCGGCACTAAAAGTCATACGACATTTCATTGACCTCTTGAAAAGGGTACTGCAAGAAGGAAATATAACAGTAAAACAGACAACAGAAGCTGCAGACGTACTAGTTGTTGAAATTGCTGTTTCTGCTGGATCTCGGTATGACAGCATTTTGGTCGTTGGTGAAAACGTTGACCTTTTGGTTCTTCTATGAACAATAGCTCCAATTGAAGACAACTTATACTTCATAAAATGTAGGAAAGGAAGAACGCCTGATGCGTTGTACTCCAAAAATCTTAAATACAAATGTAGCCGAATGAATTTGTTCATCCACGTGTTTTGTGAGTGTGACATGACAAAGTGCACTCTTCAGTCATGGGAAGACTAAATTTTGCACTCTTACAGAAGAAAACGACATCTGTAACAAAAAGTCCAAGTATTCTTCAACCCTGAATCAACCATTGACCAAGTGGCTAAGGTAGATGAAGGTTTTCTGATTCATTTATATGGGGGTAACCTCAGAAACTCTGTGTCCGACCTCAGTGAATTCCGTTTACCCAGTCAGCAACAAGAGCAGCATTCTGTCTAATACGTTTACGCAGTCAGCAACAAGAGCAGCATTCTGTCTAATACGTTTACGCAGTCAGCAACAAGAGCAGCATTCTGTCTAATACGTTTACGCAGTCAGCAACAAGAGCAGCATTCTGTCTAATACGTTTACCCAGTCTGCAACAAGAGCAGCATTCTGTCTAATACGTTTACCCAGTCTGCAACAAGAGCAGCATTCTGTCTAATACGTTTACCCAGTCTGCAACAAGAGCAGCATTCTGTCTAATACGTTTACCCAGTCTGCAACAAGAGCAGCATTCTGTCTAATACGTTTACGCAGTCAGCAACAAGAGCAGCATTCTGTCTAATACGTTTACGCAGTCAGCAACAAGAGCAGCATTCTGTCTAATACGTTTACGCAGTCAGCAACAAGAGCAGCATTCTGTCTAATACGTTTACGCAGTCAGCAACAAGAGCAGCATTCTGTCTAATACGTTTACGCAGTCAGCAACAAGAGCAGCATTCTGTCTAATACGTTTACGCAGTCAGCAACAAGAGCAGCATTCTGTCTAATACGTTTACGCAGTCAGCAACAAGAGCAGCATTCTGTCTAATACGTTTACCCAGTCAGCAACAAGAGCAGCATTCTGTCTAATACGTTTACCCAGTCAGCAACAAGAGCAGCATTCTGTCTAATACGTTTACCCAGTCAGCAACAAGAGCAGCATTCTGTCTAATACGTTTACCCAGTCAGCAACAAGAGCAGCATTCTGTCTAATACGTTTACCCAGTCTGCAACAAGAGCAGCATTCTGTCTAATACGTTTACCCAGTCTGCAACAAGAGCAGCATTCTGTCTAATACGTTTACCCAGTCAGCAACAAGAGCAGCATTCTGTCTAATACGTTTACCCAGTCAGCAACAAGAGCAGCATTCTGTCTAATACGTTTACCCAGTCAGCAACAAGAGCAGCATTCTATCTAATACGTTTACCCAGTCAGCAACAAGAGCAGCATTCTGTCTAATACGTTTACCCAGTCAGCAACAAGAGCAGCATTCTGTCTAATACGTTTACCCAGTCTGCAACAAGAGCAGCATTCTGTCTAATACGTTTACGCAGTCAGCAACAAGAGCAGCATTCTGTCTAATACATTTACGCAGTCAGCAACAAGAGCAGCATTCTGTCTAATACGTTTACGCAGTCAGCAACAAGAGCAGCATTCTGTCTAATACGTTTACGCAGTCAGCAACAAGAGCAGCATTCTGTCTAATACGTTTACCCAGTCTGCAACAAGAGCAGCATTCTGTCTAATACGTTTACCCAGTCAGCAACAAGAGCAGCATTCTGTCTAATACGTTTACGCAGTCAGCAACAAGAGCAGCATTCTGTCTAATACGTTTACCCAGTCAGCAACAAGAGCAGCATTCTGTCTAATACGTTTACCCAGTCAGCAACAAGAGCAGCATTCTGTCTAATACGTTTACGCAGTCAGCAACAAGAGCAGCATTCTGTCTAATACGTTTACCCAGTCAGCAACAAGAGCAGCATTCTGTCTAATACGTTTACCCAGTCTGCAACAAGAGCAGCATTCTGTCTAATACGTTTACGCAGTCAGCAACAAGAGCAGCATTCTGTCTAATACGTTTACCCAGTCAGCAACAAGAGCAGCATTCTGTCTAATACGTTTACCCCTAAATGTGGATGCAACACGATTCCATGCCTTGTTATGTGACCATGATGCGGAAGTGGTCAGCACATGAGAAAAATCCTCCTTAGTGGGGCTGGGTACTTACCAGATTTGGCTTCTCCTACCGAAAAATGGACAGAAATGTAGCTCCCTCCTTAGTTTGCAACTGCAAGAAATGGTGAGAGAACGCTTGCTGTTGCCGGAAAGCAGGTGTCATATGAACTTCCCTGTGCTCCTGCTCCCTGAGAGAAGCTTGCAAAATTGTGCCTGACACCTCTCTAATTGAAGACGGCAGGGAGGATGAATATGTCCCTCAAAAGTCCATACATTTTGATAGTGAGCTGGATCATAAGGACGAGGAGCAGCAGACAGAGCTTGAAGAGATCCGACCTGGTCTCTCAAAACGGCAAAATCTGTAAACAACGTGTTCTGATCTATGTCTCACTACTAATGCCCTAGTTTTAACTTGTGGTACACAAACTTAGTACACATTTTAAAAACTAATTGTATGTATCCTTATTGCTTCATGATGTACAAACTTAGAGTTGTAATGACAGAGAATATCGACAGAAAAATAAATTACAAGTACGAAAATTGTGCTTATTTTTATAGACTTTAGTGCAACAACTGTATATCTTGAAATATTGGTCGTAGAAACATCCTTTAATACTCTATGTACAGCAAATTTACTCACCGTGATCCATGCAATGTTTTCTCTAAACACCTTCGTTTAGGAGATATTTAACAAAATTACACCAAATGTAGGAACTTTAGCAACTTTTTGATAAAACATGACTTTGTGAAAGCCTGTATCTTTATCACTACGTAAGGTAGGTAAGGTAAGGGTTATTCTGCCCGAAGGCAGGTCCGAACCTCCGCAGAGGTGTTCCTCAGCCGGTGTTTACGTGCGCTAGTGTGGCCAGTTCCTTTTCGCTCCTCCATTCCCTTACCCCCCACCAACAGCGCGTGGCAACCCATCCAACTCCTGACCACGCCCAATGTTGCTTAACTTCGGAGATCTCACGAGATCCGGTGTTTCAACACGGCTACGGCCGTTGGCTACTACGTAAGCTAAAGACCTAAATTTGGACTCAAACTGTAGAAAATTTACTCTGTTTTCAGTTTGGAATGGATGCTTTTTGTTAGACTAGCCGTTTAGGAGATATTTGAAAAACCAGAGAAAAGATAACATATTTAAATGCTTTTCCCAATTCCAAGTGGGGTGCGGTGGCTCGCAAAGGTCTAAAACTTGGATTTTACATTACAGGCCCAACGATAACAACGTATCAATAATCAAAACTACCTGACTTTTGCACACCAAAATGTATAATTTTACTGGACTATAATGCCTAAATGTACAGAAGAAACTGAAAAGATTTTGTTTTGGGCACTTAGCGTTGTAAATTCCATGAAATTACAGTTATTTAACATTAATTTTTTTTTGTAGCTGCCTCTGTGGGTCCATGGTAGAGTGTCGGCCTCCGAATCCCAAGATAGCGGGTTCAAACACGGCAGAGGCAGTCGGATTTTTGAAGGGCGGAAAAAAGTCCATTCGATACTCCATGTCGTACGATGTCGGCATGTAAAAGATCTGGTGATACATTTGTTATTTCATCATCATCATCCGTTTACCCTCCAGGTTCGGTTTTTCCCTCGGACTTAGCGAGGGATCCCACCTCTACCGCCTCAAGGGCAGTGTCCTGGAGCTTCAGACTCTTGGTCGGGGGATACAACTGGGGAGTATGACCAGTACCTCGCCCAGGCGGCCTCACCTGCTATGCTGAACAGGGGCCTTGTGGAGGGATGGGAAGATTGGAAGGGATAGGCAAGGAAGAGGGAAGGAAGCGGCCGTGGCCTTAAGTTAGGTACCATCCCGGCATTCGCCTGGAGGAGAAGTGGGAAACCACGGAAAACCACTTCCAGGATGGCTGAGGTGGGAATCGAACCCACCTCTACTCAGTTGACCTCCCGAGGCTGAGTGGACCCCGTTCCAGCCCTCGTACCACTTTTCAAATTTCGTGGCAGAGCCGGGAATCGAACCCGGGCCTCCGGGGGTGGCAGCCAATCACGCTAACCACTACACCACAGAGGCGGACACATTTGTTATTTAACCGACAAAATTCATTAAATCTCAGCCATAGACGCCCATGAGAGATCCGGTTTACTCTGTCTGCCATCTAGTGGGTCTAGAGTAAAACGGAACGTCGATATTGACGAGCAGACAGCCAGATGACGTCAAATCAAAATGTCTGCACACGGTAGCTGAGGCCATACGATTATTATTATTATTATTATTATTATTATTATTATTATTATTATTATGCGTGAATGGTCCCTTTCGGAACACACGAAGCTTTATTTATGATTTCGTTTGCGGAGGATCCAGGATGCTTTCATCTGTTGACTAAAGATTCTTTTCCTTTCTTCCGTCCACTTGGTACCTGCTCTTTTTGGTACTTCATTCTCTGGAGTAACTTCCCAATTGTCAATTTTCTTTCTATATATATTTCGATTCAAAATGTCTTCACAGAGAATTTGTGCGTTCTTCATGTCCGCTTTTGTTTGTTGTATCCAAGGAAAATTTTTCAGTTTGTCAACTCTTTCAAGAACTTGGTGGGTTAGTCTAGTTTCTGGAAGCCTCTTAACATGTCCATAAAATTTTAGCCTTTTTTTCCTGAGGTCTGCCGCAATATTAGATAATTTTTCTGTGGATTTCCGGGTTTGGAGGCGGTACCCTTCTCCCGTGTGTCTTGGTCCTAAAATTTTCCTCAGGATTTTTCGCTCTTCTTTTAGGATATTTTCCAGTTCGCCATTATTATTATTATTATTATTATTATTATTATTATTATTATTATTATTTGGTTTTATGTACACTAAACAACGCCTAGGCAAACAGCACTCCAGCAGCACTCTTCCTTGACCGCCGAACGTCGAGTTAGCATGTTTACGAGGGGAAGGAGGAGGGAAGGTTACGAGACTGGCCGCGTGACAGTAGCACCGTCGCCTTGCCAGCTTGTTATTCGGTCCGTTTCCAAAGAGGTTTCAAGCCTTGGAACGGCTCAAGATTGACTTCGATTTATTTATCAGACATTTATCCTTTTAATTTTGAAAAGATTTCTTAGCAGACGGAGTAGGTGTTCCCATATCAGGAAAACTTAAAATTAAGCAATTTCCTCAATTGTGCCGAAAATTGACGGGCAAAGGGGCCTGGAAATATTTCAAATTCTGAGTCTTGGATAGCTTTATCAAACTAAAATGAAAACCAAATTCTTTGTCATTTTTAGGAATAAATAAAGAATATAATCTGATAATTTATTGTATTTTATTTACCTAAAATTCGTAGCTCATATCCCTAGGATGTTTCCAACATCAATTTGCATGCCTCAAGTGTTAGAACTGTGGATTTTTGTCTGAGAGTGCTCCACATCAATTCCAGCATGTTATGGCCTATTCCTACAATTTCCAAAAAAAAAAAAAAAAATCACGAATGTTGTAAATTACTTCATCAACGGATATATTCTCGACTGCACAGGCAAACTGTTAAAATTCATTAGAGTTCCGTTTGCAAATATACCGTATATGCCAGCGTTTTTTTTTTTTTTTGAAACTGACCAACCCGCCGTCGGTCGAAGTGTGAGCGCAGCGCTCACTGGCAGTCGCTTAAGTGCGGCCAGTATCCAGTATTCGGGAGATAGTAGGTTCGAACCCCACTGTCGGCAGCCCTGAAAATGTTTTCCGTGGTTTCCCATTTTCACACCAGGCAAATGCTGGGGCTGTACCTTAATTAAGGCCACGGCCGCTTCCTTCCCAGTCCTAGCCCTTTCCTGTCCCATCGTCGCCATAAGACCTATCTGTGGCGGTGCGACGCGAAAAAAGAAAACTAGAGTGGATGGACACAACAATAATGTGCAGCATGGCCTTCAGTTGGAGTCGCAACACCATTGTTACTACAAACCCATGAGAGTGAGCCCCGCGCTCTCACAACGACCGGCTGAGTGACAACATTTTTCATTCAGATTGGTATGTTACTTCGTGATTTGTTGTACACTTTGATGTGCAAAATTAATTTCAGCCATGGATATTAATTAGCCATATAATAGTGGCCACGAAGAGACGACCTTCTTCTCAGAATCCGATCCGTTATGGAACGTAGGGATAGATAACGCCATCAACAATTAACGGTCTTCAACATGCGGAACATCGTGCGGTTGGCGGTACTGCGAACCCTTGTTCCGAACCGGGAACTAACGCACATCCCTGCTCAGGTCACAGTTTGCTTTGTTTGGCTGAAACGAGTGATACATGTACAAGTGCTGGTATCAAGTGTATAGGAATATTACTTTCGTCATCATTATTATTATGTTTTGTTACGAAGGCAGTGAGTGTGCTCCTGGAGTGACAGCACACGAGGGTCGCAAGTCTTGAATGTTTTCTTCGGAGACGTCGAGGTGCCGGAATTTCATCCCGCAGAAATTATTTTTTACATGCGGACAATGTTTTACACTTATTTTATGTATCCTTTATGAGTCACCCGTTATAACTTAATCAACAGTACCGAAGAAATATCCAGGGTAAAATGAAAGAAAGTTTAAGATACAGTATTATATATATATAATTCGCCGGGGCCATCAAGGACCACGTTAAGTCATGTTGCATTTGACACTTAAATTGGCCTTCTTTAGAGCCCAAATTTCCCTCATTCTTTGTGAGTGGGCCTGCTTACGCTCCTCTGTCCAAGGGGCACCGTGTCTTCTCTTCGGTTGCTCGTGTCGGGTTAGCCCGTTCGTCAATATTTTCTTTCGGAAGCGATCTCTGTTAAGGGCGTCTTCAGATGAGATATGTAGCATTTGTAGGTCTTCTCTGGTATTTCTAAACCAGGGAATTGCGGTTTTGGGGTTTGAATAAAAAAGTGAAAGATCTCTTTAGTTAACATTCTTTTCAGATGACCGTAAAATCGTCCCCGTCTTTTTCGGATTGTATCGGTAATTTTCTCTATTTTGCTGTAGACTTCCTCATTGGATCTCTTTTGATGGATTCCATTTCTGTACTTTAATCCCAAGATTCCTCTCACAATTTTGCGCTCTTTTTCTCCAGTTCTTCAAGGAGTCCTTTGTTGGCATTTAGAGACAGGGTTTCGGCTGCATATAGAACTACTGGCTTCAGAACTGTTTCATAGTGACGTATCTTGGTGTTTTGGGAAAGGCATTTTTTGTTGTAGATTGTGCGGGATGTTTGGTAGGCTATTTCCAGCTTGCGTACTCACTCCTGAAGAGCTTATTTTTCCCGTCCATTTTTCATGATCTCTCCCAGGTATTTGAAATTGTCTGCTCGGGTGATATCACCGTATTTTGTATGGAGTTTTGGTGGGCTTCTTTTATGTTAGTCATTACTTCTGTTTTCTCAGACGATATCTGCAGACCAGTTTGTTCGGCAATTTCCTTTAACTTTTTAACTTGAGCTCTAGCGGTTTCTACGTCGTTTGAGAGAACAGCAATATCATCGGCAAATGCCAAGCAGTCTGCTGTGATCCCCTTGGATTTGGTTCCTATTCTTAATGGACTGCAGTTGGTTTCCTGTAATCTCACCCGCCAGGTTCTGATGATCTTTTCAAGAACGCAGTTGAAGAGTATCGGGGATAGCCCATCACCTTGTCGGACTTCTGTTTTGATGTCAAAGGTATGCGAGAGACATCCGTGGAACTTCGTCTGTTAAGCGACTTTTTCTGAACCCTCCTTGGTATTCATCTATTTGATGTTCGACTTGTGCTTCCAAACGCTCCAGTATGGCAAGTGATAGAATTTTGTAAGTCACGAGTAGCAACGATATTCCTCTGTAGTTGTTGATGTCCTTCATGCTGCCTTTTTTGTGGAATTGATGGATCAAAGCTATTTTCCAATCTTCGGGTAGGGTCTCCTTGCCCCAAATTTCTTATATTTACTTTTGCAAGATATCAAGGGATTCCTCCGAGGCATATTTCCATAGTTCTGCTACTACTCAGTCTTCCCCCGGCGCTTTGTTATTTTTGAGACGGGCAATGTGGCACTTGATTTCATCCCCGTCGGGTGGTCTGGAATCTGGGTACCTGAGTAAGGGTTCCTTGGTCTCAATGGGGCTTTGCGGTTTAGAACAATTTAAATTCTTGAAGTAGTTTGCCGGAATGCTGCAATTTTCTTCATTTGACATCGCTAGTGTGCCGTCCTTTCGCTCAAAGCATAGAGATGGTGGTTTATAGCCAGTGAGTTTGTGTTTGAAGGCTCTGTAGTACTCTCTGCTTTCATTCTTCCAAAAACATATTTCTGTCTTTTCAATGAGAGATTTTTCGTATTTACGTTTCTCAGTTCTGAACACCCTAGCTGCTTGGGCACGTTGGGTTTTGTAGGATTCCCAATCAGTTTCTGATTTCGTAGAGTAGTACTGTCTCCACGCATTGAGTCTTCCCTTGAGGAATGATTCGCAAGTATCATTCCACCAGGAATGCTTTTGTCTTCTCTTGATTTCTGCAATGTTTTTGGTGGCCTCAGCAAGGAGACTTTTGGTGTTGTTAAAGTCACAGTCATTTGGTCTAGCCTTCTCCTGGAACTCCTCGACCCTTTGCCGAAGTTTATCGTTGTCGAAGCGTGTGATCTGTTTGGTTGTCTTCCTTGTGTTTGCAGGAATTGGTTTGAATTTTATCAGAGACTCATAGTGATCTGAGGCCACACTGATGCCTTTCTTTACTTTGACATTCATAATCTCAGGGCTGTTTCTCCTGGAGATTGCAACATGATCAATTTGGAACTCTCCGAGAGCTTGGACGGGATAACGCCAAGTCATTTGCTTTCTGGGTAGATGGCGAAAGTGGGTCGACATGACCTGCAGGTTGTGATTTTCGCAAACGCACACTAGTCTTTTGCCGCTGGGATTGGTTCTTTGTGAGCAGGATAATTTCCTATAATTTTCTTGTACTTCTGTTCACGACTTAGTTGGGCATTGAAGTCACCCAAAAGGAGCTTGGCGTGGTGTTTGGGAATTTTGTTTAATTTTTCATTCAGTAGGTTCCAGAAATTATCAACTTCGTTTGGACCCCAGACTTGTTCTTATTGTTTAGAGGAGCATGTGCGTTAACTAGTCTATACTAACAATTACGTGCGCGAACAAAACCTACTCACTAGTTTCGAAATTTGCAACCGATTTAAGGATCTTAGTTCTAACAGAAAACGCGGTTCCAAGCATCACAGCTCTATTGGGGATTCCTCTTTGTGCTTTGCTCTTGAAAAATCGGTAGCCTTCGCATTCAAAAATCTCTTCATCTAGGTACCTTGTTTCTTGTAGGGCCATTATGGGTAACTGATTTTCATGAAGAGCTTTGGTGAGGGTTTTACAGCTTACCAGTTTGTGTAAGTGAATTTATGTTGAAAGTTGCTAGAAAGTTTTTAGATTTTGGCCTGAGTTTTTGACTCTTCGGGGTACACAGAGACGCTCCGACTCGTATCTTGCATGATGTTGAGTCTCCTCCAGAATCCGAACGAGACTCGTGCGCAGTGGCGTTCACGACGAGGGATTTATCCGAATACTTAGCCTCTGGGGTATGTTCCTTGAAACGTTGTGCCATCATGCTTCTTGACTTGATTTTGTTTTGGACGGGAACCCATCCTTTTACAATTGGGGTTGATATCCCTAGAGGTTGCCTCAAGATGTTTTCTGGCTTCTGGTCATTTACCAGTCTTCGCCGTAACCCTGGCAAGGGACCAGGTTTTTTGCACAGTGGTATTTTATTTTCCTACTACCCTCTGACTCTGCTGGCGGCAGAGCCAACGAGCTTCCACAATTCCAATGGGACGCGCCCGATGGAGGTAACTGGTAAATCCCCACACGGGTATTATTATTATTATTATTATTATTATTATTATTATTATTATTATTATTATTATTATTACTATTATTATTATTACACCAGGCGAGTTGTCCATGCGGTTAGGGGAGCGCAGCTTCGAGCTTGCATCCGCGATGTAGTGGGTTCGACGAACCCCACTGTTGGCAGTCCTGAAGATGGTTTTAAGTGATTTTCCATCTTCATATCAAGTAAATATGGGGGCTATACCTTAATCAAGCCCACGGTAACTTCCTTTCCACTCCTACCGCTTTCCTATCCCATCGCCGCTGTAAGTCCTAACTGTGTCGGTGCGATATAAAGCAAAATTTTAAAATATTATTATTATTATTATTATTATTATTATTATTATTATTATTATTATTATTATTATTATTATTATTATTCTTTCCAATAGGCCTGCTAAGGACCACGTGCCATTTTCAATTCAGTTCTTCATACTTTTTTGTTTTCTCTTCCGTTCTTTCCAATATTCTTTCATCCCTTGACTATGCTGTTTCTTTCTGTCCTCGGACCACTTCGCGCCTGGTTTCTTGTTCTGTCTTCCTAGGAATCCTCCCATACTTACTACCCTTTTTCTAAAAATCTCTCTATCCATAATTAATTCTTCTCTTATATTATTTCTTTCTAAATCTTTCTTTACTTCTTGAATCCTGCTAGTTGTTGCCTTTTTGTCCCAAAGGTACTAGGAAATCCTTTTTGTTAATCTGGAATCATCCATTCTGTAAATATGTCCAAACAATTGCTATCTCCTTTTTTCTTATGGTTTCTGTTATCTTTTCGATGTTCCTGTATATCTCATCATTATATCTTAATTTCCATACTTCTCTTGTTTTCACAGGGCCTAAGATTTTTCTCATGATTTTCCTTTTTGGTACCTCAAGTTTATCTAATCTATAGTTTAGTACCAGGCATTCACTTGCATATAAGCATTCCGGTTTCACCATTGTAGTGTCTTATTTTAAGATTTTTAGATGGGCACTTTTAGTTATAAAAATTCTTTGTGATACCATACGCTCTTTCCATCTTGTGTACCCTTTCTTCTAATACAGATTTGTCTAAACCATTTTCTTTAATTATTTCCCCCAGATATTTGAATTTCGTTACTCTTCCACTGGACCAATATCTGTTGCCAAAAATTTTGGGGCATTCTTGATGTTTGTAATAAATTTTGTTTTTTCTACGGAGATATTCAAACCTGTCCTGTTGGCTACTCCTTCCAAGAGATTCATTTGTGTTGTTGCACTTGTTAGGTTTTCTGACAATATAGCAAAATCGTCTGCAAATGGTGGAAAATGTATTTCAATGCCTTTTCTTCTTCTTACCAAAGTTACCGGCAAAATGTTATGTTCTTTAAGTTTTACATTCTAAATCCTTACAATTTTCTCTAGAACACAGTTGAATAGAAGGGGTGACAAATCGTCACCTTGCCATACCCCTGTATTTATCTTAATAGGTTTCGATATCTCACCCATAAATTTCACCTTAGAAATTGTGTCAATAAGTGTTTCACGTATTAGGTTTGCCAATTTAGTTTTCACTCCAAATTCACGAGTTGTTTTATCTATGGTTTCTCTATCAACCGAGTAAAGGCCTTTTTAAAATCAATAAAAGTCACAACAATGTCCTTTGAATTCAATATCCTGTGGCGAATTATGGATTTTAAGTTAAATATTTGTTCTGAACAAGATCTACCTTTCCGAAATCCAGCTTGATACTCACCCACTTGCTTGTCAAGTGATGTTTCTACTCTATTCAGCAACATTTTTGAGAATACCTTGTATGTAATTTGTAGAAGAGAGATGCCTGTATAGTTATCAACCTTTTGTTTGTTCCCTTATTTTAATGCATTGGGTGTATTAGAGCCACTTTCCATTCTTCCGGAATCCCCTCTATTCTCTAAATATCTTCAAAGATTAACTGCAGCTCTTCAATTATTTTTGATTGAGACCATTTCAAAAATTCAGCTGTTATAGAGTCTTCCCCACTAGCTTTATTATTTTTCAGATTGTTAATTACTGCTTTAATTTCTTCAGTAGTGGGTGGTATATCTTCTTCCCGATTTTCAGTTGTTTGAGAGACTTCCAACTTATGGTCGGGTTTAGGACAGTTTAACGGTTGATCAAAGTTTCCCAAATATTTCACAGTTCTCAGCATTGCTTAGGCCAAGTCTACCACTTTCATCTTTGAAGCATATCGTCGTTGCCGGGACAAAACCTCCTATGTGATAATATTTTTGGAGATATACTGACCCGCAGCACATACATTATGAAGAACGAGAAGGCCTTGATAACAATCACACAATATTGCACCTTAGATGACAGAACCTTACCGGCCAAAGTTCTAAGCTAAAATACACTGACTGACAGAGCAAATGCAACACCAAGGAGGAGTGGTTCGAAAGGGATGAAAGTTGGGGAAAAACAGAGTCGGCACGGAAGAATAATTGATGTTTATTTCAAACCGATATGCATGTTACACAATGTGCACGGCATCGACTCAGTAGGATGTAGGACCACCGCGAGCGGCGATGCACGCAGAAACACGTCGAGGTACAGAGTCAATAAGAGTGCGGATGGTGTCCTGAGGGATGGTTCTCCATTCTCTGTCAACCATTTGCCACAGTTGGTCGTCCGTACGAGGCTGGGGCAGAGTTTGCAAACGGCGTCCAATGAGATCCCACACGTGTTCGATTGGTGAGAGATCCGGAGAGTACGCTGGCCACGGAAGCATCTGTACACCTCGTAGAGCCTGTTGGGAGATGCGAGCAGTGTGTAGGCGGGCATTATCCTGCTGAAACAGAGCATTGGGCAGCCCCTGAAGGTACGGGAGTGCCACCGGCCGCAGCACATGCTGCACGTAGCGGTGGGCATTTAACGTGCCTTGAATACGCACTAGAGGTGACGTGGAATCATACGCAATAGCGCCCCAAACCATGATGCCGCGTTGTCTAGCGGTAGGGCGCTCCACAGTTACTGCCGGATTTGACCTTTCTCCACGCCGACGCCACACTCGTCTGCGGTGACTATCACTGACAGAACAGAAGCGTGACTCATCGGAGAACACGACGTTCCGCCATTCCCTCATCCAAGTCGCTCTAGCCCGGCACCATGCCAGGCGTGCACGTCTATGCTGTGGAGTCAATGGTAGTCTTCTGAGCGGGCGCCGGGAGTGCAGGCCTCCTTCAACCAATCGACGGGAAATTGTTCTGGTCGATATTGGAACAGCCAGGGTGTCTTGCACATGCTGAAGAATGGCGGTTGACGTGGCGTGCGGGGCTGCCACCGCTTGGCGGCGGATGCGCCGATCCTCGCGTGCTGACGTCACTCGGGCTGCGCCTGGACCCCTCGCACGTGCCACATGTCCCTGCGCCAACCATCTTCGCCACAGGCGCTGCACCGTGGACACATCCCTATGGGTATCGGCTGCGATTTGACGAAGCGACCAACCTGCCCTTCTCAGCCCGATCACCATACCCCTCTTAAAGTCGTCTGTCTGTTGGAAATGCCTCCGTTGACGGCGGCCTGGCATTCTTAGCTATACACGTGTCCTGTGGCACACGACAACACGTTCTACAATGACTGTCGGCTGGGAAATCACGGTACGAAGTGGGCCATTCGCCAACGCCGTGTCCCATTTATCGTTCGCTACGTGCGCAGCACAGCGGCGCATTTCACATCATGAGCATACCTCAGTGACGTCAGTCTACCCTGCAATTGGCATAAAGTTCTGACCACTCCTTCTTGGTGTTGCATTTGCTCTGTCAGTCAGTGTATTTCACATAGGAGGTTTTGTCCCTGCAGCGACGATATGCTAGGCGCTTGATACTCCTTTAACTGACTTACAAGTCTGGTAGAATTTTCCAGAGTTATTTTTAACAAAGATGTCTTGCAGGTCAATAAGTTGTGATTTTTCGAAATATATTTTATATTTTTCTAGCAGTGTCTTTCCTTTGCTGTTTGAATTGGTCATAGTGCTCAGTCTTTCTATGGGACTTCTACCTTTTGCATTGTTTCTTTCTCTCTTGTACCGCATCTTCACATATTTGATTCCACCAATGTTTCTTTTTAGGTTTGACTAGCCCAGATGATTTCTGGGCTGCATTGGTTACTTCTTTAGATAAATCTTGTCACATCCCGTGATGAGATACTTTCATTTCTTCCTGAAATGTTTCCAATGTTTCTTGTGTAATTTGAAGTCTGTTTGTGTTATATTTGTTTACTCTTTCCCCTCTTCTGAGATTTCTGTTGGATAAGAATTTTAGTTTGATTTTAGAACAAGTAGTGATCGGAATCAAATTTTCTGCTTCTTACTACCTTGACATTCATAATTTCTTTCACGTTTCTTATGGATATAGCTACATTATCCAGTTGAAATTCGCCTAGTAACGGATTTGGAGAAATCCATGTTTTGGCTTTCCTTGGCAATTTCTTGAAGAAAGTTGACACTAACTGCAGTTGAAAGTTTTTGCAGTTAGTAATTAATCTCATTCCATTGACGTTTGTTCTTTGGTGTGCGGCATATTCTCCCACTATTGGTATATGAATTCTCTCTTTTTCTACTTGGGCGTTGAAATCTCCACGTAATATCACCACATTTGGTTTTGGAATTTTAGTTAATTCATCATCCAGGAGTGTCCAGAATTCCTCTGCTGTATTTGGGTTCTTTTTGTTGTCTTCATTTATTGGTGCATGAGAGTTAATTAAAGTATATTTTTATTTTTGCAGTTCATTGTTGAAAGAGATATTATTATTATTATTATTGTTATTATTATTATTATCGTCAAATTATCATCATCATCATCATCATCTGTTTACCCTCCAGGTTCGGCTTTTCCCTCGGACTCAGCGAGGGATCCCACCTCTACCGCCTCAAGGGTAGTGTCCTGGAGCTGCAGACTCTTGGTCGGGGATACAACTGGGGAGAATGACCAGTACCTCGCCCAGGCGGCCTCACCTGCTATGCTGAACAGGGGCCTTGTGGAGGGATGGGAAGATTGGAAGGGATAGACAAGGAAGAGGGAAGGAAGCGGCCGTGGCCTTAAGTTAGGTACCATCCCGGCATTCGCCTGGAGGAGAAGTGGGAAACCACGGAAAACCACTTCGAGGATGGCTGAGGTGGGAATCGAACCCACCTCTACTCACTTGACCTCCCGAGGCTGAGTGGACCCCGTTCCAGCCCTCGTACCACTTTTCAAATTTTCGTGGCAGAGCCGGGAATCGAACCCGGACCTCCGGGGGTGGCAGCTAATCACGCTAACCACTACACCACAGAGGCGGACATCGTCAAATCACTATCACAATATTATTTTAGGGTAGGAAATTTTTATTATTATCATATTTTTAACTTATACATGCAGATACCATACGTTCGCTGCTGTGCCAAAACTGCGAATGTGACAATGGTCTTCCTATCTATTATTTCCCTTAAAAATGATCACCCCTCCCAGCCACATACTGATATGCAGTCCATTAGAACAGTTTTCGTTGTGTTCATTTTCCTATGCGCGTGTGTAAAGAAAAATTAACCTTAATTACATCATATTCTAGGAGTCCGACTCGCTGGCTGAATGGTCAGCGTACCGGCCTTCGGTTCAGAGGGTCCCGGGTTCGATTCCCGGCCGGCTCGGGGATTTTAACTTTTTTTGGTTGATCCCAATGGCACGGGGGCTGGGTGTATGTGTTGTGATGGAGGCACTTTTGTGTATATGGGGCTATGCCCTTTCTCCATTCACCATCCCTAAATTGTAACTACAATTAGTGGAAAATAAATAATAATAATAATAATAATAATAATAATAATAATAATAATAATAATAATAATAATCATTTCATCCTAATCATGACGCGCAGGTCGCCTAGTTCGTCAAATAGAAAGTCCTGCATCTGGCGAACCGAACCTGTCCTGAGTTATCCCGGCACTAAAAGCCATACGACATTTCAACGTGGTCCATATCTGGTTGAAAGAACAATAACAACAAATTAGGAAAGGCCACTGAACACGTGTAGAAGAGTAGGGCCACTAAGCAAAAGTTAAAGAAAAGGAAGATGAAAACTATTGAATTACGTGGTCCTTAGTTGGCCGCAACAAAAGAAGGAGCGAACTCGTTCCCATTACTGGAACGAGGATGAAACCTTTCCCTATGTTCTTGGTTTCTGCTGCAAAAGGTAGACACCACAGGTACTGGAGGTATATTTATAATTGACTCAAGTAGTCGAGCAAGTGTCAACTATTTTGAAGAAGAAGAAGAAGAAGTGTCATGTATTTCATCTTGGGGCTCCCATAAACGTGTTTGGCGATTGACAGAGATAAGGACGTCGGCTATGGTATCAATAAAATTGTAAGGTTTGAATGAGGAAATACACAAGCAGAAGAGGTGGATGTCGAAAAGAATTAGCAGAACGAACCGTTCTTTAAACATCTAGGGGGGAAATACAACATCTCGTTCCCGAAGTTGGGAGGTGGTTGGGCTGCTGTTTGGTGCTCTAAATTCTATGTGAAATTCTTTCGGAGTTTTAGAATTAGAATGTTTGAACTAAAGAAATTGCCACTAATATTTTCAGGCAACTCGAACCGCTGCTTTAGTAAAAACTATATCTTTTCTTTAGGTAAGAATTATTCATATTTCGAGTAAGTGCTGGAAAGACAAAGACAAAGACACCTCCGTACAGGCCATGAAGGCCCTTGGAGGAGTGGAAGGTAAAGGCTTCCACCATTGTTAACCGCGGCACGTGATGGGGTAGAGTGTTTAGCTTTACGCCCAGCCGCCTTTGACCCCAGGAATTAACCTGGTACTCATTTTTGGTGTAGGCGGAGTGAACCTCAGGGCCATATGCACCTCCGGAAGTGGAGTAAGTGTTGGAAAGGAAGAAAAAAAATTAAAACTGGTCTAAATAAATTGGACTCGAAAAGACAAGAGAAAAAAACATTAAGAGAAAATACTTTTGATGATAATTAAAATCTGTGTAAAAAGGAAAATTCACCTTCCTGTTTTTACCCATTAAACTAGTATTATCACCATCAACTCCTCCTTAAAGACCACAAAAATGGACACCGCTCAGGTACAGTGAGTCAACCCAACCCATAATAATTCCTATGCGTACGTCTAAAGGAAAATGAACCTTACCGTATCGCACTCTAGGAACGTATGTTTGCATAACTTATTTACTTACTCCTACAGCATAATGTATTTAGGGTGCATCTTCCTTTACACATTGCTATACGAAAATGAACACAACG
Source organism: Anabrus simplex (assembly GCF_040414725.1). Classification (NCBI taxonomy): domain Eukaryota; kingdom Metazoa; phylum Arthropoda; class Insecta; order Orthoptera; family Tettigoniidae; genus Anabrus; species Anabrus simplex. Next base: position 362,260,324 of record NC_090269.1, on the reverse strand, counting down.
AAAATTCTTCTGATGGATTGCATATCCAAATGTGGCTGAGAGGCGTTACCAGTCTTCAGGAAAATAGTGAATAGGAAGAGCATTTCGAGATATGACCTTTTTCCCGAACAGCGACGAATGTATACCTATTGAGAGAGATGTATACGTTCGCTTAAGATAGATATAAATCTAAATTTCATCCACAAATTTTTCCACAGCCTTAAAAATGTAAACATTTTGGACTGGCGAAAATCTCATTAAATAGAAACTGTACTACGAATGTATACCTATTGAGAGAGATGTATACGTTCGCTTAAGATAGATATAAATCTAAATTTCATCCACAAATTTTTCCACAGCCTTAAAAATGTAAACACTTTGTACTGGCGAAAATCTCATTAAATAGAAACTGTACTATCTTTCGTTGGCAGTTTATTGAACAACTTATTGCCTAAGCTAATTAGATACCACTTTGATGACAAGGAAGTCATTTTCATAAGTTTATGTCCCATATTTCCAGTTAAGTATAATATAGGTGAATAACCATAAGCTGTTTTCTAAAAGAAAGTCCATAAATATGCCTGTTTGTAGGTACACAAGCGGGGTCCACTCAGCGTCGGGAGGTCAACTGTGTATAGGGGGGTTCGATTCCCACCTCAGCCACTCTCGAAGTGGTTTTCCGCGGTTTCCCACTTCTCCTCCAGGCAAATGCCGGGATGGTACCTAACTTAAAGCCATGACCACTTCCTCCCCTCTTCCTTGTCTATCCATTCCGATGTTCCTATCCCTCCACAAAGGCGCTTGTTCAGCATAGCAGGTGAGGCTGCATTGGGTGAGGTACTGGTACTGCTTCCCAGTTGTATCCCCTGACCCAAAGTCTCACGTTCTAGGACACTGCCCTTGAGGCTGTAGATGTGGAATCTCTCGCTGAATCCGAGGGAAATACCAATCCTGGAGGGTAAACAGATTAAGAAAGAAAGAAAGAAAGAAAGAAAGAAAGAAAGAAAGAAAGAAAGAAAATGAAAGCAAATTGAAGCAAAGTATTGATTTGTACATATAATATAATAATTTCATTTATATAGGCTTCATTTTTCTTCTACATATCCCCAGAAATCAATGGGAAAATTTCAGCAGTGTGTTTGGAATGAGTCATAACATTGACCAGAACTACGGGAGTGTTAACTGCTTTTTGTGTGCGCTGTGACCGCCAAAATATTGCAATAGTTATCGCCAGAGTTACCAATATTTAAAAGTTGAATTACAGTAACAGAACAGTGGCAGTGGGCGGGATAATTGGCACGAGTAGTAGCTGTAGGAACAATGGTGGCAGCTAAACAATAGACTCGGCCACGCTACAGATATGAAACGTGTTGTAGAGCAGTGGCCTTGTCGAGAGATGTCAAACAACACGGACAGACTCTCAATGGCCGGCCAGGGGAGGGGCTGATTTGTGGTCCCTGTGTCACGTGAAACTTTAAGATACAACGTCCATGTAATCCACACCTGCTTCTGATACCGGCCAAATGGATGGACTGAGAATGATTTACTGATCACATACTTGTTCCCTCAGAGGTATTGTTGGCAGTACACAGCTATCTCAATAGAATAAGATCACATCAAGCACTAGAGTACTTTGTCTTTTCCTTGCCATTAACTGAATATTCAATTGACAAGTACAGTAGTTAATTTTGAAAAATTAGAGAATTTTTTTTTCAATGTAGAGAACATTTCTTAGCAGTCAAAGTAAGGGTCCCCATGCTACGAAAAATGTAAAATTAAGCAATTTTCTTATTTGTGCCGAACGTTGAAGGGCTAAATGGCCCGGACAGATTTCCAATTGTGTCTTGGATAGCTCCTATAGCAATATCAAAATTTAAAAAGTTCGAAAATCACTTCCGGCCTACATGCAGTTCCGGAAAAGCAGCCTAAAATCCCTTGTTACTTCATTCCTTTTCTTTCTGAATAAAATACTAGCAAAATTAACTTATTTACATAATTATTTCTGTCATGTGTTCCTTGGTTCAATAACCTCAGGCGATTTTTTTTATTTTTGAAATGCCCACACCGAATGTCGTTATAAGTGCTTACGTGAAACAATGCATTGACTCACATTAGCGCTCGCTGTGGTGCTTACGTGAAACAATGCATTGACTCACATTACTGCTCGTAGTGGTGCTTACGCGAAACAATGCATTGACTCACATTACCACTCGTAGTGGTGCTTACGTGAAACAATGCATTGACTCACATTACCACTCGTAGTGGTGCTTACGTGAAACAATGCATTGACTCACATTACCACTCGTAGTGGTGCTTACGTGAAACAATGCATTGACTCACATTACCACTCGTAGTGGTGCTTACGTGAAACAATGCATTGACTCACATTACTGCTCGTAGTGGTGCTTACGTGAAACAATGCATTGACTCACATTACCACTCGTAGTGGTACTTACGTGAAACAATGCATTGACTCACATTAGCGCTCGCTGTGGTGCTTACGTTAAACAATGCATTGACTCACATTACCACTCGTAGTGGTGCTTACGTGAAACAATGCATTGACTCACATTACCACTCGTAGTGGTGCTTACGTGAAACAATGCATTGACTCACATTACTGCTCGTAGTGGTGCTTACGTTAAACAATGCATTGACTCACATTACCACTCGTAGTGGTGCTTACGTGAAACAATGCATTGACTCACATTACCACTCGTAGTGGTGCTTACGTGAAACAATGCATTGACTCACATTACTGCTCGTAGTGGTGCTTACGTGAAACAATGCATTGACTCACATTAGCGCTCGTAGTGGTACTTACGTGAAACAATGCATTGACTCACATTACCGCTCGTAGTGGTGCTTACGTGAAACAATGCATTGACTCACATTACCACTCGTAGTGGTGCTTACGTGAAACAATGCATTGACTCACATTACTGCTCGTAGTGGTGCTTACGTGAAACAATGCATTGACTCACATTACCACTCGTAGTGGTGCTTACGTGAAACAATGCATTGACTCACATTACTGCTCGTAGTGGTGCTTACGTGAAACAATGCATTGACTCACATTACTGCTCGTAGTGGTGCTTACGTGAAACAATGCATTGACTCACATTACCACTCGTAGTGGTGCTTACGTGAAACAATGCATTGACTCACATTACTGCTCGTAGTGGTGCTTACGTGAAACAATGCATTGACTCACATTACTGCTCGTAGTGGTGCTTACGTGAAACAATGCATTGACTCACATTACTGCTCGTAGTGGTGCTTACGTGAAACAATGCATTGGCTCACATTACCGCTCGTAGTGGTGCTTACGTGAAACAATGCATTGGCTCACATTACTGCTCGTAGTGGTGCTTACGTGAAACAATGCATTGGCTCACATTACTGCTCGTAGTGGTGCTTACGTGAAACAATGCATTGACTCACATTAGCACTTGTAGTGACGCTTACGTGAAACAATGCATCGACTCACATTACCGCTCGTAGTGGTGCTTACGTGAAACAATGCATTGGCTCACATTACCGCTCGTAGTGGTGCTTACGTGAAACAATGCATTGGCTCACATTACTGCTCGTAGTGGTGCTTACGTTAAACAATGCATTGGCTCACATTACTGATCGTAGTGGTGCTTACGTGAAACAATGCATTGGCTCACATTACTGATCGTAGTGGTGCTTACGTGAAACAATGCATTGACTCACATTAGCACTTGTAGTGACGCTTACGTGAAACAAGGCAATGACTCACATTCGCATCCTTAGTGGTAGAGAAAGGCAAACTGCGAATGTAATCGACCGGATAAGGATGATTAAGGAAAGGATTGTATTTTTAGGAATAAATAATGAACAGTTATAATCTCATACTTGATTATATTTTATTTACCTAAAATTCGTAGCTCATATCCCTAGTATGTTTTGAACATTGAGTTGCTTGCCTGAACGGCTAGAACATTGGATTTCTTTACATCAAAGTAAAAGTTAAATACCAAAGATGCATCTGTCTTAACCACCTTCTCCAGGATCCTGATAACCTCACACAGTGCCTTTCAAAAAAGAGAATTAAAAAACTAAATTTACTTCAGGTGGACTGAGTGGCTCAGACGGTAAAAAACCTGACTTTTTACACCATTTACCTCCATACCATTACCTGCTGTCCATCTCATAACATCGTCTAAGTCTTTCTTGCAGTCGCTCACAGTATTGTAACTTTGGTGGAAGATACATTTTGTTCTATACCTATAAAATCAAAAGTATGCTTGTTCGCTACACAAATCTACACGCCTCCACTGAGTAGTACAAAAATTCGAACCAGGCTCATGAGACGGTAGTAGAGATAGTTGCATCGTCTGGATTAATTATTTCGCAGTTAGAAGACTTGTACAAACCTAAAGAATAGATATCAGTAATTCGCAGTAAGGTCAAAAAGTTACCAAAATGCAGACAAACAAATGAGGCATTGACATGGAAAAGGTAGTAAGACATAAAAAGTGAATTTTACAGGAGAAGAAAAAATAGTCTTGCCAGCATTGTGAAGCAGAAGATATTGAACAAATATAATGTCGTTCCTCCTATGCCAAAACTATGAATGTGACAATGATCTTCCTATCCATTTCTCTCAAGACTGGCCACGCCTCCCAGCCACATATTCATATGCAGTCCATCAGGGCAAATTTCGTTGAGTTCATTTTCCTGTACGGAAGGGTAAAGGAAAATGAACCTTAGCGTTCCGTACTGTAGGAATGTATGTTTGCATGACATAATCACCCACTCATAGAGTGTGATGTATTTAAGGTATTTTACACTTGCGCATAGGAAAATGAAATCAACGAAAATTGTTCTGATGGACCGCACATCAATATATGGCCGGGAGGGAAATAATGGACAGGAAGGGCATTGTCACATTCATGGTTTTGGCATAGAAGCGACGGTGTAAAATCAAGAAGTTACCCATTATCAGTTTAATACACAGAGTTATGCTAATTATGTTTCAGGCACAAATTATTGGATAAAACACATTGTGAAAAATCACTGTCTAATCAGTTTGCCAGTTGACGTGTATGACTCAAGCACAAATTTCACAGTAGAATGTAATAAATTATTCATCGAGGAAATCCAGTATGGCCAGTAAGTCCTTTTCTTTCAGTTCGCCGATGGTCGGTCTCCTTCCAAGTGGTTGTAAGTATCGCGTGATAGTCTCCAAGCCAAACCTCGTGGACTTAACAAAGGTTCCATTATGCTTCAATCGTAGAAGCAAATCATTATACCAGTTGACTTGCTACCTTGTCAATGTCATTGGCATGAGATTTTACTACTTTTTCCATGAAAAAACGAAATTTCGATATAATTTTTTTACTTTACTGCCTTTACCATGTCAACGCCTCAAATGTAGTATAATTTCTATTTGTGACGTATTTTCAAGTATTTTTTGATATAATATCACATTTTATTATCACAACAGTTCATCTGTATTATTTTATTATCTCGAAATGTTGCAAGCACATCCGTGGGAGCATTAATGAGCAACATGATACATCGCGGGAGCAGCCCGCGTGTAAATGAATGAATAATAGAATAAGTTACTGAATAACTTTAAACAGTCTGGGATGAAAGAAGTGTACCAGGAAGCATAGAAACATGGACTGTATTCCTATCGCAGTGGTTATAACTTTCAATGTCTAACATCGATGTTTTCTTCAGCAGTGTGTGTGGTTCCTTCTGAGTGCCAGTGAAGGGAAAGCGGGTGGCTATTGAAATACTTTCTCTCATTTTTATTCCTACATGTGCAGAGTTAGTTGGCGAGACGTGTGTCTTGTACATAACCCTCTCCTCCCGAGCCAGCTGCTTTACATGTTTGTCTTCTGCATTTTATTGCCGCCTGCAGAAGGCCATGCTCTTTTAAAAACGCCTTTTTAACCGTATCCAGAGGGCCATTACCTCCAGATTTATGTGATAAACTCGCAATATTAAGAGTTGCGCACAAGCTTTGGGCGTTCTTCAGACACTTTTTTAAGCTTCAGTAATGGCCATATGATACTTACATAAAAATAACGGACGGGGAATTTGATCGTTTAAGTCATTGTTCAGTTCCTTCTTTTTTTTTTTACGTTAAACCACACCAATGCTCTACATTTTCAACACGGAACTCTGTTCTTTACGATTGTTGGAACATTCTTCATATTTATTTGCAGCTCCCATTCTATTTTATTCTGACGTGATTACGCAGAGAAATTAAAAGATTTACAGTAGATCACTGTATTTTTATTGTTTCTCCACCAAAACAAACTGGAATCGTAATATGGAGTAAGTGATGGAAAGAAACAAGCAAGACATAAACCATCTATATAAAGATACAAACATGGAGAGCAGGACGTAATAGGAAAAACACGATGGTAGGTCAGCGCGAAAGAGGGAGCAGTAAGAAAGGAAACAAGTATAAACATGAAAATACAAAAGGACAATGGCAATTATTTATGCTATCCTTGGTTCTTGCGAATGGTCTAAATTTAACAAATAATGTCAACTGTTCAATACGTCAGTAATAATAATAATAATAATAATAATAATAATAATAATAATAATAATAATAATAATAATAATTCGTCGTACTGACCTCATGACACCTCATTATCTGCAGGCCTTCGGGCTGAGTAGCGCTCGCTTGATAGGCCATTCCCCTTCGGGGTTATTATTATTATTATTATTATTATTATTATTATTATTATTATTATTATTATTATTATTATTATTATTATTATTATTATTATTATTATTATTATTATTATTATTATTATTATTATTATATATAATTCGCTGGGGCCATCAAGGACCACGTTAAGTCTTGTTGCATTTGACACTGAACTTGGCCTTCTTTAGAGCCCAAATTTCCCTCATTCTTTGTGAGTGGGCCCGCTTACGCTCCTCTGTCCAAGGGGCACCGTGTCTTCTCTTCGGTTGCTCGTCTCGGTTTAGCCCGTTCGTCAATATTTTCTTGCGGAATAGATCTCTGTTAAGGGCATCTTCAGCTGAGATATGTAGCATTTGCAGGTCTTCCTTGGTATTTCTAAACCAGGGAATTGTGGTTTTGGGGTTTGAATAAAAAAAGTGAAAGATTTCTTTAGTTAACTTTCTTCCGTCCATTCTTTTCAGATGACCGTAAAATCGTGCCCGTCTTTTTCTGATTGTGTCGGTAATTTTCTCTGTTTTGCTGTAGACTCCTTGTTGGATCTCTTTTGATGGATTCCATTTCTGTACTTTGATCCCAAGATTCCTCTCACAATTTTTCGTTCTCTTTTCTCCAGTTCTTCAAGGAGTCCTTTGTTGGCATTTAGAGACAGGGTTTCGGCTGCATATAGAACTACTGGCTTCAGAACTGTTTCATAGTGACGTATCTTGGTGTTTTGGGAAAGGCATTTTTTGTTGTAGATTGTGCGGGATGTTTGGTCGGCTATTTCCAGTTTGCGTACTCGCTATTATTATTATTATTATTATTATTATTATTATTATTATTATTATTATTATTATTATTATTATCATTATTATTATTATTATTATTATTATTATTATTATTATTATTATTATTATTATTATTATTATTATTATTATTATTATTATTATTATTATTATTATTATTATTATTATTATTATTTGATGTGGCATTTTCATATGAGGCGCAATTCAATGACTTCCTTCAACCAAATTATCACGCTGTCTGACGTTAAAAGCCCCTACGGGGTTTGTTATTGGGCCACTCCTAACATGGGGAAACACACGCCTGTTGCAGCCACCCCTGACATGGAGAAAGAGTCCACCTCCGTAGCATAACGGTTAGCATTATTAGATGTCATCCTAGGAGGCCTTGGCTTAATTCCCGGTACGTTACTGCCAGAGAATGGCAGGAGAGCTGGTTTGTAGTTGAAATGGTACATGAAGCTCATCTCCACTAGGGGTGTGCCGGAAAAGAGCTGCACCCCCTTCGGACACGAGTATACATTTGTTCTGCTTCATGTCTAAATGGTTAGCGTGCTGGCCTTTGGTACCGGATTTGATTCCCGGCCGGCTCGAGGATTTTAACCTTCATTGGTTAATTCCGATGGCTTGGGGGACTAGATGTGCGTGCCATATTCAGCATAAGAAATGATAATAGCCAGGTCTCCATTCCCACAGAGGCACAGGTCACCTGTAAAGCATCAATTCGAAATACCTACACCAGACCTCTCCGCACCTAAAGAGCTGAGTGCGATTGAGATAATGCCTGGACCCTGCCGTGATACTGGAGTAAACCACACAGCCAGCTACTCAACGCCGGATATCGGCCAAGATTGAAGAACGAAGAATACTAGAGTGGTGGTAGTGGTGATTACTGTCTTAATAGAAAGTATAACTAGGCAACCGGGATATGAACCACGGAACCCAGTGGTGAGAGGCCGGCGTGCTGCCGCCTGTGCCACGGAGACTCAATAATAATAATAATAATAATAATAATAATAATAATAATAATAATAATAATAATAATAATAATAATAATAATAATAATAATAATCTGTCTTGACAGATGAAAGAAGGAGGGAACATAGTTAAAGAATGGAGAAAGACTGGAAATACAGGAAGACAGGAGAAAAGAAAAATCAAGAAGTTACTACACGTGGTACACAGCTGGCCAAGATCGAAGAAATAAGAATATTAGAGTTGTGGTGGTGGTGATTACTGTCTGAAGAGAAAGTACAACTATGCAATCATCCTCCGTATAACACTAGTCAGAGAGACAAAAATCGCAGGGATCCGACACTTCGAAAAATGAAGGTATCGGCCAAAGAAAGACGAAGAGCGTGAAAATGAAAGACTCCCTAGGTCTCGATACCTAATACCGTCGGGGATCGGAAAATAACAAGATTTGACCAAAGAAGGTCGGTTAGGATAGATTAGAGTGAGAAGCCTGGCACAAGTAAGTGGACGTAATTCCAGGTTTCAGCTAAGAGTTCCGTGTTCGCCAACCTACGCTCCCAAGTTATTTTTCACCAGCCGATATCCGGCGGAAAGTATGGCTGTGGACTCCAGTGTCACGGCGGGATCCAGACATTATCTCAACATCTGGAGGAAGGTGAGCAAACAGATGGCTCAATGTCCACCCATGCGCAAAAACAAAACAGGCTCATCAGATGGAGATGAGTTCAGAGAAGTGCGGACGCACTGTGAGGAGACCTGCGACTTTGTGTGGAGCTGAATGTTGACCAGTAACTGACAGGTGTGAGCAAATGCTGTACACTGAAGATGCGGCATTGGTCCATTGGTTTAACAAGAATCGACCATGTAGGAAGCTCGACTGAGGTTATAAGGACATATACTACAGTCAACTCTCCACCACATCACCCCTTTCAGTACAGTAGAAAAGAGAGCACTACAACTCAGAATAACAGGCAAGTGACCACAAGGATGACCCAAGAAATGATGGCTTGAACAAATCAAAGGAGACAAGCGAGCGGCCAACGTTAATGGAGATAAATGTGCAGAAGAGCCGATCCTGCTAAGTGGGGTAACATTTAGCCCAGATCCATGACTAAACGGTTAGCGTGCTGGCCTTTGATCACAGGGGTCCCGGTTTCGATTCCAGGCAGGGTCGGAAATTTTAACCATCATTGGTTAATTTTGCTGGCACGGGGGCTGGGTATATGTGCAGTCTTCATCATCATTTAATTTTCATCACGACGCGCAGGTCGCCTACGGGAGTCAAATCCAAAGACCTGCATCTGGTAAGACGAACGTGTCCTCGGACACTCCCGGCACTAAAAGCCATACGCCATTTCATTTACGCCAGGTAAAGAAGAAAAGAGATAATACGATTATGGTTACTATAGCAACCATGGATAGTAATAATAGTAAGAAAACTAATGAAGCAGTGCTTAGAGAAATAAACACCCAGAAGACATTTAATAACAACGATGACAAGGAGAAAAGCATCAGTTTATTGGTCACATTCTCCGGAATAATGACTTCATAAAGAACTTGTTCGAAGGCAAGGTGATGGGAAAGAAAGGCAGAGGGAAACCACGGAAGAAGATCATTGAAGAGGTAGTTGAGATGATGGGATGCCAAGGTTATGGAGAGATCAAAAGGATCGCGGAGAGAAGAGATCAATGGTTGCAGCGACAAGGCAAAGCCTTTAGATAATGATGATAATGACGATTATTACTAATAAAAATAATAATAATAATGAAAATGAAAATCAACAACTTTTTCCAGCTATTCCATTGGGTCAGGAATGGAATGAATGAAGCCATCATCTAGTGGCGAGGATAGGAATTGTGCCAGCTGCCGAACCCTGTTGCACTCCTCTGGGCCAATGATTAATGACCGACGGATGAAATGAAATTATACCGGAGAGTGTTTCTCGAATGAATGATGACAGGGAAAACTGGAGTATCCGGAGAAAAACCTGTCTCGATTCCGCTTTGTCCAGCTCAAATCTCACATGAAGTGACCGGGATTTGAACCACGGAACTCAGTGGTGAGAGGCCGCCGTGCTGCCGTCTGAGCTACGCAGACTCAATAATAATAATAATAATAATAATAATAATAATAATAATAATAATAATAATAATAATAATAATAATAATCTGTCTGGACAGAGAAAAGAAGGAGGGAACATAGTTAAAGAATGAAGAAATACTGGAAATGCTGGAAGGCAGGGGAGAAAAATCAAGAAATTACTGCACGAGGTCCACAGCTGGCCAAGATCGAAGAAAGAATAATAATAGAGTGTTGGTGGTGATTACGATTTTAAGAGGAAGTACAACTAGGCAACCATCCTCTATATAACACTAGTCAGAGAGAAAAAAAGGAAGGGATCCGACACTTCGGAAAATGAAGGTATCGGCCAAAGAAAGACAACAGCCACGAAGGGCGTGAAAATAAAAGACTCCCTAGGCCTCGATACCTAACACAGTCGGGGGTCGAAAAAGAACAAGAGATGACCAAGGGAGGTCGGATAAGATAGATGAAAGTGAGGAGCCTGGCACAAGTAAGTGGATGCAACGTCAGGTCTGAGCTAAGAGCCCTGTGGTCGCCAACCCACGCTCACAAGTTGATAGCTCCTGGGGACCCTTTTAGTTGCCTCTTACGACAGGCAGGGGATACCGTTGGGTTATTTTACCACCCCGACCCCCAGGGGGAAAGAATAATAGACGGAAGAATATAAGAGGTATTAGGGTTTGGAATAATTTACCAAGGCAGAAGTTCGAAAAATGTCCAACTTCTTTGAACTCATTTATTAAAAGACTACGCAAACACGTGATAGGGAATCTGCCATCTGGGCGACAGTCCGTACGATCAGTCGTAAATGGAACGTTATTCTTGCGAAAGTTTCGTGGAGATATTCTTCGTTCTTGTTTATTTTAAATAGTCATTTGTAGCCTTCTACCCATTTACAGTGTCCGACTCGTTGGCTGAATGGTCAGCGTACTGGCATTCGGTTCAGAGGGTCCCGGGTTCGATTCCCGGCCGGGTCAGGGATTTTAACCTTCATTGGTTAATTCCAATTGCTCGGGGGCTGGGTAATTGTGCTGTCCCGAACATTCCTGCAACTCACACACCACACATAACACTATCCTCCACCACAAAAACACGCAGTTACCTACACATGGCAGATGCCGCCCACCCTCATTGGAGTGTCTGCCTTACAAGGGCTGCACCCGGCTAGAAATAGCCACACGAAGTAATTAAAATTATATATTTACAGTGATTTCTGGACAGCGTTGTTTCATTTATGTACAATGCACCCGAGTCCGTTTGGGTTTATCCGCACGCACTACCGAGGTCTTGCATCGGTGACGGAATAATAGAACTGTTGTCACCATGGAAACAGTAACACAATAGGTACATGCGATTCTGTCCCGTGACATAGTTTGTGACATAATATCATCAAACATTGCCCACTGACCTCACACTCAATATCCCCCGCACCAAGGCTTCCTCTGTGGTTCGACACATTCTCCAACTCTCCACCACATCACCCCTTGCAGAAAACCTATAAAATTCTTTGTGGTGGGGGAGGATCATTACCGCAAGGGCTTGCGGGAGACATTAACAAAGTTCCATGCGTCATTTGCTCTGTCTGTGAGAGTGTTGTGTATGAACAGAATATAATGTGGGATGAAAGAACTGGGGGAGTGAGGTTAGTTTTATGGTTCCAAGTGAGCTTGAAGCTTTTAATGAAGAAAACCCCAGTTGCTGAGGTCACGAGCGAAGGGTTAGACCTAGCATTGTCATATTTCATATTTCAGGAGAATGAGGATGTGTTTATGATGTGCTGCCCAGTGCTTCCCTCCATAAACGAGACCTAGAAATCAATTTTACTTCGTAAATCAGATTTAGTCCACCTCTGTGGTGTAGTGGTTAGTGTGATTAGCTGCCACCCCCGAAGGCCCGGGCTCGATTCCCGGCTCTGCCACGAAATTTGAAAAGTGGTACGGGGGTTGGAACGGGTTCCACTCAGCCTCGGGAGGTCAACTGATTAGACGTGGGTTCGATTCCCACCTCAGCCAACCTGAAAGTGGTTTTGCGTGGTTTCCCACTTCTCCTCCAGGCAAATGCCGGGATGGTACCTAACTTAAGGCCACGGCCGCTTCCTTCCCTCTTCCTTATCTATCCCTTCCAATCTTCCCATCCTCCACCAAGGCCCCTCTTCAGCATAGCAGGTGAGGCCGCCTGGGTGAGGTACTGGTCATCCTCCCAGCTTTGCTGCACCTTGATTCAATCTCACTTACTGTACTACAATCCTGGGAGAACACACGTCCTAAATACTTGAAATTATCTACTGGTTCCAGTTTTGTATCACCAATCTGACAATGAATTGTCTTGGATTTCTAACTTACTGACATGAATTTAGTCTTGGAAATGATAATTTTCATATCATACTCATCGCACCCACTTTCAGGTTCCAAGATATCTGCCATTAAGACAAAATCGTCAGACTAGGCCAAACTCTTTACTACATTTTCGCCTAACTGAACCCTCCCTTCCACTTAATACCTTTCAGTATAAGTCATTCTACCATCAATTCTCACTGCAGCCCAATTGTCAACATGCCTTTGATTGATTTTAATAATTTACCTTTAATCCCATAGTCCCCCGTACAGTGAACATCTTTTCCCTCCGCACTCTGGCATAAGGCTTCTCTAGATCTACGAAACATAAACATAACTGTCTATTCCTCTCGTAGCATTACCTAGTGCATACTAAAATTCTCATCTTGGCAGCATCTCTGTGGTCTGAAACCACACTGGTTTCATTAAACTTACTCTCAACCACTGTCAGTGAACACCATGCCTGGTATACTGGTTAATGAGATACCTCGATAGTTGTTGCAATCCTTCCTGTTCCCTTGCTTATAGATAAGCGCAATTACTGCTTTTGTCCACTCAGAAGGTACCTTACTAACACTCCATGCTACAGTAATCTTATTACTCTACTAGCAAATTTACCCGTGCTTCGCTACGGTATTCTACATTGTATTCGAATATCGAAGTAAATACTGTACATGCAGTAAATAAGATTATTTTACAATGGGATGTCTCTTAGCGTTATACGAGAAACAGCATGGGGAGGTTCCCAATACGGTGTTTCCAATGTAAAGTGCTTGTTACGGATTTGTGATGAAAACGGCAGGCTCACTTGCCTACTGCCATTCACAATCGAGTTGGGAAGTTTTCATTATAATTGCACGCCCCATCGCCTACTGCGCGGTCACAATCGATTTGGGGAGTTTTCGTTACAATGGCAGGCCCCCTTTCCTAATTCCAGACATATTACAGTTGGGGAGTTTTCATTAGATTGGCAGGCAACTTCCCTACCACCAGTGGAAATTGAGTTGTACAGTTATCATTATAATAACAGGCCCCTTTTCCTACAGCCAGACAGCTTACTACCAGTCACACAAAGTTGGTGAGTTTCCATGAAAATAGCAGGCCATTATGCCTAATGCCAGTCGCATTGTAGATGGATACATTTGTTTATAAGTGCGGGCACCCTTGCCTACTGCCAAACACAATCAGGTAGGGGAGTTTTAAACAACACTGCATGCTCCCTTGCCTTCTGCAAGTCAAATCGAGAAATGAATTATTCATTACATTCCTTACTAATGCCAGTTCACAGATATTGGAGAAGGACCCCATTCCTACTGCCAGTCAAAGTCGGAATTACGTAAGTATATGCATGTTTACAATAATGCAGACCTTAATTTACAAATTAACTGCTGCTAAACGGTATGTCATATCGACAAAGGATTGTACCATAAGACGCCGGATTTAGCGGCCTAAATGGCTGGTCCTATGATATCTCATCTATTCTTGGGTCAGATTGAGTTAGAAACGTAGAATAGGGTAACATTTTTGTAAGATTATCTCACATTGCATTACTTTTCAGATAAATATGTGGCAGCTACACACATAGCATTTGGTTCACATATGGCTACTTTCGTGTAGAGTTTGATGATTCTATCTTTCTTATAAGTGATTGAAAGTATGAATTATGCATGTGAAAAGTTTAAATTTACTTAACATCGAGAAATAGACAAAAATCAAACGTAAAAGGGATAAAGATACGACAAAAAGTCATAATATTAAGGATGTAGATCACTCCAAATTGAATGGAGATTGTGCCATCTGTTATGTGATAAGACTTCCCGAAGGTCTGCACCATCATTAAAATTGCCTCCATATTTCGATATTCATCGGGATAAAAAGGGAGAAATTTAAAGATCTTGGAAGTTTTCCGTCCATTACAGGCTAAAACGTATAATTTTGCCAAATTTCAATATCCATCTTCGACTGGCAGATTATGCCTCAATCTGGGTTTTCTGTGAGGAGTGTAAAAATTATGACTTTCAAGAAACTAAACCAAAAACATATGCAGATGTCCATTATTCCCTTAAACGCGTAGCTGTACGAAAATGTCGCCAAAATAGTCAATGTACAGGCACACAGTCGTTTCGATTTTATTTATATAGATAGATAAGGAATCTGCTCAACGTACAACACCTTTTGGTCTATGTCTGCTGGACTTAACCTGCAAAACCGACCATTCATGATATCACTCTTATTAATCTTCCTGTCGAAAAAAAGCACTCGAAAAAAAAAGTTTTAGAAATGGATTTCCAAAAAATTTGTTCGATTTCCAGTCAGGTTGGTCTTGTACTGTATTTATTGTGGAAGAGTAAATTCTACTTTTCGGTTCCCTATAAACCGCCAGTCCATTCCGGGAACAGGAAATGTTATTGATCTTTAAAATCTACCTTTGGAAAGGTGGATGCTAAATATAAAGTTTGGTTCAAATATCTTCAATAGTTTTCAAGTTGTAAGAAATAAGCTCAACACGTTCTTAAGTTAAGTCCGGTGGGACTTGTACCGAAAAACGGTATGTTAATAATATCTGCCTTATAAATCATCTTATCGGAATGATGCACATGAGAAAAAATGTTTAGAAATTAATTTCCATTAAGGCAGATAGATTTCTATTAAGTTTGGTTGTGTGTATTTTGTAGGAGTGCAAAATCACGGTTTCGGTTTCGTATAAACCCCCAGTCACTTCATGGATTAGAAACAATATTTGCCCTAAAACCTACCCAAGGACAGGTGGATTCTAAATATGAAGTTTGGTGGAAATATATCCAGTAGTTTCCAAGTTATAGACAAACAGACAAACAGACAAACAGACAGATACCAAAGCTAAAAATATGCAGATGGTCATTATTACACCTGAAACGGATAACTGTACAAAAATATCGCCAAAATAGTCAATGTACAGACACACTCTAGAAGTGCAGACCTTTATTTCGAGAGTTACTGCTTTGAAAGTCTGCAACATATCAACAAACGGACTTCACCATCAGACGCCTCTTTCAGTGTTCTACATGGTTGGTCCTATGACATCTTCTCATATCTCCTATATTTATGGGTTAGATTGAGTTTGAATCATTGAATGGTGTGAAATTTTGTACAGTTTTCGCATACTACTTTATATTTTTGATACTCATGTGACAGATAGAATCATAACATTTGGCTATCACATGGCCACTGGTCATGTCAATGTGCGTGTCGAATGTCATGATTCTATCTTTCCTATAAGTGTGCCAAATGTTAACATATACGTGTGAAAGTACAAACTTGAAATCGAGAAGTACAGCTCTATTTAACGTATAAGGGATAGATATATGACAAAAAGTCATAGGACCAAAGTTGTAGACTTCTCCAAAATGAAGGGCGATTGTGCTTTCTGATTTGTGATAAGACTTACCGATTAGCCACCAATTATCCCGAAACGAAGGTGTGCATCGTCGTTAAAATTGCATCCATATTTCGATATTTCCGGGGCGAAAAGTTATACATTTGCATAGCTTGGAATATTTCCTCAAAGGAAAGAGTGTCAAGCTTTCGGGATTAGCACTCGCATACATACGGTGTAATTAAGGAAGAAAATAATTCAGTAAAGAAAGTTGAAATTAATAGAAAATGGATTAAAAACTGAGGACAGCCGGATGACGACAAATATGTAAATACCAAGTGAATGTAGTGGAAAATCAAATGCCCCTCAATAAATTATGCTGGTGTGAGTTGTGGATATAAGAAAGAAGTAACAGAGCAGACATTTAGGCGCAGGCATTCTTAGGTCAACAGATAAGAATATGACTAGTGGTGTTATTACATAAGCTATTCGAGGACGGTTATAAACTCCAACGATATTCCGCCAATATCCCGCAGAATGGCCGATTGACGCCTCTCTTGCCTTCTACCCAAGGAACAACCACGAATTTAAAGGCATGATGAGGAAAATGGCAATACGTTACTTCCCTCCTGGCAAGCAGTCAGAGACGTTGCCATGGTAACCTGTAGGTTCGTTGTCGGTCTGTCGGTCACTCAATGCAGAGCATGATACCCGCAGAAAATAGTAAATTTCTCCGTCATTTGAATTGTAAGGTAAATTATGAACACAACGAAAGTAGTTTATAATGAAGGGAAGTTTCGCATACGGTCCACGGAGTTTACAGGAAATCAATGGTATAAGAGAAAATGGATGAAAACTGTTCTGGTTTTCCTATAAACCCCCCGTCTAATCAAAGATTTAAAAATGATATGCATATCGAAACCTTCCTCGGGGTGAGTATACTCTAAATATGAAGTTTGGTTGAGATCTATCCAGGCGTTTTGCTGTGATGGTCGAACAGACAAACAGACACGAAAAATAAAAACAGCGGATTCTGTCTTGAGTTGGCCTAAAACGAACAAATATCTGAAAAATGGTCAAAACACACGAAATTACAGATAGCGGACCTCCTACAACTTTATTTATATAGATGAAGCCATTTCATCCCTCCCTTCCCACTATGTTCCACCATTTCCGGTCTAATTTAATCTATTTTTGCTTCTTTATGACAATGGAGTTTATTTACCATCGTTTCCACATCATCAAGCGCAATTTCACCAACATCATTGTTATCTTGACCTCCTGCTTTATTACACCTCTACGTTCGTTTCCATTAACCTAGCTAAGCTATTCTCCCTCAATCGCCTCACATGACTCCACCAATGAGGCGGGTTTGTGAGCACAGCTTCATTCATTGAGTTTATTCTTAGCACCGTTTATCTCCTCATTCTGAGTACTCTGTTGCCATTTTCCCCCCTATATCTCGTCCTCGTTATCTCCATATCTATTACTTTATACATAATAATTATGTTGTTGTTACGTCTCGGATGGCAAATAAACTCCATTACCGATGTGCCGGAATTTTATCCCACAAGAATTCTTTTACGTACCAGTAAATTTATCGACACGAGGATGACTTATCTGAGCACCTTCAAATACTACCGGACTGAGCCAGAATCGAACCTGCCAATTTGGGCTCAGGGGGCCAGCGCCTCAGCCGTCTGACCCACTCAGCCTGACACTTCAAACATATGAATAAGATATCCTGAGTCCACTCAGTTTTTAATCCCACACAACAAAGTCGATCTGGCAACAGCTCATTATAAAGATACTTTCGTCTGAGAGCTCACTTCTTTCTTACATAACATGGTTGATCGAAACTGCGAGCGTGAGTTAGCTTTGTTTCACCTCTTTTTGATTTCACTTACTATTCTACCATCCTGAGAGAATGGACATCCTAAGTACTTGAAATTATCCTCCTGTTCCAGTTTTAAATTTCTTACTTACATTCAATCCTCTTAGGTTTATTTTGAACTCAGAAGTCATGCAATACTCACTGCACCTCTTGTCAAACTCCATGATATTAGTTTCCAAGCTTACAGCAGAGTCTGCCATTAGGACGAAGTCGTCGGCATAGGCCAAGCTACTAATTGCAGTTCCACCTAACTAAATCCTTCCCTGCCACTGTATCCCTCTCATTAAATGATCTTTGTAAACTATGAACAATAAAGATTCTTAGCACCATTTATCTCATTCTGAGTACTCGTGTATCTACTTTGAACTAGAAACTCATTTTGCCACCAATTCTCACTGTAGTCCAACTGTCTACTTAGATCGCCTGTAATAACCTATCAATGATCTGATATTCCCTCCGTATGGTCAATATTTGTTCCCTGGAAGCGTTTAAACGGGTGACGGTGTGGGAGGGGGGTGGAATTCCCCAGCTAATAAAATTATTTCCCAGGCAGATGATGGCAATAATTTATCCGTTCCAGAGAAAGTAATCCTCCCCACCCCCAACCCCCCACCCTCCCTTGTCATAATATTTCCCTATGTGCACATGGCCCTGAGGTTCACTCAGCTTACACTAAAAATGAGTCCTAGGATCTTTCTGGGGACAAAAGCCTCCAATTATGACTATTTTCAAGTAGTACCGTGTTTAGCCGAAGAATACAAATTTAATTCATTAATTGATCAAGTTAATTGTAACTGTGTTTTAGTCCACCTCTGTGGTGTAGTGGTTATTGTGATTAGCTGACAACCCCGGAGGCCCGCATTCGATTAACGGCTCTGACACGAAGTTTGAGAAGTGGTACGACGTTTGGATCGGCGTCCACTCAGCCTCGGTAGGTTAACTAAGTAGGTATACAGGGAGTTCCATCCCCACCTCAGCCATCCTCGAAGTTGTTTTGCGTGTTTTTCCCCTTCTCTCCCAGCCAAATGCCGAAATGGCACCTAACTTAAGGCCACGGCAGCTTCCTTCCTCTGCCTTGTCTATCCTTTCCAATCCTCCCATCCTTCTACAAGGCCTCCTGTTCAGTATAACCGGTGAGGCCCACTGGGCGTGTTACTGGTTCTCCTTAACAGTTGTATCCCCCAGGAAACTGCTCTTGAGGCGGTAGAGGTGGGATCCCTTGCTGAGTCCGAGGGAAAAACCAACCCTGGAGGGTAAACCGATTAATAAAGAAAAAAAGAAAGTCTTTGTTTTAAAGTGCTTGATAGGCCTAAATATACGGTAGCGTAAATAACAGTTGTTCCAGTGTATACATACTATTTTGTTAATCATTCCTAAAATGCTTCATACTTCCAATTTTGTCCTAGTATTGTAGATTTAGCCGAGTCTCCCTTGCATAAGAATAAAATCCAAACCTGCATACATGTTTTTAAAATCACGAGAACAAGTTTTATGTTGATGAAATCGTGGCCGTACGGAATTAACCCACTACTATAAAATTCTCATCTCTGGTAGCAGTGTGGAATACTGAACATATTCAGAAGGAATGTACTTATTTTGAAGTGGTTTGTCCTCTTCAGGATGTAAATCGGCTGACTCAAAGCGCAAGGGCTAAAAAAATACACACAATCTCTTCGAAAACTCAACCATCGCGTTCATAAATGGCATCCCTACAATGGTAGAGAGAACTTGTTGAGCAGGCTGTGGTAACTCTCTGCACTTGTCCTTCCACTCGTGACAAAAAGCGATTATACTGTCGTCCAAAATATGTCTACACACTCGACTTGAGTGCAGTAGCCATGTTAGTCTCCCTTATTCAAAACTTTATACCTATCCATGTCATTCAGTGGCTTCACAACAGACCGGCCGGATCCACCCACTCAGCGCAGGCTTTGTAGAGCACGGATTAGTACCAGAGCCTTTCTTTCAACAGGAATTTTGTTTATTTGTTATCTCATGTTCGTACAGCATAGAGTCGTAATATCTGATTGTAATAGTTTGTCGAGTTATCTAGTGATCTCGAGATCTTTTCCACCTGGTGATTGTGTCGCCAGGATGCAGGATAAAGAAGCCACAACCTTACTTGTAAACAAATATGACATGACGAGGGGAGACCTGAACCTTCACCTTACAATAGAATAAAGTGGTTTCAATACAAGGCATCATGTTATGGTTTATGAATAATTGTTAAATTGCTTGAGAAAGATGGGAGATTGTCCTTACATGTTTTGAGTCTACCTTGAGAAACGTAAGTTTAGTGGATCGGTATAGAAATATAGGGAAAAATACTGAAATGATAGGTTTGGAAGCCTATAAGTGCGAATCTATTTTTAGTGGTGTGAAAGATAAGATTTGGTGGCCCTAACTTCATCAAACATTCTTTGCACTCACATCAATCCTCACCGTACATCAATGATCTGCATTTCGGGCTGTCACCCAGATATCAGATTCCCTATCAATTATTTACCGAGGTTTTCTTAAACATATTCAAGGAACTTGGAAATTTATAGAACATTCCCTTCATAATGTATTCCAATTTCTTACTCCTCGTATTATAAATGAATATTTGGCCCAGTCTGTCCTATTAAAAACTTTACCTTCATACTGTGATCGTTCCTGCTTTTAAAAGCTCCACTCAAGCTTATTCTTCCACTAATGTCATTCCACGCCACCTCACCACTGACAGCTCGTCTTCTTACTCCGAAGTCTTCCCAGCCCAAAGTTTGCAACATTTTTGTAACACTACTCCGTGTCGGAAATCACCCAGAATAAACCGTGCTGCTTTACATTTGATCTTTTCCAGTTCCCGAATCCTGGTGAGGGTCCGATACACTAGAACTATACTCTAACTGGGGTCTTACCATAGACTTAAACGCCCTCTGCTTTACATCCTTACTACAACCCATAAATGTTCTCGTAACCATTGTCTCTGCTACACGGAAAAGAATAAAATCATGGATATATATTTGGGCTTGGAAGACGAGAGAACGAGTAAAGGTTCTATTGATGTTCCCCTCTTAGTAGCCTCTTACTACATGCAAGGGGTACATATAATGCATCCTTTGATTCTACCCACAAGGGAGATAATGATTTGCTATAAAACGAAATAAAAATGAATATCTCCACAAAAGAACGGCGAGAGTCATGAAATGTGGGAAAATGACAAACGGACCCCGTAAATTTTATTATTATTATTATTAGCTTTCCCGTGGTGTAGGGGTAGCATGCCTGACTCTAGCCCGGAGGCCCCGGGTTCGATTCCCGGCCAGGTCAGGGATTTTTCTCTCGACCTGAGGGCTGGTTCGAGGTCCACTCAGCCTACGCGATTAGGATTGAGGAGCTATCTAACGGTGAGATAGCGGCCCCGATCTTGAAATCCCAGAATAACGGCCGAGAGGATGCGTTGTGCTGACCACACGGCCCCTCGTAATCTGCAGGCCTTCGGGCTGAGCAGCGTTCGCTGGGCAGGCCAAGGCCCTTTCACGGGCGTTAAGTGCCGTGGGGGTTTGGATTATTATTATTATTATTATTATTATTATTATTATTATTATTTTATCTGGCCCTGTAGTGTAGAGGCAGCGGCCTTAATCCAAGGCCCTGAGTTTGCTTTCTGGCCAGGTCAATGATTTTAATTCTAGACTGAGGAGTAGAACAGGGTTACTTGAAATGGGATCTTCTGAAGCTTTTAGTTACAGGAAGAAAACGCACAGTGAGAAGATGGCGCTACTAACCTAGTATACTGGTTGTCATGGTTACAATATTGTCGGGAGACTGATGACGCCAATTACAAATAGACCCCAGCTGAAAACATATACGTGTTACAAGTAAATTTACTGTTACTGTGCAAATAGGGATGGTCTAGCCAAGATGGTAAAGGAGTGCTTGGTTCTCCTGGAAGGACGTGGATTCGATTTCCTGTCACTGTATGTGTGTGGGTTTGTTCAACATCTGCCCCTGAACCACTCGAGCAATTTTAAAAATCTTGGATCACATATTTCTTACTTACTAAACAAACAAAAAACCGTGCGAGTAAGACATCCCTTAACACCCAAAGGGTAGTGGTGGGGAGGGGTTGACGTATAAAGATAACAGAAAATAGTGCCGAAAACATTATTTTCTGGGATTGACATTCTGGATGACTTTAGGTCCAATTTCATCCCCACGAGGCAGGGCGGGTGGGAAGAAGGCAGGGGGAGGTAGAAGGGGTGAAGAGAAGATGTCAAAAATGACCGAGATCATGGAAGTACAGTATGTGTGTATTCTCCAACAGAGCTCTCAATCAAACTTGACACACATATGACTTACTATCTGAAACACAGTCGGGGTAAGACACCCCTAGCACTCCTAGAGGTGGGGGTCGAGAATCAATCAATCAATCAATCAATCAATCAATCAATCAATCAATCAATCAATCAATCAATCAATCAATCAATCAATCAATCAATCAATCAATCAATCAATCAATCAATCAATCAATCAGTCAATACTGATCTGCATTTAGGGCAGTCGCCCAGGTGGCAGATTCCCTATCTGTTGCTTTCCTAGCCGTTTCCTAAATGATTTCAAAGAAATTGGAAATTTATTGAACATCTCCCTTGGTAAGTTATTCCAATCCCTAACTCCCCTTCCTATAAATGAATATTTGCCCCAGTTTGCCCTCTTGAATTCCAACTTTATCATCATATTGTGATCTTTCCTACTTTTATAAACGCCATTCAAACTTATTCGTCTACTAATGTCATTCCACGCCATCTCTCCGCTAACAGCTCGGAACATACCACTTAGTCGAGCAGCTCTTCTTCTTTCTCTCAATTCTTCCCAATCCAAACTTTGCAACCTTTTTTTTTAACACTACTCTTTTGTCGGAAATCACCCAGAACAAATCGAGCTGCTTTTCTTTGGATTTTTTCCAGTTCTTGAATCAGGTAATCCTGGTGAGGGTCCCATACACTGGAACCATACTCTAGTTGGGGTCTTACCAGAGACTTATATGCCCTCTCCTTTACATCCTTACTATAACCCCTAAACACCCTCATAACCATGTGCAGAGATCTGTACCCTTTATTTACAATCATATTTAGTGATTACCCCAATGAAGATCTTTCCTTATATTAACACCTAGATACTTACAAAGATCCCCAAAAGGAACTTTCACCCCATCAACGCAGTAATTAAAACTGAGAGGACTTTTCCTATTTGTGAAACTCACAACCTGACTTTTAACCCCGTTTATCAACATACCATTGCCTGCTGTCATGGCATGGAAAAAAAATCGAAGAGGACCAATATTGGCGTCAAATTGATAGTTTTCGGGGACGCAGAGATGAGCAGTGATACACCGGATGCCACTTAATTCGAAGTTCAGCCGCCCATCGGCAGTGGGGTGAGAAAGGATGAGAAAGAAAATGTCCAAAATGACCAAAATTAGAGTTGAATTCACAGGCTAGGCAGGTTGATGACAGTCCCAAAGAGGTTGGAATCATGTACATCATATCTTTGACGCAATGCGTAAATACACACAGTTATCCCTTATTTTTATTACTTACTAGGCGAGTCGACCGAGGGGTTAGGGTCGCCCAGCTGTGAGCTTCCATCCGGGAGTTAGTGGGTTCTAACCCCACTGTCGGTAACACTGACGATGGTTTTCCGCGGTTTCCCATTTTCAAACGAGGAGAATGCTGAGGTTGTACCATAATTAAGACTGCGGCGGATTCCTTCCCACTCCTAGGACGTTCCTATCCTATCGTCGGCATAAGACCTAGGCTATCGGTGTCGGTGCGACGTAAAGCAAATAGTAAAAACAAAGTAGCCTATTTTTATTATCTATTTGTAAGGATCAAATAATTACCAGACAATTCGGCTGCCACAAGGACAAAGTAACTAACAAAATAACCTAAAAATAAAATAAACATATAACAATACCGCTAACTCTAAAACTACATCACAATAAAGAAATCTAAGAAAATTCACCTCTCACATAATTAACAGGTAATACAAATCTTAATAGTACGGTAATACTCCCCAAGGTTATTTGCGTTATATTAGTTTTTGCGCACAAAACTGTAGCTCATTCTCAACAATGCGTTCGCCCGAAAGTCCTGATTATCGACGTAATATGCACCAAGACTAACTACAATACCATAGACATTAACCAACCTACCGAAACTGCCCATAATGGCGGGAATTGGAGTGCTAGCTTGTGTTTGTTTTGATTATTGGAATTCGTGTTGTTACCAAATAAATATGTGCGGGAATTTAAATATTATTAATCGAAAATTATCTATAATCTTAAAAAGGCTGTATAGCCACTTTCAGTGCCATAAGAATATGTTTGTTCTTAAAAAGCTTATGTATTCGAACAATTCCGGTGGTGATAATGATAAGGTTATTGTCCTCATGTTCTTCTCAGAACCTGTTTTCTTTATATCAGGGCCTCTCAAACGCCCAAAATCTCACTCATGCAAATCGAGGCGCAAGAGCTCCGTGCACTGTGCATCGGTTCCACTCGTTTCTGGGCTATTCGGCTAAGCTCGGCTCAATTCGGCTCGGATTTGGAGCGCTACGAAGCAAGTGAGGAAGAGGGAGACAGGGGGAGCGAGCGAGACAGACGTGAGGAAAGAGAGAGACAGCGCTATTGCTCCAAATCGAGGAGTGGGGGTGTGCTTTCTGGTCAACCAAGCGAAGTCGTCTTTCGCACTATGCACAGTGCATGCACCCTGAGAGGCCCTGTTTTATATTTTCAGTCGCATGTGCAGTATTTTTACAGTTCAATCAGATAGGTGGTATGTACTGCGTACCTGGATGCAGGTCCAAGTCTCGGGCAGAACAAAAGCTTCAGTGTAAGGTAAAGGTAAGATAAATTGGTTAGGTGCATTCATAAGGAAAACATCGAACCAAGAATTACTAGTGTTGTGTGGATTAATCATTTTTATATTAAATTTATTGTTATGGACGATATTAAACCCATAAAAGGTGTTGATTCAGTTCGGGTGCTACGCAAACTTCCGAAATTACCTAATTATGCGTATCCTTGCATTTTTCCCAATCAGCCAACGTACCGAATTAAAAAATAAAATCAGTCTCTGAGAATTCCAAAAAATCGTGACCTAGAGTTACGACTGAGATATGAAGATCATTTTAAACTGGTACAAGAATCATGCAATTGAATAATTTTCAGTGTTTTACAACAGAGGTACGAAAACGAAACTTAACCCCCTTCCTCGTGAGTTGAAATGAGGATTACCTACTTTTTTAATAAATTACAAGAAAATGGTATGCCATGAGTTTTAAGGTGATTAGTGCATTAGGTGTTCAAGAGTATCGTACAAATGTCAGTGTAACTACTCAGCAATTCAGGTGGATTTTGGAGAGTTGAAATTTTGTTCCAGAAATGTGTTTGTTTGCATGTTTTACATAATGGGCTGTGGTTAATCATGATGTTGCATGGTATTTCACGTAAAGTAGTGTTATTCATTAACATCTATTTATCTTCTTTTCTGTCCGGAGTTTCCTATGTGAAATATTTTTATAGTGTGTGTGTTGTGTGTCTGTTTCAAACTGACGTTGATAAAATAGTTCTTCCTTCGTTATTTGCCCACTGAAATTAAAATTAGATTTAAAATAGAATTACGTAACAACGTTTCTTCTGGTTCATAATAAATTATTCATATTTTGATTTAATGTGTTGCGTTTCATGACGGTCGACTTGTGACGTTTTCTTTAGGTGACTCAGAAAAAACACGTTCAATCTTCCCCTTAACCTCTCATGTCGCCCACCGACGTCCGCCACTTTTTTCTGGGTTACGGTCTGATGTAATTGTAGTTGGTCTTGTATGCACCAAAGCACGTGAATATTAATTCCATAAAGGTGAGTAACCTATGCTTCAGCACCGAAATAAATCGACGTTTGATACGAGTTTTTGCGTAATCGGAATTTTGAAACGATAACGTGCTAAACTAAATTAAACTTTTCAACGTTTTTCTAAGTTCTTTCCTCAATAGCATTTTCGCAAAATAATTTGTATCAGGTTATATTAAGATTCTGTAATATTTTGAAAATAATAATGTTATTTGCTTTACGTCCCACGAACTTCTTTTACGGTTTTCGGAGACGCCGAGGTGCCGGAATTTAGTCCCGCAGGAGTTCTTTTACGTGCCAGTAAATCTACCGACACGAGGCTGACGTATTTGTGCACCTTGAAATACCACCAGACTGCGCCAGGATCGAACCTGCCAAGTTGGGGTCAGCAGGCCAGGGCCTCAATCGTCTAAGCCACTCAGCCCGGCTGTAATATTTTAACCGACCTATGCCGATCTTTGAAATTTTAAAATGTTGTTGTTGTTGTTGTTGTTGTTGTTGTTGTTGTTGTTGTTGTTGTTTGGGTCATCGATCGATAGACTGGTTTGACGCAGATCTTCATATCACCCTATCTTGTGCTAACCTTTTCATTTCTACTTAACTACTACATCCTACATCCAACATCTACTCTAATCTATTTTTTTATATTCATGACTTGGTCTACCCATGTCGATCTTACCGCCTACAGTTCCCTCGAAAATTTTCTGGACACAAATCCTGGGTGACCCTTCTTCTGGTAAAATTTCGTCAAACCGTTCTCTTCTCACCAATTAAAATCAGAATCTCTTCATTCGTGATTCGATCTATCCATCTCACCTACAACATCCTTCTGTAGCACCACATTTCAAAAGCTTCCATTCTCTTTCTGAGCTAGTTAGTGTTCATGTTTCACTTCAGCACAATGACGCAATCCAGAAGAAATTCTTTAAAAAATGTTTTTCTAATTCTTAAAGAAACCAAACACACATAAGGGTGAGTTCACCTCAAGTTACCAGACTAGCCGTTAGTTTAGAACCTTTTCTTTCATACCTTACTTGCGTGAGTGGTTGGGGGTTTCAAATGTGAAGACTGTTTTCCTTGAAAAACGTTCCGAAGATATTAGGTTTGCGACCAATGTTTATAGGAGCATTTGTTTCTTCGTTTGTTGCTTGTTGCCTCCTATGTAAATATTGGAACCTTTTTCTAGGACACTCGGTATAGACTACCGAGTGTTTCAAAATTCAGTACTCTCTAGGGAGAATATAACACACCGAAAAAACGTCTTTTGGTAAATAACCAAGGATCTTAAACGTTGATTGACAATATCAGAAACTGGAATGAAATAATATAAATGCATTATGACTCTTCATTTTTCAAACCGACCTCTAGCCTATCACATATTTCGTTTAAACATGCCGTAACATCAGAAAGCAAGGTTGCCAAGTTTCCCATATTATATGAGATTTCCCTTATTTGAAGGTCTGAAACACTGTCCCGTTTTAACAGCATACGGGATGCCTTTTCCCATATTGAAACAACTCATTTCTGCCGTGGTTCGCCACTCCTCTACCTTTCCTGAAATACTGAGAATTAAGTACCAAATAAAACCACAAGTCTACGCTCTAAGAGCCACACGTCAAGTTGAGATTAAGGACACAATGAGGTCGAGAATCTCAATCAAATCAACAGCTGCCGCTCTATCCGCGAGACTCAGGCTCAGGAAGGGGGGCGGGGGGCGGAGGATTAAAGGGGATAGACAAGGAAGAGCAATGGAAGCGACCGTGGCCTTAAGTTAGGTACCACCCCAGCATTTGCCTGGAGCAGAAGTTGGAAACAACGGAAAACCACTTCGAGGATGACCGAGGTGGGAATCGAACCCCCCTCCACTCAGTTGACCTCCCTAGGCAGAGTGGACCCCATTTCAGCCCTCGTACCACTTTTTAAATTTCGTGACAGAGCCGGGAATCGAACCCGAGCCTCTCTGGGTAGCAGATAATCACACTAACCACTACACCACAGAGGCGGCTATTATCATTATTATCAGACATCTTCAAGGCTGCCGAATCCACCATCTTCCGAATGCAAGCGCAGAAATAATTCACATTAGTTGCAAGTTAATCCTTAATTTAATGTTCCTTATAGTTGCTGCAGTTCAATCAAATATTCCTCACATTCAAGCCAGATATAAATAATCTGAATCTTTAAAATAATAGAGTACTCAAACTGAAAACTAACCTACGCCACTGCCAGGACATCACTTTTAATTGTCTGAGAAACATTGATTTAGTGGATGGATGAGCAGGCAAACTCCCTTTTAGCTTTTTGTGTGATAGTAGCAGTTGTCAGATGTTTACTGCGGCGTGAAATGTCACAGTGATAATGCGCTCTCACGCAAACAGCCGGCCGACTCCCCCTCTTCAGTGGTTACATCTCCCGGCTGGAGTGGCTCTCATTACACAGTGACATAATGTATCTTGTTATGTTCGATCGTTTTAACTCGGTTACTTGCGCTTCGACTCTCCCCTTTGTTGGTGTGGGAGGGATTGCGGCACAGGAAACTGCTACCTCTCTTCTTGTAATTGAGAGGCCAACAGAAGGAAGGAAGGAAGGAATGAATCTTTCTGTGGCTGTCACAATGACATGCCTAACGAGGCCATGTATGGCCCTTAACATTGTGTTCTGTGGAGAGGGATCTCCCTATATCCCGAGACATGTTAACTCAACTCCGAAAAGATGATATTTGTATATACTGGTAACCAGCTCACAGCCGAAGTATTGCAAAGTTTGGCACTTCTTAAGACTACGCAGCAGTAGGTAGAATACTGATTTATGAACATTTTTATTGACGATTATGATGGATACATTGGCGATGAAGAAAACAAGTCGCACATGTCACAATGCTCTTTTTATCCGTTATTATCCTTAAGGTCCGCCTCTGTGGTGTAGTGGTTAGTGTGATTAGCTGCCACCTCCGGAGGCCCGGGTTCGATTCCCGGCTATGCTACGAAATTTGAAACATGGTACGAGGGCTGGAACGGGGTCCAGTCAGCCTCGGGATGTCAGCTGATTAGAGGTGGGTTCGATTCCCACCTCATCCATCCTGAAAGTGGTTTTCCGTGGTTTCTCACTTCTTCTCCAGGCAAATGCCGGGTTGGTGCCTAACCTAAGGCTGCGGCCGCTTCCTTCCCTCTTCCTTGTCTATCCCTTCCAATCTTTCACCCCCCCCCCCAAGACCCCTGTTCTGCATAGCAGGTGAGGCCGCCTGGGCGAGGTACTGGTCATTCTCCCCAGTTGTATCCCCCGACCCAATCTCTCACGCTCCACGACACTGCCCTTGAGGCGGTAGAGGTTGCATCCCTCGCTGAGTCCGAGGGAAAAACCAACCCTGGAGGGTAAACAGATTAAGAAGAAGATTATCCTTAGGAATGGTCACGCCTCCCAGCCACATATTGATATGCGTTCCATCAGAACAATGTTCGTTGTGTTCATTTTCCTATGCAAATGTGTAAAGGAAAACGAAGCATAAATGCAGTATAGGCCTACTGTAGAATTGCGTAAATATGTCACGCAAACATACATTCCTAGAGGACGGTGCTGTAAGATTCATTTTTCTTTCCACATCAACATAGACAAGTGAACACAATAAAAATTGTTTTGATGGACTACATATAGAACAACAATGGATAGGAAGAGCATTTTGACATACGTTCAAAGACAACACGTGTCATTTCGAATATTACTTGGACGGAATCTGTAGCGTAACGGTTAGTGTTATTAGCTGCCGTCCTCGGAGGTCCGGGTTTGATTCCCGATACTGGCAGAAATTTAAGAATGGCAGGAGGGCTGGTATGGGGTTGAAATGGTACATGCAGCTCACCTCAATTGCGGGTGTGCCTAAAAAGAACTGCAGCACTTCGGGATGAAGACATGAGTTTACTTACTTGGACGGAACTCGGAAACACTGGTAATGATAATTTTATGAAAATGTATGAAATTTCTCAGCCTGTTTCCAGTCATTCGTCCGGGTCAGGAATGGAATGAATGAAGCAGCGAGGACAGGAATGCGGCGACTGCCGAAGTCTGTCGCACTTCTCTGGGGCAATGGTTAATGACTGACAGATGAAATGAAATGCTATTGGAGAGTGTTGCTGGAATGAAAGAAGGCAAGGAAAACCGGATTATCCGGAGTTAAACCTGTCCCGCCTCCGCTTTGTCCAGCACAAATCTCACATGGATTGACTGGTATTTGAACCACGGAACTCAGCGGTTACAGGCCGGTGCACTGCTACCTGACCCACGGTGGCTCTAATGGCATGGATAATATCTGAAAATAATATGAAAATTGGTTCCACATTAGGAGTTGGTAAAATGTTTGCAATGCGGAATGTGCGCAGTTGTTTATTATTTTTCTTTTGATTAATTGATTATTACATTCCTGACACTGCCTGCTTGAAGTACCTCCGAGGTTGATGACACAGCCTTGAGCACACATGCAGAAGGCGTACATAATACAGTGCTGAAAATATCCTTCAGTAATGATGATGCTCCGTCAAATTGATGATTCAAGCGGAAAACCCACTTGGAAAAGCCTACTTGGTGGGATTTCAAATACATTACTTCACCCATATACTCAGAAAGTAAATTAAAATTCGTGCAATAGCCAGTTGGGGGCTGCCGGACCGAGGCGGTAAAGGGGTGCTCGGTTTACCTGGAAGGCCGTGAGTTCGATTCCCCGTCAAGAAGTCAAAAAATTAAGTAACTAAATGTCCACTCTCGGAAGTGCACATGGCCCTGAGATTCAATGGAGATGGAATTTAATTCCATGCATCCACACTTTGATTTTTAAAATGTCAAATTGTATAGGGAATAGTTTTAGGTCTTTTTGTGTACAGGAATTTTAATTTGACTAGCTGATGAAATGTCGTACGGCTTTTATCGCCGGGATATCCCAGGAAGGGTTCGGCTCGACAGATGAAGGTCTTTCTATTTGACTCCCGTAGGCGACCTGCGCGTCGCGATGAGGATTAAATGATGATGAAGACAACACATACACCCAGCCCCCGACCCGGCCAGGAATCGAACCCGAGACCCTGTGAACCGAAGGCCAGTACGCTGACCGTTCAGCCAACGAGTCGGACGACTAGCTGATGAAGGGAATGTATATAGATTCCCGAAACATGTACTAGACTTATGTAAATAAATATAAATAATTAATATTTAGTATTGACTAGGCGGACCATCCACCTACATATTTGTTGTGATCAAGTCAATACGGATCAGGTGCCGGCCACAATGGTCAAGATTATTAATATTCACTCAGCCTACACAAGAAATGAGTAGGGCTACAGGTTAATTCCTGGGAGCAAAGGCGGCCGGGCGTAGAGCTACCCACTCTACCCCATCAAGTACCAAGGTGACGGATAGTGGATTCCTTTACCTTCCACCCCTCCAAGGGTCTTCATGGCCTGTACGGAGATGACTTTGCTTCTTGCTACAGCCAGTTGCAGTAATTACACCATAATATTAAAAAAGTAGCTACCTGGGCAAACCAATAGTGAGAGTATTGTCTTCATTCAGGATGGCATGGATGTCATGTGTCTTTTCCTTTCTTTTGTTAGTGATGTAACGTCGCACTAACACGTTGAATGTTTTCGGCTATACGAGGACAGGTAAGAGCTAGGGTTGGGAAGAGAGAGACCATGGTCTTAATTAAGCTAAGGCCCTAGCACTTACTTGATGTGCAAATGGGGAAACCACGGAAAATCATCTCCAGGGATGCCGACGGTGGGATTCAAACCCACCATCTCCCGAATGCACGTCCACAGCTACGCAACCCTAATCGCCCGGCCAACTCACTCGGTTAATACGTCATTAGTTAGTTCTTTTGAATTTATACGTTTAAAAGAGACGAATGTCCGCTTCAGTAGTGCAGTGGTTAGTGCAATTAACTGTCAGTCCCGGAGGACCTGGTTCGATTCCCGGCTCCGCCGCATATTTTTTGAAAAGTGATACGAGGGCTGGAACTAGGTCCACTCAGCCTCGAGAGGTCAACTGTGTAGAGGGGGTTCGATTCTCACCCCAGCCATCCCAGAAGTGGTTTCCCACTTCTCCGCCAGGAAAATGCCGGGATGGTAACTAAGTTAAGGCTACGGCCTCTTCCTTGTCTATGTGATGTTTGGAACATCACTGTATATTTTTAATTATTGAACTATATATTTAATTGATAAGATGTATATATTTAATCACTGAAAGGTCGTGTTTAAATTAATATGTGTATATATATATATAGGGTTTTTATCATCCATTTCAATCATCATTTCATTTCTTTGTATCGCGGCTATAACGTATTCTGAACGAACAAATTATTGGGTAAAGTATTTCAACATCACGCATATTTATAACTTGCAGTAAATTTTCCAATAGCCGTTGTGAGGTGACCAGAGTCAGCAGGCTAATTTCAGCCCAGTTCCAGGAAAAGTACGTCATCGAGGTTACGAGAGATATTACCCTCTCCACCTCATGAAAAGACAGTTGATACATTATTAACACCCACTTTTCAAACTCAGCTTCGAGACGCTTTATTTCAGCGGGAAAGTTCAGCCTATGTGAATGAACGTAATGAAGCAACGTGATGGATGCACAGCTATACAAGGGAGAAGGGATGAGACCTCGAATCTTACTGGACCATGTGATATGGCTGATGGAAGGAGACTTGTGAACCGATATATACCACCGACAAGGGCTGGAGAGGACACTAACATTCTCATTCAGACTCACATTCGGAGATTCGGACATTCTGATTCTGATTCTCACGCTTGGAAGATACTCTTACTACGATTCTACGTCTACACATCGGAGAAGATTTTAACTTAGTTCACTTCGCATCTGAGTATATTCTACTCAAAAGTTACTCTCATTGGGACTTGTTATCTCAATGACGAGAGGTAGTCAACGGGAGACCGGTTCTGACTGGTATAGGGGAGGAGATCTTTTATTATGAATTTAGCTACGCTACTGTTCCGTAATACGGAAGAATACGAAGGTATTCTCTCCATGAACATAACCCGTGGTGGTTTTGCACTTAAAATTAGGACTCATTACGACTTTATGTAAGGAGTACAATAGGAAGTGTTAAAGACAGGAAATGTGGATGTAGGAATGGAATCCAACAACAGATGAGGCAGCCTGTACGAGAGATCCACCCATCTTCAGCTTCAAGACAACAGAGTCTACATTTGGTGAGCTTATGGCATAAGTTACTGCAAGTCTTCGCGCAACAGTTCATTTTCTTAAAGTTAATTTCATTCACTTTTTCTTTTGCTTCCGTAAGTTCAGATTTCGTTAATACGCCGTTACGTCACGTTTTTCATCTCAATAAATAGCTATTTTAATTTGTATTTTATGAAATGATTATTAATGATCCTTAAATTCCAAGTTAGTGTACTTAATGATTTGTGTTCCGTTCACCCCACCCCTGGGAGTTTTTTGAGTCTCATTACTTATTTTTATTTATTATTATTATTATTATTATTATTATTATTATTATTATTAATTATCTACTTTTGTTTTCAAGCCATAAGCTTGAAGACTGGCGCCCTTGGGATACTGTTTCTGGAGAAACAATGACATATCATTTATTTATTTCAATATTAAGGTGACCCGCCACGTTATAAATTTGTCATACATCTGTGGGCAAAGTGGGTACGTCACATATTGTCGCAACAACTGAGGGGCTCGTAAATCATTAAGTACTGGTATAGAAGGATAAAATCAGTAGTTTGGGGGTAACTGTTGTGTATCCACAGTATATTTTTCTTGTGCGTTTGATTTTGGGGGTAACATGGCTGAGCAAGAGGAGAAAGACATGACGCTGCGTAGTGGACACGTGCTGAAGGGTAGTACTTTAGGTAATTCTAAGGAAGAGTTAGATAAATTTGTAGAGGAAGAAACTGATATTAGAAGCGAAGATAGCGAAGGGAATAAGAGTAGGAATGACGAAGTTACGTTAGATTCAGACGATAGTACGATGGGGGGCGAGACGGAGGTTAGTCCTAACAGTGAGAGTAATAATAATCAGTTACTTGAAATGATGCAGTTAATGTTAAGTAAGATAGAGGATAGTAAATCTGAAATAAAAAATGAAATGGAACAAAATAAATCCGAAATAAAAAAGGAATTGGAACAAATTAAAACAGATGTAGAACAAACTAAATCAGAAATTAAAAATGAAGTAGAACAAACTAAATCAGAAATTAAAAATGAAGTAGAACAAACTAAACGAGAATTAAGTAAGGCATTGAATGAACACAAGGTCGAAGCTAATAAAAGGATGGACGAACATAGCAAACAGTTACAAGAATTATTTAAGCAAAATGAAAGATTTAACAAGCAGATAGAGGAACAGAAAGAGACAACTAAGCAAAACAAACAAGAGGTAGAAAAGAAATTTGTAGAGCAGAGGAGTGAGTTGTTGGGATTAATGGAAAAAGAAAGCAACAACACTAGACAGGAGTTAGAGACACAGGTGACAAGTATTAAAAATAAAGTTGAGATCCAAAAGGAAGAAATAAAAGAATTTAAAGATCAGGTACAAAACAAGATCGATACCGTTAAGTGTATAATAGAAGACAACACTAGGGAACAAAGAGAAAAGTTTGCGATAGTAGAAGGCAATACAGTGGAAATTAAGACATTGAAAGAAAAACAGAACACTGTAGTGAATGAAAGTGAAAGAAGAGATAAAGATGTAGATAACCGCATAGCGATGGCAGAAGCACGCATACGACGAGAAGTAAGAGAAAGGCAAGTTAACACTGAGAAGCAAAGTCATGGAGGGATTTACAGTAAGGAAATTGAATTAGCGAAGTTCAATGGGAAACAAACTAACCCACTAGAATTTCTGAAAATAGTAGAAAAACGGTTTGGGAAACGGATTGAGGAAGGGTTTATGGACTGGGAAGAGGCGATCGACATTATTGATCATGCTTTTGTGGGAGAGACGCGTTCCTGGTTTTCAGTCTATAAAAGTAACATGAAAAGTCTGAAGGAATTTAAGACGAAGTTCACAGACAAATACTGGAACGAAAACGTTCAAAGCCGTGAAAGAGAAAGGGTAGTATTTGGGAAATTCAAACATAATGAATGTGTCTCTATGACTGAGTATTTTTTGTCACATGTTATGATTTGCCAGAATTTAGACGGAATCACGGCTGATTCAGATGTAGTCAGATTACTGTTACGACATTTTCCAGACAGGGTACGCGAAGCAGCGTGTATGCAAAGTATAAAAGCTATTCAGGAAATGGAGCAGTTATTAGGGAGTTTTGATGCACTAGGAAACATTGGGCATAGAACAGGAAACTCACATAATTTTGTTCCTCATAGTGAACCAAGGGACAATAGGAGACAGCCAAACTACGAGAATCGTAATCAGTTTCAGCCAAGGCATAACAGTAGGGGTGGCGCACCTGAAAATAGATCGGGAAATGCCCAACAAGTCAGAGGACAAGTTACTAACGAGCCAAGTGTAGGTACACGATCGCAACCTTTAAACTAAATGCAGGCTGTAATGATGGGTCAGAATTCCAGCCTTACCAGGAAGTAGTTAGGAATTGTGTTATGGAACTATTGCCATATGACCTAGATGTTAAGGAAGACCTAATGTGTGAACTAGATAATAATTATTTAGATTCGGGTGATGAAGTGATTAATCCTGTGGTTCAATTAGAAGTTTGGGGGGCGTATGTTCACGCGTTAATTGATACTGGAAGTCAGAAATCATGTATTAGTTCAGAATGGTATGACTCTTTAGTTAAACAAGGTATTATGATAGAAGAGATGCCTGTTAAGTCTACATTCATTATTACAGCTGTTGGTAAGAAGTCGAAACAAATATGCAAGCAGGTTGCGGTGCCGATTTGTATAGAGGGTTTTATTTCAGTACAGGTATGTTTGGTTATTCCTCACCTTGTATTTGATCTCATCTTGGGATGTGACTGGCTGACTTTAAAATCGGCTCAGCTAGATTACGATGATGCAACGGTAAATCTGAAGTGGGATAATAAGTATGTCAAACTCGAACTGAGAAATGAAATTCAGAGGAAAACGAATGTTTGTGCTATGTGGAGTGTTATTGAGGTTTCTAGATATGAGGAGACCCAGTGAGGGGTTTAATTTATGCCAGTTGTGGTTGAAAGAGGATCAGAAGGATGCCTTATTTGAAGCTGCGAGTAACAGTAAATTAGAGGAAGTCCAGAGAGACGAATTGTTGGCAGTGTTATGTGAACACGCTGAGATTTTTTCTAAGAAACCCGGTAAAACACATGTTTATGAACATTCTTTTTCAGTGCTGGATGACAGTCCTTTCAGCGGG
Source organism: Anabrus simplex (assembly GCF_040414725.1). Taxonomy (NCBI): domain Eukaryota; kingdom Metazoa; phylum Arthropoda; class Insecta; order Orthoptera; family Tettigoniidae; genus Anabrus; species Anabrus simplex. Next base: position 362,223,973 of record NC_090269.1, on the reverse strand, counting down.
CCACGGTATGCTATCCCACACAAATATGCCAAGGCAGTTGACGATCAGATACAAGCTATGTTAGCTGATGGGATAATTGAAGTGTCTAATAGCCAGTATGTAAATTCTTTAATCGTTGTGCCTAAGAGTGATGGGAGCGTTAGAATTTGCATTGATGGGAGGGATATGAATAGACGTATTTGTACTGACCAGTTAAAATCACAGACTATTGAAGAGTTAATTCAGGGCTTTGAGGGTAAAAAATGGTTTTCATCTGTTGATTTAAGAAGTAGTTTTTGGCAGATTCCTTTGAGAGTGGAGGACAGGCCTCTGACAGCATTTAGTCATAAGTACAGCTTGTATCAGTTTCAGCGCGTTCCCTACGGGACGAAGACTATTTCTGCAGCCTTAATTAGAGCATTAAACATTGCATTAGGTGATGATACAGGTGATTTCGCCACGATTTTTATTGATGATATGGCTGGAGTTTTATATCAAGGACCTCATCGTATACATAAGAAACTAGGACCTTGTGCTTATAAATTATCTGACGGTGATTGCATTTTATTGGGTTCATTCAACATTCGAAGTTTACGTAAATATATTACGAGTCCAGTGGATTTTCCATAGTGCTGGAATATAGGTCAGTGAGCCAGGCCACGCTTATCTCTTATATAATATACACCTGTCGCAGCGTGGAGTGACTGCTCTCTGGTAGGTGGAGTTTCCCAAGTTTTGTTTTGCTTGCTACGCGATGTGTGTGTATACGATTGACACGAGTTCATTACCAAGGTTACGTCTGTTCTCTTTACGTAATGCCATGTATGGGTAATTTAGTATTTGATTTTATATAACGAGGATCATTAATATTGCAGTTTAGAATTTGTAAATTCCCCGTAGACTATATTATGTCTTCATAAAGACTTGCAATAATTTTACCCTAGGCTAAAACCACGTGAATGTGTTAGCGTGTGTGAAGTGACTGTCATACAGCAAGAACGTATAAACACTTGAAAGAGTAATACGATGCATTTTGTTTGTGTAAAGTTTGTACAGATCTAAATTGAATTGTCAAGTATTGCATACACTGGATTCATAAAATCAGCAAGAGATGACGAACATTTGAGAAAGTGAGACATCAGAAACTCGCTAAGTTGTAATACTGTGTTTTAATGGAAATTTTGAAGTGTTATATATTATTTGTTATTAAGTTGTAGGTGGAATCATCAAGTTGTAATTTTGTAAAATAGTGTTATGTTGTATATAGTAATGAATTAATGTACAGTTGTTTTGGAAATAAGTGTAACGTAAGTGGCAATGTGTGGGTGTGAGCCCTCAACGAAGTACTACTTGTTTCAGGCTCAGAGGGGCGAATGAGATGTTTGGGACATCACTGTATATTTTTAATTATTGAACTATATATTTAATTGATAAGATGTATATATTTAATCACTGATAGGTCGTGTTTAAATTAATATGTGTATATATATATAGGGTTTTTATCATCCATTTCAATCATCGTTTCATTTCTTTGTATCGCGGCTATAACGTATTCTGAACGAACAAATTATTGGGTAAAGTATTTCAACATCACGCATATTTATAACTTGCAGTAAATTTTCCAATAGCCGTTGTGAGGTGACCAGAGTCAGCAGGCTAATTTCAGCCCAGTTCCAGGGAAAGTACGTCATCGAGGTTACGAGAGATATTACCCTCTCCACCTCATGAAAAGACAGTTGATACATTATTAACACCCACTTTTCAAACTCAGCTTCGAGACGCTTTATTTCAGCGGGAAAGTTCAGCCTATGTGAATGAACGTAATGAAGCAACGTGATGGATGCACAGCTATACAAGGGAGAAGGGATGAGACCTCGAATCTTACTGGACCATGTGATATGGCTGATGGAAGGAGACTTGTGAACCGATATATACCACCGACAAGGGCTGGAGAGGACACTAACATTCTCATTCAGACTCACATTCGGAGATTCGGACATTCTGATTCTGATTCTCACGCTTGGAAGATACTCTTACTACGATTCTACGTCTACACATCGGAGAAGATTTTAACTTAGTTCACTTCGCATCTGAGTATATTCTACTCAAAAGTTACTCTCATTGGGACTTGTTATCTCAATGACGAGGGGTAGTCAACGGGAGACCGGTTCTGACTGGTATAGGGGAGGAGATCTTTTATTATGAATTTAGCTACGCTACTGTTCCGTAATACGGAAGAATACGAAGGTATTATCTCCATGAACATAACCCATGGTGGTTTTGCACTTAAAATTAGGACTCATTACGACTTTATGTAAGGAGTACAATAGGAAGTGTTAAAGACAGGAAATGTGGATGTAGGAATGGAATCCAACAACAGATGAGGCAGCCTGTACGAGAGATCCACCCATCTTCAGCTTCAAGACAACAGAGTCTACATTTGGTGAGCTTATGGCATAAGTTACTGCAAGTCTTCGCGCAACAGTTCATTTTCTTAAAGTTAATTTCATTCACTTTTTCTTTTGCTTCCGTAAGTTCAGATTTCGTTAATACGCCGTTACGTCACGTTTTTCATCTCAATAAATAGCTATTTTAATTTGTATTTTATGAAATGATTATTAATGATCCTTAAATTCCAAGTTAGTGTACTTAATGATTTGTGTTCCGTTCACCCCACCCCTGGGAGTTTTTTGAGTCTCATTACTTATTTTTATTTATTATTATTATTATTAATTAACTACTTTTGTTTTCAAGCCATAAGCTTGAAGACTGGCGCCCTTGGGATACTGTTTCTGGAGAAACAATGACATATCATTTATTTATTTCAATATTAAGGTGACCCGCCACGTTATAAATTTGTCATACATCTGTGGGCAAAGTGGGTACGTCACATCTATCCCCTCCAATCTTCCTATCCCCCACAAGGCCCCTGTTCAGCATAGGAAGTGACGCCGCCAGGGCAAGGTACTGGTCCTCCACTCCAGTCGTAACCCCCGACCTAAAGTCCCACGCTCCAAAAAACTGTCCTTGAGGCGGTAGAGGTGGGATCACTCGCTGACTCGGAGAGAAAAACCAACCCTGGAGGGAAAATAGATTAAATGAAATAAAATGAAATGGCGTATGGCCTTTAGTGCCGGAAGTGTCTGCGGACATGTTCGGCTCGCCAGATGCAGGTCTTTTGATTTGATACCCGTAGGCTACCCGTGTGTCGTGATGAGGGTGAAAATGATGATGGAGGCGACACATACACCTAGCCCCCGTGTCAGCTAAATTAAGCAATCATGTTAAAATTTCCGACCCTGGCGGGAATCGAACCAGGGACCCCTGTGACCAAAGGCCAGCACTCTAACCATTTAGCAATGGAGCCGGACAACGGATTATGAAAAAACAAAGAAAGAAAGAAAGAAAGAAAGAAAGAAAGAAAGAAAGAAAGAACGAAAGAAAGAAAGAAAGAAAGAAAGAAGACGAACTGTATTGAGGAAAATTTCGGCTACCACAAAAATCCTATCTCTGCTTCGTCAGAAGTGAGCTAGGAACTATTACGGCTGTTCCAATAACTTGATTATTAGATAATATTTATTTATTTATTTATTTATTTATTTATTTATTTATTTATTTATTTATTTATTTATTTATTTATTTATTTATTTATTTATTTATTTTACTGATGTCCGGCTTCTTGGCTGAATGTTCATAATTGAGGCTCGGGTTAAGAGAGTCATGGGTTCGAATTTACTGGGAGATAGGGAATATAATATCGCGCTGCGTCGGAGAAAGGCAAGTGCTGCAATCTGAACTTAGCTACAACGGATCGCTGATATTGTATTATTATTATTATTATTATTATTATTATTATTATTATTATTATTATTACAACAAAACTTTTTTTATCTTCCTATCTTAATCTTTTTACCCTCCAGGGTCAGTTTTTCCCTCGGACTCAGTGAGGGATCCCACATCTACCGCCTCAACGGCAGTGTACCGGAGCGCGAGACTTCGGGTCGGGGGATATAACTGGGGAGGATGACCAGTACTTCGCCCAGGCGGCCTCACCTGCTGTGCTGAACAGGGGCCTTCTGGAGGGATGGGAAGACTGGAAAGGACAGGCAAGGAAGAGGGAAAGAAGCGGCCGTGGCCTTAAATGTGGTACCATCCCGGCATTTGCCTGGAGGAGAAGTGGAAAACCACAGAAACCCACTTCGAGGATGGCTGAGATGGGAATCGAACCCACCACTACTCAGTTGACCTCCCGAGGATGAGTGTACCCGTTCCAGCCCCCGTACCACTTTTGAAATTTCGTGGCAGAGCCGAGAATCGAACTCGGGCCTCCGGAGGTGACAGCTAATGACACTAACCACTGCACCACAGAAGCGGGACTACAACAAAACTCACCGATTAAAATTAATATGAGGGTTCTACCAACATGATTCAACTTTTCTTCTTTCGAATCAGATATATAACCGAATTAAATAAATTTGTTAAAATAAATGCATTGTTATCCACTGCCATTTATAAACTGAAACTGACCAATGATTCTACACACTCATTTTACTGTTAGCGGGGAAGAGTGTAGTAAGCAATATTCCAGGTGTTCACTGCTCACTGGTAAAGTTTCTCTGAAAATAAATTACCGTATTAAACACTGTATGGTAAGCAGAGTTGGTAAGTAATTGAGTAAAAGTAATTGAATTAATTGTAATTAAAGTCTAATAACTTGGAACTTGAAAATAGATGCAATGAGTATGGTATGAACATTGGCCTTTCGAAGACTAAATTGATGTCAGTAGGTTAGAAATTCGATTGGTGACACAAAGCTGGAACAGGTACATAATTTTAAGTATTTAGGTGGTGTGTTCTCCCAGGATGGTAATATAGTAAGTGACATTGAATCAAGGTGTAGTAAAGCTAATGCAGTGAGCTCGCAGTTGCGATCAACAATATTCTGTAAGAAGGAAGTCAGCTCTTGGAAGAAACTATCTTTTCATCGGTCTGTTTTTAGACCAACTTTGCTTTACGGGAGTGAAAGCTGGGTGGACTCAGGATATCTTATTCATAAGTTAGAAATAACAGACATGAAAGTAGCGACAATTATTGCTGGTACAAACAGGTGGGAACAATGGCAGGAGGGTACTCGGAATGAGGAGATAAAGGCTAATTTAGGAATGAACTCGATGGATGAAGCTGTATGCATAAACCGGCTTCGGTGGTGGGGTCATGTGAGGCGAATGGTGGAGGATAGGTTACCTAGGAGAATAATGGACTCTGTTATGGAGGGTAAGAGAAGTAGAAGGAGACCAAGACGGCGATGGTTAGACTCAGTTTCTAACGATTTAAAGATAAGAGGTTGTTGTTGTTGTTGTTGTTGTTGTTGTTGTTGTTGTTGTTGTTGTTTGAGTCATCAGTCCATAGACTGCTCCATTGCCACCCTACCCGGTGCTAACCTTTTCATTTCTACGTAACTGTTGCATCCTACATCTGCTCTAATCTGCTAGTCATATTCATACCTTGGTCTACCCCTACCGTTCTTACCGCCTACACTTCCTTCAAAAACCAACTGAACAAGTCCTGGGTGTCTTAAGACGTGTCCTATCATTCTATCCCTTCTTCTCGACAAATTTAGCCAAAGCGATCTCCTCTCACCAATTCGATTCAGTATCTCTTCATTCGTGATTCGATCTATCCATCTCACCTTCGCATTTTTCTGTAACACCACATTTCTCTTTCTTTCTGAGCTAGTTATCGTCATGTTTCACTTCCATACAATCCCACGCTCATGATGAAACTCTTCAGAAACATCTTTGTAATGCCTATATCAATGTTTGAAGTGAGCAAATTTCTTTTCTTAAGAAAGCTCTTCCTTGCTTGTGCTAATCTGCATTTTATGTCCTCATTACTCGTTAGTTATTTTACTACCCAAGTAACAATATTCATCTAGTTCCTTTAAGACATCATTTCCTAACCTAATATTTCCTGCATCACCTGCCTTCGTTCGACTGTACTCCATTACATTTGTTTTTGACTTATTTATTTTCATCCTGTACTCCTTACCCAAGACTTGGTCCGTACCATTCAGCAGCTTCTCGAGATCTTCTGCAGTCTCAGATAAAATAACAATATCATCGGCAAATCTCAAGGTCTTGATTTCCTCTCCTTGGATTAAGATTCCCTTTCCAAATTCCTCTTTGATTTCCTTTACTGCCTGTTCTATGTAAACATTGAAAAGGACGGGGGGACAAACTGCAGCCTTTCCTCACTCCTTTCTGGATTACTGCTTCTTCTTCTTCTTCTTCTCCTCCTCCTCCTTCTTCTTCTTCTTCTTCTTCTTCTTCAAAGCCCTCGATTCTTCGTTCTCGGTATCTCATCCCAATCACCTTCAGAATCTTAAATAGCTTGATCCAATCAACAATATCGAATGCCTTTTATAGATCTACGAACGCCATGTACGTGGGCTTGTCCTTCTTAATTCGATCCTGTAAGATCAGACGCAAAGTCAGGGTTGCTTCTCTTGTTCCTACATTTGTTCTGAAGCCAAATTGATCTTCTTCCAACTCAACTTCAACTTGTCTTTCCATTCTTCTGTAAATAATACGTGTTAAAACTTTGCAGGCGAGATACTAAACTAATGGTGCCGAAGTTTTCACACTTGTCAGCACCGGCTTTCTTGGGAATAGGTATGACAACATTTTGCCGAAAATCGGATGGCACTTCTCCTGTCTCGTACATCTTGCATACTAAATGGAATAACCTTGCCATGCTGGTTTCTCCTAAGGGAGTCAGTAAATCAGAGGGAATGTCATTAATTCGAAGAGCCTTGTTCCTATTTATGTCTCTCACAACTCTGTCAAACTCTGACCTTAAAATTGGGTCTCCCATTTCAGCAGCATCAATACCCTCTTCTTGTTCCAGAACCAAATCATCTACATCTTTATCTTAATACAACTGCTGGATATGTTCCTGCCATCTTTCTGCTTTGTTTTCTTTCCCTAGAATTGGCTTTCCATCCGAGCTCTTAATATTCATACCCTAGATTTTTTCTGCAAATATTTCCTTGATTTTCCTGTATGCAGCATCAACCTTTCCTAGGATCATACAACCTTCGACATCCGTGCACTTCTCCATCAGCCATTCTTCCTTAGCTACCTTGCACTTTCTGTCCACTTCACTCTTTAATCACCGGGCGAGTTGGTCGTGCAGTTAGGAGCGCGCAGCTATGAGCTCACATGCGGGAGATATTGGGTTCGAACCCTACAGTCGGCAGCCCTGAAGATGGTTTTCCGTGGTTTCCCATTTTCACACCAGGCAAATAGCAAAAACATTCTTTAATGTCCTGTATTCTTTTATGCCCTCTTCATTTCTAGCTTTCTTGTATTTTCGTCGTTCATCAATCAGGTCTAGTATCTCCTGAGTTATCCACTGATTCTTAGCTGATCTTTTCTTCCTTCCTAACATTTCTTCAGCAGCCCTACTGACTTCATTTTTCATGATTATCAACTTTTCCTCTGTTGTGTTTCCTTCAGCTTTTTATTTAGTCCTTGTGCAACATGTTCCTTGAAACAATCCCTCTCACTCTTTTCATTCAACTTGTCTAGATCCCATCTCCTTGAATTCCTTCCTTTATTCAATTTCTTCAACTTCAGATGACACTTCATAACCAACAAGTTGTGGTCAGATTCCACGTCTGCTCCTGGGAAAGTTTTGCAATCCAACACCTGGTTTCTGAATCTCTGCCTAATCACAATGAAGTCTATTTGATACCTTCCAGTGTCTCCAGGTCTCGTCCATGTATACAGACGTCTTCTGAGGTGTTCGAACCAAGTATTGGCAAGGACTAAATTATGATCAGTGCAGAATTCAACCAGCCGACTTCATCTTTCTTTCCTTTGTCCCAATCCAAATTCTCCTACTATATTACCTTCTCTTCCTTGGCCTACCACTGCATTCCAGTCTCCCATCGCAATTAGATTGTCGTCACCTTTTACATATTGTATTAAATCTTCTATCTCTTCATATACTCTTTCGATTTCCCACGTTATCCGCTGAACTTGTAGGTATATAGACCTGCACTATTGTGGTGGGCATTGGTTTGGTGTCTACTTTGACGACAGTAATTCTTTCACTATGCTGGTCGTAGTAGCTTACCCGCTGCCCTATTTTCTTTTTCATTATTAAACCAACTTCCACATTTCCCCTGTTTGATTTTGTGTTGATAATTCGGTAGTTGCCTGACCAAAAATCCTGTTCTTCCTGCCAACGTACTTCACCTATACCAGCTACATCTAACTTAGTCTATCCATTTTCCTCTTCAGATTCTCTAACCTACCACAACGATTCAAACTTCTAACATTCCACTCTCCGACTCGCAGAATATCAGTATTCATCTTCCTGATGATCGACCCCTCTCGTGTAATACCCACCGCAGATCCGAATGGGGGACTAGTTTACCTCCGGAATATTTTACCCGGGAGGAAGCCATCATCAATACATAATTCATAGAGAGAGCGGCATGTCCTCGGGAGTTAGTTACGGCTGTAGTTTCCCTTTGCTTTCAGGCGTGTAGCAGTATCAACACAGCTAAGCCATGTTCAGTATTATAGATTATTATATCATTTTATATATATATATATTATAGATTATTATATTATAGGTAAGAGGTATGAAACTAAATGAGGCCACAACACTAGTTGCAAATAGAGGATTGTGATAACGTTTAGTAAATTCACAGAGGCTTGCAGACTGAATGCTGAATAGCGTAACGGTCTATAATGATAATGTATGTATGTATGTATGTGTGTAGTAATGTTTACTCGTAATCGTTATTTTTCTCAAAATGTAATTTTTACTCGTAATTTACTCCTAAAAATAAAACTGTAATCGTTACATTTTAGTGATATATATCGTTTCGAGAGCTTAGTAACCTTGGAACCCCAGCACTGGCAACGCGTCGCGCCAGGGGGATAATTTCAGGTTACGGCGCGCACTCGTTCCTTTACTCGCTGGTTGCGGTTACTACTTGAGATTTAGTTGATCTGTACTACGTGCTCGAGATGGTGGTGATGATAACTTTTTTTTTTTTTTTTGCTTTACGTCGCACCGACACAGATAGGTCTTACGGCGACGATGGGATAGGGAATGGCTAGGAGTGGAAAGGAAGTGGCCGTGGCCTTAATTAAGGTACAGCCCCAGCATTTGCCTAGTGTGAAAATGGGGAACCACGGAAAACCATTTTCAGGGCTGCCGACAGTTGGGTTCGAACCTACTATCTCCCGAATACTGGATACTGGCCGCACTTAAGCGATTGCAGCTATCGAGCTCGGTGATGATAGTTTTAAGAGGAAGTAAAACTAGGCAACCATCCTCTATTATCACTGACCAAAAGGAAAATAGAAGAGAACCAACACTTTTTTAAAAAAGAGGAAGGTGTTCGCAAAGAAAGGGAAAGGCCACGAATGGAATAAACTAGACCTCAAAAAGCTAATGCTGTCGGTGTTGGGAAAGACCAAGAGTTGACCAAGGGTGGTTGGATAGGAAAAATGAAATCAGGGAGCCTGACGCAAGTAAGTGGGAGCATTTTCACACTCAGGTACTTTTGTTACCGAACTCACGCTCCCAAGTTGAGATTCCCTGCTCTCCCTTTCAGTCACCTCCTACGATAGGCAGGGGATACCATGGATGATAATATACCATCCCAGCCCACAGGGGTTACGTGGTCGAGAATGTAGCCGGAATAAACACGTGGCAGCGAAGGGGTTAAGGAATTTCCATTCCCCTATTTGAATAAATATGGTCCTGAGGTTCACTCAGCCTATCCCAAAAATGAGTACTAGGTTAATTCCTGGGGGCAGACGGGGCCGGGCGTAGAGCTAACCACTCTACCCTATCACGTGCCGAGGTTAACTGTGGTGGAAGCCTTTACCTCCCACTCCTCCAAGGGCCTTCATGGCCTGTACGGAGATGACTTTGCTTTTTATTTGAATAAATATTTTGAATTAGTTATGCTGAAAGTGATGAATACACGAGTGCAAACTTGGCTTGGGAGCAAAAGCTTAGAAAATTTGTTTAGTCTTAACTAGTGATGAGAGCCACTTTATGTCTGTATGCTAAAAATCACCAAATTGAGTCATGTATTCTTCCTTGCAAACTTTGACATCATTCCTCTTTGAAAAAGAGAAAGTAAATTATTCCCTAAAGACTCGCGTTCTGTGAAGTAATTGTCATTGTAATGTTACAGATTACTTGTTGAAAAAGTTTAGACTAATTGTATTTGAGTAAAATTTTCCTCAGATAACTGTAATTAAGCCCAATATACTTTTATTTTGTGTTTTTCCTTCACTGATGGTAAGTACAAGATGCGTTTTATAGAGACTTTCTCTATGGTATAAAATTTTGTCGATTAAAAATTTCGAAACACAACTCACGGGACTGTACGACACACCAGTTTAGGATCCCCTGGTCTATATGATTTTATGGAATGGGAGGCACGAGATCATGGTCCATAAACAAGTTTCCAGATATGATTTCTCCATGGGGCGTGTCCTTCATCTAAATGGCATTATGTGAAGGAAATCTCGTGACTAACTCCTGCATTACATGTGTCCCACTGTCATCGAAAATTAAAAGAAAATGCAAGTCGATATCTATTCATCTGAAGGCGCAAAGAGTTGAGAATGGGATGTTCAGATGTTTTTATTTTATTTTGTGGCTTCTTTACCAGGACAGAAAATCTCAATGGGCGAGACAGAAAAGGGTGCGGTTGGATTGCTTCTTAAGCCATGACTTGGAATATTTTAAATCACAACCGAATATTTGGATAGCTAAAAGTATTTGAAGAAACCAAGACTAACTCCCCCAACGCGATAAGCTACTATGGTAAAACTCTAGGTAATAACAGTAATAATAAGAAGAAGAAGTAGAATAATAATAATAATAATAAGAAGAAGAAGAAAAGCAAGAAAGAAAAATGTTACGGAAAATTTTCGGCCCAGTCTGCACAGAGGGAGTATGGATGAAAAGGAAATCTGATGAAATTTATTGCCATACTGAAAAAATCTCAGAAACTATCAGGAAAAGTAGGTTGAAATTAGGCCTATATGGTCAGATTATCAGAATGAATAATGATAGACTGACCGAAAGAATTCTAAATCTTGCCCTCACACTGAAAGTCAAGAACAACTTTCTAAATGAAGTAGAATATGATGTTCAGGAAATCAACATCAACCAGGAAACTGTGAATAACCGATCTGCTTTCAGAAAACCGATTAATAATCATTGTTTCGAGGAGCCAAAAGCTAGAACTAATAAAACCTGGACAGAAGAACGTAAGAAGAATTTCAGTGAGAGGATGAGGAGATTTTATCATCAACTAAATAAGTTCAAGCGTTCCCCTCAAATGGGCATAACGATGTGAATAATAATAATAATAATAATAATAATAATAATAATAATAATAATAATAATAATAATAATAATAATAATAATAATAATAATAATAATTTATTATCATGTTCCATTGTGCCTCTTTTATAGACAATTTGAACACTTTATCCCTATTTAGGCTGCCTAAAACATAATTTAATATATGCTTATCTAAATGTGCCTAATTTTATTATTATTATTATTATTATTATTATTATTATTATTATTATTATTATTATTATTATTATTATTATTATTATTCAACACCTATTCAATTGAGCCTCCGTGGCTCAGGCGGCAGCACGCCGGCCTCTCACCGCAGGGTTCCGTGGTTCAAATCCCAGTCCCTCCATGTGAGATTTGTGCTGGGCAAAGAGGAGGCGGGACAGGTTTTTCTCCAGGTACTCCGGTTTTCCCTGTAATATTTCATTCCGACAACACTCTCCAATATCATTTCATTTCATCTGTCATTCATTGATCATTGCCCCAGGGAAGTGCGGCAGGCTTCGGCAGCCAACACAATTCCTATCCTCGCCGCTAGATGGGGCTTCATTCATTCAATTCCTGACCCGGTCAAATGACTGGAAACAGGCTGTGTATTTTCATCTATTCAATTGCTAGAGAGCGTAAGAAATGCCGAGTGTCAGCATTTCGTCTCACAGGAATGCTCGTCTTGCTGGAGGCCAAAGATATGGATATATCTTTTAAAAAATAAAAATAGAACATCGCTCTTTGCATGAACGTTAGCAATCGAAGTAAGATACGAGCAGTAGATTTCAAGTTGAATGTTACCGGATATCATGTGTGTGTGTCTCTCCTCCCACAGAAAGGGGCACTGCCAACATAACATAAGCGAGTGGGCTGAAAGGAAGGACTGACTCAAGTGGTGTGTATTCTACAGGCAAGGGTGGTCAAGAGGCCAACTGCTCTGAAAAGATGTCTTTTGCAACAGAAAAAAAGAAGATCCTTTGTGCAGCACCCAACTCAACTCTAACTGCTCGCTGATCTATATACCTACTTCCTTCAACCACGTATCGCAAGTATGCATAATGATGAAGTCTTATCTTTTATTTATTAATATAAAGTAGGTCTGTCTTGTGGGAAAGGATGCTAGAAGTGCTCTGTGGTATCTCACCGACAGTGTACTCGTAAAGGGTTCAAGGCCCAACGTGGTTCTCCAAACAATACCACATTGAATCGAATCTTTACATTCTTATTTTGAAATAGCTGTTGAACCTGTCGTTGACGGGTTAGGTTTAATAAAATTGTAGCGGAAATGCTAACTAGTGGAGATGAGTGGTAGCCGAAAAGAGACCGAAATCGCATCTCAATGTAAATGGTGATGTTAATGGATAGCATCAGAGCAATTTTCGTTGTGTTCATTATCGTATGCTATCGCGTAAAGAAAAATGAAACTTGGGCACATTATACTGCTGGAGTGCGTAAATGTAATGCAATAATACATTCTGGAGTGTGGTATGGTAAGGTTCATTTTCGTTTACACATAAGCATAGGAAAATAAACACAACGAACATTGTTCTCATGAATTAAATATCCATATGTGACTGAGAGGCGTGACTAGTCTTAAGGAAAACTAGAAGTTTCCCGCTGGCTCCGCCCGCAATGTACAAAGTATGGTGTTGTTCGTTACTTTCCTCGCGGGTGTATTTGCAAAGTTTCAAGTTAATGAAATAAAGCACACGATCTGCTGTGGGAATAGAATGTAATATTATGTCAACAAAACACTTGAAAATACATCACACAAAGGAATTGAATTAAACGTTCCTTGGAACAGCACTACGCGCCAAACTGTTAAAAAGTCCTTCAAAGATCTTCGTCATGTAGACAGATGTACTCATAACTTTTCTCAGAATCTACCAATTTAAGTAGTTATTACCTCAAAAGGAAGCGCTTGATCCACTGAGTGTTCTTAGGCCAAAACGAACTCCTTACCTCAATTAGAACCAAAGATATGATTGCTTCAAAGAGACAAAAAATTGAAAAGATCAAATAATTTGAGGAAGGTGGAAGTTAAGAAATTTATAGTACCTGATGACAAATCTGTGCGTGAATACCTTTCACTTAAAAAAGGAATGAAGGAAATCGACCGGATAGAATGGCCGGACTGACTGACTTTAGTTTTCATCAGTTTTGTTAATATATAGATAACGGTTAGGAAAAGCATTGGGAGATTTGAACTTTTGCCCGAACAGCAACGATGTAACGAGTGTGTTTCATCTTGAGGATAATTTCACGAGCGAGCAGGACGAGGGAAATTATCTGAACAGCATGAAACCACGAGTTGTATTTTGTAAGACTATTTACTGAATGAAATTTTTGAAAAAATTAATAAAATGACAATAGCATAGGTATTGAATATAATATAATTTAATCGGATATATTGCATACCTATGTGATAGCGTTATTTCTGCAATAATAATAATAAAAATAATAATAAATAATAATAATAATAATAATAATAATAATAATAATAATAATAATAATGCTTCATGGCTAAATGGTTAACATGCTGGCCTTTGGGCACAGGGGTCCCGGGATCTATTCCCGGCAGGGTCTGGAATTTTAACCATCATTGGTTAATTCCGCTGGCTCAGGGGCTCGGTGTGTGTGCCGTCTTTATCATCATTTCATCCTCATCACGACGCGCAGGTCACCCACGGGAGTCAAATCAAAAGACCAGCACCAGGTGAGCCGAACATGTCCTCGGACACTCCCGGAACTAAAAGCCATACGCCATTTAATTTCAATAATAATAATATCCCGGGCCTCCGGAGGTTGCAGCTAATCACTACTCACTGCAGCACAGAGGCCAACACATCAAAATATGCTTAGTAAAAATTAATTTTTAAAACTCAATAGATTTTGTTTGTTTCGTGCGTCCCTTCCCACATTTTCGAACAGTAATGTCCCACCATCCTTTCATTAGAAGGACGACAGCCGATGTTGACTCACTGGCTTGTTCAACAAATCTTAAGGCAACTTAAAAAGGAACAACACGTGTTCGTATTATAGTTTCTGCGTTGCTTTAACAGAAAAAGTATTAATGTACGGTAGGCTACAGCTTGTTCAACGGTCACTTAATTTTCACAATTAAGAAAAAGCAAGTCATGAAATACTGTAGTAGGTAGGTTATTGAAAGACAGAACCAATACTTAAGATTACCTCTAAAGCAAAGCAATGCAAAGCAAAGCAGAGACATCTCCGTACAGGCCATGAAGGCCCTTGGAGGGGTGGAAGGTAAAGGCTTTCACTATCGTAACCTCGGCAATTGGCGGGGCAGAGTGGTTTGCCTTTGCCTCCAGGAATCAATTTTTACTCACTTTTTTGTGTAGGCTGAATGAAGCTCAGGGCCATGTGCACCTGCGGAGGTGGAAATCCCGTCGTTTCTTAAGTTTCTTGACTTCCTGACGGGGAATCGAACCGCGTCTTTCCGGGTGAACCGAACACGCCTTTGCCACCTCGGTCAGGCAGCCCTTAGGCTTACCTCTACTGCTCTAAAGCCATCGTCTGCTATCCATTACAGTGCATGTTGTTTGTACTTGCGATTTTGGAGGAAATTCGGATAACCAAGGTTCCGGTTAATCGGATAAACCAGGGTCTTTCTTTCTTAATCTGTTTACCCTCCAGGGTTGGTTTTTCCCTCGGACTCAGGGAGGGATCCCACCTCTACCGCCTCAAGGGCAGTGTCCTGGAACGTGAGACTTTGGGTCGGTGGATACAACTGGGGAGGATGACCAGGCGGCCTTACCTGCTATGCTGAACAGGGGCCTTGTCGAGGGATGGGAGATAGGAAGGGGTAGACAAGGAAGAGGGAAGGAAGTAGTCGTGGTTTTAAGTTAGGTACCATCCCGGCATTTGCCTGGAGGAGAAGTGGGAAACCACGGAAAACCACTTCGAGGATGGCTTAGGAGGGAATCGAACCCCCCTCTACTCAGTTGACCTTCCTAATCACACTAACCACTACACCACAGAGGCGGACAACCAGGGTCTTACGATATTTATTTAGTATTGTAGTTTTTCCTTAAATCGTAAAAATAAATACAATTTGAGCCCAAATTATCTCAAGGTAAATTCTGGAGTTCTCGTTGTGCTGCTATCGGTAACTGATACATTAGCTTAGGTTTCATGGAGGGTACAAGATATCAGTGGGCCTGGTAACCCGGGAGGTATGCTGCCACTCTCGAGATTCAGGAATACTGTACTTGAGCGTACTACAACAAAAGGGATGGATGCAGGCACCTGTCAGAGCAATAGAATGTATGGCCTAGTTAGGTCAGACCGCAGAATGCTCCCCCGATGTTTCACTTCTTTATTCCTCCACCTCTTTTCTTCCCATCTAGGTTACTCGTTTAATGACGGTAGCGTGGAAGAGATAGAGGTTGGGGGGATCAGAGTGAGGGACAGGCATA
Organism: Anabrus simplex; assembly: GCF_040414725.1. Lineage (NCBI taxonomy): Eukaryota > Metazoa > Arthropoda > Insecta > Orthoptera > Tettigoniidae > Anabrus > Anabrus simplex. The sequence continues at coordinate 362,208,152 of NC_090269.1, read as the reverse complement.
AAAGAAAACACTAAGAGACACAAGTTGATCTGAAGAGGCAGCGAAAGCGAAGTGGTGGAGAATCGCTGCAATTTATTTGAAGGGGCCATCTGAGAAGTGGTGGTGTGTTGATTGGGGCCGTGGTGACACGCGAGGCCGTAATTGTGAGCATCTTGAACCTTCTCTGCATTAGATGCATTCAGTTTGAATGAATAACTCCACGGTATATTCTTCGTAAATCTTTCACTAAAATTTTAGGCATATCATACAAGGCAACTTTAAAACTATGATTACACGCTATTGCACGAATTTCGTACGTTTAGTTGTAACATAACCAAGAGCACCTTAGGAGACTGTCGTTGTCTGGGACTTAGTAATGTAGCTTCGCACTACACTGTCCAGAGTATATCCCTAACTTTGTCATTCTTCTTCGTCTTCTTCTTATTATTATAATTCCGCTTCTGTGATGTAGTTATTAGTGTGCTTCGCTGCCACTTCCCGGAGGCCCGGGTTCGATTCTCGGCTCTGCCACGAAATTTGAAAAAGTGGTAACTGGGCTGGAACTGAGTCCAGTCAGCCTCGGGAGGTCAGCTGAGTAGGGGAGGGTTCGATTCTCCCCCTCAGCCATCATCGAAGTTGTTTTCCGCGATTTCCAACTTCTCCAGGCAAATGCCGGATGGTACCTAACTTAAGGCCACGACCGCTTTCTTTCTTCTTCATTGTCTATCCCTTCTGAACCTCTCATAACCCCTAAGACTTCTGTTCAGCACAGCACTGAGGCCGGCTGGGCGAGGTACTGGTCCTCCTCCCCAGTTTTATCTCCCCGACCCAAAGTCTCTCGCACGAGGACACTGCCCTTGAGGTGGTAGAGTGTGATCCCTCGTTGAGTCCGAGGGAAAGAACAACCCTCTAGGGTAAACGGATTAAGAAAGAAGAAAGAAAGAAAGAAAGAAAGAAAGAAAGAAAGAAAGAAAGAAAGAAGAAATGAATACGTCGCTGCACCGGCATACCCTCGTATCCCACAATGATCTTCCTATCCATTGCTCTCCTTAAGAATGGTCACGCCTCCCAACCACATATTGATATACAGTGCATCAGAATAATATTCGCTGTGTTCATTTTCGTATGCCGTGGTGTAAAAAAATTGAATCTTACTGTTCCGCGCTGTAGGAATGTATGTTTGCATGACGTATTTACGCCCTCCTACAATATAATGTATTTATGATTCATTTTAGTTTACCCGTCAGCGAAGGAAAACGAACACAACGAAAATTGTTCTGATGGACGATTATTATTATTATTATTATTATTATTATTATTATTATTATTATTATTATTATTATTATTATTATTATTATTTAATGTGTCCGCCTCTGTGGTGTAGTGGTTAGTGTGTTTAGCTGCCGCCTCCAGAGGTCCGGGTTCGATTCCCGGCTCTGCCACGAAATTTGAAAAGTGCTACGAGGGTTGGAACGGAGTCCACTCACCCTCGCTAGGTCAACTGAGTAGAGGTGGGTTCGATTCCCACCTCAGCCATCCTAGAAGTGGTTTTCCGTGGTTTCCCCCTTCTCCTCCAGGCAAATGCCGGGATGGTACTTAACTTAAGGCCACGGCCGCTTCCTTCCCTCTTCCTTACCTGTCCCATCCAAACTTCCCCTCCCTCCACAAGGCCCCTGTTCAGCATAGCAGGTGAGGCCGCTTGGGCGAGGTACTGGTCATTCTCCCCAGTTGTATTCCCCGACCCAAAGTCTGAAGCTCCAGGACACTGCCCTTGAGGCGGTAGAGGAGGGATCCCTCGCTGAGTCCGAGGGAAAAACCGACCCTGGAGAGTAAACAGATTAAGAAGAAGATGATTATTTAATGTCTTTAGTAATGGTGAAATTTGGACTCCTAAAACTCTATTACACTGAACCATAATATAAAAATATGATCACGACTACCAGAATGTTGGCCGGTAGGCTAGGAGTGGTTGTGGTTCTGTATACAATTAATCTCTGGATTGCGTACCAAAAGCCTGAATTCAGTTCCAAACATCTACGCAGTATTCATATGGAGTGAGCGCATATGACCTTGTTGATGGCAATTCGTCCTTCGGATGGGGACGTTAAAAATCTATACCTTGAGCAAAACCCGTAGTGTTATTCGACAGGAGTAGGCTATGTGCCAGCACCAGTTTTCACCCTCTTCCTTCTTAATATCATTAGTCACGTCATTCATTTCATTTCATTCCATTAACTCCTCTGATGAGGTTGACTTCAGGAAAGGCATCCGGTCGTAAAAACTCGCTACAAAGATTCATCTCACTTCACACCTTACCCCGTAGAGAAACGGGTCGAGGGATAGACATACATTCAACTGTGAAACTTAATCATAATCGTTATTGAATTATTAGTATTATTAATTTCGTATGTTAATATTGTACCGTACCCAGGGGTAAATACCCTCTAGGTCGATGCCTCCATTCCTGTATGAACATCCCACTAACTCAGGGTTGGGCAGAGAGTGGGTTGGTCGTCAATTGGGTCAGGCTAAAAGTCGAAGTTCTACACTTAAATATAAGTAAATGACAGGAAAGTGGAGGTATAACTCGAATGAGGAACAATAATATGGGGTAGGATGAGTTTATTCATAAATATCCCCGAATCATACTACTCAAAAATCAAATAAATCAAACAATAAAATGTCATTACAAAAATCTCAAAATTAAAGAAATAACTGGACATTAACAACGTTAATTATTCAAAGAAACAAAAGTGAAATGAAGTATCAAGCACAGCATTGAATACTTGCATACTTTCAGAAATAATCTTCTTCTGTTTGTCCATTGTTCATGATATATGGTAACATATGTACGCATACACTGATACGTAGTTATTTCGAATGGAGTCACCCTTGAAATCATCACAACGTTACGGGATACGAATTTGATTTAGAGTGAGAGCCGTCACAAAACTAAACGTTAAAAGGAATAATGGTTCATGTCATGTTTGTGGGTTACTGTAGTCACGTCCTAGTTCGTGAACCATGGGCAACGGCTGAGTGGCCTAGTAAGTGGTCCTGAGAGTCGGGATACCAGTTGCTATGGAACGGGAGTGGGCATCTTGGACATATTCTGAGTCGTGGCCCTCCTTGTGCTCAGGCGGCTAGGACTATACAATTCACCGGTGGACCATAACCCGTTAGAGGAGAGATCCTCACTTGGACTATGTGCAAGTAGGGCAGCATCCTGATTCATGAATTTACCGAGCTCAGAACACTTTAAGCAAGCCTCGGACCTATGGGAGTAATGGAGTCCCACTCCCATTTGACAGGCGAGGGACTCCTTGGAAACAACTTGGCGAACGAAATGGAATTCGATGGGGAGCTATCAATATTAATGGGGCTTATGGAAGAAAGAAGGTAGAACTGGCTGGGTCAGCAAAGAGGATGCATCTGGATGTGCTAGGAGTAAGTGATATTCGGGTAAGGGGAGATAATGAGGAAGAGATAGGAGATTATAAAGTGTACTTGACGGGCGTTAGAAAGGGAAGGGCAGAGTCTGGGGTAGGGCTCTTTATCAGGAATACCATTGCACGCAACATAGTTTCTGTTAGGCACGTAAATGAGCGAATGATGTGGGTAGATTTGTCAGTGGGAGGAATAACGACAAGAATTGTGTCCGTGTATTCACCATGTGAGGGTGCAGAAGAGGATGAAGTTGACAAGTTTTATGAAGTGAGTGACATCGTGGTCAGGGTCAACAGCAAGGATGGAATAGTGCTAATGGGCGATTTCAATGCGAGAGTTGGGAATAGAACTGAAGGATACGAAAGGGTGATTGGTAAATGGGGTGAAGATATGGAAGCTAATGGGAATGGGAAGCGTTTGCTGGACTTTTGTGCTAGTATGGGTTTAGCTGTTACGAATACTTTCTTCAAGCATAAGGCTATTCACCGCTACACATGGGAGGCTAGGGGTACCAGGTCCATAATAGACTATATCTTAACAGACTTTTAATTCAGGAAATCTGTTAGGAATGTATGAGTTTTTCGCGGATTTTTCGATGATACAGACCACTAACTGATCTGTAGTGAACTAAGTATCTCTAGGCCTAGGGTACAGAAAGTGAAATCTGTCTCCAAACGAATAAGGGTAGAAAATCTCCAGGACGAGGAAATTAGACAGAAGTACATGGATATGATTAGTGAGAAGTTTCGAACAGTAGACAGTAAGCAGGTTCAGGATATGGAAAGTGAATGGGTGGCATACAGGGATGCTGTAGTAGAAACAGCAAGGGAATGCCTAGGAACAACTGTGTGTAAAGATGGGAAAAGGCGAACATCTTGGTGGAATGATGAAGTGAGAGCAGCCTGTAAACGTAAAAAGAAGGCTTATCAGAAATGGCTCCAAACAAGGGCCGAGGCAGACAGGGATTTGTACGTAGATGAAAGAAACAGAGCGAAACAAATAGTTGTTGAATCCAAAAAGAAGTCATGGGAAGATTTTGGTAATAACCTGGAAAGGCTAGGTCAAGCAGCAGGGAAACCTTTCTGGACAGTAATAAAGAATCTTCGGAAGGGAGGGAAAAAGGAAATGAACAGTGTTTTGAGTAATTCAGGTGAACTCATAATAGATCCCAGGGAATCACTGGAGAGGTGGAGGGAATATTTTGAACATATTCTCAATGTAAAAGGAAATCATCATGGTGGTGTTGCAAACAGCCAAGCTCATGGGGAGGAGGAAAATGGTGTTGGTGAAATTATGCTTAAGGAAGTGGAAAGGATAGTAAATAAACTCCATTGTCATAAGGCAGCAGGAATAGATGAAATTAGACCTGAAATGGTGAAGTATAGTGGGAAGGCAGGGATGAAATGGCTTCATAGAGTAGTAAAATTAGCTTGGAGTGTAGGCAAGGTACCTTCAGATTGGTCAAAAGCAGTAATTGCACCTATCTATAAGCAAGGGAACAGGAAGGATTGCAACAACTATCGAGGTATCTCACTGATTAGTATACCAGGCATAGTATTCACTGGCATCTTGGAAGGGAGGGTGCGATCAGTCGTTGAGAGGAAGTTGGATGAAAACCAGTGTGGTTTCAGACCACAGAGAGGCTGTCAGGATCAGATTTTCAGTATGCGCCAGGTAATTGAAAAATGCTACGAGAGGAATAGGCAGTTGTGTTTATGTTTCGTAGATCTAGAGAAAGCATATGACAGGGTACCGAGGGAAAAGATGTTCGCCATACTGGGGGACTGTGGAATTAAGGGTAGATTATTAAAATCAATCAAAGGCATTTATGTTGACAATTGGGCTTCAGTGAGAATTGATAGTAGAATGAGTTCTTGGTTCAAGGTACTTACAGGAGTTAGACAAGGCTGTAATCTGTCACCTTTGCTGTTCGTAGTTTACATGGATCATCTGTTGAAAGGTATAAAACGGCAGGGAGGGAGGGATTCAGTTAGGTGGAAATGTAGTAAGCAGTTTGGCCTATGCTGACGACTTGGTTTTAATGGCAGACTGTGCCGAAAGCCTGCAGTCGAATATCTTGGAACTTGAAAATAGGTGCAATGTGTATGGTATGAAAATTAGCCTCTCGAAGGCTAAATTGATGTCAGTAGGTAGGAAATTCAACAGAATTGAATGTCAGATTGGTGATACAAAGCTAGAACAGGTCGATAATTTCAAGTATTTAGGTTGTGTGTTCTCCCAGGATGGTAATACAGTAAGTGAGATTGAATCAAGGTGTAGTAAAGCTAATGCAGTGAGCTCGCAGTTGCGATCAGCAGTATTCTGTAAGAAGGAAGTGAGCTCCCAGACGAAACTATCTTTACATCGGTCTGTGTTCAGACCAACTTTGCTTTACGGGAGCAAAAGCTGGGTGGACTCAGGATATCTTATTCATAAGTTAGAAGTAACAGACATGAAAGTTGCAAGAATGATTGTTTGTACAAACAGGTGGGAACAATGGCAGGAGGGTACTTGGAATGAGGAGATAAAGGCTAATTTAGGAATTAACTCGATGGATAAAGCTATACGCATTAACCGGCTTCGGTGGTGGGGTCATGTGAGGCGAATGGAGGAGGATAGGTTGCCTAGGAGAATAATGGACTCTGTTATGGAGGGTAAGAGAAGTAGAGGGAGACCAAGGCAACAAAATAATCCTAACAAATCCCTCATTATCCCAATTTCTAGTCATAAATCAAAATAAAAATGTAGAGAACATGCATTTCTCTCTTATCCGTATATACAACAGGATCAAAGTGAAATAAACACATGCCGTCAGGCTTACTTTACGTTAAATGAAATCCCTATTCTAAACTGCACTAGTATTTTAACATAACCCATATAACATTCCATAATTAACACATGCGTCTTATCTTAACTTGGACGACTCTCTGGATACATGGCGGCAGCTCACATCTCTGCCCTATTGGGTTTCTACTCCATGTTGATCACTGCTTCAACACGTAGAAATACACTTCCTTCTTCCATAGGCGAAGTCATCTTCTTGCTGAAAGTTATTTAATACTGCAACACAGAAGGCTTTGGATGAATATCTCTTCACCGCTCAATTCTGCACGTGCCGAACAACCCTTGCTTGGCTACACACTCAACCAACACACTGACATAAAACAAATACACTACAAATTTTACACTTAAGGGTTTATGTACACAGTTATTGAGAGCGGCACGCGGTACGGATCGAGAGTTCCTCGCGAAACGCGACCGACACGTAAATATGAGCCAATGGCACGTCTCTCCTGTACTTTCTACACAGCGGCTAATTTTCACCGTCTATATATTGGTAGTGAACTTTGCGATACTATGATCTGCAATTAACTCTGCATCAGTTACTTTATCCAGCTGCACGACTGAAACACTGTTTAAAACTATATACTGTTACTGATATATACTCGTGGCAACTTTTAAGTATAATTTTCAGAGCACACCGAACAACTTCACATCACCTCCGCTACCGCGATCAGAATGATGCTCTCCAGAGCTTGGGGTGCTCAGGACGCTTAGGTAACGCCGTTTCAACTATGGGATTCCCGTTTGTCTAGACAAACCACCAATCAGAATGCTTGCCGTTGATAATGACACAATATTTATTATAACACATTAATAAAACATAGTTCAAATCATATCAAATCTCTTCCTATAATTTATATATCGTATTCCTGATTATATTTCACTTATAGACCTGTGGAAATCCGACAAATGACAGAATTTAACTCAAGCAACTGTACACGTTGGTCAACCTGGGATTATAACTTCCCGCGATGTAGACTCCATGTTTGCCGTATCCTCACGTTCTCATTGGCTGAATATTTAGCTTGGTCAGCACCTTGTACACGTGCCGATCTGTGCCAAAGCTTGGTGACGCTAAGCTATTCTCACGGTCCCGAGGAAATGTTGGGCAATATCCAGCGACTTGATGGCTCCATAGATTTCCGGTCTCAGCTATCTTGGGATTCATTACTCTACCATATATGACTGATATTTATATGAATAGAATTTATATATTATGTCAAATAATAATCTGAATATCTCTTTTGGGCCGGGATGATACGGCTCAATATAGTACATTCCGCCTCTATGGTGTAATGTTTAGTGTGATTAGTTGCCACCGCCGGAGGCCCGGATTCGATTCCCGGCTCTCCCAAGAACGCAGAACGAGGGCTGGAACGGGGTCAACTCAGCATCGGGAGGTCAACTGCGTAGAGGTGGGTTCGATTCCCACCTCAGCAATCCTCGAAGTGGTTTTCCGTGGTTTCCCCATTTCTCCTCTAGGCAAATGCCGGGATGGTACCTAACTTAAGGCTACGGCCGCTTCGTTCCCTCTTCCTTGTCTATTCCTTCCAATCTTCACATCCCGCACCAAGACCTCTGTTCAGCATAGAAGGTGAGGCCGCCTGGGCGCGGTACTGGTCATTCTCCCAGTTGTATTCCCCGACCCAATGTCTCACGCTCCAGGACACTAGCCTTGAGGCGGTAGAAGTGGGATCTCTCGCTGAGTCCGCGGGAAAAATCAACCCTGGAGGGTAAGCAAATTAAGGAGAATAAGAAGAATATAGTACACAATACCTTATTACATTTGCCACTATCACCACGATATATAAGAAAGGCATTTGTGACATATCATTACTTTCCAAGCTGCCTCTGTGGATCAGTGGTAGAGTGTCGGCATCCGGATCGTAGTCGGATTTTTGAAGGGCGGGAAAAGATCCCCTCAACACTCCATGTAAAATATCTCTGGTGACACCTTGATGTTTACCCGACAAAATTCGTTAAATCTCAGCCATAGACGTCCAAGAGACTTTCGGTTTACACGCTTTGCCACCTAGTGGGCCTAGAGTAAAACGGAACGTCAAAATTGACGAGCAGACAGCCAGATGGCGTCAAATTCAAATGTCTGCACACGATAGGTGAGGCCATACGATTATAATAATAATAATAATAATAATAATAATAATAATAATAATAATAATAATAATAATAATAATAATAATAATAGTACTCACTCTTGCTATAAGTTTACTTGATCGTCTTCAGATTATATCTGAATCTCTAGTGTGGTTTACGAAACTTCTGGGGACATCTTCTGTTCGAGACAGATCGAAGAAAAGTGCAAAGAGCACCACCAACACCTCTTCTTAGTTTTTAAGACCTAGAAAGTGTAAACCGTTGATAGGGATTCTGTCACGTGGACGAAAGCCCTAAATGCCGATCGGTGGTGATTTATTGATTGACTTCAATTATTGCAGTTTGATTCAGCTTCGTACTGTACCCGGATGAGATGGCCCACAGGTATCATGTTTTGATAGAAAATAAATTAAGGCATATGAGAGTATTGAAATATACACATTATCAGTTGGGGTAGACCGAAAGATTTCAACATTGTCAGACGTGCTCACGACAATCTGTCGCCAAGAGTTAAGCCTGTCATAATGGGTGATATATTTCCTTGTCAAAGGCTAAGATGATTAAATCGCGAACTCAGAACAACAGTCCTGATTGCTACGAGGAAGTGAGGGAGCATTTATTCTTGAACAAGGGCGAAGTCCGTGTGTCACGAACACGGAGAAAATGTCGCAATATAGTTATCCGGGCCACCAGGCATGTTGTTGTTAAGTTGTCAGAGGGAGATATTTAAACGAACCGCTTCAGTGTTAGCCAATGACAAAATTTGTACAGGACTCGCAGATGCGCCAACATGACAGAAGTCAATATGAACTCCAGTTATCTCCAGTTATAATAATAATTAAAATATTCCAACCACCGAATTGAACAGAAGGGATTTTTTAGATATCATCTCCATGTTGATTAATTGAAAGTTTGATTAATTAAAATAAAGAATTCTAGGTAAAGACTCACGCTGTATTGCTATTTGTCAGCAAGATCACACCAGCATAGACGCTGACTTAGCGCGCGAAAAGTGGAAGACAAAAATCAAGTAATATCTTCGTGATCGCCGAACGATATGAGATCAGAATACGACACGTGAATGTCTATCGCCAGTTTATTAAGTGGGATAAATTCAGAGATCCAAATCCACCTGCAAGTGCCGATTTACGACAACCAACCCCCTCCCTCTGATATGACCGCGGATGACCCAGGCGGGAAACCATATCGTCTATAAATAACAAGGAGTGGAACCTCACATCATCTGTCGTTTGGAATATTTTGATACTCTGACACGCTGACTCTGCAAGTCAGTACCTCGGGACGTATTCTAAGTCAGTTAGAGCTGAAAGTACGTGAGTCGTTAGGAGAGTGAAGACGAACAGTGAGATTATTCATAATACCGAGTGTTAATAATCAGTATAACTGTATGTTGAAGTTAATACATGTATAAATGTTTCATGTGATTGAAAATAAATAATTAACGGAACGCCGATAGTACTTTTTGAAGGCAGAGTGCGGAGCCTGATGAAATAATTGCAAGATAGACGGTGAAACAATTATTTGTAGCAGGGAACTGTAGGAGCGAGGCGATCACTAGACGGCCTAGAAATACGTCAGGAAGTGCCGGGTGACTAACGCGATACGCGCCGGGTCGAATAAAACGACACATCGTCGTAGAGTGTCACGACTTGTGGTGTATAAATCATTGTGAATTCTTTAGTAAGGTGTTAGTAATGGGTAATCGTCCAAGAGTGTTTCTTTATGTTAATATTATAAAGTGCGACAAGATGCACGAGTAAACCAACATGGGGCCATGAGGCTTCTCCATCGCCACGAGACAATGGAATTCTACACAGGAATGAGTACACAAATTTGATGTATTTGGGTATGTTATTGCTATAAGACGGGAATCAGTGTAAATAACATAACATTTTAATTCGGGCAGTAAATTTGATTTTTACGTAAATTGTTGATTTCACGTTTTGGACTCTATAATCACCATAAAAAATTGTTTAAAAGCGATAGAGGCACGTGTATTGGATGGTCACAATATGTTGAAAGTCCAGAGTGGTTTGAGCCCATTTTTGAGATTGGAAGCCGTGCGGGACAAAAATCCGGCATGAGGTGAAAATCGTGCCGTACTGTTGTTGATGATGAAATAGATATATCTCGAGGCCTAAGACGATATAATGTCGATTCCGGTGTTATGAGTGGCAGAATCCACGCACCGAGGATTAATTAGTAAATTAAATGTTTGAAGAGTTCCAGTGGAATAAATGGACTTCAAATGAAAAGGAAGGAATAATTTAGCAATCGCAGGCATTGGATGTATTTGTCCAGCCACGGTGTGCCATGGGATTTGAGATGTGTCTTTGGAGGATATGGTGTCCCCATAAAATTGACGGCAGTACGAAAATGAAGGTTGCGGTTCCGAATACCATGGGGTCCCTACCGATGTAGATCGGATCTTGGTGGTTCATGATGGGACTCAACATATGTGACTAAATTATAAGGAGTGAAAATTAAAATATAAAACTTTCAATTTAATGATAATAATAATCCAAGTAAATATTGCCTTGATTGATTGCTTAGAGCCAAAGTAGACCGAAATTGTAAAAGCTTATGCATTAACCATATATATCGCTAACAGAAGTGTAACATGTGAAATTAAGTTATCATAATAATAATAATAATAATAATAATAATAGTAATAATTTGAAGAGGAATAATAGGTAGAAGTTATTAGATTATTTTGAGAATAATAGTAATGGTGAAATAAATTTAAAATATGAAATCCATGAGGAATAAGTGATATGCTAATGATAATCTCCACTGATAATAATAATAATAATAATAATAATAATAATAATAATAATAATAATAATAATAATAATAATAATAATGCCTTTGCTGGCGGGACCTAGTGTTTACAGTGCACTATGTCTTCTGGTATGGGCTAGAGCAATCTTGTTACTTTCATTGATCTGTCTCAGCTTTATCCTTGGCTTTGACAAAATGAAAGTGACTGAGGTATGAGTGATGCTAGTAATGCCATTCCTTCTGCAGCCAGTCCCTGCTATGAATGGTGTGAAAATATTGCTCATAGGGTCGGTTGGTGCATGCATTTCAGTGGGCTTGGCAGACTGATATGTAATAGCAACTTCTGGCCCGGTGAGGAAAGCAACGGGAAACTACCTCACTCCTCATTTCCCTAGTATGCCTCTTCAGTGATGCCTAGGCCATCTATGACAGCTGATGGCAGAGCTGTTGAGGATCCAACCAGCCTTCGGGCTGAGGACTAAACATACACAATTGTGAAACTGATCATTAATTTGTGCGGATTAATTACGAGGAAAAACGACCCTTCGTTTGAAACGTCGGCAAAAGTTAACATATAGTCAACCAGGATGATAAATGATAATAATCAAATATAGGATGATAATTGAAATTAATGATAATAGTAAAATAATTAATGGTAATCACAAAATATGATAATGATCAGGTAAAGAATGATAATGATTATTATTTAATATCATAGGAATATATGATAGGGACAGTCGTCATGTGTCGAATTGGTCGGAACCAGACGTGGGTTTTCCACGTGAGAGATTGTTGGCGGTATATGCGGAATAACCCACGGACGGCACATGTCTTAATTGTGCGAGCATAATAATGAACCTTTCCGTACGTCTTGTCGTATTGACAAATGTAAATATTGAGATAAGATTTGAGTTGACGGGCTACCTATGGCATGTTTGTAAATCTGTTTATATTAGGCTAGAGTTTGTCCGTACAATTAATTCCCGTTTAAGATACAACAACATTTCCACAGCAGGAATCCGGCCTACTAGAATGTAAATACCGGTAGTGACTCATATCCAACGGAACGTAGAGATGACAGTAAATAGTTACTCTCACGCCTACGTCTCCGAAAGAAGATCTCCAGCGGTGAAACGTCCACTCATACGGACCTGGATTCGATCCTCAGTAACCAATGGGGCAAATTCACCAAATATTTCACACTACCAGAGGTGAATCCAAATTTATGTATTCTTTTTCAGGATGGAAATTTCTAAGTGTAATAATTGTCAACACTTGCAGTGTGCGAATTAAGGAAATAAATTGCTCCTTATTGCAATTTCAGTAGGAAGCAGTTTTCATATATTTTTATTGTAGTTAGTCCAGTATGCCCAGGGAATTTAAGTTGTCACTTCCCAGTCCTATTGTGGAGTCTATAATTAGTATCTGTGAATGAGCCGTCCCCCTTTACCTTAATCTGCATGCCCCGTTCATCCCTGTGTTCATTTGGTGCGCCTATGTTTTGTTATTGATTAAAAATTTTAACATCTTTTACGAACTGATCACCCCTGCGATTAAGGCTAGTCTGGGATTCAGGAGATGAGCGGGTACAGTAGCAGCCATGACGACTCTGCTGAAACACTTTGACTGTCCTCAGTATTTAGTTTATCTAATCCAGTCTCCCTATTATGCCAAGTCTGGGCAGGTTCCTCATCAAAACAATGCGAGTATCTCAGAGGTTTTCTCAATCCCTTGTGGACTGAAAGAAAAGGGTTGTATAGTCGCTCCGACGCTCCTTGCTTATAGTTAGCTTACAGTATAACTGAAACTGAATCAAAGTACAGCAAATGCAGTGAGCTTGCTTTTATGATCGACAGTATTTTGTAAGGAAGCAATCAGCTCGCGTACGAAACTATCTTTTCACCAATCCGTTTTCAGAACGACTTTGCTATACGGGAGTGAAAGCGGTGTGGACTTAGGATATCTTATACGTACGTTACAAGTAACAGATATGAAAGCAGCGAGAGTGTTTGCTGGTGCAAACAGGTGGGAACAATAACAGAAGGGTACTCGAAATCCGGAGATAAAAGATAAGAATGAACTCCATGGATGAAGCAGTAAGCGTAAGTGGTCGGCTTTTGTGAGACTATTGGAGACGATAGTCTACCTAAGACAGAAATGGACTCGGCAATGAAGGTAAGAGAAGTAGAGGGAGATCAAGACGACCATGTTTAGACACAGTTTTTAATTATTTCAAGATTGGAGTGTTGTGACCAAACAATGCCACAGATTTACTTACATGTAAGGGATTCTGGAGTAGTTCATTCAATACACAGAGTCTTGCAGACTAAACACTGAAAGACATAACAGTCTCTAACGAAAATGTACATTATTATTATTATTATTATTATTATTATTATTATTATTATTATTATTATTATTATTATTATTACCCGGTTCCTTGGCCGAATGGTCAATGTCGTGGTCTTCAATTTACAGTGTAGGTCTTACAGATTCGATTCCCGATCGGACCAGGTATTTTAACTGCGTCAGATTAATTCTTCATGTTCGGGGACTAATTCCTCGTTAATTTATCGTATGGCTGTTAGTGCCGGGAATGTCCGGTCGCTTGATGTAGGGATTTATATTGGACACTTATGCGCGTCTGGACGTGGAATGATGGTGCTAATGAGGTCCGGTAAGGGTGAAACCCGATGTCGTTTCATAGCTTCCTTCTGCCGAATAACATCAAAGGTGTGTTCAAGGCTTGACGTCCCCATCCGACCTAAGAATCGCCATCAACAGAATAATATACCCTCACCCCATATGAACACTAAGGAGTGGTTCGAAATTGAATCCAGGCTCTTGGTACGAAATATAGTGATTAGAAACTACATAGGCCTACCACCATCTCTCCTCACGTTGCCAGCTGACCACTACGTCTTTTGATTGCGTGCTTTGAGCTCGTAAAATGCCGATATTACCTGAAGATAGAAGGTGCGGTACGTCGGAAAAGTCTTACACCATTTCTATTGTACATCCTATAAGCATGATAACGAACTATTGTTGACGTGTACCATGCTTACGTTTCCTTTGCGTTAAAGTCACCTTGATACTCTTCATATTCTTTTGTTATTTTCTCTATTTCTTTCTCAAGAAGGTCTCCCAAATTGTTCAACTTTCTCTGATTTACGTCTGGTTTCCTCATTGATATTATCATGTTCGTTGATCAAAACATATCCTTTGTTGCTGCAGAAGGACTAGAAAAATCTGCTACAGAGCTGATAATGTTCTTTCTTGCTGCAAAATATGTGCCAAACAGCGGCAGTATTTTGCGTACTTCACTGCCCATTTGCCAATATTATTATTATTATAGAGTGAAATTGTTCATCAAGAAAACTATAACATACATAAATCGTTTTCGTCTGATGATAGGCCTGCGTAAATGTACGACTGTTACGGGTAATTTTGTTGCTCGTAGAAATAGCCCTAAGAATATCTTTCCCTGCTGTGTATTTTTAACATTAAATGTATTCTCATTTTAAAACAAGATCTGTATTATTTATTATAATGCCCCCTCTTTTTACTGTTTAGTTGTGTAGCATCGTTTTTAACCATCAGTCTGATACGACGTATATTTGTCAGCGGTACGCCTCACTAAAACATCGACGGTTCTCGATGACGCAAGGATGGGAAAGGGCTAGGAATGAGAAGGTACTGGCTGTGAACTAATTGACGTAAAACCCCATCAATTTCCTGGCGTGAAAATGGGAAACAACGGAAACCATTTTCAAATCTGCCAACGGTGCGGTTCGAGCCATCCATCTTCTGGTAGCTTCGATTCTCTGGGCGAGTTTGGGATTTGTGAGTAGAAAGTAAATATGTGGGAGAAGTATTAAATTTCTTGACATTATTTCAGGTTCCGTTTCAACTTAACCTCCTTTTTATGTAAGAAACCTTAATAGAAGTTCTTCTGTCTCGTCAGTCAAGAAAGGATAAAACAAAACAATGGCATGGCATTGAAGTAATACAGTTTTCCAAAAGGAAAAGAAAAGACTTCTTCTTAAAGAGCAGTATGCGTCAGTTTTCTTCTGCGACGTCAGCCCATAGTACAATTCGTATCGTTTGACAGTCTGCCTACCTTGAAGACAAGAAGTGTTCTAATCGTGAAGTAAGACGACGACAGGCTCTCTCTAGCGCAAGTAACTCCGGCTATTGTGTGAACCTCGCATTCAGTGGCCGTTCGCCAGCCGGCGCTTTATCCGCGCGACATCTGAGCTTGAGGCATTGTGCTCGCGTATTGTACACCGCTAGCGTCACAGTAGGCTTTGGAAATGAATCTATTTCCTGCCGTCAGGAGCGCTTGCTATTGTCTCCGTGTGTCAGGTACAATTAGATTATTACAGCAAAACAACCGAGTAGTCTATCTCAAAAGGAGTTTTCTTATACTATTCTGCATGCGTTGACACACCGAGCCATTGAAGTTTACGACGTGGAAGAAGAAAATATTTACAGATATTAAAGGAATAATCTAGTGCTGAAAATTATAATTACTAACTGCAAAAGAGTTATGGAACGGTTCATGCTAGGCTCCACGAAGAAAGACAGGAAGAGAGCAGATTACATCAGGTCAGTCACAAAGGTCAGTGACATTTTAGAAAGGGTGTTTACCCTAAAATGGCAGTGGGTAGGGCATGTTGCTCGGAGAGCTGATGGTAGGTGAACAAACCTTGTGCTTGAGTGGAGTCCGAAAGATCATCTGAGACCTAGGAGAAGACCACCGGACAGATGGGATAAAGACATTCGTATGATTACTGGGATCAATAGGGAACATGCATGATCCGGGGTTTTAATTAAAAATATGCTAATCTGATTCAAAATTTCATGCAGAATTCAAAAATGTGATCAGAATGTACAAATAATAACTCCAAACATGATAAAAATCTACGAAAATGTCACGTCACGCAAGTACGCGATCTCATTGGTCTGACGTCATCGTACAGGTTGACTGAATTAGTAGACGAAATAACACATAGCGTGCTGTGAGAAGCAGGATACACTTCGCGTATTTCTACTTTACGTCAGTGTCTAGTATGGTTAAATTCGAGGTCTATACATCGGATAATAATCTGAGTGGTATATTTTAGACTTAACATGAATCCTGCGCAGACAGTGAGGCAGAAAACTTATAAATGGTGTAGAGTTCCGATGTGCAATAGCACATCGCATACCATACCAAACAAATTGTTTATACACGTTCCAAAGACGCTAAAACTAGGGAGAAATGGATTTTGGCGAGCCGGAGAAATGCTGGTGATATATCGGAAAAGTCTACAGTTTATTTTTTGAAGATTTTAACGTAAGATGAATTTGTTTGAATTTTCAAATCACTTTTCCATGTCAGCTGTTCTAGTGGTACAACTTTAAATTTTAATGTATGATGGTTTATTTAAATGCTTCAATTACATCTTGGAATATGAAAGTAATGAACAGTGCATTAAATAATGCTGATTATTAAAGTATTCTCCAAACCTAACCTATGTTTTGGGTGATCCATGTCAAGATAATATATCAAAGGGGTTATGAACCATTTTGACAGCTCTAATTCTACCAATATATCTTGGCATGGAACAGTTATGTATGTCTTTATTGAAGAGCTTAATTGGTAAAGAAGTTTAGGCTATATCTAAGTACTCTATAATGTAACAAAGAATAGGCGTGTACATCATGAAAGGAAACAACGTGAATTTAACAAATGTATAACTCTACACAAAACCAATGCTTGTCTGTTGGGGTCTTATAAGTTAACAATGCTCAATTATAATAATTATCATAATATTAATGAAATAAATAACATAATTGCACACAGGTGAAAATAGTGATGTAGGTGTTTAAAATATTATCCAACTTAGCCTAAGTTTTAGGGTATACAAGCCAAGTCAATAAACCGAAGGGTAAAAATACCGCGCGAGTTGGCCGTGCGGTTAGGAGCGCGCAGCTGTGAGCTCGCATCCGGGAGATAGAAGGTTTTGAACCCCACTGCTGGCAGCCCTGAAGATGGTTTTCCGTGGTTTCCCATTTTCACACACCACGCAAATGCTGAGGCTGTACCTAAGGCCACGGCCGCTTTGTTCCCATTCCTAGGTCTTTCCTGTCCCATCGTCGTCATAAGACCTATGTGTGACGGTGTGACGTAAAGCAAACAGCAAAAACAAGAAAAGAAGTAAAAGTCACAGCACCCAAAGACATTCCTGTATTGAGCGACTAAAATGTCACCAGGACACTTTTCTTTCCTGATATGCTCAGCTTGTTAAAAGCCAAATGTAATTAATGTTATTGGCTTCACGCCCCGCTAACTACTTCTACGATTTTCGGAGACGCCGATGTGCAGGAATTTAGTCCTGCAGGAGTTCTTTTACGTGCCAGTAAATCTACCGACACGAGGATGACGTATTTGAGCACCTTCAACTACCACCGGACTGAACCAGGATCGAACCTGCCAAGTTGGGGTCAGAAGGCCAGCACCTCAACCGTCTGAATCACTCAGCCCAACTTGTGAAAACTAGATGAAGTCATATTTATCTTTATCATGTTTAACTTTTTCCCTCCACAAATATATTTAATTCTCTTTCATGGGCCCCGGAAGTGGGTAGGCCAGTTGCCCCAACCATAAATATATATTTTTTCAGAAATGATAGGTTATAGACCTACAGTACTATGATCTTTCTTTCTTTCTTTCCTTCTTTCTTTCTTAATCAGTTTATCCTTCAGGGTTGGTTTTCTCTCGGACTCAGCGAGGGATTTCACCTCTACCACTTCAAGGGCAGTGTCCTGGAACGTGAGACTTTGAGTATGGTGATGAATGGTGAGGAGGGCTATTACCTCGCCCAGGCGGCCTCACCTGTTATACTCAACAGGGGCCTTGTTGGAGGATGGGAGGATCGGAAGGGATAGACAAGGAAGAGGGAAGGAAACGGCCGTGGCCTTAGGTGCCTGGAGGAGAAGTAGGAAAATACGCAAAACCACTTCGAGGATGACTGAGGTGGGATTCGAAACCCTTCTACTCAGTTGACCTCCCGAGGCTGAGTAGACCCCGTTCCAGCCCTCGTACTATTTGTTTTCAACTTTCATGGCAGAGCCGGGAATCGAAACCGGGCCTCCGGGAGTGGCACACATTAACCACTACACCACAGAAGCGGACTAGTACTATAATGCTACCTATATGTTTATGTTAGTGCTGAAATCCGATTTCTTACTTTACTAATGCTGAAAGCCCGAAAATGTAATGTTATTCTTTAATAGGGGAATCAGTCTAGAAGGAAATGTTGAAAGTGATGCGATATCTATCCAGATTCGTTGTTATCCTAATACTATGGGTTACAGTACATTGCACGTATATAAAAGACGCCACTTACAAACTTGCTTGTTATCCGCTAATTTCTGCGGCCACAAAAGTCTCATTTTTCAAGAATGATGACATCTATACATGGTAGATTGTCTGACTGTGCTGTTTTGAACCTTTCTTCTGTCATTTCGAAGTTATTCGCGATCATGAATAATAAACAATCGGCTTTTAGCAACGGCTGATGCACAACGGCTGGTAGAGCTCCATGCGGTACTGGATCGTGACGTCACAGCACGCCGCTTACGTCAGAGGCCGTTTCACTCGCCTTGCGGAAAGGCACTATTAAATATTTTTTTAATGGTAGAAAACAAGGCAACATACCACAATGTAATACGTTTACGTACTATTTCATTGGTGTACTTTTCAAAAAAAAATTTTTTGGAAATGATGCATGTTCCCAATTGGGAGAACATCGCTCAAGACCGTCCCAGATGGAGAGACCTCATGAAAACCTACCTTACTTCGGACTTAAAGAGGCCACATCGTAAAAACGATTGAATATGGCTGATAGTGATAGTGATAGTGATAGTGACATCCCTAGCTTATTGCAACCATAGCAGAGGGAGCATGAAATGTTATATTTCCAGTCGAGATATAATTTTCAAAAAAAAAAACATATTTTCCTGACTTTTTCTCAATTATCTGGGATCAAAAATACGTAATGTAGATTAAGCCTAGATTTACGGTGAGATTTCTTTCTCGACGCCAACCCTATGTGAAAGTATGTACAGTATTCGCCATTAGATATTTCTGTGGTGATTGGTAGTGTGATGTGCTGTGTGTAAAAGGAAATGTGTAATAAGAACTCGTATTATCCGGACGTGGCCAAACCCGGGGTTCTCCGAACCCAAAAACACTCCGCTAACTATTCAGCTCAGGAGACGAACTTAAGAAAAGACTGTCAAATGGTTTTAAATGCCTCATAAGTACACGTGATAAGATTTTACATAGGCCTACCCATTGTATCTCGTTTGCAAATCCACTCTTCAAGATCATCTGTAAACATGTATCATCTACTCGTAAATACAAGAATAATGCCTTCAGTATTTCTTTTTTATGTTTTAGGAAATCCGAATTCTAAGTGCTTACGACCTGTTTAGGTTAAATGTCGGTCTCGACATTTTACTGGTGTGAAAATGAAAAGGCAAGGAAAAATATCTTCAAGGACGATGGTGAGGCTCGAACTCACTAACTCACGAATACAAGAATTCAGGTGTATGGCGTATACCTTCTACTCAATTTGCTTCGGAGGTATTATTATTAATTACTACATTAGTGGTGGAAAAGTCTTCTTCTTCTTTGTTATCTGTTTACCCTCTAGGGTCGGTTTTCCCTCGGACTCAGCGAGCGATCCCACCTCCACCACCACAAGGCCAGTGTCCTGGAGCTTCAGACTCCGAGTCGGGGATACAACTAGAGAGGATGACCAGTACCTTGCTCAGGCAGCTTTACCTGCTATGCTGAACAGGGGCCTTGTGCAGGGATGGGAAGATAGGAAGGGATAGACAAGGAAAAGGGAAGGAAGCGGCCGTGGCCGTAAGTTAGGTACCATCCCGGCATTTGCCTGGAGGAGAAGTAGGAAACCACGGAAAACCACGTCCAGGATGGCTGAGGTGGGAATCGAACACACCTCTACTCAATTGACCTCCCGAGGCTTAGTGGACCCCGTTCCAGCCCTAGTACCAGTTTTTAAATTTCGTAGCAGAGCCGGGAATCGACCCCGGGCCTCCGGGGGTGGCAGCTAATCACACTAACCACTACATCACAGAGGCGAACCTTCCACTTTTAAGTTTTAATCATAATTTTCATATATTAATATAGTTTTATCTATAGTCCTAATACACCATGTGTAAAATAGTGTTTGAAATTGGATTACTAATAATATATTATCTCCCATAAGAGAATCCTTTAACAATATTCCCAAATACTATTATCAAACCTTTAAGCAAATTAAACGCTTTATAATTAAGTAACTCATCTCTCTAAACGATATATCTAATGAGATTTTCTTTTTTCTTGCTAGGGGCTTTACGTCGCACCGACACAGATAGGTCTTATGGCGACGATGGGATAGGATAGGCCTAGGCGTTGGAAGGAATCGACCGTGGCCTTAATTAAGGTACAGCCCCAGCATTTGCCTCGTGTGAAAATGGGGAACCACGGAAAACCATCTTCAGGGCTGCCGACAGTGGGGTTCGAACCTACTATCTCCCGAATACTGGATACTGGCCGCACTTAAGCGACTGCAGCTATCGAGCTCGGTAATGATATTTTTAAGTGTAGGCTATTCCATATATTAAACGACTGTCAGAGGAGCACAAATTATGCATCGGTACCAGTGTCTCTATCTCTCTCTCTCTCTTTCTCTCTCTCTCTCTCTCTCTCTCTCACACACACACACACACACACACACACACACACACACACACACACACACACACACACACACACAAACACACACACACCTAAGTTATGTAAGGCGATAGACGAATGTGTAAACTTCGTGGTAAATCGAACAATACTGAGAGTGAATGATTGAACTGTGTTTGCTCTCATGGGTGGTTTGGGTGCTCCGCTCCCACAGCAGGTAGCTGCAGGTAGATACTGTAGCATGTTTTGTTACAGATTAAGGACCCTTCGAGTGCTCATCTTGTTGTTCCAGATGAATGGGCTCCGTCAGGTTGTAGAAGAAATACATTATCGAGGTAGCTGGAAAAGTGTAGATTCCCTTTCAGACTATCCTCTTGCTTCAAATGTCTGCGTTTTTCTCGTTTGTTTTGTTAACGTGGAGCTAAAAGCAATGGTCATTGTGTCCAGGCATGAAGAGTGCCAGGACTTTTCAGCCCTGTGGGGAGGTGATGTGCCTGTGATATCAGGATTCCGGGAAGTGACAAAAAACTATTTTCTTTTTCATTCAGGATTTTGGAAAATATGATCCTCAACCTTGTGTTCTTACTACTTCGCGGCGCTGAGTGGCTCAGACGGTTGAGGCGCTGGCCTTCTGACCCCAACTTGGCAGGTTCGATCCTGGCTCAGTCCGGTGGTATCTGAAGGTGCTCAAATACGTCAGCCTCATGTCGGTAGATTTACTGGCACGTAAAATAACTCTTGCGGAACTAAATTCCGGCAAGTCGGCGTCCCCGAAAACCGTTAAATTAGTTAGTGGGACGTAAAACAAATAACATTATTTATTTTTATTGTTCTTACTAGTTGACGAGCCCTTCGTTGACTGGCCAGTATTGCCTCATTGAAAATGATGTATCTATATTATTAAAAATCAATACCCTGATAATTATGTGTAAATTCCTATGTGGTGGTTTTATGAATACTATGTTAAACAAGCAGTGAGTCACTGTAGTGCACAATCTACTGTAATATATTGAAATAATTTAACTTAACTGCCAATTTCTGTGAGACTGAGCTACCTATTTTGGTAGACTAATTGAAATGGAAAATTTTAAATTCTGCAAATTTTGTGCAAATCATTGCGTGACCACGTAAAAATTATCATGTTTTGCTGCTTGTAATAGACTTTTCGGTATATTTGTAAAGTTTGTGTGAATTCCCATAACTTCTTCTTCTTCTTCTTCCTGCTATCGCGCCCCAATTACCCGGGCTTGACACTTTGTGTGGAATTAGCTTAGTTTTATGGGCGGATGCCTTTCCTGACGCCAACTCTAAGTGGAAGAATGCACTGGGGCAAATATTTATTTATAGCACGAGGAGTATGGGATTGGAACAAATTATCAAGGGAAATGTTCGATAAATTTCCAAATTCATGGAAAATGTTTAAGAAAAAGCGAGGTAAACAATTGGTAGGGAATCCGCCACCTGGGCGACAGTCCTAAATGCATAGCATTGATTGATTGATTGATTGATTGATTGATTGATTGATTGATTGATTGATTGATTGATTGATTGATTGATTGATATAAGACTATGTGTAAATGAGTAGGCCTACCTCTGCTCCAAATGTGGATATCTCATATTTTATTTCATATTTATATAAGTTGGTAAGGGGATATAATGGTTATTATGTAGGAACAACAACAACAACAACAACACATATTCACTGCCTGAGTTTGAATCCCGGTACTGTCAGAGAGTTAATGTTGGTAGGAGGGCTGGTACAGACGTTTCTCGCTAATCTGAACCCCAATAATCCGGAAACTCGGTTAATACGAACGAAATTTTAAAGTACCAAAGTTGCAATGATGCGAAAAACATTTTTGTTATTCACGTTTGAAATTGATGTAAAATAACATTTCACCCTGGTTGTGAGTTCCAGGGATTCTTATCTGGATCTGAGGGCTGGTTCTAAGTCATCTCAGCCTTCATAACTACAATTGGCTGTGAGATTGCAGCTCCGATCTAGAAAGCCAAGAATAACGTCTGAGAGGAATCGTCATGCTGACCGCACGACACCTCGTAATCTTGCAACGGTTCAAATCCCGTTACAAGATTATATCTGTATTATTATTATTTTATCTGTGTTATTATTATTATTTATTATTATTATTATTATCATTATTGTTATTGTTATTATTAAATTCAATTCTGTAATCTGATATCCCTATGTAGTAATTGATTATCGCTTGCGTGAATTCGAACCCACTCTCTCCCGAATACAAACCCACAGCCACGTGACCCTAACCACGCGGCCAAATCGCTCGGTGTGTATATTATTAATTTCTGTGTAATCAAACATGATGAAAAATGACAAACTGAAACATGATAAACTTTGTTATGTTATTTTATCTCCATTTCGCTTCAACATTTGTATTGTTGGATATTAATGTGTTCTTATATTTATATATTAGGTGGCCCGCCAGTGCCGTACTTTCTACTCATAAGTGTCCCGCATGAAATAGTGATGAATGGGATGTCTAATAACTGATTTTCACAGGAGTATTACTGCCTGCAGGTTCGTTACGTCAAAATATGGAGAGATAACAACCGGACGGCCGCTTGTTACATGTTACTCAGCGCTACCCGTCAAATGCGCCCTCTTTCGTTAGTAAACCTCTTTTTTCGAAAGCTCAGTAGTAGGCTAGTATTTAATACAGTTGCTGTCATCATATCGACCATGACTGGTGTGTTCAACAACGACAAATACACGGACATCATTTTAATCTATGGAGAATCTGGTCTGAATGCAGCCGAAGCTCGCAGACGGTATGCACAGTAGTTTCCAAATAGCCACCTGCTGTCTATACACGTATTTCGCCAAACAGGGTTGCAATTAAGAGCTAATAGATTGTTCATGGTACACACATTACATTTTCAATCTGCTTTACGTCACAGCGGCACAGATAACTTAGGTCTTACGGCGACGATAGGACAGGAAAGGGTTAAGAGTGGAAAGGAAACGACTGTGGCTTTAATTAAGGTACAAAACCCAGCATTTGTCTGCTGTGAAAGTGCGAAACCACGGAAAACCATCTTCAGGGCTGCCGTAAGTGGGGTTCAAACCCACCATTCTGCCGAATACAAGCTAATAGCTACGTGATTCTAACCGCACAGCCACTTGCTCGTTACAATGAACGTTTTGGTAGAGTGGAATGTCTGTACGTGTATAAATGAATGAGCTATAAATCGACGATGCTCGGGGAAAAGGTCACATCTCACAGTACTCTTCCTATCCATTATCTTTCTTAAGACTGGCCACCCAGGCACATATGGATATGCAGTCCATCAGAACAATTTTCGTTTTGTTCATTTTCGTTTGCTAACGTGTAAAGAAAAATGAGCCTTAGGTACCTTATACTGTAGGAGTGCGTAAATAAGCCATGCAAACAAACATTCCTAGTGTGGGGTACGGTAAGGTTCATTTTCCTTTACACCTAAGCATAGGAAATGAAGTCCGGCTCCATGGCTAAATGGTTAGCGTGCTGGCCTTTGGTCACAGGAGTCCCGGGTTCGATTCCAGGCAGGATCGGGAATTTTTAACCATCATTGGTTAATTTCCCTGCCACGGGGGCTGGGTGTATGTGTTGTCTTCGTCATCATTTCATCCTCATCACAACGCGCAGGTTGCCTACGGGAGTCAAATCAAAAGATCTGCACCTGGCGAGCCGAACCCGTCCTGGGGTCTTCCGGCACTAAAAGCCATATGCTATTTAATTTCATAGGAAAATGAACACAACGAATATTATATTCTGATGGACTATATATTCATATGTGGCTGGGAGGCGTGACCAGACTTAAAGAAAATAATGGGAAGGAAGAGCATTGGGAGATATGACCGTTTGCCCGAACAGCGACAATATTTTCTGCATCTTTGGCGTGTTTACAAATTCACACTGTTACAGAACGTGTGTAGTAAAATGACTGCTATTTGTTTCAAATAATAATAATAATAATAATAATAATAATAATAATAATAATAATAATAATGGCTTTACGTACCACTAACTACTTCTACGGTTTTCGGAAACGCCGAGGTGCCGGAATTTAGTCCCGCAGGATTACTTTTAGGTGCCAAGAAATCTACCGACACGAGGCTGACATATCTGGGTACCTTCAAATACCACCGGACTGAACCAGGATCGAACCTGCCAAGTTGGGGTCAGAAGGCCAGCGCATCCGTCCAAATCAGTCAGCCCGGCTTATTTGTTTCACATCCGAAATATAACACTTTGTAGAGCTCCTTTATAAACCAGCGATTAGACATCCCATTCATCATTCGTGCATGCGGGGCACTTGAGTAGAAGAAACGGGGCTTGTGGGCCACCTGGTATATACAGTACGTCAGCAAATAAGTCATTTTCTAGGAAATACAGAGGTCCTGACATCTATGTTCTCAATGTGCACTGCAAACATCAACAGTTGAAACAAAGTTTGAAAAAATGTGCTCATCAAAATTCAGAAAATAGTCCACACACATTTTTTATGACGGTCCATTACGGTTTAAAGAATATCACATCCGCTTGCTAAGTGTTGCAAGTACCAGATGAGCACTATTGCTCGTGCCTCATTAGAGCTTGGAGATGTTCTTGTGACTGTTCATTATCAGCAGCCTCTCATTTCTAGTACTTTATCTTTGAATAAGGAGAGGGGTGCCTTTGAATGTGTCGAGAAGAGCAGAACAGATCTGACAAGAGTGAAGGGCCTCCCTGCAAGAACTGTAACAGATGAGAACTCCTCGAGTTATATTCTCTGTTAAGAGCTACACTTGATACCTACCCGGGGGTTTCACTTTAAACATTCATCTTTAGTAAATTATTGAAAGGAACCTCTTGAAGATTTGGGGATGGAACATCTTCTCCCGGCTTCAGTTACTGGTTCTTCCATGGTTGTGTTTTTTTGGGAAAACGATGATGTTTCCAGTGACTATTAACATTAATTTATTGACTGAAAAATGTATTAATTACCGAGTGAGTTGGTCGTGCGGTTAGGGTCACGTAGTTTGTGAGCTTGCATTCGAGAGATGATGTGTTCGAATTTCACTGTCGGCATCCCTGAAGATGGTCACACCACCTGAATGCTGGGGCTGTAACTTAGATAGATAGATAGATAGATAGATAGATAGATAGATAGATAGATAGATAGATAGATAGATAGATATCTTTATTGGCGGATGTAAGGACATTAGGCCTTATTTTAAGATTATACATTAGATGTATTATTATACATTAGAATCATTATTAACACTACCGTAATTAATGCTACATAAAGCACAGTTAAACACAATCAAAATATTTTATAACATAAATAAAATTCCACCCCAGTGAGACGTAGGCCTACATACTTATAATAATAACTAGTGATAATAATGCAATAGCACGATCAATGAAAAACCAGAAATGCACAGTTCATTCGTATCGTGCTGTTCCCCTCAACGCTCTTTTAAGAGGACCCGCACCTTCCTATACCTACAATGTTAAATATAAGGACAATTTTACTCTAAACTCTTAACACCAGAGTAATGAAACTTTTACGGTCATATATTACATTTATTTACTATCATGTACCATAAGGATTTTAATGTATTGGCATTTTCTGGGAAGATGTTAGTTATTTTGTTACTGAAAATATTTGACAAATTTTTTGACATATTATCTTTGAATAAAATCTGTCATCAATTAAGTAGAACAAAAGGGCTATGAAAAAAGGAGTATATTGGCATTGTTTACAATCCCTGAAAATCTGAGGTCTTTATCTCTAATAGTTTAGGAGAAAATGTTCCTTATATGCAAAAAAGTAAACTTGTGTAAAACGAGGTTCAGAGTTTAACTATCTAGCGCAGTCCAGCACAGTTCATTGCACTCCACCCCTACTACTCCTGTTGCTTGGCGCCACTACATATAGGTTATTATTAGGCAGTGACAGTCATTCTTAGCGAAGTGTAGAATCATAAACTTAACGCGTGTGTACTTAACTGTTAAGTGATTGTAAGTGTAACAGTTTAATTCAGTGTGATTAGTGTTAACGGGAGTTTACGTAAATAAAAATAAAATGTCTGCAAGTTTCAAATGATCTTAGACGCCATTGATATTAAGAATGACACCATCCCTCTTCAGAGAAACCTGTCACTCTGGAGTTGTCTTCCTTGGCCGTGATAGGTGGTTATTTTGTTCGAGTTGCGGAAGAAAATTCCAATTGTGAATCATGATTGGGGCAGATATCCTCGGCCACTACTGACAGTCCATTGATGTGCCTCATTAGGATGAAAGATCGTGGAGCATTACACTACCCCTCAAGAAAACATGTTTACTTTCTGCAAAATATGTTGAATTTTACGCGTTTCTCCTTACGTTATCTGGGCAATACGAATTTAAGTTTAAAAGCTTAACGTCTTGGTTCTTTCAAAGCTCATTGAGGCATTCAAATGTGACGAGTACGATCGGAGAGCACTGACTGTAACTCTCATTACAGAACTTTTAAAACCAATACTCGACAAGGAAGCTCATTTAGCTCGCGCGAAATATACATTCAATTAATAGTACATCTTGGTATTAAAAGACGTAAAAAAACTACAAATAATGAAGTTGGGACCACCTAAATGTGATTTAGAGTAGTTGGATGCAAAGTAAAGCACATTTAAATGATATTTGGAATTATTTTAGGCGAGCAGCATAGCACAATGTCGAGACCTCTAGCGGACGTTCGTAAAATGCGACCGGTATTTCTATCGGTCCACTTCCCGGTCTTGTATATCTCGTAGGCAACGACCTTGGACAGGCGGAACGAAGCCAGCGCTCGCAGCGGCCAGCAAGCTACAACTGTGAGGAACAAGTACTCCATCCAACAGCTGATTGCACCTTGAAATGAAAACCTACAACCTGTTTTCCAGTCATTGACCGGGTCAGGGATAGAATGAATGAAGACCCCATCTTGCGGCGAGGATAGGAATTGTGCCGGCTGCCGAGGCCTGTCGCACTCCTCTGAGCCAATGATTAATGACTGACAGATGAAATGAAATGCTATTGGAGAGTGTTGCTGGAACGAAAGAGGACAGGGAAAACCGGAGTAACTCGGAGAAAAACCTGTCCCGCCTCCGCATCGTCCAGCGAAAGTCTCACATGGAGTATCTGGGATTTGAACCACGGAACCCAGCGGTGAGAGGCCGACGCGCTTCCGCCTGAGCCCCAGAGGTTACTGATTGCACCTTACGACGTAAATTATAAACTGTAACCATCTGAACAGCTATATTAATCATAAATTTTAAGAGAACACGTTGATACACTAGACTACTTATAGCTAAAGGGAAACGACAATAGTTTATTTTCGAAGGAACAACTGATCATACAACTATAGTTTAAGATCTTAGCCATTTTCTAAATCCTATTCTTGAAATGAATTTGGTAGTTTCACACAAATAAGAAAAATAGTAGACTAATGAACTAAACACAATTCAAATAATATTCAAACATCAGCAAACTAATTTTAAGTACTTCGTGTTCTTTCTATGGCACCGGAAACTTTCATTGCAAAAATCTTATTTTCACAAATAATTTCAAGTAATGACTTTGTACTTCCATAGCATTTATGTGAAAGATCGGGTATTCCCATTAGGGAATTAACAGTGTACCACATCCAAGCTTGTGAACATTCTTCTTAAACTTACAGGAAAGCCCTAACAACAGCCACTGTTCTCTCAATGCTTCTCGATTTCCTACAAGACAATTTCTGTTCCTCTGACACAGGTTGATCATCTCTAATCAATAACTTTCGTTTTGAAGAAATCTGCGGAGGTTCATTTGGAATGGAACTGCATTCCATACTAATTTCTTCTCCGCTGACATAAACTGCCTGTCTTCAAAATGATTCAAACATAACTTTATGTTATTGTATGAATCGAATTTTTCTTCATTAAATCAGCCCCGTCCGCCTTTGTGGTGTAGTGGTTAGTGTGATTAGCTGCCACCCCCAGAGGCCCGAGTTCGATTCTCGGTTCTACCACGAAATTTGAAAAGTGGTACTGTACCGTACCCAGGGGTAAATACCCTCTAGGACGATGCCTCCATTCCTGTATGAACATCCGACTAACTCAGGGTTGGGCAGAGTGTGGGTTGGTTGTCGATTGGGTCAGGATAAAAGTCGAAGTTCAACACTAAAATAGCAATCAATGACAGGAAATGGAGGTATAACACGAATGAGAAACAATCATAGGGGGTAAGATGGATTTATTAACAAATATCCCCGATCAAATCACACGAAAATAATTGAATAAAAAAATAATAACTTGTAAAAAATGAACTCAAAGTAATAAAATAAATCGAAATCAGAAACGTTAAATGAGTGATAATACAAATTTGACATTAAAAGAAAAACAAGTTCAATAAAGAACATATATAAAAATCAAGACTGAGTATCTTCTCATAGTCCAATGTTTATGTTGTATGGCAACAAGTGTATGCAAACACTGCCATTGGTATTTCGGTATGGAGTTTCACATTATCGCATCCCAACGATACGGTTTCAAAATTAAGTTACTCCCGAGAGTCAACTATTTCCGTAAAATCAAAGTTACAATGTATGAAAAATTACGACGGAAAGAAAAATAATTAAGACGCACCGGACGCTATGTAAGGTATGCAAAATACTAGGGGCAAATCCTACACTATATTTACAATAATTCAAATAATCAAACTAAACATATATATATATATATCGGATATCGAGTAAAGTCTTAAATGCTACACTGCTTCTAATGTGAATCCCGGTTCACTACAAAAGATCTAGACAGAACTAGATAAACCAACAATACATCAGCACTCGGGCTGTTCCCTTTAAAAACAACGAGACAAGGTATGCAATCACAAAATAATAAGGTAAAACCATCCTGTAAGAGAAAAACATATAAATAATCCTTGATGTCATGAAGAAAGCAATGGGCAACATTGCCTCCTTCTGCTGCGTTTGAGCGCTCAACAGCGCGGTCATCCGTCATGTACTTCCGGGTAGATTACGAGCTGTAAAGAAATATAGAACTCCACTACGCTAAAGATTGGATTTTGTCTCCCGTGGCCGCCGCAAGGAAATACTGTCTCTTTCACACATGCCGATAACACAGGCCAGGACTCAACTTGCCATGAGATAACGCCCATCATCAACTACACGGAAACTCCCGTATATTAATTTCTTCTTAGCATGCTTGGGCCATTTAACAACATCAGACTCAATAGTCTGGAATTAACACTGTCCATTCTGATCACAATATACTCAGAAGACGCTAGGCAGGCACACACACATCTGCACAATTTCTCTCTATCTTGTCAGGCATACAATCGGCCTGTACCAATACATTATAATTAAGCATGCAATTATTATCTCATCATTCCTCATGAATCCTACTGGCCTTTCCACATAACGAGACGCTGTTCAAGTCCTTGGCAGACCATCAGGCAAACAGAATCCAACTTAACTTCAAAGATCTTAATTTAACAACGACGTTCTGCAGCTCCTTCTGGCAGCTTCTGTAAAACCATGCATCATGCAAAATAGCTATACCTGTCTCTCTGAATGACCGAAATAAAATGAATTGATACGTGTTTGACGTAATATAGAAATGAACCTGTCGATCTAGCCCTTCTAGCATATATTTCAGGAAAACTCGGAATATCCTACGCTAAGTACTATATTTACAACAATAACTGATCCTATCAATCCCTCATTTTCCCAAACATCTAATCATAAAGCAAAATAAAAATAAAATAAACATGCATTAATCTCGTATCCGAATCTACCATAGTGACAAAATTAAACAAATACATGCCGTCAGGCTTACTTTAAATGAAACTGAAAATTCTATCTACACTGCCCTAGTACCTTAACATAACTTACATATCGTGCCATATATAATACGTGCATCTTACTTTATGATGACTCTCGGGATACCAGGATAGCAGCTTACATCCCCACTAATTTTGGGATCTACACCATGTTAATCACATCCTTAACATGTGGGAATGCACTTCCTTCCTCTGCAGGTGTATCCATCATCTTGCTGGAAAACAATTCACTGGAACACAGAAGACTATAGTTGATAACCTCTTCGCTGCTTAATGCTGCGAGCCGAAATACCCTTTCTTTTACCAGATCAGCTAACACACTGATTCACATATATATAACACACTTCACTAAAAGGGTAAAATTACAGTTTTAAAAGCAGCCCACGGTTCGGTACGGAAGTTCCACGCGAATACGCGCCCGTCGCGAAATAGTGAAACACTAGCACGTTTCCACAACACTTGTAACTCAGCGGTCACTACACCGTCTTTATCGATTAAAAGTAAACTCTGTCAAAGCACAGTAAATATTACGACTGCACAATTTGAAGTATCAACGAGAACCAGTTACTATTTCTGGAATAACGCCACGTTAATTACAAACACCAGTCACAGAGTTGGTACATCCGCACTGTTCAAACTTTTCCTACAGAGTGCCGAGTTAATACATCCGTACTGCTCAAATTTTTGCTACAGAATGACGCTCTCCAGAGCTTGGATTACTGAGGAGGCTTCGGTGACGCTAATATTGTTGGGGTTCCCGGGTATCTGAACCAACCACCAATCAGAGAGTTCGTCATGTATGATGATACAATACTTATTGTGATATATTTATAAAACACAGCTCAAACATTAGCAAATCTCTTCCACCAATTTCTATAATACATTACCAAATATATCTAACTTCAGAAACTGTGGAAAACCGATTGTCTACAGAAACTGACTTTATCCACAGAGCATGTTGGTCATCCTGGAATTAATATATGACGCGGTGTAGCCTCCATGTTTGCCAAATCCATAAATTCCCATTGGCTGAAATATCTTGCTTGGTCAGCATGTAATACACGTGTCGGTCCTTGCCAGCGCTTGGGTACGCTTACTTTCTCACGGTCATGCGGAAATATGAAGCAACATCCAGCGACTTACAGTCTTGCTCAACATCCGGTATTAACTATCTTGGGATACGATGCTTTAACATATTAGACTGTATCTTTTATTAATAAATTCACATATATGGTCAAATAATATTCCAATTATTATTATGGGCCGGTCGGATACGGCTCAGTACGAGGGCTGGAATGGGGTCGACTCAGCCTCGGGAGGTCACTTGAGTAGAGGTGGGTTCGATTCCTACCTCAGCCATCCTGGAAGTGGTTTTCCGTGGTTTCCCCCTTCTCCTCCAGGCAACTGCCAGGATGGTACCTAACTTAAGGCTACGGTCGCTTCCTTCCCTTTTCCTTGTCTATCCCTTTCAATGTTCCCATCCCCCTCCAAGGTCCCTGTTCAGCATAGCAGGTGAGGCCGCCTGGGCGAGGTACTGGTCATCCTCCCCACTTGTATCCCCAACCCAATGTATCACGCTCCAGGACACTGCCCTTGAAGCGGTAGAGGTGGGATCCCTCGCTGAGTCCGGGGGAAAAGCCAACCCTGGAGGGTAAACAGATTAAGAAAGAAAGAAAGAAAGAAAGAAAGCTGAAATACCCCCCCCCCCTTACTACTATTTGCAAGGTATTTTCTACACCTGGAAAATTAAAACACCGCTACGTGATAAAGGTTGCGATTGCGTTAAAACGTTATTTAATTACATTATTATATGGATTTCCAACTGGGTCACATTTCTAGATCATTGACAAACGAAATACCTACTTATATGAAGTTACGTTTCTACATCTTCAAAATATTCGTCTATTATTCGAAAATGTGAACAGTAGTTCAAGCTATTATTTAGTTTATTTTCCGGGTTGAACCTTGTAGTCTCTACACCACGTACAGTTTGCCGACGTTTCGAATACATTGCAGTATTCTTTGTCAAGGCGACTGAAATACCCCTAATCGATCCGAGGTAATCAGTCTCCCAGGCAGCAATTATAGTACTAGAGTGGCCCTGACCTTGGGCTTTTATATCCTAGCCTTTCTGACTGACGTAAGCCCTGGCTGTCTCGTGAGCATTCTGGAAGGTATGTGTCACAGCCAGGTAGTGGGGGCTTATCCGAGTTGTTATGTAATTGGAGTATTTCGGCCTGCGTGTTTATACTCATAGTTTAAGACATACAGACCACAACAACATCTCAAACCAGACGTCTTGGCTTCACCCATGGCACTACAGCCCTGAAGAGCCTTGGCCTACTAAGCTACCGCTGCTCAGCCCGAAGGCCTGCAGATTACGGGATGTCGTATGGTCAGCTCAACGAATCCTCTCGGCCGTTATTCTTGGCTTTCTAGACCGGGGCCGCTATCTCACCGTCAGATAGGTCCTCAATTCTAATCAAGTAGCCTGAGTGGACCTCGAACCAGCCTTCAGATCCAGGTAAATATCTCTGACGTGGCAGAGAATCGAACCCGGGACCTCCGGGTAAGAGGCAAGCACGCTACCCCTACACCACGGGGCCGGCACATATAAATACACAAGATTTTAAAATATGTAATTTAAAGTTTTGTGTGTTACTAAGCTGAGTGGTAGCCCAGACCTTCAAACCAGTATAGGCCTACGCCACTGCGGCTATACCCATGTCCTTTTGTAAATACTACGTTAATAATAGAAAACCAATGATCTGTAATGAAATTACCACAAGCTTACCTGCCATAATGTATACCAACTTACACATCCAAGTGGACCTGTAGTTTGCTGACCGCGTGGAGCGCTGCAGACGCATGGATGAAAACTATGAGCCGAGCTTTGTGACTGTGTACACCAGTGGCGTATGCTGGTATCAAGACGTGGGCTACCACTAGACTTAGGCTACCCCTTTTCGATAGTTGGTTTAGGGAACATCAAGCCTTAAGCATTTTGAGCTGCATCCAGCAGCCAACGGAGCTGCCCGCTGAGTTGTCAAGGCTGCTTTACAAGCTACTGCCCTGACCTCTGCTACCGCCAATACTCAACACCTGATCAATCGAGTTGGTAGCCTAAGCTTTAGCAAGTTGAAGTCCAGCTTTGAGGCTAAATGGATAGAATGCTTGCCTTTGGTCCGACGGCGCCGGTTCAATTTTCAGAATCAACCCCCTCATACTGTTAATTCCCCTGGCTTGGGAAATGGGTGTTTATGACGTCTTCGCCATTCATTTTATCCTTATTAGGTCACCACCAAACCTATGTAGATGCCATGCACCATTATTATCATTATTATTATTATTATTATTATTATTATTATTATTATTATTATTATTATTATTATTATTATTATTATCATAATCGTTAAATAACAATGTTAAATTTTATAGCGGTTGTACCCACCATTCAATGGTTAATTATCTTCCTCGGAAGATCAGTGGTGGTGTCGACCCATGATCACGGGTTCTATTCCAACCAACAAAAGAGAACACTAAACCTGAAATATTGCGTTCATTTTAGCAGATCTACCAATAAAAAGGAAACTATATTACTCTTATAACAGCAGCCCTGCAGTGTCTTCATACAAGGATGTAGAAGTAAACGGGAGTGAAATACTCCGTTATCTATATATTTAAGACAGAAGGATGAGGTGAGGAAGTATATACGATGAGTAACGCATGGTGATAGCAGTGGCGATCTGACGGACCGAAGCCTAGCACAGCTATCGTCCGCCGGTCCCCGCACCTGTAGGCAGACAGCGGCAAGCAGCGTGAGGCGAGTCGATGGGAAGGGACGAGAGTCTGGGCTGCAATATCAGTCTCCGAAGCCTTGTTCTCAGAAATACGTGCGACGTGTTTTCTCATTGCTTACAAGGTTTGCAAATGGAACAATGTGTCAGATGCTTACAATATAATGTGCTTTAGATTTCCATCGCTCGCATTTGAGGTCTGGGCTTCACTGATAGCCTTGGTAGCCCTCAGTATACGCCACTGGTGTACACTCATCAGCCAGAACATTATGACCACCTACCTAATAGCCGGTATGTCCACCTTTGGCACGGATAACAGCGGCGACGTGTCTTGGCATGGAAGCAATGGGGCCTTGGTAGGTCGCTGGAGGGAGTTGGCATCACATCTGGACACAGAAGTCACTTAATTTCCGTAAATTCCAGAAGGGGGGGGGGTTGTAATGAGCTCTGACACCACGTTCAATCACATTCCAGATGTGTTCGAGCGGGTTAAGATCTGGCGAGTTGGGGGACCAGAACATCTACTGCAACTCGTCACTGTAATCCTCGAAGCACTCCATCACACTCCTGGCCTTGTGATATGGCTCATTATCTTGTTGAAAAATGGCACTGCCGTTGGGAAACATGATCGCCATGAAGGGGTGTACGTGGTCTGCAACCAGTATACGATACTTCTCGGCCGTCATGGTACCTTGCACGAGCTCCACTGGATCAACTGATGCCCACGTGAATGTTCCCCAGAGCATAACTGAGCCGCCTCCAGCTTGTCTCCGTCCCGCAGTACAGGTGTCAAGGAGCTGTTCCCCTGGAAGACGATGGATTCGCACCAACCCATCGGCATGTTGAAGAAGGTATCGGGATTCATCAGACCATGCAACGCTCTACCGCTGCGCCAACGTCCAGTGACGATGTTAACGTGCCCATTTCAGTCGTAGTTGCCGATGTCGTGGTGTTAACATTGGTACATGCATGGCTGCGGAGGTTCATCCTTAGGCGTGTTCGGTGCACTGTGTGTTCAGACACACACGTACTCTGAATAGCATTAAAGTCTGATGTTAGTTCCTCCACAGTTCGCCTCCTGTCCTGTTTTACCAGTCTGTCCAGCCTACGACGTCCGACATCTGTAATGAGCGATGGCCGCTCAACCCCTCGACGTTTAGACGTGGTTTCACCTTGGTTTCGCCACTTGTTGAAGACACTCACCACAGCACTACTCGAACACCCGACAAATCGTGCAGTTTCCTAAATGCTCGCGCCGAGCCTCCGGGCCATCGCAATTTGCCCTAGGTCAAACTCAGATAGATCCCACGCCTTCCCCATTCTACACACCGACAGCACACTCACTGATACTACATGCACCGTGCGTGTCCTCATCAGGTGACGCTGCTATCGCCTGGACGGGTTGATATCGGTAGTAGGTAGGTGGTCATAATGTTCTGGCTGATCAGTGTACTACTAATACTCCACGTAAGTCGATGAACCGGCAAATTAAAGTCCGCAAATTTGTTAAATCTTCTCGGATTAAAACTACCTTCTTAAGACTGGCAAGAGCAGTGCAGTAGCGCACTGGAATCAGAGTATTCCCTTTGGGGGAAGGGGAGACATCGATCCCTCCCTCCGGAGTATGGGTAGTTCTCTAAATCCGAAGATTCCAATGGCGCACTAGCCGCCAGCGACTTGAAAAGGGGCGACAATCCAACCGATGAGTCCACCGCTACACAGGAGCGAAACGCTGGTAAGTTTACGATTGACAAGACTCAAAGAGCTTGAATGGTTTTAACATTTGCGTTCGATGGAATTAAATTATGGTTTCTTTCTGGAAACTTAATTTTTGAATCAAAAGGCTATTCACCGGTTTATTTAGGAGAGGAACGGTACCATATCGATTATGTAGCCTACAGTCGTTCAAAACAAAACAAAATTTAAAAAAGAATGAGCACATGTATCAGACTTAATTTGAACGATTATCAAAATATAATTTATCTCCCCCGTAGATACACAACTTTTGGAAACGCACACAACGAACATTATAAGTGTAAGTCCAATCGTTTCTAAGAAAATTGTGCCGGCGAGGAGTTTATAAAATTTTAATGTATTATTATTACTTTCTCACCGGGTGAGTTGGCCATGCGGTTAGGGGCACGCAGCTGTGATCTTGCATCCGGGAGCTAATGGGTACGAACCCCACTGTCGGCAGCCCTGATGATCATTTTCTGTGGTTTCCCATTTTCACACCAGGCAAATGCCGGGGCTGTACGTTGATTAAGGCTACGTCCGCTTCGTTTCCACTCCTAGGCCTTTCCTATCCCATCGTCACCATAAGACCTATCTTTATCGGTGCGACGTAAAGCAAAATAAATATAGAAAATAATTATTCTCTCTTTTTTTTTCGACCGTCCATGGACCACGTTTGACAATCTTTTCATAATTTTTATCCTTCTCTGCCTTTACTCTCTGCCGGTATTTTTTCATCATTTCTCCTACTTCCATCTTCTGTTCTTCTGTATAGGACCTGCCTTTTCTCACTCGTGTTTCCCCAGTCTCCTGGAAATCGCTGAACGTTTTTGACGAGTTGTCTAAATCGAATTCTGTCCATGATATAATCTTCCATAATCCCAGTCTCGCCCGGCTCCATGGCTAAATGGCTAGCGTGCTGGCCTTTGTCCACAGGGACCCCGGGTTCGATTCCCGGCAGGGTCGGGAGTTTTAACCATAATTGGTTAATTGCCCCGGCACGGGGACTGGGTGTATGTGCCGCCTTCATCATCATTTCATCCTCATCACGACGCGCAGGTCGCCTATGGGAGTCAAATCAAAAGACCTGCACCTGGCGAGGCGAAGTGCTCGGACACCTCCCGGCACTAAAAGCCATACGCTATTTTATTTCATACCCCCATCTTCGTCAAGTCCAACCTCACTTCTCGAAACCATTTCAGCATTGTCTTCCTCTTCCTGAAGAATTCTAAAATTATCTTCGTCACTCTGTTACTGTACAGCCTCAACAAGTGTCCATAGAAATGTAACGTTTTCTTCCTCATCAATTCAACCACTCCTTCTGTTTTTTATACAATTCTTTGGTAGATTACAGTCTCCTCTCCCATTTTTTTTTTTTTTTTTTTTTTTTTTACATTTGGGCCCAGAATTTTTCTTACCATTTACCTTTCTCTCTTCCGGATATCTTCAAGTCCAACATTTCCAATCATGTCCATTGTTTCCGCTGCATACAGGCAGTGTCAAGATGATGCCTCAGTTTAGCGCCATAAGATAGAACCTTCTTACTGTAGTTGTTCCTTGTCAGTTGGAATGTCATTTCCATTTTTCTCGCCCGATCCTTAATGGCATTCTCTTGTAATGTTTCTTTTAAATATTTAAAGCTCAACTCTCCTTATTTCTTCGTCTCCTAATTTCAACAATTGAGGAACCACTTCATTTTTGGTCATGCACCCAGTCTTGAAATCGATCATCTGGAGTTCTTCAATCCCTTCCTTAGCTTATTACACAAGTCTACACGAATTTTTAGTCTGGGTACTGTATGTATGATTTTGAGTTTTCATGCCTAACTAATAAAAGGAAAAATAGTTTTACCTAATAAAGTTTGCTTCTATAGAAGCCTCCGTTGCTCAGGTGGTAGCACGCCAGCTCACCGCTGGGTTCCGTGGTTCAAATCCCGGTCACTCCATGTGAGATTTTCGCTGGACAACGCGGAGGCGGGACAGGTTTATCTCCGGGTACTCCGGTTTTTCCTGTAATATTTCATTCCAATAATACTCTCCAATATCATTTCATTTCGTCTGTCATTCAGTAATCGTTGCCCCAGGGGAGTGCGACAGGCTTCGGCAGCCGGCACAATTCCTATCGTCGCCGCTAGACGGGGCTTCATTCATTCCATTCCTGACCCAGTCGAATGTCTGGACACGGGCTGTGGATTTTCAAAGTTTGCTTTTGTAGCTACCACAACGAAATTATAATGTTATGGATATTCTCTATTTTTATAAGTTCCAAAGGAAATAAATAATTTATATATTTACATCACGTTTATTTACAAAACATACTTAACATTAATTTACAAATAAAGAAACAACACAAACGAGCTTTAAAAATGAATATTTTTGGTACTTCTGTGTGGGCACGCACTTTCTCGTATTAGCCCCCAAATGTAACCACCTATCGTTCTAATTTTATTGTCCTTGATAACGTTGCTCAAAGTCCACCACGTCTTGCTGAAAACATTCTCTTACCTTCTAAACTGTTTCTGCAGTTGCTACATGAGAAATGCGCTGCCCATATTTTATCTTGGCTTCAAACGGGAAGGTTAAAATAAGCCTCATTTGGTTTACAGGGCTTTATATTTGACGCCAAACTAATTTTTTGAATCTTATTTTAATAACTTCGCTGCAAATGTAGCAAAAAGTGTCAACGTCATTTTAAAGTTTCTTTGAAGTCATTTTTGTACCTCACGACACACGAAATAGTCTAATGAGGGAACACATACATGTGTTTCACTAGGATTCGGTTGAAATTTGGTAGGAATATTCCTGGGAGGCAGTAAAATGCTAAGGTGATAACTGCATGTCCCCAGCGCAAGTTTAAACGCCAAAATAGAACAAATAAATAGTCGTAAAATTAGAAGTGCAGCGGGAGTATCGGGGTTTGGCGGAGAGGTAGGAAGGAGCGAAGCAGCGGACGTGAGCCAACCGGGCTGTGTCGAGCTGCGCCAACAGCCAGGCAGCGTAGAGTTAGCGCGTTCCCCTTAACTTCCCGATTAGATGTGCAAAACGTAAATATGAAAACAACACATGAAACAAGTGTATAAAGGACGATGTTTGAACAACGATGCCAATAAGGTTTGAAAAATTCACGCCCGAGTTGTTGTTACTCGTTGTAATTAGTGCAAAAAGGTGCACAAGGCACAGATACTGTGTGCACCATGCACATCTTACAGCGCCGTCGCTTTCACAAGTATTACATTGATTATAGGAAGGCTCTTCTTTGAAACAATAATCGACTGGATTAACAAATTGTGAAGGTTTCTTGTTAACATAGCCACATTTGTACCAACTGTACTGCCACATGCTACGAAAACGCGGAGAGGAGAACTGGTTGTGCGTCAAAGATTACA
The DNA here is from genome assembly GCF_040414725.1 of Anabrus simplex. Taxonomy (NCBI): domain Eukaryota; kingdom Metazoa; phylum Arthropoda; class Insecta; order Orthoptera; family Tettigoniidae; genus Anabrus; species Anabrus simplex. The sequence goes on along the minus strand of NC_090269.1, from coordinate 362,168,429 downwards.
CTTTAAAAATGTTGTTCCTTAAATGTACCTTGATGTCCAACGAGTTTAACAAAATTAAATCGTACAAAATACGTATAAATTGCTTCCAAATGCGGAAGCCCAAAACATCTAACGGGTGGATAAGTCCAGTGGCTCCTTTCGGAATTGTTTGAACATTAATGATTTTCTTACTCCCAATTTTAGCATGTAAAATATTTTCTTCTTTCTGTCCGGTCCAGGAATCGAGAACTAAAACACTGTACTCTGGTACTAGCTCATAATAAACATCCCGTAACCATTTCTGTACAAGTTCTTTGGTCAGTTTTCCAGACTTTGAAGGCAAAGTGTACACATTTGATGCTGTAAATAGTTTTTTTCTATATTAGGACCAAATTTGGCATTTTTTTCTTTCAACACCACTAGCAACTTCGGAAGGAGTTGTCCATCTGCCGAAATTATTAGCTGTATTGTTTAGCTATGAGTTAGTGAATTCATAGATTGTGCTTCCGCTAATACGACTTTTTCTGCTCGTTCATTATGGGTCCTGCCAGAATGGAACTCTTAATGAAAACCAGACTGATCAGTATTAAACACGCACTCTGGGCCGTGACTTTCTATTAATTGCGACACTTCTTCAACAAACAGTGTCGCGTTACAATTAGTATCTTCTTGTTCAAATTAGAATACGAATTTGCAAATTTTTCTTGATCCAATTTTGAATTTCTTTTAAAAACTCATTACCCAGGAATGAGACGCTCGAAACGTGTCGTAGTTAACTAGACGAGCGTACTTTAAGGCCCATTTTTTAATATTTTTGTCGTGAACAATTTTGTTTCGTTATCTACTTTCTTTGAACTTTTGATAAGTCTTCTTCGTAACAAATTATTTTTCTCCCATCGTGCCACCGTTTTCCAGTTGTTGCTCCCACCTGTAAAGCTCTTGCCGGAACTTTAATTAACAAAACCTGTATTTCACTGATGCGAAGCTCCTCTGTTTCCCACCTTTGTTTCGCCAATATTCGACGACCTTCTTCTTATAAGTTATTGGGTTTAGGCACCGTTCAGCTGTTGTTGTGGATGCAGGGTTAGGAGCAACATTTTTGGAGGTGAGGTCAAATAACAGTGTTTCAATATTGTCTTTCTCGAAATCAAAGTCTTCATCTGACATATCCAATGTGCCATCCAGTTCCACTGTCATATCGGTATCCAAAACCCTGTCGGCAATTAGACCTGTAAAACGGAGACAAGAACGCAATTCCTTGTAAACACTTGTTTTTCTCGTAAAAGTAAATATAGGCCTATATAAATACATTGATGTACTTACGATATAATTCCAATCCCAAATTCCTTTCATCTTCAGAAAATGGGGTGTCTTTTTTGTCACACTCTGCAAAACAATTCTGAAGGCACACTACTACATTCCACGGATTGAATGACTTCTGCAGTGGGCGTTTTTTGTATCTAGGTGTAAAAAAATCAATTATTACCATACATGGTTAAAGTAAATATACTGTCACCATTCATAAAAATGACTATAAGAACGTCAGATTTTACCTGTCATTGTAAGAACGTTGTCTCATCGGACGACTAATCATTGTGCACCTCTTGATCTGCTTTGACGTTTCTAATCGGGAGGATACGAGGTATGTGCGAAGTGCGGTGTAGTAAAGAAGAGTGGCCGGGAGGATGGGGGTGAGTGGTCATTCATTCGACTCGAGCGAGCAGCCCGACTATACGCTGCTCACGTCCGTTGCTTCGCTCCTCCCTCCCTCTCCACCACACCCAGATACTCCCGCGGCACTTCTAATTTTACGACTATTTATTTGTTCTATTTTTGCGTTTAAACTTGCGCTGGGGACATGCAGTTTTCACCTTAGCATTCTACTGCCTCTCACGAATATTCCTACCAAATTTCAACCGAATCCGAGTGAAACACATGTATGTGTTCCCTCGTAAGTCTTTCTTCTGGAAAGTGTGGGCCACACACTAACTATGACTCATTTGACTGCTATTCCACTCGCACTCTTCCCACTCATCCCCTCTCGTACGTGTTAAACACCGTTACCCCTTAAACAGTCTGCCAAACCTTCAAATATTTATTTATCATTGCATAAAGTACGAAGGCAAACTTCATTAATTATGAATGGAGTTTTTGGTTACTTTTCGATGTAGACAGTGAGAAAATATGCATTGAATAATAGAGTTAAAACACTTTTGTTGACTGGTGTTATTTTAATAATAATAATAATAATAATAATAATAATAATAATAATAATAATAATAATAATAATAATATATAATAATAATAATAATAATAATAATAATTATTATTATTATTATTATTATTATTATTATTATTATTAAGTGAATGTGCATACATACATATATATCTATTGTAGACAGTTATTCCTTTCAGCGTTCAGTCTGCAAGCCTCTGTGAATTAAATAAGCATCTTCACAGTCCTCTATTTGCAACTATTCCATCGTTGTGCTGCAATCTAGCAACGGAAAAACATCAGAGCTGTCGATCGTGAGGTTCAATTCATCCATCTTCTGAATGTAAGCTTACAACTATATGACCCGTATAATGTAGCCAGTTCGAGTAGGAAGTTTTATTTTTCCTTTGCTGTGTGTTTACAGTCGGACTAACACTATTTGATCAATTTTACGAGTAACCACCGATTGTGTCATAAGAGATCTTTTACATGCCCACATCTTACAACATAGAATGTTGTTCTGCCTTTCAAAATCCTACTACTTCTGCCAGAATTGAACCCGTGATCTTGAGATTTCAAGGTCGACACTCCGAACTGATCCTCAGAGGGAGCTATTAAGGAAAGTAACACTCACGGTAAATTTTAAACAACTCATGGCACCGTTTATCTTTTTCTCACGAATTGTATCCCTGAGCTATACTACATGCTCACAATAGAACAATGACGAGACGTGGGGAACAATTCCACGTTCTTAACCCTCTCTTTATGTGGGTGGAGTGAATAGGAGTTCGGGGACAAATTCTTCAGTGACGTGAGAACAAAAGAACGTATGACATAACGGTATGCATTGAAAGAACTGAGAGAAATCCAATCCTCTTTCATTTACTGCTCATCAGGTCTTATTAATTTAATTATATATATTGACGTTTATGCAAAGAGTGGCTATATCTTTCTAGGAATTTAGTGAGTACTATTATTATTATTATTATTATTATTATTATTATTATTATTATTATTATTATTATTATTATTATTATTATTATTTAAAAACTATTTGTTCGTGGCGTCGACCTGTACTTTCGCCATACGTTAGGAAACAGCGTGTAAGTATAAGTGTGTTGAATCTGAGGAACAGAACACTTCTTCGTGGTTACATTGTTATGGCAGTTTTTTTTTACTGCAAATTCACTTCAAGCTGTCGGACGGGTAAACTCGGTAACTATTCATGTGACATGAATAATATTTTTACAGCTACTGCTGAAATAAATGACTCTGTTGTTTTTTTTTTTTGGATTTGGCTTTACGTCGCACCGACACGGGTAGGTCTTATGGCTACGATAGGATAGGCCTAGGAGTGGGAAGAAAGTGACCGCGGCCTTAATTAAGGTACAGCCCCAGCATTTGCCTGGTGTGAAAATGAGAAACCACGGGAAACCATCCTCAGGTCTGCCGACAGTGGAGCTCAAACAAACTATCTGCCAGCTGCAAGCTCGTAAGTTTGGGCCCCTAACCACACGGCCAACTCGCCGGTAAACGACTTCTTACTTGCATGTAAATAGTTTAATTTATTACTGTATGTTATGCTGGAAGCTACGATGCATTTATCAATAAATAAACAAATAAATAAATAAATAAATAAATAAATAAATAAATAAATAAATAAATAAATAAGTAAATTAATTAATTAATTAATTAATTAATTAATTAATTAATTAATTAATTAATTAATAGTCCGCCTCTGTTGTGTAGTGTTAGTGTGATTAGCTGCCACCCCCAGAGACCCGTGTTCGATTCCTGGCTCTGCCACGAAATTTGAAAAGTGGTACGAGGGCTGGAACGGGGTCCACTCAGCCTCGGGAGGTCAACTGAGGAGAGGTGGGTTCGATTCCCACCTCAGCCATCCTGTAAGCGCTTTTCCGTGGTTTCCCACTTCTCCTCCTGGCAGATGCCTAGATAGTACCTAACTTAAGGCCACGGCCGCTCCCTTCCCTCTTCCTTGTATATCCCTTCCAATTTTCTCATCCCCAACCGAGGCCCCTGTTCAGCATAGCACGTGAGGCAGCCTGGGCGCAGCACTGGTCCTTCTCTCCAGTTGTATCCCCGACCCAATTTCTCACGCTCCAGGACACTGCCCTTGAGGCGGTAGAGGTGAGATCCCTCACTGAGTCTGAGGGAAAAACCAACCCTGGAGGGTAAGCAGATTAAGAAGAAGAAGACTAATTAATCACACCACCGACTACACCACAGAGGTGGACCAATAAATAAATTAATAATATAATTATCAATCAACCAAGGATCTACATTCTTTGTTGTCAGTGGTGGTGGTGGTTGTGATTATTGTTTTAAGATGAAGTACAACTAGGCAACCGTCCTCTATATAACACTAATCAGAGAGAAAACATGGAAGGAGCCCGACACTTCGAAAAATGAAGGTATCGGCCAAAGGAAGACAAGGGCCACGAAGGGTATGAAAATGAAAGACTCCCTAGGACTCCATACGTAATACCGTCGGGGTCTTAAAAGAACAAGAGGTGACCAAGAGATGTCGGATAGGATAGATGAAAGTGAGGAGCCTGGCACAAGTAAGTGGAAGCAATGCCAGGACTCATCTCAGGGTCCCATGGTCGCCAACTCACGCTCCAAATTTCAGAGCCCCTGGGACCCCTTTTAGTCGCCCCTTACGACAGGCAGGGGATACCGTGGGTGTTATTCTACCGCCCCCACCCACAGGGGAATTTTTGTTGTCGCCCTGGTCGCAGATTATCTATCAATTGTTCACCTAGTCAACCTAAACTTAAATATTTTCAAAGTCCTTAAAAATGAATCGACCACTCATCTTGCTAAATTATTCCAATCCCTTATTCCTCGTCCTATAAATGAATATTTGCCCCAATTTGTCCTCTAGAATTCAGACTTTATTTTCTTCTTCTTCTTCTTCTTCTTCTTCTTCTTCTTATTATTATCATCTTCCCTGTTTTTAAAAATACCGCTCATGCTTGTTCGTCTACTACTGTCATTCCGTGCCATCTCATCTCTCTACTAATACCTTGGAGCACACCATTTAGTCGAGAAGCTCGTCTCCTTACTCCCAAGTCTTCCCAGCTCAAAGCTTGTAACATTTTCGTAACACTACTCCTTTGTCGGAAATCAGCCAGAAAAAACTCGTGCTGCTTTCCTTTGGATATTTTCCAGTCCTCGCGTAAAATAGTCCCGATATGGATACCATACACTGGAACCTTGCTTTAATTGGGGTCTTACAAGAGACATATACACTACCTGCTTTACATCCTTACTATAACCGCTAAATAACCTCATAACCACGACAAGAGATCTTGACGTTTTTAATAAACTATGTGCTTTATTCATGAATTTTCCTCAAGGTATTAAATGTATGGGCACGTCCACTCTTTTATTTTTCATGGATGATATGAAATGCAGTGCAAGGAACTCGTGAAGTTATAAGAATGGACACAATACTTTTTGTTGATAAAATTGTGATTTGAGAAAAGGATGAGAAAATATTTCAAGAACAGTCTGATGGAATAAATGAGTTGAAAGAATGGAGATTGGTTGTTTAATGAGATATTTTTCTACGGCTGCGATGGTGTCATTCTAGCATATGCCGTACCGGAAGGACAGACTGTTAACGCAGAGTATTTTTGTAATTTTGTAGAGCAACACTCTAGACCAGCGTTGCGAAGAAAGCGACAATACTTCCTACACAACCCTCTAATCTTGTTGCAGGATAATGCGCAGGTTCATATGGCACAGCCTGCCATCGATTCGTAGGGTCGCTGGGATCGCAAAGTGCTATTTCATCTACCATATTCACCGGACTGACGCCCCTTTGACTATGACTTGATCCAAAGATAAAGTAACTATTTCCTGGCATTCACTTCCGGACTGTTCCCGAAATTCTGCAAGCAGTAAATAGCTCCATCAGAGATATAAACAGAGCCAACGCTGTTACAGGGATTCTACGACTTACGCATCGCTGGTGGCGAGTTGTAGACAATGCTGGTGATTACACTGAAGGAGAGTAAATGTTTCATATAGGTATCACTTTTGTCTTAATAGTAAATCAAAAGTTGCCACTATTAAAGTTCCAACACATGTACAGGTGTTAGGGGTATACGTGCAGATATTTCTTGTAGTAATAGAGAATGAGGTGACGAACTACTGCTGTTTATATCAAACTTTAAGTAATCCTCGGAAGTTCTTTTTGAGAGCAAAGGGATACAATGTTTTAAAATGGGTAATAGTCGTTGTTCTTCCGAATGAATATCTCTCCTTCGATAACAGGTAAGTTACGCGCCATCCGTGCCAAACTGGTTTCAATTTATGTTTAAGAGCACATGTACTACTGAAACAGCTGAACGCTACCCGTGAAATGCCTCAAGATGTTACGTAACATACTTGCCAAACTGGTTTTGTGTTTAAGAGCAACTGAACTACGATTACAGCTGAAGGCTGCTACTACGATATGCCATGTTACGTAACATGCTCGCCAGACTGGTTTTATGGTTGTTAGTATTTTGTTTCCGTCTTAGAGGCTTCAGGCAACCCTAATCATCGGTTTCGGACCCTGGAGATGTATCGAATTTTCAGTGTTAATAATGGTTCTTTTGCTGTTACGTCCTTTAGGGGATTGGGGTATCTGTGGTCATCAGCACCATGGTCTATTGAGTATGGAAATGACCTGAAAACTTGTGTCGGTGAGAGATCCGTACGAGCGTGTAATATAATTATTGGAGAGTAAGGTTGGGATAGACGCGCCGGGACGTGAAATACGCTACGATCCTCGTTGTGCATTGCGTAAAGGTAGAAGAAAGAAGCAAAATCGTGTTGACGTGTAGGTAAACAATGTTCTTCACGTCAACGAAAGCTTGCATGGGATAGGATGTCCCAATGAGTGGTATCGGAATGGAATTATCGAAGCTCATCGAACGTTTTGCTTCATACGAATAATGGACATGTTCTACAAATAATTTAAACGTACCTACATTTTGTGCTTCCTGCCGGGATGAGTGGCTCGGGCGGTTGAGGTGCTGGCCTTTTGACTCCAACTTCGCATGTTCAAACCTGGCCCAGTCCGGTGTTATTTGAAGGTGCTCAAATACGCCAGCCTCGTGTCGGTAGATTTTCTCGCACGTAAAAAGAACTCCTGTGGGACTAAATTCCGGCCCCCCAGCTTCTCTGAAAACCGAAAAAGTAGTTAGTGGATCGTAAAGCAAATAACATTATTATTATTATTATTATTATTATTATTATTATTATTATTGACTACCCACCAATAATCTCTGCCCAGAAAGTATTTCTCATCGTTTGTAACTATGGTTCTAGTGTAATGTGTAATGTTCTAAATATGATGACATTTTAAAATTGGCTTTACGTTGCACCGACACAGGTAGGTCTTATGGCGACGATGGGATAGGAAATGCCTAGGAGTTGGAAGGAAGCGGCCGTGGCCTTAATTAAGGTACAGCCCCAGCATTTGCCTGGTGTGAAAATGGGAAACCACGGAAAACCATCTTCAGGGCTGCCCACGGTGGAATTTGAGCCCACTAACCGCACGGCCATCTCTCCCGGTAAAAAATGTGATGCAAATAGTATAGATAACTCGCATTGTCTGTTATCAGAAATTCAACATAGATTGATACAGTAAAAGTACCGAAATCGTGCACCTACTCATTAATGAGTAATGCCACTGACGTCTTATAAATCATACACCACTGCACAACACTTGATTCGCATGTATGCACTCCACGTCACATATTGTTTTAATTGTCGTAGGCCTTAGTAAAGACTGAATTTCTACCAGACATAGTCCTGAATCTTGACAATTTTAAAACGAATTAACCTTAGGTATTGTTTATGAATTACGTTGTAAGCTCAGTTCCATTTCTACCAACGAATATGTCCATACAAATCCGAATAACACAATAATTAAATTTATAGAAGAAAAGGTTTGCCCGAGAGCAGAATAGCACTCGGTGCCAACATGAGAAGATGCAAGAGTGGATACGTCGGTAATGATTACGTGTACTTCTCACAGAGTACTCTAGACCGGTTTTCGAGTACATGCCATGTGCTTCTACCATCCCTACTTGCCCAGCGGCTAGGGCGACGTACAGCAACATGCGTTGGGCTTCGATAACAAACAGGTTCAACAACCCCTATACTCTGCTACTGTACTCTACTACACGAGGGCAGTATGACATAACCAGCGTTTCCTACTACGGTCGGTCAAAACACATTAGGTCCTGAAATATTCGGCTCATTTATCGGGAAACTAATAGGACGAGATAGCATATGTTCTGAGATGTATTTTCTTTACCGACGAGCTAAATATCTGCACGTATACCCCTAACACTCCGTATTTGTGTTAGTGGGGGAGGATTTGTCAATTTTTATTTTATAAAGAATTTCCAAAATCAATTTTGAAAAAGTGACACAATGCCTTTTAGGTCCTTGATTAGTTTAATATGGCATAAAGCCATCAATAAAGAATACTTTATATGACATTTTGTCTAAAATTTTATTTGTAACATACAAACCCTGTAAATCCTGTACATATAATGTACACCACCGCTCATGACATGGAACGTTACAAGGATTCCCTTTCATTAGCCGTATTTGGCCACTTTTGGTCAGTTACAGTAAGCTATATTGCCCTTACTAACCGGCAATCTTCGCCTTTTTTATCTCACTAGTTCAGTTCGTGTACGGTAAACCTTGTCCGCCTGTCACCCGGCGGCCTCGGGTTCGATTCCTGGCCGGGTCGGGGTTTTTAATTGTAATGATTAATATCCCTGGCCTGGGGTCTGGGTGTTTGTGTCGTTCTTAACGCTCCTTTCCTCACATTCAACACTATACACTTCCGCAATTACACTTACACGCAGGTTCCTATCATAAGGTGGAAATAGTGGCAAAAGATATACAAAGATCGACGCCACAAACAAACATCATTATAAAAGGTAAACCTTTTCTTGTAGCGTCTTTTCTGACGTTTTTCTTGTGAAGATTGCCGTGTCTTTTTTCTTTTGGGTGACTTACCACACAAGCAACACACGGGGATCTCGCAGTGCAATCGACGTTAAATAGGGAGTACGGCGCTGCAAGCCAGCAAGTCATTGACTCAATGCATTCCTCCTCCGATCGCGCTACACATAGCACTGGTTTCTGGCATAAAGAAAATGCTGAATTAATTCTTTCTTATGCCGTCTGTAGGCTCTTGGCTCAACACTTCAGTATACTGAATTTTTTAAAAATGTGGAATTTTTTCTTTAGTTAATGCTTTTCAGCTTCGGCGGATTCATATCATCGAGGCGAACAACGAGGGGTGAGACCCTGCCTCCAACTGATTTTAACGAGCTTCAATGTACCTGTTGGGGGACAATCAACAGTAAACTCGTCTTATAAGTGTTAAGGTGAATACGCTTTCGTTTTCGAAAAAATCAAGTTAAATGTCATGACGTAGGATCCACTTCGATCCAAGTGGAGGTGGTAGAACACTAAAAGACGAACAAATTTTACTTTAACATGTCTTGTACAAAATAAGTTCATATTTGAAGGAAGGTGAATATAAAAGTGCGAACAAAAATAGTATGCATATTGCTCTACACTTTATTTTCTACCTGAAATGAATAAAGGGCTAAACGTTCTCACAGTCACTGTTGGATCTCTCTCTCTCTTTCTTTCTCCCTCTATGTTAATCTGAGGTAGAAAATACAGTTCACTTCAGTTTCCCTAATGTTCGTTCGTAATCTGTTTACCCTCCAGGGTCGGTTTTTCCCTCGGACTCAGCGACGGATCCCACCTCTAACACCTCAAGGGTAGTGTCCGGGAGCTTTAGACTCTGGGTCGGGGGATACAACTGGGGAGGATGACCAGAACCTCGCCCAGGCGGCCTCACCTGCTATGCTGAACAGGGGACTTGTGGGGGGATGGGAAGATTGGAAGGGATAGACAAGGAAGAGGGAAGGAAGCGCCCGTGGCCTTAAGTTAGGTACCATCCCAGCATTCGCCTGAAGAAGAAGTGGGGGAAACCTCGGAAAACCACTTCTAGGATGGCTGAGGAGGGAATCGAACCCCCCTCTACTCAGTTGACCTCCCGAGGCTGAGTGTACCCCATTCCAGCCCTCATACCACTTTTCAAAATTCATGGCAGAGCCGGGAATCGTACCCGGGCCTCTGTGGGTGGCAGCTAATCACACTAACCACTACACCACAGAGGCGGACTTCCTTAATGTGCTCTAGTATATCGTCGCTGAAGTGTATTCATAACAATTTTCGTTGTGTTCATTTTCCTATGCGAAGGTGTAAAGATATGAACCCAATTTACTGTATAATATAATAATTTCGTGTGGCTATTTCTAACCGAGTGCAGCCCTTGTAAGGCAGACCCTCCGATGAGGGTGGGTGGGTGGCATCTGCCATGTGTAGGTAACTGCGTGTTATTGTGGTGGAAGATAGTGTTATGTGTGGTGTGTGAATTGCGGGGATGTTGGGGACACCACAAACACCCAATCCCCGAGCCATTGGAATTAACCAATGAAGGTTAAAATCCCCTACCCGGCTGGGAATCGAACCCAGGACCCTCTGAACCGAAGGCCAGTACGATGACCACTCAGCCAACCTAAAATACAGTACACTGTAGGAATGCGTAAATAGGTCAAGCAAATATACATTCCTACAGTACGGTAAGGTTCATTTTCCTTTACATACAAGCATAGAAAAACGAACGCAACTAAAATTGTTCTGAAGGACTGCATAGGGCCTATACATATATATACGGCTGGGGGGCGTGACCAGTCTTTAGGAAGATAATTCAGGTTCATTTTCCTTTGCACATTAACCTTGAAAATGAAGACGAAAATAGTCATCATTACAATGACCTTTTTTGTTAGCTGAAGCATAGCGTATAGAAGGAAAAGTGTGCGCCCTTCTCCTTTCACCCGTAAGGGGACTGAAGAGAGTGGTGGTCCGTCCACTAGCGGCAGCATAATCGCTGTTTGCCGGCAGGTGATGAGACTTGGCATTAGTGTGCGTTAAATTTCTGTCAAGTTATTGGAATGTGTGTTTATTTCCGTTATCACTGGTAAGAGGTTTAGCCAGTTTGTATTATTAGTGTATTCATTACTGAACAGTGCGAGTTGTGTTATGTATTATAAGCAGTAGTTTACATGGCCGATGGTCTTCAGGTAGGCATTTCTATAGCCCCCCTTGGAGAATAGTATTTTCCTGAAGTGGGTGAAGACTGTTCGAATAAAAGATAGAAAACTGACTCATAAGGGGCCTGTGTCTCATATTCATTTTTGCAATAACTTCTTTATAAAAGTAGACTCATTTACAATGAATGGTGAAAGAGTGGTGATACCAAGACAGCGGTGGAAATTAAAACCAGAAGCATTCCCCCACATATTTCCTAATATGTCCAAGTATCTCTCTACGAAAGTTAAGAAACGTAACTCTCCCGTGAAGAGGAAATCAACGAGAACAGATGTCACTATTAAAATACCTAACTAGAACATAAATGTCAGTGATCAGCCCGTATGCGTAACAGTTGAACACAGTCATGATGCCGCAAATGCTAAGAAAACAATTGCTTTGTTAAAGAGGAGATTGAAGAATCAGAAACGTAATTTCATTAGAACACAGAATAAACTACAGCTAAACTACATTTGATTAAAAAAGAACATTTCAGATATAAACTCAAAGAGCAGTTTCACACAATCAAAACAATTCACATCACTCAGCAAAAAGCAGATAACTATATTCGATACAATGTTAAAGAAATGGCAAGCGAAAAATAAGAAAATAGTGATATATAGTGATGAATTTCTCTTGGATTCTCTTCTTCTTTAAACAACGTCTCCCAAGGGTTATCGACACTGCTTAAACCATGGCTTGCTGGCTTTGCCGTCTGAAGGTCATTTGAGAAAATTGGTAAAGGGCCTTAAACGTTCGTATGGCATAAATGATCGAGCTCTTGCTGCCATAGCTCATTTGTTCTTTAGTGGTAAGAAGGAACATGAACGCCTACGGGTGCTGATATTTGATAGGGTAGAGCTGAGAGAAGAAATTCACTTGAACTCGGATTTGTCACAAGTGAACAGTTTTGTTGATTTAGGAAATCATGCTCTAGTTTTCATGCTTGGTCATTTCTATATAACTGGTTTCGACCCATACCCTAGCCGGAACGCCACCCCTGGTGAAATAACTGCAAAATTTCTCATTCAGATCATCATACAATTAGAACGAGCGGGTGTAGGAATTATTGGTTTCACGCCATAAATAATCTGAAGTATTCAATTTTCAATCCAACTGACTTTATCAGAAAACTATGAGAATTTCCAGACTCGCCACATATATTTAAGTAGGGCCTACATCATACTCTAGGAGCGGGTAAATATGTCATGCAAACATACTTTCGTAAAATACGGAACAGTAAGGTTCTTTTCCTTTACACAATCGCATAGGAAAATGAACCCAACGAAATTTGTTCTGCTGGACTGCATATCAATATGAGGCTGGGAGGCGTGACCTGTCTTAAGGGAAGTAATGGAAAGGAAGAGCATTGTCACATTCGTGGTTTTGGCATAGTAGGGACCACAAAGATCTTTATGATCAATCCCAAACAGAAACACACTTCTTGGATAGAGACATGCAGCATATCGTTGCTGCCGGAACAAAACCTCCTATGTGAAATATTTTAGCTTAGAACTTTGGCCGGTAAGGTTCTGTCATCTAAGGTGCAATAACGTGTGAATATTGTCAAGGCATTCTCTCTCCTTATAATGTATGTGCTGCGGGTCAGTATATCTCCAAATATATTATCACATAGGAGGTTTGTCCCGGCAACGACGATATGTAGGGCCACGTATTTTTTAATACTCTACCCCCAGAAATATTGAAGGTGAGGATAGTGCCAAGGCTACCCGGATTCTTCAAACAGATATGAGTTATAAAAATTAATTTTCACCTATGCTAACTCCTTCCAAAGTACTACAGGTCATTAAAAAGTGCTATCATTACTATATGAATAATATCATTAATATTTGAATAACTCCATGTCAAATAATTAATTACCACTGTAATAATTTAAGTACTTAGGTCATACTAAGTCAAAAAAATTACGTCCGTCTGTACAGTAAGTATTACATCTTTTGTTATAATAGTTATCATGCAAATATAGGATTTAAAAAAAGGAAAAACATTGTAAACATATCTAAATTTGCTGGAATCATCTAGGTTATATAAAGTGGTATTTATTTCATTTAATAAAAACAGTACATACAGTATATTAAATTATTGTAATACATTTTTCAATATTATTTGAATGGTGAAAGAAAATTAAACAAATCAAAACTGAACGGGTGCCATATTTGGCCCCCCCCCCCATTATATTTGAAATTCCTTTACGATGCAATCTATGTAATGTATGTAAAGTACACAAGCCCACACACAAGCGTCCTTATGTGGTATTCAAAAAGTTGATAACTAAACTATTGTGTTGTGAATATTATGAATCAAAATAAATAATCAAATTAAATTAAAAATCCTTTCATCTCCAGTATTAAGTCGTGATATAAGTTACAGTCGCCCCTTTTTGCTGAGAATCCAGTGACGCCCCTCAGTTATCACACATTGATGTACACTCTTATATGTCTATACCATGTAAAGACCTCTATGATACAATGTCATGTTACAACGTACACTCCTTTCCCCCGTCAGCGTCCTTGGTGTTGTGGCTCGATTTGAAAGTGATCTACCAGCTTCCCGAAGGCGTCTGTGACATTTCCTGATTGATATGTACGTATAGAACATAGTCACTTAGTCGCAGTTGATAGCGCAACCGAAAACGCCGTACGAGCCTAACAGATAGCTGGCGGGACGCCTGCTGTCTTGCACAGCCGTCTGAGATACCTAAACTTCAAAGAAGAGATACAGAGGGACCATTATCTAGCAGGCCAGCTGTATGCTGGAATGCTTACTTAATTAAAAAAACACACGTTAAAGGCAGTTTTCACATTTAAACGCAACGTTCGAGAAGCTATCGCAAATGCTACATTTGCAATGCAACAAAACAGATGGAGAGAAGTGGAATACAGTTTCGACGTCCGTCGCGTCATTATTGGAGCGCATATCGAGGGGTATCGTGAATGTGATAGATGCCACGTCTTAACATGTCCTAATAGAGGGAAATCGTTGATTAAGTTCTGTTCAGAAGAATAAGACCTGTGTGGCTTGGAAATGTTAAAATTAATGTACTTACTTACATGGCCATTTGGCTGTAATAAAACTATTATTATTAAATGTGATATTGAATGTGGGACAGCTGTGAATGCGACAAACGTTTACACGGATGACTAGGCATGTAGTTAGTAAGTGAATATGAGTTGAACATTTAACTGACCACGGATAGCGTGTGCTCCTCCGGAAATAGATTAATTGTATATCGATGGCCTAATTAGAAAACCTCGAAAATGTTGTGAGATGGACAGCAGGCAATGGTATGCTGATAAACGGGGTTAAAAGTCAGGTTGTGAGTTTTACAAGTAGGAAAAGTCCTCTCAGTTTTAATTACTGCGTTGATGGGGTGAAAGTTCCTTTTGGGGATCATTGTAATTATCTAGGTGTTAATATAAGGAAAGATCTTCACTGGGGTAATCACATAAATGGGATTGTAAATAAAGGGTACAGATCTCTGCACATGGTTATGAGGGTGTTTAGGGGTTGTAGTAAGGATGTAAAGGAGAGTGCATATAAGTCTCTGGTGAGACCCCAACTAGAGTATGGTTCCAGTGTATGGGACCCTCCCCAGGATTACCTGATTCAAGAACTGGAAAAAATCCATAGAAAAGCAGCTCGATTTGTTCTGGGCGATTTCCGACAAAAGAGTAGCGTTACAAAAATGTTGCAATGTTTGGGTTGGGAAGAATTGAGAGAAAGAAGAAGAGCTCCTCGACTAAGTGGTATGTTCCGGGCTGTCAGCGGAGAGATAGCGTGGAATGACATTAGTAGACGAATAAGTTTGAATGCGTTTATAAAAGTAGGAAACATCACAATATGAAGATAAAGTTGAAATTCAAGAGGACAAACTGGGGCAAATATTCATTTATAGGAAGGGGAGTTAGGGATTGGAATAACTTACCAAGAGGGATGTTCAATAAATTTCCAATTTCTTTGAAATCATTTAGGAAAAGGCTAGGAAAACAACAAATAGGGAATCTGCCACCTGGGCGACTGCCCTAAATGCAGATCAGTACTGATTGATTGATTGATATTGAAAACCACGCATCTCCCAATGCTCTTCCTTCCCATTATTTCCCTTAAGACTAGTCACGCCTCCTAGCCACATATGGATAAGGAAATTGAACCTTGCAGTACCGTACTATAGGGATGTATGTTTGTGTGACGTATTTACGCATTCCTACAGTATAATGCATTTAAAATACATTTTCCTTTAAACTTCAGCATAGGAAAATGAACACAACGAAAATTTTTCTCATGGACTGCGTATCCATATATGGCTGGGAGACGTGACCAGTCTTAAGAGAAATAAAGGATAGGAAAAGCATTTGGAGTTACGAGGTTTTCTAATTAGGCCATCGATATATATTTTAAATTTGTTTGGTGTAGCCTATGGCCTCCGTAGAGACCTGTGCAGGTTTTTCGCAATATCGCCTACAGGCGATCTGAATATCCGCGATGACGGGGCCCTACCTATGTTGAATTGTAATATCGAAGACGAGACACAGGCCAAATCTCCGAGCCAGAGGAATTAACCAATTAATGTTAAAAGTCTCAGCGTCCTTTGGGCCAATGACAGCATGCTAACCATTTGGTGTGTGGCCAGACGACTAGTAACTGAAATGTAGTCACCGTTAACTCTTCTTTTCATCCTTTCTAGTTGAAGAAGACTCATTCAAATTATAAGAAAGTGGAATAAACAGCTGGCATTCTTCACTACAGTGGCAAACAATATCCGAACAATGAGGTGGGGCAGGGCCGCATCTGAGGGAGGCCCGCAGAGGCTATTGTAAGAAACTACAGCTTTCTCTCAGTCTTCTGACGCATGAGGACCTATCCGATTCCCATCTCCCATAGAGCAGCAGGAAATTATACCTTTAGCTAATGTAATTAACTGTATATAGAGTCGTATTTGGTTACCAGTAACTGAATAGGACCAACTTCTTACGGTGTAGCACCCACTGAAGCTCCCTGTGATCGCATTTGTTGCACACACACACCCCTCCCAAGAAAATCTGTACACACTGTGGTTTGCTCTTCAATGGAGCTTTGTTATTATGGCGGATGAAATTACACAGATTGCAGTTGAACGAACCTTAGCGAACTTTGTTGGCGAAGTGCAGGTAGTATGGATGGCTGGGATCAAACCGTTCATCCCAACAGTTTCCTCTCCTGTAACCGAATTAATTTATTACTGAAGAGGAATGGGCAATAGGCTGGAGTCGTCTCTATCTTAGTTCGCATCCGGGGAGGCTAAACATGTGTCGTTAATAATGAGTTGCCGTGATATCCACTTCTATGCCATGAACTTTGGATACAGCTTAAAGGAATGGAAGCCTTATTTGTTTGTCACTGTGTATGCGAAATACCACAGCTGAAGATAGATACGTAGAAAAGTATTCCATGAACGACTAAATAGTATTTCATCACAAATAAATAACCATATAAATAAAATTAATTAATTAAAAACAGGAGTGGTTAAGGGATTAGAAATGGTAGAACGAGAGATTCTCAGGAAGATACTGGGTTTCCGAAGAACAGAGGACGGTCAGTTTAGAAGAGGAGCGAACCAAGAACTGTATATCAAGAGAGAGAAAATATCGGACATCATACGAAAATAAAATAGGAGCGTGTTCTTTGGACACATTCTGAGAATGGACCAGGGGAGGTTAACACTGCAAATAATACGGTTTCGTGTGAATAAGAAAACCAAAGTACGCTGGATCTAGGAGCTACAAAGGTTTTTAGAAAAAATGGGAATACAGGAATCAGAGATATACAACAGAATGATTTTTAAATAAAAAATTCGGGCTTGCACAAGTTTTCAGGACAGAACTAGGTCCAGAACAAAATCATCATCCCCAGAAGAGCGAAGAAGGTTGCAAAGTATGAAAATGAAAGAATATTAGAAAAAGAAGAAAGAGCAGAAGAAACGAAGATATTACGAATGAACGTTATCCCCAGATGGCCAAACCGAAAAGAAGAAGAAATGGAACTAAATTATATTTGAGTGTTTTCTCCCGTCTCGTCATTATAGAGCCAGATTAAGAATTGGTAATGACTTGAAAGAAAGGGGATATGCGTCCTTTAAAAAGGTACAGTATAAGCATATGGTTTTTCCAGAGATGACTGTATTAGGCAGATTTAAAACATCGTATAAAACAAAATTCGCCTTCCCCCACAAAACAAATTAACCCTAACATATGTTATTAGACCCACTAGAGCCAATTTGAAGAAGTAGATTCAGAGCACAGAGCCAGCGATAGAGTTTTTTTTTCTAGGGGCTTTACGTCGCACCGACACAGATAGGTCTTATGGCGACGATGGGATAGGAAAGGCCTAGGAGTTGGAAGGAAGGTGTGAAAATGGGAAACCACGGAAAACCATTTTCAGGGCTGCCGACAGTGGGATTCGAACCTACTATCTCCCGGATGCACGATAGAGTTTGTTATGAAGGAAGTCATGCCTCATAACATAAAGGATTCGAAAACACAAGTTAAATATGCATATTACGCTATCACATATTTGTAAAAACTGCACTATTGAACAAGGAATACAAATGCACGCCCATCATCATCATATTCTAAAGCCTAAACCTTGTCGCTGCAGCCACAGATGTTTATCTTGAGCCAGTCTTTTCAACTCAGCGTAGGTTTTGCACTTCATCCTCAGAAACAGGTTCTTGAAATAAGACACTCTGGGTCGTCCAGCAATTCTTCTTTCAATGATGTTACCAAAGAACTCCTCATGCTGCAGAATGTTACCAATAAATTTTGTTTTCCGTTTTTCAATTTCATTTATCAGATTCTGCTCTTCTCCTATCTCTCTAAGAACTTCGGTATTGCTCTTCATTTCAGACCAACTTATCCTCTGCATTCTTCTCCAGATCCATATTTCAATTGCCTCTAGTTTTTTTATTTTCTTGCATTCCTAATGTCCAGCTTTCGCAACCATACAGAAGCACGCTCGATACAAAGGTTTTTTTCAAAGGTCTTCCGAGTTTGAATGTCTGTTTGTTCGCTAGCAGATGCTTTTTATCTTGGAATGCTCTCTTTGCCATGGCTATCCTCGTCGTGACTTCTGATATGCTCCGATTATCACTTGTGATCTGGGTTCCTAGGTTGCAAAACTGTTTCACTTGTTCAATTTTATCACGACCAATTTTGAAGTGTGTTATAGGGTTTCCTTGTATTTACATATTATCATGGTTTTTGTTTTCCTTGTATTAATTTTGAGGTTCAATTTCCCTAAAGTTTCTGCTAATATGTTGATCATTCTCTGCATACTGTTGCCTGTTTCTGCTGGTATGGCAATATCATCAGCAAATCTTATAGAGTGTACTTGTTTGCCATTAATTTTGATCCCAGTTGTTTTCTTCATGACTACGATGGCTTCTTCGATGAACGATATTAAACAAAAAATAACATGTTTGATTCTTAAAAGAATCAAATTATATCAAGTCACACTCAATATTTGGAAATATCAAAGATTTTCCATCCAAAGACCTATGAATTTGAAATCTAAAACTTAACGTAGTGAAGTCCTGTCTTGTCTGCTCTCCAGGGTTCGAATTCCACCGTCGGCAGCCCTGAAGATGTCTTTCCGTGGTTTTCCATTTTCATACCAAGCTAAATTTTTACACCCTCTCCTATACTTGGGTAACTGAAACACCTTCTTGTATAAGTGCTACGTTAAACCATTAACAAAAGAATAGCACTAATCGTATGACCTGGCTGATTTCCGATAAAGGAGTTGCAAAGTTTGGGCTGGGAAGACTTGGGAGTAAGGAGACGATATTTTTTTTTGCTATTGGCTTTACGACGCATCGACACAGATAGGTCTTATGGCGACGATGGAACAGGAAAGGGCTAGGACTGGGAAGGAAGCGGCCGTGGTCTTAATTAAGGTACATCCCCAGCATTTGCCTGGTGTGAAAATGGAAAACCACGAAAACCCATCTTCAGGGCTGCCGACAGTGGGATTCGATTTGATTTGATTCGATTTGATTGATTGATTGATTGATTGATTGATTAATCTCCCGAATACTGGCAAGGAGACGAGATGATCAAGCTGTCAGTGGATAGATTCTGTGTAATGACATTTTTTTTTTGCTAGGGGCTTTACGTCGCACCGACACAGTTAGGTCTTATGGCGACGATGGGAAAGGAAAGGCCTAGGAGTTGGAAGGAAGCGGCCGTGGCCTTAATTAAGGTACAGCCCCAGCATTTGCCTGGTGTGAAAATGGGAAACCACGGAAAACCATCTTCAGGGCTGCCGATAGTGGGATTCGAACCTACTATCTCCCGGATGCAAGGTCACAGCCGCGCGCCTTTACGCGCACGGCCAACTCGCCCGGTTGTAATGACATTAGTGGACGAATAATCTTGAGTGGAGCTTTTAAAAGTAGGAAAGATCATAATGTGAAGATACAATTGGAATTAAAGAGGACAAATTGTGGCAAATATTCATTTACAGGACGAGTAGGAAGAGACTGAAATATATTATCAAAAGAAATGTAAGAAAAATGTCCTTGTTCTTTGAAAATGTTTAAGAGAAAACTAGGTAAACGACTGACAGGGAATCAGCCACCAGGGCGATAGCCCTAAGTGCAGATGATTGATTGATTGATTGATTGATTGATTGATTGATTGATTGATTGATTGATTGATTGATTGATTTAATGACCACAGCTACAGAGCGCAGGCTTTTTTATTTTGTGGCATCTTGACAGGCTGTGCGTCAATGTTGACATTCTATTTCAATGCACGATACAGCAGAGAAACCGGAACCTTGTTGGGGTCTATGGTTGATTTCTTTTTCAATTTGCTTTACGCCAAACCAATACAGATAGGTTTTATGCCTACGATGGGACAGAAAAGAGCTAGGAGTGGGAAGGAAGCGACCGTTGCCTTAATTAACGTACATTTGCCTGGTGTGAAAATGGGAAACCACGGAAAACCATATTTAGGGCCGCCGACAGTGGGGCTGGAACTCACTATCTTCCGAATGTAAGGGACAGCCTCGTGACCCAAGCCTCGCAGCCAGCTGCTCTGTGGCTATGGTTGTTTTAATTAATTTTCTCGGTTAAACCCCAAATGTGTCACCAGAGATCTTCTGCATGCTAACACTACACGGCATGGAGTGAGGATCTGATCTTTCTCCGTCCTCCAAAAATCCGGCGACCTAGGCCAAGTTTCCACCCACGATCTTAAAACCCCGAAGCCGTCACGCGGGTTGGCCATGCGGTTAGGGGCGCGCAGCTGAGAGTTTGCATTCGGGGGATAATGGTTTTCGAACCCCACTGTCGGCAGTCATAAAGGTGGTTTTCCGTGTTTTTCCATTTTCACACCAGGCAAATTCTGAGGTTGTACACTAATTAAGGAGACGACCGCTTCATTCTCAATCCTATCCCTCTCCCATTCCATCGTTGCTCCCCCTCTGAGTAGGGGCGGTAGAATAACACCCAAGGTATCCCTTGCCTGGCGATTAAAACGGGCCCGAGGGAATCTTAACTTGGGAGGGTGGTTTGGTAACCACGCGGCCCTTAGCTGTGTCCTGGCATTGTTTCCACTTACTTATGCCAGGCTCCTCGCTTTAATCTTTTCCATCCGAGCTCTCTTGGTCAACTCTTGTTCTTTTCCGACCCCGGCAGTATTAGGTTTGCGAATCGTAGGGTGCCTTTCATTTTCACGCCCTTCGTAGCCCTTGTCTTTCTTTGGCCACTGCCTTCATTTCTCGAAGTGTCGGATCCCATCCATTTTTTCGCCCTGATTAATGTTATAAAGAGTATGGTTGCCTATTTGTCCGTTATCGTAAAACAATAATCACCACCACCACGTCCTCCCATCGTTACCACAAGACCTACCTGTGTCGGTGCGACGCAAAGCAAATTGAAAAACAAACAAAGGGGCACAAATCATGGGATGATATGCGTTGTAACAGTAGCAAGATATGAATTAGGGTGAGATTAATTTCAGTTCATTTAAAATCATTTATTGTCTATACTGAATTAAATGAGATGTAGACTTATGACTAGAAAACAGAACAATGACACCTATAATATGAGTGTAAAATCGCTGTAGTTGTTGGCAGGGGAACTGTCTGCTCGGTAGGTGGTTGTTCCGTATGAATCTTCCAGGGACCACTATCTTCTAGGCCTCTTGTCAGTATTCAGTTACTTCCTAAAGAAACGCTCCATTGTGGAAACTAAACCGGAAGTTGTGCCTGTAGCTAATGAAATTAACCGTACACTGGCCTCTGGGGTCACCATCCAAGCAGTAAACAGCTGGTGGACATGTTTAAACAGTACCTTACCATTTAGCCCAATTCAGTCAAGGGATTCCATTCAGCCTCTGTTTACAAAAGGGAAACCAATGATGTGGGCTTTATGTCCAGTGAAAGAAGTTGACAAGCCGACGCGTTAGTGTTTTGTGCTATTCAGTTTTATTCTACACAGCCTATTGTGGAGTAAATAAAAAGAACACACAATATTGTTGCGGGCCGAGAGTATTGGGAAGTGAGATCTGTCTGTTCCCTGCATCGTCCAAATAATAAGGTAGATCTGCATGTGGCAATTAGAATTGAATATTCCTTCAAAAACGTTCGATTAAGCAGCTGTTACCAATTTCTCTGGACGGAGTAAGCCCATTTCACAGAGCGAGAACGAACGAACCCTTCACTTACCAACAGTCGTAACGACTTGAAAAATATATTATGTTTAACTTTTTCGGGTTATTTTTGTACAATTATAGCAGCGGTAACTAGTGGCATCGACAGAGACACGGCCGACTTGATGCGTCGCTCTAGCGCAGCGAGGGATCCGGTCGGCCGTGATAGAAGGAAACGGGTGGAAAAGTGTAAGCTCTCCACGAGTTGCCGCGGCCCCCCGCACAGATGTCACTGGCAATGCTACCGCCGCATCGTGCAGTAAACAGAGGCATTTACAGTAGTACTATTGCTTCTATCTACATAATCAACTGATGTATGCAACTTACGTTTAAAGATGATTTCAACACCTGGACACTTTGGAGAATTTTCTAGACGATTTAGCTGTCTTAGAAGTAGCCAGTTATCTTCGTATCTCCTTTGTGTCGAAGAAAAATCGACACTTCAAGTGGTGAAACACAAGTTTAGGCAGCAAAAACAACACATGATCTTCACAGCCTCCCAATTGTGAGGATTTCACTTTAACTACATCTAAACTATCCAAACTCTCAAAGAATATATCACCCCACAAACGTTTAGCCCACAATAGCTTTTCCGCAACAACCTTTTCCACTCGCAACATCACATTATAAACACTTTTCGATGCATAAGTAAGATAAGTGCTGCTCTGTGTAGACCCGTGATCTTTAATTAGTGTTTGCGAAGCAGGTACTGGTACATTATCAGTCTGTTTGCCATGGAGGAAAGGTAGACATAATTTACACTGCGTCACTTTTGAAATATTTCACACTATGTATCCGGCTAAATGATACTCTAAGAATTATTTGCCAAAACACTGCTCACTTAAGTCAAGTAAACTGTTTTCCCAGCCCGGTATTTGAATTTCATCTTCAAGACTCACAATTGGATGCCGTAATGCATCAGTAGACTAAGCGCCATTTGACGAAAATTGAGATTTTAGCGCCATCTTGTAGAGGAAGGCTTGAACAAGTTATAAAAAATTCCCCACTGCATTACAAGAGGCCGTTAATTGTTAGTAAACCGAAAACCTAAGCGACAAAGCGGGAATCATTAAAAATGTAAATTGCATTCCTCACATTGCGGATGACAGCGAGGGAGCCCGCGTTTTCGATGGTGCTAACATTTTTACGTGGTGATACATTGAGTGGTTTTTTTGCTAGTTGCTTTACGTCGCACCGACACAGATAGGTCTTATGGCGACGATGGGACAGGGAAGGGCTAGGAGTGGGAAGGAAGCGGCCGTGGCCTTAATTAAGGTACAGCCCCAGCATTTGCCTGGTGTGAAAATGGGAAACCACGGAAAACCATTTTCAGGGCTGCCGACAGTGGGGTTCGAACCTACTATCTTCCGAATACTGGATACTGGCCGCGCTTAAGCGACTGCAGCTACCGAGCTCGGTCATTGAGTGGTTTATCAAGTGACGAAGTTCAGCGATGTATCAAGTACTTCCAAAAGTAAGGAGAAGGACAATGCTACTAACGCAGCTTGCTGAGAAGGTTGCCTCTGAAAATCATTCTCTAGAATTTGATGGTGAATCTCAGGAAGTAAATCTAAATAAGTCAAGACCGGGACCACCACGGGAAAGTAGAGTTCCCTTTCACCAGGCATTAATACTTTTGTGGCCAAAAGGAAAACCTATCTCTGAAGCCAAACTAAGAGACTTTGGTTCGCTAATGCACTTAATACCTGCAGATGCCAAACAATTTTACCAGAATCTTCAAGCAGATTCTGACATCGTGGATGACGTAGATGGATTTAATGGAGATCCTGATTTCGAGATTGAATGAACTGAGAGCAACAATCTTATTACCTGTCCAGTGATTTGTGTGTATTTATAGGAGAATATATCTTTAATCACATTTTCTGTCTCAAACAGAACAAAACTTACCCATAGGCTTAAAAATATCACGTCAATACTGTACTCTCAGTAGATACTCAACAGTTAGGGGTTATTGGTGTAGCATTGTGATGTATCATTCGCACTTGAGAAAAACCTTAAACTGCATCAGTAGACTAAGCGCCATCTCTTCAAGAAAATCTATGTAGTGCGAGTATAAAAATGTTGAAATTTGGTGAGAAGGTACAATCTATTATCCTACAACACCAGTGATACCATATTTAGCAAAATTATGTTTGCTCGAATTTACACATAGAACCAAATTTAAACGCGATTATCTCGCAACCAACTTTTGGCGCTTGGTCTAGTGATGCATAACGGCATTCAATTTTTCCCCTGTTTTTATCTACAGCTTGTATTTTCACTGCACAATGTTTGTACTCAATTGCTCTTCGAAGAATACGCATATGATGAACAAGAGACGTTAATGTGGACTCAACTCTGTACTCGCAGTTTCCGCCAGAGGATAAAAGCAAGTTTAGTTGGTACGTAAACGGACTGCAACATGTGTAAATGTAGAAAGTCAATAGTGGACAGATGATCGTCGCAGATTAGTGATCGCAGGATACGAAAATTGCGTTTCGTGAATCTTGATTAAAATTTCCCGTCAAAACGTAGCTTTAATTGTTTTCCCACAAAAATTCAGAATCTTCGAAAGTGCTTTCTAAGGTAACTCTCAAGGACTTCAGCGTTCTTTGCGAAGCGAATGTATTTAGAGTATCTCTGAGGATATTCTGCCACTTCACTAACGTGTCATGTGCCTGTGATCCTTTATACAGTGCTTGACTGGGGATAGACGAATTTAATGCGTCAATCAGGCAGTTTAAATCACTTGTGAAATTTTCCGTTACTTCACTGTCTTGATACCCCGATAGAATTTTATACCGTTAGCGACAGATTTACTGAATAGATGAAATGCCAACCTTACATTCATTCACTAAAACGAATTAGAATCCAAACGGGCAGAGGTAATTTTATAGCAAACTTCGAATCCGGAAAATTCTGGAGATGTATCACATTCATAAACTTTCCTGTGAAATGATTAATCAACAATATCACTATTGTATATAATCTTGTACTTGGTCGTGGAAATTATTTCTTATATAGGCTATTTAAGGTTCATTTTCCTTTAAACACCCACATAGGAAACTAAACTCAACGAGAATTGTTCTGATGGACTGCATATCAATATGTGGCTGGGAGGCGTGACCAGTCTTAAGGGAAATAATGGATAGGAAGAGCATTGTCACATTCACGGTTTTGGCATAAGAGCGACGAGTTGTATTCTAGTGCCATGGCAAGTACGTGTCTGGTCCTGGAATCTGTGGTAGTTCTTTACGACGTGTGTTGTTGCAACTTTTGTGTATAATATTATTTTTAATAATGATTTTAGATCCAATGAACATAAATTTAGCCATATTTGCTAATATTTTAAAATTGTATATCTTACAGATTTGTTGAACAGATAATACTGATCTCTGACATAATCCGCTTGCAAACGTCCATTTATACAAATATTATATTTAATTTAAATGCAACACAGACGAAATCTGATTAACAATTAACTGATGATTTTTCTTCATTCCTATATTAGATGTAGCTATTATTCACATTCTTTTCGCTTTACCTGTAATATTTATTTATTTATTTATTTATTTATTTATTTATTTATTTATTTATTTATTTATTTATTTATTTATTTATTTATTTATTTATTTATTTATTTGTCATAACACTGTACAGAATTCTCCTCCACATTCAACAGACACTATGCTTTAACTTAATAACGCAATGCCTACATGAATGAATCAATTAATTAATTAATTAATGATTGCGTTACTGAATTGTATTCATGCATGCATTAATGAATAAACACTTCTCTCCCAGTCACGGATAACCAGCAACTGAGGAGAGAGCCTTCCTAATTGAATGAATCGATGGATGAATGCATGGATGGATTTATGAATGAATACATGAATGGATGAATTAAATGCACTCGGTCTATAGCTACGAACCACAAGCAGCTACAGAGAGACTATTCCATTCAGAGTTAATGAATGGCACTCATGGGTGCATGAAAAGCAAAGGAAACTCTTCACTCCTAGTAACGGATAAACAGTAACTGCGAGAGAGCCCTAATTATTGAATAAATTAATGACTGACTGAATGAATGAATGAGTGAATGGATGGCGTAATGAATGATTGAATGAGTGAGTGAATTTTCTCATCCTACAGCTACGGAACACCACCAGCTGAGGAAAAAACATTCCATCTATTGGACCCTGACCCATTACATGCAATTTAACAATTAATTACATTATGGAGTACTCATAACGACAATACAATGATACTAATACTAATACTCACTGAACTAATTACCTATTCTTAACTAACCGATTGTCCGACTCGTTGGCTGAATGGTCAGCGTACTGGCCTTCGGTTCAGAGGATCCCGGGTTCGATTCCCGGCCGGGTCGGGGATTTTAATCTTCATTGGTTAATTCCAATGGCCCGGGGGCTGGGTGTTTGTGCTGTCCCCAACATCCCTGCAATTCACACACCACACATAACACTATCCTCCACCACAATAACACGCAGTTATCTACAGATGGCAGATGCCGCCCACCCTCATCGGAGGGTCTGCCTCACAAGGGCTGCAATAGGCTGGAAATAGCCACACGAAATTATTATTATTATTATTAAATAACCGATTCATAACTCAAACATATCCGCCATCTGCTCTACCCGCATTACAGGTTCTTGCAATTATCTTCTATATAAATTTCTAATTACAATTAATAACTTACTGAGATTACTAGGCTAATACCATTCTTTGCTTATCATCCTAATAATTCTATAGTCATTCTCATCCTCACTTATCATGTCGTCGCTCGACCGGTAAAAGGTTGTATTCCACAAAGCTCTTCCTATCAATTATTCTCCTTAAGACTGGTCACGCCTCCCAGCCACCTATGGATATGCAGTCCATCAGAACAAATTTTGTTGTGTTCATTTTCCTATGCCCATGTGTAAAGGAAAATGAACCTTACAGTACCGTACTGTGGGAATGTACGTTTGCATTACGTATTTACGCACTCCTAGTGTACAATGCATGTAAGGTTCATTTTCGTTTAATAGTCGACAAAGGGAAACGAACACAACGGACATTGTTCTGATGGACTGCGTATCCATATGTGGCTGGGAGGCGTGACCAGTCTTAAGGAGAATAGTGGATAGGAAGAGTATTGTGGGGTACAACGTTTTACCGGTGAAGCGACGATATGTTGTTCTTTCCTATTCAAAAATTTCCTTCAAACCGCTAGGGTTTATTTACAGGATTTCAGCATGTAAAAGTCTTCTCAATGTTCACTACAGAGAAGGCACCTTACTGTATACATCCCCCTAATCCATCCCCTTCATCCACCATATCAAACTCGGGTTTCTCTTCTATTTAAATTCACAATATTTATGCTCATACCCTGAGCACTGAGAGGATCGTCCTGCTCCTACATTCGGATACCAACCACTGTCTTTGAATATCTCTAAGTCGTATAATAATTAGTTTACTCGTCGATACTTCCAACCTCTCGAAGTCTTTCTCCCAATAATTTCCGAATCCCAACCTGTCTAGTATACTTGTTACCTGTAATATTAAATGTCCATTTAGATTTACCAATCTATCATCAATTTCCACCAAGTAATATTTTTTGTGTGTGCACGATATGCATAGTTCCAACGTAATTTGAAATAATGTATTTCCCTTTTTTTCTTTATGCAGTACATCACTTTGACTTATCAGTGTCAGGAAGAAATATATATTTACTGTATTATTATTATTATTATTATTATTATTATTATTATTATTATTATTATTATTTGTCCTCCGTGCCTCAGAGGCAGCGCGCTGGCCTCTCACCGCTGGATTTCGTGATTCAAATTCCGGTCACTCAATGTGAGATTTGTGCTGGACAAAGCGGAGGCAGGTTAGGTTTTTCTCCGAGTATTCCGGTTTTCTTTGACGCCTTTCATTCCAGCAATTCCAGCAAAACTCTCGAATATCATTTCGTTTCAATCGTCAGTGACTAATCATTGCCGCAGAGGAGTGCGACGGGCTTCGATAGCCGGCACAATTCCTATCCTCGTCGCCAGATGGGGCTTCACTCATTCCAGACCCGGTTGAAACTGGAAACAGGCTGTGGATTGTCATTATTATTATTATTATTATTATTATTATTATTATTATTATTATTATTATTATTATTATTATTATTATTTCAAATAGTAAGAATCAAGCCACTGTAGCCCTACTCCTTAACTCCCGCCCGTCATCACCAATTCTCAGTCTTATTAAAATGACAGCACTTACGAATAAACGTACAATGGATTAATGAACCTAAGTTTTGAAATGAATCACCAGTAACAATAACAACAACAATGGCAGTGCTTGAAGTGTTTTCTTGTGCCGTTGAGCGCGGCCAGTATCGTCTGTCTTGCCAAGTGGATCATGTTCGTTGCAGAACCGAGCAGCCAAGTTAATTATGTTCACAAGCTCAGTGTGAAACAGGAGAGAGTGCCTGCCAATGATTCTTATTTAAACTCCGAGAAACAATCGATAGATCGGGGGAACAGGGGTGAGGATCTGCTCCGTGGGAACTCGAGTAGCATAAGAGTCAACGTTCCAGCTTTCTTCATTGTAACCCCAATGGGACTCCCACGCAGTGGCAAATATGTAAGTTACAGAACCAAGCTTTTGGGCTTTTAGGCCGTGTCTAGCGTTTCGCTCAGAGTGTCATTAGTTGGGCTGCACCCAAAAGCTTGGTTCTATTGCCGTGATTTTTTGATCTGTGACTATGAAAGCCTTAAAGGCCATTGTTTTAGTAAGTAAATATTAATATCCAGTGCGAAGCGGTAAAGGCGTGCTCGGTTCGCCCGGAAGGACGTAGGTTCGACTCCCCGTCAGGAAGTTGTAAAATTTAAGAAACGAGATTTCTACTTCCGGGGGTGCACATGGCCCTGAGGTTCACTCAGCCTACACCAAAAATGAGTACCAGGTTAATTCCTGGGGGGCAAAGGCGGCCGGGCGTAGAGCTAACCACTCTACCCCACCAAGTGCCGAGGTTACGGATAGTGGAAGGCTTTACCTTCCATCCCTCCAAGGGTCTTCATGGCCTGTACGGAGAAGACTTTGCTTTGCTTTGCTTTTTTTTTTTTCTGGGATAAAAGGTTCCGGTACTCACCATGTACGTGCTATCATAGCGACTTCCACACTTATAACATGTATATAATATATAACACTCAATGTAAGTTTGTCATTACCTCACCCAGTTCTTTTTCCCGCAGAAGCTATTTTCAGAAAAAGTGTCGAATATTCTGGCCTGCCATTATCAAAATATATTTCCTTTTGACCCGGTGGATCTTCGGTCTTCGTTTCGTAATCCTCTTCAACAAGTGGCTCAATGCTTGCTTTGTGTTTGACGGGATCACACGTCGATTTGACAATTTCTACATCTTCAGTCTTCTTCATGTCCGACTCGTTGGTTGAATGGTCAGTGTGCTTGGCCTTCGGTTGAGAGGGTCTCGGATTCGATTCCCGGCCAGGTCGGGGATTAACCTTCATGGGTTAATTCCAATGGCTCGGGAGCTGGGTGTTTGTACTGCTCCCAACATCCCTGCAACCAAGGTAGTTAGAGTAAGAGGTAGGGATCACGCGCAGGTCTCCCCGCCACGCTTGGCCGTCGATGACGTCAGTGTGCACCCTCAGCGCCTTTGCCTTCTGTATGAGGTAGGCTAATTGTTCTGTTTTAGCCACAAGTTAGAGATAAGAGAACTTCATTGATATTTTAACATCACCTAACAAAAGGCATTCCACTTCAATATTACGAGAGTAATAATAGGAGATCAAATACAGTGTGAATCCAGCAGCGTATCTGAAGTATTTCGATCTGTATAAAAGGTCGTAACAATGCTAACACTGTGATCCCAGTGGAATGGCCATTCCGTATGTTCATGTTTTCAACACCCATGATAACAGTAACAAGGGGCTCTAATTGTTACAGACTCGAACATTAAAGCTTGATGACTGCAAGAAATATGTCCGTTGTTACAAGCAATATTGGGAAACTGTATACACTGTCAACAACACAAACAGCAAATGTTAGGAACCTGCCCACAACACAAACAGTACAGTAAATGTTCTCCTCCAAGTGCCAGGAACTGACAAATTCCACGTTAACATTATATAGGCCATATAAATTAATGAGCCTGTATACTAACATTCTTAGCACTGGTTTCATATACAACATAATAAATTGCCTTTCATAAAAAATAAAAAAAAATAATAGGCTTGTTATACACAAAGAATAATGCTGATGTTTAAAAAATATATATCAAACACACTTATCCATAGCATCAGTGGAATTTCTTTGCTTTTCTTCTTTCTTTATCGGGATTGTATTAACTGAAACTCGGTCTCCATTCGAATAAAAGAACGGCTTCTCACAAAGCAACTTGCAAGCTCATAAATTTCGGGGAATTTCTTCTTCAGGATATCCGTATCTAAGGTTTGTGATGATGTTAGAACCCTCTTTCAGTTCTTTCCCGAGCTCGGTAGCTGCAGTTGCTTAAGTGCGGCCAGTATCCAGTATTCGGGAGGTAGTGCGTTCGAACCCAACTGTCGGCAGCCCTGAAGATGGTTTTCCGTGGTTTCCCATTTTCACACCAAGAAAATGCTGGGGCTGTACCTTAATTAAGGCCATGGACGCTTCCTTCCCACTCCTAGCCCTTTCCTGTCCCATCGTCGCCATAAGACCTGTATCCGTGCGACGTAAAG
Source organism: Anabrus simplex (assembly GCF_040414725.1). Lineage (NCBI taxonomy): Eukaryota > Metazoa > Arthropoda > Insecta > Orthoptera > Tettigoniidae > Anabrus > Anabrus simplex. The sequence goes on along the minus strand of NC_090269.1, from coordinate 362,137,568 downwards.
CAACTTGCAAGAAAAAAAAGGAACTCTTTTTGAAATCTAATTTCCACCACTTGTAGTTTGACCTGTTTTCTCTCCGTAATCGCTTTCTATATCGAGGTTCTTCTTCTTTACCCTAAAAGCTACAATATAGCCTGTGAAGTTTTCAAGCAGCTCATCACGATCCTTGGTTTCGCGACTGTCCTCGAGCTGTTTTACTAGCTCTTCAAGGGCTTAAACGAACCCTTGGTCATCCTCCGGTACCGTGCTCGATAGCTGCAGTCGCTTAATTGCGGCCAGTATCCAGTATTCGGGAGATCGTGGGTTCGAACCCCACTGTCGGCAGCCCTGAAGATGGTTTTCCATGGTTTCCCATTTTCACACCAGGAAAATGCTGGGGCTGTACCTTAATTAAGGCCACGGCCGCTTCCTTTCCACTCCTAGCCCTTCCCTGTCCCATCGTCGCCATAAGACCTATCTGTGTCGGTGCGACGTAAAGCAAATAACAAACATCCTCCGGTAAAGAATTGGATGTTGTGGGCTCAACGCTGGCCTTAGACTGGCACACGATATCCGAGTTTTGATCGAGTTCATCAGTAGCATGTAACATTTTTGGGCGTAGTGTTTCATAATCTTCCGGAGAACAGATGGAATTTCTTATCGCCTCGGAAGCATAGAGGCTAAGAAGCAATGATCTCACCTTTCGCGTCACATCTGTCGGAAGAGGATGGTCATAAAGCCTTCCGAACCCTCGAAGCTGAGAAAGATAGCTTTCGCTAATGTCTTGATTACTTCCGTCACCATTTATTTAGGTCAGTGGCTTTAGGGAATACATGAAAGTGTATGTTTCGTTCCTTCGCATGCCTGCTATGATTTGTGCAGCCTGCAATGGCATGACAAATCATACTGAAAAGTGTACACTATTACTGCTTTTTACGTTTTATCACATAAAATAAACACATGCGGTTTCTTATACACCACAGATATGTTACTATCGTGCATCATTAGCACCTAGCTTCTGCGTGTACAGCGATTCTTATTCGAACTACCTCTACTTCATTCAGGGCAGATTCAACGCGAGGGTCCTGCGTGACGTCACAGCTCTGCTTTGCTACTGCGCACCTCTCTCGTGATCCCTACCTTGTATTCTACGTACCTTGCCTGCAACTCACACACCACACATAACACACTAAATAGTACGAAATACCATAATGTCATAGATACATTTTAGATGCTCGGTTTTATTCTTAATTCATCCTGGGCAACAAAATTGTTAGGTCTCTCTTATGTCTTTTCTACCTTGTTAGTATGGTCTATGTTTATGAAATGGTAAAAGTAATATTGTAATCTCCCAGTTTAGTTCTTAATCTTATTTTTTATCCTCAGTAGGGAACTGTATCTTACGTTTATTATGTATTCTTTTAAGTAGATTTTGTACATTAATTTATACATTTAAGTAAATATGGCGGCTAGTTACAACCAAGGGTACATCTGGTCCTACTTGTAATTAACTTTAAATATATATATATTTCTATTTCTATCCTCCAGCATAATAACACGCATTCATCTACACATTACAGATGCCGCCCTCCATTATCGGAGGGTCTGCCTTACAAGGGCTGCACTCGGCTAGAAATAGCCACACGAAATGATTAGCCTTCTTTATTTTAAATGTAACTTTAAAAGCTTTACATTCTGTCCAGCACACAAGTTCAGTACAAATATTACACTATAACAAACCTGTGGAAAAAAACTGTTGAACAAGAAATAAAAATACACGCTATTGAAGGAATGGCATGTTTCGCTCTTAAAAGAACACCATCAGATTCTGTCAAGTCACACTCAATGTTTGGCAATATTTATGTTTATCTCTATTAAATTGAAGTCTGGAACTTATTTTAATGAAGTCCTGCCTTGTCTCTACTCCAGAAAACAATGCGAGGCGTTTGAGAAAAAAATGGCTCTTTCATTGTCAGCTGATCCTCATTACGTCACCCCCCCCCCCCCCACCTCCCCTCCCACTTTTATAAGTCAACGACACGATGCACTTCCCCTTCAGGTGCTTTACCCCAAGTGTTCCCTTGGTATTATCATTGTTGTTGCTATCCCTATCATTGTTATTATTTCTCGTATTACAATTCATTTTAAAAACTAATGGTCTAATGGCTTAGTGGTATGCATATTACACCAGACATTTTATTAATACGTTTTTATTTTTTATTTTTAAAAGTTCTTGTAAGATGTTATTTTTAGTGATACATTATAATCTAAAAGGTCGTATCGAGTATTACAGAAATATCCTAAACGACATTCCATTCATAGCAAGTGAATGAGCTGTCATGAACAATGAAGTAAAATACATCGTCGGTGAAGAAACCAAACATCGTATGTGACAATGCTCTTCCTACACATTATTATCCTTAAGAATTGTTACGCCTCCCAGCCACAAATGGATGTTCAGTCCATCAGAACAATGTTCGTTGTGTTCATTTTCCTACGCAAAGAAGTAAAGTAAAATGAACCATTGCATACATACTGTAGCCTACATCACGCGAACATAGCATGCATTCCCACAGTACATTTCATTTCAAGTTCGTTTTTCTTTTACATATTATCATTGGAAGCTGGCCAACGGCCGTAGCCGTGTTGAAACACCGGATCCCGTATGATCTCCGAAGTTAAGCAACATTGGGCGTGGTCAGGAGTTGGATGGGTTGCCACGCGCTGTTGGTGGGGTGGGGGTAAGGGAATGGAGGAGTGGAAAGGAACTGGCCACTCTACCGCACGTAAACTCCGGCTCAGGAACATCTCTGCGGAGGTTCGGACCTGCCTTCGGGCAGAATAACCCTTACCTTATTGGAAGATGAACACAATGAAAATTGTTCTGATGGACTGCATATCCATATGTGACTGGGATGTGTGACCAGTCTTAGGGATAATGGATGCGAAGAGCGCTTAAACATACGAGGTTTTGCTTCTTCAACGCCTATGTGTTTCAAAATATGAACAAATTAAGGTATTTATTATTGAGTTGTACAATGATAACAACAAAATAATAAATTTATCGTTTTAAAACGAAGTTTGCAACTTATAGAATATGATTCCCGTTGATTTCATACCCTGCATACTGGTCACCTATTTTGATTTCAGGTGTCTTGCAATTCTGTTTATGTTTCATTGTTACCCATTAAATGTTGAAACTGACCAACTTTCGCACCTGCACAATGAAGTGGAGGGCGATTTCCATAATCTTTATCGGTTGTTACCAGAGATGAAAATTCTGCTGTGTGGTGTGCGGATGGAGGTGATTACATGGGAACACCGCCCATGCGCCAAGAGCTCTGTATGCGGGAGGCTCGGCGCATACACTGTACTGTATTGGAAAGAAAGAACAAGGCGACGAAAAGAAGAGGAACGCCAAGATAAAATTCAATTGAAAGAATAGTCTCTGGCTGTCTGTCTCATTGAAAAGAGTCAGATTCCTTCCTTGCGATCAAAAGAAGAGGCAGCAGGAGAAATACTAATAAAAGGCTGGGGGAGGGGGTTTTCGGAGTACTTGACGGGGCTGCCAGAGACACATGGGATGTTCACTTAATTGGATCCACGCTCCGGAGATAGTAAAGTGTAGTGTAGCCCACAGATAGTTTCAATTAACGCTGGGGGACCATAACAATAGAATATATTAACACCCCTGCTACTCAATATGTCAACAAGCCATGGGTAGGGGGAGTTCAAACACATAGGCCTGGCGCACGCCCAAACACTTCGATACTCGGTTAACATGACGTATCATGTACTGACTGCACTTTTCTTATTTCGATACACCGCACCGGTTGGAAATGAGAGGTCATCCCACGTTTATTACAACTTGGTCGTAATGAGGTGTACATGAGTAATTAACAGTTCTCCGGTTTCGAATTCTGTCTGTAGTTTTCATATGTGTTTCTAAACAAAATAAAACAAACTACGTTTCGCAGAAATAATCGGGAGTATTTTGCATAGTAATCGACAGTTGCCTCCCTTACGGTTAGACTGGTGATTATTATTACTGTTAATATTAGATATGGGAATTATAGGCACGTTAAGTTAGAATGCAAACGTATCTGAACAAGGCGCAAATGTAATCTAGCCGCTCTACAGTTATGTCGGTGAGTTACATGACCTTTGGGGGGTTCTGATAGTTCAGATCCCCTAATATTTATGCAAATCCCACTGCAGAACCGTTGTGTGGGCTACAAGACACTTGCGCCTTGTTCAGATGCGTTTGGATTCTAACTTACTCGAGCCTATAATTCCCATCTCTAGTTGAAAATGAAAATCCACAGCCTGTTTCCAGTCATTCGACCGCGTCAGGAATGGAATGAATGAAGACCCAATCCACCGGCGAGGATAGGAATTGTGCCGGCTGCCGAAGCCTGTTGCACTCCTTTGGGGCAATGATTAATGAATGACAGATGCAATGAAATTATATTGGAGTGTTGCTGGAATTAAATATGACAGGAAAAACCGGAATACCCGGAGAGAAACCTGTCCCGCCTCCGCTTTGTCCAGCACAAATCTCACATGGAGTGACCGGGATTTGAACCACGGAACCCAACGGTGAGAGGCCGACGCGCTGCCGCCTGAGCCAAGGATTATTATTATTATTATTATTATTATTATTATTATTATTAAAGATGGGAATTAGAGCCTTATTATTATTATTATTATTATTATTATTATTATTATTATTATTATTATTATTATTATTATTATTATTATTATTATTATTATTATTGTTACCGAGTTTTGTGGATGTGCAGAGGTGAAAGAAGGTGCGGGGGGGAACAGGTCTCAAAATACGAAATTAAAGTTAAGATAAAATTTAACAAGGTTATATTATCTTATCAAGATCAAGAAATAACAAGAATAACAGAAACACAGTTGAATATCAACAATTTAAGAATGTACAATTACAGTTTTTACAGAATTTGGGCTTCGAGCCCCGGACTCACAATTCTTGAGCAATTAGCCCAACTTTACCCCAAATACAAGATTCGACAAAGGGGCAGAAAACCCCAATCATGCCCAGGAGCACTTGCTCCCAATTACACAGTAAAGCCTCCTCGAGGCACGCAGAACCAAAATTTTAAGAAAGAGCAACCCGCTCTTAAGTTCAAGTCTATCAAAGGCCACACCAAACTCCACATTCAAGCTGTCCTCCAAGGACATATACACAGGGGTAAAAATACCCAACCTACTGAGGCCTATTCAGTGAAGAAACAAAAATATTACATGGCCTCCACAATACCAATTTGAGAGGAGGCAAAACTGCACTCCTAATATACCTTTCTAAAACCTACCTGGCACTAGGCCGCTAATGCAAGGGCTAATCCCATACTAAAGAGGTGACTTTTATAAGAACACGATTTACATTACATTAGAAGGGAAGAAACGGTTGTAAAAATAAGTTCACCTCAAAGCAATATGAGTGGGAGCTCGAGAGGGTTAAGCACTCTCTATCCCAAATTGTAGTTTAAAAGATAGAATTGATACCAAGTGTCTTTACATTTTAGAGGAAAGTTACATGGTCAAAGGCTTCGGACCTGCCCCGAGAGTTAAACTGCTGAGCTGGCAAGAAAAGAAGTTATTAAAAGGCCATTACCTGGTAGTTGAACTGCTGCCCAAAGAAAGAGGCGCTTCCCGCCCCCTGCTACATAATTTACACAATGATAGATGTTACTGAAGTGGCGTGGAGACCCGAAAATCAGCAGTTTATATACCCTCGTGGAAAGTTCGAGGCGTTTCAGGAATGAGAATACCCGCCCACAATCATTTTATTGGCTAACAACGAAAACCCCTACACTAGATGAAGAAGAAACACATTATTGGTGGAAAATTAATTACAGAAATTCCTTATTGGTCAAATTCAAAACTGGCGGAAAGAAAGGGTTAATATTGCCAACTTAAACAATGACTGAAAGAAATTTAACAAAGAACAAACTTATGAACCCAAAATTTCTCCAAAAACACAGTTCTTTCACTTCGCACTAGGGTGCATAATTGTAATCCTTCAGTAGTGCCATCTAGAAGAGAATGTTCGCACTTCTTGCTACAGATAAAACAAAAATACATCGAAAACGACCCAGTTCAGAAACTTCAAAATTTACAAGTAGGGACATCTTCTGAGAAACTTGAGAATTAACACTGTTGATAAAGTTCAGACTTCCTCCAGTAGAGGAGTTTCAATTGGCGCAAAGTTTGAATTAGCGGCGTGGAGATGTACCATCCGGTACAATTATTATTATTATTATTATTATTATTATTATTATTATTATTATTATTATTATTATTATTATTATTATGTCCCTGCTCCATGCCTAAATGGTTAGCGTGCTGGCCTTTGGTCACAGGGGTCCCGGGTTCGATTCCCGGCAGGGTCGGGAATTTTAACCATAATTCGTTAATTTCGCTGGAACGGGGGCTGGGTGTATGCGTCGTCTTCACGGCGCGCAGATCGCCTACGGGTGTCAAATCAGATGACCTTCATCTGGCGAGCCGAACTTGTCCTCGGACACCCCCAGCACTAAAAGCCATACGCCAATTGTTTATTATTATTATTATTATTATTATTATTATTATTATTATTTATTCGCTGGGGCCGTCAAGGACTACGTTAAGTCCTGCTACATTTGGCAGTTAACTTTGCTTTCTTTTGAGCTCAGGATACCATCATTCTTTCTGAGTGGGCCTGTAAACGTACAACAGGGTTACAGATTCCATTCAGTATTTATTATTATTATTATTATTATTATTATTATTATTATTATTGTTATTATTAACCCGATTCATTAGATTTTATATATTCTGTTTCTCATCATTTACACTGTAATAATTAGGTATCACGTATATTATTGTATTTAATCATAGGTTAAGTGAAATTTGTTTGTAATTATTCTGTATTGTAGTAACTGAGGTTTGTTGGTTTCATATTGTCATGCTGTGGCTTGTAACTCTGGCTAGATGAGCTGGCATAGTATTTTGCAATCGAGGCTATGTTTAACTGTGCAAGTAGATTTTCCGGTGACGCATTCAGCATAGTCATTCTCAATCCGCTTGGGTACGCTTAGACAACACTTGACTGATGACATCAGTGCGTGGGCACGTGATTGCGACCAAGTGTCAGTATTCGCCAGCTACTGTATGTGGAAGTGGAAGGGATGAACAGTGAGTAGGGAGATGAGTCGTCATCACGAGGTTATATAAGTCGATGCGACGGTGGTGAGAGGTTTCATATTCAGATCATATCGTTCAGATCATATCGTGCAGATCATATGTAACAGTCAGATGTATCAAATGGAAGAAGTGGTCTTAGTGTGATGGTCAGAGCTAAGAGTTGTGTTTGAAGAAGTAATAATCGAGGAGGTCTACAAGTGGTGGTTGTATCCGAGCAGAGACGGGTACTATGCAGATAAAGAAACATCATCTTCTTGTGAGGATGGACTTCACAAGATGTTTCAATAATATTTTCCAATTTCTTATAATATATTGAGTGGACGTAATTACATTGGAGCTCCCTACACGCGTACATGGTATGTAGGCCAACTCCTTGTTATATAAGAAGATAACAGCAGACGGCTGCCGACTTCAGCTCAGAGGTTTTCCCAAGAATTTCAAGTTCAACAGCGGTGTATGCCGACATCAGGTAATTAAAGCATCAGACATGTTATGCATTCATTACATGAAGAAGAATGTAATCAGCGGCGATATCACATCTCACTTCAAGTTCATGCCAATAGCTTTTTTTGTTTAGATTAAATTTTCCTTTTATTAGTACCGCAAATCTCACGATATATTTCTTTTGTTAAATTAAAAGACGTCAATGATTGTTCATTGTGACGTAAATAATAGTCATAAACTCAGTTTTATTTTAATTATAATAAGTGATTCCATTTCCATGTACAATCCTCAATTGTGGAAATGCAACAGTAATTTAATATTTTCCTGATCCATATCCCTGTATATTGCCAGATATGTGAGTTTATCACCTCACGCCTTGAGATAATTGATATAAGAGGTATGCTCTACCGAATTTTGTTGTTTTTCTTAAAAAAGCAACTGGCGCTCAAACAAATGTTATTTATATTGTGTGGAAGATATGAAGGTATAAGAGTAGTGATTGGAGTAGCCACAACGTGTCGCCAGCAACGTGGGACTCGAAAGATTCAGAAAAAGTGTTTCTGAATGGCAATATACATGGATCAGTTCTTTTAATGAGTACGCACATGTTAAATTCACCGAGTAATGTTAGAAAGGTCATTTTGTTGAAGTTTGTATTTAAGGGGTAATGTCAGAGGGATTGCAAGGGGAAATAGCTTTGAGATCGCGAAAAATTAATAGGAAACCAAAGATGGACAAGGATAGCAATATGCAGTCAGGTGATGAGGCTGAGGTTATTGTGTTCAAGGAAATCCAAGGTGGTAACATAAATAGGAAGTTGGTGACTAAGGTGGGACCTGCTGAAAGTCAGAAAATAGTAGAAACTGTGGAAAACGCTGTCACGCAAGATCAAAGTAAAGGGGTGATTGACCTTGGTTTATTTAATTTGCTGATGTCCAAAATGACTGAGCAGAATAATATCATTAGTGAGAAAATTGAATCTCAGAGTAATATTATGAGTAAGAGAATTGAATCTCAGAATAATATTATGAGTGAAAAAATTGAATCTCAGAATAAAATTATGAGTGAGAAAATTGAAGCGGTCATTAGTGAGAAAATTGAATCTCAGAATAATATTATGAGTGGGAAAATTGAAGCTCAGAGTAATGTCATAAATAGTATTAATAAGAAGATTGATGATGTTAGTAATAAGATAGATCATAAGGTGTTAGAAGTAAGTAAGCAAATTAATAATTTAGAAAGTAAGGTAAATAGGGAGTGTAGTGACATCAGAGCTGAGATAGAATTGGGTCGGAGCAATCTCCATACGGAAATAGAGCAAGTTAGTGAGACATGCATCAAAGAAGGGCATAAGATTGATGAATTAGGTGCCAAGATCGAGTCTAATAAAGGAGAAATCAATGAGTTAGTAGAAGAAAGGTTTGAAAAGATAACCAATACAGTGGGGCAAGAAACTAGGCAATGTATTAGTAGTGTAGAACATGTGGAAAGGAAACTTGGAGAAGTAGGTGATCTAGGGAGTGAGCAGAAATCATTATCACAGAAGGTGAGAGAATCGGAAAAAAAGTTGGAGGAATTAAGAAAAATTCAAGAAAAGACTGAGGAAACAGTGGAAGAAAAATTTCTGAGTTGCCAGAGAGTACTCCAGAAAGAAGTGCGTGATAGTAAGAATGTACGTGAGATAATTGTAAATAATGGTTTAATCACTAGAGATCATGATATACCTAAGTTTTCTGGGAAAGAATTTAACCCGATGGAATTTATGAGAGTAGTAGAGAAGAAATTTGCTGTTCAATTAAGAGACAATATTATTAGCTGGGAAACTGTATTGGAGATCTTATCTAATGCTTTCGTAGGAGAGACTAAGTCTTGGTTTCAAGTATATAAAAGCTCGATGTCTAGTCTAACTGAATTTAAGGAGAAATTCATGGCTAAATTTTGGAGTGAAGGTGTTCAGAGTAGAGAGAGAGAGAGTAATGGTTGGCAGGTATAATTCTAACGAGGGTGTTAGAATGACTGAATACTTTTTGGCTCATGTTTTGGTGTGGAGAAATTTAGAATGTATAGGACCTGAGGCTGATATAGTTAGACTTATGGCTAAGCACTATCCCGATAGAATAAGAGAAGCTGTTTGTATGCAAAGAGTGGAGACTATTAAGGAAATGGAGATTTTGTTGGAAAGTTTTGATGCTTTAGGTAGTAGCTTGAATAATAGTAGGACACTAAATAGGAATGTAGAAGGAAGGGGTAACCAATCTAATAATCAGGACAGGCCTATGAATAATCGTAACTACAGAAGAGAATATCAGGAGAGACCTAATAATAATTTCCACAGGGAGAGAAATTATCAAAATAGTTCGGAAAATTTCAGAACTGGGAGGCGTGATTATGGTAATCAACCAGAAGCTGGGAGGCGGGAGAATACAGGCCATAATAATAATAATAATGACGCTAGAGGAAATAGGCAACAGGGGAGGCCGACTGAGGTGTGTAACCAACAAGTCGTAACCGAACCAAGTACTTTAAACGCGCAACGGACTGTATAAACAGGTCACTGAGACAGTCCGTAAATGGTGAGTTCACGTATAAGGTAGATAAGTATGTTAATGTCGACCAGCCTATAGTGGTAAGTGAACATGATTGTGACCTAAGTAGCAATAATTCAAATGTTTTAACCCATTTCATCCCACTGGCAGGATTTCCTACCGGTGTAGTTTTCTCTATCTAGATACCAGTGCATTAAGTTAATTTGTTTATTCACTGTGTTAGCATATTCCCTGACCTTCATAGAGAAGCCAGTTATAAAGATCCATACCATAATTTTGTGCTATTAATCACCACAGGTGTATTAGTTTGAGCAAAACATCGAGTGGAATGAAATGGCATACAGCAACAGACATACATCGTAAGTATTTCTTTCCTTCACCTTGGATTTGAGTAGTATTATGTATTTAAGTTCTCAAGACAGTCAGGAAGACTGTGTTGCTACTGGAATTTTGCTCATTTATCTTGAAAGGGCAACAATGAACCATTTAAATCCTCCGGCAGGATTTCCTGCCATTGGGATATAACACTATCATTGTTAGCCGTAATACTTATAGTCCTAAAAATGCGTGTTCTTTTTATTTTAGGCTGTGCGTCAATGAAATATGTGACGTGTTAGAACGTGATGCCCTGGATGATGTCAATGTGACTGCAATTTTTGTACTCCCGTCAGTTGAAAATGCAGACACGGAGACAGATGCTGACTCCGACAAAAGTGATGATGAAGTAGATTTTCAGTTGCATTATTTACCTAGGTGAATACTCAAAAGTTCTGCTGAACTACTTATAGAAACGGACGAAGATCAGCCAGTATTTAGTAATTTTAACACTTTATGCTCACCACCAACCTCAGCAGTAATACCCATTGACCCAGTCAAAGAAAGTAGACTAGAGAAAATGGCTTTCCTTACAACCAATATGTCACCTAAATCTCCTATATCCAGAGAGACCTCCAATGTCCTGCACCAGAGATCTGCGTGCCATACTTCGGTTACATTATTAGCCGGATCAGCTGTTACGACAGATGAAGCTCAAATGCCACCAAGAAAGAAGAAATATCAGAAAATAAGTTTTGGTGCTTGTGACAAAAGAGTTGGACTAAACATACCATCGTACAAAGAGCCTTACCATCCAAATCTGACAGATTATTGGAGGGAACACTTGAAATCTCCTATGGACTCCTTTCAGGTCCTTTATCCAAATGAACTCATTGATCACATTTTAGAACAAAGTAAAATATACTGTGGACAAAAGAATCTTTCAGTAGAGTGCTTGACTAAAGAAAATATTCTAGTTTTCTTAGGAATATTACTCCTTTCTGGTTACGTACCTCTGCCTACCAGACGTATCTTCTGGAGTTTGTCCCCTGACACACATAACGAACTTGTAAGTAAATCCATGCACAGAAATACGTTTGATGATATAATGAGACGGATTCACTTAGCAGATAACACAGCTATTGATGGAGGCTGTTATTACAAAGTTAGGCCATTGTTTGACATGCTCAATGAAGCATTCAAAGATACAGATAATCCAGAGTTTCTAAGCACTGATGAAACTATAGTACCTTATTATGGAAGACACCGTACACAACAGTTCATTCGTGGCAAACCCATCAGGTTTGGTTTTAAACTTTGGACCATTTGTTTAGCAGTTGGCTATATGCTTCATGTCGAACCATATTGCGGAAGCAGCACTCGTATTCCACCTTCAGGATCAGGCCAAGGATATGATATTGTTACAACACTTGCCAAAAAATGTAACATTGAAGCTGGTTCACATATTGCTTTTGACAATCTTTTCACCTCCATTACTCTTCTGGAAGATTTGTCACAAAAAGGAATAGCTGCTACGGGGGCTATCAGAGAAAATAGGATTGGAGATGCACCCCTCATTGACAAGAAATCTTTAGAAAAGAAAGCTATGGGCCAAACAGTTGCTGATGATATAATAATGTTAGTAAGGTGGCTTGACAATAGAGTTGTAACAGTTGCTAGTAATGCTGTAAAATCCAATCCACTTACATCTGCTAAAAGATGGTCTGCCAAACTGAAGAAATCTATCCAAGTGCCTCAACCTAAACTAATAGCAGTCTATAATAAATACATGGGAGGAATTGATTCACATGACCAATATGTGGCTACATACAGGATTCATATCAGGTCCAAAAAATGGTGGTGGCCATTGTTTGTTTGGGTGCTGAGCGCAGCTGTTGTGAACGCCTGGTGCCTTTTCCGAAGTCTTGGTAATAATATAACATTGGTAATGTTCCAATAGGATATTAGTCAGCAACTGCTCCTGCAGTATGGAAGTGAAAGGAAATGCTCCGGTCCAAGATTTCAAATCAGTGTCATCGCCTATAATGAAACATGGTTTGATGAAATAAATCATTGGATAATAAAAAGTGAGCAACCTAATTCGAGATGCAAGCAGTGCAAAGGTAGAACAACATACAAGTGTGAAAAATGTAACACACCTCTTCATCCTGAATGTCACAAGCACTACCATGTGAGACCTCTGTAAAGAAACAACACAGTGCAAGTTTTCCTAACAAGTTTATTTCAAAACGTTTTTATAGTTATGTAACAATGTGGACTCAGTCAACATTGTTGATATATTTTGTCACATTGTTTTAAATGTTTAACCTGATGAGCATATTTTGCAGTACTTTGACAATAAGTTCAAAGTGACAAGTTGAAGCAGATAATGATTAATCCCATTGGCAGGAAATCCTGCCAGGCTAAAAATAACCCTGAAAATTATGTTAATTCAAAATCCATTTTTTCTTACAGTCCCACACCCCCTATTGAGTAACTTTTGTGAAAATCAACGCAATCCTTCGAAAAAATAATTCTGGGAACAAATGGGAGTGACGACTTAATCGTAGACAATAAATTTTATAAGTGTAATTTAAATTTAGATATAAGGCAAGATTTGTTAAGTGATCTTACATTATGTAATGAGGATAATTTAAGTAGTGTTACTGTTACACCGACGACTGAACTGCTGATATGGGGCAGAAAAGTTAAGATTTTGTTGGACTCTGGTAGTGAGAAATCATGTGTAAATTCCAAGCTGTATGAGGAAGTTTTGAGAGAGAAGTATGAGGTAGCGGAAATTCCAGTGAGGAATACGTTCATCGTAACAGCTGTTGGAAACAAGTCTCAAAGTGTGAATAAACAAATAGCTGTCCCCATTAGCATAAGTGGAGAATGTGTTTTCCAACCATGCTTAGTTGTGCCTAATTTAGTTTATGCCGTTATTTTAGGTACCGACTGGTTAACGTGTCACAAGGCTAAATTAAATTTTGATCTGTGTAATGTCAATCTTATTTGGGGAAAGAGTAGCAGGGAAGTCAGGTTACCATATGATGTTTTGTCAGACATTAGTGCGAATAAAGTGTGTTCTAGTACGGAAGGGCCTTGTGAAATTTCTAATATTAGGAAAAATATTGATGTCTGCCATGTGTCTATACAGAGAGATTCTAGAGATGAATTGTATGAGACAGTGGAGAAATGTAATTTAGCGGAGAGTCAGAGGGACGAATTGTGTGAATTATTGATATCACAGAGTGGTGTTTTTAGTGACCGGCCTGGTAGAACACATCTTTACGAACACAAATTTAATGTTCTTGATAACTCAACTTTTGTAGGACCGAAATATCCCATTCCGTTAAAATACGCTAGCGCTGTTGAAGAGCAGATTGACATTATGCTAGATTATAATATAATTGAACCATCATGTAGTCCTAATTTAAATCCACTTGTTATTATACCTAAGAAGGATAACACGGTAAGATTGTGCATTGATGGCTGATTAATGAATATGAGAATTGAAGCCGATCAGCAAAGGGCGGAGACGGTAGAGGAACTTATTCAACGTTTTGAAGGTAGAAAATGGTTTTCTACTTTTGATTTGTCGTCATCTTTCTGGCAGATTCCACTTAGAGAAAGCGACCGTCCACTTACGGCGTTTGCATACAAGAATTGCTTGTATCAGTTCGCCAGGGTGCCTTTCGGGACCCGTACTTCATCTGCAGCATTAATTAGGGCCATGAATAAAGTATTAGGGAGAGATACGGATAGTTTTGTGACCATGTACATAGACGACATTGTTATAGCATCCCACACGTTTGAGGAACACATGATACACTTACAGATTGTTCTACATAAAATCAGGGAAGGGGGATTTACATTAAAACTGAGTAAATCGACATTGTGTTCACAACAGATTACATTTTTGGGACACACTGTATCTGAACAGGGGGTAAAACCGGAACAGACGAGATTAGACAAGATAAACAACACTCCTACTCCACGTAATGTTAAGCAATTGAAATCTTTTCTGGGAATGTGTAATTACTTTCGACGTTTTGTGGGTAAATATTCTGCGCTGTTAGAGCCGTTTCGTGAGCTATTGAAAGGAGGTGCGAAGTGGAAGTGGAGGAAAGAACATGATGAGGCTTTCCAGAAGTTGAAGGATGGATTTAATGAAGCTCTTATGTTGAGATATCCTATGTCAGATCGTGAATTTATTCTCATGACTGATGGTTCAGAGAAGGGAGTTGCTGGATGTTTATGTCAGAGAGATGATAACGGCAATTTAGGCATAGTTTCCTTGGCAAGTCGTGGGCTCAGTATGGCAGAAAAGAGATATACGATCACTGAGATTGAATTTCTTGCAATCATGTATTCATTAAGTAAGTTTAGAATGTATGTTTTAGGTAATAAATGCGAGATATGGACTGACCATCAGGCCTTGGTATTCTTAAATACTTATAAACTAACTAGTAATCGTATGACTCGTTGGATTTTAGCCATAAGTGAATATGATTTTAAGATACGTCATATTAAAGGGAAAGATAATGTTATGGCTGACTTTCTCAGCAGGTATCTCCCTAAGGAGGAAAATACTGTCTCTTTAGAGGTGAAAGAAGGTATTTTGATTTGTGTTGGCTCGATGACTGATAATACTGCAGAAAGAGATAGACTTCGTTATCTGTTGTCCGAGCAGGAAAGAGAAGAAGAGTTGGCGGGACTGTTGACCTCGCTTAGAGATAAGGAACCAGGTACTGTTCTAGTGAACGGTAAATTTACGTATAAGTTATGTAATGGTTTTCTCACTCGGAAATGTTATTCTGGGAAGTTCAATGTATGTGTACCTAAAGCCCTGCAAGAGGATATGATTTGGTTTTATCATAAGGAGCTGGGTCATTTTGGAGCAAATAAGGTCTTATATGCTATTCAGGGTAACTTTGTGTGGAGGAATATGGGAAGGCACGTGAGGAAAATACTCGCTATGTGTGATCTCTGCCAACGCTCTAAGCACCCGACTAGACTTCTAGAGGGGCCCAGGCAAGCTGTTATTGTTGACAGACCCGGGAAGCTTATTAGTGTTGATCTGTTTGGACCGTTAGTTAAATCCAGATATGGTTACCAATTTGTTTTTGTCTTGATTGATGCCTTCAGCAAAAATGTCAAGATGTACCCATTGAGGAAAGCTACAGGGAGGGGTTGTCTCAAACAGGTCGTGGACAGATATATTCCTGAGTTCGGATGTCCCCTCAGAATATTATCTGATCATGGCAGCCAGTTTATTTCGAAGATCTGGAATACCAAACTAAATGAACTGGGGATCAAAACTATATTTTCATCGGTACGTTGCCCGCAAAGCAATATGGTTGAAAGAACGATGCGTGAAATAGGACGTATATTTGGGGCATATGTGCATGACAAACACAACTCGTGGTTTTCACAGTTGAGTAATGTCGAACGTTGGTGTAATATCACGTTGCACGAGTCCACTGGATTTACGCCCTATGAAATTCATCACGGCAGGAAGCCTACTGATGAAATTGCGAGTATGTTAGGCTTGGACTTGGGAGAGGAGAAAACACAGTATTTTTATATCCAGCTGACTAGGGAAAATTTAAAGAAAGCAGGAGATAAACGTATTCGCCAGCAGAAAAAGACTACATTGGAAGAATTTGAGCTTGGTGACAAGGTTTTACTCAGAGTGCCACTCCCGTCTTCAGCAGAAGCTGGTCAATTTTCTAAGTTTTTCTTGTTATATCAGGGATACTTCACCGTAGTGAAACGGATTGGGAAATGTGCTTATTCATTAGAAGACAAGGAAGGAAATATCGTAGGCACATACAATATAAGAAATCTTAAGAAATATATCATGTGAGTTTGTTGATTAATTTTTATTATTATGTTAATTCACCATGTTTTATGAAGCTGGCATTGCGAACAGGACTTCAGTGAAATTAGCGTGTGTTGCGATATTAAGTGAAGCATGGCAGTACAATAAATTCCAGTGCTTGGAGACAGTGTATATAATGAAATGTCTTCGAGAATTACTTTTGAACACTAAATGAACGTTTGAAACGACAGAAGTGAGAAAGAAATGTAATCTGTATGTAAATAATACTGTATCATCAAAGTGAAAATGATAAGTGATGAATGTTTTATATGTGTAACAACGAACATCCAGATGGATGATACTATGTACCCAATTTGTAAAGGGCATTTTATACATGTATCTATGGTGTACTCGATTTCAGGTGATTATGTATATATTTCATGAATCAATCGATTCATTTAATCGATTATTTCATGAGGGAGGCGTTCTGTAACCGTACAACAGGGTTACAGATTCCATTCAGTATTTATTATTATTATTATTATTATTATTATTATTATTATTATTATTATTATTGTTATTATTAACCCGATTCATTAGATTTTATATATTCTGTTTCTCATCATTTAAACTGTAATAATTAGGTATCACGTATATTATTGTATTTAATCATAGGTTAAGTGAAATTTGTTTGTAATTATTCTCTATTGTAGTAAGTGAGATTTGTTGGTTTCATATTGTCATGCTGTGGCTTGTAACTCTGGCTAGATGAGCTGGCATAGTAATTTGCAATCGAGGCTATGTTTAACTGTGCAAGTAGATTTTCCGGTGACGCATTCAGCATAGTCATTCTCAATCCGCTTGGGTACGCTTAGACAACACTTGACTGATGACATCAGTGCGTGGGCACGTGATTGCGACCAAGTGTCAGTATTCGTCAGCTACTGTATGTGGAAGTGGAAGGGATGAACAGTGAGTAGGGAGATGAGTCGTCATCGCGAGGTTATATAAGTCGATGCGACGGTGGTGAGAGGTATCATATTCAGATCATATCGTTCAGATCATATCGTGCAGATCATATGTAACAGTCAGATGTATCAAATGGAAGAAGTGGTCTTAGTGTGATGGTCAGAGCTAAGAGTTGTGTTTGAAGAAGTAATAATCGAGGAGGTCTACAAGTGGTGGTTGTATCCGAGCAGAGACGGGTACTATGCAGATAAAGAAACATCATCTTCTTGTGAGGATGGACTTCACAAGATGTTTCAATAATATTTTCCAATTTCTTATAATATATTGAGTGGACGTAATTACATTGGAGCTCCCTACACGCGTACATGGTATGTAGGCCAACTCCTTGTTATATAAGAAGATAACAGCAGACGGCTCCCGACTTCAGCTCAGAGGTTTTCCCAAGAATTTCAAGTTCAACAGCGGTGTATGCCGACATCAGGTAATTAAAGCATCAGACATGTTATGCATTCATTACATGAAGAAGAATGTAATCAGCGGCGATATCACATCTCACTTCAAGTTCATGCCAATAGCTTTTTTTGTTTAGATTAAATTTTCCTTTTATTAGTACCGCAAATCTCACGATATATTTCTTTTGTTAAATTAAAAGACGTCAATGATTGTTCATTGTGACGTAAATAATAGTCATAAACTCAGTTTTATTTTAATTATAATAAGTGATTCCATTTCCATGTACAATCCTCAATTGTGGAAATGCAACAGTAATTTAATATTTTCCTGATCCATATCCCTGTATATTGCCAGATATGTGAGTTTATCACCTCACGCCTTGAGATAATTGATATAAGAGGTATGCTCTACCGAATTTTGTTGTTCTTAAAAAAGCAACTGGCGCTCAAACAAATGTTATTTATATTGTGTGGAAGATATGAAGGTATAAGAGTAGTGGTTGGAGTAGCCACAGGCCTTGGGCCTGTTTGCGTTCCCCGGTGCAAGGGACACCGTGTCTTCTTTTCGGCTGTTCGTCTCGGCTTAGCCCATTAATCACTATCCTTTTTCGGAAAAGTCCTCTATCAAAGGCGTCTTGCGGTTTGTATCGTAGCACTTGAAGGTCATCTTTGGTGTTATTATTTACAATTCACTTTACGTCACAGGGACACAGATAGGTCTTAAGGCGACGATGGGTAAGGAAAGGGCTAGGAGTTGAAAGAAAGCGATCGTGGCCTTAAGAGAAGAATAAGAAGAAGATGTAAGCAGACTTACATCGTTCCGTACAGTATTCTGCAATAACTCGCCTGGTGTTAAATGAGAGACCACGGAAAAACGTCTTCAGGGATGCCGACAGTCGCGGTCGAACCCATTATCTCCCGAATTCAAGCTGATAGCTACGTGACCCAAACTGCGCAGCCACTTGCTCGGTTTTTATTATTGTTATTATTATTATTATTATTATTATTATTATTATTATTATTATTATTATTATTATTCATTATCATTATAGACTGTCGTGGCTTTCAGCGTTCAGTCTGCAAGCCTCTGTGAATTTACTAAACGTCGCCACAATCCTCGATTTGCAACTAGTGTTGTGGCCTCATTTAATTCTATACCTCTCATCTTTAAATCGTTGAAAACCGAGTCTAACCATCGTCGTCTTGGTCTACCTCTACTTCCCTTACCCTACATAGCAGAGGCCATTATTCTCCTAGGTAACCTATCCTCCTCCATTCGCCTCACATGACCCCACAACCGAAGCCGGTTTATGCGTACAGCTTCATCCATCGAGTTCATTCCTAAAGTAGCCTTTATCTCCTCATTCCGAGTACCCTCCTGCCATTGTTCCCACCTGTTTTTACCAGCAATCATTCTTGCTACTTTCATGTCTGTTACTTCTAACTTATGAATAAGATATCCTGAGTCCACCCAGCTTTCGTTCCCGTAAAGGAAAGTTGGTCTGAAAACAGACCGATTTAAAGATAGTTTCGTCTGGGAGCTCACTTCCTTCTTACAGAATACTGTTGATCGCAACTGCGAGCTCACTGCATGAGCTTTACGACACCTTGATTCAATCTCACTTACTATATTACCATCCTGGGAGAACACACAACCTAAATACTTGAAATTATCGACCTGTTCTAGCTTTGTATCACCAATCTGGCATTCAATTCTGTTGAATTTCTTACCTACCGACATTAATTTAGTCTTCCAGAGGCTAATTTTCATACCATACTCATTGCACCTATTTTCAAGTTCCAAGATATTAGACTGCAGGCTTTCGGCACAATCTGCCATTAAGACCAAGTCGTCAGCATAGGCCAGACTGCTTTCTACATTTCCACCTAACTGAATCCTTCTCTGCCATTTTATACCTTTCAGCAGATGATCCATGTAAACTACGAACAGCAAAGGTGAAAGATTACAGCCTTGTCTAACCCCCGTAAGTACCCTGAACCAAGAACTCATTCTACCATCAATTCTCACTGAAGCTCAGTTGTCAACATAAATGCCTTCGATTGATTTTAATAATCTACCTTTAATTCCGTAGTCCCCCAGTATGGCGAACATCTTTTCCCTCGGTACCCTGTCATATGTTTTCTCTAGATCTACGAAACATAAACACAACTGCCTATTCCTCTCGTAGCATTTTTCAATTACCTGTCGCATACTGAAAATCTGATCCTAACAGCCTCTCTGTGGTCTGAAACCATACTGGTTTTCATCCAACTTCCTCTCAACGACTGATCGCACCCTCCTTTCCAAGATGCCAGTCAATGAGATACCTCGATAGTTGTTGCAATCCTTCCTGTTCCCTTGCTTATAGATAGGTGCAATTACTGCTTTTGCCCAATCTGAAGGTACCTTACCAACACCCATGCTAATTTTACCACTCCATGAAGCCATTTCATCCCTGCCTTCCCACTATACTTCACAATTTCAGGTCTAATTTCATCTATTCCTGCTGCCTTATGAAAATGGAGTTTATTTACCATCCTTTCCACTTCCTCAAGCATAACTTCACCAACATCATTTTCCTCTTCCCCATGAGCTTGGCTGTTCACAACACCACCAGGATGATTTCCTTTTACATTGATAAGATGTTCAAAATATTCCCTCCACCTCTCCAGTGATTCCCTGGGATCTGTTATGAGTTCACCTGAATTACTCAAAACACTGTTCATTTCCTTTTTCCCCTCCCTTCCTAAGATTCTTTATTACTGTCCAGAAAGGTTTCCCTGCTGCTTGACCTAGTCTTTCTAGGTTGTTACCAAAATCTTCCCATGACTTCTTTTTGGATTCAACAACTATTTGTTTCGCTCTGTTTCTTTCATCTACATACAAATCCCTGTCTGTCTCGACACTTGTTTGGGGCCATTTCTGATAAGCCTTCTTTTTACGTTTATAAGCTGCTCTCACTTCATCATTCCACCAAGATGTTCGGCTTTCCTCATCTTTACACACAGTTGTTCCTAGGCATTCCCTTTCAGTTTCTTATTATTACCGAGCGAGTTGGCCGTGCGGTTAGGGGCGCGCAGTTTTGAGCTCGCATCCGGGAGACAGTGAGTTCAAATCCCACTGTCGGCAGCCCTGAAGATGTGTTTTCGTGGTTTCCCATTTTCACACCAGGCAAATCTTGTTGCTGTACCTTAATTAAGGCCACGGTCGCTTGCTTCCTATTCCTAGGCCGGTCCTGTCCCATAGTCACCTTAAGAGCTGTCTGTGTTGGTGCAATTGATTTCTGAAAATCAAGGAGCACCATTTTACGTACAAAATTCCGTCACGTATGTCCCTTAAGACTTCCAGTAGTCGAAGGGACGTTAATAATAGGCTATTTAGTAGCTTATTACCGTTTCCAGCAGGAGAGGAAACAAACATTTCTCCTTCCATTTCCATCTGTCGCAATTCCTTGATGGACGCAGCATTTTCTCATTTGCCTCTTGGCACATATAGGCCTATATAAAAATGCATTATCTACTCGACAATATTTGATAGTAAATAATAATAATAATAATAATAATAATAATAATAATAATAATAATAATAATAATAATAATAATAATAATAATTGTATCGGTAGTTTAAATCTGACGCTAGTTTTTACTGTGCCGTTATCTAGTCAGAAATGACTAAAACATTTATTAGTGTAGTATTTTCCTCATTTTGGACTATATGTGTCTGGGATCATATTTGTAAGGCCTTTTATTGTGCATGAAGTGAAACTATTATGGAGAATGTTCGGGTCTTAATGTGGCGTAATCTAGTGTGCCCTTCAACAGTTTGTCTGTTGTCATTGCTGTTGTTTACCTATTTCCGCCTATCAATGTTCGCCTTCTGAAGTATTTTCCAGTAATAAGACAGGACATGATATCATTGTTATGGATGAGTCTGCCAGCTTCTTATATAAACTGGGTGTTTCTTGAGCAAGTGTCTCTCTACCATGAATCGTTGAGTGTGATACGTACTGGGGGCTGGCGACTGATTGAACGAGGCGGCAATAAACGAAAGTACGGCAGAATAATAAACATATGAGCTCTCTGAGTTTAAAAAAGTTAGAAAATTTCCTAAGTTCTTATTTAGTTTGTAACTGTTAGGTCGACCGGTATTATTAAAAGTTAATGTAGGCCCTTCTCCTTTCTTCCTTAAATTCAATGTAAAAATTCTAGTGCCAGTTTTCAGAAGCTGTATAATTATTCCCTAATGGGAACTTGGTAAAATATAAGGAAGCACGAGTGCTTACTCTCGTAAACCTTCCTCAAAAATTAAAGTTGGGTGACTAAGCAGTTTCCTAACCATTTAAATTTACTGCTTACCCTTCGGCTTTAGCCAACGGCCGTAGCCGTGTTGAAACACCGGATCCCGTGAGATCTCCGAAGTTAAGCAACATTGGGCGTGGTCAGGAGTTGGATGGGTTGCCACGCGCTGTTGGTGGGGGATAAGGGAATGGAGGAGCGGAAAGGAACTGGACACCCTACCGCACGTAAGCTCCGGCTCAGGAACACCTCTGCGGAGGTTCGGATCTGCCTTCGGGTAGAATAACCCTTACCTTACCTTACCTTCGGCTTTAAATGTTTTTTTCTGATTTAGTCACCGCGTAGAATGGGCGTAGCCTTTGTGTCATCGGGCCTTAAGCCCGCTTAGGTTTTTTCCGTAACTTCAGTGTTGGGGTGCTGGAGGCCGACACTCTACTTCTCATCCATAGAGGAAGCTATACTACTACTACTTATTAAGAAGAAGAAGAAGAAGAAGAAATGCATCCCCGTGTACAAGTAAGCAGACTTCCGTCCATTCAATTTTTCTATGTTTGGCCTTCGTAAAAGTAACCTTCCTTCTTGTTCCCTTTCATGGCGAGTAGTGTGGGCTTTTGCCTCTGTATATCGTCGTTGCCGGGACAAAACCTCCTATGTGATAATATTTTTGGAGATATACTGACCCGCAGCACATACATTATGAAGAGCGAGAATGCCTTGACAATATTCACACAATATTGCACCCTAGATGACAGAACCTTACCAGCCAAAGTTCTAAGCTAAAATATTTCACATAGGAGGTTTTGTCCCGGCAGCGACGATATATTCGTTTCGAGGGTAGCGTGGGAATTGAGGCATTAATTTCACGCGTGACCACATCAGTCACCACAAGATACTAGAAATAGTAATTACTCTGCTGTACTAATTTACTTACTTAATGGCCTACAAAGGGCACCTTGTGAACTAGTAATAATTGTACTCCAGAGTTCGAAACCCAACATTTTGTAAAACATTTTAGAAGTCAAGGCTTCTTTCACTGATATGTACCTTCCCGAAAGTGTACAGGCTAGCCTCCCCTTATAACATAATAGAGATTTTCAGGTGAAAGGTTTTGATTGTCCCAATTAAAATGTGGGTTCCATTCTACTAGGCTTGTAAAGTTTTGCTGAGCCTTTGAACTCCTAGTGTGTAAACCTTGTGACGTACCCATTTAGCCCACAGATGTATGACAAAATTATAACGTGGCGGGTCACTTTAATATTAAAATAAATAAATGATATGTCATTGTTTCTCCAGAAACAGTATCCCAAGGGCGCCAGTCTTCAAGCTTATGGCTTGAAAACAAAAGTAGATAATTAATAATAATAATAATACGTAATGAGACTCAAAAACTCCCAGGGGTGGGGTGAACGGAACACAAATCATTAAGTACACTAACTTGGAATTTAAGGATCATTAATAATCATTTCATAAAATACAAATTAAAACAGCTATTTATTAAGATGAAAAACGTGACGTAACGGCGTATTAACGAAATCTGAACTTACGGAAACAAAAGAAAAAGTGAATGAAATTAACTTTAAGAAAATGAATTGTTGCGCGAAGACTTGCAGTAACTTATGCCATAAGCTCACCAAATGTAGACTCTGTTGTCTTGAAGCTGAAGATGGATAGATCTCTCGTACAGGCTGCCTCATCTGTTGTTGGATTCCGGTCCTACATCCACATTTCCTGTCTTTAACACTTCCTATTGTACTCCTTATATAAAGTCGTAATGAGTCCTAATTTTAAGTGCAAAACCACCATGGGTTATGTTCATGGAGAGAATACCTTCGTATTCTTCCGTATTACGGAACAGTAGCGTAGCTAAATTCATAATAAAAGCTCTCCTTCCCTATACCAGTCAGAACCGGTCTCCCGTTGACTACCTCTCGTCATTGAGATAACAAGTCCCAATGAGAGTAACTTTTGAGTAGAATATACTCAGATGCGAAGTGAACTAAGTTAAAATCTTCTCCGATGTGTAGACGTAGAATCGTAGTAAGAGTATCTTCCAAGCGTGAGAATCAGAATCAGAATGTCCGAATCTCCGAATACGAA
This sequence comes from Anabrus simplex, assembly GCF_040414725.1. Taxonomy (NCBI): domain Eukaryota; kingdom Metazoa; phylum Arthropoda; class Insecta; order Orthoptera; family Tettigoniidae; genus Anabrus; species Anabrus simplex. The sequence continues at coordinate 362,113,431 of NC_090269.1, read as the reverse complement.
TCTGAATGTGAGTCTGAATGAGAATCTGAATGAGAAAGTTAGTGTCCTCTCCAGCCCTTGTCGGTGGTATATATTGGTTCAAAAGTCTCCTTCCATCAGCCATATCACATGGTCCAGTAAGATTCGAGGTCTCATCCCTTCTCCCTTGTATAGCTGTGCATCCATCACGTTGCTTCATTACGTTCATTCACATAGGCTGAACTTTCCCGCTGAAATAAAGCGTCTCGAAGCTGAGTTTGAAAAGTGGGTGTTAATAATGTATCAACTGTCTTTTCATGAGGTGGAGAGGGTAAGGTCTCTCGTAACCTCGATGACGTACTTTTCCTGGAATTGGGCTGAAATTAGCCTGCTGACTCTGGTCACCTTACAACGGCTATTGGAAAATTTACTGCAAGTTATAAATATGCGGGATGTTGAAATACTTTACCCAATAATTTGTTCGTTCAGAATAAGTTATAGCCGCGATACAAAGAAATGAAATGATGATTGAAATGGATGATAAAAAACCCTATATATATATACATATTAATTTTAAAATGACCTATCAGTGATTAAATATATACATCTTATCAATTAAATATATAGTTCAATAATTAAAAACATTCAGTGATGTCCCAAACATCACATTCGCCCCTCTGAGCCTGAAACAAGTAGTACTTCGTTGAGGGCTCATACTTACACTTTGCCACTTACGTTTCACTTGTTTTCAAAACCACTGTACATTCATTCATTACTGTATACAACATAACACTATTTTACAAAATTACAACTTGATGATTCCACCTACAACTTAATAACAGATAATATATAACACTTCAAAATTTCCATTAAAACACAATATTACAACTTAGCGAGTTTCTGATGTGTCACTTTCTCAAATGTTCGTCATCTCTTGCTGATTTCGTGAATCCAGTGTATGCAACACTTGACAATTCAATTTAGATCTGTACAAAATTTACACAAACAAAATGCATCGTATTACTCTTTCAAGTGTTTATACGTTCTTGCTGTATGACTATCACTTCACACACGCTAACACATTCACGTGGTTTTAGCCTAGGGTAAAATTATTGCAAGTCTTTATGAAGACATAATATAGTCTACGGGGAATTTACAAGTTTTAAACTGCAATATTAATGATCCTCGTTATAAAAAATCAAATACTAGATTACCCATATATGGCGTTACGTAAAGAGAACAGACGTAATCTTGGTAATGAACTCGTGCCAATCGTATACACACACATCGTGTAGCAAGCAAAACAAAACTTGGGAAACTCCACCTACCAGAGAGCAGTCACTCCACGCTGCGACAGGTGTATATTATATAAGAGATAAGCGTGGCCTGGCTCACTGACCTATATTCCAGCACTATGGAAAATCCATAGGACTCGTAATATATTTACGTAAACTTCGAATGTTGAATGAACCCAATAAAATGCAATCACCGTCAGATAATTTATAAGCACACGGTCCTAGTTTCTTATGTATACGATAAGGTCCTTGATATAAAACTCCAGCCACATCATCAATAAAAACCGTGGCGAAATCACCTGTATCATCACCTAGTGCAATATTTAATGCTCTAATTAAGGCTGCAGAACTAGTCTTCGTACCGTAGGGAACGCGCTGAAACTGATACAAGCTGTACTTATGACTAAATGCTGTCAGAGGCCTGTCCTCTACTCTCAAAGGAATCTGCCAAAAACTACTGCTTAAATCAACAGATGAAAACCATTTTTTACACTCAAAGCCCTGAATTAACTCTTCAATAGTCTGCTATTTTAACTGGTCAGTACTAATACGTCTATTCATATCCCTCCCATCAATGCAAATTCTAACGCTCCCATCACTCTTAGGCACAACGATTAAAGAATTTACATACAGGCTATTAGACACTTCAATTATCCCATCAGCTAACATAGCTTGTATCTGATCGTCAACTGCCTTGGCATATTTGTGTGGGATAGCATACCGTGGCCCGCTGAAAGGACTGTCATCCAGCACTGAAAAAGAATGTTCATAAACATGTGTTTTACCGGGTTTCTTAGAAAAAATCTCAGCGTGTTCACATAACACTGCCAACAATTCGTCCCTCTGGACTTCCTCTAATTTACTGTTACTCGCAGCTTCAAATAAGGCATCCTTCTGATCCTCTTTTAACCACAACTAGCATAAATTAAACCCCTCACTGGGTTTCTCCTCATATCTAGAAACCTCAATAACACTCCACATAGCACAAACATTCGTTTTCCTCTGAATTTCATTTTTCAGTTCGAGTTTGACATACTTATTATCCCACTTCAGATTTACCGTTGCATCATCGTAATCTAGCTGAGCCGATTTTAAAGTCAGCCAGTCACATCCCAAGATGAGATCAAATACAAGGTGAGGAATAACCAAACATACCTGTACTGAAATAAAACCCTCTATACAAATCGGCACCGCAACCTGCTTGCATATTTGTTTCGACTTTTTACCAACAGCTGTAATAATGAATGTAGACTTAACAGGCATCTCTTCCATCATAATACCCTGTTTAACTAAAGAGTCAAACCATTCTGAACTAATACATGATTTCTGACTTCCAGTATCAATTAACGCGTTAACGTACGCCCCCCAAACTTCTAATTGAACCACAGGATTAATCACTTCATCACCCGAATCTAAATAATTATTATCTGGTTCACACATAAGGTCTTCCTTAACATCTAGATCATATGGCAATAGTTTCATAACACAATTCCTAACTACTTCCTGGTAAGGCTGGAATTCTGACCCATCATTACAGCCTGCATTTAGTTTAAAGGTTGCGATCGTGTACCTACGCTTGGCTCGTTAGTAACTTGTCCTCTGACTTTTTGGGCATTTCCCGTTCTATTTTCAGGTGCGCCACCCCTACCGTTATGCCTTGGCTGAAACTTATTACGATTCTCGTAGTTTGGCTGTCTCCTATTGTCCCTTGGTTCACTATGAGGAACAAAATTATGTGAGTTTCCTGTTCTATGCCCAATGTTTCCTAGTGCATCAAAACTCCCTAATAACTGCTCCATTTCCTGAATAGTTTTAACACTTTGCATACACGCTGCTTCGCGTACCCTGTCTGGAAAATGTCGTAACAGTAATCTGACTACATCTGTATCAGCCGTGATTCCGTCTAAATTCTGGCAAATCATAACATGTGACAAAAAATACTCAGTCATAGAGACACATTCATTATGTTTGAATTTCCCAAATACTACCCTTTCTCCTTCACGGCTTTGAACGTTTTCGTTCCAGTATTTGTCTGTGAACTTCGTCTTAAATTCCTCCAGACTTTTCATGTTACTTTTATAGACTGAAAACCAGGAACGCGTCTCTCCCACAAAAGCATGATCAATAATGTCGATCGCCTCATCCCAGTCCATAAACCCTTCCTCAATCCGTTTCCCAAACCGTTTTTCTACTATTTTCAGAAATTCTAGTGGATTAATTTGTTTCCCATTGAACTTCGGTAATTCGATTTCCTTACTGCAAATCCCTCCATGATTTTGCCTCTCAGTGTTAACTTGCTTTTCTCTTACTTCTCGTCGAATGCGTGCTTCTGCCATCGCTATGCGGTTATCTACCTCTTTATCTCTTCTTTCAATTTCATTCACTACAGTGCTCTGTTTTTCTTTCAATGTCTTAATTTCCACTGTATTGCCTTCTACCATCGCAAACTTTTCTCTTTGTTCCCTAGTGTTGTCTTCTATTATACACTTAACGGTATCGATATTGCTTTGTACCTGATCTTTAAATTCTTTTATTTCTTCCTTTTGGGTCTCAACTTTATTATTAATACTTGTCACCTGTGTCTCTAACTCCTTTCTAGTGTTGTTGCTTTCTTTTTCCATTAATCCCAACAACTCACTCCTCTGCTCTACAAATTTCTTTTCTACCTCTTGTTTGTTTTGCTTAGTTGTCTCTTTCTGTTCCTCTATCTGCTTGTTAAATCTTTCATTCTGCTTGAATAATTCTTGTAACTGTTTGCTATGTTCGTCCATCCTTTTATTAGCTTCTACCTTGTGTTCATTCAATGCCTTACTTAATTCTCGTTTAGTTTGTTCTACTTCATTTTTGATTTCTGATTTAGTTTGTTCCAATTCCTTTTTTATTTCATTTTTTATTTCAAATTTATTTTGTTCCATTTCATTTTTTATTTCAGATTTACTGTCCTCTATCTTACTCAACATTAACTGCATCATTTCAAGTAACTGATTATTATTACCCTCACTGTTAGGGCTAACCTCCGCCTCGCCCCCCATCGTACTATCGTCTGAATCTTACGTAACTTCGTCATTCCTACTCCTATTCCCTTCGCTATCTTCGCTCCTAATATCAGTTTCCTCCTCTACACATTTATCTAAGTCTTCCTTTGAATTACTTAAAGTACTACCCTTCAGCACGTATCCACTACGCAGCGTCATGTCTTTCTCCTCTTGCTCGGCCATGTTACCCCCAAAATCAAACACACTAGAAAAATATACTGTGGATACACAACAGTTACCCCCAAACTACTGATTTTATCCTTCTATACCAGTACTTAATGATTCACGAGCCCCTCAGTTGTGGCGACAATATGTGACGTACCCATTTAGCCCACAGATGTATGACAAAATTATAACGTGGCGGGTCACTTTAATATTAAAATAAATAAATGATATGTCATTGTTTCTCTAGAAACAGTATCCCAAGGGCGCCAGTCTTCAAGCTTATGGCTTGAAAACAAAAGTAGATAATTAATAATAATAATAATACGTAATGAGACTCAAAAACTCCCAGGGGTGGGGTGAACGGAACACAAATCATTAAGTACACTAACTTGGAATTTAAGGATCATTAATAATCATTTCATAAAATACAAATTAAAACAGCTATTTATTAAGATGAAAAACGTGACGTAACGGCGTATTAACGAAATCTGAACTTACGGAAACAAAAGAAAAAGTGAATGAAATTTACTTTAAGAAAATGAATTGTTGCGCGAAGACTTGCAGTAACTTATGCCATAAGCTCACCAAATGTAGACTCTGTTGTCTTGAAGCTGAAGATGGGTAGATCTCTCGTACAGGCTGCCTCATCTGTTGTTGGATTCCGGTCCTACATCCACATTTCCTGTCTTTAACACTTCCTATTGTACTCCTTACATAAAGTCGTAATGAGTCCTAATTTTAAGTGCAAAACCACCATGGGTTATGTTCATGGAGAGAATACCTTCGTATTCTTCCGTATTACGGAACAGTAGCGTAGCTAAATTCATAATAAAAGCTCTCCTTCCCTATACCAGTCAGAACCGGTCTCCCGTTGACTACCTCTCGTCATTGAGATAACAAGTCCCAATGAGAGTAACTTTTGAGTAGAATATACTCAGATGCGAAGTGAACTAAGTTAAAATCTTCTCCGATGTGTAGATGTAGAATCGTAGTAAGAGTATCTTCCAAGCGTGAGAATCAGAATCAGAATGTCCGAATCTCCGAATACGAATCTGAATGTGAGTCTGAATGAGAATCTGAATGAGAAAGTTAGTGTCCTCTCCAGCCCTTGTCGGTGGTATATATTGGTTCAAAAGTCTCCTTCCATCAGCCATATCACATGGTCCAGTAAGATTCGAGGTCTCATCCCTTCTCCCTTGTATAGCTGTGCATCCATCACGTTGCTTCATTACGTTCATTCACATAGGCTGAACTTTCCCGCTGAAATAAAGCGTCTCGAAGCTGAGTTTGAAAAGTGGGTGTTAATAATGTATCAACTGTCTTTTCATGAGGTGGAGAGGGTAAGGTCTCTCGTAACCTCGATGACGTACTTTTCCTGGAATTGGGCTGAAATTAGCCTGCTGACTCTGGTCACCTCACAACGGCTATTGGAAAATTTACTGCAAGTTATAAATATGCGGGATGTTGAAATACTTTACCCAATAATTTGTTCGTTCAGAATACGTTATAGCCGCCATACAAAGAAATGAAATGATGATTGAAATGGATGATAAAAACCCTATATATATATATATATATATATATATATATATATATATATATATATTAATTTTAAAATGACCTATCAGTGATTAAATATATACATCTTATCAATTAAATATATAGTTCAATAATTAAAAACATTCAGTGATGTCCCAAACATCACAACCTTTTCTAGCTTACGAACCCCTGGTGTTGAAAAGACTTTGAGCATACGAGCTCCCGATATTGTACAGTTATCTGATTCTGCTAATGTAATAACTCTAGCTTCTCAGCTCCGTGGTAAAGAGTTTAAGGTATCTCTCCTATTTATGTTCAAAACACTTTAACGGTAGAAAGAAAAGAAGTAAAATCTTATTTTGAGTTCTGTTAGCAGTACTTATATTTTGTTTAGTCATTGGTACAGCCATACACCCCTCAGCGTTCTTTCCATACCTGCTGTGCGGAAATAATAATAATAATAATAATAATAATAATAATAATAATAATAATAATAATAATAATAATAATCAGAGACTCTAATTTTGAACAGGAAAGCAGACATTGAAAACACTGAGTAAAAAGTACCGCAAAATCATAAGAAAAATTCTAGTCCCGAAACTCACCAACGGACAATACCAAGTTAGAGGCAGACAGAAAATCAAACAATACACAAATATTCATCGTGATATTGGAGAACGCGGGCTAAGATTCTATGGTCATATTAAAAGAATGCATGCAGACAGACATACGAAACAAATAGTCGAATTCTATGAAAATAGGAGTATGGCTAAAACAGGCAAAATGAAATTGATTGGCGAAATTAAAATCGATTTGAAATAGACAGGAATTACGCCATTAGTTGTCCAAAACATTGTAATATTCAGATCCAAAATTCATAAATGGCAAGTTGACCAAGAGGAAAGTCCAAAGAAGAAGACAGGAATAACCTTGTCTGAAGACAGGAAGGAAGCTCACAGTAAAATAATTTAAGAAATATGGGCACAGGGGAAGGCAAATGCACGCCTCTAAGTACTTTGCGTAGTCTTAATGGGCTTATTCTCATATAATAAATAATAATAATAATAATAACAATAATCATGGCCTAAATCGGGCTGAGTGGCTCAGACGGTTAAGGCACTGACTTTCTGAGCTCAAGTTGCAGGTTCGGACCTGGTTGATCAGGCAGTATTTGAAGGTGCTCAGATACGTCAATCCCGTGTGGATAGATTAACCGGCATCTAAAAGAACTCCACAGGACAAAATTCTGGCAAATCGGCGTCTCCGGAAACAATAAATGTAATTGGTAGAACGTAAAATAAATAACATTACTATTCTATTGCCTAGATACCGTGTGGAGGCATTCTAATTTGGCGCTGTTTAGATCTCCTGCCCGTCATTTTCCATATTACTCTACCACATGGCAAAGATCTGGCCCCTGATGAGTGATCTCTCGATGAATTGTCATTAATTTTGTCGTATAAACACCAAATGTGTCACAAGAGAACTTTAACATGCTGACAGCGTAATACATGGAGTGTCGAAAGGCCTTTTTCCTGCCATTGAAAATCATACTACCGATGCCGATCTTGAGGCCAACACTAGACGAAGCTATGCTACTACTACTAATAATAATAAGAAATGCATCCCTGTCTACAAGTAAGGAGACTTCCGTCGTTTTTTACGCTATTCTACAGGCTGACAGCAAGATCAAATGAATCACAAAATTTATTTATTTATTTATATATATAATTCGCTGGGGCCATCAAGGACCACGTTAAGTCTTGTTGCATTTGACACTGAACTTGGCCTTCTTTAGAGCCCAAATTTCCCTCATTCTTTGTGAGTGGGCCTGCTTACGCTCCTCTGTCCAAGGGGCACCGTGTCTTCTCTTCGGTTGCTCGTCTCGGTTTAGCCCGTTCGTCAATATTTTCTTGCGAAAAAGATCTCTGTTAAAGGCGTCTTCAGCTGAGATATGTAGCATTTGCAGGTCTTCTTTGGTATTTCTAAACCAGGGAATTGTGGTTTTGGGGTTTGAATCAAAAAAGTGAAAGATTTCTTTAGTTAACTTTCTTCTGTCCATTCTTTTCAGATGACCGTAAAATCGTGCCCGTCTTTTTCTGATTGTGTCGGTAATTTTCTCTATTTTGCTGTAGACATCCTTGTTGGATCTCTTTTGATGGATTCCATTTCTGTACTTTGATCCCAAGATTCCTCTCACAATTTTGCGTTCTCTTTTCTCCAGTTCTTCAAGGAGTCCTTTGTTGGCATTTAGAGACAGGGTTTCGGCTGCATATAGAACTACTGGCTTCAGAACTGTTTCATAGTGATGTATCTTGGTGTTTTGGGAAAGGCATTTTTTGTTGTAGATTGTGCGGGATGTTTGGTAGGCTATTTCCCTTTTGCGAACTCGCTCCTGAAGTGCTTCTTTGTCCAGTCCATTTTTCATGATGATCTCACCCAGGTATTTGAATTTGTCTACTCGGGTGATGTCCCCGTATTTTGTATGGAGTTTTGGTGGAGCCTCCTTGATGTTAGTCATTACTTCTGTTTTCTCAAACGATATCTGCAAACCAGTTTGTTCGGCAATTTCCTTTAAAATTTCAACTTGAGATCTAGCGGTTTCTATGTCGGTTGAGAGAACAGCAATATCATCGGCAAATGCTAAGCAGTCTGTTGCGAACCCCTTGGATTTGGTTCCTATTCTCAATTGACTGTAGTTGGTTTCCTGTAATCTCACCCGCCAGGTTCTGATGATCTTTTCAAGAACACAGTTGAAAAGTATCGGGGATAGCCCATCACCTTGTCGGACTCCTGTATTGATGTCAAAGGAATGCGAGAGACATCCGTGGAACTTCACCTTGAATTTTGTATCGGTCAGGGTGGCTCTAATTAATGCCAGCAGTTTCAAATCAACTCCAAATTCATTTAAGATGTTTAGCAGGACTTCCCGGTCAATGGAGTCGTACGCTTTCTTAAAGTCCACAAAGACAGACACATACTGCTTGGACCTTAGTGTACAATATCTGATGATCGTTTTGAGATTTTGGATCTGTTCAGCTGTTGAGCGACCTTTTCTGAACCCTCCTTGGTATTCACCTATTTGATGTTCGACTTGTGCTTCCAAACGCTCCAGGATGGCAAGTGATAGAATTTTGTAAGTCACGGGTAGCAAAGATATTCCTCTGTAGTTGTTGATGTTCTTCATGCTGCCTTTTTTTGTAATGGATGGATCAAAGCTATTTTCCAATCTTCGGGTAGGGTCTCCTTGTTCCAAATTTCTTCTATTTGCTTTTGCAAGATATCAAGTGATTCCTCTGGGGCATATTTCCATAGTTCTGCTACTACTGAGTCTTCCCCCGGCGCTTTGTTATTTTTGAGACGAGCAATGTGGCGCTTGATTTCATCTCTGTCGGGTGGTCTGGAATCTGGGTACCCGAGTAAGGGTTCCTTGGTCTCAGTGGTGCTTTGCGGTTTAGAGCAATTAAGTAAATTCTTGAAGTAATCTGCCAGAATGCTGCAATTTTCTTCATTTGACGTCGCCAGTGTGCCGTCCGTTCGCTCAAAGCATAGAGATGGTGGTTTATAGCCAGTGAGTTTGCGTTTGAAGGCTCTGTAGTACTCTCTGCTTTCATTCTTCCTAAAGATTTGTTTTATCTTTTCAATGAGAGATTTTTCGTATTTACGTTTCTCAGTTCTGAACACCCTAGCTGCTTGGGCACGTTGGGTTTTGTAGGTTTCCCAATCATTTTCTGATTTCGTAGAGTTGTACTGTTTCCACGCATTGAGTCTTTCTTGGAGGACTGATTCGCAGGTACTATTCCAACAGGCATGCTTTTTGCTTCTCTTGATTTCTGCAAAGTCTTTGGCGGCCTCAACAAGGAGACTTTTGGCGTTGTTAAAGTCACAGTCATTTGGTCTAGCCTTCTCCTGGAACTCCTCGACCCTGTGCCGAAGTTTATCATATTCGAAGCGTGCGATCTGTTTGGTTGTCTTCCTTGTGTTTGCAGGAATTGGTTTGAATTTGATAAGAGACATATAATGATCTGAGGCCACATTGATGCCTTTCTTTACCTTGACATTCATAATCTCAGGGCTGTTTCTCCTGGAGGTCGCAACATGATCAATTTGGAACTCTCCGAGAGCTTGGACGGGAGAACGCCAAGTCATTTGCTTTCTGGGTAGATGGCGAAAGTGGGTCGACATGACCTGCAGGTTGTGATTTTCGCAAATGGTCACCAGTCTTTTGCCGTTGGGATTGGTTCTTTTGTGAGCAGGGTAATTTCCTATATCTTTCTTGTACTTCTGCTCACGACCTAGTTGGGCATTTAAGTCACCCAAAAGAAGCTTGACATGGTGTTTGGGGATTTTGTTCAATTTTTCATCCAGTAGGTCCCAGAAATTATCAACTTCGTCTGGCTCAGACTTGTTCTTATCGTTTGTAGGAGCATGTGCGTTAACTAGGGCGTAGGTTTTGTTCGCGCATTTAATTGTGAGTATAGACAATCTGTCATTCACAGGTTCGAAATTTGCAACCGATTTAAGGTTCTTGGTTCTAACAGCAAACGCGGTTCCAAGCATCACAGCTCCATTGAGGATTCCTCTTTGCGCTTTGCTCTTGAAAAATCGGTAGCCTTCAGATTCAAAAATCTCTTCATCTGGGTACCTTGTTTCCTGTAGGGCCACTATGGATATCTGATTTTCGTGAAGAGCTTTGGTGAGGGTTTTCAGCTTGCCAGTTTGTGTAAGTGAATTTATGTTGAAAGTTGCTAGAAAGGTTTTAGATTTTGGCCTGAGTTTTTGACTCTTCGGGGTACACCGAGACGCTCCGACTCGTCTCTTGCATGATGTCGAGTCTCCCCCCCAGAATCCGAACGCGACTCGTGCGCCATGGGGTTCACAACGAGGGATTTATCCGAAGATTTATCCCCTGGGGTATGTTCCTTGAAATGTTGTGCCATCATGCTTTTTGACTTGACTTTGCTTTGGACGGGTACCCATCCTTTTACAACTAGGGTTGTTAGCCCTAGAGGTTGCCTCAAGATGTTTTCTGGCTTCTGGTCATTTACCAGTCTTCATCGTAACCCTGGCAAGGGACCAGTTTTTTTTTCACGGTGGTATTTTATTTCTCTACTACCCTCTGACTCTGCTGGCGGCAGAGCCAGCGAGCTTCCCCAATTCCAATGGGACGCGCCCGATGGAGGTAACCGGTAAATCCCCACACGGGTTTATTTATTTATTTATTTATTTATTTATTTATTTATTTATTTATTTATTTATTTATTTATTTATTTATTTATTTATTTATTTATTCAATGACTAACATAACAGGCTTTCGACCAATTATAATGTTCACAATATACAGTACAGTACAATTAATAGTTACACTACTAAACATTAACTTAATAAAAGACAATACAAAGAATACAATGAACTACCCAAATAATACAAAGTTGGTAATACAATAAAGAAACATACAGTTACTACATTAATAATTATTTTACAGTGGTGCTTAACACAAAGTAACACATTCATTTATACAGTCTTAGTCTTTAAACATGACACATTATGCAAAATAATATTCTAAAAAGAAAAATAAAGTGTTTAATTTATAGGTCATTTGAAAATTGTGAATTCAAATAGAAGAAGAGAAATAAAAGTACAACTATAAGAATGAAATAAGATCTGTAGGGCCTAAAAACGGAGATAATATTCAACAGTATGTGTATTATAGGAAAGTATCACACGCCAATTCAAAGTTGATTTGGTTCATGAAAAGGATATCCAACACGCAATATGAAATGACAAAACATAACAACTAATACAACCATGTATCCTTTGAAAAAAGAGTTATTGAAGGAGCTTCAGGTAAGCAGCCAGTCAGTCTTTCTTCATCCATTTAACCCCGTTTTCCTTATCGCTTGCTGTTGGCCAGTTTAACAAAAGGTTGTGGAGCCGCTATCCTGCAGGAGGATGTTGTGCAAATTTCTGCAGTCTTTTATCTTTTTCTTCAACTTATCCAGAATCATCTCTTTCTTGTTTCTCCCTTATTTCCTTTCCAGCTAATGTATGTACTACTACTAAAATGTTTTCATTCCTTCCCTGAAGGAGGAGGCGGGCCTCTTACATGGTAACGCCGTCTCTCAGGCCGGGAGATTTGTTACGGTGAAGGAGATGCGCTGAAAAGGTGAAGGGGTTGGCAGCCGTGGCCTATGCTAGGAAATGTCCCGGCAATCGCCTTAGTACAGGAGAATGGAAAATAAGAGAAAACCATTCTCGGGACGGCCGACGGTGGGGACCAGCCGTGAGGTCCAGCCTTTTCTCGTCTCTCGAATGCAGAGTCGTACAGCCACGGTAGAGCAGTGGCCACTCCTCCTCTGCTCGGTTGGCCGGTCAGAGTGCAGAGCTGTTGGACCACGGACCAGCCGTGGCTACTTGCGGGACGAGACCCACTCTGCAACTACCGACGTATCGTCGTTGCCGGGACAAAACCTTCTATGTGATAATATTTTTGAAAATATACTGATCCGCAGCACATACATTATGAAGAGCGAGACTGCTCTAACGCTGTTCACACAATATTGCACCTTAGATGACAGAACCTTACCAGCCAAAGTTCTAAGCTAAAATATTTCACATAGGAGGTTTTGTCCCGGCAGCGACGATATGTATTCTTCTCCTGCAAGTCTTTCCTTCTTGATTGTATTTCTTCTATATCTCTCCAGATTGATAATTCCTTTTACCAGGCTGTTCCTCCTTTTCACTACCTGCCATTGTGCTAATAAAGGAAATGTGGGAAAAACTCATACCAGCATCGGATGCAAATATTCTGGTGTGCCATAGTGAATAACACTCCCTACTTTGCAGAAGGAAACAACTATGTATGATATATCCTTTCTGCATGTCTGCCTGTAAGATCATCAGCCTAGAGGCTGGTTGGATCCTCAAATAGCACCACCAAAGGCTATGCAGTTATAGGAAAACCACAAAAACCAATGGTAGTACCAATATGAGGCGTACTAGGTAAGACGAGGAGTGAGGTACTTTGCCATTGCTTTCCTTACTGGGCTAGACAGTGCTATTGTAGCACAACTAACCCTATGAGCTATACCTTTCATGACACTCAGACGCACTGGCTGTGCTCTGAATGTCATTACTCAGCACCACCCATACCCCAGCAGCTTTCATATTGTCACAGCCATGGATGAGACTAGGACTTCGGCGGAAGCTACACTTTACTCTGGCCTGTGCCAAGAGATGGAAGCAAAAGTACTGTATCCATCAAGAACTGACAGCAGGTAGCCTTTCTGTATATTGTCGAAAAAAGTATTCATACTACAGTGGTAAGATGTGGGTCTGTGCTGCGCAGAATGTAGACCTACCTCTCAGCAATTGATTAAAGCAAAAAAAAATTCAACGTTTGTTACATATGCCCTTGTGATTCAAATATATTAGTCTTGAAAATGTCGTTGTTGCCGGGACAAAACCTCCTATGTGAAATATTTTAGCTTAGAACTTTGGCCAGTAAGGTTGTGTCATATAAGGTGCAATATTCTGTGAATATTGTCAAGGCATTCTCGCTCTTCATAATGTATGTGCTGCGGGTCAGTATATCTCCAAATATAGTATCACATAGGAGGTTTGGTCCCGGCAACGACGATGTGTTTCACGTACGTGGTGAAATACACAGTTAAAGGTTTCTGTACGGTGAGTTGTTCTTTATTTGATAATATAAATCCCTCTCCTAAGCTTTGTGTATATTATTCTCCAGGCTATAACGTTCAAAATACAGAGCTATCATTTCTTCGCTATAGAAAGGAATATTGTCATTTGCATCGTCTGCTATTTGTCTTTGTGTGGAACTTTGAACTAATATAATAATAATATTAATAAAAACCATTTTGCATTGAAAGTTTCTCCGGAAGTTTCCGACTTCATTTCATTTGTGTGTGCATTGTCTCGAGGGAAAACGCGAGGAAAGGAAATCTTTCTCTCTGTCTTGGTGTGTCAGCACCATTCTCCTTCTTCCTTTCTGTTTCCAATCTCGGCGAGTTCTACCCCCATAATTTGCAATTTATAAGCAGACAACTTAATGTCGGGATTATTCAAACTAAAACTATTCTTTTTCGCGGCTATGGAGAGGAAAGGGGAACAGGGCGGAGAAATAAAAGAGTTTGGAATAAAGGAAAGAGTGAGAAATATAAAAATATACCGTAGAAGAAGAACTTACCCAGACATACAAAAAGTTTTATAATTGCGTTCACAGTAATAACTTGCCAACTTCGAACACTTGACTAGAAAAATGTCTCCTACAGATGGCGGGACATATTATACAAGTTTGCCATACCGAGAATACTCGTCGTTTTCTTTAGCAACCTTGTCTAATATAAAAATATCTTCAGCAGAAGTCAACTACATCAAGTCTTCGTCGCAAGAAAAGGAAATGAATGAGTTCTTACCTAAATAATAATAATAATAATAATAATAATAATAATAATAATAATAATAATAATAATAATAATAATAATAATAATAATAATAATAATCTACTCCCAATTTTCGTACACAGGTGGGGTGTTTCACATGTAGATCTGGGCCAATTTTACGATCGGTTGCCCTTCTTGACGCCTTATTGCGTGTTTCTGTGATGGTTGGTGGTATGATGTGTGAATATGAAGAGGAATGTATTTGACATACACAAGTACCCAGTCCCCGAGCAATAATAATTAACCGTGCATAGGTAAAATACCAGCCCCGGTCGGGAATCAGAACTGGGTCCCTCTGAACCGAAGGCCAGTACGCTGATCCTTCAGCCAAGGAAATGGACTTAATAATAATAATAATAATAATAATAATAATAATAATAATAATAATAATAATAATAATAGATACAAATATAAAAGGGTTAAGTAGGCACATGAAAACAAAACTCTCCTCCAAATTGATGAAGAATTTACGAAAAACAACAAGAGAAGCTTCTAAACAACTTTCAAGCAAAAGTTATCAAGATACAAAGCGCCCACTCTCCAATTTCGAGATCTAAATGGGGCCATTGTCTACAATAACACAGAAAATTGCAAGATACTAGCAGAATACTTTGAGAAACTCTTGAATTGTGACCCAATCCTCGAAAAATTTGAATCAATCCCAAATAACTTTCTAAAGCCAGATTCAGAACTATCGACAACTGAAGAATTACAAAAGATCATTTCAGAACTAAGAAACAACAAAGCATCTGGAGAAAATCAAATAGTGGCTGAAGTGTGGAAGAAAGCTGACAAGAACGCAATTACACCTCTTCAATGTGTTTTCGGTAACATCTGAAAAGAAGAAGAAATACCCATAGAGTGGAAAACAGCTATCATCCACCCTATTCCCAAAAGAGACTTAAAAACAGACCCAAACAATTATAGAGGAATATCATGGCTGCATGTAACATACAAAATTATTTCTTAAGTTCTTTTAAACAGGGCAGAGACACAACTGGACCCATTATTTGGAGAATACCAGGGAGTTTTTAGAAAGGTATCTCTCCGTTGTTGTTCAGCTGTGCGCTTGAGAAGTAGTTAGAGAACTAGAGGAACAAGCAGCTGTCTTCACATGTCCTTCGTAAAACCAAGATCATGACAAACAACAAACGCCCATATAAATACCTCAAAGTTCAAGAACAAAAGATTGAAATAGTAAAGGAATTCAAATTCTGAACAAATACTAAACCTCAAAAACATTATGGCATGCCAAAAATCAAGGGCAAATACGTACGTAATCTCCTTCATTGATTTCAAAAAAGGCATTTGATTCGATTGATAGAGAATCCCTGTTTATGAGTCCTGCAGGAAATGGATTTTGATAAGAAAACTAATATCATAAAAGCGACTCTCACAAATACCTTTTCGAAAGTTAAATTCATGGGTGAACTATCAGATTCCTTCGAAATAAGAACAGGAACACGACAGGGAGATGGGATCTCGCCATTGTTGTTCAACTCTGCGCTTAAGAAAGTAGTTAGGGAAAGGAACACAAATATAAAAAGTGTTCCAAAATTAAACATTATAAAACAGTGATTTAACCAGAAGCACGATACGCAGCAGAAACAGAAAACATGAATTTCAAAGGCCAGATGGAGAAACTCGAAATAAAAAAAAGACAAATTTTAATAAAGATCATAGGACCAAATTTCAGGACAATAAGATAACACACATCAAGAATGAAACGCTCTACAAGAAAATTGAACCGGGCGAGTTGGCCGTGCGGTTAGGGGCGCGTGGCTGTGAACTTGCATCCGGGAGATAATGGGTTCGAATCCCATTGTCGACAGCCCTGAAGATGGTTTTCCGTGGTTTCCCATTTTCACATCAGGCAAATGCTGGGGCTGTACCTTATTTAAGGCCACGGCCGCTTCCTTCCAACTCCTAGGCCTTTCCTATCCTATCGTCGCCATAAGACCTATCTGTGTCAATGCGACGTAAAGCCACTACCAAAAAAATAATTGAAAACTCTCAGATACTATGCGAAAAAGAAGGATACATTTGTGTGGTCACCTTCTCAGAATCAACTGTAATAGATTAACCAAAAAAAAATCTCCGACTTCTTCCGCAACCGCAAAACAAAAACCCAACTGGTTTAATGAAATTGAAAATGGCCGAGTAGAATTAGAATATTACAGAAAATTAACTATTGAAAATGACCGAGTAGAGTTAGAATATTACAGAAAATTAACTATTCGATTGACCAGCTAAAGTAATAACTAAAGAAGAAAATATAAGGTTCGAAGACAAATCTACACTAAAAACCAAACTTATTATCTCGGAAGATTGTCCGACTCGTTGGCTGAATGGTCAGCGTACTGGCCTTCGGTTCAGAGGGTCCCGGGTTCAATTCCCGGCCGGGTCGGGGATTTTAATCGCTTCTGATTAATTCTTCTGGCTTGGGGATTGGGTGTATATGTCCGTCCCAACACTCTCCTCATCATATTCACACAACATACTACACTACCAACCACCACAGAAACACGCAATAGTGCTTACATCCCTCCATAGAGGGTTGGCGTCAGGAAGGGCATCCGGCCGTAAAAACAGGGCCAAATCCACACGTGCGACGCAGTTCGCACCCGCGACCCCACAGGTGTGGGAAACGCGGCAGGAAAAGAAAGAAGAAGAATTATCTCGGAAGATGAGAGGAAACGAATATCAGAAAGAATGAAGAAATACTGGGCACTAAGAAAAGAACAACACCCAAAGAAGTGATTGATTGATTCAACGTACTCCAAAGAGTGTGGAACGAAATAATAATAATAAGAAGAAGAATAAGAAGAAGATTGTCTACCCCTTACTACCATTTCACGGAACGGGGTCGGAGTTGAGGTGAGATTAAATTATATGCCATGTATTACGGCCCGATTATCTTCCTGACACCAACCTCAGTTGAGAAACTAATTAAAATGAAATGAATGATGGTAAATTAAATTGGGTGAGGAGATGGAAGGAAACGGATTTGGCATATGAATAGGAACTGTGTCAGCATATGCATGGAAGTGAAAAGGGGAAACCACAGAAAAGCATTCTCAGGACAGCTGACGGTGAGGTTCAAACCCACGTGTCTCCCGAATGCAGAACTTGGCTCCATAGCCGTTGCACGTCAACACGCGTTGCCTCTCCATTCGGTAAAAATAATATTAGTAATACGTTTATATAATTATATCATAGCCTAATTATAATTATACTGTCGCTGCACCGGCAAAACCTCGTATTCCACAATACTCTTCATATCCATTATTCTCGCTAAGACTGGTCACGCCTCCCAGCCGTATATGAGTATGTAGTCCATCAGAACAATTTTCTTTGTGTTCGTTTACGTATGCCAATGTGTAAAGAAAAATTAACCTTACCGTACCTACTGTAGGAATGTATGTTTGCATGACGTATTTACGCACACCTACAGTTTAATGAATTTAAGGTTCATTTTCGTTTATACGTCAGCATAGGAAAACGAACACAACGAAAATTGTTCTGATGGACTGCATATCAATATGCGGTTGGGAGACGTAACCAGTCTTAAGGAGAATATTGGATAGGAAGAGCATTTACGAGGTTTTGCCGGTGCAGCGACGATATTATGAGGAACTGTTAACGAATATACCCATGTTAATTAACAACAGTACTAGAGACATGAATATGTAAGGTAGTGTTGATAATAATAATAATAATAATAATAATAATAATAATAATAATAATAATAATAATAATAATAATAGTAATAATAATAATAATAATAATAATAATAATAATAATAATAATAATAATAATAATAATAATAATAATAATGTAGTTGATTTCACGCCCAACTAACTGAGATTTCGCGTTAAAATAGGCGTTCACATCATAGGACCAGGCGCTGCCTGGCCGAGGCGGTAAAGGCGTGCTCGGTTCGCCCGGAAGAACGTGGGTTCGAATCCCCGTCAGGAAGTCGTAAAATTTAAGAGGTGCACATAACCCTGGGGTTCACTGAGCCTACAGCAAAAATAAGTACCAGGTTAATTCCTGGGGGCAAAGGCGGCCGGGCGTAGAGCTAACCACTCTACCCCATCAGGTATGAGGTTACGGGTAGTGAAAGCCTTTAACTTCCACCCCTCCAAGGGCCTTCCTGGCCTGTACAGAGAAGACTTTGCTTTGTTTTTACATCATAGGACCACCGAGAGATGTGTTCTAAATATGTGTATCCCTATAATTACGTAGAATTACAATACTTTCGGAAACGCTGGGTTTCGTGGTTCAAATCCGGGTCACTCCATGCGAGAGTTGTGCTGCACAAAACGGAGGCCGGGCAGGATTTTTCTTCGGGTACTCCAGTTTTACCTGTCATCTTTCATTCAAGCAACGCTCTCTACTATCATTTCATTCCATCTGTCAGTCATTAATCATTGTTCCTGAGGAGTGCGACAGGCTTTGGCAGCCGGCACAGTTCCTATAATCGCCGCAAGATGGCGGTTTCATTCATTCCATTCCTGACCCGGTTGAAACAGGGGACAGGCTGCGGATTTTCATTTCTCGTTACAATAGTTTGGGCTGCGTTATTGAAATAAGTGCATAATAAGCGCAGCCATCAAGTAGGATGTTATGATAGAAAAAGTAAAAACAATCGAAACGCTTTAATATACAAATTCGAAGGTATCTTGTATCTGCCCACTATCTTGATATTACTGGATATTTCCCTGCAACATGGTCTGGTTCTGATGTAAGCTGCCACTGATAAGATTTAATAAATTCTAGAGCTTCGCAAATGTGTTCGTAGCGTCACACTTCTCGTAACATAAGCATCCACCGGCCAAATAATGAGCCGCACAAAAAATAGGCCATCGCAGAAGGTGACTTCCTTTCAGAAAAACTCTTGTTTCAAATAGATTGAACATATTGTGTAGGTGGTACGATTCCACGTATAGTCTATCTCTTCTGCCACCAGCTATCCACAGTTTACGAATATCCTCACGTCTCGATTATGTAAAAGTTGAAATATTTCTTTGCTGGCCACTTTTTGTGCTGTTAAGTGTGTCTGAGCTCTGAAAAGCTGCTGGTTTTTGAGCGACACATCCTCAGCACGATGAACTCCTTAACCGTACTGCTTGGATCTCACAACAGGGTCCACTATCTCTCATATTAAAGAGCTCCTCATTTGGTCTGACAAAGCAGAGAGAAAGCAGTTCCACTTCTAAGTCCAGGATTGAAATTCTTGGACGAGCAATGTAGCAATTGTCACTTTAGTAATAAGTGCTGAAATTGTATAAGTAACACTATTATTCACTACCATTTCCTAAAAAGATAGGATTATTTATTTATTTATTTATTTATTTATTTATTTATTTAGTTATTTAGTTATTTATTTATTTACATAGAAGGATGTTAGGGCTATCGTTTATAATTAAATTTATTGGCTTTACGTCCCACTAACTAGCCTACTATTTAGGTTTTTGGAGGAAGGCTATCGTTTATAACAATACAATATTAAAGGTTATTAATGTATTAGTTGAGCAAAATACTGCATAAGAATATTACGAAGAGTTTAAAAATTTGGCATAGAACTAATATATTAGAATCTGGCGGGAAAAAGTTTACATTGCAGTAACGAAATTGTCTTAACAAATTGTTTCTTTTGATAGCGTGTATTATATAATAGAAAATTAAATGAGCTATTTTTTTGTTTGTTTGTTTGTTTGTTTGTTTGTTTGTTTGTTTGTTTGTTTGTTTGTTTGTTTGTTTGTTTGTTTGTTTGTTTGTTTGTTCGTTTGTTTGTTTGTTTCTTCTGATTGGCACTTACTAAGGTAACCTTCTGGTGATGGTATTTTAAACAGTTGAAAATAACTTCTAAATTTACGATGTCCAGTCATAAACTCTGTAAGTATAAAAGTTAGTTTCGAAGAATATTGGAGTTAAACGTAGATGAACGGTTGGAAAGAACAACTCCCCCGAAACATGTCCCTTCATACTATTTTTCCATACAGAGTTACAATTCCATTTCACATTTAAATATCGTCGTTGCCGGGACGAAACCTCCTATGTGATAATATTTTTGGAGATATACTGACCCGCAGCACATACATTATGAAGAGCGAGAATGCCTTGACAATATTCACACAATATTGCACCTTAGATGGCAGAACCTTACCAGTCAAAGTTCTAAGCTAAAATATTTCACATAGGAGGTTTTGTCTCGGCAACGACGATATCTTCTTCACATGAGATACGGGATACGTGGAAAAGTTGAAATCTATATCCCATTGAACTGAGGATCTTGCTAACATTTCCAACAGTTCCAGCATGACCTTTTATCTAACCCAGATATGCAAGTTGCTGGTTAAGATAAGATTCCTAATGATTAAGGCCAGTGGATGTATATTATATGGCGGTGATGGAATATTGGGAATCACTGGATATTTGAGCACTATAATTATTTTGTAAGCACCATCTTATTGCCTATTTTATAGCATTGTGCATATCTATACTGAAACGTGAAAGTTGCCGAATTCTCTGAATGATTTGGATTTGATGGACCGTTAATTTGTAATTTCTATGTGGAAGGTAACTGTAGTGTCTTCAAGATGCCGTAAGGCCCAGTAATTATAACGTCTGAAGGTTTGAGACTTATACTATGTACTGGAGCTTCGGAAAAAGCGACGGCTTCTGCTATAATGATAGCCCAGTCATGTAGTAAGATGAATAGACGAGCTTCTTCAGTTGAGTCTGTTAATTTTGAACGGCGTTTTTCATATCAATCTGTACAATGCATACGAGTAGATTATAAAAACAAATTGCGAATATTCATCCGACAAAAATGTGGTTTTGGGTTCAAAACCCGAGTGAAAGCAGCACTCTTATGTCACTAAATGCTGAAGTCCTCATTTGTTCAGCGAGGCGCACCCGGATCACAAGGTTCCGATTAATGAGGTCTTATTGTATCTACCCGCTCAAGTAATTGGGTTAGCCTAGCCTTATTGTTTTATTTGCAAGGCCTCGCCTGGGATGTGAACATTTTTATTTGGCAGAGGCGGCTTTTATCTCGTGTGAATGCAACTGGAAACAAAAACTAAAACTAATGTCCGTCTGCCTTTGAGTTCCATCGTCTGAGGCAAAGAAACTTGTTTGTTGTTAACAGGTTTTGCGCTTTTGTGATTCTATCTTTCCGTCTGTAAAGTAACTTGAAGAAAACGCGGAGTGGGTAGGGGTTAAGAGAGGTGGGGTGAAGAAGAAAATGATTAGAATTCTGTGTTGCGGCGGCAGTGGCTCACCCAAGCGGCAGAATCGTGCAAACGTAGCCTGCAGGCGCAGTTCTATAGTCTGTGTCTGCGTCAGAAGTCACTCCAAGATTGGCAACATCATTAAATGTTTCTGCCTTCAACTGGAGGTCGCGATTTTACAGCCAGTTTGGTCTCAATGAAGCACCCAGCCTGCCGTGAAATGTTCAGTAACTTGAGGCAAATTATTTTCCTCGTCCCACCCGCACAGCTCTTGGATCAAAGGTGAACGCAAGTCAACTTAGAGATTGTTTTAACACACGCTGGCAAGTAATTGACAACAGACTGGAACAGCTGGGGAAGCAACTTCCCTTGTTTAACAGCTTTCTTCCTCCTCCACCTCTTCGTCTTCATCTCTTTCAAGCCGCATTTTACCAGTTTTTTTTAACAAAGGAAACGCTACTGAAAGTTACCAGATTTCCGTTACTGCTGCTTTTACTCCACAGCTTGGATGATTCTATTCACAACTATAGACCGAGCTACACTTTAAAGCGAAAAAGAAGAACCACAAGAGTAAATTTGAAAAGGGAAGGTTTATTTTTGAATGTATCATTATATAGGGACTCCAGCTAAGACGAAAACAATAGCTGACCTAACAATTTTTCATATTAATAATTAAGAAAATGTAATTTACTATATTCGCCATAGTGTGGATTCATTCAAATAAAACTATTCGAAGAAGTAGGAAAGATCACAATATGAAGATAAAGTTCAAAGGTCAAATTAGGGCAAATATTCGTTTATAGGAAGGGGAGTGAGATATTGGAACAGCTTACCAAGGAAGATGTTCAATAAATTACCAGTTTCTTCCCAATAATTACTATATTCAAGAAAAGGCTAGGAAAACAACAGATAGGGAATCTTCCACCTGGGCGACTGCCCTAAATGCAGATCAGTAGTGATTTATTTATTTAGGAGTAAGGGATGAATAAATTATCAAGAGAAATGTTCGATAAACTTCCAAGTTCTTTGAGAAAGTTTAAGAAAAAGCTAAGTAGACAATTAACACGGAATCTGCCACGCGGGCGACATCCCTAAATCCAGTGATTGATTGATTGATTGATTGATTGATTGATTGATTGATTGATTGATTGATTGATTGATTGATTGATTGATTGATTGATTGATTGATTGATTGATTGATTGATTGATTGATTGATACCTGACTGTATCAGCAGACAAGACAAAATCGAAATTTTGTAGTACATCTTGCAAAAAGAAGAGGTGTGATTTCCAGTACCAAGCGAATTGGCCGTGCGAGTAGGGGCGAGTAACAGTGAGCCTGTATTCGGGAGATAGTGGGTTTGAACCCCACTGTCGACAGCCCTGAAGATGGTCATCCTTTGTTTCCACTTTTCACACCAGGCAAATGTGACTTCAAATGAGTGTAACGATAATAGAATGAGAATCTTGAATATCTCTAGGGTGTGAGGTAATACGCTTACTTTGACAGCATAACATAGATGTTCTAGGAAAAAGAGATTGGCGTTCAGTTGCCCCATTAAAATGTGAGGTTAACTGATCTACTATTGAAATGAAACAATTCATTTATTTGATACTAAACAAAATATATTCTTTAAATGCTGATTTTAAATAGTGAGATTTACTGTGATCATTCAAAAGATAATACAAAACTCTGACAATAATAACTGAAGGAAACTGTAGGCATTAATTTGAAATCCTCTTGACCGGACATTTAAAAGTTGTACAAGAAAGTTTTCCCTCACTGGTTCACTTGATTGTACCTTGAACACTTTGAGTGTTATTACGACGTATTCCTTTGAATTGGTATCAGCTGTAGGTATCTCAGACCTAATTTGGTGATGAATCCTTTTACTTTCACAAACGAGATATAGGATGGCTCGAAATTATATTCACACTTCCCAGTCAACTTTACAAGTAATTCACTGATAACTGTTAGTCTGCATTACGACGACTCAATATTCAGCTATCACCGAACTGACACAAAAACTCAACCGAACAGATACACGAAACACACACCGAATATATAATCCATTTGGTCACTGACGATTACGTATCCATGCGACTGCTTCTTCTTCATCTCCCTGACTAACTGACCGACTGTGGCCTCACTCTCCTTCCAACTGATTGCAACTGACTTCATGGCAAGTCTCTCCCTTCAACTCCTTCCAACCAACTGAACTATTCAACTGACTGCCACCGGGCGAGTTGGCCGAGCGGTCAGAGGCGTGCGGCTGTGAGCTTGCATCCGAGAGATAGTGGGTTGGAATCGCACTGTCGGCAGCCCTGAAGATGGTTTTCCGCAGTTTCCCATTTTCAAACCAGGAAAATGCTGGGGCTGTACCTTAATTAAGGCCACGGCCGCTTCCTTCCAACTCCTAGGCCTTTCCTATCTCATCGTCGCCATAAGACCTATCTGTGTCGGTGTGACGTAAATCCACTAGCAGAAACAAAGCAACTGACTGCCGCTATCGGATACAGCCCATATATATATAAACATAAGTTGTCACATGGTATAACACCCACGACAGAGCTAAAAACAGATATGATGTCACTCCCACCCAGCTACAAATGTTACATGTTGTGTTGAAATAGCCTCAGGCGAACTAGGAGTTTTCTAAATATGATCTCATCGCTAAAACCATACAGTGACAGAGCGATGACTCGACAGTTACGGTAGCAGTATTACACCATATGTTGCAATGTCAAAAGTTTCCACAAAAAATGTCCATATCTCACATTAGGCAGTTTAGTCTCACTGTACATGATTTTAATGTTAACTCACACACACACATATATATATACATAATAAATTAAATACAATAAATCAAGCGATAATTAATACATTTCGAAATCAGATTATAGAATTGAATGAAACAATAATAATAGTTACAATAATAGTAATAATAATACAGATACAACAATAATGATAATACATATACAATAATAGTACAAATAATAATAATACAAATAACGATAATAGTAATACAAATAAAATAATAGTAGTAATAATAATAATACATATGAATGCTTGTAACGGGATTTGAACCGTTACAGTACCCTAACTAAGACTACGGTCGCTTCCTTTCCATTCCTAGTCCTTTACTATCCCATCATCACCACAAGACCTATGTATCTGTGTCGGTGCGACGTAAAGCAATTTGTAAATAATGTCATTTTCAGTCATTATAAATAAACAATACTTTATGTTTATTCAGAATAAGATAATAGGAAACGAAGTTGAATGTAGCTTATGTAACAGACCTTGACAATGAACGAATAAAACAAATCCGAAACTAACTTATGTTGAATTTGACTCGACAACATTTGAATACTTGGTATTATATTTTGTTTTTAATGCAGCGACCTTCTTGTCCCACAAATTACTAATAACAATTTTACTTGTTTTAAGTCCCACTAACTACTTTTACGGTTTTTGGAGACCGAGGGGCCAGAATTTTGTCCCGCGGGTGTTCTTTTACGTACCGGTAAATCTACCGACTCGGGGCTGACGTATTTGAGCACCTTCAAATATCATCTGACTGAGCCAGGATCGAACCTGCCAATTTGTACTCAGAAAGCCAGCACCTTAAACGTCTGAGCCACTCAGCCCACCCACACCAAAAAATTACTTTCTTTATTTCCTGTTTTCAATTGTCTTTACGTCGCACCGACAAGCGTAGATATTATGGCGACGATGGGATAGGAGTTGGAAGAAAGCGTTCGTGGTCTTAATTAAGGTACAGCCCCAGTATTTGCTTGGTGTGAAAATGAGAAACCGCGGAAGAGCATCTTCAGGGCTGCCGACAGTGGGGTTCGAACACACTATCTCACGAATGCAGGCCGATAGCTATGTGACACAAACCTCACAACCACTTGCTCGGTCCACAATTACTACCTTAGTGGCAATATTAATAGCAGGTATTAGGTATAAAAAATGTCATCCTTCAGAGTTCACTTCAAACAACAATCATATACTGATATCTTAATGATAATATTTTTATTGGTGATGTGTCCCACTAACTGACTTACATACTTTAAGGTTTTCGAACCCTCCAATTGGTATATCATTCCGTAAGTTTACCGTGTAGCGTGATTAGCTGCCACCCCCAGAGGTCCGGGTTCGATTCCCGGCTCTGCCACGAAATTTGAAAAGTGGTACGAGGGCTGGAACGGGGTCCACTCAACCTCGGGAGGTCAACTGAGTAGAGGTGGGTTCTATTCCCACCTCAGCCATCCTAGAATTGGTTTTCCGTGGTTTACCACTTCTCCTCCAGGCAAATGCCGGGATGGTACCTAACTGAAGGCCACGGCCGCTTCCTTCCCTCTTCCTTGCCTGTCCCATCCAATCTTCCCATCGCACCGCAAGGCCCCTGTTCAGCATAGCAGGTGAGGCCGCCTGGGCGAGGTACTGGTCATTCTCCCCAGTTGTATCCCCCGACCCAAAGTCTGAAGCTCCAGGACACTGCCCTTGAGGCGGTAGAGGTGGGATCCCACGCTTAGTCCGTGGGAAAAACCGACCCTGGAGGATAAACAGATTAAGAAGAAGAAGAAGAAGTTTACCGTGCCTGTGTTGGATGAGTTCGAGTAATCAAAATGAACACAACGAACATTGTTCTGCGGATTGCTGGCTGGGAGGAGTGACAAGTCATTAAGGGGGGAGACCCAGCTTAGCACGGGGAAAATAGGACAATATTCATTCGATTGTTATATATGCTACAAACGTTGACAAATACCGCACATATCCCAGTATTGGCATGCTTCCTAGCAATCAGAAGCAACTTCAATAATGTCAAAATTCTATTTATGATAATTTTAAATAAAATGTTAAAAATTTCCCGCTTTTTTAACAAAATATCACGGTTTCCTTCATAACTATCTTACTGTTTCACGGATAATTATGATTTTTTTCAGGGTTTCCTCCCATTGTGTTGTACTACAATCTATACCTCATTCAGATAAGTAGGATTTATATTAGATTTTATATAACATATTTATTCACAAACATTAATATTTTCAGGTGCTCGGAATAAAAACTCGACAAAAAATCTAAATCACAGTCTATGTTAGTAATTGAGGTTCATTTTGTAGTTGGAGGTTTGATACACACTTTAAAACAGGAAAAGTACGAAAATTCTTATAAACTTGGAATTTATAAGGGAAAAGGTGATATACTGTTAAAAGGGCGGGAAATTTTTAACATGTTATTTTAAAATATAATTACTAGAATTTTGACATTATTGAAGTTGCTCCTGGTTGCCAGGAAGCATGCCAATACTGGGATATGTGCGGCAATTGTCAACAACAATTGTAGCATATTTAACAATCGAATGAACATTAACCTTTTATTTTTTGTTAAGCTGGGTCTCCCCCCTTAAGGATAAATACGAAGTGGTGGACCCTTGTTGCTCCGCGGCATCTCTTATAAATAGGTCAGATAACTCGCCTGTCGTAGTTATATTGTTTTCCTTGCCCTTTTCAATGCTTTATGAACATTGAATAAGAAGCGCGTCCGCAGTTCATAGACAGATTTCATCCAATTTTGACGTCATATTGCCTTTGCCTGCGATTGTTGGAGTGATCAGTTAATGATTTGATTTTATGATTACTCAAATTTAGCTGAACTTAAAGATCTACCAGTGTCCCACGATTCACTGGTAGTTAATTTCGGAGAGAAAAAAATTGAAGCTGTTTTTAGTAAACTCTGTTAATATATAGATAATGGATAGGAATTGCATTGTGAGATACCATGTATTGTTTCTTCACCGACGATATCACTGTATCATTCCCAAGGAAATAACAATTAAAACTTTCAAAGTAAATAGTATTATATTTCCACGGTGACCACGTTGCCCCCTAAATCACAGGGCCGGACTAGATGCAGTAGTTACATATAAATTAAACAATTAGCACAGGATAGTGTCGGGTGGAGAGTTGCATCAAACAAGTCTATGGTCTGACGACCCACAGGCATAGGGGTTACGCGAAGTCCGAATCACAGTAATGTGACTTAACTTCAAAAATCCTGCACGCATTAACCAGTATTGAAGCTTTGGCCACCTGGTGAGAATCCAGTGATGATGACACTGGGCTATCATACGCTAGGACTTGAATATTCCAATACAGAGTGAATAACTTTTAATCTCAAATACTCGAGTCACATCTCTGTTTTCATAACTCTGTAATTATCGTGGCTGTAAGATATGAAGCAATTACATCCATCCACTAAATGAGTTGTGACTGGTTTCAGCTGCTGTCGTGGGATGACCAGAGTGCGTTCATTCTCTATTGTGGAGGGTTACTTTTCGCTCCCATCCCTTCGCCTATTGTTTTACTTTCCCACTGCAAGAAATAATCCAGCTGCCCTTTCTATAATAAAACTCAGCATGTGGTTAAAAAGTCACGAAATCAATTATTAGTGAAGCGAATCTACCCTAGTTTCACAATACATCGCTTTATTTTTTTCATCCCGGGCGGTTCTTTTTACTTAAGCTTGAAAAAGGGAATGGAGAGGGAGCAAGAGTACAAGCTCTGAGAGTTGCTCTGCAGAAGCAATTCACACAAAGTTAGTACTGTAAACAATATGCATGGCACTTCAAAGAGGTTCGCAATGCTACCAAATTACACACGATAGAGTAAACTGTTTGTATAAAAGCGGTAAACGTTCTGAAAAATTATTTCACATGTCATCCACTGTTTCTGCTTCTGTTGTGACGATATTGTTTATTTGGCAAGGAATCGATACTGCACAGTAGTCCCTAACGTGCATCATAAATGGAGCTTGATTCCAATAGGTACTAAATCCACTACCACAATTTTTCAGGAAATAAGAAAATCGAACTACTACTATAGAAAAAGAAATACTTCTTTTTCTAAAATTACTGCGATCCAATTGTGCCTCCGTGGCTCAGGCGGCAGCGCACTGGCCTCTCACTGCTGGGTCCCGTGACAAATCCCGGTCACTTCAGGTGAGATTTGTACATACATTTCGTGACTTTCATAACAAATGCCTATATCTGTTTACTGATGATTTAATCACCATATTTTAGGAAATTTAAATTGGATTTCGTAACTGTTTTCATAAAATTAGATTGTGATGCTTGTTGTTTGAAGGGGCCTAACATCTAGGTTATCGGGCGCTCTAAAATTAGGTTTTGGTATCTTATGTCATACATCCACAACTTTTCAAACTATTAATTATTATTTACATTAACATTGTAAGTTATCATTCTTCCTAAAGGACAATTGTAGAAGGATCTTCATCCTTACCACCATTCGTACTTTGTAGTACATTGGCAACACAAGATGCATGGGCACTTACTACTGGAAACTAAATCCACACTCACCTTCAACTTGTCTTCCCATTCTTCTATTAAAAACCGTGTTAAATGCTCTTAAAGGGAATGGGAAAGCATTTTTTATGACTTTTTCCAAATGATGTGGCATAAAATTATTTGAACTCTGTTGAATGAAATAGAGTATTATGAAACGCTAACCGTACACATTTTAAAAAAATGTTTTAGAATATTAATGCACAAGTGAGAAATTTTGCAACTTCGGGCATACTTCTCTTTGAAGTTACCTATTTCTGTATCCGTTTGATTTAGAAGGCTGTGGTTTTCACTAATATGTTCCAGAATTATATGTGAAGAAGTTGCCTGTACTGTCATAACAAACACTCAGATAATGCTGACTATGGACCAGGCTGGTTTTAGATGCTGGCATGGATAAATGTGTGAGTGAACATTGTAACTTACTTTGAACTCAGTTTCTGAAAATGGACGTTTTTCATATGTCTGACTCATTATCTCATGACGTATACAAGGTAAGGAGATCATTTTTTCCAGAGAGATATTCTATGCCATAGTTCAGCTACTGACCTAGAAATAACGTACTTCGTTTGTTGGTTTCTAATTTAAAGCAAATGTAATGTACGTTTTGCTAAAATACGTAACATTAAACAAATTAATAAATGTGCAGCTGTTCACTCAATCCACTTCACTCTAGTTCAGCATCTTGGGGAAGGTTGTTAATTATCTGTGCTAAACATTTCAAAACCTTAACCTTAAGAGTTCCAATATTGGGATATCTTTTCTGTCGAATTAACATTATCAAGATAGGGCTTTCCTACTCTCCTGAAGTTTGAGATACTGAACTAATGATACAGTGGATTTCACATTTGTTATCACCTCCTTTCTTGGTAAAAGGTGTAAAAACATTCTTTATAAAATCGGACGGCAGTTCTTCTGTAGCATATAAATTACAGAGGAGTGAAATTGGTCGTTCACAGAGTGCTAAATTCTCATGGAATGGAGCTGTGTGAATGAGGCATAGGAGAGAAATGTCGTTATGAGAGAAATGTCTCGAGAGATTTAGTTCATGTGTTAATAAACAGGAAAAACCCTGTATTTATTGTGCATATTCTCTGTCATTTCAACTCAGTAAATATTTCCTGAAAAATCTGTGAGAAACTTTTCGATACACTCTAATACATTACATGGTACAAAATAAATTCATCAGACATATACAGTATAGATTTACCTGAAAACATCCCAAATTTGAGAGCTATGACAAATTACTAAATTCGCTAGATTATAAATCATTATGTACACGACGTAAAATTACACTCCACATCTTTACTTTCAGACTATTCAATAATTTTGTATATAGTCCATATTTATTATCACAATTCAACATTCATGTCCCTCCGCTACAAGACGTCCAAAGCTGACTCTCTTCCACTGCCCCAAAAAAACTTAGTACTACAAACCTTCTCCAGTCATTAACTGCACGAGGACTTACAATGAATACTCATTTACTTTCAGTTTGGATATATTTTGCAGCACAATAACGTATTTTATTCATCTTTGAAAGACATTATTGTGTGGAATTGATAATAATATTTCTAAAACAAAATTAATCATTTAATATTTAGATAATAACGGTGTACTGGGTGCATTTCGATTACCTTCTTCCTTCCTAAAAGGTATTCTTTGGAATATCCACGAACATTAAACCTATGTCCAAGAGTTCATTTAAATGCTTGTATACCATGGAGTGCCGCCTGTTGCCATTTCTTGATGGATACAGTATTTTTGTATCCGTCTCTTGGCACAAGCCAGAGCAAAGTGTAGCTTCCACCGAAGTCCCAGTCTCATCCATGGCTGTGAAAATATGGAAGCTGCTGGGGTATGGGTGGTGCTGAGTAATGACATTTCGAGCACAACTGGTGTCTGAGTGTTATGAAAGGTGTTGCTCATAGGATCAGTCGTGCTGCAGTGGCACCTTCTGGTCCAGTGAGGAAAGCAATGGCAAACTACCTCACTCCTCATCTTGCCTAGTACGCCTCATTTGGGCTCTGCCATTGGTTTTTGCAGTTTCCCTATAACTGCATAGCCTTTGGTGGTGCTATTTGAGGATCCAACCAGCCTCTGGGCTGATGACCTAACAGACAGACATACCATGGAGTATAAACACCAGTACCTCATTATGTATATCACAATTCATATTTGTGTTTGATAATAGTGCCCTAGTTTTGTAATGTAACTTTAGTTAATGTTTGGACATTATATGTGTAGAATATATTTAGTATTTTAATAAGTTTGTTTGGTTTGGAAATTATATGTGTGAAATGTTTTAAAGTCATATACAATCAAGTGCAATAGTATTAATGCATTTATCACTTGTATTCCTTATTATTGGGTCTGTACCTGTCAGGATCACAATAACTAAATAAATCCTTAATTCTGTCTGTCATTCACAGCGACATTGAGAAAACAGAAGGTCTCAACAGCTGAAATTGGTACCAGTTATAGACTGGCATGTCTACTTTACAAGAAGAAAACAGAGAATACAGAGGTCAGAGAAACTAGCTCTTTACAAAGATTTAAGGTCACGTGCCGAGACTACCTGCTGAGGACAGCTAACTGAATGGCTGAAGTATGAATGTGTGCGCGCCTAAGGATTAGTCATTATTAAGACTTTTTACTATTAATTAGTTTTTTATTAAGTAATGTATTTAAATTTGTTCTCAATTCTATTAATTTTCTGTTTGGTTTTAACTATTTCAAATATCTCAGTATTTTATTTATGATTTTGATTAGTATGTGGTTAAGTGGAAGAGAGGGCCTCGAGTCCTAACTTCACCACTGAAAAAAGGCATTAATAAATAAATAATAAATAAAATACAATGAAACTCTCATGACTACGACTTTTACATTTCTAACAGCTAAGTCGTTGTTGGATATTCGCCATGATGACGGAGGTACACAGTATATCTTTCGGCATGATGTCGAACTGCGTACATCCTGGCTTGTGTTGCCTTCCAGAGATATATTTGAAAGACTTGAACTGATATCGGTTATGGGTTATAAGAACAATGCAATGATGACCATCATACCTGAACTGTTCAACGAAAAATATTATCATTCAGTGAAATGAATGAATGTTTTTCTTCCATTCTGGGATTCTATCGATATGCATGGGGGAGAACAATCCGCCTGGTAGCCATGATTGTTGACGCATCAATTCTGTCCGGTCTGACACCGTGGTTAGCGGTTCGAGTACCGTTCGTGGAAAATATTTTTACCATCACACTGTTGGCCGATAGGGTAGAGGAAGTGGCGTTATAGAATTTCTAATCACCATACCTCAAATATCTAAAGTTCAATTCTGACAGTTCTTAGAGGGAGGTCCGTTTACTGCCTGCCGGGACGGGATAAAGGGAGTGGGGGCTATGGTTGTCATGGAAACGGAGGTAGGGTGACTGCGGTTGCCATGGAGATAAACCTTCTGGCCAGCTCGTCTTGCTTGG
Source organism: Anabrus simplex (assembly GCF_040414725.1). Taxonomy (NCBI): domain Eukaryota; kingdom Metazoa; phylum Arthropoda; class Insecta; order Orthoptera; family Tettigoniidae; genus Anabrus; species Anabrus simplex. Next base: position 362,080,881 of record NC_090269.1, on the reverse strand, counting down.
AACTGCCAAACTTCTCACTTCTGAGTTAGATCTTGTCGCAAGGAGTTCAGATAACGGAACATGAGACCAAGTCAGCCACAGTCTGGCCAGGTAGTCTACAACAGATCACAGCGGTCCGAATGAACGAGGGAACAAGTGTGCCGGGAGCAAGGGGTAAGAGAAAGGAATGCTAGAATGTGGCAACATCGTGAAATGGCACGTACAATGCTCCTCCCTCCAGCCCTAGCTGTCAGACTGCATCTTTAGTTATGAGTTGTATAGAATGCTTGCCAAAAATTTCCAAACCTCTCCGCAGTACTCACATGGAGTGAGGGCATAACGATGGATTTCTTTTAAAACCTCTTATGTCCCAATGCCCCTCCTACCCTTATATTCCTTAAGACAGGTCACGCCTCCCAGCCACATATTTATATGCAGCACATAAGAAAAAAGTTTGTTGTGTTCCATTTTCCTATGTGAATGTGTAAAGGAAAAAGGAACCTTAAATACATCGTACTATAGGAGTGTAAAAAATCGTCATGCAAACAACATCCCTACAATTGGTATGGTGAGGTCCATTTTCCTTTACACATTCGCAGAGGAAAATGAACACAACGAAACCTGTTCTGATGGACTCCATATAAATATGTGGCTGGGAGACGTGACCATTCTTGAGGAATAAAATGAGTAGGAACAGCATTGGGCCTTACGAGGTTGTAAAAGAAAGTCAAAGGTATGACGCCATTTTGGTGATTCGTTTTGGACAGTCGTATGTAGCTTTCTCAAGAGAACGTAGATCTATAGACGTCAAAGTAAAACTCCGAGCTACAACTGTATTCAGTTTGGTTTGGAAGGAAATACTACAATGTCGAATGGCTTTTAGTGCCGGGATATCCCAGGACAGGTTCGGCTCGCCAGGTGCAGGTCTTTCTATTTGACGCCCGTAGGCGACCTACAAGTCGTGATGAGGATGAAATGATGATGAAGACAACACATACACCCAGTCCCCGTGCCGTTGGAATTAACCAATTAAGGTTAAAATCCTCGACCCGGCCGGGAATCGAACCCGGGACCCTCTGAACCGAAGGCCAGTACGCTGACCGTTCAGCCAACGAGTCGGGCAATACCTGTTTTGATTCCATTAGAATGTCGTATAAAACCTAGAAAGTGTGGCTTTTATTCGTAAGATATATTATAGTCAATTTAGAATTTCCAATTAATGTATAGATAATAATTTTTACTGTCGAAGACGGGCTTATGTACTAGTAAATAAATAAATAGTCCCCCTCTGTGGTGTAGTGGTTAGTGTGATTAGCTCCGAACCACGAAGGCCCAGGTTCGATTCTTGGTTCTCCCACTAATTTTGGAAAGTGGTACGAGGGCTGAAGTGAGGTTCACTCAGCCTCGAGAGGGTTCGGGTTTGATTCCCAACTCAGGCGTCCTCGAAATGGCTTTCCGTGGTTTCCCACTTCTCCTCCAGGCAAATGCCGGGAAAGTACCTAACTGGCCACGACCGCTTCCTTCCCTCTTCCTTGTCTATCCCTTCCAGTCTTCCCAACAAGGCGAGTTGGCCGTGCGAGCAGCTTTGAGCTTGCATCCGGGAGATAGTGGGTTCGAACCCCACCGTCGGCAAACCTGAAGATGGCTTTCCGTGGTTTCTAATTTTCACACCACGCAAATTCTGGGACTGTAACTTAATTAAGGCCACGGCCGCTTCCTTCCTATTCCTTGGCCTTTCCCGTCCCATCGTCGCCCTAAGACCTATCTGCGTCGGTGCGACGTAAAGCAAAATAGCCAATCTTCCCATCCGCTCCCCTCCCCCTCCACAAGACCCCTGTCCATCACAGCAGGTGAGGCCACCCGGGCGATGTACTGTTCCTCCTCTCCAGTTGTATGCTCCGTCCCAAAGTGTAACGCTCCAGAACACTGCCCTCGAGGCGGTAGAGGTGAGTCCGAGGGAAAAACCAATCCTTGAGGATTAAGACATAAATTAAATAAATACCTTCTTATTGATACAGAAATGTACATATACTTACAGATAATACAATAATTTGCCCTATTCACGATCATTGAGTGTGGTCAATACCGGTAAATTTTAAATGCTCACCCATTGGAAGTTCAACTTGGCGGACGCGCAGGGCTACTCGAAACCTCCAGACCACCTTTATCATATAATACTTTAATACACAAAAAAATATTACCATTGCGCGTGTGCTGAAGAGTTTTATCAATCAGGCAGGACCGGACAATGTGCGAGCGGAGCTCACTTGACGTCAGGCTGTGGCCGTCATTGTGGGGAACAATGCCCTATCATCTTTATAGTGCACAGTCAAGTAGATAATGCCACATGATTCTCAAGTTGGCTTCCCCGTGAATCAATATTGAGCGGAAATACGGATAAACTGGCAGCTACTCTTCCACGTAAAGAGGTGTAAAATGGTGGAGAAGAGCGCCAAGCTGGCCTTTCGACGAGACCGACATATAAATCTCCAGTGCCTGCTTTATTTTATCACCTTTTTGTCAGACTTTCTGACCATTTCCTGCAGCATATAGTACTTATGCTGTTTTATTGACTTTATTTATAACCGTGTGGCCTCAGCTACCGTGTGCAGACATTTGAATTTGACGCCATCTGGCTGTCTGCTCGTCATTTTCGAAGTTCCATTTTACTCTAGGCAGACAGAGTAAACCAAAACTCTCTTGGGTGTCTGTGGCTGAGATTTAATGAATTTTGTCGGGCGAACACCAAATGTGTCTCCAGAGATCTTTCACATGCCGACAGAGTCTGACATGGAGTGTCGAATGGAATCTCTTCCGCCTTTCAAAAATCCGACTACCTCTGTCGGGTTTGAACCCGCTATCTTGGGATCCGGAAGCCGACACACTGCCACAGATCCACGTTTCCTTGGAGACGTTTCCAACTTTTCAAGCATGCTGAAAGCCAGAAACCGATTTTTTGTTGTTGTTGTGGTGGTGGGTTGGTGCAAGAGAGAGAATAACCGCTTTTAAAAGCAATTATTAAATACCTAGGGCTTGGAATTTGAGGAAAAAGTCCTTTTTCTCGAGTGTCCGAAGACAACGCCATTTCAAAATCCCTAAAATGCTTGTGAGTTTATAGAAAAGTCCGCCTCTGTGGTGTAGTGGTTAGTGTGATTAGCTGTCACCCCCGGAGGCCCGGGTTTGATTCCCGGCTATGCCACGAAATTTGAAAAGTGGTACGAGGGCTGGAACGGGGTCCACTCAGCCTCGGGAGATCAACTGAGTAGAGGTGGGCTCGATTCCCACCTCAGCCATCCTGGAAGTGGTTTTCCGTGGTTTCCCACTTCTCCTCCAGGCAAATGCCGGGTTGGTACCTAACTCAAGGCCACGGCCGCTTCCTTCCATCTTCCTTGTCTATCCCTTCCAATCTCCCCATCTCTCATAAGGCCCCTGTTCAGCATAGCAGGTGAGGCCGCCTGGGCGAGGTACTGGTCATCCTCCCCAGTTGTATCCCCCGACCCAAAGTCTGAAGCTCCAGGACACTGCCTTTGAGGCGGTAGAGGTGGGATCCCTCGCTGAGTCCGAGGGAAAAACCGAACCTGGATGCTAAACAGATTAAGAAAGAAAGAAAGAAAGAAAGAAAGAAAGAAAGAAAGAAAGAAAGAAAGAAAGAGTTTATAGAAAGAGTTCTTGAATAAAGTGAGATCTTCGTCTTCAAAAACACTCATCTCAAAATTTTCTCTTTTGAATATTTCACTTAATGTTTCACATAATTTAATACCCCTGTATTTTTTTAAGCACTAGTTTCATTGTTTCATTTCATTTCCTCTCTTTTCAGATATGAATCAAATGAGCTGTTCAATAACCAATTCAGATACAGTATATTTACAGTGTTCTAAAATTTAACAATAATAATAATAATAATAATAATAATAATAATAATAATAATAATAATAATAATAATAATAATGAATGGCATGGACCCTAAAACCTACCATTGGATAGTTGAATTCTAAATATGAATTTTGATTCAAATCTATTCTGTAGCCAGTTTCCTCACTTTCATCTTACCTATCCGAACCCGTCAGTATTAGGTGTGTGAGACCTGGAGAGTCTTCCATTTTCGTGGCCCTTCTGTTTTTTGCCGATAGCTTCATTCTTTGAAGGATCGGAACTTTTCTCCTCCCCACTTCCCAGGGGCGGTGCGTCATTAAGGGCTAAAGGGGCCTAGCCCCACCAAATTTTCGGACAGAAGAGTTTAGAAATGTTATATTATTTATATTTTAGATAATTAATTTAATGAGACCAAATTAATATCTGAATACCACTGTCCTGAACTAATTCATGGTATAAGAAAATGAAAGTATGATTGCATTACATGTTTCGTACACAGGGGCTAATTCACTCTCAGTCCTCACGGTGAGTATTGGTAACTCTTTTGAAGGTTAGTGGACCTTTGAGGGAGTGAACGTTCCAATGCATTTTAAAATGTCAAGTTAGGGGATATCTTTGACACGCCCGCATTAAAATGAACAAAATAGATGGAGCTGTAGCAGGGGGTGTTATGGCGTTGTTATTGCAAACTCACTTGAATTCTTCTAACCTCATATAACATATTCTTGTGTCCATTCACAGAGTGAAGCTTTCGACACGTGTTAGCAGTTGCGGAGTGAACAGCGTTAAGTTCTGGTTAGTTTTTTTTTTTTTAACAGTGATTATTTATGTAGTGTTAAAAACAGTGAATAGTTGCACCACAGAAGAATCAAAGAGCGCAGTTCCTTCATAAATGAGGTAACTTTTAAAGTATTTTTATTATTATCATCTGTCATAATCAAGGCATGCTAGACTGTAGACTGCCAATAAAATGTAATGACACGGTTTAATATGCGTGTATATGAAACAGGTTACATTAATTACAACAGTAAAATATAATAATAATAATAATAATAATAATAATAATAATAATAATAACACCCACATTATCCCCATCTGCCATTTATCTACGAGCAACTACTGCCCCTGCCCATGATTAGTGTTAAGAGAGAATGGTTACTCCTAAAACAATAATCACCACCATCACCAATTAGAAACGTTTACTGATAGATACGGAGTATGATTAATTAATATGAAGAACCAATGTTTACAGACAACTGAAATTAATTTAAGCTAAGTACAAATATATTGTAAAATTAATGTAACTTACTTTTTTACAAACTTTATTTTTGTAAAGAGATATTTACATGGTTTTCTGATATTATTTGGTACAGAGATTTTCAAGTCGGATAGGGACATTGAGAGCTGTATCGTGGTTCTTGAATAACATTTCCAAAGCATTGAAGATGAAGACACACAACGGTCCGTAGTTCAAGGGTCAGTCAATCAATCAATCATCAATGATCTGCATTTAAGGCTGTTCTCCAGGTGGCAGATTCTCTATCAACTGTTTATCTAACTTTTTCTTAAACATTTTCAAAGAACTTGGATATTTATCGAACATTTCCCTTGACAGTTTATTCCAATCTCTTACGCTTCATCCTATGAATGAATATTTGCCCCCAATTTGTCCTCTTGAAGTCCAACTTTTTCTTCTCACTATGATGTCCGACTCGTTGGCTGAACGGTCAGCGTACTGGCCTTCGGTTCAGAGAGTCCCGGGTTCGATTCCCGGCCGGGTCAGGGATTTTAACCTTAATTGGTTAATTTCAATGGCACGGGGGCTGGGTGTATGTGTTGTCTTCATCATCATTTCATCCTCATCATGACGCGCAGGTCGCCTACGGGAGTCAACTAGAAAGACCTGCACCTGGCGAGCCGAACCCGTCCTGGGATATCCCGGCACTAAACGCCATACGACATTTCATTTCATTTTCTCACTATGATCTTTCCTACTTTTAAACATTGCGCTCAAACTTCATCGTCTACTTATATCATTCCACGCCAACTTTCCACTGACAGCTCGAAACATACCACATAGTCGAGCATCTCGTCTCCTTACTCTCAAGTCTTCCCAGCCCAAAGTTTGCAAAATTTTCGTAACACTACTCCTTTGTCGTAAACCTCTCAGAACAAATCGCGCTGCTTTCCTTTGAATTTTTTCCAGTTCTCATATCAAATAGTCCTGGTGAGGGTCCCATACACTGGAGCCATACTCTAACTGCGGTCTTACCGGAGGCTTATACGCCCTCTCCTTTTCATCCTTAATACAACCCCTAAATTCTCTCATAACTAGGTGAAGAGATATGTAACCTTTCTTTACAACCTCGTTAATATGATTTCCCCAATGAAGATCATTTCTTATGTTAGCACCTTGGTACTTACACTGTTTCCCATGAAGTACTATCACCCGCATGGGTCTATGAGACCCATAAAGAAACAGTGTACAACGTGTCCTTGCTCGGTTATCATCACAAAAAATCTTATGAGTACAGTAATTATAAGAACAAGAAGAATAACAACGAAGAACGATCTTCTTCCTTTCTCCCTGCTCCAGTTAAGCAAGTTACTTCCAGACTAACAGCTCGTAGACCATCCAATATTCGCAACACTTTTTGTCTCATCTTTCTCCCCTACTGGAGGGTCTGGGCTATACTTTCTGGATTATCCCTCCCGACATCTCCATAGAGAATTACAGGTCCCTTTGTCCAGCTTTCAACTGTTGCTATTGAGGGCCATGACAGTAACAAGAGCTGCCGATGTCTACTACCCAATTCGAAAGTGCTTGACTCTTCTGCTTACGACCAGCAGATCTTAAAACATTCAAGAGTAATATTTAATGGAATATTGGCGAGTTATTTAAATCAGAAAGAGATTTAAAAAGAATATCAAGGTTAATTTATTTCTTCAATAAAGGTAAAGGAATAATAAAACTTCTAATAATGAAAATTACCTTACATTAGACTAGCTAACAAAATTATGTGTAAATGAAGAATCTTCCTCTTCTACCTCTTTTCCCACACTTTGTGTTGTCGCGGTGCGAAATGGGTAGCACATGTCATTTGGTCTCTGTTTAACGCCCGGGTGTCCTTCCTGACTCCAACCCTATGTGGGGGGGGGGGGGGGTCTAATCATTGTTGCTTGTTTCTGTGGTGGTTGGCAGTGTGGAGTGTTGTCTGAATATGAAGAGGAGTGTGTTGGAACAAACACAACCACCCAGTCCCCGTACCAGAAGAATTAATCAGAAGCGATTAAAATCCCCGTCCCGGCCGGGAATCGAGCCCAGGGCCCTATGAACTGAAGGCCTCAACGCTGACCATTCAGCCAAGGAATCAGACGTATAAATGAAGAATGATCATGGAGAAATGTTAATATAAATTACATACATACATTACATACATTATCATTATAGACTGTTATGCCTTTCAGCGTTCAGTCTGCAAGCCTCTGAGAATTTACTAAACGTCGCCACAATCCTCGATTTGCAACTAGTGTTGTGGCCTCATTTAGTTCTATACCTCTTATCTTTAAATCGTTAGAAACAGAGTCTAACCATCGTCGTCTTGGTCTCCCTCTACTTCTCTTACCCTCCATAACAGAATCCATTATTCTCCTGGGTAACCTATCCTCCTCCATTCGCCTCACATGACCCCACCACCGAAGCCGGTTTATGCGTACAGCTTCATCCATCGAGTTAATTCCTAAATTAGCCTTTATCTCCTCGTTCCGAGTTCCCTCCTGCCATTGTTCCCACCTGTTTGTACCGGCAATCATTCTTGCTACTTTCATGTCTGTTACTTCTAACTTATGAATAAGATATCCTGAGTCCACCCAGCTTTCGCTCCCATAAAGCAAAGTTGGTCTGAAAACAGACCGATGTAAAGATAGTTTTGTCTGGGAGCTGACTTCCTTCTTACAGAATACTGCTGATCGCAACTGCGAGCTCACTGCATTAGCTTTACTACACCTTGATTCAATCTCACTTACTATATTACCATCCTGGGAAAACACACAACCTAAATACTTGAAATTATCGACCTGTTCTAGCTTTGTATCACCAATCTGACATTCAATTCTGTTGGATTTCTTACCTACTGACATCAATTTAGTCTTCGAGAGGCTAATTTTCATACCATACTCATTGCACCTATTTTCAAGTTCCAAGATGTTAGACTGCAGGCTTTCGGCACAGTCTGCCATTAAGACCAAGTCGTCAGCATAGGCCAGGCTGCTTACTACATTTCCACCTAACTGAATCCCTCCCTGCCATTTTATACCTTTCAGCATATGATCCATGTAAACTACAAACAGCAAAGGTGAAAGATTACAGCCTTGTCTAACTCCTGTACGTACCCTGAACCAAGAACTCATTCTACCATCAATTCTCACTGAAGCCCAATTGTCAGCATAAATGCCTTTGATTGATTTTAATAATCTACCTTTAATTCCATAGTCCCCCAGTATAGCGAACATCTTTTCCCTCGGTACCCTGTCATATGCTTTCTCTAGATCTACGAAACATAAACACAACTGCCTATTCCTCTCGTAGCATTTTTCAATTACCTGGCGCATACTGAAAATCTGATCCTGACAGCCTCTCTGTGGTCTGAAACCACACTGGTTTTCATCCAACTTCCTCTCAACGACAGATCGCACCCTCCCTTCCAAGATGCCTGTGAATACTTTGCCTGGTATACTAATCAATGAGATACCTCGATAGTTGTTGCAATCCTTCCTGTTCCCTTGCTTATAGATAGGTGCAATTACTGCTTTTGTCCAATCTGAAGGTACCTTACCAACACTCCACGCTAATTTGACTACTCTATGAAGCCATTTCATCCCTGCCTTCCCACTATACTTCACCATTTCAGGTCTAATTTCATCTATTCCTGCTGCCTTATGACAATGGAGTTTATTTACTATCCTTTCCACTTCCTCAAGCATAATTTCACCAACATCATTTTCCTCCTCCCCATGAGCTTGACTGTTTGCAACACCACCATGATGATTTCCTTTTACATTGAGAAGATGTTCAAAATATTCCCTCCACCTCTCCAGTGATTCCCTGGGATCTGTTATGAGTTCACCTGAATTACTCAAAACACTGTTCATTTCCTTTTTCCCTCCCTTCCTAAGATTCTTTATTACTGTCCAGAAAGGTTTCCCTGCTGCTTGACCTAGCCTTTCCAGGTTATTACCAAAATCTTCCCATGACTTCTTTTTGGATTCAACAACTATTTGTTTCGCTCTGTTTCTTTCATCTACGTACAAATCCCTGTCTGCCTCGGCCCTTGTTTGGAGCCATTTCTGATAAGCCTTCTTTTTACGTTTACAGGCTGCTCTCACTTCATCATTCCACCAAGATGTTCGCCTTTTCCCATCTTTACACACAGTTGTTCCTAGGCATTCCCTTGCTGTTTCTACTACAGCATCCCTGTATGCCACCCATTCACTTTCTATATCCTGAACCTGCTTACTGTCTACTGTTCGAAACTTCTCACTAATCATATCCATGTACTTCTGTCTAATTTCCTCATCCTGGAGATTTTCTACCCTTATTCGTTTGCAGACAGATTTCACTTTCTCTACCCTAGGCCTAGAGATACTTAGTTCACTACAGATCAGATAATGGTCTGTATCATCGAAAAATCCCCGAAAAACTCGTACATTCCTAAAAGATTTCCTGAATTCAAAGTCTGTTAAGATATAGTCTATTATGGATCTGGTACCCCTAGCCTCCCATGTGTAGCGGTGAATAGCCTTATGCTTGAGGAATGTATTTGTAACAGCTAAACCCATACTAGCACAGAAGTCCAGCAAACGCTTCCCATTCCCATTAGCTTCCATATCTTCCCCACATTTACCAATCACCCTTTCGTATCCTTCAGTTCTATTCCCAACTCTAGCATTGAAATCGCCCATTAGCACTATTCTATCCTTGCTGTTGACCCTGACTACGATGTCACTCAATGCTTCATAAAACTTGTCAACTTCATCCTCATCTGCACCCTCACATGGTGAATACACGGACACAATTCTTGTCCTAATTCCTCCCACTGACAAATCTACCCACATCATTCGCTCACTTACGTGCCTAACAGAAACTATGTTGCGTGCAATGGTATTCCTGATAAAGAGCCCTACCCCAGACTCTGCCCTTCCCTTTCTAACACCCGTCAAGTACACTTTATAATCTCCTATCTCTTCCTCCTTATCTCCCCTTACCCGAATATCACTTACTCCTAGCACATCCAGATGCATCCTCTTTGCTGACTCAGCAAGTTCTACCTTCTTTCTTCCATAAGCCCCATTAATATTGATAGCTCCCCACCGAATTCCATTTCGTTCGCCAAGTTGTTTCCAAGGAGTCCCTCGCCTGTCAAATGGGAGTGGGACTCCATTACTCCCATAGGTCCGAGGCTTGCTTAAAGTGTTCTGAGCTCGGTAAATTCATGAAGCAGGATGCTGCCCTACTTGCACATAGTCCAAGTGAGGATCTCTCCTCTAACGGGTTATGGACCACCGGTGAATTGTGTAGTCCTGGCCGCCTGAGCACAAGGAGGGCCACGACTCAGAATATGTCCGAGATGCCCACTCCCATTCCATAGCAACTGGTATCCCGACTCTCAGGACCACTTACTAGGCCACTCAGCCGTTGCCCATGGTTCACGAACTAGGACGTGACTACAGTAACCCACAAACCCACAAACTTGCCAATCAAATCTGTATTCTACCGGGCGAGTTGGCCCTGCGGTTAGGGGCGCACAGACTGTGAGCTTTCATTCGGGAGGCAGTGGGTTTGAACCCCACTGTCGGCAGCCCTGAAAATGGTTTCCCAGCAAATGCTGGGGTTGTACCTTAAGGCCACGGCCGCTTCCTTCCACTCCTAGCTCTTTCCTATCCCATCTTCGTCATAAGACCTATCTGTGTCAGTGCAATGTAAAGCAACTTGTAAAAAAGACTGTATTTTACGAATTGTATGCAGAAATTCGAAGCATGTGACAATAATGGAAGTACTCAATATTCCACATCAATTGTTTACATGAATGACACATAAAAATATTAATTAATGTCATATCGTCTTTGTGTGCCTTTGCTAGCAAGATGTAGTGTTTACAGTGCACTATGTCTTCTGGTATGGGTTAGAATAAATTTGTTACTTTCATTGACCTGTCTCAGTCTTGTCCTTGGCTTTGACAATATGAAAGTGACTGAGGTCACCGAGGTTGAGTTATGCTAGTAATGCCATTCCTTATGCAGCCAGCTCATGCATTTCAGTGGGATTGGCAGACTGATATGCAGTAGCAACTTCTGGCCAGTGAGGAAAGCAACGGGAAAATACCTCACTCCGCATTTCTCTAGTACGCCTCTTCAGTGACACCCAGGCAATCTATGACAGCTAATGGTGGACCTGTTGAGGATCCAGCCAGCCTTCGGGCTGAATACCTAACATACACATCGTCTTTGTGCCGCTATATGAAATATTTCAGATTAGAATTTTGGCCGGTAAATTTCTGTCATCTAAGGTTTAATATTGTACGAATGATGTCAAAGAATTCTCGCTCTTGATAATATATGTGTTGCGTGTCAGTATTTCTCAAACAAAATTATCACATAGCGATTTTCGCAGGCGCAACGGTGATATGTAATATATAAAAAAAATATAATTATTGTATAGGCCTAATTATAATTTAGAAAGATAAATGTGCCGTGGTCGGTGATATTCATTGGTGATGAGGCTCTGTACGGAGACATAGAAGGAAGCGGAGAAATGGTTGGAAGAACGGCGAGAAGCTCTGCAAAGTGAAGGAATGACGGTAAGTAGAACCAAGACTAAATTCGTGGGCTTGAGGGAGAAGGAAGCAAGTGTGAAGATGAATGGAACAGAGATCTCAGTAACGAACAAATTAAAGCTGCCATGGTTATTTGTTTAAACGTAACAATAGGGTGGTCCGCCTCTGTGGTGTAGTGGTTAGCGTAATTAGCTGCCACCCCCGGAGGTCCGGGTTCGATTCCCGGCTCTGCCACGAAATTTGAAAAGTGGTACGAGGGCTGGAACGGGGTTCACTCAGCCCCGGGAGGTCAACTGAGTAGAGGTGGGTTCGATTCCCACCTCAGCCATCCTGGAAGTGGTTTTCCGTGGTTTCCCACTTCTCCTCCAGGCAAATGCTGGGATGGTACCTAACTTAAGGCCACGGACGCTTCCTTCCCTCTTCATTGCCTTTCCCATCCAATCTTCCCATCCCTCCACTAGGCTCCTGTTCAGCATAGCAGGTGAGGCCGCCTGGGCGAGTTACTGGTCATTCTCCCCAGTTGTATCCCCCGACCCAAAGTCTGAATCTCCAGGACACTGTGTGGGATCCCTCGCTGAGTACGAGGGAACAACCGACCCTGGAGGGTAAACAGATTACGAACGAACGAACAATATGGTGTACTGGAGGTAGAATTCAAAAGCGAGATCAAATGAGGATGTTGGTACTGGCAGAAGAGGTCCAGTGTATTGCGTGAGAGGAACACAAAAAAATTGAAAGGGTAAATACACAAGGCAGTGGTCATTATAGGTATGACTTACTTGAACATAAACTTCGTCGATGACAATAAAAGTAGATGGATTAGAAAATGGATAACTGATCAACTGAGTGTGGTAGGAATGAGAAAGGTGAGGTTTCCTGCTGGACAGACAAGGCTCGATAAAGTAAGTACGAGGTTGTGAAATGTAAGCTAAAAGTAGTCCGGCCCCGCGATGTAGGGGGCAACGCGTCCGCCTGTCACCCGGCGGCCCCGGGTTCGATTCCCGGCTGGATCAGGGGTTTTTAATTGTAAATGATTGATATCCCTGGCTTGGGGACTGGGTATTTATGTCGTCCTTAACGTTTCTTTCCTCACATTCAACACTCTACACTTCCTTCATTCCAATTACACGCACGTTCATATCACATGGTACAAGTAGGGGCAAAAGATCTCTATAGGTCGACGCCCCGAACAAATAGGATTTTTTTAAAGCTAAAAGTACCTTAAAAAGGTAGGGAAGTTGGATTCAGACGGCATGGACACGTCAAAAGCAAGGACAAGGAATATGTAAAAAGAAGGATGATGGATATTGTGCCAAGAGGAAAGAAGAGGGTGTCCTTAAAGACGATGGAGATAACTCAAGAAAGCACCACAGTCCGTAGTCCTACGATTTGCAGAGAATTGATTGAGGTAAGGGTGGGTGCTGTTGTAAAAGTATCATTCTAGTATTCGCCTGGAGTGATTCTGACAATATCTCGGTTACAAATCTTACTTCAAGTGAACATTATATTGGTCAAAAGAAGTGATAAGGTAGATTTTCTCCGCATTCCCTTGTCATTCTAGTACTATCCTCACTTATCTTCCTCAGAAAGGTAAATGATAGACAAGAGCAGCCGTTATATGTGTAGAGCGGGTACCGAGCAAGTGGCCGCTTATCAGCTTGCGCTCGGGAGATACTGAGTTCGAACTCCACTGCCGGCAACTCTGAAGATGATTTTTTATTTTCAAACTACGTAAATTTTGTGTATGTACCTTAATTAAAGCCACGGTCACTTGATTCCCACTCCTAGCCCTTTCGTACCCCACCGTCGCCATAAGACCTATCTGTGTCGGTGTGACGTAAAGTAACTTGAGCAGAAAAGTACAGTGGGCAGTAGGTTGAGTATCAAAATAATCTGACATTTACGTGGAATCCGATGAAATAAAATTCTCATTCTTCTTCTTCTACTTCTTCTTGCTTCGTTAAGCCGATTCAAAGAGCGCGTTTAAAATTGTTCGGTGGTCTGATGGTTTTCGCCTAATTATCCTCCCAAAATCTCATGAAAGCACTGTGTTACATCTTGCGTTCTGTGGACCACTTCCTACCAGTTTTATTTTTAGGTTTTTCTACTAATTTGTGCTTGGCTACAACTCGTAAACGACCCTGCCTTTCGACTGAATAGGATGTACCCACCCTTCAAACATGCAGGCGGACCTGTGAGTAGCTAAACAGGTTCTGCCACATGCTGCTAACAAAGACATCTGTGAATTGTCCGATACCAGCCGCCGTCCGATACCTCCCGACCTTCCCCTACTAAGGGCTTCACGATCTTCTATGATGTCATCCGTGATTCTTTTCTTGGAAGTCCACCTTAGTTTCTTCTAGCCAGTTTATTATGACCTTCTTTGAGTTGATTACTCTAAATAAACATTTGATGAGTCTGTCTATAGATGTAGCCATTATTATTATTATTATTATTATTATTATTATTATTATTATTATTATTATTATTACCGACTGGGCTGGCTGTCCGGTTAGGGGCGCGTAGTTGTGAGCTTGCATTAGGGAGATAATGAGTTCGAACCCCATTCTCGGCAGCCCTGAAGATTGTTTTCCGTGTTTTCTATTTTCACGCCAGGCAAATGCTGGGACTGTACTTTAATTAAGATCACAGCCGCTTCCTTCCCACTCCTAGCTTTCTTGTCCCATCGTCGCTATAAGGCCTATCGCAGATGATGTTATTCTGTACAGAGTAATAAATAAGTCACAAGATTGTGAGCAACTGCAAAATGACCTCGATAATGTTGTGAGATGGACAGTAGGCAATGGTATGATGATAAATGGGGTTAAAAGTCAGGTTGTGAGTTTCACAAATCGGAAAAGTCCTGTCAGTTTTAATTACTGCGTTGATGGGGTGAAATTTCCCTTTGGGGATCATTGTAAATACCTAGGTATTAATATAAGGAAAGATCTTCATTGGGGTAATCACATAAATATGATTGTAAATAAAGGGTACAGATTTCTGCACATGGTTATGAGGGTAGGTATTTAGGGGTTGTAGTAAGGATGTAAAGGAGAGAGCATATTTGTCTCTGGTGAGACTCCAACTAGAGTATGGTTCCAGTGTATGGGACCCTCACCAGGATTACTTGATTCAGGAACTGGAAAAAATCCAAAGAAAAGCAGCTCGATTTTTTCTGGGCGATTTCCGACAAGAGTACCGTTACAAAAATGTTGCAATGTTGGGCTGGGAAGACTTGGCAAAAAGGAGACGAGCTGCTCGACTAAGTGGTATGTTCCGAGCTGTCAGTGAAGAGATGGCGTGGGAGGACATTAGTAGACGAACAAGTTTGAGTGGTGTCTTTAAAAGTAGGAAAGATCACAATATGAAGATAAAGTTGGAATTCAAGATGACAAATTGGGTCAAATATTCGTTTATAGGAAGGGGAGTTAGGGACTGGAATAACTTACCAAGGGAGATGTTCGATAAATTTCCAATTTCTTTGCAATCATTTAAGAAAAGACTAGGAAAACAACAGATAGGGAATCTGCCACCTGGGCGACTGCCCTAAATGCAGATCAGTAGTGATTGATTGATATCTGTGTCGGTGCGACGTAAAGCTGATTGTAAAATATATTATTATTATTATTATTATTATTATTATTATTATTATTATTATTATTATTATTATTATTATTATTATTATTATTATTCAGAACAATTTTCATTGGCGAACAATTTGTAGCTCATTGCGAATCTCAATATTAGAAGCCTGCCTGAGAATTGGGTATATTCTTTACATTTTCTTCCTCGAAACTTGGAACGCTAGAAACCATCAAACAGATAATTGATCGATTCATGAAGCGGTTAAATCCATTCATGGGGTATAACACATGCACTATGGTGCTATTGCATAATTGCACATCTTTATTCGTTTGCATTACTGACAGTAGTCCTGGTCTGAACGAAGAGGGACAATGTTTTGTGTCATGGTGATAGAGTGTTATATGAAGCGACCCGAGGCGATGTTTTGACTCAAAATGAAGTAATGAATGATCTACTTATCCGTACCTTCCCCAGGACCAGGGGGCAATAACCGTGCTTATTCATACAGCCTGTTGACACCCGGCTCCCCGCTGTAAGGGGTGCTCAAACTGCTATCACACTACACTATTTATTTATGTATTCATAGTCACTTGAGAGGCACATTCTAGGTGTTGTTAGCACAACATTATCCCATGTGACGACATGAAGCACACCCACGGACATACTGCAAGCCTGCACTTAATTATTTTGATGAGCTTACGTGGAGGATAAATAATATTCCGTAGAAAATACACTAGCTTAAAGAGACCTACCGTTCTGGACAAAGTTCATTTTCTTATTCAATTAATATTATTAATTAATTCATTAATTAATTAATTAATTAATTTATTTATTTAATTGTAGTAGCCTCCGTGGCTCAGGCGGCAGCGCGCCGTACTCTCACCGCTGGGTTCCGTGGTTCAATTCCCGGTCACTCCATGTGAGATTTGTGCTGGACAAAGCGGAGGCGGGACAGGTTTTTCTCCGGGTACTCTGGTTTTCCCTGTCATATTTCATTCCAGCAACACTCTCCAGTATCATTTCATTTCATCTATCATTCAGTAATCATTGCCGCAGAGGAGTGCGACAGGCTTCGGCAGCCGGCACAATTCCTATCCTTGCCGCTAGATGGGGCTTCATTCATTCCATTCCGGACCCGGTCGAATGACTGGAAACAGGCTGTGGATTTTCGTTTATTATTTATTTATTTATTTATTTATTTATTTATTTATTTATTTATTTATTTATTTATTTATTTATTTATTTTTATTTATCGAGTGAAGTGGCCGCGTATATTAACGCGCTACGGCAATGGATCCAATGCTTCGTATTCGGGAGACGCGTAGACTCGAACCACAACGTCTATTGCCCTGAGAATGATTTTCTGTGTTTTCCCATTTTCACTTCCAGGCAAATTTCGGAACAGTTCCTGTTCATAAGCCACAGTCGATTCCTTCCACCTCTTTATCCAATTCCATTCACCATCATTCATTTCATCGCCATTAGCTCATCAAGTGAGGTAGGCATCTGGAAGGACATCCGTCCGTAAAACATGGCATATAAATTCATCTCACCTCATTCCCGAACCCCATTTCAAGAAACGGGACTAAAAGATACTTATTTATTTATTTATTTATTTATTTATTTATTTATTTATTTATTTATTTATTTATTTATTTATTTATTATTTTAATTTTTTCCTATTTGCTTGACGTCGCGCCGACACAGATAGGTCTTATGGCGACGATAGGAAAGGCCTAGGAGTTGGAAGGAAGCGGCCTGGCCTTAATTCAGGTACAGCCTGATGTGGAAATGGGAAACCACGGAAAACCATCTTCAGGGCTGCCGACAGTGGGGCTCGAACCCACTATATCCCGATTACTGGATACTGGCCGCACTAAGCGACTGCAGTTATCGAGGTATTTATTTATTTATTTATTTATTTATTTATTTATTTATTTATTTATTTATTTACTAGTAGCTTCCAAGAAAATATAAATTCCAAATATAATTTTAAAAGTCACAGTTGGAGTTAATAGATCTTGCCTTGTTTTCTGTTTCTTGCTAGTGGCTTTATGTCGCACCGACACAAATAGGTCTTATGGCGACGATGGGATAGGAAAGGCCTAGGAGTTCGAAGGAAGCGGCCGTGGCCTTAATTAAGGTATCCTACGGCCCCAGCATTCGCCTGGTGTTAAAATGGGAAACCACGGAAAACCATCTTCATAGCTAGGAACTAGGAAAGGTTTTCATTTCCCTCCCCGAAGAGGAGGGACGAGCCAACTAGAAGGTGACGATTGGAACCCACTATCTCCCGGATGCAAGCTCACAGCCGCGCGCCCCTGACCGCACGGCCAACTCGCCCGGTGTTAATAGACATCAGGTCGCCTCCAATGATTCTGGTATCCAATTCTAGGTAGACCTTACAGCAGCCATGTCAGAAAACTGATTATATCTACTGTAACGTTTACACAAAAATGACATGAAATAAGAATTCACTATTCACTGGATGAAATTAATTGGTTGTAGGTAATTTGAGCAAAGTTTACTTGCTTCTAATCTGAGATACCCAAATTGAGCAAAAAATAGGTAATTGAAGAGTGTCTGTCCAAAAAATAAACATGTATTACCGTAGTTGAATAGTATTGATTGCCATGTGCATTCCAGACGAGAAAGATGTGATTCCTTAAAAGTTGTTTCAAACCTTACCATGGGTACGTTCCATGTACCTTCTATTTTACGTTTCTTGCGCTTTTATCACAACTTTCTTCGGGTGGAAATAGCTCATTTTGAACAGACATTCCTCAGTTATTCGGAGTGTGTGTTGATAGCTTTAACTTTTACTATGACCACACCAGTATCTTCCAATTCATCGCTATACTAAAAGAATGTCAGGTTTATATCAACATAAAAATGAGAAGGGTCAACATTGCTTCAAGCAAGACCAGGAAATAACCCAAAAGGAATAAAAACATTAAATATTAAGTAAGAAATTACAGCAGTACAAAAGTAACAAGATAATGCCGTGTGTAAAACTGGCTTCATATAAAAGTATTCCAAAAAGTGACAAACTGCCGAAGCAAAATTATAAAAAAATCATTCATAAAGAAGACGGAATTGTTTCTAGACGATTTTTATGTAATGTACAAATTTTATTTTAACGACTTTCTAAGCACAATCTTGTTAATCACACCAGTTTATTTGTTTGTTTGTTTGTTTGTTTGTTTGTTTGTTTGTTTGTTTGTTTGATCATCAGCCCGAAGGCTGGATGGATCCTCAAACAGCACCACCAAATGTGCGGTTATAGGGAAAACACAAATACCAATGGCGGTGAAGAATTGAGGCGTACTAGTCAGGATGAGGAGTAAGGTAGTTTGCCATTGCATTCCTTTCTGGACCAGAAAGTAATGTCACAGTAGGACCAGCCCAATTAGTAGCAGTGACATTTAGTCACGGATCAGTACTAAGTGGGAAGGAAACGTTTTTAATCGTAGGCCTACTTCCTTTGCTCAATTTACTAATCAAGGTTTTGCGGAATTTGCATAGGCCTACCTCAGTTCTTTTACTCAACATACAGTACATATCTGAAATTGGGGCCCTGCGGATTTTTGCGCAATTTAATATTCTCGAACTAATTTTCCACTAGGGTACTTGTGCCTTGATAGAAATCTTTACAAAATATTTATAAATTAAATTAACATTTTTGGTCGCATGATGAGTATGGATATCAACAGGTTGACAAAACGAATTTTTAACCATGCTTACAAGAGCCAGATTGGCAATCGGCGGATCCAAGGAGTAAAAACAGCTATGACAGAGATCGTAATAACAGACGGTATAACACAAGACAGAACAACCTTCACAAGATTGATACGAAATATCAGAGATTTCCAGGAGAAGGAGAATAGGAAAGATAATAACATCTGGCCACATGAAAGGAGAAAACAACAAAGTAAAAGGATGAGTAACTACCGTATTGGAAGTCCAGATGAATGCACAGGGTTAATTTCCGTGGTCCATAGATGGCCAAACTAGATATTATTATTATTATTATTATTATTATTATTGGAGCCTCCGTGGCTCAGACGGCAGCGCGTCGGCCTCTCACCGCTGGATACCGTGGTTTCAAATCCCGGTCACTCCATGTGAGATTTGTGCTGGACAAAGCGGAGGCGGGACAGGTTTTTCTCCGGGTACTCCGGTTTTCCCTGTCATATTTCATTCCAGCAACACTCTTCATTATCATTTCATAGCATTTATCACTCATTAATAAATCACCTTGGGAGTGGTGACCCCATTGTAACAACAGCCTATATATGTTTCATTCATGACATCCCTGACCCGGTCAATGACTGGAAAACATTTTGTAGGTTTTCATTTTCATTATTATTATTATTATTATTATTATTATTATTATTATTATTATTATTATTATTGCTGCTGCTTGTTTAACAACGCACAAACACATCGAACGTTTTCGGTGACGGAAGGACGTGAAAGTGCTATGACTGGGAAGGTAGCGACCGTGGCCTTAATTAAGGTACAGTCCCAGCATTTGCCTGGTATGAAAATGGGAAAGCACGGAAAACCAACTTCAGGGCTACTGATGGTGGGATTCGAGCCCACTATTTTCCGAATGGAAGCTCATAGCTTCGCGATCATAACCGCACAGCCAACTCAGGTGGTATTATTATTATTATTATTATTATTATTATTATTATTATTATTATAATTATTATTTCCTCTTGAAATGAAAAAATAAATGAGGGGAAAGATATAACGTAATATGAACCAAGTTCAACTATTATACGCATGTACATAAATTGTATAGGCCTACATTTTATGCCGTGAAAGGTCTTTTTATTTCACTAATTGAATAGAATTAGCACAAATGTTCTTTTTTTTGCTATTTGTTTTACGTCGCACCGACACAGATAGGTCTTATGGCGACGATGGGATAGGAAAGGCCTACGAGTGGGAAGGAAGCGGCCGTAGCCTACAGCCCCAGCATTTGTCTGGTGTGAAAATGGGAAACCGCCGAAAACCATCTTCAGGGCTGCCGACAGTGGGGATTCGAACCCACTATCTCCCGGATGCAAGCTCACAGCTGCGCGCTCTTAACCGCACGGCCAACTCGCCCGGTCACAAATGTTGATGTATAAACCATTATGATACAACTAATCCGAGCTGGTGTCCTTAAAGTGTCGCTTAATATTTGTGCTCTTCAGACTGTCACCGTAGGTTTTCGTACTTCAATACTTGCACCCCGCTGAGCAGCCTTTATCCTTACGATTGTCACAATACAAATGCACTCGTGTCGAAAAAGGAAAGATGTTTGGTGGTCACCCCTGTGGCCGTTTGTATACCAACTTGTAACCACCGAAAAGATAGACGAAACCCTTCGGTAGGTAGTTAAATCCCAATGAACGGTGCGCTTTGTATGTGAGAAGAAAGGGCAGTGCTGAGTGACATACAACACAATATAATAGGGGAGACACGTGGTAGTTACAACACACTTACTGTATTACTGTAGCAGAGATGTGGGCGGGCTCAAACCTAGCACTTCCTTGTGCTGGAGCAACCCGACACTCCATTCTGCAACATATTGCACAAGGTGGGAACCCATTCTTGCAGGGCAGCTTCTAAAAGCCTCCGCAGAAGGCTTTAGATTTCTCGACATGTTATATAATTACATGAATACGTTATAAAATTAAATAACTAGAGTGGGAGGTACTTATTTAAATCATTTCTCAGGAAGATTCAGGAGCATAAATAAGTATACAATTCAATATAAATTTGATTCGTATGATGACTTAATGAAACAACTTGGCTATAAGTCCTTAGCAAAAAGACGAGTAATTGCAGTTCTTCTATTTGTCTACAAATTATTTAACAATATTATTGGTAGCTCTAACTTGCTCTCTCTGTTCAACTTGTCTGTCCCTAATCCATCTACACGCCCGAAATATGTTACTTTCTACTGCTCTAGATCAAGAACCCAACAACATAGTAATTCACCAGTGTTAAACTCAATGAAAATATTTAATAAATATAGCAATGAGTATAGAATAGATATATTTGCAACTACATACACATCCATAGTAAAACAATGTAAACAAATAACTTAATTGTTTTCTGTTCTAAGTTAAAATCCCACTTTGCTGATTCCCATTGTTAGCCTCATAACTTTAGTTAATATTCTAGTTTCTAGTTATACCATCTAGCTCATCATCATTATTATCTTCGATAACATCACTACCATCATGTATAATTACAGTACTAATGCAGCCTTAAAGCAGTTCGTAAATAATTTTAATTGTAATATTTTAAATACCTTGTTATAATATGTGCATATGTAACTGAATATTTGTAATACTATGTTACTGAAGAAAAGTGTATTTTTCATTTCATTTATGACTTTATTTTACAAGGACTTTCATAAGAGGTATTATAATTTTAATTTAATATTTGTTTTTATCTAATGTAATAGTATATGTATATATGTTTCACATCATTAGGTTTGTACCTGTCTGAAGCACAATAAATAAATAAATAAATAAATAAATAAATTATGACGTAAAATAAAGGAATTTAAATAAAAAAACTAACACAGTGCACTATGTCTTCTGGCATGGGCTAGAATCAATTTGTTACTTTCATTGCCATGTCTCAGTCTCATCCTTGGCTTTGACAATATGAAAGTGACTGAGGTATGAGCGATGCTAGTAATGCCATTTCTTATGCAGCCAGTCCCTGTTTTGAATGGTGTAAAAATATCGCTCATAGGGTCGGTTGGTGCATGCATTTCAGTGGGCTTGGCAGACTGATATTTAATAGCAATTTCTGGCTCAGTGAGGAAAGCAACGAGAAACTACCTCGCTCCTCATTTCCCTAGTATGCCTCTTCAGTGACACCTTGGCCATCTATGACAGCTGTCGTTGGAGCTGTAGAGGATTAAACCAGCCTTTGGCGGAATACCTAACATACATAACACATCGAATGGTTTCGGCGACGCAAGGATGGGAAAGGGCTAGGACTCGGAAGGTGGTGTCCGTGCCTTAATTATGGTACAGTGTCTGGTGTGAAAATGGGTAAACATTGGAAACTGTCTGGCGGACGCCGACGGTGGGATTCGAACCCATCATCTCCGGAATACAAGCTCACGGCTATGCGACCTTCAATGCTCGGTCAACTTACTCGGTACCTAAAATTTAAACGCAGAAATAATTACAAACAACACGACGTATAAACGTAATGTCCGACTCGTTGGTTGAATGGTCAGCGTACTCGCCTTCGGTTCAGAGGGTCCTGGGTTCGATTCGCGGCCGGAACGGGGATTTTAATCGCTTCTGATTAAGTCTTCTGGCTCGGGGACTGGGTATTTGTGTCCGTCCCAACACTCTCCTCTTCATATTCACACAACACACTACACTACCAACCACCGCAGAAACACGCAATAGTGATTATTATCGGCACACTTTTTTTTTAGCGATAGATTTACACCCTAGTGCTGAATAGGTTGACCTCGGTAATCTCCGAGATTCGTACTGGCAACCTTTGAAACACGAACTATGAATCGCTTGTGCATCGCTGTGCGACATCTGGCGTGCACATTACGTAGTAGTAGCCTACTGTTGTTGTTTACACAGCAAAGCCAAACTATAGAATTCACTCTAGGAACAAGATTCGCATCGAGAAATGTTATATAATGTTATATAATGTGCGTGTGACGCAGTTGTTGGCTTAAGTTAATAAAGGTTTATTCGAGCCTCACTGTCGGCAGCCCTGAAGATGGTCTTCCGTGGTTTCCCATTTTCACACCAGGCAAATGCCGGGGCTATACCTTGAATATGGCCACGGCCGCTTCCTTCCACTTCCTAGGCCTTTCCTGCCCATCGTCGCGAAAGACCTATCTGTGTCGGTGCGACGTAAAACAAATAGTTAAAAGTAAATAAAGGTTTAGAAAATTCATATCGATCGATCATATTATCGATTCAATTCAGATTTCATTACCATTCAGTTCGCAGAACTACCGGAATCGGGAGAGCTCCCTCCTTACTCCTCACTCCCGTACACAAATCTATCGCTAAAAAGTGTGCCGATAATACATCCCTCCATATAGAGTTGGTGGCAGGAAGGACATCCGGCCGTAAAACAGGGCCAAATCCACATGTGCGGCGCAGTTCGCACCCGCGACCCTACAGGTGTGCTTAAAACGGTTGGCAAAGAAGAAGAAGAAGACGTATAAACGTAATATAAATCAAATTGGAGAAATGGAAGAGAATCCTTAACCTTCTTGTCTCTCGTCCACGGCTTTTCCCATGCTCTCGTTGGGTCGCGACGTGCGACCCACGCGTGGAGTGCATTTTTCAATTACTATAATGTAGCCTACCCGCAGCTTCGCCCGCGTTCATCAATTCAACCGTTAGATGTTTTTAAAAACATTTATTTAAAAGCAAAAGAGCATTGGGCCTGTATTTATTAACACGCATCGTTTTTACATAAATTGCATGAATTACATTATTTTTACTTTTAGTGTTTAAGATATCGGGTTGGTGGATGGTACAAATAATATTAAAACAATATAAAAGACCATATTGTGTCCGACTCATTGGCTGAATGGTCAGCCTTGAGGCCTTCGTTTCAGAGGTTCCCGGGTTCGATTCCCGGCCGGGTCGGGATTTTAATTGCCTATGATTAATTCTTCTGGCCCGGGGGCTGGGTGTTTGTGTTTGTCCCAACACTTTCCTCTTCATATTCAGACAACGCACTACAGTACCAACCATCACAGAAACACGCAATAGTGATTACTTCCCTCCATACAGGGTTGGCGTCAGGAAGGGCATCCGGCCGTAAAACAAGGCCAAATCCATATGTGCGACACAGTTCGCACCCGCGACCCCACAGGTGTGGGAAAAGCGGTAGAGAAAGAAGAAGAGATAAAAGACCATATTGTATAAAAACCAACTAATTTTTCCTGATACAGCTTCTGGATAAACAATAAGTGTCCTTCCATTTGGAGCTGAGATGTATAGAGCCTTCCCAACTCTTGAACAACCCACGTGCAGTTGACCATGGGAGAACGTTTACGAAGACTGAGTCCTACAACTTTAAGCGACTGTCCTTGTGCCTTGTTGATGCATGTAGTGAAACTCAAATAAACGGCGAACTGCATACGTCTAAATAGAAATGGTATACCCGAAGTGATTATTTGAATCTTCGGAATGAAAACTACTGCTTCCCTGGCATGTCCCGCCATGATGGTGTCTTCAAGAATATTCCGTATCACTTTCTTGACTGAGGGTTGTGTTCCGTTGCAAAGGGAAGAAGGATAATCGGTGCTACAATCTTCAGCTCAAGATGTTCGAGGGTACTCCAGGTGACTCCAAGTTGCTCTGTCGTGTAGTCGACAGCCTCATCTGTATTACATGTCGTTGTATCAATAGACTTGTACATTTGCAGAACACCAAGTAATTCTTGTGAAAGTTGCTTTTTGATGACGTTCACAGCCATGCGTGGAGATGTTAAGTGAATGAAGTGAATATGGGGTAAATATTGAGCTTTAACCATAAAATAAATAAGTGAAAGGATAAAAAGTAGTAAAATAATTAATGAAGGCATGTCTTGACCTGTAAAAGGATTCATCTAAGAATACGCCTCTGTTAACATTTTCAACTCTCTGCTTGCCATAGATTTGGCTGGCCATCGCACACATACACAGAGACAAACAGTTTCGGATATTACTACTGAGTATGGCTCCTCGTGTCGGGCACCGAAAATGGCTTCCTACGCCATGGACTTAAAATGTCTCTTTGACTTGTATTGTCAATCTTATGTACATTGCCTAGGGACAGTGAATATATGCACTTAATCCTGCTGACTGCATGGTGGATTATTATTATTATTATTATTATTATTTATGTTTCCGTCGACGTTTCGAGAAATGCAAGATTTTTCCTGTGCTATTGAGACGATTCGGAAGATTTTCGTACAAACCGCACCTTTTAGCTCCCTCTGGTTTAAGAGCTTGAGTTTTGTGAAACATACACCTACTGTTTTATATAGCCTACATAGATTACGCGTTTCTGAGTCCAACTCCATGGCTAAATGATTAGCGTGCTGGCCCTTGGGTCGCAGGGGACCCAAGTTCGATTCCCGGCAGGGTCGGGAATTTTAACCAAAATTGGTTAATTTCGCTGACACGGGGACTGGGTATGTGTGTAGTCTTCATCAACATTTCATCCTTATCACGACGCGCAGGTCGCCTACGGGAGTCAAATCAAATGAGCTGCATCTGGCGGGCCGAACTTGTCGTCGGACACTCCCGACACTAGAAGCCATACACCATACGCCATTTCATTTACGCTTTTCTGAGGTTGTTGTGCAGTGTTCCTTATGATGGCTTATAGTTAAAGACATGAAAAAGAACTTAAACAAAAAATACCTTGGAACACACGCTATATACCGTATAGGCCTATCGCACACGATAGCCGAAATTCTGATCTTTCGCCCGCACACGATAGACAGTAAGTTTACTGACATCAACAACCTCCTCGGCTCAGCAAAAAAAATATATATATATATATATATATATATATATATATATGGTTTTCTAATGACAATAATAATGTTATTTGTTTTACGTCCCACTAACTACTTTTTGTTTAAGGTCTTCGGAGACGCCGAGGTGCCGGAATTTAGTACCGCAGGAGGTCTTTTACGTGCTAGTAAATCTACCGACACGAGGCTGTCGTATTTGAGCACCTTCAAATACCACCGGACTGAGCCAGGATCGAACCTGCCAAGTTGGGGTTAGAAGGCCAGCGCCTTAACCGTCTGAGCCACTCAGCCCGGCTTTTTAATGACAGAGAGACAGACCGTTACAGCGCAGTAAATGGCAATGTCTAGCGTATTTATTTCTCTCCCACCTTTCTGCTGAGTAAAAATGGAAAGCAGATAATTGACAACAATGCCTACTCCACTATCTAAAAATCACTTTGCATCGAAATGCAAACAACTCATTTTAAATACAACTCATACTTGAGGTTTTGAGACAACTTCGCCTCATAGGCTAAATTTTCACTATCACCTTAGGTGATAGAATAGAGTCTTCAGAGCTACTATGGGTTAACGTGTCTCCCCAGCGAGTGATGGTAACTAAGAACGCTTGCTGTTAGAACGTGCAGTAATTTGCAACTTTATCACTTACTCGTGGAGGGACTCTAGGGTATGAAATGCAATCAAAATGGTGCGGGGAAAAAATCGCTTTGTTTTAAATTACCTGCTTGATTGTTGTTTTAAGGGGCCTAATATCGAAGGTTATCGGCCCTTTTAAATTACCATTTCCTCTAATAGTGCGCTTTTTGGACGGGTAGTTAGTGAAGGTAATTGTATATACGCAAAATACACGTGTATCAAACGTTCTCTCTTCCATATTTCTGAAATTGTCTCCACTTGTCAGGGTCAGACACACAATAGAACCATCCCGTTTTGAAACCGCCAAAATGGAGTTCTCCCGAGACCGAAAAAGTAAATAAATATATAATTTCTTCTTTCCTCGGACATCTAACTGATGGGTTTAATACATCATCATTATAGACCGTTATGACTTTCAGCATTCAGTCTGTAAACCTCTGTGAATTTAGGTCTACTAAACGACGCCACAATCCTCTATTTACAACTAGTCCTATGGCCTCATTTATTTCTATGCCACTTATCTTTAAATCGTCCGTTTCCATGGCTAAATGGTTAGCTTGCTGGCCTTTGGTCACAGGGGTCACGGGTTCGATCCACTGGGTGTATGTGTCGTCTTCATCATCATTTCATCCTCTTTACGACGCGCAGATCACCTTTTGGAGTCAAATTGAAAGACCTGACATGTCTTCGACCACTCCCGGCACTAAAAGTCATACTCCATTTCATTTCGTCTTTAAATCGTTAGAAACTGAGTCTAACCATCTTCGTCTTGGCTTCCCTCTACTTCTCTTACCCTCCATAATAGAGTCTATTATTCTCCTAGGTAAACTATACTCCTCCATTCGCCTAACATGACCTCACAACCGAAGCCGGTTTATGCCTCTTCTCTAAAACTGTTAAAAAGTTAATTGTTTGGAATTTTGAGAAGAAGAAGAAGCAGAGTCTACGGGAGGGGGGAAAGCTTCGCTTCTTAACAAACGGGCCTTTTCAGGGGATTTAATTTTGATTTTTAGTGACTTAGTGTTTTAATTTGGATTAGGCCGAAAAGCGGGGAGGTGAACAGTTAAAGCAGGTCGTTAGCCAAGGGCCGCGATATTTGTAACGTGTGTTCGGTTTCCTGGTTCTTACGGCCCATTTTAAGAGATTGTTACTGTTACAGGATGCCTAGTTCGGTAGATTGACTAAGGAGGGTTCTACACTTGGCCGTCTTGACTATTTAATTTACCTGAGATTTAATAAGCGGAATCCGAAGTTCGGTTCGTGACTTTTTACTAGATTTCAGGATTGGGGCTCTTGAAATTCTTCGTAGAATTTTATTTTTGAAAGCCTGTAATTTTGAAAGATGAGTTTTCGGAATATAGCTCCAGGCCTCACAGCCATAGAGCAGGATGGGCCTGACACATGCTAGATGAAGGTTTCTCTTTATGCTGATGGAGATAAATCTGTTACATAGCAGAGGTCACACGGTTGCCTCCCGTGCTGTGGCTAGCTGTAAGACCTGTTCCATATCCTGCCTCCAGGTCAAACCACGGTCCATAATTAGACCAAGATATTTCATTTTGTTAGACCAAAATAGTGGGACGTTGTTAATAGTCAGATGACCAAACTTTGGCCGGCGCTTGGTGAAAATAATAGCCTGAGTTTTAGTGGGGTTTATTTTCACCTGTTTCCAGACGCACCATTTTCTGAACAGTGAGATCCATTTCTGCAGCGCTCTGATGTCATAGTCATTTCTCCTCTGAAAGGGATGAATACGGATGTCATCAGCATACTGTTGTACTTCCACTCCTTGCTGGGTTCGAAGGTCATTCACATATAGACCGTATAATGCGGGGGAAAGAACTCCATATCATGTTTTTCAAATATGACTGAATAATGTTGAATAAATAGGTGGGAACTTTATATGTTTCCAGGAGTTTTACTATTAGTTTCTCGTGGCAGACAGTGTCGAAAGTACCTTCTACTGCTGGCAAGTTACGGCGTACTGTATAATGGATTATATTGTGATACACTAGACTAAACGCATGATGCGCTCATGGGATGATAATCAGGTGGTTTCCCCTTGCCTTCCTGATCCTATGCCGTTGGCCATTCAGTGGCTCTTCCGCCTTTAGGGGCAGTTTCCCACCCCAAGGACAAGAGGTTATCCTGGACCTCTACCTGCTCGTCCACCCTCCGGGGAGGCCGTTGGCACTTGGTAGAGGGGGACCACTTATACCGGTGGTCACTCGGTGGACCCGGTCATGCCCGGACCTCCATCAGTTCCAAGACAAAGCTCACCCTCATGCGAATTCTGATTTTCCCTATCGCGACTTATGCAGCAGAAACTTGGACGATGAAGACGGCAGATCGCCGCAGGATTGATGCTCTAGAAATGTGGTGCTATAGGAGATTACTGCGAATACCATGGACAGCACACTGTACTAATGAATCGATCCTGCAACAGCTCAGCATCAGAACAAAACTGTCGACCCTTATCAACCACAAACAACTCAGATATTTTGGTCATATTGCCAGAAGACAGGAGGCAGTGGAAATACTTATCATAG
Organism: Anabrus simplex; assembly: GCF_040414725.1. Classification (NCBI taxonomy): domain Eukaryota; kingdom Metazoa; phylum Arthropoda; class Insecta; order Orthoptera; family Tettigoniidae; genus Anabrus; species Anabrus simplex. The sequence continues at coordinate 362,051,888 of NC_090269.1, read as the reverse complement.
AGGGAAAAGTCTGCCTGCTGTCATTTCTTGATGGATGCAGTACTTTTGCATCCATCTCTTGGCACAGACCAGAGTAAAGTGTAGCTTCCACCGAAGTCCCAGTCTCACCCATGGCTGTGACAATATGGAAGTTGCTGGGGTATGGGTAGTGCTGAGTAATGACATTCAGAGCACCACTAGTGCATCTGAGTGTTATGAAAGGTGCTGCTCATAGGGTCAGTCGTGCTGCAATAGTACTTTCTGACGCAGTGAGGAAAGCAATAGCAAACTACCTCACTCCTCATCTTGCCTCGTACGCCTCATTTTGGTGCTGCCATTGGTTTTTGCGGTTTTCTTATAACAGCATAACCTTTGCTGGTGCTATTTGAGGATCCAACCAGCCTCTGGGCTGATGACCTAACAGACAGACAGAGGGAAAAGTCGAAGGCCGAAGAACCTAGAGAACGTGCACTGTTACGATGGATGGACCAGAACAAGAACTTGACCAGGATGAGCTTACAGCAAGCAAGTCACCATGCCCAAAGCAGAGACTCCTGGAGGAAGATCACCAAAAGGATTGTCGCGTGATGCCACTACACCCTTACGAAGGGTTGGGCTAAGAGAGAGAGAGAGACACTAAACGCAGCGCCGCTAGTGGGGTTTGGGGGGGGGGACGAATTGGTTTAGTCAGATTACGAGTAATCCGCAAAAATTCGCAATACGACTCGTTTTTTTGGAGAGATTATGGCACAATTCGCCCCATTTTCCTATCTTTATTTCCACAACACAGTGTTATTTTATAGCAGAGAACGCGTGTGGCGTCACGTATAGCTCAAATTTTGCCTTACTTTGAAGTGCTATTTCATAAAAGCTAAGTGTTTATTTGTCAATTGAGACATTAAACATAATCGAAAGTTAAATACTCTTGGTGATATACACGTTCTGCCCACACACTAAAAGCGTCTTGAATTTTTCTTTCCATGCACCTGTTGTCGAAGATCGTATGTCTACGTTAAAATTGTACTCCACTCTGTTCCCAGTCCAGTTAAAAGCCACCTTGCGGGCAAACACCTCTATCTGCATTTTCTACATTATAGCTGGCCACATTGCTCAGGAAGAAGAGAATTGGCAGAGCCCTTGTATGCAGTGCAGGGCAGGCAGCAGGTCTAATAAAGAGACAAACACATAGCAGCGACCCACCGACTGAATAGAAACCCACATTCCTCCGTCACCCTAAAGGAGAACCGAAATTTCAAAGTCAATATCGTGTGGACTGGAAATGTCACATTCAAATGCAAGGCGCGTGTGGACGCCCGCATATAGACGAGTCACTCCATCGGCTTCTCCTTCGTCTTCTTCTTATACGTCATGAAGAGAAAGATGATAACGTGCCCTAGAAAGACTCCTTGGAACATTGATAGGAGGCAACATCAAATATTAATCCACAAGGAATGTAGATAATCAAATGCATCAATTCTAAAGTGCTTCATCACCAACCAATAACCAGATAGGGCCCAAGTCACTGTCTTATATATCAACATTACACTGCAAAGGATAATTCACCTTATTATTCTACTTTTGGCATGAGAAAAATCAATGTTTATATTAAAACTATGTGAGCGCATGGTTTTATTTATTTATTTATTTATTTATTTATTTATTTATTTATTTATTTATTTATTTATTTATTTATTTGTTTATTTATTTATTTATTTATTTATTTATTTATTCCGTTTACCCACCAGGGTTGGATTTTCCCAACTCACTGAAGGATCCCAGCTCTACTGCCTCAAGGGCAGTGTCCTGGATGCGTGAGACATTAGGTCGCGGATACGACTGGGGAGGAGGACCAGTACTTCGCCCGGGCGGCCTCACCTGCAAAGCTGAACAGGGGACTTGTGGTGGATAGGAAGGGATAGAGCAAGGAAGAGGGAAGGAAACGGCCGTGGCCTTTAGTTAGGTACCATCTCGACATTTCCTGGAGGAGAAGTGGAAAACCCCGCAAAAACACTTCCAGGATGACTGAAGATGGAATCGAACCCCTCTCTACTCAGTTGACCTCAGGGGGCTAAGTAAAACTGGTTCCTAACATCGGTCTAAGACTCGAACTTCGGAGCTCGAGTCGCTTTCCGTTAATTCGAGCCTTGAATTTAACAATACTCGATTGGTTTCTCGAAAATTTCGGCCTTTAATTATAGTTGTATCGAGAACTCATAGATAACAATGATATCTCCCTACGCTTTCGGACGATTCCGGAACAGAGTGATTTCTGTACAATTTTGCTTTACGTTGCACCGACGCAAATAGGTCTTATGGTGACGATTAGATAGGAAAGGGCTAGGAGTGGGAATGAGGCAACCGTGGCCTTAATTAAGGTACAGACCCAGCATTTGCCTAGAGTGAATTCGGGAAACCACGGAATACCATCTGCAGGGCTGCCGACAGTGGGGTTCGAACCCACTATCTCCCGATTGCAAGATCGCAGCTGCGCGACCCTAACCGCACGGCCAACTCGCTCGGTTACAGAGAGTAATTTCAGATTTACGCTATAATCAAGACTTACTTCAGATTAAGGAGGGAAGAAATGAAATGAATTGGCGTATGGCTTTTAGTGCCGGGAGTGTCCGATGACAAGTTCGGCTCGCCAGCTGCAGGTCTTTTGATTTGACGCCCGTAGGCGACCTGTGCTTCGTGATGAGGATGAAATGATGATGAAGACGACACATACACCCAGTCCCCATGCCAAAGAAATTAACAAATGATGGTTAAAATTCCCGACCCTGCCAGCACGCTAACCATTTTGCCATGGAGCCAGACAAGGAGGAAAGATCAAACCTGGCATAATAAAACAATTCTAGAAAAAAGAATATGTGCAGAAGTGCATTTAGAGCTTAAAAGAAAGCCGTGTAACTACATTCATTCTTGAAACACGTCTGTTTTAAATTTTTACCATGCACAATTTAAATGTAATTTTAGACTAGTTCATTTTATTGTCTTCTTCTTTCGACGTTTCTGAGGTTGTGGATGTGAAATGTACTGTGGACGTGAACTTGGCGATGTTTTCCGACCGCTTGCCCTGCCTGACGCCAACCCTCTAAGGAGGGGTATATTCACCAATGCATGTTCCTGTGGTGAGTTTACGTGAAGAGAAGTGTGCTGGAACTAACATTAACACCTAGATCCTGAACAAGAGGAACTGACCAGATGCGATTAAAATTACCGTCCCGGTCGGAAATCGAAGCCGTTACCCTCTGAATCGAAAGCCTTGATGCTGACCATTCAGCCAAGGAGCTAAGCTAAGTTTATTTCAATGTATTATTTATTTATTTTACCTCGAAATTACGGAATTAATTTTGATCCCACATAGCAACATTACTTTTTAACCGTTCCTACTCTAGTAGCAGCTGACAGCCCTCAGTTTGTGAGTCAACTCCAGTCCAGTCGTAGTGCAGACGTAAGCTATTTTAGTACCTCAAGATGGTGGAACTATTGCATGACCCGATGACGTCGTATCTTGGCTAGACTCTAGTGACATACTGACCACATTCGATGTACGTCTTGTCTAGAAATTATTTTGTTTCTTAAATTCTCAAGCTTTTGTAACGACCAGGCAAGTTGGCTGTGCGTTTAGGGGCGCGCAGCTGTAAGCTTGCATTCGGGAGATAACGGGTTCGAACCCAAATATCGGCAGCCATGAAGATGGTTTTCCACGGGTTCCCATTTTCAAACCACGCAAATTCTGGGGCTGTACCTTAATTAAGGCCACGACCGCTTCCTTTCCTATCCCATCGTTGCCATAAGACCTGTTTGTGTCGGTGCGACGTAAAGCAACTTGTAGAAAGAGCTTTTCTAATGCTCACCTATCTAAGTATGGTTCTCAACTCATAGTCTTATTCTACTTGAAAAAAAAAAAAAAAAAACTTGTATTAAGGAATCCATCCGTGAGCCATTGGCTTGACGCCCGATCTTTCTCAGGGTACGTTCGACTCCATGGCTAAATGGTTAGCGTGCTGTCCTTTGGTCACAGGGGTCCCGGGTTCGATTCCCGGCATGGTCGGGAATTTTAACCTAATCGGTTAATTTCGCTGGCACGGGGGCTGGATGTATGTGTCGTCTTCATCAACATTTCATCCTCAACACAACGCGCAGATCGCGTATGGGCGTCAAATCAAGAAAAGATATGCATCTGGCAAACCAAACTTGTCCTCGGACACTCCAGGCACTAAATAAGCCATACGCCATTTCATTTCATTTCTCAGGGTACGTAACATCAATGTTCGATTTGAAATAATAGGTCTGCGTACAAGCTCTCAAGTCTATACACTCTATCCAGCACGTGTTTCACTCAGACCGTCCAATGTTAACTATAATACGCGAAACTTTAGGCATTCAGATATGATCATGCATTAATCGAATTCTTCGTCGATCTGAGTGGCTCAGGGAGTTGAGGCGCTGGCTTCTGACCCCAACTTGGCAGATTCGGTCCTGGTTCAGTCCGGTGGTATTTTAATGTTCTCAGATACGTCAGCCTCATGTCGGTAGATTTACTGGCACGTAAAGGAACTCCGGTGGGAATAAATTCCAGCACGTCGGCGTCTCCTAAAACCGTTAAGGTACTGTAGCTAGTGGGACGTAAAGCCAATAACATTATTATTATTATTATTATTATTATTATTATTATTATTATTATTATTATTATTATTATTATTATTATTATTATTATTATTATTATTATTATTATTATTATTATTATTGCTGTTGTAGTTGTACCGGGGTACACCTTTTCCGGCCAGTTAAACTGCGCGCCTTCTATCAGGCAATCTAGGTGATCTACCTTAAACTGATGTAGTACAAGATAGTTTGGTTTTCAACTGTTAGATGTCTCTACCATCGGTCTAAGTGCCCCCCTTTGGCGAGATCAACGATAACTAATTCTTAAGGGAAATTGACTTTCATCATTGGCTAACATGACTTTTTGAATGTTTTGTTCATGTATCAATGTTGTCAATACTTCTACTTGTTCCATCTCCAATATCAACCAACCAATCAGTATTGTGTAAATATTTTCTCTAGCCAGTTGAAATCGAGGGAGTGTACAAGAATTCAGCCTATCAATAAAGAGTTCTGGAATATTCCCCTCAAAAATACTATAAAAATTCGTCTCTTTAGGGCCGTATTGTCTTCTTCTTGCTCCAGTTAACTGAGTGCGGCGTGTTATAACAGAGGCAGGGGCTGCGGGCGGCATTCGGAAGGCCCAGCAAAGCAAGGTAATGGCACAATTTTCATAAACATGTGATAGCTCCTGCAGATAGCTTGAGAGGAAAGTTTCAAGCTCTTTTATTTCATGCAAATTTCTAAATCTGGTGATTTAAATGCAGCATTTTTGATCAGTCTGAGGACCCTGTTCTATTCCCCTTTGGGAAATATGTAATGTAAGGGAACAAAGAGTGAATATCCTCTGTTGATTTCCGTTCAACTTGGTAGGGAGTAACTAAAGTTTTTAAACTTTTAAAATTCTTAACACTCTTTTGGTGTTTAATGTTTCTCATTTAGTCACCTGCTGTAGAATAGGCTTAGACTCTGTATCATTGAGCGTAATCCCACTTCGGGTTTTAAGTATTTCTAGAAGGAGTGCAAGTGTTTCGCGTCCTTTGCTTTTTGTTTATGGCCGATTGCAACCAATCCTTTCTTTTTACATTAAGGCCACTTAGTATGGGCTATCTTGCCCCTGTAAATTGACTGCAGTATGTAGAAATGAGTCTGTTGTGAAGTTCCCTTGAGAGACAGAAACTTATAAATTGTTGAACAGTAGACAAGCCCACTTCGAGGCTACCTTGTGTAAATTCTTTAATTAAGAGGAACCGATGGGTTGGAAGCGAGCAATTGGAAATTCATGCCTCTCAGATGCTGGACGATGGTATAGTTGGAGCGCAGACTCCCCTGTTGTGTGAAAGATAGGAGCAAATAGTGCTCATGTAAATGTGGTACCTCCCGCTCTTTTCTGTGTAAATTAGCATTTGTAATTCTCTCAAGTTTTGTTTTTGATTTTCTGGACTTTAAGTCATTGTTGTTGGAGCTGACGAGCTCAAATTGTTATTGTTCTTTCAAATTTTCTATTTATCAATTTAAAAAAGGTAGAAATAAATTTTCAAAATTCTGTTGTTAAGTTATGCTCAAGTTAATTCCTTGTCCACACATTCACCCCAGCCGCTTTTTACACGTCTGTAAACCACGGAAACCCCATATCAATAAATATTATTACTATTATTAATACTTTTCTCGGGCTCTCGGCATTTATGAGCATATCAAATGCTGAAGAAGTTGTACAAGAAACTGCCGATAATATTTTGTAGAAAACTAAATTAACAGAGATATGTGTTAGGGGCTGAGTCCGACTCGTTAACTGAATGGTCAGCGTACTGCCCTTCGTTTTAGAGGGTTCCGGTTTCCATTCCTGGCAGTGTCAGTGATTTTAATCACTTCTGATTAATTCTTCTGGCTCGGAGACTGGAGTTTTTGTCTGCCCCAACACTCTCCTCTTCGTATTCAAACAACACACCACACAGTAGACAGTTTTGCGTCGACCAGGCAACCAGTGTACGTCATGTGGATGGAAGAACGATGTCATTTTGGTGGACGGGAATTCTTGTTTTTTGCAAGATGTTGATGTTGGACGTATTAGAGCTACAGACTGTAAACAAAGCAAAGGCGACTAATTTTAGCGGGAAACCATTAATGTTCATTTTCCTTTACACATCGGCTTAGGAAAATAAACCCAACGAAAATTGTTCTCTACTGACAGTTCGGAACATACCACTTAGCCGAGCAGCTCATCTCGTTTCTCCCAAGTTTTCCCAGCCCAAACTTTTCGACATTTTTGTAACTACTCTTTTGTCGGACATCACCCAGAACAAATCGAACTGCTTCTCTTTAGATTTTTTTCCAGTTCTTGAAACAAGTAATCCTGGTGAGGGTCCCATACACTAGAACCATACTCTAGTTGCTGTCTTACCAGAGACTTATATGCCTTCTCTCTTACAATCCTATTACAACTCCTAAATACCCTCATAATAATCATAATTATATGATTACCCCATGAAGATCTTTCCTTATATTAAGACCTACGTACTTACAATGATCCCCAAAAGGAACGTTCACCCTATCAACGCAGTAATCAAAACTGAGAGGATTTTTCCTATTTGTGAAACTCACAACCTGACTTTTAACCCCGTTTGTCATCTTACCATTGCCTACTGTCGATCTCACAACATTATAGAGGTCATTTTGCAGTTGCTCACAATCTCCTAATTTATTACTCTGTACAGAATAGCATCAGCTGCAAAAGCTTTATTTCTGATTCCACTTCTTTACACATATCATTGATATATATAAGAAAACATAAAAGTCTAATAATGCTGCCTTGAGGAATTATCCTCTTAATTATTACGGGGACAGATAAATCTTCGCCTATTCTATTTCTCTGAGTTCTGTTTTCTAGAAATACAGCCAGCCATTCAATCACTCTTTTGTCAAGTCCAATTGCACTCATTTTTGCCAGTAGTATCCCATGATCCACCCTATCAAATGCCTTAGATAGGTCAATCGCGATACAGTCCATTTGACTTCCTGAATCCAAGGTATCTGCTATATCTTGCTGGAATCCTACAAGTTGAGCTTCAGTGGAATAACCTTTCCTAAACCCAAACTGCCTTCTATAAAAACAGTTATTAATTTCGCAAACATGTCTAATATAATCAGAACGAATGCTTTCCCAAAGCTTACATGCAATGCATGTCAAACTGACTGGCCTGTAATTTTCAGCTTTATGTCGATGTTAATAACGAGTTGCTTCTTCGCAAGCCCTCAAAACGGCAACAATACGCCGAGGCGTCGACTCTACAAGGTGTTGGAATCGTTCGGGAGAGATCTGGGCCCACACATCTTGCATTGCTACCCATAATTGGTCTTGTGTAGCTGGTGCGGGGTTCATGGAGCCTACACCGGCATCGAAAGCATCCCATAAATTCTGGATTGAACTAAGATCGGGGGATCTGGAGGGTCAGTCCAGGGTCGTAACTTCACTGGAGTGCTCCTCCAACCACCTGCGTGTCACCACAGAGCGGTGACATGGCGCATTGTCCTGTGGAAACGTGGCATCTCCGTCAGGGTACTCTAGGCCAGAAAGGGATGCAGATGGTCTGAAGGAATGTCCACGTAAAGTGCACTTGTCAGTGCTCCCTGCAGTCAGTCAACGGAGCCTAATTGCGACCATGAGAGCGTCGTCCAGACCAGAACTAAGCCACCTCCCGCCTGGACACAACCTTGTTGACACCCAGAATCCGTAGCTTCATTGGGGCATACGCCACACTCTCACGCGCCTATCAGATCGATACAACTAGAGACGGGATTCATCGGACCATACCACACGCCGACACTGTCGATGTTTGCGGGCCCATGCACGTCGTTGAGCTCTGTGTCGAGGTGTCAGCAAAGGGACACGAGTAGGTCGTTGTCTGGTGAAGCCAATACGGTGCAGTTGCCTCCGTACGGTCCTTGTAGAAATGAGTTCCTGACACCCAACGTTCAACTGGGTGGTACTCTGACTCACAGTAACCCGTAGAACGCAATGCTATGGCCCATGCGCAATGCATCGATGATCCCACGTTCAAAGTCGATTAACTCGCGACGTGTTGCCATTTTCACAACACTGGTATCTGTGACAGACTGCTTAACTACGTCGCAGCTAGCCGCAACGCTCAGAGGTCATACACGGCACATTTTCTAATGGGACACGCCTTCCCGTGACTTTGGGCCGCTCAGTGTAATGCTACATATTGTAGAGGAAACATGTATCTTAACCTTCATTGTTTTCGTTAGTGCTTTTTCTCTTTTTTCTTAGTTCCTTTTGCCACACAGGCTATGTTTAAAATACAGAAACGAGTTGCTGTTCTTCCCGGTATAATCCAATCTTTGTTTGATGGTTTAACAATTGTACAAAGTTCTCTCTCTGTTTTGGTTTTCTATTCACTACCCAGATATTTAAGTGCGCCCACAATAGATACGCGTCTTCCATTGTATCGCCATCAGATAAACAACAATTTTGACATGTTTCTCTTTCCTTTTGATGAAAAAAATGAAATGTCGTATGGCTTTTAGTGCCGGGATATCCCAGGACGGGTTCGGCTCGCCAAGTGCAGGTCTTTCTATTTGACTCCCGTGGGCGACCTGCGCGTCGTGATGAGGATGAAATGATGATGAAGACAATACATACACCCAGTCCCCGTGCCGTAGGAATTAACCAATTAAGGTTAAAATTCCCGACCCGGCCGGGAATCGAACCCGGGACCATCTGAACCGAAGGCCAGTATGCTGACCGTTCAGCCAACTAGTCGGACTTTCCTTTTGATACTTATACAGGGTGGTCGGAAACAACGTGAACCGAGTGTATGAGCGTTAGAGCGTTGGCAATACTGATACGTAATTTGGAAAAAACTGCGTCGATTTCTCGCGCCGTTGTCATTTTATCAAATGCTGAAGTTGGCAAAAATCAGATCGCTTCGCGGGTGGATTCAATGGACTTTGTTGATAAATCTCCACGTGGCTTGGTCGGGCTTGAGAACCATGCCGAGAAATGAGTATCAAACACTAACACACCGTGGGTTTCAGCCAATGCCACCGTAGCGTGTTTGCTATGCGGCAAGCCTATCAGCAGGGAGGTCCTTGTTCAATCCCCTCCCCTGGAGAAGTTTATTTCTCCTATTGGCGCTCTCAAGCCGTTCATAAGCCACGTGCAGATTTCGCAATGCCGCCTCACAATGCTCATCTGAAGTCACGCACGAAGCGATCTGATTGGCTAATTTCAGCAGCTGATAAAATAACAACAACGCGGGATATCTCGTTTTTAAATGTATTTGTCGGACGCTCATATATCCGGTTCACGATGTATCCGACCAACCTGTATTTCCCCATTAGCGAACACACCACCATGCCATTTACTTCTCTGTTTGGAACTTTTTCCATCTTTAATGACATTTTTGGATAATTTCGCAGAATTCCAATAATGTTATTTTAGTCTTACTTCCTCTTTATTGGTTTACCCACCAAGGTCGGTATTTTCCTGGAGCGTGAGACCCTGGGTTGGGGATACAACTGGGGAGGATGACCAGTACCTCCCCCAGGTGGCCTCACTTGCTATGCTGAACAGGGGCCTTTCGGAAGGATGGGAAGCTTGGAAGGGATAGACAAGGAAGGAAGCGGCCGTGGCCTTAAGTTAGGTACCATCGCGGCATTTGCCCCGTAGAGAAGTGCGAAACTACGGAAAAACACTTCCAGGATAGATGAGATGGGAATCGAACCCACCTCTATTCAGTTGACCTTCCGAGGATGAGTGGACCCCGTTCCAGCCCTCGCACCACTAATCACACTAACCACTACACCACAGAGGTGGGCCTTTTTTGTCTTACATTCTGCCATAATCATCTGCTTCTCAACATCTATCACTCTAATCGTTACTATCTTGTAAAACTTCATATTTTTTGTTCTGCATTTCTTTATGCCAACAATAGTCTCCCATTCCTACTCTGTAAACCATCCTTTTAACTTTTATTAGTCCATAATCATCATTTAAATGTTTTTTCTATTGATGGTATGCTAAATTCAATATTTCCCTCCTGCCTTCCCTTCTTTATCCTAACCAATACTGTATTTTATTACCTTTCTAACTCTATCTGCTTGTATACTGACATCTTACCGGACGAGTTGGTCGTGTGATTTGGGTCGCATAGCTGTGAGCTTGCATTCAGAAGATGTTGGGCACGAATCCCACCGTCAGCAGGCCTGAAGATAGTTTTCCGTGGTTTCCTATTTTCACACCAGGGAAATACCGGGACTACCTTGATTAAGGCCACGGACGTTACCACACCAATCGTATCACTTCCCCCATCCTTGCGTCGCCGCACTTTGAATATCACTGATCAAAACCAAGGATGAGCCTAAGACAGGAGAATGAAAATAACAAACTTGTTCTAGCCCACACCCGGAGGCATGAATCCAACCAGGAATGGATTTGGATTTGGACACAATTTTTCTGGTAAAATTCCGTAATATCGATCCCGAAACTAAATATTCTTCTTTGCTTAGTACTGTTTACATCAAGGAATACTTTTACAGGACCTTACGGTTGAGGAGGAAAATGGTCTAAAGTAGCATCGTATTGCGGTAAAGCACAAGCTAAAGGAGTGGAGAGGAAAGAATGTTGGAGAGAGTTAGAAATCTCAATAATGCGAGGAATAAGCGAGGAGAAGAGAGTTAAGAGGAATGCTCGTGTCCCATTGTGGCGATATAGTGCATTCTTGACCCGCTATTGGTTCTCGCTACTGAATAGAATCTACAGCTCACCAATTTTGCTTCTCATTGGAAGTTACCGCACACTAAATCAGTACGGCGCTTGAATTACTATGCTTAAAGACGTCATAACTATCAAAGAAGAACATGCAGGTAATGTGACTATTCCTCACTTATTTTTAAATATGAAACTGAATTAAAATGAAACAATATTAAAATATTCATGAAATAAAATACTCATTCGTCGGACTATGTACCCACACTTAGTACTTACCTGATTACTTACACATACAATAGTTGTTGGGCGCCAGCTACAAATAGATGTAACGATAATAGAATGGGAGTCTTGAATATCTCTAAAATGTGAGGTAATAAGCTTACTTTGACAGCATAACATATAGGTTCTGGGAAAAGGAGATTGACGTTCGGTTTCCCCTTTAAAATGTGAGGTTATATGATCAACTATTAAAATGAAACAATTAATTTATTTGATACTAAACAAAACATATTGTTTAAAAATTAATTTTAACGAGTGAGATTTATTACGATAATTCAAAAGATAATATAAAACTCTGACATTGTAACTGAAGGGAACTGTAGGCATAAAATTTGAAACCTTCTTGAACGGACATTTGAAATTTATACAAGAAATTTATCCTTCACCGTTCACTTGACTGTACCTCGAACATTTTGAGTGTTATTACGATGTATTCTTTTGAGTTGGTATCCGCTGTAGGTATCAAAAACCTAATTTGGTGATAGATCCTTTTAGTTTCACAAACGAGATATAGCATGGCTTGAAATTTTATTCACACTTCACAATCAACTATACAAGTAATTCACTGATAACTGTTAGTCTGCTTTACGACGACTCAAGATTCGGCTGTCACCGAACTGACACAAGAACTCGCCTGAACAAATGTACGAAACACACTCCGAACATATAATCCATTTGGTCACTGACGACTGCGTATCCATATCACTGTTCCCCATTCGTCTCCTTCCAATTGACTCCAATTGACTTCATGGCAAGTCTCTCCATTCATCTCCTTCCAACCAACTGCTTCTAACCAATTGAACTATCCAACTCACTTCTCCAACTGACCATCTGTGGCCTCTCCATCCAAATGACTGCAGCTATAAGATACATCCTATATATAGCCATTAGTTGACATCTGGTGTAACACCCACGTCAGACCTCAAAGTAGATATGATGTCAATTCCACCCAGCTGCAAATGTTACATATTATGTTGAAATAGCCTAGGGCACATACAGAACTCCCTAAATATGATCTCATCGCTAAATGCATACCATCACACAGCGATGACTCGACAGTAACAGTATTGCACCATGTGTTGCAATATCAAAAGGTTTCACAAAACATATCCATATCTGATATTAGGCAGTTAGTCTCACTTTACATTATTTTGATGCTAAAATATACACACATATATATATACACAATAAATTAACTACAATAAAGCAAGCGATAATTAATTAATACATTGCGAAATCAGGTTATAGAATAGAATCAAACAATAATAATAGTTGCAATAATAGTAATGATAATAATACAGATATAATAATAATAATAATAATAATAATAATAATGATAATGATAATGATAATAATACAGACACAATAATAATAATATAGATACAATAACAATAATACAACTGAATGCTTGTAACGGGATTTGAACCGTTACAGTAAGTTATACTAGAAAAATGGAAAATTTTACGCGAATCTTTTCTGAAATTCTATCTATCAATCAATCAATCAATCAATCAATCAATCAATCAATCAATCAATCAATCAATCAATCAATCAATCAAGCACCTCTGATCTGCATTTAGGGCAATCGTCTAGGTGCCAGATTCCCTATCTGTTGTTTATCTAGTCTTTTCTTTAATTGCAAAGAATTTGGAAACATTTTCGTAACGCTACTCTTTTGTCGGAAATCACCCAGAACAGCTGTTTTTCTTCGGATCCTTTCCAGTTCTCGATTCAAGTAATCCTGGTGAGGGTCCCATACACTACTTATATGCACATGTTTGATATATGACAGTTTGAATCGAATCACTTATATTGATTTATTTGTTAACTTATTATGATGTATCTAAAAATCGTCTTAGAATGTATTTAAAATAATACTTGTCGTTCCTTACCAAAGTAGCAGACACTTCTTTGATTCACTGTGTATGAACCTTTACATACCTAATTAGGAGACAATCTAAACCACGTGTAGATTTAGCAACACCACCACGCAAAGCCCATTTGAATTCGCACTCGGAGCGATCTGATCGGTTAACTTCAGCAGCTGGTGAAATGACAAGGGCGTGAGATATCGATTTTTTTCAAATTATTTATTAGTGTGACCAGCACTTCAACGCTAATACAACAGGTTCACTTTGTTCCCGACAACCCTATACTGTATATCACAACAACAATCGAAGGACCGAGCTGGTTGGCCGTACGGTTAGAGTCGCGTAGCTGTGAGTTTTCATTCGGAAGATGGTGGGTTCGAATCCCACCGTCGGCAGCCCTGAAGTTAGCTTTCCATGGAGTACCGTTGCTACACCACGTACCTTAATTAAGCCACGGCCACTACCTTCAAAATCCTAGCCGTTTCCCTCCCTTGCGTCGCCGAAAACCTTAGCTGTGTTAGTGCGACGTTAAACCACTAGCAAATAATAATAATAATAATAATAATAATAATAATAATAATAATAATAATAATAATAATAATAATAATAATAATAATAATAATAATAATAATAATAATTCGATGCCGTACAACAATCGACTTTTTGGGAGTGAATCATATGTCCCGCTGGGTCTACGAAAATTAAATACTTCCATTGTTTCCTACGCATTCAGTTTTCAATTATTTGACAAAAATAAATGATATATAGGCTGTAGAGCCGATTTAGTAAAGCAGGGATCAATGAATATTAGCCCCAATTTGTCCTCTTGAATTCCAACTTTAGCTTCATACTGTGAACTTTCCTACTTTTAAAAACACCACCCATGCTTATTCGTCTACTGATGTCATTCCACGGCATCTCTCCACTGACAGCTCGGGACATCCCGCTTATTGTAGGCTGAGTGAACCTCAGGGTCATGTGAACCTCCGGAAATTGAAACCTCTTTTCTGAAAGTGTTGCGCTTTTAAAATACAAACAGGTCACTGGACAGAGTTTACTCTTGCGGGGTACCGACTGTGGGTTTTTGAAATGTGGAGGTATCACAAAATGGAGATCCATGGATAGACGATGGCACCCTAGAAGGAGGTTCGCCATCGAATAGGGAAATCATAGCAAGTCCTCCCATGCCAGTATCATCCTATTATGGTCACATCCTCCGAAATGGCAAAAAAGTCCTGACACGACAGCTGATCAATGATCACAGAAGGCAAGATAGAATGAAAACGTGGGTGTAGAACATTGATTATTCAGTTCACCATCACAAGGCAATACTAACTAACCTACTAACGCACTTGATCCTCAGTCTGTCAGCCCGATACACCTTCGACAAACAGTGTAGAAATACCAACATCTGGAAATGTTCTTACAACACTCTAAATGGAACACAACCGCACATACAAGGAGCAATCCATCAACCGGACAATCGACTGGAGTACATTGAACCCGAATATTCGTCTACAATACCATAAAACATAATGAATGAATCTGCATAATCCGTAAAGTTTCCACACGTATCTGGATAATAAAACATTACGGTAAGCTTCCATAAACCTCCAATACGAATATAACAGAGGTTTTCTACTGAATAGATTTTGAGGTTATATAAACTTACAATACATATTAACAGGGAAATTATACGTTAGTCCTACTTAAAATTTAATAAAAGTTAATTATAATATCGACGTTGCACGAGCACTTCCGATCCATCCATCCATCCATCCATCCATCCATCCATCCATCCATCCATCCATCCATCCATCCATCCATCCATCCATCCATCCATCCATCCATCCATCCATCCATCCATCCATCAATCAATCAATCAATCAATCAATCAATCAATCAATCAATCAATCAATCAATCAATCAATCAATCAATCAATCAATCAATCAATCACTACTGATCTGCATTTAGGACAGTCGCACCATTCAAAATTATTGGTCTACTAATGCCATTTCACGCCATCCCTCCACTGACAGCTCGGTACATACCACGTAGTCGAGCAACTCGTCTCGTCTCTTTTAAAGTAGGAAAGATCACAATATGAACATGAAGTTGGAATTCAAAAGGATAAATTGGGGCAAATATTCGTTTATAGGAAGGGGAATTAGGGATTGGAATAACTTACCAAGGGAGATGTTCAATAAATTTCCAATTTCTTTGCAATCATTTAAGAAAAGGCTAGGAAAACAACAGATAGGGAATATGCCACCTAGGTGACTGCCCTAAATGCAGATCAGTATTGATTGATTGATTGATTGATTGATTGATTGATTGATTGATTGATTGATTGATTGATTGATTGATTGATTGATTGATTGATTGATTGATTGATTGATTGATTGATTGATTCTCCCAAGTCTTCCCAGTCCAAACGTTGCAACATTTTTGTAACACTACTCCTTTGTCGGAAGTCACCCAGAACAAATCGAGCTACTTTCTTTGGAGTTTTTCAAGTTTTTAAATCAAGTAAACCTGGTGAGGGTACAATACAACTGAAACCATACTCTAGTTGGTGTCTTACCAGAGACTGATATGCCCTATCCTTTACATCCTTACTAAAATCCCTAAATACTCTCATAACCATGTGCAGAGATCTGTACCCTTTATTTACAATCATATTTATGTGATGACCCCAATGTTATTTCCTTGTATTAACACCTAGGTACTTACAATGATCCCCAAAAGGAACGTTCACCCCATCAACGCATTAATTAAAACTGAGAGGACTTTTCCTATTTGTGAAACTCACAATTTGACTTTTAACCCCGTTTATCATCATACCATTGCCTGCTGTCCATCCCACAATACTATCGAGGTCACCCTGCAGCCGTTCACAATCTTGTAACTTATTTATTGCTCTGTACAAAATAACATCATCTGCGAACAGCCTTGTCTCTGATTCCACTTCTTTGCACATGTCATTGATATGTATATAAGATAACATAAAGGTCCAATAATACTGCCTTGAGGAATTCCCCTCTCAATTATTACGGGATCAGATAAAGCTTCGCCTACTCTAATTCTCTGAGTTCTATTTTCTAGAAATATAGCCACCCATTCAGTCACTCTTTTTTCTAGTCCAATAGCACTCATTTTTGCCAGTAGTCTTCCATGATCTTAGGTGTTAATACAAGGAAAGATCTTCATTGAGGTCATCACATAAATATGATTGTAAATAAAGAGTACAGATCTCTGCGCATGGTTATGAGAGAATTTAGGGATTGTAGTAAGGATGTGAAAGAGAGGGCATATCAGTCTCTGGTAAGACCCCAACTAGAGTATGGTTTCAGTGTATTGGACCCTCACCAGGTTTACTTGATTCAAGAACTGGAAAAACTCCAAAGAAAGTAGCTCGATTTATAAGTACTTACAATGATCCCTAAGAGAATATTTCACCCCATCAACGCAATAGTTAAAACTGAGAGAATTTTTCTATTTTTGAAACTCACAACCTGACTTTCAACCCCCTTTATTATTATGCCATTGCCTACTATCCATCTCACAACATTATCGAGATCATTTTGCAGTTCCTCACAATCTTGTAACAAATTTATTACTCTATACCGAATAACATCATCAGCAAAGAGCCTTATCCCCGATTCCACTTCTTTATTCAAATTTACACATGTGAGGAAACCTAAATGTCCAATAATACTACCTTGAGGAATTCGCCTCTTTGTTGTTACAGGGTCAGATAAAGCTTCGCCTACTCTAATTCTCAGAGTTCTATTTTCTAGAGATATAGCTACCCATTCAGTCACTCCTTTGTTCACTTTTGTCTACTCCTTAAGACTGGTCACGCCTCCCAGCCATACATGGGTATACAGTCTATCAGTACAACGTTCGTTGTGTTCACTTTCCTGTGCTGACGTGTAAAGGAAAATAAACCTTAAACGCATTATACTGTAGGAGTACGTAAATACTTCACGAAAACATACATTCCTATAATTCGGTACAATAAGATTCATTTTCCTTTACACGTCCTCATAGAAAGATGAACGCAACGAACATTGTTCTGACAGACCGCATATCCATGTGAGGCTGGGAGGCGTGACCAGTCTTAAGGAGGATAATGGAAAAGAAGAGCATTACGAGATACGAGGTATTGCTCGCGCACTGTCGATATATTAATCACAATAATTGAAGGTTTTCCAAGAGTTAGGTTTGGTGTAGGATGGCGTACATACGAAAACAAGACCTACAAGTTTTAATTTCCTTCTTTCGATATCCTTTATCAGTCTCCGTTGCTAATTGACTTCCTTTAGAATCTCTCGATTCGACTTTTTTCTTTGAGTCCAGCATGCCCTCGTTAACTTTTTCCAAATCGACATTTCAGTTGCTTCCAATAAATCTATTTCCTTTTTTCCAGTAGTCCAGCTCTCATGAAGCCAAAAATAAGAATACTTCTCCATGATTTTTGCCAAAGTTCTGCGAGGAGACGGCAACGGAAGAAAGGGAAGACGAAGAAAACAATCTTGTACTGTTATTATAGATACGAAACCTCCAGTTTTATGTGAATTTCGAACCTCGGACACGTGGTATTTCAATTCAGAAATCCCACATTTATCGGCCGGGATTTGAACCACGGCCACCTTAGTGAAAACCCAAGATGTCGCTCGGCTAACACACTCCACAAGAAGAAATGGAGTTCATGGTCGCGATTGTCTAAGTCCTTAAAACTGACGGAAAAATTAAAATTATTTTAAAATTAATTACTCATTTGATCGACCTAGGGTTGTTAATGTCATTCCCCTTGTGATGGGCGGGACACGGGGTAGCAATTCGAGATACGCTGAGAAGCGGGAAGACGACATTCTAAGATGTTCCTTGTCACCGCTAAATGACTCCTTATTGACTTCTCCAACATGTCGTAATTAATGGCGCATACCTCGCCCGCCTCGCCTCCGAGAATTCACGAGTTATGATGCTTTATTGCAGCGCCATTGAAACCAAACTGTAAGATGGTGATGAACTATGAGCGCGGAATTAAACTTTGCCTACGTAGCAGTGAAGAGGGAAGATTATCTAACTGACAATATCCGAACGAAGAAACGTCTCCAATCACTGCTATGATGGAAATACATCAGGCATTAAATTAAATCCTGACGACTTGTCTGGCTATTATTCCATTCTTAAACATTTGTATGACATGAGAGCGTAATTCCTACCCATATAGATGAACTCTACCTTGAAGTTATAGTTACGAAGCTGAAATTGGTAGGACGGAGACTAATTGTGTCAAATATTTTATTCAACTGAAGACAATCATTGGTGCACTTCCTGACAAAATTTATCGGCTGGAAATGGAAGGCCAATATGCTGACTATTCAGCCAAGGAGATGGATTTTCTTTTTACATAACTGATTTCCCTTAATTAACTCTTTTTCTCTTCTGACCTCAACCGTGTTAGCTTTACGATACTTAGAGAGTCAGTCAGAGACGTAATGAATATGAAACGGACCCGCCCCCAGAAAGCGTCCTAGTTTTTTAATTTTTAATTTCGTGTGGCTATTTCTAGCCGAGTGCAGCCCTTGTAAGGCAGACGCTGCGATGAGGGTGGGCGGCATCTGCCATGTGTAGGTAACTGCGTGTTATTGTTGTGGAGGATAGTGTTATGTGTGGTGTGTGAGTTGCAGGGATGTTGGGAACAGCACAAACACCCAGCCCCCGGGCCATTGGAATTAACCAACGAAGGTTAAAATCCCTGTCCCGGCCGTGAATCGAACCCGTGACCCTCTGAACCGAAGGCCAATACGCTGACCATTCAGCCAACGAGTCGGACAAGCGTCCTAGTAACACTTATATATTTGACAGTAAAAGGTACAAGCTAATCTGTAATGAAGTATACTGTAGGGTCATAAAATTAATTATTGTTTGAGTCATTATTCCATAGACTGGTCTGATGCCACTCTTTTTTTAATTTTTTTTTTTTTTTTTTTTTTTTGCAAGTTGCTTTACGTCGCACCGACACAGATAGGTCTTATGGCGACGATGGCACAGGAAAGGGCTAGGAGTGGGAAGGAAGCGGCCGTGGCCTTAATTAAGGTACAGCCCCCGTCTAGCGGCGGGGATGGAAATTGTACCGGCTGCCGAAGCCTGTCACACTCCTCTGGAGCAATGATTAATGAACCTTAAATATATTACACTGTAGGCGTGCGCAAATACGTCATGTGAACATACATTCCTACAGCGTAGTATGGCAAGATTATATTTCCTTTACAGATAACGTTAGTAAAATGAACACAACGAACGTTATTGTGATGGACTACATATCCATATGTGGCTGGGAGATACAAAGAGCACTAGGAAAGTTTTGCAATGTGAGTTAACGCTTTAGACTTTTTCAAAATAATTTCCACCACACTTAATACACTCTCCATACGTCGAAACCAGTCACTGAACCAACTCTGCCACTTTTCTTCGGTTACATTTTCACACTTTTGATCCCATGCTGCCAGAAACTCCTCGTCGGATGCATAACGCCGCCCTTTCAGCTTCATCTTCACTTCTGGGAAGAGTGCGAAGTCACACGGGGCAAGATCAGGACTGTATGGAGGGCGATCAGGCACAGTCAACCCTGATATGCCAAGAAAATCTGTTGTTACATTAGCACGATGTGCTGGAGTATTGTCGTGATGCAAGATCGAAGTGTTGAGCCGTGACCTTGGACGGAGCTGCTTGACAGCCTGGATGCCCTGAGGCAGACAAGTCACACTGTACCACTTCGCAGTAACTGTCCTTTGTGTTTCTAGCACAACCCGAGTCAGGATCCCCGTTTAGTGAAGAATACTGCAATCATCCTTTTCTTCACTGACCTTGACTTTTCGCACAGTCACAGGAGTACCCTCATTTTCAAACAGCCACACCTTGTTCTGGGAGTTTGTTGGGACATCGTAATATAAAGCCAAGTTTTGTCACCTGTAACGATGCTATTGACGTTACGCCAAGTCCCATTTTCAAACTGTTTTAGCATTTCTCGGCACCATTTCACTCGATGTGCCCTTTGTTCCTCTGAAAGTGAATGGGGTACCCAAAGGGAACAAACCATTCTGACATGGAGATGGTCGTGCAATACTGAATGAATAGCTGGTGCGGGGATTTGGAGGGTCTCTTCTACCTGCCGATATTTCAACCGCCTCTCTTGCTGCAACATTTTCCTTACAGCTTCAATGTTTTCCTCAGTCACTGTTTCAGACTGTCGCCCAGAACGAGGATCGTCTTCAACCCCAAAATTTCCCCTCTTGTCCGATATGGACAGTCTTTCCCCAGCACAGGAGTCGTTTCCTCCAGACACTGGTTAACAGTTAATCCACGAGCAAAATTGTAGCGGATAATTGCGCGCTATTCACCTTTAGACCACACTTACATCTTAACTTGCTTTCATTCCCACTGCTTGGTAACAACTGGTGTGAATGTCACGCCTTGCTGTCTTCTAGACCGGTTTTCACCCCTCTTTTCATCCCTCACCATAATAGTAGTGACCAGCCAACCGTTTTTGCGTATTGCAAAACTTTCCTAGTGTCCTTTGTATGGCCAGTCTTAAGGTGAATAATGGATAGGAAAAGCCTTGGGAGATAAGACGTTTTGCTCTCTAATAGTGACGATATGTAGCTTGCACCAGCGCTGGAACTCCGAGGAATTCATACATTTACGCTCCCAGCAGTGTGACACGTAATGTTTTATAGCCTACGGCACTGATTATAATTATTTCACGGTAAGAAACATTGTATAAAATTACGAATCGATATCAATGAAATGAATATCCACAACCTGTTTCCAGTCATTCGAGCGGGTCAGGAATGGAATGAATGAAGCCGCCATCTAGTGGCGAGGATGTAAATTGTGTCGGCTGCCGAAGCCTGACGCACTCCTCTGGGGCAATGATTAATGACTGACAGATAGAAGTGAAATGATAGTGGAGAGTTTTGCTGCAATAAAAGATGACAGAGAAAACCGGAGTACCCGGAGGAAAACCTCTCCCGCGTCTGCTTTGTCCAGCACAAATCTCACAAGGAGTGATCGGGATTTCAACCACGGAACCCAGGGTTGAGAGAACGGCGCCCTGCCGCCTGGGCCACGGAGGCTCTAATCGATATTAATAATTCGCAGTAAGTTATAAAATTGGCGGCTTTTTGTCACTAACATAACGGCCGCAGAGTTTCGAGGATTTCGTTGATTTACTAAATCAAATATTTCTTTTCCACTACTAAAATTGTTATTCTATACAACAGACCACGATGTATTCACAACGACAGGAAACCTCCAACTAAGTCAACACAGCCCGGATTTTTATGCAGTAACTGGTTAGATTGCAAACTAATTTGGTTAGGAGGAAGTGTCGGCCACGCGCTCTTCCACAGTGTAGCAAGAGTAACATAAATTATAGGGGTTCTGATGGGCCGTACCCCTAATGTTTATGCAAACCCCATACGATAATCGTTGCGAAGGTAGACTATACCTGCTACCCGATTCAGTAAGTTTGAATTCTAACCTATTAATGCATAAAAATCCGGGCTCTACCTCATAACAGAGTATGCGTGTGACGTCATATATTTAGCACAAATGTTGGCTCAATTTGAAGTGTCATTTAATTAAAACTGCATTTCAGATTTTCATTTTTTCAATACGTAGCCTCCTCTTTTGTCAGTCAATTGAGACTTGAAACATAATCGTATATAAGTACTCGCGACGATAAACGCGTTCTGCCCAAACACTAAAAGCGTCTTATAATTTTTCTTTCCGTGTAGCAGTTGTCGAGGTACGTAATTCTACGTTCAATGTCACCAAACTGACGAGAAATAAATGTAATTCCATCTTCATTTTTTAATATTTTCAAGTGTTTGTTGATATAATGTTACATTGTATTACCACAACAGGTCATGCGTATTATTCCACTACCTCGAAACTTTGCAACATAAACGAGATACATTGCGGGCGTAGCCCGCGAGTTAACTGCTTGTATGCCATGAATTTATTTCAGTGCGTAAAACTCTTCAGTCACCTCTTCAAGCATTACCATTCTCTCACACTGTAGAAATTCTAAAGCTAAGTTTCATTCAGTCGGAAATTTGGAAGAATAACACAGTTCACGCGAGTGTTTCCAACTCTTAAATTTCTGGGGAGTACTTGGCGGGCATGTGGGCAGTCGGAGTGCAGCTGGATGTGTTCCATAGTACACCCCCATCCTATCACCCCCGCGCAAGCCGCCCTAGCATTGGATCTTATTAAAATGTGGTGTTGAATGGGGCGAGGTATGAAGGAACACCGATTAATTTCTCTGGTGCATTGTCTGTTCTTGAACGCGCAGCAATTATGCCACACGTTTCCGCTGTATTAACCATTTAGTCGCGTGGGAGGGGAGCGCCAACTTCTTCCCAGCGAGCTCACACAGGGAAGGCCAAATTGAGGGGACACGCGTGGCCATGGTCCTAGTCGAGGTCATGAAAAATTACCTCCCTAGCTCCATTTCTCAACAAGTCTAATTTCGAAACTTGACATATGACAGCCGAACGGCCAAGAATAGAACTACAGCGAGGTGTTGCTGAAAGGTAAGACAAGGTGGAGAGCTGATACAAGTAATTTACAGACTAGAACTTTGTTATTTCTTCTTCCCAGTGTTAACATAAATATGTCTTATGGCTCAGGCTCATCTGAAAACTTGTGTTGTGGAAGTTAGTGTGATGGAAGTGTAACCCTAGCAACCGTGCAGGCTGTGATGTAAGGTACGCATGGATGACCGGACAACGTTACCTAGCAACCGTGCAAGCTATGTCTTAAGGCTAGTGGTAATCTGAAATTGAGGAGCGTCTGTTCAAAAAGTGTTATTTTCACTTCCAAAAATAAATCATTATTTCGTCCACTTGCATTACAGTAGTTGAATATTATTGATTACTATGAGTAATCCAGACCAGAAAGATATAATTCCTTAAATTCGTACCAAACCCGACCATGGGTACGTTCCATATGCCTTTTATTATTTGATTTTCGCAAAGGGAAAAGTGGTTTTCTTTTACTCTTCTCAATGTATTGGGGTCTGCGCTCGATTGGATTTGGCCCAGTTTTACGACCTGGTTCCCTTCCT
This sequence comes from Anabrus simplex, assembly GCF_040414725.1. NCBI lineage: Eukaryota > Metazoa > Arthropoda > Insecta > Orthoptera > Tettigoniidae > Anabrus > Anabrus simplex. The sequence goes on along the minus strand of NC_090269.1, from coordinate 362,028,273 downwards.
GATGCCGAGCCAATGTGAAGGGGTGTATTTCTGTGGTTCTTGTTAGCGTGCTGTTTGTAGATGAAAAATGTATATTAAAGCGAACACAAATACCCAGACCCCGAGACAGGGTAATTAATCATAATTCAAATCCTTAGTCCGCATAAGAATCGAACCTGGGATCCTGAACCAAAAGCCAGTACCCTGACCATTCAGCCAAGGAGCCGAACTACAATTAATATAGTATTGTCATGAATGAAATTATATCGTAAGATAGATAAGACATACTATATTATTTATCCTGGCATTTAGTTTCTTGCCCACCTCTGTGGTTTAGTGGTTAGTTTGATTATCTGCCACCCCCGGAGACCCGGGTTCGATTCCCCGCTCTGCCACGAAATTTGAAACATGGTACGAGTATTGGAACGGGGTCCACTTATCCTTAGGAGATCAACTGAGTAGATGGAGTTTCGATTACCCCCTCTGTCGTCCTAGAAGTGGTTTCCCGTGGTTTCCCACTTCTCCGGGTAAATGCTGGGATGGTACCTAACTCAAGGCCACGGCCACTTCCTTCCCTCTTCCTTGTCTATCCCTTCCAATCTGCCCCCCCCCCCCGTCACAAGGCACCTGTTCAGCGTAGCAGGTGAGGCCACCTGGGCAAGGTACTGGTACTCTTCCCCAGTTGTGTCCCCGACCCAAAGTCTCGCGCTCCAGGACACTGCCCTTGAGGCGGTAGAGAAAGCAATCCTGGAGGATAAATTGGATTAAGAAAGAAAGAAAGAAGAAAGATTCAGTTTCTTACACTTAACCAGTGCTAAATCAATACGCTGATGCTAGTCACAACTACAGTTAAATCATACAAACAAAAATGATAATAAGGGGATAAAGAAATATTATAATAATAAAAAGTAATCTCTTTCTCTCTCTCTCCCTCTCTTCTTGATCCCTCAATTCTGAAGATCGTGATCTCCATCTCGCGCGGTCCTCCGCCAGACGTACTGCACCATAGAGGTTCAACCCAGTTATATTCTTACAAATGTTCAACCATCGAATGGGAACTCGCCTACGATTCCTCTTGCCTGGAACATAACTAAGAATTATATATTTTTTTTTTCTAGTCTGTCATTCCCACGTCGCATGGTGTGCCCAAAGAATTGTAAAATCTTTTGTTTATACATTGAAGACAATCTGCTTCTGAAGGTGAGGTGGATTATAATGGAATCATTGGTGAGAAATACTGTCCAAGGTATGCGTAAAATTCATCACCAGCATAATATTTCAAAATAATATATTTTCTTCAGGTCTGTAGCAAAACAATTAATAATATTAGGTAAAATAATCGAACCTGGCGAAATTAAAACAGAATCGTATCATATAAAATGTTTATTTATTTAGAGTCACTAATACTAGTAGATGTTTTCATTCCTATTCTGCAAGGGGGTACGGGCTTAATTAGAGTCATGATATAAAGGGTAGTAATACTAAAATAACAAACTAACTAAAGTAAATTTACTAATTAAAAGTACACAATAATGCAACAGAAATATACGAATTTTAAGATGGTTACGGAAAGGAGAAGGAAATTGTTAGCGATGTGCCAGCGATGGAACCGGGTAGAACCAGTTCCGGTAACTTGAGCACCAATACGATACTCCCGGCTCTGGTACCGCTTCACATGTGTCGTTATATGTAATAGCACTGAAGAACCATGTGTAGCTAAACCAAACCAAACCAAACCCCATGGCACTACAGCCCTTGGAGGGCCTTGGCCTACCAAGCGACCGCTGCTCATCCCGAAGGCCTGCAGATTACGAGGTGTCGTGTGGTCAGCACGACGAATCCTCTCGGCCGTTATTCTTGGCTTTGTAAACCGGGGCCGCTACCTCACCGTCAGATAGCTCCTCAATTCTAATCACGTAGGCTGAGTGGACCTCGAACCAGCCCTCAGGTCCAGGTAAAAATCCCTGACCTGGCCGGAAATCGAACCCGGGGCCTCCGGGTAAGAGGCAGGCACGCTACCCCTACACCACGGGGCTGGCTACCATGTGTAGCTGCAACGTATAATAATGCCGTATGACCTCCGGAGAAGCCTGGTGCAGGTCTTTTTTTCTACTTGTCGAAGGTTTACGGCGACGGAAGGATGGGAAAGGGCTAGGATTGGGAAGGTAGCGCTCGTGGCAATGATTTAAGTACATCCCCAGCATTTGCCTGTTGTGAAAATGGGAAACCACAGAAAACCACCTTCAAAGCTACCGACAGTGGGATTCCAAACCACTATCTCCAGTTCGCACAGCCAACTCGCATGATTCAGGTCTTTCGAGTTGACGGCTTATAGGTGACCAGCACGTCTGTGAGGATGAAGCCCCACCTGTGATGAATTTTAATACTGAAAGACGGCATACACCCCCAGCCGCCGAGTCATCCAAATTAACCAATGACGGTTGAAGTCCCGGACCCGGACGGGAATCGAACCCGGGACCCCTTGGACCACAGGGCAGCCATGCTAACCATTTAGCCATGGAGCCAACCATGTGTAGCTGAACGGCTGGAACTACGAAGATAACTAGCCGTCGGAGGAAACAACTCGTATTTCACACACTCTTTTAATCGATAACGCTCGAACGACCAGCAGTGAGAAGCTATATGACCGGGCGAGTTGGCCGTGCAGTTAGGGGCTATGAACTTGCATCCGGGAGATAGTGGGTTCGTACCCCGCTGTCGGCACTGCTGAAGATGATTTTTCGTGATTTCCCATTTTCACACCAGGCAAATTTTGGGGCTGTACCTTAATTAAGGCCACGGCTGCTTCCTTCCCATTCCTAAGAGAGAAGATTCTCTCCTTGAAATTTGTTATCAGTAAGCTGAGGATATTTTCTCAAATTTCTCTTTATTCCTGTAACCATTAAATAAGCAGAGTAAAGTTAAACATCGGTGTTGGGTTAAATTAAGATGAATAAAAGACTTTTTTTGCCTCTAAATGTACATTTCGACCGTTTTAACCTATTAATGCCTATTTAAGAACATGGCACTTAATTTTTCATTTTAAATATCGTTTTTGTTTCAGTGCGTCCCGTTTGTTGGTAATTTGAGGAGATATTCTTTCGATTTAGAAATATCCTGCCTGAAATTTACTCGAGAAAACCTTGCAAAATACACAGTAGTGAACTGTAGAGAATTTCAAGTACAGTTTAATTTTGTCTTCACAGAATTGATGTCAAAAAAAATTCAGCAACATCCCTACTCAACGTTGTACACGAGATAATTTCAATTTGAAACAGTGAGTTAATTACTGGCTTCTTGGCTGAATGGTCAACGTCCAGGTCTTCGGTTTAGAAGGTTCAGGTTCGATTCTCGGCCGGGCTGGGAATTTTAACAGCATGTGTTCAATTCCTCGACTCGGGGACAGGGTATTTGCGTTTGTCTTATCATACTCCCCTTTGTAAGCACCCTACAATCCACACTACTGACCACTACAGAAATACGGAATACATCCCTCAACATAGGGTTAGCGTCAGAAAGGGCATCCGGCCGTAAAACATGGCTAAGTCTATATGTGTTTCGTAGGTTTCACCCGCGACCCCAGCAAGGTGTGGGAAATTCGGAAAAAGAACAAGAATAATCACTAGTTAACACAAGGTTATACACACCGGACGAGTTGGCCGTGCGGTTAGGGGCGCGCAACTGTAAGCTTGCATCCGAGAGATAGTTGGTTCGAACCCCCACTGTCGACAGTCCGGAAGATGGTTTTCCGTGGTTTCCCATTTTCACATCAGGCAAATTCTAGGGTTGTACCTTAATTAAGGCCACGACGGCATTCTTCCCATTCCTAGCCCTTTTCTATCCCATCGTTACCATAGGACCTCTCTGTGTCGGTGCGACGTCAAGCGAATTCTAAAAAAGAAAAAGAAAAAAAGTAACGAGGTTATACAAATTTTAATGTGTATATTCAATGCCAATTTCAACCTTTTTCATGCCTATTTAGACATCCCAAGACAGGATTTTTAATGCCTAAATATCGTCAGCTTAGTAATTAGGACAATGATCCTAGTTGCAAATTAGAAATTTACTGACAGACAGAATTGCATTCAATTACTGATAACAGTCTCAGAATCAAAATGTTCCATGAGATGCTCAGTCAAGTCTTCGTAGAGGGATTTAATTTCTACTACTACTAATAAATGTTTTCACCCGTTCCCTGAAGGGGGAGGTGGGTCTCCTAGACGGTGACGCCGTCTCTCAGGTCAGGAGATTTGTATCGGAGAAGAAGGTGAGAGGGTTGGTGACCGTGATGTAAACTAGGAACTGTCCTGGCATAAGCCTTAGTGCAGGAGAAGGGAGAACCACGCAAAATCATTCTCAGGGCAGCCGACAGTGGGGACCAGCACTTCTCCGTCTCCCGAATACACAGGAGTAGAGCCATGGTAGAGCAGTGGCCACCCCTCTGCTCTAGTGTTGGCTACTGAGTGTATGATTCGAAGCAGTGTCTAGGGGCCGATGACCTAGATGTTAGGCCCCTTTAAACAACAAGCATCATCATCATTCGAAGCAGTGTATCGATTCATTCAAGTGTGCGAGTGAATCGAATCGCAGGAACGGCGTACTCACGGGACACGATTCAGGTGACTCGCAGCAGACAGTGCTGAGTGGCTCACTCACGGATCATTGAAATGATACACACACACACGCTTCATTACCGGCACACTGGACATTGGCGGAGAGCCGAACTTCCGCTGCAGCGAGACATATAGGGCGCACTGAAAGAATCGTACACTATGACAGACTCCCGCTCTCAGCTCATTTGAAAATAATACCCATTTTCATTCACTATCCTCTTCTTACAGGGAAGTTGCCCTTTCCTATCCCTCGTCGCCGTAAGACCTATAGTGTCTGAGCTGACGGACTTACAAAATAGACGGACTGTGAAACAGATCTTGAAGATTGTCCTTGGTTTTCAGGAAATGCATCTGAAGAAGTAAGGTCGGTTGAACAAGCGTGGTCCCAATTAGGCCCATTCGAAATAAGAAGAACAAGAAGAAGAACGGTAGTAATATATTAGATATGATGTCATCCCTAACCAGGTCAAAGACTGGAAAACAGGTTGTAAGTTTTCATTAAAAAAAGAGCCTCCGTGGCTCAGACGGCAGCGCGTCGGCCCCTCACCGCTCGATACCGTGGTTCAAATCCCGGTCACTCCATGTGAGATTTGTGCTGGACAAAGCGGAGGTGGGACAGATTTTTCTCCGGGTACTGCGGTTTTCCCTGTCATATTTCATTCCAGCAACACTCTCCATTATCATTTCATAGCATTTATCAGTCATTAATAATCACCTTGGGAGTGGCGACAGATGGTTCATTCCGGTCAAAGACTGGAAAACAGGTTGTAGGTTTTCATTTTTCATTTTCAGAACTGATGTCAGTCACGTTATATGCTTCATAAATTATCTTTTTATCAGTATTTCATATCTTATTATTATATTAATTCCCCTAATCTTTCCCTTCTGTTATTAGTTTAGCCTGGTGGATTCCCAATTTTTGAAAATTGTATGGACTGTGATATTCGACATAATTCTGGCACTGCTGCAGTATATTTGTGCTACTGTATAGGCTATCTCCCTCTTTGATCGATTATTTATTAACTAGCTCTTGTCTACCCGTTATTGACGGGTTATTTTTGTAATTTAAGCAGACGAGAAAGAGCTCATCTCATCGAACAATAATAGCTAGCCAGAGTTATATTACTGTTGAAAATTTTTAGGGGCTTAGAATATTGTAGACCATCGCACTTTTTCTTCCGGACTGGCGATGTTAGGACATATCGTCGCCTAAGAAGCAATACCTCGTATCTCACAATACTCTTCCTGTCCATCATTTTCCTTAAGACTGGTCACGTCTCTCAGCCCCGTATGGTTATGTATTACATTAGAACAATTTTTCCGTTCTGTTCATTTTGGAATGCTTATGTGTAAAAGAACTGAAACGAAATGGAGTATGGCTTTTAGTGCCGGGAGTGTCCGAGGATATGTTCGGCTCGCCAAGTGCAGGTCTTTTGATTTGACATCCGTAGGCGACCTGCGCGTCATGATGATGATGATGATGATGAAATAAAGATGACACATACACCCAGTTTCCTTGTTAGCGAAATTAACCAATGATGGTTAAAATTCCCGACCCTGCCGGGAATCGAACCCAGGAACCCTGTGACCAAAGGCCAGCACGCTGACCATTTAGCCATGGAGCCGGACATGTATACAGGAAAATGAACCTTATATACAGTATACTGTAGGAGTGCGTAAATACGTCGTGCAAACATGCATTCCTACAGTACTGTATGATAAGGTTCATTTTCCTTTACACGTAATCACAGGATAATGGACACACCGAAAATTGTCCTAATGGACTGAATATCCACAAGTGGCTGGGAGGCGTGACCTGTTTTAAGGAACATAATGGATAAGAAGAGCATTGTGACGTACGAGATATTGTTTCATAGGTGACTGTATGTAAATTATATGAGTAAAGAATTGGAATCACAGATAAGGCTCTTTTTGGATGATGTTATACTGTGTAGAGCGACTGCAAAAAGACCTGGACAATGTTGCGAGAGTGACAGCAGACAATGGTACGTTGGTAAATGGGATTAAAAGTCATGTTGTAAGCTTCACAAAGAGGAAACGTTCCCTTAGTTTTAATTACTGAGTTGGTGGGGTGACAATACCTCATGGGTATCACTGTAAGTACCTAGGTGTTAATATAAGGAAATATCTTCTTTGGGTTAGTCACATAACCGGGACTGTAAATGTACGTTGCAGACCTTTTTGTGTGGTAATGAGGGTATTTAGGAGTTGTAGTAAGATTGTAAAGGAGAGAGCATATAAGTCTCTGGTAGCACCACAATAATAAGAGTTTGGTTCCCGTGTATGGGACCCGCACCAGACTACTTGATTCGAGAACTAGAAAAAAATCCAAAGAAAAGCAGCTCGGTTTGTTCTGGGTTATTTACAACAAAGGAGTAGTGTTACGAAAATGTTGCAAACTTTGGACTGGGAAGACTTAGGAGACGAGCTGCATGACTAAGCGGTATGCTCCGACCTGTCAGTGAAGGGATGACATGGAATGAATTTAGTAGATTAATATGTTTTGGTAGTGATTTCTTAAAGCAGGAAAGGTCACGATATGAAGATTAAGTTGTAATTCAAGAGGACAAATTGGGGAAAATATTCATTTATGGGAGGAAGAGATAGGGAATGGAATAATTTACCAAGGGAGATGTTGGACTAATGTCCACATTATTGAAATTATTTAAAAAAAGCTTATATAAACATGGAAACTTAGCAATGTCGTATTTTCACGTCAGTGATTCTCGCCGTTGATGGACTTAGATATAAAAATTTAATTTGTGAATACCTCCATTATTATAGTCTAGCTCTTACGATAAAAATGCACCACGTGTAAAATATAGACAATTGGATTTTCAAAATTGTACACTATGTACGCGTTTTAGACAGAACTAATATTTCGGACATAATCGCGAGTTCTTGAGCATATTCTTTATTATTCCCCGAAAGGTAAAAAACACTTGAAGCATAAAACATTGGAAGTTATATTTCACACTACTTTTATTAGATAAAGTTTTTTTATGATTAATATCATTTAGGATTTTTCTACAATAAAGTATTTCTTCTTCAACCCATGCGTCCATAAATTTTCTTCGTTCATAATTCTCGATTTTTATTCTTGCTCCTCCATACGCCTTTCCCTAGGACTGAACGTTTGCTGTTGGCCTAGACTTTCCAGCTTAGCTTCATCTTGAGGATTCTGTCATCTGTCATCCTCTTCCCATTTCCAGACTATTTTAATCTTCTTTCTTCAATCACATCCATTACATTCACTGCCCCCTATGATTTCTCTGATTTTAATATTTCTAACATTATCCAATGGTTCATGTTTGTGGATTACTGTAGTCACGTCCTAGTTCGTGAACCACGGGCAACGGCTGAGTGGCCTAGTAAGTGGTCCTGAGAGTCGGGATACCAGTTGCTATGGAATGGGAGTGGGCATCTCGGACATATTCTGAGTCCTGGCCCTACTTGTGCTCAGGCGGCTAGGACTATACAATTCACCGGTGGTCCATAACCCGTTAGAGGAGAGATCCACACTTGGACTATGTGCAAGTAGGGTAGCATCCTGCTTCATGAATTTACCGAGCTCAGAACACTTTAAGCAAGCCTCGGACCTATGGAAGTATCGGAGTCCCACTCCCATTTGACAGGCGAGGGACTCCTTGGAAACAACTTGGCGAACGAAATGGAATTCGATGGGGAGCTATCAATATTAATGGGGCTTATGGAAGAAAGAAAGTAGAACTGGCTGAGTCAGCAAAGAGGATGCATTTGGATGTGCTAGGAGTAAGTGATATTCGGGTAAGGGGAGATAACGAGGAAGAGATAGGAGATTATAAAGTGTACTTGACGGGTGTTAGAAAGGGAAGGGCAGAGTCTGGGGTAGGGCTCTTTATCAGGAATACCATTGCACGCAACATAGTTTCTGTTAGGCACGTAAATGAGCGAATGATGTGGATAGATTTGTCAGTTGCAGGAATTAGGACTAGAATTGTGTCCGTGTATTCACCATGTGAGGGTGCAGATGAGGATGAAGTGGACAAGTTTTATGAGGCATTGAGTGACATCGTGGTCAGGGTCAACAGCAAGGATAGAATAGTGCTAATGGGCGATTTCAATGCGAGAGTTGGGAATAGAACTGAAGGATACGAAAGGGTGATTGGTAAATGTGGAGAAGATATGGAAGCTAATGGGAATGGGAAGCGTTTGCTGGACTTCTGTGCTAGTATGGGTTTAGCTGTTACGAATACATTTTTCAAGCATAAGGCTATTCACCGCTACACATGGGAGGCTAGGGGTACCAGATCCATAATAGACTATATCTTAACAGACTTCGAATTCAGGAAATCTGTTAGGAATGTACGAGTTTTCCGCGGATTTTTCGATGATACAGACCACTATCTGATCTGTAGTGAACTAAGTATCTCTAGGCCTAGGGTAGAGAAAGTGAAATCTGTCTGCAAACGAATAAGGGTATAAAATCTCCAGGACGAGGAAATTAGACAGAAGTACATGGGTATGATTAGTGAGAAGTTCCAAACAGTAGACAATAAGCAGGTTCAGGATATAGAAAGTGAATAGGTGGCATATAGGGATGCTGTAGGAGAAACAACAAGGGAATTCCTAGGAACAACTGTGTGTAAAGATGGGAAAAGGCGAACATCTTGGTGGAATGGTGAAGTGAGAGCAGCTTGTAAACGTAAAAAGAAGGCTTTTCAGTAATGGCTCCAAACAAGGGCCGAGGCAGACAGGGATTTGTACGTAGATGAAAGAAACAGAGCGAAACAAATAGTTGTTGAATCCAAAAGAAGTAATGGGAAGATTTTGGTAACAACCTGGAAAGGCTAGGTCAAGCAGCAGGGAAACCTTTCTGGACAGTAATAAAGAATCTTAGGAGGGAAGGGAAAAAGGAAATGAACAGTGTTTTGAATAATTCAGGTGAACTCATAATAGATCCCAGGGAATCACTGGAGAGGTGGAGGAAATATTTTGAACATCTTCTCAATGTAAAAGGAAATCATCCTTGTAGTGTTGCGAACAGCCAAGCTCATGAGGAGGAGGAAAATTATGTTGGTGAAATTATGCTAGAGGAAGTGGAAAGGATGGTCAATAAACTCCATTGTCATAAAGCAGCAGGAATAGATGAAATTAGACCTGAAATGGTTAAGTATAGTGGGAAGGCAGGGATGAAATGGCTTCATAGAGTAGTAAAATTAGCATGGAGTGTTGGTAAGGTACCTTCAGATTGGACAAAAGCAGTAATTGCACCTATCTATAAGCAAGGGAACAGGAAGGATTGCAACAACTATCGAGGTATCTCATTGATTAGTATACCAGGCAAAGTATTCACTGGCATCTTGGAAGGGAGGGTGCGATCAGTCGTTGAGAGGAAGTTGGATGGAAACCAGTGTGGTTTCAGACCATAGAGAGGCTGTCAGGATCAGATTTTCAGTATGCGCCAGGTAATTGAAAAATGCTACGAGAGGAATAGGCAGTTGTGTTTATGTTTCGTAGATCTAGAGAAAGCATACGACAGGGTACCGAGGGAGAAGTTGTTCGCTATACTGGGGGACTACGGAATTAAAGGTAGATTATTAAAATCAATCAAAGGTATTTATGTTGACAATTGGGCTTCAGTGAGAATTGATGGTAGAATGAGTTCTTGCTTCAGGGTACTTACAGGGGTTAGACAAGGCTGTAATCTTTCACCTTTGCTGTTCGTAGTTTACATGGATCATCTGCTGAAAGGTATAAAATGGCAGGGAGGGATTCAGTTAGGTGGAAATGTAGTAAGCAGTCTGGCCTATGCTGACGATTTGGTCTTAATGGTAGATTGTGCCGAAAGCCTACAGTCTAATATCTTGGAACTAGAAAATAGGTGCAATGAGTATGGTATGAAAATTAGCCTCTCGAAGACTAAATTGATGTCAGTAGGTAAGTAATTCAACAGAATTGAATGTCAGATTGGTGATACAAAGCTAGAACATGTCGATAATTTCAAGTATTTAGGTTGTGTATTCTCCCAGGATGGTAATATAGTAAGTGACATTGAATCAAGATGTCGTAAAGCTAATGCAGTGAGCTTGCAGTTGCGATCAACAGTATTCTGTAAGAAGGAAGTCAGCTCCCAGACGAAACTATCTTTACATCGGTCTGTTTTCAGACCAACTTTGCTTTACGGTAGCGAAAGCTGGGTGGACTCAGGATATCTTATTCATAAGTTAGAAGTAACAGACATGAATGTAGCAAGAATGATTGCTGGTACAAGCAGGTGGGAACAATGGCAGGTTGGTCCTCGTAATGAGGAGATAAAGGCTAATTTAGGAATGAACTCGATGGATGAAGCTGTACGCATAAACCGGCTTCGGTGGTGGGGTCATGTGAGGCGAATGGAGGAGGATAGGTTACCTAGGAGAATAATGGACTCTCCTATGGATGGTAAGAGAAGTAGAGGTAGACCAAGACGACGATGGGTAGACTCGGTTTCTAACGATTTAAAGATAAGAGGTATAGAACTAAATGAAGCCACAACACTAGTTGCAAATCGAGGATTGTGGCGACGTTTTGTAAATTCACAGAGGCTTGGAGACTGAACGCTGAAAGGCATAACAGTCTATAATGATAATGTATGTAATGTATGTATGTAACATTATCCAGTTTTGACTTTCTAGCTGCTCTTCTCCAAAAATACATGTGCGTGCTTTAATAATTTGTTTGCATATTGTGCGGGTCCCAATTGTTCTTCTGCCCTCACTCGTTCGTCTCTCACTTTCAGATGAATTAGTGCCAACATCCTCAATTATTGACCCTAAATATTTGAATTTACTGATTGTCTGTATTTCCTCCTTTCCAAGCCGTAATATTTTTTCGGAAGTTATCTTATTTATTTATTTATTTATTTATTTATTTATTTATTTATTCTTCTTTCTTCGTTTAGGCCTACGATAGACCACGTGGTTCTTAACTCTGGTGAGCGCTTTTCTTCCTCTTAGCCCAGTATTCCTTCATTCTAGCGCTATGGATGTCTTTTCTTTCTTGAGTCCATTTCACTCCTACTCCTGGACGCAGTGATTTAGTTGTTAGTGACTTTCTGAACTTTTCACGGTTTTAAATGTAAATGTGATCAATGTTCAGGTATTGTAGGTCTTTCCGCACCAAATTCGTCCATTTGGCATTTGTTGTTTTACCTCTAGATACAGTGTTGAAGATCCTTGAAGTGAGTCTCTGGTTGCCCCTCCTGACTACGTGACCATAGAACATTAGTCTTCTCTTACTCATAGCTGCTGTAATGCACTCTATTTTACTGTACAGTTCCTTGTTGTGCATGATTCTGTAGCCATCTCCTTCTTTAATGGGATCCATAATCCTTCTGAGGATCTTTCGCTCTTTCAGTTCCAGTTTTCTGAGTTGTCCTTTCCGGGTCATGTTTAGGCATTCTGAGGCGTACAGTACACAGTACAGATGGTCTTACTACGGTGTTGTAGTGTCTAAGTTTAAGATTCAAGGAGAGGGATTTAGACTTGTATACGTTCTTACAAAGATGATAGGCTCTTTCTAATTTAGTGCATCTACTCTTCATTGCAAGGTCCTCATTAACATTTGGGGTTATCCATTCTCCAAGATATTTGAATGAGTTGGCCATGTGTATTATTTTGTCCCCAAAGAAATGAAGTTGGGTACTTCTCTGATGTTGGTCATTTATTTATTTATTTATTTATTTATTTATTTATTTATTTATTTATTTATTTATTTATTTATTTATTTATTTATTTATTTATTTATTTATTTATTTATTTATTTATTTATTTATTTATTAAGAATCAGAAACGACATAGCACCCCATAAAAGTTATCCGCAGTAAATCATCTATGTAAAATACTTACAACAATTAATTTAAAATGGAAAAAATAAAAACATTTACAAAGCACAGATATATATATACATATATACATTATCATTATAGACCGTTATGCCTTTCAGCGTTCAGTCTGCAAACCTCTGTGAATTTACAAAACGTCACCACAATCCCATATGTGCAACTAGTGCTGTGGCCTCATTTAGTTCTATACCTCTTTAAATCGTTAGAAACTGAGTCTAACCATCGTAGGTCTCCCCTTACTTCTCTTACCTTCCATAAGATAGTCTATTATTCTCCTAGGTAACCTAACCTCCTCCATTCGCCTCACATGACCCCACCACCGAAGCCGGTTTATGCGTACAGCTTCATCCAAAGAGTTCATTCCTAACATAGCCTTTATCTCCTCATTCCGAGTACCCTCCTGTCATTGTCTCCATCTGTTTATACCAGCAATCATTCTCGCTACTTTCATGTCTGTTACTTCTAACTTATGAATAAGATATCCTGAGTCCATCCAGATTTCACTCCCGTAAAGCAAAGTTGGTCTGAAAACAGACAAATGTGAAGACAGTTTCGTCCGGGAGCTGACTTCCTTCTTACAGAATACTGTTGATCGCTACTGCGAGCTCACTGCATTAGCTTTACTACACCTTGATTCAATCTCACTTACTATAATACCATCCTGGAAGAACGCACAACCTAAATACTAGAAATTATCTACCTGTTCCAGCTTTGTATCACCAATCTGACATTCAGTTCTGTTGAATTGCTTACCTACTGACATCAATTTAGTCTTGGAAAACCTAATTTTCATACCATACTCATTGCACCTATTTTCAAGTCCCAAGATATTAGACTGCAGGCTTTCGGCACAGTCTGCCATTGAAACCAAGTCGTCAGCATAGGCCAGACTGCTACTATATTTCCACCTAACTGAATCCCTCCCTGCCATTTTCTACCTTTCAGCAGATGATCCATGTAAACTACGAACAGCAAAGATGAAAGATTACAGCCTTGTCTAACCCCTGTAAGTACCCTGAAACAAGAACTCATTCTATCATCAATTCTCACTGAAGCCCAATTGTCAACATAAATGCCTTTGATTGTTTTTAATAATCTACCTTTAATTCCTTAGTCCCCCAGTAAGGCGAACATCTTTTCCTTCGGTACCCTGACATATGCTTTCTCTAGATCTACGAAACATAAACACAGCTATTAATTCCTCTCCTAGCATTTTTCAATTACCTGGCGCATACTGAAAATCTGATCCTGACAGCCCCTCTGTCGTCTGAAACCGCACTGGTTTTCATCCAACTTTCTCTCAGTTACTGATCGCACCCTCCCTTCCAAGATGCCAGTGAATACTTTGCCTGGTATACTAATCAATGGTATACCTCGATAGTTGTTGCAATCCTTCCTGTTCCCTTGCTTATAGATAGGCGCAATTACTGCTTTTGTCCAATCTGAAGAAACCTTACCGACACTCCATGCTAATCTTACTACTCTATGAAATATAAAAAAAATAATCTGTAAGACAATTAAAATGTATATACATTTACATAAACAATGACGAAAGAAAGGAAAATTCACATAAATGCAACAGAATAGACATGAAATGAATGATCAGGAAGGAAACGGATGGAAAAAATGGTGTCAAATTTCCCTTTGACTAAATCAAATGATCATAAATATGTTTCTCGGTCATGGACCATCCATCAACGGTTGCTAGGTAACATCGATTTGCACATTGTGTATCGCTAATTTCAGATGAACTCCAGCCATAAGACGTAATTATTTATATAAAAAAAGAAGCGGAGTTATATAAAAATATCGTAATAGAAGAAAGGATATGATAGCAAGATATCTATGTTCCTATCTAGTGATAAGGTGTCCTACATGACTGAATACGTATAGAGATGGATCTTTGAGTAAGCGAAAGGTGGGTAGGGAATATGGAAGAAAGTCTTCATTCTATTACTATTGGAAGGGACATATAGTAGGAAGAAGGAAACTAATTCAGGTGACCTGCTTTGCCCTCCTCATATTGTTATCCCACTGTGCATCAATCCAATGATACATACCCTAGTGTACAACTCAAGGGTAGTTTGAAAGGCCTATCCTGCCAATGTTAAATAAGCCAAGATTATGTTCCCCCATTTTTGGAACCAATGAAGGCATGACTCTCAATTTTGTAGGGAACGAGAAATATTATTTTTTAAACAAAATATTTGTAGATGCATACCCCTTCCTTCATGTCTATGGAAGCCTCTGCTATGGTTCTGCTTCAATAAGGACAGTAAGATTTCATAAAGCATCTCACAAAGTTTCAAGTATCTATCACAAGTACCTTTTTCCGATACAGAAACACTAATTCTAAAAAATTCATATTGAGAAATCAAGTTTAAAACTTGAAATGATAAGAACTCGCTCATTTGTAAAGTAAAACTCAAAAGCACCCTACAGCATAGTCAGGATCCTCTTCTTTGTACTCCTTCTTCTCTTGAAACCTTTGCCTTCGGGATGATCTTGCTTCTTTGGTGTTGAACTCAGCTGCATGCTGTACCATGGTAATTCTTAATTTATTATTTATTTATTTGATTTATTGTTCAACAGGCATTTCTGCCCTCTTACAGAACATTTCCATTTCTTATTTCTAATTTTATAAATAATTTACAATAAAAATTAAAATATGAAACCTAATAATATACTTACGAACTATGGACAATGGTAAGTGTGTATTTCAACTTATTATTTTAATTTCTCCTAAAATATACATAGTGAATCTAGATTAATCTAAGGACTAAATTATTCATGGTACACAAGCATGCTACTTTATTTACTTTGACTTCTCTCTGTGTGAGTTCCCCTCTGACTGACCTTAACAAGATACTCTCCTCATGAAATATGTCCACGTTTGGCATTTTATTAATTGACTGACATATTCTGTTTAATGGTGAATTCATATGGTGATTTGTGTTTGACCTTTTAACAAAGAAATTTAAATTATTTCTATTACTTCCAAACGGCGCATACAGGTTTATTTGGTGGAGTAACTCTCGGTTATTTGCTTTACCTTTGAGAATTCAATGCAGGTATTTTACACATGTTAATGTTCTCCTAGTATGCAACATATCTATCACAAAATTTGTTATTAAGTCACTACATGCCACATGTTTTGAACTAGTTTTAGAGATACAGAAATAGATCTTAGAAATTTAGCTTGAACATTTTCTATTTCTTTTATACGTTTAATACATGATCGTTCCAGACTATAGAGGCATATTCTATTACTATTCTAACTAGTGAATTGTATACCTGAATTATGGCTTTGATATTTTTGAATTTGTTTGTGTTTCTCATTAGAAATCCTAGGTTCCTATAGGCCTTATTTACGGCGTTATTTATGTGTATATTGAACTGAAGTTTACTATCAAATATCACACCTAAATCCTTTTTTTCTTCAACTCGTTTTAGGTTGATACCGTTCATTTCACAAGAATGGATTCTTGGTTGTCTTTTTCTAGTAATGATCATTGATTCATATTTCTTAACATTAAATTGAAAGGAATTGTGTTTTGCCCATTCAACCAGTGCTGTGAGGTCTTGTTGTAATTTTTCGTTATCTTTGTTTGAACTAATCTGCCTGTAAATTTTCATGTCATCGGTATATAACTGAAATTTAGAATTCTTCAATATAGAGCCAATATCATTAACAAAGAGAATGAACAACAGTGGACCTAATTTTTAACCTTGGTTTATGCCTGAAGTTACCCTGTACATGGATGAAGCTACCCCTTTGAAACTAACAAATTGAAATCTATTCCTGAACTATGAGTTAAATAATTCAACCAGTTCAGAGCTAAAACTAAAACTGTGAAGCTTGTTTAGAAGTTTATGATGATCAGTCCTATCGAATGCTTTTGTCATGTCCGTGTATATGACATCCATTTTTCTAAATGTTGCATCCCCTTTACAGAATTACAGCCTGGGTAGATTTTGAGATGCAATAACACTTTTATTATTCCCAGGCCCCCAACATTAAATGTTAACACAGCATCACTGAGTTCCCATTTTAAAGTTCTCAACCCCATAAATACAGTTTTGGGCACTCGAGTCCAGATAATATTGTTGAAAGACTAGTTGGGATTCTGAGTGCGCCCATGCAGACAATTTCTGAGAACGTCTGGATGGGCTAGGTCTCTGAAGATGGGTTGGATGGCTTCCATAACTGCTTCAGGTATATAATTCTCTTTTCAAAGTACTCTCCTGAAGCTTCGGCCTTCCAAAACTTACACCATATTTCAGGTCCAGGTGAGCAAAGTGAGTGTATTGGCTGCCTGTCACTTGAGAGTTTGTGGAAGTATGTGGCCCAGCCTGCTTTCTTCACACTTTCTAAATTGCTTTTTTTATTTCTGATTGCCATGCCATACTACTGCTGAAGTTCATTTATTATGTTATCAGTCAGTCGATCCCTCAGTAGCTACCCATCTGACAATACGGTGGTCCGCAGTGTTTGCTTCAGTTGCCTAAGCCGTGTGTCCATCCTCTTCTGACCATGTCCAACACATTGCACTTTCTTTATATTGATATTCTCATATGGTTTTGATTAAACTACACAATTATAGGCTTTAGAATCACCATCCCCTAGAAACTGTGTATAACGAAATACCCTTCTGGGAGCGAGCGGCTAAAAATATTCATTGCAGCATCACCTTCCATTCTTCCATTAATCTCTTCATAGATTTTCTGACAGTTTTCATGTTCACGATTTTTACAGAACCTAGAGGAGTGTTTCGTAAGTGCCTCAAAATCAATTACTCTGCCTGTGTCTATGCTTTTAATTGTGAAAACTGAATTTTTAGAGTTGTGGCCTCGTTTTTGCCATGTCCCGTCAAATGCTATAGGTAAATCACTAATGCCTTCATTAATTTCAACGGGCTCCTTTGCTGCAGCCTTCATTGATAAGGAGCAACAGATTCAACAGTTTTTCCTATAACTTCAGTGTACTTTTGAATTCTGGCAGGAGTTGCAGGAATATTCATGAGTGAGCAGAAAATTTGCTCTGCACTGAGTCCTTTGCCAGTAGATCCCATGCCATAGAAGAATTAAAATTAGCCTCGTACATATTGTTCTTGTATTCTTTCGAAGTAGCAAATAACTTTCTGCTTTTACAAAACCAAAACCAAAACCAAACCCCATGGCACTACAGCCCTTGAAGGACCTTGGCCTACCAAGCGACCGCTGCTCAGCCCGAAGGCCTGCAGATTACGAGGTGTCGTGTGATCAGCACGACGAATCCTCTCGGCCGTTATTCTTGGCTTTCTAGACCGGGGCCGCTACCTCACCGTCAGATAGCTTCTCAATTCTAATCACGTAGACTGAGTGGACCTCGAACCAGGCCTCAGGTCCAGGTAAAAATCCCTGACCTGGCCGGGAATCGAACCCGGGGCCTCCGGGTAAGAGGCAGGCACGCTACCCCTAAACCACGGGGCTGGCTCTGCTTTTAAAGGTAGTGCAAATAATTATCATTATTGCTGAAAATCCACTTCTTGCTGAAATATACCCCTCTACAGTTACGGTACTTTCCCATCACAAAGGTTACAACATAAATAATCTTGTTGCTTGTTGTTTTAAGGGGCCTAACATCGAAGGTCATCGGCCCAGGAACATAAATAATCAGACAACACTTGACTAAAATGTTCGTATCAAGTAAAACATAACCTAAATCATAACTATCACTCTCTGAAGTTTCTTCCAATGAACCCAGACCTTCAAAATGTTTGCCTAATCTAGATTAATTTCCACTGATAAGAGGCGTGCCTGCCTTCTTGTCTGGTGTCACATTCTGACCATATGTTACTACACTGTTGATGGATTCCATGGTCTTGTGTTTTAAGTATGCTGGTTGCCACAAAACATACGTTCCCTAAATAGACTATAACTTCTAATTATATTTAGACGTCGTTTATCAAAATAAGTAAGATAAGCTACACGGAAACACATACAGAGAAACTGAAATTCACACAAAAAGCAAAGAGGCAGACATATTGGAAACAGAGCAGAACCAAAAATTGAGCGTTGGGTATTCTCTATCGATAGGTGAGAACAACAACCTTCTACGTGCAGTAGTTCCAGAGATATACGCAAATAAAGAGGCGCGTGGCCAAAATCAACCAGCCTGACATATATGCAAGCAATGTTATAAACTTAACAGTAAAATACTTCTAAGGATCACACAGATATAAATTATATACCATTTTACTCAGGAAAGACTAAATAATATTTAGGACATGTTTTGTAAAATGTTACAAATTTCACATTTTTGTTACGAATAAAACTCCAACTGTTTCAGTACTCTATTTTAATTTAGTATGACCTAATAAATGCACACACACATTTAAATACACACAATTCTAAAAAGTTATGAATGGCCACACTTTCTAATTACAAGTCTGCTCACAAGTCCGTCTTCCTTACGGCACAGTAGGAGGTCCAGCCCGTTTGTCTACCAGCGGACTCTTAAGCCTTACTTTTACTTTCCCCAAGTCCGGTCACCTCATACAGCAGTTGTGTGTAGACCACTGGATTTGAACACAGTGCCACTGGCTACACAACACACGATGACTTCGTTGGTTTGGCTCCACAGATAGTCCAGTAACTCACAGAATCGCATTCAGTGAACAACTAAACAGCTTAACGGTATTCAAGAGCAAGACGATACTCACAACAGCGAACATTAACACAGGTCCATTTACCTTCACACTCGAGGTAGCGGCTTCCCTCGGTGAGCCTCAGTTCACAAAAATACACGAACACACAGTACAGTCTTCCGTTCTTTCGTCTCCACCTACTTACTGGTCTCTCCGACACCACAACAACAGCTCCTGGTTCAGACCTCGGTGGGACACTAGCGACAGCCAACACCTCTGTCGCCCTCAGCACGGCCACCCAACCCCAACACACCGAGTCTCACACCGACTCCACCTCGGAGCCCAACTGTCACTCCTAGTCCAACCCTGACTGACTGTCCGCGGCTAGCCTCCCTTTTTATAGCTCGGCTGATTTGAGCCAGAAATTTCGCGAGGTCACTAGAGGCAGAACATTCCCATTGAATCTCCAAGAAACTCACCCGTAAGCCGGCCGACGAGAACAATACACGGAAAGGCTGACCCCACCCCACAAGCTGGCTGGGAGATCCCAGATCGTGTGAGTCATCCAGCCCCTTCTTGAAAGTACCGAAAGGGGCTACCACGGAGCTGGCGCGTAACAAAATTGTACGACATATTTTGTAAAATGTTACAAATTTCAATTCTTTGCCATTCAAACTCCCCTCAAAGTCCCTGAATTTATATTCTGAGTTTCGGGGAATGTTGTTATGGCATTCGCGTTATAGCATGACAAACATACAGACAAACGAATGTTGAACTGAATCTACATTTGACTTTTGTATACTTGATCTGAGATAACACTAAGAATGAGATCAAAATTTGAAGTGCTCAGAAAAAAATTACAATTTTATTTTGGGAAAACCGGTGGAAGAAGAAGAAATGATCAACCACACGACGTACAAAATGTTTGTATGCGCTAAGTATGTGACTTAGGTTACTGTGGCCATGTACACCTGACTACGATGAACATGATTGCCTAGAGTGAAAAAGTGCCGAGTGGGTCTCTCAGGGTATCGCTGCGGATTTTGATGTATATGTCGTTATCGCTGTCGAGTGGGTCGTTAGGTATATGGCTATCGCTGCCGGCCGCAGTGCGCGGAGAAACAACTTGCCTACAGTTTCAGTTGTGAACTGTTTTGTTTACTCGAATGGATGAAAATATTGCATTATAAACTCATAATTGATAAGAAGGACTGTCCCCTTGATGATATGGACCTCCCTCCTATTCCACCGCACTCTAATATGTCTATGACCAGATCAACAAATCGTTGTTCAAGGAGAGCAAAATGCATTAAGGCCCTCATACACGATCAATTTGCGCAACAAAGGGTTTGTGCAACGTCCTGTTAGCGCAAACTTTGGTACGTACTCGTTGCAGTGGTTTGTGCAAACCTCAGTTCATTTTTGAAATTCTCGGGAGAGGATACCCGACAAAGAACCTGCTTGTGCCGCGATAATTATTGCTTCTTTGACGGAAAAGAAAGCAACAAAGCGAAAAACAAAGCAGAGAATATGGATGAAGGAATGCTTGAAGAAGAGGAGTGATTTTAGCCATGACCGCTTAGCAGGAGAGCTATAAATAAGTTCTGCAGTAGATTACAGAAACTAACTTTGAATGGATTTGCATTTGAGTCTCCTGGTCCCCCAGATAATCTATGTCTGTGAAATACCATAAATTGGGTACATACACATCTTCACTTCCTGCACCAGATTTCCTGCTGCTATTGAGTTTCTTAAGTTCTTAAGTAAGAAGGGTATTAATTTTGTTACGCACTAGGGCCCTGTCCGCTTTGGCATCAGTCTCCTTCATCTTCTCCGCCAGTTTCTCATGCGCCGCATCCTTCATATTCCTATGTTTATACAATTCACTCTTCACTTTCTACAGTTCAGGCAACTCGCAATGAACTGAGATGAACTCTCGCCAGAGATCTTTTTTTTTTTTAGAATTTTTTGTTGACGCCATACTAATCCGGATTCATGTAGATACAGGGAAGGTCTTCACGTGGCCAATTGTCGGCAAACACTGCCATAGACGTTCAAACCGCTTGTCAAGCAGAGATTGTTGCACAAATTATTTCGGTCTCTCCCGATTTGTTTCAAACACTTGTGCAACTAGTCAGTCCGTGCCATACACCATCAACATGTTTGTGCAAAACCCTTTGTTGCTCAAATTGCTTGATCGTGTATGGGGGCCTTTAGAGATAGCTTCGAAATGTTTTCTCCTAGAACATTAACAGAAAATTGGCAGACAAGCAAAGAGTAATGTGTAGTCACGTTTTATCTGGGGACTCGCTATAAGTTACTGAAGTGTATTCCGCTGCAATTTCAAGCCCTTGAAAAGTATGTTATTTGCACTTTGTCATGTGTCTATTTGTTGTAGCTCACTTAGCTGCAATTTCCCCAGCTCGTAAGCTATTTTTCAATTTTTAGTAGAAAACATTCCGTACGTTCTGATTATTCTTGTTCATTTTGTCTCATATTGCGGGTTCCTTACGTATCGCATTAATTATTTGCTCCTTAATTTCTGTAATCTTTAACATGAAGGCAATGCAGTGAAACAAAACACGTGCTCTGACCTGTTCCAATCCAAGCTTAGTCCGTCTCGCTGACATCGCGGCAAGCATCTATACGAAACAAAGTCAATTGTATTAGCGGCGGGTCGTTGAGGCACTCACGCAGACCGTAGGATAGAGAGACAGTAAGACATCTTGGTCATGCACAGTTCCATTCATTTCAGCGCTTTTGTTTTAGCAGCGAAGCGGACATCAATAGCGACCCATTCGGCATGTTTTCACCCTATACAAATACTGCACATGTCTTCTTTACCGATTTTCTCCTGAGGCTCATCTCCTAGTATTCTGAAATTCACAATCTCTTATGCAATCAAACTAACATAATTTGTAGGGGTTCTTATATGTCGGCCGGCTCCGCGGTGTCGGAGGCCCCGTGTTCGATTCCCGATCATGTTAGGGATTTTCACCTGGATCCGAGGGCTGGTTCGAGGTCCAGTCAAGGTACGTGTTTAGAATTGAGGAGCTATCTGACGGTGAGATGAAATGAAATGAAATGGCGTATGGCTTTTAGTGCTGGGAGTGTCCGAGGACATGTTCGACTCGCCGGATGCAGGTCTTTTGATTTGACGCCCGTAGCCGACCTGCGCGTCGTGATGAAGATGAAATTATGATGAAGACGACACATACACCCAGCCCTCGTGCCAGCGAATTTAACCAATGATGGTTAAAATTCCCGACCCTACCGGGAATCGAACCCGAGACCCCTGTGGCCAAAGGCCAGCACGCTAAACTTTTAGCTATGGAGGCGGACGACGGTGAGTTACTGGCCCCGGTCTAGAAACCCAAGAATATCGGCCAAGAGGATTCGTCGTGCTGACCACACGACACCTCGTAATCTGCAGGCCTTCGGGCTGAGCAGCGGTCGCTTGGTAGGTTAAGGCCCTTCAGGGCTGCAGTGCCATGGGGGAGGGTCCTTTATGTCGAACACCTAATGTTAATGCAAATGCCACATAAGAACCATTATGCAGACTAGAGTATTCTTGATATAGATGTTCATTCCCATAGGGAACATGAAATATTTGTCCAGTAAATTTATAATACCAATATAATGGTCCGTTATTGGACATTATAAATTTTCCAGCTAACTCATTCTTGGTTGCCTGCGTTGGTGTGCTAAGTACCAACTGATGAGCCCAACTTAGCACACGAGGGCGAAAAGCAGGCAACCAAGAATGAGTTAGCTGGAAAATGTATAATGTCCAATAACGGACCATTATATTGGTATTATTAGAGTATTCTTGTTACTGACTTCAGTACGTTTGAATTCGAATCTAATGCGGGCTAAAATTCCGGACTCGAATAATTTACATTAACGATCAATTAACATTAACGCACTTCTTTGAACTCACTGCAATAAGTACGTGCAGCGAAGTACACGGGTATCGATGTACGTAAGTACGAAGAGTATTCAATCTGGAAGCTGGTTTGATCCTCAACAGATCCTCTATCAGCTGTCATAGATGGTTAAAGAGTCACTGAAGCGGCATGCTAGCGAAATGAGGTGTGAAGTAATTTCCCTTTATTTTCCTCGCTGAACTAGAAGTTGCTATTACGTATCGGTTTGCCCACTGAAATGCACCTTCCAACCGGATGTATGAACAACATTTTCACACCATTGATAACAGGGATTGGCTGCCTAAGGAATAGCATTACTAGCATCGCTCATAGCTCAGACACTTTCACGTTGTCAATGCCAAGAATGAAACTGAGACAGGTCAATGAAAATAACAAATTTATTCTACATACCAGAAGACATAGTGCACTGTAATCAATAGGTCTCGCCAGCAAAGGCAGCGTGTATCGATAATTTTTAACAAAACTAAACTCAAAACTCACTAAGTCTAAGATTTGTTACTGTATCTGAAAACAAAGTCTAGCATGAGATAGATTATAATATGATTAACACCGGGTGAGTTGGCCGTGAGTTTAGGGCCGCGTAGCTGTGAGCTTGCATTCGGGAGATTGTGGATTCGAATCCCACATTCGGCATTCCTGAAGATGGATTTCCGTGGTCTCCCGTTTTCAAACCAGGCAAATCCTCAGGTGGACCTTAATTAAGGCCACGTCCACTTGCTTCCCAATGCCAAACCTTTTCTATCCTTGTGTCGCCGGAAATCTTCGATGTGTTAGCAAAAATATCATTAGCTACAGAAAATGCGGATAACTTCTTTCAAACGTAAGTCTACGTCCTTTTCTGGTAAAGTTCTTGCTACAGGCTTGCACAGACAGTCTATATGAAACACATCGTTACATTGGAGCAGATGACTCGAAAATCTGGCAAGAACTAAGCATATTAAGCGAAGATTTTACAGCACTTCTAGTTGGCATTCATAAGTCAAACAGATCACGCATCAAATCCCAGCATGTCACGGCACCGGAACTGCGCGATCTATGAGACCCGCAGGAACTTGGTTAATGTGAAGCGAGCGAGTTAGTATTCATCAGCCCTTCATGGAGAACGTTGTCCCTACCTGGCGCTGTATAGAATACTTCTCTTGTATGTTATTATCACTAATATGTTTCATCATCATGTGTTCTGCCCACAGGCGGGTTTCCACACGGCAGCTCTCCTGTCATCTGCCGTCCTCTTTAGATCCTTTAGGCCTACACCTCGCAAGCCTCGTTCATGTCTTTTAGCCATTAATATGTCTAATAGAAAGTAGTATAATACGACATTTCCTGGGTTTGACTTTTAATGTAGATCCTTGCAAATTTCTCCTTCTTTGATGTTATCTATCAACTACATTCTCCTTTCTCTCAGTCTCCTTCTGCAAACTAATCCTTCCAGTGCTTCCGTTACCAAACACTCCCGTCTCAACAAGTGTCCCACGCAGTTCTTTTTCCTTTCTCTTATAACTTACAGCAATATTCTCTTCTCACCAACTCTTCTTAATACTTTTTCATTTTCACTCTTTCCATCCAGCTTATTCTCTACATTCTTCGCCACATCCACATCTCAAATGCTTCTAGCATTTTTCATCTTATCTTCTCCACGCCGCTGTTCCATTTAATGCCACACTCCAAACAAAGCACTCACCAAGTCCCTTTCTCAAGCACTCATCTAATTTTCCGCATAATAATCTTATCTTCCCACCGAACGCTTCCTTTGCTATAGCAAAGCGAATTTCCACCTCCTGATAGCATCTCATGCCTTTTTAATGTACTTCCAAGATATTTTAAATCTCCTACTTGGCTGATAATAACTCATCGTTTCTTGATAATTGCCGATTTTCTTCATTTACCGATCACCAAACTCTTCGTTTTTTATGTATTGTTTCTCATCCCATACGCCTACCCCTAGCAAGATTCGTTCATATCTTTTAGCCACTAATACGACTTATTTTTAATGGTTGATGCACAATACATAACTAATCATAATGATACAATAATTTAAGTCTGAGTTTTAGTTCACTATTCAACAACATTAAACTAAAGTGACCAAAATAATAATCACTTCTTTAAAACTTGAGATGCAAAATGTAAAGTTTCCATATGTTCACACAATTCCTTTAAAACGAAGACTGTTCTCCGGTCATTTTGTTTATATTATATCAGCCTCTGGGTTGGAGAAAATTATTAACTTCTGAACATACGAATTTTTCAGTGCAATTTCTAACTCCGACGCCAAGAAAATAGAAGAGCAGTATGAACGTCTCGGTAAAATATTAACAGAAATAACAAGGAAAGCGCTAAGAGTGGGAAGGAAGCGTTAGTGGCCTTAATTAATGTGAAACGGGTGTGAAAATGGGAAACCACGCAAAACCATCTTCAGGGCTGCCGTCAATGGGGTTCGAACCCACTATCTCCCGAATACAATGGCCAATTCAAACGAATCAGTAATTTAAAAAGAAAATATATTATAACGGCACTTGTGAAGCGTTACACCATTTTTCTCCTCTTCGTACCCAATCTTTCGCAAAGAAACCAAAATGTGCGCTATCATAATTTTATGCCAGAAAATTAGGTCTCCCGCCCCAATGCGGCGTAATGATATTGGTTTCACCTTTCATTAACCGCTTTAACGTTTTTTTTTATTTTTTTTATTTTTTTTACAATTTGCTTTACATCGCACCGACACAGATAGGTCTTATGGCGACGATGGGATGGGAAAGCCCTAGGAGTGGGAAGGAAGCGGCCTACGGAGCCGGCGCACAGGGAGCTAGTGTTGGGACAAGGAAGAATCAAGCGAACAGAAAATGTTAAGAACTTGGGAGAGTGGGTAGAACCCATTGCCTCCAAGAAATAAGCGTTCGCGTCACGAATGAACAAAACGGAAGTGGAAAATCAGCTAAGGTGTCTACAAAAAAGTTAATATCCTTCAATACTATTCTGAGGCACTAAGGCAGTGTCATCCGACCAGAGGTCTTATAGGCAGCGGAATGTCTCACAATGTACGAGAAAGGTCTGAATGAACAACTAGAATCCAAATACAGTAAAGACTTTGAGAAAAACATTTGCATGGTGTGAAAATGGGAAACAATGGAAAACCATCTTCAGGGCTGCCGACAGTGGGGTTCGAACCCACTCTCTCCCGGATGCAAGCTCACAGTTGCGCGGCCCTAACCGCACGGCCAGCTCGCCCGGTTTAACGGTTTAACGCTTTTCGGAGACGGAGAGATGCCGGAAAAGTTTGTCTCGTGAAAGTAGGGCCTATTTCACATGCCGGTAAATCTACCGATGTAAGGCTGGCATATTCATGCATTTTATGTACAAATCTGAGTTCTAACCCACCATCTAACACTATAGACCTACACTCTAAGGCACTCCGTCGGCGAAAAAATATATTTTTTCCTAACAAACCTCCATATTACCATATTATGTAGCTGACAATATAATCGTCTTCTTCTTCTCCTTATTCTTATTCTAACACTTTGCCTCACACCTGTGGGGTCACGAGTGTGAACTGTGTCGCACATGTGGATTTGGCCCTGTTTTATAGCCGGATACCCTTCCTGACGCCAACCCTATGTGGAGGGACGTAATCACTATTGTGGGTTTCTGTGGCGGTTTGTAGTGTGGTTTGTTGTCTGTATTGAAGAGGAGTGTGTTGGGACAAATACAAAGACCCAGTCACCGAACAGGAAGAATTGATCAGATGCGATTAAAATCCCCGACCCGGCCGGGAATTAAATACGGGACTCTCTGAACCGAAGGCCGCAACGCTGACCATTCAGAATCTAGAAGTCTAACTCTTATTATTATATTATCAGGACGGAAGTTAGGCAAGCAGATGGGCTTTCATACCCTACTCTTCAAGTGTGTCCTCCAGAAAGTCATCCTTGAGTGGCGCGAAGAAATGACTAAAGGAAGGAATTGAATATAGGGTCAGACTTGACCACAGAAACCTAATCCCTGCAATTGGTTGTCTGGCGTTTAGAGATAATCTGGCAATAAATCCTGTTTTCTCTAGACAAAGTCACAAAACAAATTAATCAGCTTAGGGTGCAAGCAGAGAAGGCGGGACTCCAGAGCTCCTTTGAGTAAACAGAGTTCATAACGAATAGCCTCCGTAGCGTAACGGTTAGTGTTATTAGCTGCCGTCCTCGGGGCCCCGGGTTCGATTCCCGGTACTGCCAGAAATTTAAGACTGGCAGGAGGGCTGGTATGTGGTTGAAATGGTACATGCAGCTCACCTCCATTGGGGGTGTGCCTGAAAAGAGCTGCGCCACCTCGGGATGAGGACACGAATTTACTAGCCTATGGAGCCGGCGCACAGAGAGCTAGTGTTGGGACAAGAAAGAATCAAGCGAGCAGAAAATGTTAAGAACTTGGGAGAGTGGGTAGAACCCAATGCCTCCGAGAAATAAGCGTTCGCGTCACGAAAGAACAAAACTTAAGTAGCAAATCAGCTAAGTAAGGGTGTCTACAACAAAGAGTTAATATCCTTCAATACTAAGCTGAGGCTCTACGGCAGTGTCATCCTACCAGAGGTCTTATACGCAACGGAATGTCTCACAATGAACGAGAAAGGTCTGATTGAATAACTAGAGTCCAAATAAAGATTTTGAGAAAAACCTTTGGCTCAGTCAAAGAAAATTACAGAAGACAGCACAACCACGAACTATACAACCACGTGGAGAAGATAACCGACACCATCCGGAAAAGAAGGTTTACCTTTTATAGACGTATGACGCGAAAGAATCCATCGAGATTGGCCAAACGAATGAATAACTACTCTCAAGACAAGAATACCAAAGGGGTACGGTTCACTCAGGCTGGAGGAGATCTCAAACACTTGGAGGGCACACATTATGACATCCTGGAACGCTTCGCACTCAGGAAGAAAATTCAACCATGCATTGGTTTCCAGGATCCGAAAGTAAAAACAGGAAAAGCATGGACACAGGAGAGAATGGAAGAACACCGAGCACAAATACGGAAGTACTGGGCAAATATTAAATCCTAACTACTACTACTAATACACGGATTTTCATTCCGTCTCTGAAGAGGACGATGGACCTCTGAGATCTAATGCTGCCCCTCAGGCCAGGGAGATTTGATTCGGTGAAGGAAATGTTCTGAGAAGGCGAGGAAGTTGGCGGCCGTGGCTTATACTAGGAACAGTCTCGGCATTCGTCTTAGAGCAAGAGAATGGAAAATCCACCCTACCCAGGTCAGCCGACAGTGGGGACCAGTCCCTCTCCGTCTGCCGAATACAGAGCTGTAGACCCGTGGTCACCAGTAAACCGAAGCTCTGCCCGATAGGTCGGTCGGAATGCAGAGGTGTAGAGCCACGTTAGAGCCGTAGCCACCAGTAAGCTGATGCTCACTCTGCTTAGGTGGACGGTCGAGATGCAGAGCTGTAGATCCACGGTAGAGTTGTGGCCACCAGCAAGACGAAGCTCTCTTTGGTCAGTTGGTCGGTCGGAATGCGGAGCAGTAGAGCCACGTTAGAGCTGTGGTCACCAGTAAGCTGAAGCTCACTTTAGTCGGTTGGTCTGTCGGAATGCGGAGCTGTAGAGGCACGTTAGAGCCGTAGCCAGCGGTAAGCCGAAGCTCACTCTGCTTAATTGGACGGTCGAGGTGCAGAGCTGTAGAGCCACGGTAGAGTTATGGTCACCAGCAAGCCGAAGCTCACTTTGGTCAGTTGGTCGGTCGGAATGCGGAGCTGTAGAGCTACGTTACAGCCGTAGCCACCGGTAAGCCGAAGCTCACTCTGCTTAGCTGGAGGGTCGGGATGCAGAGGTGTAGAGCCACGTTAGAGCCGTAGCCACCGGTAAGCCGAAGATCACTCTGCTTAGTTGGACGTTCGGAATGCAGAGGTGTAGAGCCACGTTGGAGCCGTAGCCACCAGTAAGCCGAAGCTCACTCTGCTCGGTTGGTCGGTCGGAATGCAGAGCTATAAAGTCGTAATACGGTACGGTACCGAAATATAGGTACGTTCGGACAGATCTTAGAGGGAAGTCCGCTTACTGCCTGCCTGGGTGGGGAGAAGGAAATAGGGGTATGGTTGCCATGGAAACGTGGGCCGACACACTGTGATTGCCATGGAGATGAACCTGCTGGCAGGCTCGTGTTGCTTGGAGTTGCCAATTTCTCACGTCTGACTTACGCACAACAGAATACAATGACCTGAAGGAACGTACAAGTGACCAAGATGGAAGGGAAGGAGAAAAGAATGCAGGAATGTGGCAACACCGTGCAATGCTCCTTGCTCCAGACGTATCTGTCAAAACGCTTCTTTTAATATTACGGGCATAGAGCCAACTGATCTATGTTCATTTATTTTTGGGTTGGCAACCCTCCTTTTTTCTTTCCGCCAGTTTTGAATCTGGTCAATCACTAATTTTTGTAATTCATTTTCCACCAATCCAACGTTTCTTGTTCACTTTGTGTTTACCCAATAAAATTTAAGTGGGTGTGTCCTGATTAATCTTGAATGATCTCGAACCTTCCCTGAGGCTTTATAAACTGCGGCTTTTCACGTTTCTTGGCCAATTGATCGTCGTCTTACTGAGTGTGTGTGCTTAAGCAGGAGGCGCGTGGTCTCTTTCTTCGGTCAGCAGAACATCTATAAGGTAAAGGCCACATAACTTCATAGTAGTTTAATCCGAGGGAAAGGTCCGAATCTTTAGTTATGTAACAAACTTTTGTAAAATGTAAATCTTCTTCCGGATAATGTAAAAATTTCATAAAGCTTTAACTTTAAATCGTGGATAGAGAGTGAGTTACCCTTTCGAGCTCCCCTTCATCTTGATTTGAGGTGACTACGTTTTGTAACTGTTTTTCCTTCTGTAATGTGTTAAAGTAATTCCTATACGAGTCACCTCAGTAGTTTGGAAATAGGCCCTGTTTCATCGGCTTAGAGTCCTTTAGATTTTTAAGTGTTCATTATCTTGGAGCGCAGTGTGCCTCCATTCACTTTGTGTTTGGGCCAGTTATTTAACCTTTTCTTTTCCATGAAGGCCCCGTAGGTTGGGTATTAAATACCCCTGTATATAATAATTTTTCAAATTGTAAGTTGTGCCTTGAGAGGATAGTAATTGTAAGCTGATGTTGCCTTGAGTAGGCTTGGAAAACTGAGAGCGTGGTAGCTCTTTTTCAAGTCTGACAAGATTCACGAGTGCCTCTGGAAGGCTAGAAATTGGGTTTTGGGAGTGAGTGCTCTGTGAATTAGGGGATTTCTGCCCTTGAATTTGTGCTCTTTTGTAAACTTTAAGCTGGGAGCTCAAGAATTGTAAAGCTAGGGGCTTGGAGCCCATAATTTGTAAAAATCACTATCTTGGACTTTCCTATTTTTTCTTCAAGATTGTCATTGTACCTGATGTTTGATTGTTATGAAAAATAACAATATTTTTAAGTTTGTTTTGAAAATGAAATATAACCTTTTGACATTGTAGATAGACCCATTCACCCCGGCGCCTCCTTTAACCTCTTTCTGCTCCACGGGTAACCCCGTAATAATAATAATAATAATAATAATAATAATAATAATAATAATAATCTTATCACTTGAGCTACCGTACGACTCGTTGACTGAATGGTCAGCGTACTGGCCTTCGGTTCAGAGGGTTCCGGGTTCGATTCCCGGCCGGGTCGGGGATTTTAACCTTCATTGGTTAATTCCAGTGACTCGGGGGCTGGCTGTTTGTGCTGCCCCCAACATCCCTGCAACTCACATATCACACATATCTAACCTTCACCAAAATAACACGCAGTTACGTACATATGGCAGATGCCGCCCATCCTCATCGGAGGGTCTTTCTTACAAGGGCTGCGCCCGACTAGAAATTCTTCTTCTTACGACGTCGTCTCCGAACGGAGGTTGACAATCCACATGGCGAGCTCTGATCTTGACTTTGCAGCCATGCCATGTGAATTTATTGGAATATCTCTCAGGATCTTTAATGCAGTGGTTTCCCGTTGCCTTCTGCATCCTAATGCCGTTGACCAAACTGGTTCCGCCGCCTTTGGGAATAATTTCATGTCCCCAGGACAATAGAGTGCTCTTACCCATACCCGCTCATCCACTCTCAAAGAGACTGTTGCCACTTGGTATAGGTGATCTCCTTATACCGGGAGATAATCGGTCCCTTCATTCGTTAGCCGCCTGCTTATCAAATATATTTTTATATGCAGTCGTTGCCCCCTCTCTAACGCGGGGAGGTGAATGCCGGGATTTCACCGTCATTGGAAGAAGGACCAAATGGCATTTCCTTGTTTCGCTGGTTTTTTAGAGAGGCGACTAGAAATAGTCATACTTAAAAAAAACCACTTGAGCTACCGAATCACCCTTCAAAAACCGACTACCTCAGCCAGAATCGAGCCCGGCAACTTAGGATCAAGAGCGGGACACGCTACCAATGATACATCTAGAAGGTACCTTATACTGTATTACAATCTTTCAGCTGAACTTTCTGCAGAAAAAGTATTTGCCATCCATTGTTAGCTTGTATTTCTGGGGAACAAATGGGCTACATTTCTGAATGAACCTGATTATTAAGTGCACAGTACTTTGGCCAGCCTTGACGACTCAGGTTACCGTAACTACGCACTTGACACTCCCCGTTCCCCCTCCCTTATGCAGTGGTGGCTGGCAGTATTGTATACACAAGTTAACGAACGTTATTATTGTACCCCAGCAAGAACACCTCCAGCATTGAGCGAGAAAAAATAATGAACCGAAAGTGTTTATTTTAGTGGAAAATAAATTCCGCTTCGCTCATCATCTGTATTATATAGCGATTTGATTTCTAAACGTTCGAGTCGTGTGAGAGAGAGAGGGATTTCTATTGAGTATGATCGTTTTTTCACTCTCACTAGAAGAAGACGGTTTTTATTTTATAACGTGGAACTTCATTAACAGGAATTTTAAAAAGCTGTAGACTCGAACACGTAAGTACTGAAGGCGTCTAACCACGGCGTTCTCCAGTGTTCGGCTGGGTGTGCTGTTTTATATCCAATTATCAAGTGTTTACTGTTGTATAAGTACTTGATACTAACAAAATTGTTAATTATATCGAAACCGAAACATTTTAAAATACAAGAGTATTTGAAGAATATTGTTATCAATGAGGGAATCGTTCATGCGAAAGAAAATTTCAATAAACGAAATATTTAAAAATACTTTTTCAGTCTCGATTAAGAGAAAGGGTTTGCATTACAGAATGCTTGACAGGAAATTATTATTCAACCAAGGAAGAAATTTGCTATCGTTACTTTATATTAGGAGCCTAGAACATTGTGGTTAACAGCAGTGGCAGGGCGTGGGGTGTTAAAAATATTGGACTCTACAGAATACACCATAGCCACGCTGGTTAAGTAACTAGGACAAGGAAACAGAAACTAGATAACAATAATAATGTTATTGGCTTTACGTCCCACTACTTTTGACTGTTTTCGGGGATACCGAGGTGACTTAATTTTGTCCCGCAGGTGTTACTTTAAGTGCCAGTAAATCTACCGACATGAGGCTGACATATTTGAGCACCTTCAAATACCACCGGATTGAGCCAGGATCGAACCTGCCAGGCTGGGGTCAGAAGGCCAGCGCCTCAACCGTCTGAGCCACTCCGACCGGCCCGAAATTAGATCGTAGCCTCATCTATGCATTATTGCGGTAGAGTGTCGGCCTCTGGATCCCAAGATTCTAGGTTCAAAACTAAGGTAAGGTGTATTCTGCCCGAAGGCAGGTCCGAACCTCCGCAGAGGTGTGCATGAGCCGGAGTTTACGTACGGTAGTGTGGCGAGTTCCTTTCCGCTCCCCCATTCCCTTACCCCTACCAAGAGTTCGTGGCAACCCATCCAAATCTTGACCACGCCCAATGTTGCTTAACTTCGCAGATCTCACGGGATCCGGTGTTTCAACACGGCTACGGCCGTTAGCGGTTCATAACTGGAATAGGATTTTAAAAGTTCGTAAAGAAGTAAATCCGTCACTCCGTTTCGTACGATGACGGATTTAAAAAATCCCTAGTGACAGACACATTTGGTGTCTACCGGACAAAACTAATTAAAACATAGCAAAACGTCGCGCACATAAAGTTCTTATATCTCTACCGTCTGGTTGAGTAAACAGAACGTCAAAATTGGCACGCAGTCAGCATCAAATCAAGATACCTTCGCACGGTAGCTACGGACACGCGTTTTGTTATTATTATTCTTCTTATCATTATCTTCTTCTACTTTTTCTTCTTTCTCTTTATCTGTTTCCTTCCAGGGTTGGGTTTTCCCTCGGACTCAGCAAGGATCCCACATCTACCGCCTCAAGGCAAGACCAACTCCAATACTCAGACCTCAAGGCAGGTTTCGATTATTGGCAAGATGGCGGTAAGCGCGGGCCATAACTGGATTCAGTGTAATCGTCAATACCAGTTTAAAGTAATCGTTGCGACTTAAGTATTTCGGGTCTCCTTTTGTGACTGCGTTTAATAGCTTTCAATAGTGACAAGGAAGTATAGGAGTAGTCCGGTTTTTTTCTGGAAGTTTAATGTACTAAGTATAGGTTATCTCCCGTTTACACGTGGTCATATATAGGTTATGTGTTTGTTTATCTTCATGTTCGTGTGTTATTGTTAATATTATTAGTGTCGTTTTAGAATGTAATGCACATATTTTCGATTAACATGGGATATTGAGAAGCTTAAAAAGTACGGTATAACAACTGTGCTGATTGTGTTGAGATGCTACAGTCCGAAGAAGAAATGGTGATACACTGTGATGTTCACCAAATGCTCTCATATTTTAGGCAGTTAAACAGAGGTGGCTTGAAGTGCCCATCACCGATCATGGTTTCTATGTGTCGCAAAATATTCATGCTCTTTCAGGTCATCATAAGTAGTGCTTATGAAGCGGAATTTACAAAATTAGAAAACCAAAGAGATGCAATAGTTGCTTTGGGAGTTGAAGCCTTTGAAAGTGGTGTTGATAGTGTGGTGTTCCTTCAACCAGAATTATGAAGAAGTGCATGAAAATTCTGGCCAATATTTTTATTAACAATTACAAAAAGGTTTTAAATGAAAAGAAAATCTCCCAAGAAATTGAAAAGCAGGGTGCCAAGAGAAAGACTGATGAAAGAGTTCTCAAACAAAAACAACACATTAGGAAAGGATTGAAACTCAGCAGCAAATAACTTTAAGATAATTAATTAATTTTGAATCATTAACTAACGTTTATTTTTTGGTGTAGAAACTTTCTTTAAAATTGTTTGTTGGATATGCACAGTGCTAGTTTTGTTCGACAGCAATATTTTGGTGAAGGGTGTATGATGAGCTAATGGGTATGTTGTGTTAGTGTTATTAAGTTAGGAGGAAAACTGATTTTTTCTTTGCTTGGTGTTATGTTGCATAGTCTGTAGGCCTAATTTTTATGTTGGATGTGTACACTGCTAGTTTTGTTGGACTGCAAAATTTTGGTTAAGGGTGCATAACGAGTTAATGGGTATGTCGTGTTAATGTTAATCAGTAAGGAGGAAAACTGATTTTTTTCTGTGCTTAGTGTTATGTAACTTACTCTGTAATTTGTTTGTTGGAAGTGTGCAGTACTTGCTTTGTTCGACTGCAATATTTTGGTGAAGGGTGAATAACAAGCTACTGGGTATGCTGTGTTAGTGTTAATAACTTAATAGGAAAACTGATGTTTTCTTTGCTTGGTGTTACAGTATGTTGCTTAGTCTGCAGGTCTAATTTGTATGTTGGATGTGTGCACTACTAGATTTGTTCGACTGCAATATTTTGGTGAAGGGTGAATAATGAGCTAATGGGTATGTTGTGTTAGTTTAATAAGTTAGGAGGAATACTGATTTTTTTCTTTGCTTGGTGTTATCTTGCTTAGTTTGTAGGCCTAAAGTGTGTGCTGGATATGTGCACTACTAGTTTTGTTCGACTGCAATATTTTGGTGAAGAGTGAATAGCGAGCTAATGGGTATGTCGTGTTAATGTTAATCAGTAAGGAGGAAAACTGATTTTTTTTCTGTTGCTTAGTCTGTCATTCGTTTGTTGGAAGTGTGCACTAGTAATTTTGTTCGACTGCAATATTTTGGTGAAGGGTGAATAATGACCTAATAGGTATGTGAAGGGAATAATGTGGATACACTTTGGGCTAAATTTAAAGGAATCATTTGGGAAGGAGAGAAGAGATTTGTACCTGTTAAGAAGGGTAAAATGACCTCAGACCCTGTTTATTACACAAGGGAAATAAGAAAATTAAAAAGAAAATGTAGAATAGTAAACAGGAAAATAAAAGAAGGTAGGGAGAGTAGAGAAAGTAGAAAACAGCTAATGAGGGAACTGAATAGAGTGAAAAAGGAAGCAAAAGAGAATTATATGAATGGCATTCTTCAAGAGGGTAATGACCACAAAGGGAAATGGAAAAAGCTGTATTCATATATTGTAGCAGTAAATGTGGTACTTCGGTAGAGATGAGACGCAGGGCGTGTACCATTCGTTGAAGTGCATACAGAGGGAGAGGGTTTGTTTAAATAAATCTTTTAAATGTTTTTCCAGAGTTTATTAAGAAATTGAAAGTAATGCCACCTCTGTACAGCGGATAAAGCAGAAAGTGTTCCTCGTCCTATGGCTGGCGATGTTCTTGGATTCCGGCAGCTCCATTTTCCATATCAGCGAACCACCATTCGTCCCCCGATGGAAGTTCTAGAAAATCCATTCGATGTCTTGAAGATCCATGCGACGTTAATGAATGGCGTTGAGGTAGTCCTTGTGAATGGTGAACATGAATGAACATCGTTAAGCCCTGGGCGAGTTAATTTAAAGGCGGCTTCTGCACAAATGAGAGGAGCGTTTATAAATGGTTAACAAAGTTCAAACACAAAATGTATCTTTATCACACGGTGAAATGTCACTTAATTTTGTCCCGTGTTAAGTGAAAGAATGTAAGTTAATACTCGTAAGATAAAAGTCCACTCGGAACTGATCGTCGAGTTTAACAGAGTCACTTAAAGTTTGTTGCACTTAGTACAACGTGAGGCAATGCCACATGACTTAGTTCTTTGAAGCACTGTTCAACATAATTCATTGAAAATAACGATGTTCCACTCGTGAATTAGAACTCATTCACGTATTGAAAATAACATGAAATCAAAAGACGAAATTAGTCGAGTACTGACAGTCCTTGGTTCGACTGTTCGTAAACTAAATGTTCGCAGAATTGAAATGTGCTGTTTATTAGAATAGAAATGCACTGTTCACACATGCACAGTTCACAGTTCATGGCCTAAAATATCGACACAGTTCATGGAATGGTAAATTAAATTTGGATTCAAACACAGTCTTATAACTCGAAGTATTTAATACTCGGCAAGGAGCAATCAATTCTAAGTCCTGTCCATGACACAAAATTTCAATTTCGAGCACTCGAAAACGTTTGCGAGTCTTAGACACTCGTATAGAGTAACAGTCAATAGATAATGTCCAGACGATACACAATTCATCTCACGTCCTATCGGAGTAAAAAGTTGTCACAATATAAAGAAATCTGCATAAGTCCATATTCAACACGATTAGGTTAAAGTCCACGAACTTGAAACTTAATAGCGGCATCACACTCTGGCAACATGCTGTAACACACTGCAGCGCACTGCAGCACACTCTAACATGCTGGAACACACACTGGTCTGCTGAGCGAAGCAGTACGTTTTTATATCTGATCCGGGCCTCCACCCCTTGTTCCATAACTTTATCGTCCCAAGTCAGATTCACGTGAAATTCGGCAGGAATATAGCTAAAGGATCAAGTTATATGGTGATGTTGTTCAATTTGTTCAATTATTATCGTGGGAAAAGTTATTACCCGTCGAAACTCGAAGAACATTCTACATCAGTCTAGGCTCTGTAGTGCGGCGAGGCATGCTGTGACGTCACCCGCTCACTATGTCACACGCGCACAGCTGTGGCTCGCTGTCTAGTCAGTCCTTCGTAAGCGGTCCGGAGCATAACACGTAAGTTTTAAAATTTCTATGACGGGGACTTAGTTTGTACCGCCGTTACCGGTACATCTCCCCCTCCTCCTGGGGAAAAGAAAATTCGATAGGATTTTCTTTTAATGATATTCTCTCCTGAAATATTTCTTTATGTTGGCTGCATTGTAAATGCCCTCGATGCTTCCATCCAACTTATTAATTTTGTATGCCCCGTTTCCTTATCAATGGTCAGGGGTTTTAGATACGGAGTGACACATTTAGAAAAGATACCATTATTTCCCATCTCCTTTATCACAGTCCTGGCTTCCTCTCGGTACTTCTCAGGAACTGGTTAGGGCCGTTTTTTATAAGGAGAGGTGTCCTTGACATTCAATTGGTATTCAAAATCTCTAATAACGCCGGGTTTGTCATCAAAAACCTCAGGGAATTTCTCAAATATTTGTTGAGTCGCTTCTGCCACGCGGGAATCGAACTCTGGGCTTTCAGCCGCACTGGTGAGAAATATGAAGTGATCACGACCTTCGTCGAACACATCCTCAACAATGGGCACTTCCTGGCCCTCGACGGGTCCCTCTTGACCGGGTCCACCCTCTTCGCAATCTATTTCATCGGCAGGCAAAGCATCGCTCATCTTGCCTCCGGCTTCTATGAATGGGGTACCCAGACCTTGGCACTTCGAATTATTACAATCGACCAGCTGCAACTCTACAGAGTCGATGTTAAAAAATCGTATGACGTTGGCAGTATAATCGATGATTCCCCCATACTTGGCTAGGAAATCTGACCCTAGGATGACGTTGAATTTCATCGGCGAAATGACTAGGAATATATGCTCGAACTGGACACCTTCAATGTCAAATGTAACAAAAGCTTGAAATTTACATTTGATATGCCTGCCCGGTACTATCCCTTTAATTTTGATCTGTGCGACTGGTATCAATAACATGTCTTCTCCCCCCTTTAACATTTCAATTAACCTTTCAGACATTAATGAAGCCTGAGCTCCAGAATCGATTAAGGCGGTTACGTAAAGGGTATCCAAAGTAATATTAATAACTGGAAGACTTCGTTGGACCCTTGGTGTTGTAGGAGTGGGATCTTCATACAAGAGATCTGAGTCATCCAAGTACCAGTAATTAATATCAGTGAGACAAATTATTTCCCCTCTACTACGGTTTTCAGGCAATCTTATTGTTGTGTTGCCGAAGTTTTTTTTAATTGCGCCTGTCGATTCGGGGTTTGTCGCAGGCGTCGTGTTCTGTCTTCTGGCATGCTCTTGATATTCTAAAGAGGTAGCGCCAGGTAATCCTTCATCCCGGTTTCGATTCTGGATATATTCGCGAGTTTCTCTCCATCTTCTTTCGATCTCGGCTCTCGGCGAATCTCCATCTCGAGTAAGCGACTCGATAGGTTTCTTCTATGTTTGATTACGTCTGTAAGGCGTACTTTGCCCGTATGGACGTCTCCTAAATCGCCGGAAATGAGATAATGAATCTCTCCGTGGTTCTACTTCCTCACGGGGTTCGGGATTCGATCTCGGCGGGTTGTTAACTTCGACATGGTTGGTTGCAACCTCTTTCGTCTTAGTAACCCTGGGTGGATTTTGTGTGTGGGCAGTGTCAAGTTTCCTTAATAAATCATCAAGTTGTTCTAGGTCTTGAACATTGGCTGCCACAAGAATTTCTTGTACATGCGCCGGAAATTGTAAAGTTACTACCTGTATTAATTCCTGTTCTGGCAAAGGAGGATCAAAGAATTGCATCTTCTTTAATTGAGAAATGAGAAAATCAGAATATCGTGAAGAATTAATAGCTGTGTTGTATCTCCTGGAGTACAACTGTAGCTTAATCAAATGTTGGATTTCCGAATTCCAAAACCTCTTCAACAAGGCTTCCTTGAACTCATCATAGGTTTTAATATTAAATTTAAATGCTGTGTACCAATTTAGTGGTTTCCCTTCCAATAATCTAGAAGCTATCCTCAATTGATGATCGGATCGTACTTTATTCTCTTGAAAGTACTCTTCAATGTTGAGAAGGAATTCTTTCGCTGTGTACTCTTCCTTTCCGGAAAATTTTGCAGGTTTATCGTCTGATAATTTTAAGACAGTGGAAATGCTAGAAGTATCTCCGCTAGACCCTTGACACTGGTGTGTAGACACCTCCTTCTCCACCTGAGAGATTCTATTATCAATCGTCTCTATTTTTCCTTGCAATTCGACCTTGATAGTCTTAACATGTCCACGGATGGAGTTTTCCACGCTCTGGACTTCCTTTTCGAGGTCCTGCTTCACTTCATTTACATCGCGGCCTATGCGAATGATTTGAGTATGTGCGCTATCTAATTGGGTTTTTACATGCTTATCTGTTTCCTCCTGCTTTGTTTTAAGTAAATTAACCTCATTACTTATTTTCTGAAAGTTAGTCTTAAAATATTCATGGATGTTATCCTGAATAGAGGCTATTTTTGCTTGTGCCTGTGATAACTGACCATGAGATTCTTTAAATGCTGCCTTTAAGCTTTCCACTTCCTTAATCAATTGATGTGAGGTGGGAAACGAAGCTTTTAAGTCTTCAACTATTTGTAGTTTAAGGTCCTGTTTTACTGTTTCTAAGTCATGGGTAAGGCGTTCGTTTATTTCCGTAAACTTAGAATTAATCTTCGCATTAGTTTCTGAGAATCGTTTTTCAATCTCAGAACCAGCTTTAGTAAGCCTATGTTCCAAATTAGCATTAACTTCGGTAAACTTGGTATTAATTATTTTAGTTACTTGTGTGATACGACTTTCTAAGTTGGCTGTATTTGCGGTACTGGTCTCATTGATACGAGTGTTAATCTAATTAATACGAGTGTTAATCTCAGTAATACGAGATTCTAAAGTAGTACCTAATTGAGCCTTAGATTCGGCGATACGTTCATTTAAGCTAATCTTAAGAGCTTCAATAGCAGCTCAAATATTTTCCATTTTGATGGTAATGTATTTAAACCAAGCAACAAGAAAATCATAAATCACTTGAAAAGAATTCAGATATCACCATTATTGTCCAATGGTTAAAAGTTCATGTTCAAAGTCATTCAAACATTCTCAAAACGAAAAATCTCCAAGACATTTAACACACAAAAATTATCCCATATCATTGATAACACTTCTTATTAGTGAGAAGTTAAATCTTGTTAGAAAGTTCACTGTAATGTTAATAGCTATTCCACACAAAGCACTGGAAATGTATCTGAATTAAATTACTAAGTCACACGATTTTAGTGCGATTTTGTCTATCACTGCACTTCTTAATTTATTACTAGTACTTCAAAAGTGAGCCTAGAATGGTTAAGTGTCAATTTAATGTCTACTGCACTCATAATTAAGTTCTGATATTGCTGAAGCGCTAATTTCTAATTTTACTGCACTCCAAATCGGCCCCGACACGACTGGGGCGCCAATTTCTCCCCCTCGCCTCTGTAACAGTAAATGTGGTACTTCGGTAGAGATGAGACGCAGGGCGTGTACCATTCGTTGAAGTGCATACAGAGGGAGAGGGTTTGTTTAAATAAATCTTTTAAATGTTTTTCCAGAGTTTATTAAGAAATTGAAAGTAATGTCACCTCTGTACAGCGGATACAGCAGAAAGTGTTCCTCGTCCTATGGCTGGCGATGTTCTTGGATTCCGGCAGCTCCATTTTCCATATCAGCGAACCACCATTCGTCCCCCGATGGAAGTTCTAGAAAATCCATTCGATGTCTTGAAGATCCATGCGACGTTAATGAATGGCGTTGAGGTAGTCCTTGTGAATGGTGAACATGAACGAACATCGTTAAGCCCTGGGCGAGTTAATTTAAAGGCGGCTTCTGCACAAATGAGAGGAGCGTTTATAAATGGTTCACAAAGTTCAAACACAAAATGTATCTTTATCACACGGTGAAATGTCACTTAATTTTGTCCCGTGTTAAGTGAAAGAATGTAAGTTAATACTCGTAAGATAAAAGTCCACTCGGAACTGATCGTCGAGTTTAACAGAGTCACTTAAAGTTTGTTGCACTTAGTACAACGTGAGGCAATGCCACATGACTTAGTTCTTTGAAGCACTGTTCAACATAATTCATTGAAAATAAAGATGTTCCACTCGTGAATTAGAACTCATTCACGTATTGAAAATAACATGAAATCAAAAGACGAAATTAATCGAGTACTGACAGTCCTTGGTTCGACTGTTCGTAAACTAAATGTTCGCAGAATTGAAATGTGCTGTTTATTAGAATAGAAATGCACTGTTCACACATGCACAGTTCACAGTTCATGACCTAAAATATCGACACAGTTCATGGAATGGTAAATTAAATTTGGATTCAAACACAGTCTTATAACTCGAAGTATTTAATACTCGGCAAGGAGCAATCAATTCTAAGTCCTGTCCATGACACAAAATTTCAATTTCGAGCACTCGAAAACGTTTGCGAGTCTTAGACACTCGTATAGAGTAACAGTCAATAGATAATGTCCAGACGATACACAATTCATCTCACGTCCTATCGGAGTAAAAAGTTGTCACAATATAAAGAAATCTGCATAAGTCCATATTCAACACGATTAGGTTAAAGTCCACGAACTTGAAACTTAATAGCGGCATCACACTCTGGCAACATGCTGTAACACACTGCAGCGCACTGCAGCACACTCTAACATGCTGGAACACACACTGGTCTGCTGAGCGAAGCAGTACGTTTTTATATCTGATCCGGGCCTCCACCCCTTGTTCCATAACTTTATCGTCCCAAGTCAGATTCACGTGAAATTCGGCAGGAACATAGCTAAAGGATCAAGTTATATGGTGATGTTGTTCAATTTGTTCAATTATTATCGTGGGAAAAGTTATTACCCGTCGAAACTCGAAGAACATTCTACATCAGTCTAGGCTCTGTAGTGCGGCGAGGCATGCTGTGACGTCACCCGCTCACTATGTCACACGCGCACAGCTGTTGCTCGCTGTCTAGTCAGTCCTTCGTAAGCGGTCCGGAGCATAACACGTAAGTTTTAAAATTTCTATGACGGGGACTTAGTTTGTACCGCCGTTACCGGTACAATATTAGGAATCAAAAAGGAAAAGGAATCCAAATTCCTACAATGGTGGGAAAAGGGGGTGAACACTATTTAACAGATACTGAGAAAGCAAACCTCTTTAGTAGGGAATTCCGAGATTCAGTAGAAGATTGTTAGGACTTGGAAACCGTAACAGAAGATAGAGAGGGAGAGACACAGAGGGAAACAAGAAGCTTCTCATTCACAAATGAAGATATTTTCAGAGAAATCCAACTGCTTCAGCAAGGAAAAGCAGCAGGAAGTGATCAAATTACTGGGGAGGTATTAAAGACAATGGGGTGGTATATAGTGCCTTATTTAAAATTTCTCTTTGACTATGTCATAAATAATAGTGTGATACCAAAGGAATGGAAGGAATCTATAATAATACCAATTTATAAAGGAAAGGGTGATAAAAGGAAACCAGAGAACTACAGACCAATCAGCCTGACCAGTATAGTTTGTAAAATACTGGAGAGTTTAATAGCAAAGTACATCAGAGGAATATGTGATGATAAAAATTGGTTCATGAGGAGCCAGTATGGATTTAGAAAGAAATTTTCTTGCGAGGCACAACTGGTGGGATTTCAGCAGGACATATCAGATCAGTTAGATTCAGGAGGCCCGTTAGATTGCATAGCCATAGATCTTTCCAAAGCCTTTGATAGAGTGGAACATGGAATATTATTAAAGAAATTGGAGGGAATAGGATTGGATGTAAGGGTTATACGTTGGATAAGAACATTTCTAAATTCAAGGGTTCAGAAAGTCAAAGTAGGAAATAATATATCACAGGAAGAGAAAGTCTGGAAGGGAATTGCACAGGGTAGTATAATCGGTCCGTTACTTTTCTTAATATACGCAAATGATTTAGGGAACAATATAACATCGAAAATAAGATTGTATGCAGATGACATAATTGTTTATAGGGAAATAAATAACATTGAGGATTGTTCAGAATTACAAAGGGACCTTGACAGTATCCAAGAATGGGTTGAAGAAAATAATATGAAGATTAATGGAGGCAAATCAACTGTTACAACATTTACAAACAGGAGCTTTAAAACTGAATTTGAATATACTTTGGATGAGGTAGTTATCCCAAAAGATGGCAAG
Source organism: Anabrus simplex (assembly GCF_040414725.1). Lineage (NCBI taxonomy): Eukaryota > Metazoa > Arthropoda > Insecta > Orthoptera > Tettigoniidae > Anabrus > Anabrus simplex. The sequence goes on along the minus strand of NC_090269.1, from coordinate 361,985,010 downwards.
TGCAAATACTTAGGTGTGAGATTTGAAAGTAATTTGCACTGGAAGGGTCATGTTGATGACATTGTTGGGAAAGCATACAGATCGTTACATGTCATAATGAGACTACTTAAAGGATGCAACAAAGAATTAAAAGAAAAAAGTTACTTAAGTATGGTTCGTCCATTATTGGAATACGCAAACAGTGTTTGAGATCCTCACCAAGAATACCTAATAAAAGAACTAGATGGTGTGCAGAGGAAAGCAGCAAGGTTTGTAACACGGGATTTCAGGAGAAAGAGTAATGTATCAGAAATGTTAAAGGAACTTGGGTGGGAAACTTTAAGTAAGAGAAGGGAGAAAAGTAGACTTATAGGATTATATAGAGCCTATACAGGAGAAGAAGCATGGGGAGATATCCGTGAGAGGCTTCGGTTGGAAAATAATTATATTGGTAGAACTGACCACAAGTACAAAATTAGAAGGAATTTTAGCAGAAGCGATTGGGGTAAATTTTCTTTCATTGGGAAGGGCGTGAAGGAGTGGAACAGTTTACCAGGGGTAGTGTTTGATCCTTTTCCAAAATCTGTACAGATATTCAAGAAGAGAATAAACAACAACAGAGATAATAAATTAAATGTTAGAGGGCATTCGACCAGTGCAGGATATTGTAAATAATAAATGTGTGTGATTAAATTAATTCCATCCCCTGGTCTAAGGAGTTTGGACAGCCCAAGTAGGGGACTGCCTGTAGGGGTGAAGTACAGTGGGGACTTCGAGGGCCCTGGGACCGCTACGGTAGCTGTGAAGGCCCTTCAGGAACTCTGAAAAGTGGTGGCAAAAGGGGCTCTGGTTAAGACGCAGCAGGTCGTTATGCTACTTAGGTTCCAAAATGGGTAAAATATAAATATGTGAATAAATTCAGTGTTAATTTTAATCTTATACCAGTTGTATAGTATTATTAGAAGTAATTTCACATACCGTACTGTATATGAGTTGACTATGTTTGTAAGATATTATAAGTAGAATTTTGTAAACAATATAAATTTATTAAGGATGATGTGTGTGTTTAATAGACAAAATTATTAGCGTAAATTGTATAATATTGTATTCTAGGAAAATTTTCTTCGTCTCCTGTTAATTTAAAATTTAGTGCTTGACAATAATGTACTTTAGTGTACCATTTGCCACCGAGGTAGACACCTCATTTGCAAATAAAGAGATTTTGATTTTGATTTTGATTTTGATGTTGTGCTAGTGTTAAGAGAAGGAAAACTGATTTTTTTTTTTTTGTTGGTGCTATGTTACTTAGCCTAGTCTGTAATTTTCTTGAATATCTGTTTACATTTAAATGAAGTCGTACTTAGAAACAATGAAAGAATACTGGAAAAAAAGGAAAGAACAACTAAGGAGGAACAATTGAAATTGTAACGTGGTCCTTAGAAGGCCGTAACGCAAGAAGAAGAAGAAGAAGTCGTACTTATAACTTGCTGTTTGTTGTAAGGCTTTCAAAATCCACTTTATGTGACATACTCTCGTAGATAAAGCGCAATTTAAATTACCACTGTAATTTTATGTTTCAAATATTGCATATTTGATAACCATGGATAAACATTTTCGTACTACAATTTTTTTACGTCTATTATTAGGTTATTCGTCGCCATGTCAGCTTTGGCCCGGTACTGCAGCCATGATTTTTTGCACTGTGGTCTGATTTGGTCTTGCTCAAGGGCAGTGTCCTAGAGCTTCAGACTCTGGGTCGGGGGATACAACTGGGGAGGATGACCAATACCTCACCCAGACGGCCTCACCTGCTATGCTGAACAGGAGCCCTGCGGGGAGATGGGATGATTGTAAGGGACAGACAAGGAAGAGGGAAGGAAGCGGCCGTGGCCTTAAGTTAGGCACCATCCCGGCATTTGCCTGGAGGAGAAGTGGGAAACCACGGAAAACCACTTCCAGGATGGCTGAGGTGGGAATCGAATCCACCTCTACTCATTTGACCTCTCGAGGCTGAGTGGACCCTGTTCCTGCCCTCGTACCACATTTTGAAATTTCGTGGCCGAGCCGGGAATCGAACCAGGGTACTCTGGGGGTGGCAGTTAATCACACTAACCACTACACCACAGAGGCGGACCATTATTATGATTATTATTGTTGTTGTTGTTGTTTTTATTATTATTTCGGGTTTTCCGTGGTCCGGAGAGGGGAAAGAAACGTGAGGGGTGAATGGCTGGACAAAGCATGAAGCAGAGTTTTAAATTGTCAATAGTATCCACTGGAAGTTTTATTGTCTTTCTTTCCTTATTATGTGAGAATTCTATTGCTACAACAAACGTTCAACAAGAGGAATATTTGAAAATATCATAGAAGCTCGTAAATTTACAACAGGTGTGCTTACGAGCTCAGAAAATGTACACTATGGGTTGCAGAACACAAAACTTGAATCAGTCCAAGAATACAGACAGGTAGGTTCTGTGAAATTTTCTACAAAATTAGACTAGCCTGTATATAGCCGAGAGAAAAAGAGGTCAATACAGAATAGTGAAAGAAGCCGTAGCTTCTGAAATAAGTTTACACAGGACGGGTCTCGAACCCTGGATTACAGTTTTACAGTTTATATCTTACAAGCGACCGAGCGAATTGGCCGTGCGTTCAGGGGCACGCGGCTGTGAGCTTGCATCCGGGAGATAGTGGGTTCGAATCCCATTGTCGGCAACCCTGAAGATGGTTTTTCGTGGTTTCCCATTTTCACACCAGGCTGTACCTTAATTAAGGCCACGGCCGCTTCTTTCCAACTTCTAGGCTTTTCCTATCCCATCGTTGCCGTAAGATCTATCTGTGTCGTTGCGACGTAAAGCAATTAGAAAAAATAAAATCTTATAAACGCCCTTTACCTAGCAAGGAGATTAAATTAATACTTAGTGTTAAACCATTAACAGTTAAGGTAGACAACACTTCCTGCTCTTAAGAGTTTGAGCAAATATTACACTCACTCCCCTAATATAATGGAGAGCCACATTTGAAGAAAGGATCAAAAGATCTAGAAAGGTTGCAAAGGCTGAAGCCTATACTACACGGCCATAAAGAGAACAAATTAACGGTTAACGAGAAAGGCCGGGAACAAAATTTAAAGAATTGAGGCTGCAAACGCACAAGCACTCCAACTTTAAAGACCAAAGAATGCACCTAACAGGGCATATGGGCCGATGACACAGTGTCTAAGGCATTCTACTTGGTGACTAGGGAATGCAAAAATAAAGTCCGAAATAAGGTAGCAGAATTTGGAAAACGGAAAACTAGTCACCCCAAAGCAATTAAAAGGGAAACGAGGGTACACATTCGTGCATTCTTACATTTTACAAAATTCCTATTAAAGCAGTAAAACCTCTTAGCTAAAAAAAATCTCGCAGCTTTTATAGGGGGCTGGCAGATAGTTCCAGAACAATGGTGAATTTTTGATTGGGGAAATAGATTCTGATTTCAAAATACTTCGATAAGCGGATGAATTTAATAACATCGACGATACCTCCAAAAATCAAATAAACAATTGAATGGCGATTTGGTTATAATAATCGCCACGTAAGGCTATACACTAGAAAGTAAATACCGCCGCCCGATTCTCTTTTTTTCAATGGCTCATCACCACTGCCAACTTGACTAGTTACATTATTACAATCACCAGACATAACCATAACAATCTAACCTCAATGTAAGCATCGATAATGAATGTTCCCTTCCCCAAGTAAATGATAAAAAGTAATCAAGATATTCAGAATTTGGCAGAGCTTTGAGAGACCAACATAGGGACAAGTCACCTGGAATTGATGACGTTCCCTCTGAATTACTGACTGCCCCAGGAGAAACCAGCATGGCGAGTTTATCCCATTTAGTGTGTAAGATGTATGAGACAGGAGAAGTACCATCCGATTTTTGGGCAGAATGTTGTTATACATATTCCCAGAAAGGCCGGTGCTGACAAGTGTGAAGATTACCACACCATTAGTTTAGTATCTGACGCCTGTAAAATTTCAACACGTATTATTTACAGAAGAATGGAAAGACAAGTTGAAACTGAGTTGGGAGAAGATCAATTTGGCTTCAGAAGAAATGTAGGAACACGTGAAGCAATCCTGACTTTACGTGTGATCTTAGAGGATCGAATTAAGAAGGACAAGCCCACATATATGGCGTTCGTAGATCTTGAAAAGGCATTCGATAATGTTGATTGGACCAAGCTATTTGAGATTCTCAAGGTGATCGAGATCAGCTGCCGAGAACGAACAATTTTCTACAATCTGTATAAAAATCAGTCTGCAGTGATAAGAATCGAGAGCTTGAAAAAGAAGCAGCAATCCAGAAAGGAGTGAGGAAAGGTTGCAAATTTGCCCCCCCTCCCCTCTACTTTTCAATTTTTATATAGAACAGGCAGTAAAGGAAATCAAAGAGAGATTTGGGAAGGGAATCACAATCCAAGGAGAGGAAATCAAAACCGTGAGATTTTCTGATAATATTATTTTATCTGAGACTGCAGAAGAGCCAGAGAAATTGCTGAATGGCATGGAGAGGGTCTTAGGTAAGGAGTACAAGATGAAAATAAATAAGTCCATAACAAAACAAAAAGTAATGGAATGCAGTCGAACGAAGTCAGGTGATGAAGGAAATATTAAATTAGGAAATGAAATCTTAAAGGAAGAAGATTAATATTGTTACTTGGGTAGTAAAATAACTAACGATGGCAGAAGTAAGGAGGACATAAAATGCAGACTAGCACAAGCAAAGAAGGCCTTTCTTAGAAAAATAAATTTGCTCACTTCAAACATTGATACAGAAATTAGAAAGATGTTTTTGAAGACTTTCGTCTGGAGCGTGGCATTGTACGGAAGTGAAACATGGACGATAACTAGCTCAGAAAGAAAGAGAAGAGAAGCTTTTGAAATGTGGTGTTACAGAAGAATTCTGAAGGTGAGATGGATAGATCGACTCACGAATGAAGAGATACTGAATCGAATTGGTGAGAGATCGATTTGGGTAAATGTGACGAGAATAAGATCTAGAATGATAGGACACATCTTAAGACACCCAGGACTTGTTCAGTTGGTTTTTGAAGGAATTGTAGGCGGAGTGGACCAAGGTGTGAATATGACAATCAGATTAGAGCAGAAGTAGAATGCAGCAGTTACGTAGAAAGGAAAATGTTAGCACAGGATAGGCTGGCGTGGAGAGCTGCATAAAACCAGTCTATGGACTGATGCCTCGAACAACAACATTCATAATTAAGTCGGTTTCTACGCTCAATGAGAAATTAAGGAAATAAGCACACTTTGTCACACTCACTCAAACTAATGTTACATATTTCTACCTTTATTTTGATATACGCATTGCTATAAGCGTATTCCTGAAAAGGGGACCGAGCTCGATAGCTGCAGTCGCTTAAGTGCGGCCAATATACAGTGGGTTCGAACCCCACTGTCGGCAGCCCTGAAGATGGTTTTCCGTGGTTTCCCATTTTCACACCAGGCACATGCTGGGGCTGTACCTTAATTAAGGCCACGGCCGCTTCCTTCCCACTCCTAGCCCTTTCCTGCCCCATCGTCGCAATAAGACCTATCTGTGTCAGTGCGACGTAAAGCAACTTGCAAACAAAAAGAAAAAATCCTGAAAAGGGGGATGTCTTAAAAGATGTGATTTATTTATTAAGTCTTTGCAGTGTGATTTTCCAAAGTTCCAGAAATTACTTTATGTCTTTCCTTTCTTTCTCCCGAACGTTTCCTTCTCCCGTGCCTTTAAAATAAACGCCTTTTAGAAGGCCATCTATGAGTAACATAACCAATGAAACTCGTTTCTGAATAAGTTTGAACATTCACCGACAGATGTCTCTACTACCAATTTATGTGCTCCCTCTGATGAGAGGATGGGCAATTAATTTTCAAGAGACATTTTTAAATATTGGTTTCCTAAACTATGTTGTTTGTAGATTGTTTTTGGTGTTCTAAGGTTATCAGCGCTTCTATCTCTTCTCGCCAGCTTAAAATTGTAGGCAATAGGAAAATTTGTACATTTATTTAAGTAACGAATCAGGATTTCTGATATTTATTTGATTGTCCAATGGAAATTGTGGGTGTGTCAGGGCGTCGGCCCAGAGAAATCTGGAACCTTCCTCTCCGCTATTGTGAAGTAAATTAAGAATTCTCTCTACGTAAAATATTCCACTACGAAATATTGTGAATCATTCACAAGTACATAAAAAGGGTCTGTTCTCCAGAAATATGTTATTGTCAGTTGTATGTATGTCTATGCCATAGTCCCGTTTCCTGATACGGGGTAGGGGATGAGGTAAAATCAAATTATGTTGCATGTTTTTACGGACGAATGGGCTTCCTGATGTCAACCTCAGTTGAGGAGCTCATGAGGACGAAATGAATGATAGTGAATGAAACTGGGTAAGGATGTGGAAGGAACTGGCTGTGGTCTGTGAATCAGAACTGTCCCGGCGCTTGCCTGGAAGTGAAAAACCGCAGAAAAACGATTCTTAGGAAAGCGGACGCTGGGGTTCATACCTACTTGTCTCACATATCCACACCATGGCCCCATAGCTGTAGTGCGTTAACTCCGCTCTTTATTGTCAGCTCGTATAACTTACAGAAGATTTCTTGTTTAGTTAGAACAAATCACTAGACTATAGAATATTTTTGAAGACTTTTAGATTTAAGAATTTAAACATTTTTCATTAAACATCATGTATAGAATACGTTCATATAAACGATATTAACATGTAAATGAGAAATTATTTTTGTAATATTTTATAACCAGACTTAACTTACTACTTCCCAGAGAAACTTTCTCTTACCCCAAGTAGCCTATCAGTTACCAAGAGATTAAGTTCGATTCTTCTTCTTCTTCTTCTTCTTCTTCTTCCGATTTTCCCACACCTGGTGTGGTGCGTGCGAACTGTGTCGCACTTTGCATTGGCTCTGTTTTACGGCCGGATGCCCTTCCTGACGCCAACCCTATATGGAGGTATGTAATCACAATTGCGTGTTTCTGTGATGGTTGGTAGTGTGCTGTGTTGTCTGAACATGAAGAGGAGAGCGTCGGGGAAAACACATAGTCCTCGAGCAAGAGTAATTAATCAGACGTTATTAAAATCCCCAACCCGTCCGGGAATCGAACCCGGGACCCTCTGAACTGAAGGCCTCAACGCTGACCATTCAGCCATGAGTCGAATAAGCTCGAACATTATTGTTTTATTAATATTACGTAACTATTTGCAATATGTTTATAATTATTACCACTATTATTATTATTATTATTATTATTATTATTATTATTATTATTATTATTATTATTATTATTATTATTTTATTTTATTTTATTTTATTTTATTTTATTTTATTTTATTTTATTTTATTTTATTTTATTTTATTTTATTGCACTAACAATGTTTAAAATGCAGACATAGATAAACTACTACTACTACTAAATGTATTCATTCCTCCCTTAAAGTGGGAGGCGGGCATCATAAATGGTGACGCGTGTCTCAGGCCAGGAGATTTGTAGCGGAGATGGAGATGTACGCAGAAGCAGAAGATGACTAGGCTGGCGGCCGTGACCTATACTAGGAACTGTTCCGGCATTCGCCTTAGTGCAGGAGAATGGAAAACCATGGAAAACCATTCTCAGGAGAGCCGACGATGGGATCAGCCCCTCTTCGTCTCCCAAATACAGAGAAGTAGAGCCACGGTAGAGCCGTGGTCACTCCTTTGCTCGGTTGGCCGGTCGGAAAGCAGAGCTGTCGGACCACCGACCAGCCGTAGCCAATCGTGCGCCGAGACCCACTCTGCATCCGCCGAGGAGATAAACTAAATATTATAATATATGAATAGGCTTACATTTATACACTCTGACGTTATACGTAACAATGGTTTTTGTTCAATCGTGAGCAAGGCAGAATACATTCACGCGCTGTACGGCTGTTCATAACACAATCCGTGCGTTCATCATAACCAGCATTATCAATTTTTTTTTTTTTTTTGCTTTACGTCGCACCGACACAGATATGTCGTGGGGCTCGAACCCACTATCTCCCGATTACCGGATACTTTATCAATAATCACTGATCTGCTTTTAGGGCAGTCACCCAGGTGGCAGATTCCCTATCAGTTGGTTACCTAGTCTTTTCTTAAATAATTAAAATTGGAAATTTATCGAACATCTCCCGCCGATCCCTAAGGTATTCTTATAAACGAATATTTGCCCCAACTTGTTCTCTTGACTTTCAACCGTATTTCCATATTGTGATTCTTACTACTAAAAACACCACTCAGCCTTATTCGTCTACTAATTTCACTCCACGACAGCTCGGAACATACCACTTAGTAAAGCAACTCGTCTCCTTGCTCCCAAGTTTTCCCAGCCAAAACTTTACAACACTTCCCTAACGCTACTCTTTTGTAGGAAATCACCCAGATCAAATAGAGTTGCTTTTCTTTGGATTTTCCCAGTTCAGGCAAAAAGTACCGTAATTTTGGTATGGGTCCCATTCACTGAAACCATCTAATTGAGTCTTACCAGACTTATATGCCTTCTCCCTTACATCCTTACTACAACCCCTAAATACCCTCATAACCATAACCTTTATTCACAACCTCGCTGATATGATTATTTCAGTGAAGATCTTTAGTTATATTGGCGATAGGCCAAGTAAGCCTACTGTAATTCCTACGAAAAAAAAAAAAAAAGAAACGTTGTTAATATAACTGACAAATACACTTGTACTTACGGAAAAGTTTCTTACCTTACGGCCCTTGCACATTTTACTCTCTTCTAAACGCTCCCTGTGAGGTGGGGATCGCAGGTTAGCAGTTTTCCTATATTTGAACACTGCACAGCGACGTGTATTGACATGCAGTGGGACATATTGACAGACTTGGAGAGACGAGTAAGGAAGTCAAACACATTGGCTGAAGGATTTCATATTTGCAGAACCATGTCAACACACGGTAATACTTCTGTGAAACTGTTGTGACCCACATGACAACCGATCCTTTCACATAAGCTTTACGACTCACGAAGGATTACTCATTAACATCTTAGGCTCTTTCTATATTATTATTATTATTATTATTATTATTATTATTATTATTATTATTATTATTATTATTATTATTATTATTATTATTATTATTATTATTATTATTATTATTATTATTATTATTATAGCTCGCCTAGTGGCCATGATCTTTGAGCCGTTGAGTCGATATGGTCCGACACCCTGCTTAACTGGTTCGAGTCCCATTGGTCGAAAAAATGTTCACCATCAGAATGTCGGCTGCGATGGTAGGAGAGGTGGTGGTGTACAATCTATAATCACTACATTGCTGTCCAAATTTCTCGATTCATTTCCAAACCTCTCCGCAGCGCTCATTTGGAATGAGGGCATATGAAGTTTTTGATGGTGATTCGCTCGTCGGAAGGCGACGTTGAGACTTGATCGGACCGCTTGGTGCTATTCGATAGGAATAGGCTATATGCCGACACCGCGTTTCACCCTCTCCCCTGCTGCTGTCATATATCACGTAGTTCATTTTATCTAGTTAACTCCTCTGATGAGTTTGAAGTCAGGAAGGGCATCCGGTCGTAAAAACTCGCTACGATGGTTCATCTCATTTTATACCCGACCCCATAAAGCAACAGGACAAGGGTTGGGCATATGATTATTACAATCTATTTTACTTCGCATCGACAAAGATAGGTTTTATGGAGACGATGGGATAGGAAATGGCCAGGAGTGGGAAGAAAACAGTCGTGGCCTTAATTAAGGTACAAGGTGTGAAAATGGGGAAACCACGGAAAACCATCCTCAGGCCTGCCGACAGTGGGGTTCTAACCCACTAACTCCCGAATGCAAGGTCACAGCTGCGCGTCTCTAACCGCACGGCTAACTCTCTCGATATTATTATTATTATTATTATTATTATTATTATTATTATTATTATTATTATTATTATTATTATTTGTAAACTGAAAATAACTTACTGTACAATTTCATTGCCCTGATAATTTCGAATCGTGGTATTAAAATCGTTTTGCCGTGAATAGCGATAAAGTGTCAGAAATCATGCGGCAGAAAATACGAATTATAATATACAGACATATAGAATCAAACAGGCCGTAAACGTGAAGTAAGAAAGTACAGACCAACGGAATCCAAATGGCCGTGATTTAGGTGAATGCAGTGACTTTTAATTGGAAGAACCAACAATAGGAACAGGGGAACATCGCATGAAGTTACCAGAAAAAGATTTACGATTGGATTGATAAGCAACAAGAACAGAAGATTTAAAAGGGATACTTCGTAAATTATTGTGAAACCAGATTGCATTATAAAGTTATAACGATACATTTTTCGTAGTCGTAACAGAAATCCCAAGCGGAGTATCAAAAAAAAAAGTAAGTAAAACGAAGTAAATAGTGGAGCGCAGATCCGGAGTAAACTAGAGACTATCAAAGATTTATCACTGGAGACGTTGAAAATTGATCAATTAATGTATCTAATCAAAACAGGGCAACATTTAAGATACCTCTTAGATCATTCAAATTAAAATATTGACGTTTGTCACGTCAGAACCTACTTTCCCCAACATAAGTATAGTTCAAGGAAGATCTACAAGTAGTATGATTCTCAAACTAATGATGTTTTCAAATATGTGTTTTATGCATGTCTTCGAGAGCTACATGATGACCGACTAAACTGAAAATGGGATTGACCTCTGACGGTAACCTACCAACCATTCCCACGGACCCGAGGATCGAGACCGCAGCCCGGTCATGATGCAGCGATAATCCGGAGATGAACGTCCTAGGAGAACCAGGAAGCAGCCATCCCAGTCCAGAAACGCAGACGGATTAAGTTAAGTTTCACAAAGTTCTCTTCTTAAATTCTAGTTATATGTATTTTATTTGATATCAAGTTGTCAATGGTGTTTGTACAAGAGCTAGGTCGATATGTCTTCGAGAGGTGATCTTAATATCGAGTTTCAGCGCGAATGAACCAATAGTGACGTTTAACTGATGGATTTAGGTAATCTTCCAAAACTTATAAACACTCCCATGTGTAGGAAAGATAACACTCGCAAATGATGTGCTTTGCTAGCAATGTTCAGTTTTCTTTCAAAGAATATTGCCGTGCATAATGTGATCTTAGATATTTGAAATGAGAATTGAATTGTAGGTTATCGAGCGGATACGACGTCAACTTTTCGCCAAATGTAAATAGATACAAGCTTAATATGTTCGTACTTTGATAAGAGAAGTGTGCGTCGATATAAATGATAGTTGTTGATCCATATAATATAAATTGTGATGAGATATTGAATCTGTTGAATTGAGCGGTACTTTGAACAGAGTTAATGATGTTTATATTTGCGGTGAAGTCATATACGTCGGAAATATTGAGGTAAGATTTGTGAATGTTATAAATGATATATGCATTGAGATATTAGGCGTGGAATTATGACTAGTACGACGACGAATTAGGAAGGAATTCAGAGTAAGGCTAATTGATGTCAGTTTATTTCAAGCAGTTATGGATCAGGATATATTTGACGATTATAGCGACATGTAATATGGCTTGTCTTATTATATGAGTTATTGACATTTTGTTAGTGAACTTGCAGATTAATAATAAAGTACAATCTTCAAAAATAACCCTAGATAACCTATAGTAGAGTATAATGACGGCATTTTTAAAGACAATTTTACATGTTACTCAATATTTAAAACGACTTAAGTAGGAACAGCAAATAATTGACGGTAGTGTCTTCATACTGTTATGTTATCCTTGTTGTCCTTATATGTTATTGCTATTTGCGAGTGTGGAAGTTTCATCTACGGTAGTCCTTGACCATTAGCATTCAGTTGATTGGATTTATAAAGCATTACGACCTTAATTTAACCTAGACTTGTTGAGATTTTATTGAAGAATTCTTACATATTTATTTGGAAATATTTTGAATATGACCAAGTATGATCAAACATATATTTTTTATGTTCATTGGTATATCAGCTTAGGTAGCAATTGAAAGCTACACATGTGAAACATTGCTTACTCCGTCTAAGTTATTAATGATAGAGTCATAAACATGAAATAATGTTAGGATGAGACACCAAAAAGAAGCATTCTTTAAATGCATGATTGAACAAACCTTTCAATAATTATGTACATATGTAAAGCATAATATTATGTAATCATTTGATATCCTGATAGAACTTAACAACAAGTTAGGATTTGATATTTATGGAGAATTTGGGATTTCTATTCCCAGATAATTTCATTTTAGTTTATTCTTAATATAACAGTTCGTTAATTTTGAGTTAGCCAGATGGAATGATGGAATTATTTATGTTAGTTTAGTGGACTGAACATTTTAATTTTCTTTTATATGAGACTGAGGAGATGTAGAAGGTAATCCACGTCAGGTCAGGAAAGCTTCCTGAAATAATACAATATCGCAGAGAAATTGAGGAAGATAATTGTCCTATATTATCTCATTTGCAATAACTAGCAATCATAAACAAGCTAAATATACATTTCAATTAATCATCCATTAGTACAGTATACGAAAAGATGTGCCAAATTTTCATATAATATTCTACCATCAGTCATAATTTTACCTTACTTCATACATCGTTGTGCCATTAATTCGAATTACCTCAATATTTCAATCTGCTGCTTGCTTGGGAATGAATAATCCTAAATATGACGATAATTATTGACATAAATCCCTACATACTCATATTCTGTCACAATGTGTCTCAAATTAACATTGAATCAGCTGGTCTCTTGCTAACACATTCTTCTCAACATGACCTAACCCTATAATAGCGATTCCAAATACGATCCTCAATCAACATGTATCATACGATTTCGTAACATCTTCTTGCATATAACGATATAATCTCTCGAAAAGTAAACATTAAATCTCAACATCTCTAACACACAATTCAAATCCATCTCTTCATAATCATCATTCTTCTCGTATAACATCTCATTATTCCTCCTCATTACATCACATTTATTACGATCCTACTTTCCATCGACGATATTTCTTCTATAATATTCTTATAATCCAAGTAGGATCCATCTCTTCCTTTATTTCAGATAGGTGCGGTCATGTTTGTCAATCTGATTTCCTCCTAAAGGTCATCAACGCTTATAAGACATGCATTCTTCCCAACGTCTCCAGATTTATAACTGATAGCCTTTCCGTGTAGATTGGTATGTTAAATCGATATAAACTCACTACGGACATCAACACAACCACGTCACTTCACATTTGAGTATACATGTTACTGAAAATAATTAACATTTGCGGTTATATGATCAATACCTGCCATTGACGGTTAGAATTTGGCACGTAGGATATATCTAAGCTAAACATTTCACCGAAATAAATTATTTCTAGTAAATATCATAAATACCTTTACACAGGAAACTTATCTTATATCTCGTCTCTCCTCTGGGAATGCTGCCTTCTGCTCGAGTGTCATGCGTGCTCCATGCGAATGATTTTCATCACTCCAGACGTCATCTCTGGTCCCAATGCATGCTGTTGCTCAGCCTCGTTATGGCATCCCAGGTAATCTGCTCCCTCAGCTTAGGCGGATCTCATGATGTCACAGTCGCTCATGAAAGTAGAAATTAACATTATATTGGCAGTATACATAATTGAAATATTCATTTTAGCCTCTCAATATATATTATTGTCTCTATGTGGAACCGCGTCTCTATTATTATGCAGATATAGATTTTTGTTAACAAATATATTTTTCTCAGGCTAATACATGGATTCCAGTTACTAATTTGATCTCTCTTAAGTGTACTAGATTGCTTATAGTATGGAATTTTGCCTTCTCGCCTCTTCTTTTCGGCGGTTCCAATATCACCTTTCATTAATTTTTAAGTTTAAAGATCTCCGATCATTTTCGCATCTTGATTGCTGTTTTGCTATTATCTAGCTCGGAATATTACTTCAGTCCTCTTATTTAGATAATTATTTAGTCTCAGACGATGACAGATTCCTTCTTCTTGCTTCTGCGATGACTTATCAAATGCGATCTTTTTTCTTCAAGTAAAGACTGAATCAGTTTCAATTACTTCTTTAAACAATATCTGTTCCATCTTAAAGTTCCTTTGCATGGCCTTTATAATTCTGCGCCTTCTAGACTTAGATTGATCGGAGTTTCAGTGACAATTTTTATGCATTTGTACCAAATACAGTAGAGACAATACGCGACACTTACGGATTTAGCTTTGTTAAAATGGGAGACAATTCGACGGCGGCGCTCCTAGTGACTTGACCTGAAAAGTCGCGCTAAATTCAAATATCAATGGAAATGCTAATACGAAAATGGATAAATAACGTCTAGAAAGAAATATTCTTGAGATATTAACTTCGAAGTTGCTAAAGCAAATCTGGATAAATGAATGAAGAATTACTTTAAAAGTTATTATTTAAAGACTGAAATTAGACATATAAACAAGATGTGAAATGGACTGCTGTGAAATGGGTTGATCTTTCATTTATGCATTACTTTTTTGCTTTAGCATTCCTGCCTGAACTTTTACGGTTAGAGTTGTCTTTTTTCTCATTTAAAAAACATTGTATCATCACATTAAGACACTTGTCAATAAAAATATCGGCACATCCCTTACACACATGATGCAATGAATTAACTTTTAAAAGATGGACAATTTTCCTCTTAACATGAAGCCTACTAACAGAAAGAAAATCTATAAAATCCCGGCTTTAATCTGAGAAAAAGGATAAAAGAAAGAAAAGTATGAAAATGTTGTCGATAGTGATGCTTTGAGGAATATTTACATACAATTAGAGTAAAAATGTAACATACCCTTGGCTGTATAGTCGAGGATTTCTAAAGTCGCTGGCCTGGAAATGATCTCAACAGATGTTCTAATACTTATATAAGCGCAACGTCCCTTCTTTCTTGTACACCTTATCCAAATCACTTCTGTGAAATTTCAAAACCCACAGATCACACCTACAACACATCGGTATTGAAGGTTAACTGCTGCACTATACAATAAAAAATGCGTATTGTATTTTAAGCCAGTTAAAATATTGTTCGAGCAGGTCAAAATATTATGAAGTACTATACAAATCTCTTTATCTCTGGAAGAATATATATGCAAACACAATATTACTTACATTTTCTTATCACGAAGGTAGCGAAAGAAAGACCGCGCATTCTTCTATACTTCATACTTACTGCAGCCAAACACAGCACATACCTTTCCCCTCATGTTCAGAGGAGATATCAAGGAATGACACACGCTAATATTTAATTATGTCAACTCACAGAAAACGCATAAATAACACCAAAAACTTCACACAAAAAATACACGTGCTCTTATGACAGAATCAGTAGTTCTCAGGTCTACCCGCTAGAGAGAGCTCTAATAGCTGTCCCTCGATATCTCGCTCAGTGTCGCGTACTGTCTCTACTGTATTTGTTTGTACTGCCTGAAGTTGCCGTGCGCCATTTTGTCTGCCCTTCTTTTCCTTGCGTATAAGCACCTCGAATGTAACGTAAACGTACAGTATGTATGTATATTTAGTTCTCAGCCGAGGGCTGGTTGGATCCTCAACAGCTCCGCGATCAGCTGTCATAGGTGGCCTAAGCATCACTGAAGAGGCGTACTAGGGAAATGAGGAGTGAGGTAGTTTCCCGTTGCTTTCCTCACCGAGCCAGAATTTTCTATTACTTATCAGTCTTATTCTGTCACAATGTGTCTCAAATTAACATTGAATCAGCTGGTCTCTTGCTAACACATTCTTCTCAACATGACCTAACCCTATAATAGCGATTCCAAATACGATCCTCAATCAACATGTATCATACGATTTCGTAACATCTTCTTGCATATAACGATATAATCTCTCGAAAAGTAAACATTAAATCTCAACATCTCTAACACACAATTCAAATCCATCTCTTCATAATCATCATTCTTCTCGTATAACATCTCATTATTCCTCCTCATTACATCACATTTATTACGATCCTACTTTCCATCGACGATATTTCTTCTATAATATTCTTATAATCCAAGTAGGATCCATCTCTTCCTTTATTTCAGATAGGTGCGGTCATGTTTGTCAATCTGATTTCCTCCTAAAGGTCATCAACGCTTATAAGACATGCATTCTTCCCAACGTCTCCAGATTTATAACTGATAGCCTTTCCGTGTAGATTGGTATGTTAAATCGATATAAACTCACTACGGACATCAACACAACCACGTCACTTCACATTTGAGTATACATGTTACTGAAAATAATTAACATTTGCGGTTATATGATCAATACCTGCCATTGACGGTTAGAATTTGGCACGTAGGATATATCTAAGCTAAACATTTCACCGAAATAAATTATTTCTAGTAAATATCATAAATACCTTTACACAGGAAACTTATCTTATATCTCGTCTCTCCTCTGGGAATGCTGCCTTCTGCTCGAGTGTCATGCGTGCTCCATGCGAATGATTTTCATCACTCCAGACGTCATCTCTGGTCCCAATGCATGCTGTTGCTCAGCCTCGTTATGGCATCCCAGGTAATCTGCTCCCTCAGCTTAGGCGGATCTCATGATGTCACAGTCGCTCATGAAAGTAGAAATTAACATTATATTGGCAGTATACATAATTGAAATATTCATTTTAGCCTCTCAATATATATTATTGTCTCTATGTGGAACCGCGTCTCTATTATTATGCAGATATAGATTTTTGTTAACAAATATATTTTTCTCAGGCTAATACATGGATTCCAGTTACTAATTTGATCTCTCTTAAGTGTACTAGATTGCTTATAGTATGGAATTTTGCCTTCTCGCCTCTTCTTTTCGGCGGTTCCAATATCACCTTTCATTAATTTTTAAGTTTAAAGATCTCCGATCATTTTCGCATCTTGATTGCTGTTTTGCTATTATCTAGCTCGGAATATTACTTCAGTCCTCTTATTTAGATAATTATTTAGTCTCAGACGATGACAGATTCCTTCTTCTTGCTTCTGCGATGACTTATCAAATGCGATCTTTTTTCTTCAAGTAAAGACTGAATCAGTTTCAATTACTTCTTTAAACAATATCTGTTCCATCTTAAAGTTCCTTTGCATGGCCTTTATAATTCTGCGCCTTCTAGACTTAGATTGATCGGAGTTTCAGTGACAATTTTTATGCATTTGTACCAAATACAGTAGAGACAATACGCGACACTTACGGATTTAGCTTTGTTAAAATGGGAGACAATTCGACGGCGGCGCTCCTAGTGACTTGACCTGAAAAGTCGCGCTAAATTCAAATATCAATGGAAATGCTAATACGAAAATGGATAAATAACGTCTAGAAAGAAATATTCTTGAGATATTAACTTCGAAGTTGCTAAAGCAAATCTGGATAAATGAATGAAGAATTACTTTAAAAGTTATTATTTAAAGACTGAAATTAGACATATAAACAAGATGTGAAATGGACTGCTGTGAAATGGGTTGATCTTTCATTTATGCATTACTTTTTTGCTTTAGCATTCCTGCCTGAACTTTTACGGTTAGAGTTGTCTTTTTTCTCATTTAAAAAACATTGTATCATCACATTAAGACACTTGTCAATAAAAATATCGGCACATCCCTTACACACATGATGCAATGAATTAACTTTTAAAAGATGGACAATTTTCCTCTTAACATGAAGCCTACTAACAGAAAGAAAATCTATAAAATCCCGGCTTTAATCTGAGAAAAAGGATAAAAGAAAGAAAAGTATGAAAATGTTGTCGATAGTGATGCTTTGAGGAATATTTACATACAATTAGAGTAAAAATGTAACATACCCTTGGCTGTATAGTCGAGGATTTCTAAAGTCGCTGGCCTGGAAATGATCTCAACAGATGTTCTAATACTTATATAAGCGCAACGTCCCTTCTTTCTTGTACACCTTATCCAAATCACTTCTGTGAAATTTCAAAACCCACAGATCACACCTACAACACATCGGTATTGAAGGTTAACTGCTGCACTATACAATAAAAAATGCGTATTGTATTTTAAGCCAGTTAAAATATTGTTCGAGCAGGTCAAAAGATTATGAAGTACTATACAAATCTCTTTATCTCTGGAAGAATATATATGCAAACACAATATTACTTACATTTTCTTATCACGAAGGTAGCGAAAGAAAGACCGCGCATTCTTCTATACTTCATACTTACTGCAGCCAAACACAGCACATACCTTTCCCCTCATGTTCAGAGGAGATATCAAGGAATGACACACGCTAATATTTAATTATGTCAACTCACAGAAAACGCATAAATAACACCAAAAACTTCACACAAAAAATACACGTGCTCTTATGACAGAATCAGTAGTTCTCAGGTCTACCCGCTAGAGAGAGCTCTAATAGCTGTCCCTCGATATCTCGCTCAGTGTCGCGTACTGTCTCTACTGTATTTGTTTGTACTGCCTGAAGTTGCCGTGCGCCATTTTGTCTGCCCTTCTTTTCCTTGCGTATAAGCACCTCGAATGTAACGTAAACGTACAGTATGTATGTATATTTAGTTCTCAGCCGAGGGCTGGTTGGATCCTCAACAGCTCCGCGATCAGCTGTCATAGGTGGCCTAAGCATCACTGAAGAGGCGTACTAGGGAAATGAGGAGTGAGGTAGTTTCCCGTTGCTTTCCTCACCGAGCCAGAATTTTCTATTACTTATCAGTCTGCCAAGCCCAATGAAATAAATGTACCAACCGACCCTATGAGCAACATTTTCACACCACTCAAGCAGGGATTGGCTGCATAAGGAATGGCATTACTAGCATCGCTTATACCTCAGTCACGTTCATATTGTCGAAGCCGAGGATAAGACTGAGACATGTCAATGAAAGTAACAACATTGCTCTAGCCCATTCCAGTAGACATAGTGCATTCTAAACACTAGGTCCCGCTAGCAAAGCCATTTTCTTCCAATATCTAACGCAAATAAACTACACAGCTCAAAATATTACGGCAACAAGTTTTGTAACGTCTGGTATGTGAACGTTAATTTGGTAGTCGGGGTTCCAATGGTCGTACAGCATACCCTGATATATTACCTACTCCATCTATACTCCATCTTTAGGCGTAGCCATGCATTACACTGTCAGGTGACCCCTCAAAACAAAGTGAACAGCGGTGTGTTCGTGTATCGTTGTGAGGTACACAGACTACTGCGGTCAGTTGAACACGTTGTACGTAAACCAGCACATCCCATAAGGCATCTTAACGAGGTTCAAGTCGCAAAGGCTGTCACTTTGATCCAGAAAGGATGGACTTTTCGTCACGTTGCTGTGGATCTCAATGTGTCTCCGTCTGTTATTCAACGCTTGTGGAATCGCTACAATGAGACAGGCCAGTTCACAAGGAGGGTTGGACAAGGTCGTGGACGCATGACAACCCCACAGGACGACCGATATCTGACCATCTGTGCGTTGCGGCGTCGTTCAGCTACTGCCAGGGAACTACAACAAGACCTCAGGAGGGTCACTGGAGTCACGGTGTCTGACCAGACAGTAAGGAACAGGTTAAGAGAAGTGTCCTTACGACCCAGACGTCCTGTTCGAGTGCACCGTTTAATGCAGCAACATTCGCGCAGCTCGCCTTCTGTTTGCCCGTACTCACATCAACCGGCAACTTCCCCAATGGAGACCTCTGTTGTTCACAGACGAGTCCAGATTTCCCCTGACACACCGTGATAGACGTCAACGTGTATGGAGACGCCGTGGTGAGCAGTACATGCCAAATGTTGTCCAGGAAGGCGACCGATTCAGACAAGGTTCTGTGATGTGTGGGGTGGCATCAGTATTGATGGCCGTACGGATCTTGTCGTCGTCCGTGGTAATCTTACCGCTGCGGAGCACATCGAGCAGATACTGCTACAGCATGTGTTGGTTGCTGCATACTGTGTTGGCCCTGAATTCGTACTCATGCACGACAATGCCAGGGCTCATGTAGCGCGCACCGCCAGATCTGTCTTGAGAGAACTGGACATTCAAGAGATGGAATGGCCAGCAGTGTGTCCCGACCTTAATCCCATCCAGCATGTGTGGGATAGGCTTGACAGAAGTGTTCGCGAGCGTCCTGTACCACCACAGACTCTCCAAGACTTCGAACAGCCTGTCGTTGAAGAGTGGGACCTGATACCGCAACGTGACCTCCGTCGACTTATACGGATCATGACACGTAGGTGCCAAGCTGTGAAAAATGCTCGTGGAGGACTTACACCATACTGAAGCTCTCCAACTGTGATAAAAATCCACCCTGGAGGACTGTTATCACTTTGTTTTCGCCCCTGTTTGGACATTTCCGTTTGTGTTCTGAAAATGAATGCGAATCCATCGATGTTCTTTTGTATACCTCAATGGTAAAGAATAAAGGTTTAGTTGGTAATATACCTGGGTGTGAGGTATTGTTTTGTGGAGCATGGCATATGTTCAAAAACATGTTCCCTTAATTTTTTGAACTGTGTATAACAAGGAAAATATTACAATTTGTGTTTTTTTTTAATGAAAGTGGTCCCTTCTTCAGCCTGACTTAGTACCGTGTATGGCCTCCTCTAGCATTGTACAGGTTTCTGACACGTCATCTTGAGGAAGAAAGTCGCATTCCATCTGGACAACTCTAATGAAGTCTTGCAGTGCCTATGGATGTTGTTGACGATCAAGAACAGCCGTTTTCAATCTCTCCCATGCATTTCCAATGCAGCTCTTGTCCGGCGAATTAGCTGGCCAGTTCATGTGGTTGATAGCCACATCTCTCATCACCTCAATTAAGGTCAGCATTATCCTCGATGAAAATGAAATCAGCACCACATTCATCCCTAAACGGTTGTACAAATGGTCGAAACATTTCATCGCTACACCGCTGGACAGTTAACGTCCCTCGAATTTGTATTTAGAGGTGTACGACAGCCATGAATTATTCCAGCCCCAAACATTACACTATCACCTCCAAATGCATGCACTTGTTGAATATGTTGGTACTTTCCACCGCGTCCTTTAAGTCTCCACACCCTTTGTTAACGTTTATCTGACATAAGTGATATTCATATGCAAACATGACGCTACGCCATTCATCCAAACCCCAGTTAAAATGTTGGATGTTCTTCTTACAAGGAGATGACGATTCTACAATGGAACACATTGAATTGGTCGAAATGACCTTAATTGAGCATTATGCAGCCGACTGTGTCCAGTTTGTGCAGATACATGGACTCCGGTTGCCCTCAAGAAGTCATCTCCTAATAGCTGAGCAGTCGATGTTCCCGATGTGTTCAGTCTTGATGTGCTGTGATGCCACTTGTTCCGGGTTACCCGTGGAGCAGAAGAAGGTTAAAGAAGGTGCCGGGGTGAATGGATCTATCTACAATATCAAAATTGACTTAAAACTTTTAAAAATATTTCTTTCCCCAAAAACAATCTTAACAATATTTTTCACTGATTGAACATAACAACATATTAGGTACAAAAAGCAATTTTGAAACAAGACTAGGAAAATCCAAGATTCAGAACTTTAACAATTTTGGGCTTCAAGCCAATAGTTTACAATATCAGAGATACCGGATTCAATTTACAAAAACTTTAATTCAAACTAAGGAATCATTTATCCAAGGGCAGAAATCCCTTTAATTCAAGAGCACTTGCTCCCTAAATAAAATATTAAGCCTCCCAGAGGCACTCGTTACTCTTACAAAATTTTGGAAAAAGAGCTAACAGGCTCTCAGTTTCTCAAGCATACTAGAGGCAATATTGCATGAAAATCTGACACTCTCTGGCCTCTCAAGGCACCATTTACAAATTGAAATATCCTTACACAGGGGTATCTCGTACCCAACCTGCAGGGCCTTTGCGAAAAAGAACAGGTTAAATAAACGGCCCGAATACAAACAGAATGGAGGCTAAAACAGTGCTCCAGATAATGAAATATAAAATCCTACAGGGCTCTTGGCCGATGAAACAAGGGCTAATCCCAAGCTATTTGAGATGGCATGAATGGACATAACTGTAATACATTACAGAAAAAAAGGTTGCTAAATCGCCGGTACCTCAAACCAAGATGAAGGGGAGCCCGAGAGGGTAAATCACTCTCTATCCCCGATTTACAATTAAAGATTGTATGAAATTTTTAGATTAGCCGAAAGAAAAGTTACATTTTAGGAAGGTATGGCTACACAATTAAAGAGTCGGACCTTCCCCTCGAATTAAACTGCGGAGGTAGCAAGAAAGAATGAAGTTATGTGGCCTTTACCTTATAGATGTTCAGCTGACCGAAGAAAGAGGCAGCCCCGCCTCCTGCCTTAACACACACACTTAGAAAGATGACGATCGATTGGTCAGCAAACATGAAAAGCCGCAGTTTATAAACCCTCAGGGAAGGTTCGAGATCATTTAAGACTAATCAGGACACACTCTCGTAATTTTATTGGCTAACACAAAGTGAACAAGAAATGCGGGATTGGTTGAAAATTAATTACAAAATTTCACGATTGGCTAGATTCAAAACTGGCGGAAACAAAAGGAATTAATGCCAACCCAAAAATAAATGAACATAGATCAGTTATGGAAAACCTAGGAATATAAAACTTCTTTAAGTTATAAGTTCTTCCAACCTGAACCAGAGTGCGTGATCATAGATTTTAATACTATCATCTGTAGAAAAGTGTCCAAACTTCTTGAAGAATGGCAAACAAAGCAAGGAGAAATTCAATCAGTTTAGGAAACTTCACAATGACACAATTACTTAATATTTCCGTGGTGACATCTTCTGGTTAAATTTCCAACTTGTTGTGTTATTAGTTCATTTTTTGATCGATAGGGGAGTTTATTAAGGCGCTGATTTTGAATGCGCGGCGTTGAGGTGTACCTCCCGGTACATCACTAAAAAAGAAAAGCGTACTCTGTGAATGCTAAACTGAACATGATCCATCCTGTGAAGTTTGGAATGTCGAATGTGTGTTTTTCAGGTTTGCCCTACTATTGTGTTCTCTCGTAGCCTACTATTTTCCCCCACTCTGCTGTGGTCCTGTAGATCATTTACTTCGGCTAAGCGATAACGTGACTGTCATCTAATTCAAAATCCACCCCTCATTCGCAGCGGCCTTGTACACTGACTGACAGAGCAAATGCAACACCAAGAAGGAGTGGTTCGAAAGGGATGAAAGTTGGGAAAAAAACAGAGACGGCACGGACGAATAATTGATGTTTATTTCAAACCGATATGCAGGTTACACAATGCGCACGGCATCGACTCAGTAGGATGTAGGACCACCGCGAGCGGCGATGCACGCAGAAACACGTCGAGGTACAGAGTCAATAAGAGTGCGGATGGTGTCCTGAGGGATTGTTCTCCATTCTCTGTCAACCATTTGCCACAGTTGGTCGTCCGTACGAGGCTGGGGCAGAGTTTGCAAACGGCGTCCAATGAGATCCCACACGTGTTCGATTGGTGAGAGATCCGGAGAGTACGCTGGCCACGGAAGCATCTGTACACCTCGTAGAGCCTGTTGGGAGATGCGAGCAGTGTGTGGGCGGGCATTATCCTGCTGAAACAGAGCATTGGGCAGCCCCTGAAGGTACGGGAGTGCCACCGGCCGCAGCACATGCTGCACGTAGCGGTGGGCATTTAACGTGCCTTGAATACGCACTAGAGGTGACGTGGGATCATACGCAATAGCGCCCCAAACCATGATGCCGCGTTGTCTAGCGGTAGGGCGCTCCACAGTTACTGCCGGATTTGACCTTTCTCCACGCCGACGCCACACTCGTCTGCGGTGACTATCACTGACAGAACAGAAGCGTGACTCATCGGAGAACACGACGTTCCGCCATTCCCTCATCCAAGTCGCTCTAGCCCGGCACCATGCCAGGCGTGCACGTCTATGCTGTGGAGTCAATGGTAGTCTTCTGAGCGGACGCCGGGAGTGCAGGCCTACTTCAACCAATCGACGGGAAATTGGTCTGGTCAATATTGGAACAGCCAGGGTGTCTTGCACATGCTGAAGAATGGCGGTTGACGTGGCGTGCGGGACTGCCACCGCTTGGCGGCGGATGCGCCGATCCTCGCGTGCTGACGTCACTCGGGCTGCACCTGGACCCCTCGCACGTGCCACATGTCCCTGCGCCAACCATCTTCGCCACAGGCGCTGCACCGTGGACACATCCCTATGGGTATCGGCTGCGATTTGACGAAGCGACCAACCTGCCCTTCTCAGCCCGATCACCATACCCCTCGTAAAGTCGTCTGTCTGCTGGAAATGCCTCCGTTGACGGCGGCCTGGCATTCTTAGCTATACACGTGTCCTGTGGCACACGACAACACGTTCTACAATGACTGTCGGCTGAGAAATCACGGTACGAAGTGGGCCATTCGCCAACGCCGTGTCCCATTTATCGTTCGCTACGTGCGCAGCACAGCGGCGCATTTCACATCATGAGCATACCTCAGTGACGTCAGTCTACCCTGCAATTGGCATAAAGTTCTGACCACTCCTTCTTGGTGTTGCATTTGCTCTGTCAGTCAGTGTATTTATATCTGGATGATGGAGTACGAGAATATTCGGCACTCGGCTAGAGAAGGAACATTCCCGTTTTGTGTTTCAGAAGGCCCACGGGGAAACAAGACGAGAGAACAATAGAGAGGAAGGGCTATCACTATGCTCTAAGGCTGAGAGATCCCAGCTGACTCACTAGTTTCTCCCAGGAAATACCAAATGGGACTACGTAACAGTATTATAAACTGTTCCTTTATGTGTGCTTTTTGTATTTTGCTTTTGTCTGTACGTAACTTTTAAACTTCGATGATATGTTTCTTTTACGATCAAAAGCTAATTTACTGTAACTTATTGAGGTTTTCCTTTGTAGATTCTTCTAGAAAAACAATTCGTGTAAATAGAAATTTAGAAACGTAAGCTAAATATAAAATAAATGTTTTTATTTATGGATTTATAGTTTAATCGCTAAATGACAATAAATAAAAAGACCTCATATTGTAGCCCCCATTGTCGCCTGATATGACTCCATGTGACGTTGTTAAAGATCGTGTCTATGCAAGACTATCTCCAATAATACAAACTCAATATGGCCGACGCATCGGTTGAATATAAACAAACCTGTGATGCTGTACATAATCACAACCATCTGATAATCGTATTGAATAATACTGTACAAATTTAATTGTATCATGTTAAGTTAAAATATCAAAACAAGGGGATCTGTCTGAAAATATAGAGATTTTAAACTAAATATCGACACTAGACACTTGTAACGCAGAGGCAAACATTTTTGTGCACTAATGACATTGACTTCACCGATATTGAACACTAATTGTTCACTAGAATTCTCTCAAGTTCATGCATTACATGTAAAACGTCAAGTATGAAGTTACATGGTGTATTAGGTTGAAGCTATTTTAACACGGAAGATCAATAATATCCTTATTTCGTGGATATGATATTGAAGAAATAAAAACCGACATCTCTTCTATTTTCTGACACATGCAATACTTTTCATCTCCTGTAGTCATATCAGACTACATTACTGATTCCTAATGCTGTTTACTATTTTCATTCAATAATTACTTGGGTTAATAGAACCGGAACCAATGCTATCTAGACATATATTTAGATAAGCAATATGTGGAAAATTCAAAACATATGTACTTTATATGATCTAGTACAGTCCAGGAAATTGGTAAGATAGGATTGCATTCTAAAATAACAGTCCTAGGGAGTATCTGATGCGTTTCAAAAAGCGGGAGTTTCAATCAATCAATCAATCAATCAA
Source organism: Anabrus simplex (assembly GCF_040414725.1). Taxonomy (NCBI): domain Eukaryota; kingdom Metazoa; phylum Arthropoda; class Insecta; order Orthoptera; family Tettigoniidae; genus Anabrus; species Anabrus simplex. The sequence goes on along the minus strand of NC_090269.1, from coordinate 361,959,141 downwards.
TCAATCAATCAATCAATCAATCAATCAATCAATCAATCTCCAATGATCTAAATTTAGAGCTGTCGTCCAGATGACAGATTACCTATCAGTTGTTCACTTAGTCTATTCTTAAACGATTTCAAAGAAGTTGTAAAATTATCGAATTGGTGTAGATACAGAGCAGAAGGCTCCCGTGGTAAATTATTCCAGTCCGTAATTGTTCTTCCTATAAATCAATACTTATTTTATAAATAAATTTTTTTGAATGAACTTTCTATTAGCATGCGCTTCTAATAAAATAGCCTACATCGTTCAAGAAATTTCACAGAAACATAACCCTGTCACGAATTTCAATTCGCTCATATTAATGTTTCTGATAATGATTCACCTAACTGTTATACTCCAACTGTTACAATTCACATATTTTTGTCTCTCAATTGTAGAATCGAGTTGAAGTTTTCTGGTGGCACATGCATTTTCGTATAAAACAAAATAACACAAAAATCCTTGGTTAGTAAATAGGCCTACTTACTGTAAGTTACGGTATATCAGTTGATACCTTGTCCTCTTATTTAATAAAGAGAATATAATATTCATTTGCAGATAAAAAGTAATAGCTTTATCACTTTTTATAACGTAACCTCAAAAGGTATAGTAGTTGGAAAATGTACTCGAATAGGTACCGACTCAGAGCTGTGGCCTTAATCGGAACAAATAGCTATCAAGTGCACAGAAAATATCCTTCCTTATGAAAAATGTATCCTCGAATGTTTTATTGCACTCTAATGAATTATTATCAACTACAAAATCAGCAGGGGCTACCTGGCCGAGGCGGTAAAGGCGTGCTCGGTTCGCCCAGAAGGACGTGGGTTCGAATCCCCGTCAGGAAGTCATAAAACTTAAGAAACGAGACTTCCACTTCCGGAGGTGCATATGGCCCTGAGGTTCACTCAGCCTACACCAAAAATGAGTACCAGGTTAAGAGAGCTAACCACTCTACCCCATCACGTGCCGAGGTTAACAATGGTGGAAGCCTTTACTTTCCACTCCTCCAAGGGCCTTCATGTCTTGTACGGAGGTGACTTTGCTTTGCTTACAAAATCATCACGTGGTCAACATGACAAATCCTCATGGCCGTTATTCTTGGCTTCCTACACCGGGGCCGCCATCTCAACGTAGGCTGAGTAGATCTCAAATCAGTCCTCAGATCCAGGTAAAAATCCCTGACCTGGCCAGAAATCGAACCCAGGGCCTCTGGGCAAGAGGCAGGAATGCGACCTCTACACCGCAGGTTCGACATACTCTGTATATTAAAATACAACTCGAGCTTCAGATTGTTTCAAGATAAATTCTGGAGTTCTCATTATATTGTGACATATAGACTATATTATATATATTATATTATTACCTTACTGTAATTAAATGTAATTGAAAGTCTAGGTTCCCGGTGAGAGATTTTTGTTCCACCAATGGAGCATTTAAAAATTAGAAACCTTACGTCCTTCGTGGCCCTTTCTTTTGGCCTGAATATGAAATACACAGTAGGCAAGAACTGAGTTAACCACGAGGTGAGGAGCCTGACACAAGCAAGTGAAGATAACGCTACACTCGGCTAGCGGACAGATGATCTCCAACCCACTCTCCCAAGTTGAAGTGGTGGTGGTGATTATTGTTTTAAGAAGGAGTTCAACTTGTCAACCATCCTCTGTTAAATGTAATCAGAGGTAAAAGGGAAGAGTTACGATCCTTCAAAGAATGAAGACTGAGCGAGCTGGCCGTACGGTTAGGGGCGCGCTGCTGTGAGCTTGCATTCGGGAGATACTGGGTTCGAACCCCATTGTTGGCAGCCTGAAAATGGTTTTCCGTGGTTTCCGTGGTGTGCTGGGGCTGTACCTCAGTTAAGGCAACGTTCGCTTCCTTCCCACTCCTAGGCCTTTCCTGTCTCATCGTCGTCATAAGACCTGTCTGCGTCGGTGAGACGTAAAGCCAATTGTTAAAAAAAAGAATGAAGGTGCCGGTAAAAGAAAGGGGAGGACCACGAAGGGCGTGAAAATGAAGTTTTCCTTAGGCCTTGCAAACCTCGGAAGAAAAAGAGATTCGACCAACAGAGGTCAGTTGGGAAAGGTGAAATTGAGGATCCTGGTACAAATAAGTGGAAGCAATGCCACAACTCGGGTAGGGGCCAAGTTGAAATCCCCTGGTCCCCCTTTTGGACGCCTTCTACACCAGGCTGGGAATACCATGGATGAATTCTAGCCCCTACCCAGAGGTGGAACTGTATTAATTGATAACACTTCTGTGGTGATGGTGTTCATGGTAATGATGGTGATTATTGTTTTAAGGGGAAAACGCGATAATAACCACCGGGAAAATGTAAGAGTTCCGACCCTTCAGAGAGTAATGGTATCGGCAAAACAAACAGAAAGACCACGAAGGGTTGTAAATATGAAAGACTCCAGTTCTATGACCGTCGTGGTCGGAAGATAATAAAAATTGAACCAAGGGAGAGAAAATATTGAAGTGATGTTCTTGATACAAAAAAATGGAAATATTGTCGAACTCAGCTACGGTTTCTCATGATCACCGCTCCATGAGTGGTCCCGAATGCGGTGTCCTTCCTAGTCACTGTTGCTGAGTTATGGAAGAATATTTCTGTTAACATTAGAGACGTGTTTTCTCTCATTAAGTGTTGTTTGTAAGAAAACTGCTTGAGCTCTTGCCTGAAATCAATCTCTTCTACTATATTCTATCAATAATAATAATAATATTAATACGCTCTAATATTCATAATAATAATATGACCCCAGTTACTGTGGGGAGGCATTTTTATTTGACGCCATTTAGATTGCTTGCGTGTCAATTTCGACGTTCATTTTTACCCTAAGAGATAGCAGAAAAACCCCATCTTTGTAGGGTGACCTTTGGCTGAGATTTGATTAATTGTGTCAAGTCAACACAAATATCAATGATTTCGTTCTTTTGAGACGTCATATGATACCGGATTTATCTTTCAAACAACTCCATAATAGATATATTTAATTTGGCAACTGGAAGTGTTTAACTTGCAGGTTTTCGGATAAAATACGATTTTGAATGCTTGTCGTTTGGAGTCACTTGGGCTACAGTTTTCATACATCCAAGAATTTGATTTCACCAACGTAAACATAACGGAAATATTCTTACCACTATACTGTAATTGATTGCCCAAAATCACACATGTTTGTCCTTTCTCATCTTCCACCGGTAATAGCTTAGCAAAATAATATTACTCTACATTACCAGAACTAACTGTACATCAATTCACCGCAATACAAATATTTTCACCGAGCTCGATAGCTGCAGTCGCTTAAATGCGGCCAGTATCCAGTATCCGGGAGATAGTGGATTCGAACCCCACTGTCGGCAGCCCTGAAGATGGTTTTCCGTTGTTTCCCATTTTCAGCCCAGGCAAATGCTGGGGCTGTACCTTAATTAAGGCCACGGCCGCTTCCTTCCCACTCCTAGCCCTTTCTTGTCCCATTGTCGCCATAAGACCTATCTGTGTCGGTGCGACGAAGAGAAAATTGAAATATATAAATATACACAACATCCTAAAGGACAAGGTCATTTTATTCACAAGCGATGTGGCAGGTAGTTCATCATTGCAGGAGAAATGATTCAGACCAAATGAAACACACATGTCACAATAAAGGGTGCCCAAACAGTCGTATCAATACACAGTGTATCCCCAACCCCACCCCCACCCCCATATGGCGTTAATACAGGCGTGTATTCGCGCATGAAACCGATCATAAAGGTGCCGAATGGAATCCTGCGATAGATAGTTCCAAGCATCTTGCACCTTTTGATGCAATTCGGCAATGGTTCTTGCAGGCTCTGGAGAACGCGTAAGTTCCCGCTTCATCATGTCCCATAGATGTTTAATTGGCGAGAGATCCTGTGATCTTGCTGACCAGCGCGCTTGTTGTACACCACGTAGAGCAGCTGTATGTGGACGTGCATTGTCCTGCTGAAAACGTGGACCAGCTTCCTGTCGAAGAAATGACAGTAGTACGGAGACAACAACCCGTGCAATGTAGCGGGCATTGGTTACGTTATCCTGCATAAACACGAACTGTGACCGCGATTTGTAAATGATGGCCCCCCCACACTATGTATTCTCGGTTGGGACCTGGGTGTCGTGAGCGAATGCACTCTGGAATAGGCCACTCACCAGGTCTACGCTGTACCCGTGTACTCTCGTCACTGAAGACAACAGAACGTCATTCCCCTCTCCAGTCGACTCTTTCACGACACCAGGGTACCCGTGCTTGGCGGTGTCGTGGTGTCAATGGCAGCCTGACCAGAGGCACACGTGATCGTAATACTGTTGCAAGCAGACGGTTCCCAATGGTCCTTGGTGACACAGCAGATGCAACATGTGACCGGATTTCATTCCTGGATGATGGTCCATCGGCCACCACGCTCGCACAATCTTAACGTGCGTCTGTACTACGTCGACGTCCGGAGCCTAGTCTACGATGTGGGAATGATCCACAGACCACTCCTGAAAGCAGCAACACACCACCAATACATAGTGCCCAATATGTGCAGCAATCCACCCAGTTTCCCGCAGGCCCATGATGCAACCCCGTTCAAATGGCTGCAGTTGTTCAGCAGAAGCATATCTTCACTGCCGGGACAAAACCTCCTATGTGAAATAGTTTAACTTAGAACTTTGACCGGCACGGTTCTGTCATCTAAGGTGCAATACTGTGTGAATATTGTCAAGGCATTTTCGCTCTTCATAACGTATGTGCTGCGGGTCAGTATATCTCCAAAAATTTCATCACATAGGAGGTTTTGTCCCGGCAACGACGATATACTCGTCGACGGGGCATGGTTGTACCCAAAAATGAATGTTGCAAACACTGTTCATCTCTAACCTCGGCACAGTTACTGCCTACAGAGTCAAAACAGAGTGCGCAAGGACAGGCCTCCTGAGCGCCATCTGATCGCCGATGTCCGTGACAAGTTAGTCACTAAGACAACAACGCCTCAGTATGCACACGTTACACCCTGGTGCCACTGAACACAGTCCTTGAGGATGCTGTATATTTTATCTCCAGCAGTGTATATTGACTCAATGCGTTTCAGAAACATAACGTTTAGTTTCCTAATTCAGTTCTGTATGGTGATATTGGATTAATTTTAAGAAACCGGAGGCATCAGCATTTGTCCAGCAGAAGATCTTTTACGTGGAGGTCTCTCATTTAAATATCCTCAATCCCATCAGCGTCAGCCGGAATCGAACTCACTACTTTGGAAGAGATGGACAAGGATAAATTTTGTGCCACTAAGGTCAATTGAAGGACTTCAATCCGTAACCTATGATAGCCATTTTCTGCGAAATCTTGTTCCCGTTTATCACTGGATTTATTACTAACGTTGATCTTTTCTCCTTCTCTCTTGCTTTGTAAAGAATATTGAATAAATGTAAATGACTTGTATGTTGGGTGATGTATGAATGGATAGTATTAACCTCAGATTAACTATGAAAATGAGTTCATCCACTAGCATACTAATGTGCTGGGGGCTACTACCTATTGAGTCACAAACTGTGGAAAAAAAGAAAGGATGGAGAACAATAAATACGCGACATTCGTCTTAAGCAGAAGGAACCTACAAGGCGCTCTGAACATACGTACAGGTATGTGATAGACGCCCTAATGCAATTATTATTCATGTTTAGAACGAAGATCAAATAGGCTATTACGACAAGACACAGGTATACAATAGACTCTTTAATAGATTATACAAAAGCTATACGTGAGTGGAAATTTCAGTGCACATGAGGCTGTTAACATGTTGTAGAGAGGTATACAACATAATCTATACTGCATTATAAAGCTATAACAAGACAGACCTTCTTTTCGATTCCCGTGACAGGATTGTTTACGCTTCTTACAACAACAACAACAATAATAATAATAATAATAATAATAATAATAATAATAATAATAATAATAATAATAATAATAATAATAATAATAATAATAGTAATACTAATAATAATAATAATCATCATCATCATCATAATCAACGTCATCGTCATCATCATATTGGCGTGATAAGTTACTGGCTTTCACTCGAGTGGCTGAGGTTCAAACCCCCGTAGATTACGAGTTGGAATTTCACCAATAAACTAACCAGGAGTCAGGAAGGGCAACCGCCCTTAAACTACGTTCAATACACAAAATTAACCATGATGGTTCCAGATACCTTGAAAATAATTTGAATATAATAATAATAATAATAATAATAATAATAATAATAATAATAATAATAATAATAATGTCTGTTAGGTCATCAGCCCAGAGGCTGATTGGATCCTCAAATAGCACCAGCAAAGGTTATGCGGTTATAAGGGAACCGCAAAAATCAATGGCAGCACCAAAATGAGGCGTACTAGGCAAGACGAGGAGTGAGGTAGTTTGCCATTGCTTTCCTCACTGGGTCAGAAAGTGCTATTGCATCACGACTGACCCTATGAGCAACACCTTTCATAACACTCAGATACACTAGTCGTGGTCTGAATGTCAATACTCAGCACCACCCACACCCCAGCAGCTTCCATATTGTCACAGCCATGGATGAGACTGGGACTTCGGTGAAAGCTACACTTTACTCTGGCCTGTGCCAAGGGATGGATACAAAAGTACTGTAACCATCAAGAAATGGCAGCAGGCAAAATAATAATAATAATAATAATAATAATAATAATAATAATAATAATAATCAAGTCCAATTTCCTCTTCATCCTTTAATATGTGTTGCACGAAATCTGGCTTCCTATTTGTTATTCTGTGACCGGGTTTCTGTCAGATTATTTCTTTGTGTTTTTATGCTCTCAATGTTAAGCTTGACCAAAGGGTACATCGAGAAGAAATCAAAGTGAACATTCTCACTTCACTTACTGCGATCACATTTACAACGATTCGTTAACCAAAACCAAACCAAAACCCCGTGGCTCAACATCCGCGAAGGGTCATGGCCTACCAAGCGACCGCTGCTCAGCTCGAAGGCCTGCAGATTACGAAGTGTCGTTTGGTTGGCAGGATGAATCCTCTCGACCGTTATCTTGGCTCTCTAGACCGGGACGGCTATCTCACCGTCATATAGCTCCTCAAATGCAATCACGTAGGCTGTTTAGACTTCGAACCAGCCCTCAGATCCAGATAAAAGTCCCTGACCTAGCCGGGAATCAAACCCGGGGCCTCTGAGTAAGAAGCAGGGACGTTGCCCCTACACCGCAGGGCCGGCAATGAAGCTTTAACACTAATACAAAATCACGTAATCTTAATAGTCGGCATATATATTAGCCAATTGGGTTCTCCTGGACCAGAGCACCCAGAGAAAACATGTAGAGACATATCTGGAGAAGTAAACTATGATAAAACTTCCTTTAAGAGGTTGACCAACAGGGCTAGGATCAAAGTTGCTTTCAAAGCAGAGGCAAGAATCTGACGTTGTGTTACGGCAAACTGAAATACATGAGGACGGCCTTTTCTTTCTTGATGCACTCGAGATACTAGCAAGATATTCCTCTTAAACATCATGTTGGATCCAGTCCATCAGAATGAAGATGTGGCTGTTACCGTTGCCTCTCCTGATATAGCTGCAACTCTTCTTCTTGGAAGGTGAATTGCTCATTCAGTTCTAAATCCCTCGTTAAATCTGATGAAAGATGAAACACCTATCTACAACGTTAATAAAAGTGGATGTGCTTCTATGATGAGACAGTGCAAATTATTAGTGCGGGATGAGTGCCCGATGGCTCATAAATGAGCCCTTCAAGGCATTAAATCGTTCCTTGCAAGAACTGAGGAACGATTCCTCACTAATGGTTGTGATTTTACGTGACGATTTTAAGCAAGCATTACTTACTGGTAATACCAAGGGTGAACTACTGGAGAAGAGTTTAATGCGTATCTTAGGCCGCTTTCTTTGTGGAATTCGATTCAAAAAAGGAGCTTGAATATCAACATGTACGTGAGACGTTTCAGTGACGCAGAAACTGGAAGTTGAGCAGCAGAATTGCTTAACATTGGTGAAATAAACTTCAGTATAGAGCATGACGGAAAAATAAATTTATCTGCTAACTTGTGTTGGTCATTCAGTTCTGAGGAAGATACTATTATCGGCATAACGTATACCCTAACATCAAGAACGAAATGTGGCTTCTTGAAAGAGCAATACTTGCTCCTACAGACGGCATCTAATTCCTCTTTATTCTTATGCCGCGGCTCTAGCCCAGGGCAGGATATGATTGAACTTCTCGAAAGTCGTAAAACTGATCGGATGGGCCGACAGGCGTATTCGAAGTATAGAATACTTTCAAGATGTGGGTATCGGATATTTTTTTAATAAAATGCGGTATCTGGATGATAAAACTTGTGAACATTTGCTTGGGAAAGGATTTTTCCAATAATTATTTAAAAGTAAGTGCTTTTAAATGAAGCAAAGAAGATATGTGGGAGAAAAATGATTCTAATATCGTAATAATAGCAAGGGATTCTGTAATTCAAACCTCGATTGATCACATCAGCTTGACAATAATCATCAATGTACTTCATATACCAACAATATCGTCTTGACTCGAACATTAATAACACAGAGGAGAATTCCATAACCTTTCTTATTCATGCACTCAGCATAGCGGAGATTCAGACAATTATATTACATTTAAATATCCGTCCAACATATGGGAAAACAAGTATAGAATTATTTAAATTATACAAACTTTGACATTACATTTTCATGGAATCCTTTTTGTCCAGACTTTAGTTTTCACATGATCTTCATATTATTTCCGCAAGTTGGGGTATCCTCCATTTTCTTTCCGTAAAACTCCTTTTAAAATAACGAAAGTAATATAAATCAATAAGTAATTCGTAATAAACTCTTTTAAATGGAATAGAGAAAATACAGCCATGAAATATAAATAAGGCAATATCACGATGATAAACAAAAACATAGGTAGACAAAACAAATATGTGCAACGTTGTTCCTTCGTCTGCTATGAGCAAAGAAACACGCTGAAGCTCATATACGGAGTATTACGGTAGAAATGAAATATTTCTACGAGCAGTACCTGGAATTGGAGAAATGATCTCGGCAGAATCGCGCACATGAAAAACTACAATAGATATGTTGTATCTGCATTGGCTTCAGCTTTGTCTTCGCATTATCTAGAAGAATAACATCCCTCTTCACATATCCCGTAGTTGGAAACTTACCTAATGAATTCACGAAGTTTTATTCGATGACCTTGCCTCATTTATCTCAATATAAATAAAATAAGTAAATAAATCTATAAAATTATCCCTATTTTCTCAACTGTACTCCAATACGTAACATACAATATCATAATTCTGAAATTCTAACTGAAGATGCTGTTATCAATATAAAATATTATTATTAAGGGAAATAACGAATAGAAAGAGTATTGTTATTTGCGGTTTTGGCATAGCAGCGATGATATAAAATGGCCATAAAACACAGTAGAAAAATATTAATATTAAGTCAACTATCACTGATATTAAGGTAGGTGGTGGTGATAATAAAATGAGGTAATAATAAATCAAAATTACCTGATTGGAAATGATGATGGATGATTATGATGATACAGTCCTCATCGCCTTGTTGATTATTAACAAGTCTAGACCGCCTCTTGGTGTAGTGATTAGTTAGCTGCCACCCCTGGAGGTCCGGGTTCAATTCCCGGCTCTGCCACGAAATTTGAAAAGTGGTACGAGGGCTGGAACGGGGTCCACTCAGCCTCGGGAGGTCAATTGAGTAAAAGAGGGTTCGATTCCCACCTAAGCCATCCTTGACGTGGTTTTCCGTGGTTTCCCACTTCTCCTCCAGGCAAATGCCGGGATGATACCTAACTTCAGGCCACGGCCGCTTCCTTCCCTCTTCCCTGTCTATCCCTTCCAATCTTCCCATGCCCCCCGCAAGGCTCCTGTTCAGCATAGCAGGTGAGGCCGCCTGGGCGAGGTACTGGTTATCCTCCCCAGTTTTATCCCACGACCCAGAGTGTGAAGCTCCAGGACACTGCCCTTGAGGCGGCAGAGGTGGGATCCCTCGCTGAGTCCAAGGGAAAAACCGACCCTGGAGGGTAAACAGATAAAGAAGAACAAGTCTAGAAGAAAGGGAAGCCATTCCATAATAGATTAGACCTAATAAATTGGTATGAACGACGTAAAGCAGGGAGTGATGGATAAATTTTTAGAGTTGAGGAGTAGTCACAGTAGAAGGAGTAGAATATGAAGAGGAATAAGAATAATAATAAATTACCTCTTGTCTTTCTGATTACTTCTCTCGTGGAGGTATTTTGTACCAACCCGTTCAAACTGTTCGCCTCTGACTTCCTGAGGAAGAAGGTTCCATTTCCGGCCAGCTATAAGGGTCGAGGAGGAGTTCAAAGAGAGAAACTATGTCTTGAAATGGCGTGAGGATTTCTATGGTGCGCTCTGGTGTCTTTTTTATGGTGTTCAGCGAGGTTACGGAATCGTTCGTAATACTGGACTTCAGCGCTAACAACCGGCACCTCACAGGGCTGCCTGAAAGAGAATGGGATAGGAAGAGGAGAAAGCGGAGTTGTCAGTGTTTTTCTGCACTGCGGTGTTTATTGGTTTCAAGTTTTCTGCTCAAGCGAGCTAACACAGTGCGAAAGAAGATGACAACAGGCGCGGTGCGTTCTGTACGTTCAGTAGTTCATTGAACCCCCTCGAAACAGATAACTCGTAGTAAAATGGTTTACCAAGAGCCTATTCATTTAATCAGCTCCGTACATTCGCGCACGTAGCGATACTTTTGACCTCAACGCTCGGTTGCTTTCCGGAATCGGCGAAGAGGCGCGGGGCTTTGGGAAGCAAAAAGGAAAGCCGAGATAATATCTGTTTATTATATAGTGATGGGCAGCTCCTGAATGAGTCGTTCAAAATGAACGCTTCACTCCTATGAAGTGTGAACTAACCACTCAATTGCAATGAATTGGTGGTTCAAACACTTCATAGCATTCACAACTCATTCGATTCGTCTGTCACTCGCTCACGAACTCGCTCTCTTCCCCCTTCCATTATCTGCGTCATTCATTGCCCTTTCACTGCCATGCCCATTCTACCTATCAACTATGTTCCTTCCTCTTCTCCTTCTTAATCTGCTTATCCTCCAGGAGTGGTTTTTCCCTCGGACTCAGCGAGGGATCCCACCTCTACTGCCTCAAGTGCAGTGTCCTGGTGCGTGAGACATTCGGTCGGAGGATAAAACTGGGGAGGATGACCAGTACCTCGTCCAGGCGGCTTCACATGCTATGTTGAACAGGGGCCTTGGTGGGGATGGGGAGATTGGAAGGGAAGAGGGAAGAAGGAAGCGGACGTAGTCTTAAGTTAGGTACCATCCCGGCATTTGCCTGGAGGAGAAGTGAGAAACCACAGAAAACCACTTCCAGGATGGCTGAGGTGGAAATCGAACCCACCTCTACTCAGTTGACCTCCTGAGGCTGAGTGGACTCCGTTCCAGCCCTTGTACAACTTTTAAAATTTTGTGGCTGAGCCGGAAATCGAACCCGCCCCTCCGAGGGTGGCAGCTAATCACACTAACCACTACACCAACTGTATTCCTTCTTTAGACTATATGAGACAGGCTTCTCTCCTTATCTTTTTCTTGTCCCTATCAACCATCATCTAGATGCTGTAAGGTGGTGGTGGTGATTATTGTTTTAAGAGGAAGTACAACTAGGCAACCATCCTCTATATAACACTAATCAGACGGAAAAAAATGGAAGGGATCCGACACTTCGAAAATGAAGATATCGGCCAAAGAAAGAAAAGGGCCACGAAGGGCGTGAAAATGAAAGACTCCCTAGCCCTCGCAAACCTAATAGCGTCGGGGTCGGAAAAGAACAAGAGTTGACCAAGGGAGGTCAGATAGGATAGATGAAAGTGAGGAGCCTGACACAAGTAAGTGGAAGCAATGCCAGGACTCAGCTGAGGGCCCCGTGGTCGCCAACCCACGCTCCAAAGTTCAGAGCCCCTGGGGCTAGATGCTGTAAGCGGGTAAGCCATTGCGTATCCATAATTACGTAGCTCTGCCATCTGTTGGTAATATTATTAAATATTATGAGACACTGCGAACGAAGTTCTTGCTGAATGACACAAGGAGAAGCTTCGTCAGACCTCATCACTTCATGGTTATTCGGCTTAATGGCAAAGTGGTTAGCGTGTTGGCCTTTGGTCACAGGGGTCCCTGGTTCGATTCCCGGCAGGGTCGGGAATTCTTATCATAATTGGTTAATTTCACTGGCACGGGGGCTGGGTGTACGTTTCGTCTTCATCATCATTTCATCCTCGTCACGACGCCTAGGTCGCCTACAGGTGTCAGTTCAAAAGACCTGCACCTGGCGAGCCGAACATTTCCTCGGACTCTCCCGGCACTAAAGGCCATACGCCATTTCATTATTTACTTCATGGATGAACTACTTCATTTGAACGATTCACAGTAAAGAGTGTGAATGAGTGAAGTAGTTCATACGAATGAACTGGTTCGATGAACGAACTAGAGTAACATGGAAGGGTTGTATCGCCTGACATCAGTGATCCTTGCGGAGGCAAGTTCATAACGGGCAGCCATGTTTCCAGTTGTCAAAACAAAGCGAGTTGGCGCGAGAACATAATACGATTAGGTGATATGGAGGTTGTGGGTAGCGATTGAACATCATGAGTTTTAAGAAGTGAAAAGTTTGATTCTCGCCTTCAAGAATGCTATCCAGCCGTATGCTCAGCGTACGGCTGCACCAATCGGAGTAAATAATATTCCCTTCTTTCAGACTAATCATAAGTGATGATTTCTTGCTACCTGTTTATCTTTGCCCTTGACACATCATTTTGTCGCCGTCTGGTGTTAGCGTATGATTCATTGAAGTTTGATATTCAGGTTTTTTCTCTCCGTAATGGTCCTGGAGATTTGTCTTGTGCTTGAGCATTAGTTGATGTAGGCCTATTTCAGTCAAATGTACACCAAGCATGGTAAATATAGTATTTTACTGATATAGTATTTTATTGGGGTTCTAGAAATTTATGAAGTGTTTTTGTACACCGAGCGAGTTGGCCGTGCGGTTGGGGGCACTCAGCTGCAGGCTTGCATCCGGGAGATAGTGGGTTCCAACCCCACTGTCGGCAGCCCTGAAGATATTTTTCTGTGATTTCCCATTTTCACAGCAGGCAAGTGACGGGGCTGTTCCTTAATTGAGGGCACGGCCGCTTCCTTCCCAGTTCTAGCCCTTTCCCATCCTTCCGGTGCCCAAAACTTTCGATGTGTTAGTGTGGCGTTAAGCAAGTAGCAAAAATAAGTGAATAATTACATTAAACAATATTATAGTGGTACTCACGGAGATGCAATACGTTTAAAAATATGATCAGAATGAGGTTATGACCTATCGTAAGTTCTTTCGTTTTACGGACTTCCTTCATAAATTCTCATTTATGTAAATGGATTTTATTGTAACTTACGCTTAACCACAACAGCCACGCAGAGTAACGCCGTGTTCCGATGTCATGGTCTGTTCATATATGTCACTGTATGACGATTCTCCTTATATCCTTTTCGATCTACCCTACAATCTGCTGATCGTGGTGTTGGCCTCGCGCCGCAACGTGAATAAAGTGGCGCTATTCTATGATAATTAATGCTCTAAGCTTTAGGCTAAAGGGCATTAATTTTGCACCAGTGATTCTATAATGTGTATTTTCAATACTCTTCGTCGTTTCGACAGCCGCACCACTTGCTCATGTGACCACCGAAAACATGGTGGACGTTCGTTCAATTAGCTTCAGCCAGGCAGCGCCTCCGCTTCTCTATGTTATTTTAGCTCGGGTTCGACCCATCGCTAGCCGACAACATACCCCAGGCATGGCCAACTACAACCTATGAGACCATAATGCAGAATCCAACATGGCGGAAACATTGGGCCACTGTTTGCTGTGGGCTGCTGGGCATTAATTTGTAATGGAATTAGGAAAATGTTTCTGAAGACTTTCAACTGGAGCGTGGCACTGCATGGAAATGTAACATGGGCGTTAACTAGCTCAGAAAGAAAGAGAATAGAAGCTTTTGAAATGTGGTGTTACAGAAGAATGCTGAAGGTGAGGTGGATAGATCGAATCACAAATGAAGAGATACTGAATAGAATTGGTGAGAGAAGATCGATTTGGCTAAATTTGATAAGAAGAAGAGATAGAATGATAGGACACTTCTTAAGAAACCCAAGACTTGTTCAGTAGGTTTTTTCCCTAGTGGCTTTACGTCGCGCCGACATAGATAGGTCTCATGGCGACGATGGGATAGGAAAGGCCTAGGAGTTGGAAGGAAGCGGCCGTGGCCTTAATAAAGGTACAGCCCCAGCATTTGCCTGGTGTCAAAATGGGAAACCATGGAAAACCATGTTCAGGGCTGCCGACAGTGGGATTCGAATCCACTATCTCCCGGATTCAATTTCACAGTCGCGCGCCCCTAACCGCACGGCCAACTCGCCCGGTGAGTTGGTTTTTGAAGGAAGTGTAGGCGGTAAGAACGGTAGAGGTAGACCAACGTACGAATATGACAAGCAGGTTAGCAGATGTAGGATGCGATAGTTACGTAGAAATGAAGAGGTTAGCCTAAGATAGGGGACGTGGGGGGCTACATCAAACCAGTCTATGGACTGATGACTCAAACAACAACAATATAACTAACGACCATAACGTCCATAATCTTCGTAGAGAAGAATTACTGCATGAAATATAAATAATGTTTTTATAGTTGGAAAACACGAAACGGTTAAAAATAATATACAAAAATAGAAACAAGTATTCGACCAATTTTCATAACCCTACACCAGTACATTTGGCAATGACAAAATGTAAGTAATTAATACTCGTTTGGTAAACAACAACACACGACACATTACAAGAAAAGGACAAATCATCCGTGACAGTGAAATGACATATCGTACTCAGTAACAATATATTCAGCAAGCAAGACTACTCTAAACATGCACATGACTCGCTAACATAACCCTACAAACCATGCACTTGAAAATGACGAAATTTAAACAAAATTCGTAAGTAAAATACAACAATGCACACACAACACATTACATGAAAAACACCCATAGCACTGAGATAGCATACTGTACCCAGCAAAAAAGAAATTCTGCAACCTAGACTACTGTACTTTATATATACACATGACTTACTAACGTAACCCTACAGCCAGTACACTTGAAAATGACAAAATTAAACCAATATTCATTAGTAAATCACATCAGTGCACAACATATTGCAAGAAAAAACACAAATGACATAGAAGAACGAAATAACATTCTCAACAAATACACATTCATCAGTCTAGCTCAAGCGGTCGAGGAGAGAGGTCGTGTAGAGTAGTGCGTGCGGTGAATATGGTTGGCATCGAGCAATACCGGGCCGCTATTGGCAAATGGCAGGCGAAACGGAAGAAGGAGAACAAGAATGGATTGGTGATAAGTAAGGACGGATTAAAAATGAGTGAAACGGTGCTGGTAGTGGCAGTGGTAGCGGTGCTACTGGTTATTGGGGAGGGGGGGGGCGTGGAATTAAACCCAGGCCCAAATACCAGTGTAAAATATAACACAGAGGATTTGGCCGCACTCAGGGTGGTTGTGAGTGAAGTCATGCAGGAGAAATGCCAGTGGGAGAAACTGCAGGAAATAAAGGACATGATGGAGGAGCAGAGGAAGGAGATAGGCAACATGAAGAAATGGCTGGAAACGAGGACGGAGGAATCAAGCAGAAGAGTTGACAATAATGAGAAAGAAATCGAGTTATTGAGAGGGGAAGTGAAATATTTGAAAGAGGAGATGATGAGGATGAAGAAAGAAGGGAAGGAGTACAAGCAGGAGAGATGGAAGAAAGGCATATTTATATATGGAGTTGAGGAAGATGTGAGGGAGGGCAAGTTGGAACTGATAGGCAAGGTGATCGAAGTTATACGTGATACAATGAAGATAGATTTCAGTAGTGGTGACATAGACGATGTAGAGAGAATTGGTAAAACTAAAGGACGGAGGCCAATTAGGGTAAAAAAATTTTCTACCCTAATGGCAGAAATTGTGGTAGGTAACAGTAAGAATTTACAGGGACAGAAAATAAGGGTGAAAAGAGACATGGGAAGAGAAGGAAGTGAAAATATGAGGATCTTGAATAGGCACCTATGGAGAGCGAGGAACAAGGGGTTAAAGGCCCGAATAAGAGGTCTGAGGTTGGAGGTGACAAACGGGCGATGGGTTAGAGTACATTCAGTGACGAAGCTAAAGGAGATGGACGAAAACGAGAGGGTTGAGGGTGGTGAGATGACAAGGCAAGATGGGAAGAAGAAAGAAGAAAAGAAGAGGAGAGACGTGGCAGGAGAGGAGAGCATCTCAGAAGAGAATGGGCAGTGCAGCCGGGAGGCAGAAGATCAAGATAGTGAAGTGGACGGTGAGAGTGAGCAGCAAGAAACTGGGAGAGTAGAGTGTAGTGTTGCAGTGAGCAAGAAAGGACAAGGGAAGGTGGATTCAGAAGCCCAAAATAGTGAGGGGGTGAGTGGGGGTGAGCAGCAAGAATCGGTGAGAGCAGAGTGCAGTGGTGTAGTGAACAAGAAAAGACAAGAGGAGACAGATCGACAGGAAGGTCAAAAAATTATGAGTAAAGTCAGAAGTAGGAGCTAAAAAAAGATATATGGGGAAAAGTACGTAAAGGGATGGAGGATACAGAGGACATGGAACGGTATAGGTTGGTTAAAGAAGGAGGAATGGAGACGAGGGATGAGAGGTCGATAACTACTAGAAGTAAAAATAGAGGGGGAGACCAAGAAGGGAGGGAGAGAAAGTTATAACTATATTGGAAAATAGGATGTGTGAATATTGAGGGACTAAGGAACAAATTAGGAAACAAGAAAGTTCGGGAAGTAATTGAAAGTTTTGATGTTGTGGCACTCTTGGAGACGTGGCTGGAAACAGGGAGGGAGATTTCATGGAAGGGGTTTGTGATAAAATATAAATATAGAAAAGAGAGGAATAAGGGACGAGCACCAGGAGGGATGATAGTTCTAATTAGGGAAGAAATTAGTGAAAGAGTAGAGGATATAGAGACCGATATGATGGAAACCATATGGTTGAGATTGAATATGGGAGGGGGTGAGGGAAGGAGGAAGAAAATAAATCTGGCTTTTGTTTACTGCCACCCTAGTAATTCAGCATATGCAAATAAATATTTTTTTGAAGAGTTATTGGTAGATATTGGTAGGATAAGGGGAATGTTTCCAGGTGAGGAGGATATGTTGTTATTCGGGGATTGGAACGCGAGAATAGGGGAACAGAGCCCAGTTTATAGCAGGGAGGATGGAATGTGTTTGTTGGAAAGTAGAAGGAGTGAGGACAAAATTACAAATAGTTATGGAGAGAAGCTCCTAGAGATGTGTGCTGTGGGAAATTTGTATATTCTGAATGGGTGGATAGAGGGTGACAGGACGGGGAAATTGACATATGTTACTGAGAAGGGTGGTAGTGTGATAGATATGGTTTTAAGTTCGGAAGGGATGATTGAGGAAGTTGTAAGAATGGAAATAAGAGACTGGATTGAATCACACCATTTCCCGGTGAGGGTTATGCTGAAAAGGGGGGAAGAGAAGTGTACAATGAAGGAAGATGAGACAAATGATAAACGAGGGAGTGGTTATAATAAGTATAAATGGACAGAGAAGGTGGGCCGGGATTGGAATAGGGTAGTAAAAGAGGAGTTACAACTCCTGAAATATGGGTGGGAAGGGGCGTTAGAAGAGAATAATACTGATAAAGCCTTGGAATTGTTGCTACATCCAATAAAGATAATAGCGCAGAAGGCGAAAGCTAGAAAGGGTAATAAGAAAGAGGGAGAAGAATGGTTTAATAGGGAGTATGAAGGAATGCGGAGGAAGGTGATGGACGCGTTAGGAGAATATAGAAGGAAAGGTGGGAGCCAAGAAAGGGAGTTTCTCTGTAGATTGAGGAAGGAGTATAAAAAGAAAATTTATGAGACAAAAAAGACGTGGTTAGAGGAACAAATGGAAGCCATAAATAATGACTGCAAGACAAATTATTTTGAGAGAGTTTGGGATAAGATTAATAAAATTATTAAGGGTGGAAGGAATACAGAGAAAACGAGTATTGAGGAAGTGCAATGGGTCAGACACTTTGACGAATTACTAGGGAATAAGGGGGATGAAAGATGGAGAGGTTCGGGAGAAGAAGTAATTTGGAGGAATAGGAGAGTGGTAATTTATGATCTGGATAAAGAAATCACAAGGGAGGAAATCCTGAGAGTGATAAGCAGAGCCAGAGCAGTCAGCTGGGGGGTGTAATGGTATAAATAACAAGTTTTGGAAGGAAATTAGCAAAAATGAGATAATGATAGAGGGAATGGTTAAACTATTCAATAGGATATTTGAGGGAGGTAATTACCCTAAGGAATGGGAAACAGGAATTATATGCCCTATATACAAGGGGAAGGGTAGTAGGAACAATGTGAACAGTTATAGAGGTATATCTCTGTTGGATTCTTTGAGTAAAATATATACTGGGGTTTTAGCGAACAGAATAAGCGGGTGGGCGGAAGAAAATGAAATTTTGACAGACTACCAAGGTGGATTTAGGAAAAAGAAAAGAACAGTAGATAATATAATGATAGTAAAGACTATTTTAGAAAAGTATAAGAATATGGCTAGAAGTACGGTTTATGTAGCAGCAATAGATTTTGAGAAAGCTTTTGACAAGGTGAATAGACAGGCCCTATTAGAGAAATTAGGCAGGCTAGGGATTTCGGAGAAGATGTTGAGGGCAGTGGAAGGAATATATAGGGTTGTCAGGTTTTGTGTAAAATTGGGAGAAGGGAGACTGAGTGGACCATTAGAGTCCAAGGTGGGTTTAAAACAAGGATGCAAGTTATCGCCAATACTGTTTATTTTATTTATCAACGATATTTTAGAGGGGTTTGGGACAGAAAATTGGGCTGTGCCAGTAATTAATGGTTTAGAAGTACCAGGACTGATATTTGCGGATGATGTGTTATTGATGACGCTAACTTCAGGGCCGATGAATAGGGCCTTAAAGTCAGTGACGCTATTTGCGAGGAAATGGGGATTGAGAATTAATGGAAATAAGTCTAAAATATTAGTAGTCAAGGTGGGCAAAAGAAGGAACATAGAAGGTAATTGGGTAATTCAGGGAGAAAGATTGGAACAGGTAAGGAAGTTGGAATATCTAGGAGTTATTTTTAATGATAAAGGAACTTAGAGTGACCAGATCAAAAGGGTGAAATATAGAGGATTGGCAGCCATAGCCCCAGTCAAAAATTTGCTAGTCAAATACCCGGGGATCAGTTATAAAACACTGAGGCTAGTGTTCAGGTCGGTAATCGTTGGGAGGGTATTATACGGCTCAGAAGTTTGGGGGCTGGATGAGAAAAGAGAGGAACTAAGAAGGATTGTTAGTAGCTTCGCTAAGTTAGTAATGGGCTTACCGAGGTGTACAGCAAATGTAGGGGCGGAATTAATGTGTGGGGAGGATTTGGAATCAGAGGGTGTGAAAAGAATCGTTAGATACTGGATGAATTTAAAAAGACAGGAAGGGGGGAGGGTATTACGGGCAGCGTATGCACAGCAATGTAAGAGCATGTACACTGACTGACAGAGCAAATGCAACACCAAGAAGGAGTGGTCAGAACTTTATGCCAATTGCAGAGTAGACTGACGTCACTGTGATATGCTCATGATGTGAAATGCGCCGCTGTGCTGCGCACGTAGCGAACGATAAATGGGACACGGCGTTGGCGAATGGCCCACTTCGTACCGTGATTTCTCAGCCGACAGTCATTGTAGAACGTGTTGTCGTGTGCCACAGGACACGTGTATAGCTAAGAATGCCAGGCCGCCGTCAACGGAGGCATTTCCAGCAGACAGACGACTTTACGAGGGGTATGGTGATCGGGCTGAGAAGGGCAGGTTGGTCGCTTCGTCAAATCGCAGCCGATACCCATAGGGATGTGTCCACGGTGCGGTGCAACGCCTGTGGCGAAGATGGTTGGCGCAGGGACATGTGGCACGTGCGAGGGGTCCAGGCGTAGCCCGAGTGACGTCAGCACGCGAGGATCGGCGCATCCGCCGCCAAGCGGTGGCAGCCCCGCACGCCACGTCAACCGCCATTCTTCAGCATGTGCAAGACACCCTGGCTGTTCCAATATCGACCAGAACAATTTCCCGTCGATTGGTTGAAGGAGGCCTGCACTCCCGGCGTCCGCTCAGAAGACTACCATTGACTCCACAGCATAGACGTGCACGCCTGGCATGGTGCCGGGCTAGAGCGACTTGGATGAGGGAATGGCGGAACGTCGTGTTCTCCGATGAGTCACGCTTCTGTTCTGTCAGTGATAGTCACCGCAGACGAGTGTGGCGTCGGCGTGGAGAAAGGTCAAATCCGGCAGTAACTGTGGAGCGCCCTACCGCTAGACAACGCGGCATCATGGTTTGGGGCGCTATTGCGTATGATTCCACGTCACCTCTAGTGCGTATTCAAGGCACGTTAAATGCCCACCGCTACGTGCAGCATGTTCTGCGGCCGGTGGCACTCCTGTACCTTCAGGGGCTGCCCAATGCTCTGTTGCAGCAGGATAATGCCCGCCCACACACTGCTCGCATCTCCCAACAGGCTCTACGAGGTGTACAGATGCTTCCGTGGCCAGCGTACTCTCCGGATCTCTCACCAATCGAACACGTGTGGGATCTCATTGGACGCCGTTTGCAAACTCTGCCCCAGCCTCGTACGGACGACCAACTGTGGCAAATGGTTGACAGAGAATGGAGAACCATCCCTCAGGACACCATCTGCACTCTTATTGACTCTGTACCTCGACGTGTTTCTGCGTGCATCGCCGCTCGCGGTGGTCCTACATCCTACTGAGTCGATGCCGTGCGCATTGTGTAACCTGCATATCGGTTTGAAATAAACATCAATTATTCGTCCGTGCCGTCTCTGTTTTTTCCCCAACTTTCATCTCTTTCGAACCACTCCTTCTTGGTGTTGTATTTGCTCTGTCAGTCAGTGTATAAGGGTGGATGGTTTTTAAAAAAATAAAGGGATATTTGGAGAGGATAGGATTAGGACACCTGTGGGGGGAGGTTTGGTCGAAGACAGAAGTGAGAGG
This sequence comes from Anabrus simplex, assembly GCF_040414725.1. Taxonomy (NCBI): domain Eukaryota; kingdom Metazoa; phylum Arthropoda; class Insecta; order Orthoptera; family Tettigoniidae; genus Anabrus; species Anabrus simplex. Next base: position 361,937,884 of record NC_090269.1, on the reverse strand, counting down.
GATGAATATACTGGAAAGGAGAATTAGAGATATCCATAGGCAGAAACTATTGGGGGAAAGCAGACTAAGAAATTCGCTGACTGTTTTGACGAAAATAGAGGAGATAGCAGGGTTGAATATTAGATACGTCGATAGGTCAAAACGATATGGGATGATGTGGTGGCTTTTAGGTTTGCAAAGGAATTCAGGGTGGATACAGGGGAGAGATAAGACAAGGTGTGTACTTTGTGGAGATGTGAATGATGATTTCCACTTGCTAAGAGACTGTGAGGTAACGAGGGGGTTAAGACATGGATTATTGAGTGCCGAGCATCGGGAAATATTGGGGAGATGGGATGAGAACGCAATCTTGAGATGGATTATTAAACAATGGGAAAAAGGGGGTGAATTGAACAGGTATTTTTGTGCGACAAAAAAGGCCTGCGAGAGTAAAATGAAGGAGAGTGAGTTAGAGGTTGGGCAGGGGAATAGGGGGGTGGAATAGTTATCTGTATAAGGGAAAGGGATAGTATGATAAAATTCTAATGGATTAGGGAATATAGGGACCGAGTACTTAGTTATGTGGAGTTGGGTAATAAGACAGGATTGCAGGGTCTGTTTGTTTCAAAGTTAGCTGGAATGCAAGTGCTGAAATGCTGAGTGTTGTTGTTTGATTTATTGTTTAGGTGTAGGTCAGGAACAATAATGTGACGCAAGTACAGAGCATAATAAGGACACTGGATGAACATTTAGTGAGTGACTGCTACAGCTAATGACTGCTAATTATTCTGATTATTATTATCCTTCTTATTATTATTATTATTATTATTATTCTTTATTATTCATCTTACTCTGCATGTGAACATGTATAGGGGCGAAGTCGCCTGTTATGTTCAGTAAATGTATATGTATATAAATACACATTCATCAGCCTAGTCCTACTTGAAATATACAATTATATGTGTAATAGTAGGAAAATCATAATGATTGATAAAAACATTCATTTGCTAACACCTTTATGAAATTTTAAAACTTCGTTTTCACCTTCTCACTGCACTGACACTCGTCATCAAGGTTACATACACTACTCTCAATTAATTGAAATCCTACGAGTAACACTACCAGTGCCTCTCTTTGATTCTGTAACTTAAGAAATTCTGGTTTGTAACTGTCACATATTAACACCTGGAAAAGTCTGAACACGTTACAACACAAGGACATGACCAACAATAACGGACACTTCAAACCACCCCTCTTCACTAGATTAAAATGCATCATCATTTCCTGTCACTATCCACAAGCAATTCATTTTCAGCCTACAACATTTTAATGGAGACATAACACTTTTTACATATTTCACTCACTTGCAAACTGGTGTAGCAGACAATGCAGACCGAAATCCGCAGTGTTTCAAGGGGAACTGTGATGTGAACTACTTCTAATGCAGGCTCTAACGCATGTAAATTATCAATAATTCCATCATGGCTATTGTTATAGACATTACGAGCAAAGCCTTTCAAAGAAAATTCACCAAAGTTTTGCAGACCTCATCTTCAATACACCTAATACTTCGAGCTTTCTTTCAGACTCAAGAATTTGCTCCATAGAAGCGCTATAAATGCAACCACTCAATCTCCTGTAGTCACCAAATCTTCCTTCTACCTGTCTGGCAGTAAGTACATAAGACCAGTGGTACTAATTGAATATGTTTACAAATATATATCACTGTGGTAAGTGTGTGTGTCAAAGCAGTGTATGTTTCACTTGTCAATTTTCCTTCTGTTTATGACATGTGCCATAAGTCTATACATGTTTATAAACATGTAAGGAAAGAAAGTTTCATATCATCAGGACCAGTTATTGGGCTGGCATTTTTTATTTCTGGTATATGTACCTTTTATGGGATACTGTGCATTACAGACTGACCACCACCTTTAAATTAATTTTAGAAACTGGATTGTACCATCAGAAACATCCACACATTGACTTTTAAGCAATTTCAAACCAGTAACTTTCTTACGATTAAAGACTTTACTGATAATGATACACCCTGTCTCTATTGTGGGATACAGAGACTTCCTTGGTAAATTTGGGGCCATTCTGGCAACAATCTCTTCTCTGATGGTCCGACAATGTTCAATGGTCAAAACAAAAAAAAATTCACCATTGGAACTGTCTAAAAATTTGTCCTAAGTAGTTGTAAATTTACACACTGACTCTGTACCAATATCAACATTGACCACTTCGCTTAAAACAGCAAATGTCTTATCAACGTTTGGTATAATAAGAGAATGTCGCAGCCCGTTTAGATAGTTCTGGAAAGTATTTTATTTGATTAGTTATAGAAAGCTATAATTTTTTAAGGACAAATTTCATTTTACTGGTTCTCTCTGCGTTAAACACACAGTCTAACTCGAGTGCATTACTTCAAAAGGTTCATCAAAAGAGGAAGTGTTGTGTGTGTCCTCCGCGCCTACAATCTCCGCAGCCCGCCCGACGCATGGATGTTTCCAGAGACCACGAGGCAGACTGCAGTGCGCTGACGTGATCGTCTGTGACGTCAGCCAGCGCTATAAAAGGAACAACGTTTCTCGCCTCTCCAGGAAAAAAGGACGAGCTGACAGCCGTGGTGAAAGGACGTACGAGCCTCTCGCTGCGCTTTCTCTCTCCTTGCCAGGCGCTCGGTACTTCTCAAGTGCTAACCAGGCAGCTGTACTTATTAGTACGACTTCGGAAGAGCATTTGTCTGAGCTGAGCACTTTTCAGTGCTCGCTTTTTCTGTTTCAGGAGCTTTCCTTTCAGGATGAAGAAGTCGAACGAGAGGCGTGCGGACCCCAGGAACGTGTGGCATGCGGGGGACACCTGGACAACAGAGGCGGACATCAGGACGACTACGGCGGACGACGACGAGATGGACTGGGACGCCTACAGGGACAGGTGCGACCCTCCTGACGGCTTCGAGTTCCGAGAGAGCTCCGCTAACCCGGTGGACCCGGCTCTCCTCGTCTACTACCGGCTGACAGAAGACGCAGCCAAGGAGCGGGACGGGGTCCTGAATTTCATGCGCCACCCCGTGTCCAAGGGGGCCAGGATCTTCCCTACGCAGAACATCGAGAGCTTCCTCCCGGGAGGCTTAATCATCAGGGACCCCAGGCAGGAGCGCCTGGATAATATCACGAGAGATCTCTCTCAGATATACCAGGTCATCCGGCTACCAGGCAGGGACGACGCACCAGGGATGTTCGACGCCTACAAATGGAGGCCCAGTACCAGCACGGCCGCCATCCAGACGGACAGGAGGGACCGATGGATGAGGAATAAGGCGGTTAATACCGACTTAGTCCTCCCGTCCACGCCGAAGACCAGCGACGCCACCACAGAGGTGGAGCATGCCGCCCCCTGGCGCCGCGACTGTGCGACCCAGGCTGAGCGGCTCGGAACTGCGAAGTGGACGCAGACCGCTCCTCCAAGGGCCATCTCCACGAAATGGTCGCAGATCCAGGCCTACCAGGAAGGGCCTGTCACCCGGGCGCAATCCAGGAAGGCGCCCCTGATGGCGAATGGCAGCACAGCAGTGGAAAAGGACGCCCCATGGCGTTCGGAGGCTGCTACCCAGGCCCAGCCTGCCATCGTGTCTGTCGAGCTGCAGACCTCGATGTGCGCCCCCCAGGACCGGGGACGCAGTCGAGTGTTACCACCGACCGACGCCGCTGCCGCCAGCCAGGAGAAGGAGGAAAACGGCGACGCAGCGGAGCCATCAGCTACCCCAGGGTCACCAGGCCGGGAGGAGGGCCACCAGGACGAGGCCTCTTCCCCTGCCGAGAAGAAACCCCCGGGAAGAAGAAGACGACGCCGGACCAGGAAGCAGAAGGCGACGCCGGCCCATCAGGAGAGGGCCGCCCAGGCGCAACCCAAGACTGCTCCCAGGACAGCAGCCAACCGAGGAGCCAATCAGGAGAGGACCTCAGCGGGTAGCGGCAGTCAGGTGAGAGTAAAACGTCCCCCTCAGCAGCTCTTGCAGTGTTTCCGCTGTCTGAGGTGGGGCCACCGTCAGGTCAGCTGTGGGCTCGAGGTGAGGTGCAACCGCTGTGGTGGTGATCACCACTACACGGCCTGCGCAGCACTTAGGGAGGCGCCGGTGTGCGCCAACTGCTCGGGGGGGGGGGCACCCGACCGCCCATCGCAGTTGCTCTGTCTACCGGGCCATGGCGCGGGCAGAGAGGAAGGAGGCCCGGTGCCATGACCCACCCCCTTCCAGGAGGCCCCCGCCTCGGCGGGCTTGGCCTCATTCTCCGGGATCGGAGACTGGGTACGAGGTACCCCAAGGAGGTGGAGCCGTGCGACAGGCCCTAGTGGTACTCGACGCATGGCTCCGCAGCCGGCAAGGACCGAGCTAGTCACAGAAGTGCCCAGACGGACTGATCCTCAGGCGATGGAATGGCAAGGAATTGGTTTATGTTTTGTGCATGTTACCTGTTCCTAACTAACACAACCTCTGGTCTTTTTCCAGCCCACATCCTTGCATGTGCTATCAAAAGATGTCAGGTTTTACATGTAGGCTCTTTTTTCTTTCTGCCTATGTGGTTTTTCCCTGACCCTTCAATACCATACTTCAACACCATATACCTAACACAATCTCGCCTGGTAACGTGTCTGACACTGAAACAGGCAGATACTCCTTGTATCACTTCCCACTCTACCCAGCTATCTCTTTTCTTCTTAGAAATGAATAGCATGTCGGAGGCCATGTAGATTGAGTCGATGGTCACGGCGGGGGAGCGGGCTACGGGGGCCCCCCGTAAGAAAAAACCTCTCCAGGACTACCACAGTGTCCAACGACCAGACTACACCGCAAGTCAGACACGGAGGCACCCTCTTAAAAATGTGTTCTGAATAGGTGGACTGATTCCTGGCCGTGAGGTTTCACCTCTGGACATTGCCTCATTCATCCTGCATCCCGTAGCCACGTCGAGCACCCATCCAGACATTCTGCTACTTATACAAGTCCCTACAGTGCTCCGACTCCAATCATAGCATTCTGCTATATATGAACATTAAATGCAAGTTCCTTGCAAGTTATACGCCTCCCGTTAGCATTCTGCTAATACGAACTCTCTCTACAAGTTCCACTTGTTATTATACATGACCGATAGTTTTCGACTATCAAGAACATTCTCTCATTTGAACAGACTGTCTCATCAAGACAAGATTGAATGTATATAGGAATCTCAATTCTTACGTATGTAAATATTATTCAGGCCCTCAGCCTACTACCTTATATTAACATTTAACGTGTGCAACTCAACAAGCTTCAAGAAAAGTTTCGTTCTATTTCATGTACATATTGTATAAATGTGTTGAAGCTATTAACTTTTATGTTGTGCCTTGTATACCAAGTTCCTTGTATACAACACAACGTTTGTTAGTGAGACCAATATTATCATCAGAATAACTTGCGAGATGACTTCCAAAGTGTCAAATTTCGTCCATCTGTCACATTTAAGGTCTTCACAAGCATCAGATTCCAATATAAACCTAAAATGCTCTGTAGGCAAACACACGTTTTTGTGAAACACTTGAACTGTAAATGAACTTGAAACTTTAAAACACTGATGGAACGTTAATAAATGACTCACCTTCACAAACAATACATAATCTTCCTTCACTATTACAGTGAATGGTTTGACGAATTTCTCCAGAAATTCACAGATGAATGAGGTAAAATCTGTAATGTTGTCACTTTCACACCACTTACTGAAATAACCTCTAAATATAAAAACATCACTAACATATTAAAAACATCTAGATAACCAATAAAAGGACAAATCAACATTATTTAATACACAAAAATATTCGGTGGATAATTAAATCGCGAATTCCAGTAGCAAGATAACCTCAACCAACCACACACGAGCATGGTATAAACCAAACTGAATGTACAGTAAATATGCCCCACACCCGGGCTAAACGTGACCCATTGTGGCAGCCATTCTGTCACGTATCGATATATGCATTCAGGTCTGATAATATTGTAGTTGGTCTTGCCCCAGGTTGTGTAGGTGGAAGGACCTAGGACCTAGGAAAGGTTTTCATTCCCTTCCCCGAAGGGGAGGGGCGGGCTAATTAGAAGGGAACGCCTTCTCTCTGGCCAGGATGAAAGGATCAGCGACAGACACGAGCTACACCGAACAGCCACAAAATCTGCCGAAGCACAGTCTTAGAGCGCCCGGTTAAGGTTTGACGCATGTGGAAGGTTTTGACGGCGTTTTCATTTCACGATTTTGAGTTTTTCATATAATTTGTACCGGGGATACACCCTCTCTGGTCAGTTAAACTACGCGCCTTCTATAAGGCCATCTATGTAATCTAACTTGAACTGAGGAATTACCAGATATATGGATTTTCAACTGATAGATGTCTCTACCATAGCTTTTGCTAGTTGCTTTACGTCGCACCGACACAGATAGGTCTTATGGCGACGATGGGACAGGAATGGGCTAGGAGTGGGAAGGAAGCGGCCGTGGCCTTAATATTAAGGTACAGCCCCAGCATTTGCCTGGTGTGAAAATAGGAAACCACGGAAAACCATCTTTAGGGCTGCCGACAGTAGGGTTCGAACCTACTACCTCCCCAGTACTGGATACTCGCCGCACTTAAGCGACTGCAGCTATCGAGCTCGGTACCATAGCTTTAATTCCTCCATCTCCTGGGGTAAACTACAATTACTCCATATAGAAATGTGTAATGATGAGGTTTTTCAACCTGGTTTCTAGGACTGTTTTCTTTTTATGTATCAAAGTTATCTACACTGGTTCCTACTTCAATAGCAACCGTTGTTCAATAGCAATCAACCTATCAGAAGTTTGTAAAAAAAATTTCTAGCCAATCAAAATTGGGGGTATTTACAGGAATCCAGCTTATCAATAAAGAGTTCTAGAATCTTCTCTTCAAAAATACAGGGTGATTCACTTAAAAGTTCAGAGCGGAGTGCCGAGGATTAGGTGCGCTGGGAAGCGTAGTCAGCGAGCGCAGTGCCCGCAATGACAAGCAGGCATAGTCGGCTCAAAGAAGCGGCATGATTACGCAGATAAAAACTAAACGAAACTGAACTCACCGGATACATAGATAAGTAAATGAATAAACAAATAAATAAATCAACTAGGAAATTAAACTAAACTCACCAGTAATAAATAAATAAATAAATAAATAAATAAATAAATCAACTAGGTAATTAAACTGAACTGACCATTATTTCCAGACGATGCTGAAAGTGATCTACTTCAGCTGCAATGCAAGCTTCATATCTTGTAATGAGATTTCGAAACACATTTTTTAGTTCATGGGCACCGATAGAACGCACAGTGTTCCTAATTTCAATTTTTAATTCTTCTGCAGTTCGAGGATTATTCCTGTAAACTTTTCCTTTAAGATTTCCCCATAGATAAAAATCACATGTGCTTAAATCAGGCGAACGAGGAGGCCAAAAGTCTTTACTGATGATCTGGTCATCATCGAACACTTCCCGTAACCATCGCATATAGCTACGCGCCGTATGGGCCATTGCACTATCCTGCTGGAAATAGCCATACCTTTTCTCTTCTGCAGTCAGTTCAGTAAAAAATGGTTCCAGAATGTTGTGAATATAACGGTCAGAAGTAATCGTGTCCTGAAAAAATATCGGACCGATAATTCGTCGGGCACCAATAGCGCACCACACACCCACCTTCACGTCGTGCAGTGGTCTCGGCTGTAAACTAAGCGGGTTGTTTGTATCCCAGATTTTTTTTGCTAGTTGCTTTACGTGGCAACAACACAGATAGGTATTATGGCGACGATGGGACAGGAAAGGCCTAGGAATGGGAAGGAGTCGGTCGTGGCCTTAATGTGCCTGGTGTGAAAATGGGAAACCACGGAAAACCATTTTCAGGGCTGCCGACAGTGGAGTTCGAACCCACCATCTCCCGGATGCGAGCTCACAGCTGCGCGCTCCTAACCACACGGTCAACTCGCCCGGTATACACCAGATTCTATTGTTCCGTGAATTGACATATCCACTCAAATGAAACCAGGCTTCGTCGCTCATAAAAAGAAAGTTCGGATCCACAATACCGTCGTGGACACTATTCATTAGCCAATTGCAAAATCGTATTCTTGCATTGAAATCTGTAGGCAGTATGTTACGGACTGAATGAGTCCGATAAGATCGTAAATGTAACAATTTTGTTGTATTACGTGCTGAAGAAGATGAAATACCACTTTCCTGAGCTACTCTCCGAAGCGATTTATGTGGACTGACCTGGAGTCTTGTCTGTATATCTTCTAACCTCCCCCGTGTGAGAGCTGTTCTCCTTCGCTTCTTTTTCCTTTTTGATTACGGAACCAGTACTACGCCACTTGTAAACGAGCTGATGCACGTAACGTTTTGATGGTACTGTCGCACCGGGAAATTGTCTACGGAATTTTCGAAGGCACCTTTTAATTGGTTTCTTGTTCTTGTGCAAATAACACTCAACCAAAAATATTATTTGTTCTGTAGTGTATTTAACCATCGTGATATTAACTTCACAACACACCTTAAAAGTCCAATAGTTTCTAGCACTGAGGGACAGAGTGCTAAACAGCTGCGCGCTGGCAGTGTACACTTCTTATCTCGCCAGTGTTAACACAAGCCATATGGCGCTCGCTCGGGAATTCCCACGGCATGAGAGCAGAACTCTGAACTCTTAAATTATTCTCCCTGTACTATAAAATCTGGGCGCTTTAGGGCCGATTGTCTTCTTGACTTGCTGCAGTTAATTGAGTGGGGTGCGTCCTAAGGGAGACAAGGAGAGCGGGCGGCGTTCGTAAGGCCCAGCAAAGCAAGATAACACCAAAATTTTCAGAAACATATGATAGCTCCTGTAGATAGCTTGAGGGGAAGGCTTCAACCTATTTCATCTAAATTTCTAAATCTGGTGCTTTAAATGTAGAATTTTCGGCCAGTCTGAGGACTGTTATATTCCCTAATGTGAAATATGTAATGTAACAAAGAGTGATAACCCTCTGTTGATTTCCCATTCAACTTGGTATAGGGTGACTAAAGTTTCTAAATCTCTAAAATTCTTAACACTTATTTGGTATTAACATTTATCACTTAGTCACCCCGCCGTAGAAAATACTTAGCCTCTGTGGCATTGGGCCATACGCCCACTTAGGGTTTTAAGTATTGCTATAAGGAGTGTAGGTGTTTCGCCTCCTTGCATTTTGTTTATGGCCGGTTACAATCAACCTTTCCTTTTGTCAATACCGCCATTTAGTATGGGCAGTTGTGCCTCCTTTCAGTTCGAGTTTATAAAATTAGTAGGCCTAATTTTGGTATTTAAGATGATAATACACTGACTGACAGAGCAAATGCAACACCAAGGAGGAGTGGTTCGAAAGGGATGAAAGTTGGGGAAAAAACAGAGACGGCACGGACGAATAATTGATGTTTATTTCAAACCGATATGCAGGTTACACAATGCGCACGGCATCGACTCAGTAGGATGTAGGACCACCGCGAGCGGCGATGCACGCAGAAACACGTCGAGGTACAGAGTCAATAAGAGTGCGGATGGTGTCCTGAGGGATGGTTCTCCATTCTCTGTCAACCATTTGCCACAGTTGGTCGTCCGTACGAGGCTGGGGCAGAGTTTGCAAACGGCGTCCAATGAGATCCCACACGTGTTCGATTGGTGAGAGATCCGGAGAGTACGCTGGCCACGGAAGCATCTGTACACCTCGTAGAGCCTGTTGGGAGATGCGAGCAGTGTGTGGGCGGGCATTATCCTGCTGAAACAGAGCATTGGGCAGCCCCTGAAGGTACGGGAGTGCCACCGGCCGCAGCACATGCTGCACGTAGCGGTGGGCATTTAACGTGCCTTGAATACGCACTAGAGGTGACGTGGAACCATACGCAATAGCGCCCCAAACCATGATGCCGCGTTGCCTAGCGGTAGGGCGCTCCACAGTTACTGCCGGATTTGACCTTTCTCCACGCCGACGCCACACTCGTCTGCGGTGACTATCACTGACAGAACAGAAGCGTGACTCATCGGAGAACACGACGTTCCGCCATTCCCTCATCCAAGTCGCTCTAGCCCGGCACCATGCCAGGCGTGCACGTCTATGCTGTGGAGTCAATGGTAGTCTTCTGAGCGGACGCCGGGAGTGCAGGCCTCCTTCAACCAATCGACGGGAAATTGTTCTGGTCGATATTGGAACAGCCAGGGTGTCTTGCACATGCTGAAGAATGGCGGTTGACGTGGCGTGCGGGGCTGCCACCGCTTGGCGGCGGATGCGCCGATCCTCGCGTGCTGACGTCACTCGGGCTGCGCCTGGACCCCTTGCACGTGCCACATGTCCCTGCGCCAACCATCTTCGCCACAGGCGCTGCACCGTGGACACATCCCTATGGCTATCGGCTGCGATTTGACGAAGCGACCAACCTGCCCTTCTCAGCCCGATCACCATACCCCTCGTAAAGTCGTCTGTCTGCTGGAAATGCCTCCGTTGACGGCGGCCTGGCATTCTTAGCTATACACGTGTCCTGTGGCACACGACAACACGTTCTACAATGACTGTCGGCTGAGAAATCACGGTACGAAGTGGGCTATTCGCCAACGCCGTGTCCCTTTTATCGTTCGCTACGTGCGCAGCACAGCGGCGCATTTCACATCATGAGCATACCTCAGTGACGTCAGTCTACCCTGCAATTGGCATAAAGTTCTGACCACTCCTTCTTGGTGTTGCATTTGCTCTGTCAGTCAGTGTATTATGAGAGGGAATGTTGCATCCTAAATGATATATTTTTCCTCTCTTAAACTTAATCAACTGCTAAAAATATTTTAAACTCAGAGAAGCTCAAACTAAGCCAGGTATTCTTTTTATTGTTAGATACATTTCGAATTATGAGGTAGAGTGAGGTTCTATTTATTGAGCAGAAGAATATTTTGTGATAAATCAATGGGAGAATGTTCTGTCTTTGAACCAGGAATTGTTGAGAAAAAAATGAGGGATAGAAATGTATTATACATTTCTTTGGTTTTGAATACATGGCTATTATTTTTAGACATACTGCTTACAGGTTTCCATTGAATAAGCCTGAACTTCTATCAAAGTGGCTTGTTTCTGTTAAAAGAGATAAGTTTGTTCCAACTTATTCCTATAGATTATGTTCAATTCACTTCACAGAAGCAAGTCTTTGGAAATCTCAAGGGAACAAAATTTTGAAAGATGATGCAGTGCCAACACTGTTTGACTTTCAAGATCATCTAAAAAAGGTACTTGTAGGTCGATTAATTTGGATTAGATATTGTATTACTTCATTTAAAAAAATAATGATAAGGTTTTGCTCATGGTAGACTCAATAGGCCTATGTATTTTTATTTTTTCAGACTGAAAAGGTTCCCTGTAGAATTTAAAAAAGGAAAATTTTGGAGGGACTCAACAGAATAACACCATAGATGCCAGTCCATGTAGCAGTTCAGTCAGTACCGGTACTGTTACACAGTACATTTCATCTGAACGTAATTATTGTAGTGCGGAAAGCCCCACAAAACAAATAAAAATTTTAAGTGAAAGGCTTGAAATAAAAAATAAGCAAATTGCTGCATTGAAAAAAGAGAATGCTAGAAGTAAACAACTGTGACAGGCACAGAATACAAATCAGTGACCTTAAAAACTTAACCAAGGAATTAAAAGATCAGAACATAATTAATGAACATACTCTTGAAATTCCACTAACTTTTCTGAGGTAGTGTTTGAGATAATTAAGAGATCTGCTGGGGCACACACTAGTGAATATTTAGACACACTTAAGAAATTTGCTCTGACCCTTCACTTTTATTCTCCTGCTGCTTATGCATATGTGAGGCAGAGTTTCAATATGAGTTTGCCTCATATAAATACATTAAGGAAATGGATAAATTCATTATCTAGAGATCCAGGTTTCACTCCAGAAGCTTTTCTTGCTTTAGAAGAGCAAGTATCGCTTTCCCAGGATCCAATCTTTGTCAGTCTAACATTTGACGAGATGTCAATCAAGAGATGTATTGAGTGGGATGGTAGAGGCTTCACAGGATATGTCGATATGGGGGAAGGGATCTGTGTAAGTGAAATGGAAGAAGCTAAAGAAGTACTGGTGCTGATGGTTGTTGCAATAAATGCATCATGGAAGATACCTGTAGGATATTTTTTGATCAATGGATTAAATGCTGATGTTAGGATGAACATGATTTCAGAGTGCATAAGTCGCCTTCAGGACTGTAAAGTAACTGTTGTTTCAGTGGTGTGTGATGGACTGAGCAGTAACACAGTAATGGGGAGCAAGCTAGGCTGTAATTTCCAAGCTGACAGGGTAGATACCAGTGGCGGCGCGTGACTTTCATCACTGGGGGTTCAAAAGAAGAAAAAATTGCCTCCCCTCCCAACCTCTCCTCTCCCCATCTCCGCCAGCTTCTCTTGCGTCGTGGGCCGTAACCTTCTAAACTAAGATGACATAAGTTCTAGAAATGTGATCAAATACGAAAGGAGCAGAAAATACGGTAGGCCTACATGCCGAGTTTTACCACATGCAAAATAAGAAATAACTGCTTCATTGAAGTCCGCAGAGTCTCGAACAAAGTTCCTTTCAATTGACAACATAGCAAGAGCAATAAGTCTATCCTCGGACATTGTGCTGCGCTAGAAAGTCTTTATTCTCTTCAGGGTAGAGGTTAGTTTCTGCTTCCGATGTCATGGGAATAGTAACAACTATATTTAAAAGTTTTCATTGGTATTACCTTGCCGCTATTCTTTGCCTCAATGATTTTTGAGTTAAGTTTCTCTCCAAAAGGTAATTATTCCAAAGAAGGCAAATTAATAGGTGTTTAGTAAGTAATGATATACTTGGGACAATATATTAATTGGAATTTGACAGTTTAATGTGACTTTTGGTAGTAACGATGCTTTTCAACACTAGCGCTAGTTACGTGCACTATTCTCTGTTGCCTAGTCAAATTCCCGTAAGGCCAACAGATGGCAGGCACATACCCCAACCCCAACAACACGACTAGCTAGTCTTGAGACAGTGGCCTATTCCGCATGCGTAAAGAACAGAGATCCGTTTCTGCGATATCCTGGTCTTGCCTTAGTGCTGGCTTTCGTCCCCCCCGCACCTCGCCACTCCCTTCGCCTATGTACGGACGGAGAGATCGCCTTTGCAAGGGGGTTCATTCCAGACAAGTATCCAGCCACAGACCTTGCGCAGCTCACATGAATTGAAAGCCAGTACGAGCATATTACGGATAGAGGGATTTAGCAAGAGCTTCGAGATTGAGAAGGGAGTTATGAAAATTACGTAGTTGAGTACAATTTGATATAAACTGGAGGTTCATTGCTCCATTGCGCTATACCAGAAACCGCCACTGGTAGATACATCTTTCCAAGTAGGTGGAAGTGTTGCACAGATGATATTTGATGCTTGCCACACGGTCAAGTTGATGAGAAACCTGTTTGGTGATATGAAAGTTTCAAGGGATCAAGATAATAATGTAATTGAGTGAAGATATGTGGAGTTGCTGGAAGAGCTACAAAGTAAAGAATCCCTTACCCTTGCCAACAAAGCACCACATATTTTTCAAGAGTCAAAAAATGAAGGTTCGCTTGGCAGTACAAGTATTAAGTGCTTCTGTTGGAAATGCATTGCTGTTTTTATGTAATGACTTGAAATTAAAAGAATTTCAGGGTGCAGAGGCAACTGCGAAGTTCTGCCTCTTCTTTGACAGGTTATACGACATCATGAACTCAAAAAATCCACTTGCTAAGGGTCAGACGAGTGTTTTAAATTCTAAAAATAAGGAGTTAACGTTTGCTTTTCTTGAATGTGCTGAGGTTTATTTACTGCGTCTGAAGGATAAAGAAGGAAGATCCTTGTATCAGTTGCCAAGGAAGACTGCCATCATTGGGTTTCTTTCGTTGTGTAGGGGATAAAGAATATGTATGTTGCATTAGTGGAATCATGTAAGCTGAGCTATTTAGCAACATATAAATTCGGCCAGGAGCATATTGAAATTATTTTCTGCATGGTCAGGAGTAGGCTTGGTTATAACAACAACCCTTCTGCTCAGCAATTCAAAGCAACATATAAGTGCCTGCTTATTGCCTATGACGTAAGCAGCAAAATTACTGGCAACTGTGTTGAAGAAAATGTAAAAACAAAGTTGTTGGTATGGGATGGAAAGAAGAAGGCTAACGTTATGAGCAGCAGTGAAGACCAGTATCACCAGAGTTATGACCATCAAAGAATAGTTGATCAATTAGACCCTCCACCACCATTTGATGGATATAGCCCCATTTTCTTTTCCTCCTCAGCTGTGTCTGAATATTCAGATAATATCATTGTACATTGCTGGTTTTATAGTGAGGCAAATCCGTGACAGGGTTTATTGCAATAAGTGCAAGGAGGCACTTTATGGTGATGAAACTGTGATGCATCTGGCCTTTTTACTTAGGAAAAATAATGGGGGTGTCTTGTAATACCATCGCCAGATGTCATTAAGATATGTCGTCATTGTGAGGTAGCAATTCGACAAGTGTGGAAAGAAGCAGGGAGAAGACCTCCCAAAAGTCCTGTTGCCCTCATTATAAAGAAGATGGTATTGCAGCAGCTCAATGTATCTTCCTTATTTCCCCAGTTGCAAGATCACATCCTGGAAAATGAATTCCTAGATAATCATGTGTTGATGATTATAACTTTAACTGTGGAAATGTACATGAAAGTGAGATTCCATCATGCTGCTAAAACATACAGTGTTAGTCTATACAAGAAGATTGTCATGCAGCATTTAACTAAATCCATTCACTTCATAAATCAGTGGGTAAGAATCTTTTTCCCTGCTAACTTTTATAGATAGTAGCCACTCCTTATGTTAGAAGAATATCTCAGTAGATTTTAGATAGCTATTTTCCAAACCATATAGAAATCATAACTGAAGGTATACTCACCCTGATATATTAGTTCATATCCTGGAAATAATAAAAAAAATTCATTCAAATGGGAATTAGTAAAATAAGTAAAATTACTTGTAGTGTACACTGGGCATAGCTCATTTTTTTAAAAAGATTTCTGCAGTCATGTACCTTTTCAACAATCTGTTCATAGTACTGAATAATATCTGCCGTGATTACCTACTCATCAGAAAGGAAAGATCTGCTATGTAACTTTCATAGAAAAGATTCTATTTCACAGGTTTTTCTTTTTGCCAATATTACAGATCAATTCTTTTTGATACAACTGTTTGTAAATACTGTAAATATTGAAAGAATTGATGGATTATTGATGTTCTTCAGTCTGCTAAGTCACAGGTAATTTTTCTTCTCATGATCTGTAAATCATACTGAAGTTGTAAACTGTTGTGATTGGAAAATGTCTTGGTATTTTCATGAAAGCTTAAGTGCAGAGTCTAGGATTTTATTACATGTGTCTATTCCGAATATGTAAACACAAACATGATCCTTATAGTAGCCTAGGCCTAATGAGAGCTACCATACATATTCTTTTTTGAAGATTATTAATTTAATGTACTGGCATACAATGTTTTTCTGTTTTTGGAGAGTGTTCTCTAAATTTAAGACATGCGTTTAACTACCTAGGTATTTATTTACTATCATTAGTAGTGTATTCTTATCCAGTTTTCTGAATGTTGTCTTATTACGTCTGTTACTTATAGGTTAGCTATCCAAACGATTTGTGCAGTTTTGTTCAATAACAATGCAAATGTGTTCAGTTTGTTTGCATAAGTATCATTTTCGTGTTATTACCATAGTGATTCTTGTGTATTTATTGCATGTATTCACGTTATTCAGCGTAGGCTGTGCCATTTGGACCTGGGAATGTCTGTTTCCCTTATGCTTGGAATGCAACAGTAGGCCTATTAGACGTTTACCAGAAATTAATGTGAAAGAACACAGACTTTCACAATTCACGGTCTACTTGTACTTTTCATACCTCAGGATTATTTTTCTGTATAACTTCTGCGAGGTATTTGATTTAAAATTACTACAGTAGTTCTGGTTTGCGAACTGACGTGAATTTCTGTACGGATCTTCTGCTTCTGCTTTCTAATGCGGCACCTTTCTAACAGCTGCCTCCGTGGATCAGCGGTAGAGTGTCGGCCTCCGGATCCCAAGATAGCGGGTCCAAACCCGGCAGAGGTAGTCGGATTTTTGAAGGGCGGAAAAAAGTCCATTCGACACTGCATGTCGTACGATGTCGGCATGTAAAAGATCTCTGGTGACACATTTGGTGTTTACCCGACAAAATTAATTAAATCTCAGCCATAGACGCCCAAGAGAGTTTCGGTTTACTCGGTCTGCCATCTAGAGTAAAACGGAACGTCAAAATTGACGAGCAGACAGCCATATGGCGTCAAATTGAAATGTCTGCACACGGTAGCTGAGGCCATAGATTATTATTATTATTATTATTATTATTATTATTATTATTATTATTATTATTATTATTATTATTATTACCTTTCTAACATTTTATTTTGGATGTATCTAATGAACATATTTTCTTACCGTATTATCCTGTGTCGCAGGAATAAAAATAACCTGTCGACAGGTGTTTTCATTCGTGCGTAATGGAAGTTAATGAATGAATTCCATACTACGGTCTCCTCGGCGAGCTGTGCAGTGCCCGCAAGATGGCGGTACGCGCATGGACAGCTCTTCCCCAGTTACACGCTACTGCGCAGCCAGCGGTGTAGGGCCTTGGGCTCAGCCAGTTAAGTTCGTGCCATTTAGATAAGTGATTCGTGTACTTTTAAGTTAAAGGGAAACCTATCACAGGCATGTTGTGCGTATTGTAGCTTTAAACTTATTTCCATACTGATATATTGGTAAACAATGTCACAATAATCAAATATTGGTAAAACAAGTGCCTCGGTTGGTATTTTCTTTAATTTGAATAGAAATGTCAATTTTAAATAATTTAGTGCATATAGTGAAGCAATAACTCGCTTGTAGACTGATGTTACTTGCCATTAGATAACTCGAGCCAACCATCTCCTTCTACCGACGTAAATACGGACTGGATAACATCGAGGTTATAGGCCTCATGATCGGTACAAGAGGAATAATTCCTAAGTTCTTCGAAGAATTCCGCTCAAGATTCAAACTATCAGAGTCGTTGACGAAAAATGTGGCCCTCAAAGCCTTGAAAGGTTCATTATCCATACTGAGAAATCATTTTTTTTTTCAATCAATACTGATCTGCATTTAGGGCAGTCGCCCAGGTGGCAGATTCCCTATCTGTTGCTTTCCTAGCCTTTTCCGAAATGATTTCAAAGAAATTGGAAATTTATTGAACATCTCCCTTGGTAAGTTATTCCAATCCCTAACTCCCCTTCCTATAAATGAATATTTGCCCCAGTTTGTCCTCTTGAATTCCAACTTTATCTTAATATTGTGATCTTTCCTACTTTTATAAACGCCATTCAAACTTATTCGTCTCCTAATGTCATTCCACGCCGTCTCTCCGCTGACAGCTCGGAACATACCACTTAGTCGGGCAGCTCTTCTTCTTTCTCTCAATTCTTCCCAACCCAAACATTGCAACATTTTTGTATATATATAGTATTTATAGTATTTATATAGTCATAAATGTATTTAGTATACTTTGTCTTCATGGACAACCGCCTTATGGAGGAAGTGTTTGTTCTCTGGATAAATATAGTCTATGTATAATTATGTAAAAGCCTATTTACTACCTGATATTCAAACTTCCTTCTCTCCTTCACGTTCCTGGAAATGCTGATTTCTAAATTAATTTCCTCCTTTCATCTCTCTTCCAACTCCAGTGCACTAAACAGATTTTTGACACTCTCTGCCATAAGCTTCGACCTGCAGTTTAGTTAATGATCTTAATGAGCGCCAACACTCGTAGGAGGACGAGAACTTATTCTTATTCTCGCTGTTGTATCCATTGTTGAGAGATTCAGATGTTTAAATTCCAGAAACCGTATTTTCGTAATAACTTCAGCACAGAGCTCTCCAATCAAATCCGATACAGTATATTTCTTCAGCTTTCATTTCTGATCAATATTAGCACCGATAAAGGAATAGGCCTGTCTGCAACCACGTATTGTACGTGGAGTGGCTCTCATGCTCTAACGAGGTGGTGATGATTATAGTGATTGTTGTTTTAGTAGGAAGTAAATTGGGCAACCACCCTCAATTAACACTGATCAGATGAAACATTGGACGATTCCCGATGAGGATATCGGCTAAATAAAGAGAAGGGACGCGAAAAGTGTGAAAATGAAAGATTCCCTAGGCCTCGGAAGCCCAACACCGATGGGTGTGGTAGAGAACAGGAGGTGACCAAAAATGGTCGGATGGGAAAGTTGAAAGTGAGAAACCTGACGTAAGTGGTGAAAACAATTCCAGACTCATCTAGAGGCCCCATGGTCGCCAACCATAAGGAGAAGATGGTGGTACAGTAGTTGAAGGAAGGAGCAGGTCCACTGTATTGGCGGCCTGAGAACGTGTAGTGGAGATGAGTGGAAAATAAGGCTCATCTCTGTTGACTATATGGTCAGGCGTGTTGTAATAATAATAATTTCGTGTGGCTATTTCTAGCCGAGTGCAGCCCTTGTAAGGCAGACCCTCCGATGAGGGTGGGCAGCATCTGCCATGTGTAGGGAACTTCGTGTTATTGTGGTGGAGGATAGTGTTGTGTGTGGTGTGTGAGTTGCAGGGATGTTGGGGACAGCACAAACACCCAGCCCCCGGGCCATTGGAATTAACCAATGAAGGTTAAAATCCCCGACCCGGCCGGGAATCGAACCCGGGACCCTCTGAACCGAAGACCAGTACGCTGACCGTTCAGCCAACGAGTAGGCGTGTTGTTATTGATGCTTAGTTTTGGAGGATTAGAACACTGTGTGCATAAGTAGGTCGAAACTTATCTGATACCAGGTCAAGATCCGGGACTTTAAATGAAGTGCTGTTACAGCATTGTCCTGGAGAATATTCAACACCTCAAGAAAAACTACCCTTACAATAGAAAACATTTGTATTTCTCAATGTGAACAATATGTTGTATATCAGTAATAGCTCCTTTTACAGGAGAATGAGCTGTACAAAAATGTTCAGAACATTTTCCCTTCAGCTTGTGTTAGATGCATTTTTTCGAAAAAAGTAACCATTGTGGAAATAAGTGCAGAAACACTTAGATACCCCTGTAAGTCCCTCATCTCCGTTTAGGAATATTGCAATAATCTGCAGCCTAATTTTGTTTCCAGTATACCTTTTACTCAAATATCAATATCCGTGGCAATAATAATAATAATAATAATAATAATAATAATAATAATAATAATAATAATAATAATAATAATAATAATAATAATAATAATAAGCCCTTGTAAGGCAGACCCTCCGATGAGGGTGGGCGGCATCTGCCATGTGTAGGTAACTGCGTGTTGTTGTGGTGGAGGATAGTGTTATGCGTGGTGTGAGAGTTGCAGGGATGTTGAGGACAGCACAAACACCCAGCCCCCGAGCCATTGGAATTAACCAATGAAGGTTAAAAATCCCCGACCCGGCCGAAAATCGAACCCGGGGCCCTCTGAACCGAAGGCTAGTATGCTGACCATTCAATCCGTGGCAATGAAATGTCGTATGGCTTTTAACATCCCCGACTCGGAAATCCGTGGCAATTACTCCAGTAGATTGGCAAAATATTAAAGCCTGGGTGGAATTCATCATTGTACGCCTCGTTAAAGATATAAGCAAAATATTAACCGAAAATTAACTGTTCAGTTTTCACTTCATTGTTAATGTTACCATGGAACTTTACTACGAAGGCTTGTAGATGAAAAAAATTCTAGTTTTCCAAAATGATGAACTCTGATATTTACTGTACAGTATTAAATTATTTAAAACTTATCAATGAGTAGAACTTCAAATCCTGTTATTTTTATTACTTTGAGATCCGATGGAGCTGTATCTAAATAAAATCCCTTACAAGCACCAGTAGTGCAGAAGAAGAAGATGTTAAAATGGAAACCATGGGATATAATGAGAACGATGTGTGGATGCCAGATGAGAGCAAAGGCAAACATATCGGAAATTCCATTACAAGCCACCACAAGCAAGTAGATTTGCAGGTTAGTCAAGGGAAGAAGTCTGATAAGAGTCAGAAAACAACGCTAATGGAACATATAGAATGGACACTTAAGAATAAGATCGATACAGATTTAGTCGTAAAAATTGGCGAACGCATTTTTAACTGTCATCTCGTGGTGTTAAAATGTTTTTCTAATTTCTTTATCCAACAAACACATGGGGCAACAGTGGAAGTGAATACGAACAATATATCCCCACAGACTTTCGATACTGTGTATAGCTGGATGTTACGTCCTGACCATCAGATGGAAGAAATACTCAATGTGAAGAATATTCTCAACATGCTTATTGCCAGTCAGTTTTTCTCAATCCCCATGCTTAAAGAACAGTGCTGGCGCTACATACAGTTTCTCGACGATGGCCCAGCACTCTCTGTTTACATAGAGGCAAGCGTTCGTGGAATAAGGACTGTGGGAGACTATCTATTACCAACTGTAGGAAAGGTAACGAACTGATTCGTCTTTTACAAATTCAAAGTGTGGGAGTCAAGGTAGTTTTGTTTTTAAATTGAAGTTAGCGAAATTAATATAATTAGTAAATAATTTAATCTTTAACTATTGACAAGGGATATCTGTTGCTTTAATACTGACGTGCTCTCCCAGGGCCCTGTCAGTAAATCAAACATATTCTAAATTTTAAAGTAAAACGTGATATATTTTTATTCCCTAATACTTGGACCAACCAGAAATTGGAAAATTAGTTATTTTTATGTTTGTCATCTAAATGTACAATTTTAAAGTCACCAAAATGTCATACTATGCTGAACTTCTTCAAAGAATTAAAAATGAAACGAAAGAGTGAGATAACGGGCAATGAATCAATTTTGCTTCTCTTGAAGTCAATTGTTCAGTCTTCTCAATGCACTTTACGCCCAGCCAGGCTCCTCACTTTAATCTATCCTATCCGATCTCACTTGATCAACTCTTGCTCTTTTCTACCCTGGCGGTATTATATTCCCAATCCTAGGAAGTCTTTAATTTTCACGCCCTTCGTGTCCCGTGTCTACCTTTGGCTGATATCTTCACTTTTCCCTTCCATTTTTTTCTCTCTGATTAGTGTTATACAGAGGAAGGTTGCCTAGTTGTACTTCCTCTTAAAATAATCACCACCACCACCACCACCTTTACGCCCATTTTCTTTGGCACTCCAAACACAGTATTTCTTACATTTATAGTACAGGTAACTATTTATTTTCTTATTTTGCGGGTAAACGTGACAAATCTTCCTGTTATATCTTTCTAACCAGTCCTCGGAATCCTTCCGGGGCAGATCTACTGTGATGATTATTGGTAAGATTCGCGTATCAGCGTTAGGTTCAGCGAGGTCGCTGAGACCATACATTACTAGTTAAGGAAACACGTTATTTCTTACCTTGCAATATTGGTCTACTGGCCGTCAGAGTTGCCTTCTGTGTCACTTCGTCAACATGACCTATCGCAATACCAGACTGTCCAGGATTGCAAATCCTCATATCAGAAAACTCTCCATTGACACCGTAAGGTTAAATTTGCACCGTTAAGAATAAAAACCATACAATATACCAAGAAAGAATCAACCAACATAACTGTACATTGAACTCGAGACTCTCTAAATAAAAATGTGTAACCTTTTCGGTTGACTACGATGATGGTCGAAACTTGATATCGAACATGCACGGTGCACCTGTTTGCAGTTTGTTAAATCTCTGTCCTTAAGAGCAAAAACCTTTTCGATTAATAAAAACTCGTGCCCTCACTCCCAGGTGGTGCGGATCTTTTCACGTACACCACCCCAGTGAAGGTGAGCTGTACCATTCCAACCACATACCAGCCCTCCAGCTATTCTTAAATTACTGGCAGTACCGGGAATCGAACTTTTCGGTGATATACATATTCATGAAATGACTGTTATATGACCAATTCATGCATTTCTTTTTCTGTATTGAGATATTAGCAGTATGGATTGTTTTGTGGTATCGACAAGGGTAAGAACATATTGGCGAAGCCCTGAAAATCTGACTTTCAGTTCAATTACTGTACATTTCAATTCCATTACCAGAAACAAAATGATAACATTTCTATTTCGGTTTCTGACACCGTACTGTATTTTCTTCTTTCTTCTTTTTCTTGGCATTTCTTTCCAGTGTATCTGGGTCGGCATTTGATCTGGATTTGACCAAGTATTACGGCCGGATGCCCTTCCGGACACCACCCCATGTGGAGGGATGTAGTCAATATTAAGTGTTCCTGTGGAGGTTGGTAGCGTGGTGTCCTGTATGTAGATATGTGTGCTCAGAAGAACATAAACACTTTGCCCCCGAGCTACAGAAATGAACTATATGCAGTTAAAATCCTCGACCCGGCCCGGAACCGAACTCGGGGCCATCCGGACCGACGACTTGAACGCTGATATTTCAGCCAAAGCATTCGATGCTATATATTTAGCCTACTTCTCTACCAGCTGTTTACAGTCAACAATTTTGACATTCCCATTATCATTCATTACACGCAAGGTAAACTTATTCTTTATTTCGATAAGCAGTAGCCTAAATAATGTCCACCGAGTTCGATAGCTGCAGTCGCTTAAGTGCGGCCAGTGTCCAGTATTCGGGAGATAGTGGGTTCGAACCCCACTGTCGGCAGCCCTGGAGATGGTTTTCCGTGGTTTCCCATTTTCACACCAGGCACATGCTGGGGCTGTACCTTAATTGAGGCTACGGACGCTTCCTTCCCATTCCTGGGCCTTTCCTATCCCATCGTCGCCATAAGACCTATCTGTGTCGATGCGACGTAAAGCAGCTTGCAAAATAATAATTATAATGTCCAGCAATATAATCCGTAGTACGTGAATAAATATACGCTAGGAAATTCTTGACTGTCTCTCTCTGACCCTTTGCAACTTCGTCTTCCAATTATTATTATTATTATTATTATTATTATTATTATTATTATTATTATTATTATTATTATTATTATTATTATTATTATTATTATTATTATTATTATTATTATTGTTACGGAGTTATCCGCGGAAGGCAGAGGTGAAAGGAGGTGCGGGATGGAATGGGTCTAAGTACAAAGCTGAAAGATTAATTAAAATTTCAATAAAGGTTATATTTTCAGAACTTAACAATTTTCATATAGACTTTCAAAATTCAACAAGTAACAAATCAACAAGCCAAAATCAGGTACAAGGTATAATTTATAAACCAGAGCATGAAAGCACAAGTTTTAGGGGATCATTACAAGTTCTGGCTTCGAGCCTCAGTTACACAATCCTTGAGCTAATAGCCCAACATTACCAAGGTACACTCATTTATTCAAAGGGCAGAAAACCCCTTCATTCAAGGAGTACTTGCTCCCAACTTTTAACCTCAAGCCTCCCAGAGGCACTTTTCAAACACAAGAAAGAGCAGAGCCGCTCTCAATTTTTCAAGCCTATTAAAGGCAATACCAGACTATTACACAAATTGCCATCAAGGCACCGCTTACATCAAATGAAACGGGGGTATCTCGTACCCAACCAACTGCGCCTCAGTGGCAAAGAACAGATTAATTAAATGGCCCAAAATACCAAGATGAATGGAGGCGTTGCTTGCACTCCTACATGAAACCTTATAAAACCTAAGGGGCACTAGGCCGATGATACAGGGGCTATTCCCAAACTAGGGAGGTGACTCATATAAGAAAATTTTAATACATTAAGAGTAGAAAATCGGTTATGAAAACGTAGTCACCTCAACTCAAAATGAAGGGGAGCTCGAGATGGTAAAGCACTCTCTATCCCCGATTTACAGTTAAAGTAATAAGAAATTTTTACATAAGCCGGCACTAAGTTACGTTTTTAGAGAGGTAGGTTACATTGAAAAGGTTTCGGACCTTCCCCGAGGGCTAAACTGCTGAGCTAGCAAGAAATAAAGATGTTAAAAGGCTAACTTCAAAACTGGCGGAAAGAAAAGATTTATATTGCCAACCCACAAATGAAAGAACTAAATTTAGTTATAGGAAAACTTATGGGTATAAAATATCTTCAAGAAAAGTTCCATCACTTCGCACCAGGGTGCATGATCATAGTTTTTGATAGAGGCATCTGTGAGAGAATGTCCACACTTCTTGATAATTAGTAAGAATAAACAAAAACAATTCGAAATTAACACAGTGACCTCTTCTGATAAACGGTTGAATGAATTCAGTTTTAAAGTTCAGAGTTTCAGCTGTAGAGGAGTACTTTAAGGCGGAAAATTCAAATGTGTAGCGTATAGGTGTACCAACCGGTACAATTATTATTATTATTATTATTATTATTATTATTATTATTATTATTATTATTATTATTATTTCAATAAAGTAGAACAGTTTCAGTACACGAACGAGCACTTCATGTCATGGAGATGCGCCTGCTTCGCTGGTCACTTGGCTTGACCCGGCTAGATCATATCACCAACACAGAAATCCAGAAAATCATTGGAGTTGCCCCGATTGTAGGCAAGATTCGTAAGACCCTAACAATCACCATCGTCGTCGTCTTCTTCGTAGTGTTTGTCCCGCAATGGAGCAGTTCTGCTGTTTAGTAAGCCAATATCCGCTTGGTTCTATTGATGCATCATTTGGAACAAGATTAACATAGTGCATATCTTCTTGAAGGCGATCAAGCCAGCATTTCTTGCTCCGATTACGTGGCCGATTTTCAAATGGCATGAGGACCGTCTGTACAATTGATATTGTCGCTCGACCGGTAAAAGGTTGTATTCCACAAAGCTCTTCCTATCAATTATTCTCCTTAAGACTGGTCACGCCTCCCAGCCACGTATGGATATGCAGTCCATCAGAACAAATTTTGTTGTGTTCATTTTCCTATGCCCATGTGTAAAGGAAAATGAACCTTACAGTACCGTACTGTAGGAATGTACGTTTGCATTATGTATTTACGCACTCCAAGTGTACAATGCATGTAAGGTTCATTTTCGTTTAATTGTTGACATAAGAAAACGAACACAACGGACATTGTTCTGATGGACTGCGTATCCATATGTGGCTGGGAGGCGCGACCAGTCTTAAGGAGAATAATGGATAGGAAGAGTATTGTGGGATACAACGTTTTACCGGTGAAGCGACGATATACATTCTCTACGCATTAGGTGACCATATCACCTCTGCCATTTCCCCTCTGATTAATATTAATAGGGGATGTTTGCCCTGTTTTTACTTCCTCTTAAAACAATAATAACCACCACCACCATAAGGCAGTAGGACGTTGGTCTTTTGAGGTCAAATACGTTTTGATCCCGGTTCAATTCAGTGGTATTTGATGGTGCTCAAAGACGTCATCTTCGAGTCGATAAACTTACCAGCACGTAAAATAACTCTTTCAGGACAAAATTCCGGCAGCTTGATGTCTCCGAAAGCCTTAAAAGTAGTTAATGCGACGTAAAACTTTATTATTATTATTATTATTATTATTATTATTATTATTATTATTATTATTATTATTATTATTATTATTATTATTATTATTATGTTAAAAAAGTCGACTTGATGGAAGGTTGATAATGGAATGGCGCGTGGCCTCCGAAAAGGCCTAATGCAGGTCCTTCGAGTCGACGCCTTATAGGCGACCTGCGCGTCTGTGAGAATTGATCCCTACCTATGATTAATTATAATGCCGAAGATGGCATACTCACCCAGCCCCCCGAACAATCGGAATTAACCAATGAAGGTCAAAATCGAATCCGAATCGAATCCGGGAACTCTTGGACCAAAGACCAGCACGCTAACCATTTAGCTATGAAGCAGGACGGAAGGATAGTGACGGTAAGAGTCGAGTAATCCCCCTTCTTAGGGTTCTTATTTCAATGTTGTTTGGTTGAGGATGATTACCTTATTAATTACGATTTGAACTTGAATAACTGTATTGACCTGGGTTATTTAAAGCAGACCAGTGTGGGCATCGTCCGGCTCCATGGCTAAATGGTTAGCGTGCTGGTCTTTGGTCATAGGGGTCCCGCGTTAGATTCCCGGCAGGGTCGGTAATTTTAACCATCATTGGTTAATTTCACTGGCACAGGGGCTGGGTGTATGTGTCGTCGTATCATTTCATCCTCATCACGACGCGCAGGTCACCTACGGGAGTCAAATCAAAAGACCTTCACGTGGTGAGCCAACCATGTCATTTCATTTCAGTGTGGGCATCAAAGAACGATTGACGCTGGCAGATTTTAATTCCTGAGAGAAAGTACCTATGATTGCCTCACGTTAAAGGAATGTTAATGAA
This sequence comes from Anabrus simplex, assembly GCF_040414725.1. Lineage (NCBI taxonomy): Eukaryota > Metazoa > Arthropoda > Insecta > Orthoptera > Tettigoniidae > Anabrus > Anabrus simplex. The sequence goes on along the minus strand of NC_090269.1, from coordinate 361,911,463 downwards.
AACGGCACTTATTCTAGTTATACAGCGTAACAGTAACGCTAGCCTCATCTCTTATGTATAAGATATTCTCAACCCAACCTTCTTCGCTATCACTCTCCGCACAAAACCATCCCGAAATATGACTACAACCAAGTATGCTACTGATAGGCTTACTTGAGACGGCCCACTTATGCATGACTTCTAACTGGCAGGTTTTCATTACTGTACATTGGCTCAAATAAAAATTTGCTAACCCTGTAGTCTACAATATACCAGTCTCATGGGTTGTGTCGGTTTTATTAGGAATAGATGTAGTCAGACTTCACTGGAAGAGAACGTGTGAAAGGCTGTGAGAAGTGAAAATTAAAGCAGCCCGTTCAAACCTGGGTCCAACTCCCGCCTATAGCCGTTTCGGTTGCTGCATATTCACCACTTTACTTCCATCTATTGGTGATAAATTTAACCTCTGTTCTTCTCTACTCAGAGCTCGAGTTGTGATAGTTCCCCTTTCCGAGTACAGAGCTCAGTACTAACCTCCTCAAGGTCCATCGATTGTGAAACGCAGATCGGCGCCGTTTTTGTACTTACACTGAGTGTATGAATGAGCAGTTTTGCGATAACCTACGAGTTAGTTTTTAAGGAAGCGTGCATGTACTGTCTCCAATTCCATAAGCTTCGATTTAGATCATTTACAGTCCTGTATATTGTCGAGGATCAAGGGAGAAGGAATAGAAGTCTATAAAGTTGCAATAAATACTGTCGAAATCTATTAATGCTTTGAAGTAGATTAAATTACAGACAGTTACATTTCATATTTATTAATATGTAATAATATGCGGTTGTGGGTGTTGCATAAAATTTATCCTGAAAGCCCATATTCATCATCGTCCGGCTCCATGGCTAAGTGGTTAGCATGCTGACCTTTGGTCACTGGGGTCCCGGGTTCGATTCCCGGCAGGGTCGAGAATTTTAACCGCAATTGGTTAATTCTGCTGACACGGAGGCTGGGTGTATGTGTCGTCTTCATCATCATTTCATCCTCATCATGACGCGCAGGTCGCCTCCGGGTGTCAAATCAAAAGACCTGCATCTGGCGAGCCGAACTTATCCTCGGATATTCTCGACACTAAAAACCATACGCCTGATACGCGTACCTCAGCTAAATCTACATAATCTACAGTATAGGCTACTTGCATTTGTCTTTTCGTGACGTCTTTCGTTCGATATTACAGCCCTTTGTTATATTAATTGAAGTGATAGAAGGAATAGTTTATTAATAACAATGTTATTGAGACACCGATTTTCCAGAATTTTGTCTCTTAAGAGTTGTTTAAGTGCTATTAAATATAGTGATATGAAACTGGCGTATCTGAGTACCTTCAAATACCACTGAACTGAGCGGCAATTAAACCTGCTGTCCAGAAGGCCAGCGCTCTTCTGTCTGAGCCACTCAGCCCGGCAGGAATAGTTCCGTTGAAGGCGAAGGGCCATGAAGGGCAAGAAAAGAAAGTGAATAACTCCTTGCTCTTCGTATGGTGCATCTAATACCACTCAAGTCAGAAACAAAAAATTGACCGCGGGTGGTTGGACACGAAATATGACTACTTCATCCGTCACGCATTAAATATTGACCAATTCAATTTACAGTTCGTGCTGGTCACATTCAACCAAACACGGTCGACTGTAACTGACATTTTATCGCAATGAGATTATCGCACCTAATAAGCAATTGTTCGGAAATGATTGGAGGTGATTTACAATTCTTTCCGATTTGTAACTTAGCGGGGTAGAATTTACAAGTGCATCCGGGAGATGGTGGGTTCGAATCCCACTGTCAGCCGCCCTGAAGATGGTTTTCCGTGGTTTCACATTTTCACACCAGGCAAATGCTGGAACTGTACCTTAATTAAGGCTACGGCCATTTCCTTCCAACTCCTAGCCCTTTCCTATCCCATCGTCGCCATAAGACCTATCTGTATCGATGCGACGTAAAGCAACTAGCCAAAAGAAAGAATTTACAAGTAAGTAAGTAAGTAAGTAAGTAAGTAAGTAAGTAAGTAAGTAAGTAAGTAAGTAAGTAAGTAAGTAAGTAAGTAAGTAAGTAAGTAAGTAAGTAAGTAAGTAAGTAAGTAAGTAAGTAAGTAAGTAAGTAAGTAAGTAAGTAAGTAAGTAAGTAAGTAAGTAAGTAAGTAAGTAAGTAAGTAAGTAAGTAAGTAAGTAAGTAAGTAAGTAAGTAAGTAAGTAAGTAAGTAAGTAAGTAAGTAAGTAAGTAAGTAAGTAAGTAAGTAAGTAAGTAAGTAAGTAAGTAAGTAATTCGTCTTTATTCGTGGCAAAGTTAGGGCTCAAGGCCCTCTATTACACTTAACAACAACATTTAAAATAATTAACAGAATTATGTTTTAAAATATAGCCTAAGAAACCTGTTTTAATAATATAGTACTAATAGCAAAAATGGAGATAGAAATAAAAGAAATAATTATAGAATGTAGAACATGGCAATATAAATGACATACATACATACATACATACATCATCATTATAGACCGTTACGCCTTTCAGCGTTCAGTCTGCAAGCCTCTGTGAATTTACTAAATGTCGCCACAAGCCTCTATTTGCAACTAGTGCTGTGGCCTCATTTAGTTCTATACCTCTTATCTTTAAATCGTTACAAACTTAGTCTAACCATCGTCTTCTTTGTCTCCCTCTACTTCTCTTACCCTCCATAACAGAGTCCATTATTCTCCTAGATAACCTATCCTCTTCCATTCGACACATTTGACCTCACCACCGAAGCCGGTTTATACGTACAACTTCATCCATCGAGTTCACTCCTAACTTAGCCTTTATCTCCTCATTCCGAGTACCCTCCTACCATTGTGCCCACCTGCTTTTACCAGCAATCATTCTCGTTACTTTAATATCTGTTACTTCTAACTTATGAATAAGATATCCTGAGTCCACCCAGCTTTCGCTTCCGTAAAGCAAAGTTGGTCTGAAAACAGACCGATATAAAGATAGTTTCGTCCGGAAGCTGACTTCCTCCTTAGAGAATACTGTTGATCGCAACTGCGAGCTCACTGCATTAGCTCTACTGCACCTTGATTCAAACTCACTTACTATATTACCATCCTGGGGGAACACACATCCTAAATACTTGAAATTATCTACCTGTTCCAGCTTCGAATCATCAATCTGACATTCAATTCTGTTGAATTTCTTACCTACTGACATCAATTTAGTCTTCGAGAGGCTAATTTTCATACCGTACTCAATGCACCTATTTTCAAGTTGCAAGATATTAGACTGCAGGCTTTCGGCACAATCTGCCATTATGACCAAGCCGTCAGCATAGACCAGACTGTTTACTACATTTCCACCTAACTGAATCCCTCCCTGCCATTTTACACATTTCAGCAGATGATCCATGTAAATTACGAAGTGAGGTGGAAGATTACAGCCTTTGCTAACCCCTGTAAGTTCCCTGAACCAAGAACTCATTCTGCCATCAATTCTCACTGCAGCCCAATTGTCAACACAAAAGCCTTTGATTGATTTTAATAATCTACCCTTGATCCCGTAGTCCACCAGTTTGGTGAACATATTTTCCTTCAGTACCCTATCATATGCTTTCTTTAGATCTACAAAATATTAACACAACTGGCTGTTCCTCTCGTAGCATTTTTTTAGTTACCTGGCACATACTGAATATCTGATCCTGACAGCTCCTCTGTGGTCTGAAACCACACTGGTTTTCATCCAACTTCCTCTCAACCACTGATCGCACTTCCAAGATGCCAGGAATACTTTGCCTGGTATACTAATCAATGAGATACCTCGATAGTTGTTGAAATCCTTCATGATCCCTTGTTTAAAGATAGGTGCAATTACTGCTTTTGTCCAGTCTGAAGGTGCCTTACCAACACTCCATGCTAATCTTATTATTCTATGGAGCCATTTTATTCCTGCCTTCCCACTATACTTCACCATCTCAGGTCTAATTTAATCTATTCCTGCTGGTTTATGACAATGGAGTTTATTTACCATCCTTTCCACTTCTTCAAGCGTAATTTCACCAACATACTTTTCCTTCTCTGCATGAGCTCCGTTGTTCGCGATACCACCAAGAAGATTTCCTTTTACTTTGAGAATATGTTCAAAATATTCCCTCCACCTCTCCAGTGATTCCCTGGGATCTATTATGAGTTTACCTGAATTACCCAAAACACTGTTCATTTCCATTTTCCCTCCCTTCCCAAGAATTTTTAATACTCTCCAGAAAGGTTTCCCAGCTGCTTGACCTAGCCTTTCCAGGTTATTGCCAAAATCTTCCCACGACTTATTTTTGGGTTCAACAAATATTTGTTGCTCTGTTTCTTTCATCTATATACAATTCCCTGTCTGCATCAGCTCTTGTTTTGATCCATTTCTGATAAGCCTTCTTTTTACGTTTGCAAGCTGCTCTCACTTCATTCCACCAAAATGTTAGCTTTTTCCCATCTTTACACATAGTTGTTCCTAGGCATTCCCTTGCTGTTTCTACTACAGCATCCCTGTATGCCACCCATTCTCTTTCTATATCCTGAACCTGCTTACTGTTCACTGTTTGAAATTTCTCACTAATTTCCTCGTCCCGGAGATTTTCTACCCTTATTCGTTTGCAGACAAATTTCACTTTCTCTATTCTAGGCCTAGAGATACTTAGTTCACTACAGATCATGTAGTGGTCTATTTCATCGAAAAATCACCGAAAAACCCGTACATTCCTAACATATTTCCTGAATTTGATGTCGGTTAAGATATAGTCTACATTATTATGGATCTGGTACCCCTACCTTCCCAGGTGAAGAATGCTTGAAGAATGTATTCGTAACTGCTAAACCCATACTAGCAATATAAATATAACTGAACACGATAATAATTATAAAACTAACAACAGAAGAAAACTATCAAATACATTTCTATTTTTTTATGAACATATGCTCATTCACGCTTCACTCTTCGTACAAGTCAGCTAGAAGTATTCAGCAAGTGATTTAGGCAATCCAACTTACATTTCCTACGAGAACACAAATCCGTAATGATAGCAGGGAGGATATTCTACAGGCTAGCGGCAGTGACTACAAAGGAGCGGTTATTTGCCCTGGAGTGACTGAGAGATATCGTTAAATCCGACTACCTCTGCCGGGTTTGAACACGCTATCTTGGGGTCCGGAGGCCGACACTCTACCACTGGTCCACAGAGGTAGCTGCGAATGTAAGTGATGCCTTTGGTACGGAATTGTTTATTGAAGAAGTACGCAACTTACCAAACATTTGGGACTAATCAACTGCTCCTTATATCAACCGAATAGTAAAGGCAAACACTCCTGTTTTCTACAATAGGATGAATCCGATAAATTCTATTTCGATGACACCATTTTCTTCGACGTAACAGAAACCACAGCTATGATTCCTGTTCGAAATCCATTTGATTACTCTATACTTATGGGTGTAGAGTGGTTGGAAATTCTGTGGTAGATACGAACTTCAAATAACCACAAAGAACCACGCAATTGTGGTTAAGAATGGTCGATTGTAACCACAGCTGAACCACTCAAGAATCACCGTTTTGCAGTTGCAAAATGGTACGTGTGAAGGCAGCCTAATTTAGGTAACCTACCATCCCGACATTTACCTCGAGAAGACGTGGGAAACCAGGGAGAAACACAGCGAAGATGGCTGAGGTGTGAATCGAAACCCCCTTCTACTCAGTTGACCTCCCGAGGCTGAATAGACCCCGTTCCAGTCCTCGTATCATATTTCAAATTTCATAGTAGAGCCGATAATCGAACCCGAGCCTCCGCGGGGAGGTGAAGGGGGGGGGGGAGTTGCTAGTTAATCACACTAACCACTACACCACAGAGGCGGACTTATATTACTACAGAAAATGGAAACATCGACGGTATTAAGTTTTCAAGATCTAGAGAGTCTTTCATTTTCAAGCACTTCGTAGCTCTTCCGTTTGTTTTGCCGGTGGCTTCATTTCTCTAAGTAATCACCAGCACCACCACCACTTCGTTCCTTAAAGGATTTGTTCAAATTAAAATCAGAATTATTGTATTTGTAATCGTCTTTCTTTCTTAATCTGTTTACCCTCCAGAGTTGGTTTTACCCTCGGACTCAGCGAGGGATCCCACCTCTACCGCCTCACGGGCAGTGTCCTGGAGCGTCACACGTCGGGCTGAGGGATACAACGGGGGAGGAGAACCAGTGCCTCGCCCAGGTGGCCTCACCTGCTATGCTGAACCGGGGCCTTGTTGCTGGATGGGAAGATTGGAAGGGATATACAAGGAAGAGACAAGGAAGCGGCCGTGGCCTTAAGTTAGATACAATCCCGGCATTTGCCTAGAGGGGAAGTGGGAAACCACGGAAAACCACTTCGAGGATGGCTGAGTTGGGAATCGAACCCACCTCTACTCAGTTGACCCCCAAAGACTGAGTGGACTCCGATCCACACCTCGTAGCACTTTTCAAATTTCTTGGCAGAGCCATGAATCGAACCCGGGCCTCTGGGGGTGGCAGCTAATCACGCTAACCACTGCACCACAGAGGCGAATGTATTAGTAGTCATTATTATTATTATTATTATTATTATTATTATTATTATTATTATTATTGTTGTTGTTGTTGTTGTCTTTCTTCGTTATGCCCAACTAAAGAGAGCGATTGAACTTATTTAACTGATGTCGCTGCCTTTTTCTTCTCCCAAAACCTCTTCATCTCCTCGCTGTGCCTTTTCTTGCGATCTTCTGACCAGGTTTTGTTAGTGGAAGTGCTTGGATGATGTTTAAAGCGGTGATTGTCGACTAATATTCTGAACTTAGATCTGTCTAACACAATGCCATCTGTGATACCTATTTCCTGAAGATCTTGTCCAACTTCGAACAGCGAATTGTTTTTTTTTTTGAATTTTCATTAAACGGGCTAGGTTCAGAATTCTTTTGGTCAATCTGATTACTCATTCTGAGAATATGTCCATAAAATTACAAACGTTTTTTCCTAAGTCTGTCTGAGATATTCTCTGAGTGTTGGTGAAGGTCATGAGAATTGCTCATCATCCAAATTCCCCCTGTACAGACTGGTCCAAAAATTTATTTTCTTCTTCTTCTTCTTCTTCTTCTTCTTCTTCTTCTTCTTATTATTATTATTATTATTATTATTATTATTATATTGGCCGTCTGGTGACCATGCTCTTTTAGGAGACAAGTGTATATGGTCTACCGAGCGAGTTGACCGTGAGGGTCGAGCAGCTGTTTCCTTGCATTCGGGAATTAGTCGGTTCGAACTCCACTATGGGCAGTCCTAAAGGGAAAATTTTTGATGTCAAAACGTCTTTCTTTTCGGTCCGGCGCTGAGCGTGTGTCTTATAAGACACTCTTTAATTCAATTCCACACTTCATTTAATCAAAAGTTTTCACTTCAATTGCTCCCTAATGTACAAAAATACATTATAACATGAAGAAGAAACATACCACCCTCCCCTCTAATGGAGTGGCCCCCAACACTCTCCTACTTCCCCTTCCCTCTTTTCGGAACAGAGTCAAAAATAAATGAAAATCTTTGAATATCAACGAATCAATCGTAATTTACATAACAAAAATTCTAACCAAACCAACCTGAATGATCATACACATCGAAATTGACTCTCTCCCCCCTCCCCCCCGTCTTCGCCCTACTCAATTAATTTCAGAACAACAGTTTTATTTTTGCATTAGCGCTTAATGGATCCCACAGGATGATACTCCGATTTAAATGTATGGAATGTGGGTTAGGTTGTTATTATTATCTGTAGAAAATGCTCTGAATTTACGCAGCGACTTTCGACACTCGAGGCGGTTTTTTAGGTTATTATTTATCACTAAAAATAATGTCTTACAAGGTACTCTTTAATTCAATTACACACTTTATTTAATCAAAGTCATTAACTTGCATTTACTCCCTAATACGACAAAAATACATTATAATATGAAGAAGCAACATAACCCTCTCCCCTCCAATGGACAGAATTATGGCCCACAACGCTCCCCTACTTCCCTCGGCGCGGAATTTTCCACTCACCCCTCTGCTGAGCTGCTCGGCGAGGTCACGACCACAGTCCGGAGATTCTATCCTCTTTGGTCCGGAGTCCGGAAGCAGTTGTTGAAGATGATGGACTATTCATTAGCAGCTTAGATGAGTATAATAGATACAGAAACATTTCTGTAAGTTGATAAGGTGACGGTCGAATACTACTATAATCACTATTATTGTTCATAATGTCACCAACTCTCAATCATTGACGAGTTTACGCAGCGTACCGGTAAACAATATTTTGATGTAAAGCGGTTTGTCAGAATCTGAGGACTTCTTGTAGAACGAAACAGTGTTGAAAACATTTCTTAGCAGACAGTAAAGGGGTTCCCATACAACGAAAAACTAAAAATTAAGCGATTTCCTCAACTATGCCGAAAGTTGAAGGGCTAAAGAGCCCTAGAACTTTTCAAATTGTGAGTCATGGATAGCTCTATCAAGCTAAAAAAAGTTTGAAAATCACTTCACGCCTAAATGCAGTTCCAGAAGAACAACTGTTTCTTTATTCGTTTTTTTTTGTTTTTTTTGCTACTTGCTTTACGTCGCACCGACACAGATAGGTCATATGGCGACGATGGGACATAAAAAGGGGTAGAAGTGGGAGGGAAGCGGCCGTGGCCTTAATTAAGGTACAGCCCCAGCATTTGCCTGGTGTGAAAATGGGAAACCACAGAAAACAATTTTCAGGGCTGCCGACAGTGGGGCTCGAACCCACTATCTCCCGAATACTGGATACTGGCCGCACTTAAGTGACTGCAGCTATCGAGCTCGGTTCTTTTTGATTCAAATCGCATCCAAGTTAACTTATTTACAGAATTATTTCTGTAATGCGTTCCTTGGTTCAATAACCTAAGGTGTTTTTTTGTTTTTTTAAAAAAAAAAGAATGTTCACACCGAATGTAATTAAATGGCTTAAGTAAAACTCTGTATTGATTCACATTAGCGCTCGTAGCGGTCCTTAAGTGAACCAATGCATTGGCACACATTAGCGCTCGTAGTGGAAAAGAAAGGCACACTGCTAATCTAATCGACGGGATAACGATGATTAAGAAAAGGATTGTAATTTTTAGGAATAAATAAAAAATATATGCTCTTACTTCATTATATTTTATTTACCTAAACTCCGTCCGGCTCCATGGCTAAATGGTTAGCGTGCTGGCCTTTGGTCACAGGGGTCCCGGGTTCGATTCCCGGCAGGGTCGGGTATTTTAATCATCACTGGTTAATTTCGCTGGCACGGGGGCTGGGTGTATGTGTCGTCTTCATCATTTCATTCTCATCATGACGCGCAGGTCACCTACGGGAGTCAAATCATAAGACCTGCACCTGACGAGCCGAACTTGTCCTCGGACACTCCCGGCACTAAAAGTCATACGCCATTTCATTTCACCTAAACTCCGTAGCTCATGTACCTAGGATGTTGTCAACATTGAGTTGTGGATGTTTTTACAGGTGTGTTATTAGTGTTTTCGACAACTGAAAAGCTTTAAATTTGCATAAGTCGACGCTGGAAAATACGGCTTTCTTAATAAATCCTTTTAACTTGTTAAGAGAAGATGATTACCTAGTTGTAGAACAAAAAATGCCATCAACTCCACTGTATACAATATCTAATCACTAGATTGCGTGCCTAAAGCTTGGATGAAAGTCCTAAACCTCTCCGCAGTGTTCATATAGAGTGATGATGATGATGCTTGTTGTTTAAAGGGGCCTAACATCGAGGTCATCGGCCCCCATCTAGAGTGAGGGCATATGACGCTGTTGATGGCGAGTCGTCCTTCGGAAGGGTACTTTAAGACTTGAGCAGACCCCATGGTGCTATTCGACAGGAGTAGGCTATGTTCACCCTCTCCCTTCCTACTATCATATATGCTGCTTGTTGTTTAAAGGAGCCTAACATCTAAGGTCATCGGCCCCACTACCATATATCACGTCACTGATTTAATCTCATTAACATCTCTGATGAGGTTGACGCCAGGAAGGGCATTTGGTCGGAAAAATTCGCTACGAAGATTCATCTCACTTCATACCCGACCACGTTGAGAAAAGGAACAAGGGTTGGACAAAAACACACACACGCGCATTATTATTATTATTATTATTATTATTATTATTATTATTATTATTATTATTATTATTATTATTATCGCCAGTTTAGGACCACGCTGTTTCAACCACTTTATGTCTTGAGCTTTGCCCGTCTTCATTTTAGGTTTCTTTCGAAAACTCTGTAGACCTTCAAGTTTCTTCTTTAAAAGGTCATGTTGCAAAATGATATTACGCAAGATCCCCAATTCTTGTAGTTCCTTTTCCACCTCGGTGAACCAGACACCTTCAGTTTTCTTATTCAGAAAGAAGGCAAAGATTCGAGTGGACCATCTTTCTGCTCTCATTCGTGTTAAGTGACTATAGAAAGAAATCCTTCTTTTCCTCCTCCTTCGTCTTCTTCTTTTCTTCACGGGACCTCTAAATATTAGTTCCTAATTAGCGTGAACCTCTAGGATATTTTGCTACCATGTTTTCCTTCATTCCCACCTAGATATACCTGCTCCCTTCAGGTTGTTCTTATTGGGTCTTCTTGGATTTCTTCTCTCTCTCTTCACCTGGTAGTCCTAGTGTGAAGAGTCTGTTTCCACCCAGCGCCTCACATTCAAAAAGTATGTGTTCAGCTGATTCCTTTGCTTCATTGCATTTCCTAAATATATTGTCTCTTATTACTCCAATTCTGTGTAGGTGATTTTTCAGATGGCAGTGTCCTGTCAACAATCCTACTACCCATCTTATATTTTCTATGCTGAGTTTCAACAGTTCTTTAGTATGCTTCTTGTTTGGTCCTTTTATCAGTTCCTTTGCAAGCCTGCATCCTGGAGTATTTTCCCAGTTTTCCATTTGTTTCTTTTGTACACATTTTCATATGTTGTGTCGGGCTTGTCCAGAGGAAATCCCGCATACAGGTTCTGGGCCTACAAAATATGTTTCTTCCCCTTTCCTGGCCAGTTTATCTGCCTTTCCTTCTTTTCCTAATAGTGTCTGTTATTTTCTCCATATGCAGATCTAGTTCATAATTATGCCTTCTCCTGTATTCTCCATTTTCCTTTACTGGGCCCAAGATCTTCCCGAGAATCTTACTTTCTTTGGCTTCTAGTTATTCTGCTAGACCTTTCTTTTTTCATTGGGAGGCATTCTGCTGAAAATAGAGCTTCAGGTCGAATTACAGTACAGTAATGTCTAAGTTTGGATTTATTGTTGTTATTATTATTATTATTATTATTATTATTATTATTATTATTATTATTATTATTATTATTATTATTATTAAAATAACTTCTTTCAATATTTTACCCTACAGGTGTTCCTACCGTTAGCGAAATCTGATATTTACGACCGTTTACCGCTGCATATCGTGCGTGAGCTGCTCTCCTCCAGTCATATATGCGTACACTCTGAGGTGGAGGTATTCGTGGCTGCTTGCAAATGGCTGAAGCATGACTGGGAGAATCGCAGGGAGCACTTCGTCGACTTGATGAAATGTGTCCGGTTTGGGCATATGGCCCTGTGGCAGCTGTATTCAATCCGTCGTAACAGTGCGACAAAGGAGTTTCAGGCCCAGCCTGGCGGTGCTGAGATAGACAAAATGATTCAAGAGGGCATGGCCTATGCCCAACTGCTGTGCAGTCGAGGAGAAGTGTCTTCTGAGGATTTAACAGCACTACCGTCTCGAAAGTGGATCGGTAAGTATTGGCAGGCTGAACGTTACAAATTCATCCAACTTTGACCAAAAATATGGCTTCCGATTGAGATAGCTAAATAAATTCAGGAAACTAAATCGTCAAAAATTACTAATGTTTCGCCCCAGTGCGGCATGGCTCATCAGTTGCATTGCGCAGTAAAGCGTACTGGAGTCGCACATTGTCTCCCGCGGGTTGCGTAGTAAAGCGTACTCAACTTTCAACCCAACTTCCTCTGCCATCTGTCTGCTAAACATATAACTTTTTGGAACCAGTGAACTCCCTACGCTTTCTAGATACAACTGGCAGGCACATAATCCTAAAATAAAGTGTTCTTTTATACGTTTCCTTAGATAGGACAGACAGCTGACTGAATGTAAACACATTGCAGCAACATGGCTGCCCATATCGAGTTGAGTGCGGAGGATATTTGTTACAAATTAGATCAATATGTTGACAAATGCAATGGTAGTGAGTTTGAAGTTGTAGGTATGATAATAAAAATGCTATGGCAAGCAGTTGGGACAGGATATGATTTTTTTTTCTATTGGCTTTACGTCGCGCCGACACAGATATGTCTCATGGCGACGATGGGACAGGAAAGGGCTAGGACTGGGAAGGAAGCGGCCGTGGCCTTCATTAAGGTACAGCCCCAGCATTTGCCTGGTGTGTAAATGGGAAACCACGGAAAACCATCTTCAGGGCTGCTGACAGTGGGGTTCGAACCTACTATCTCCCGAATACTGGATACTGGCCGCACCTAAGCGACTGCAGCTATCGAGCTCAGTGACAGGATATGAATCTGAGGGAAATCGAAATACGGCACAGGACAGAAAATATTCATTCAGGTACCGTCTCCTTTTATAATATTAGGCCTACTTGTAGGCCTACAAAACATAATTATCAGTTTTAAGTCTCCAGTTAATTCTGTTTCGGACCATGAGCATCTACTTAATTACATAATAGGTGAGGTAAGGGTTATTCTGCCCGAAAGCAGGTCCGAACCTCCGCAGAGGTGTTCCTGAGCCGGAGTTTACGTGCAGTAGGGTGGCCAGTTCCTTTCCGCTCCTCCATTCCCTTAACCCCCACCAACAGTGCGTGGCAACCCATCGAACTCCTGACCACGCCCAATGTTGCTTAACTTCGGAGATCTCGCGAGATCCAGTGTTTCAGCACGGCTACGGCCGTTGGCAATTACATAATATTCCAACTAATGTCAATTTATCTTCCAATCCCATTCAGTGAAAAATTGTTTATAATTTGTTTGTCCGAGAGGAAGTATGATTTGCTATCTAAACATCTTCATCCAACGGATCGCGAAAATGAAATAAATTGGGACATTCAGGGTGAATTCCTGCGTTCTCTGCATTACCAAGAAAATAAGAGCCCCACCCGATCCAGCAATTCAGACTGACTTCAAGAACAAGCAATTTAACAGTATGCATCATATTGGATGCTTCTTGATGTATCATTCTGAAAAAGGGAGGGGGGAGGTTATGCGTGTAATTAGGCATTCTCATTGCACCATTTTAGAATAACTACAGTATATTTTCCATTGTTACAAAATTTGAAACCCATATCTTAAGTGGTTTTTACTGAATAAATTATTTAGTGAAGGTACTCCACAACCAGCGCTGTCCACAACTATACCTGATAAGCAAATTATTACTCTAGATTTCGCCAGACAGTGAGTCAAAGATAGTCCGTGGGAAAGGGTTAAGATGTGGAGCTTGTCCTTGCTTCACCCTTCTGCTAATTCCTCCTCCAACTCTCACCTATCATTGAAACATTTATCATTTTCGCTATGTTCGCATTGCCATTTCTAGTTTTATATCTTTGATCTATATTCGTACTCTTGTTTCTCTCATTTCCATTACACACTGTAAAATATGAACAATATTAATGAACTTTGAGCTCGTACTGCTTCTATGCTAAACCTCGAAACTATCATGAATATTTCTGTAGAGAGTAAGAATTTGAACCACGACATTGGTTCCGAAATTGAAAAAAGCATTGTGATGCAATTAGTCTGGAGATGTTCACACGAAAAAAATTCCTATTACTTCTTGGCATATACAGTAGTTATGACCTGGAAAAGATGGAGACAATTTGCTGGAACATTATGCGACCGAAATACGCCTGTGCGTCTAAAATCTAGGATCTACCGAACTGTCGTCCATCTCCCTATTAGATCATATCCACCGAACAAGTGGCCACGCGGTTTGGGTCACGTAGCAATCAACTTGCATTCGGGAGATAGTGGGTTCGAACCCCACTGTTGGCAGCCCGGAAGATGGTTTTCCGTGGTTTTCCATTTTCACATCAGGGAAATGCTGGGGCTGTACCTTAATTAAGGCCACGGTCGCTTCCTAACCGCTCTTAGCCCTTTCCTATCCTATCGTCGCCATAAGACATATCTGTGTCTGTGCGACGTAAAGCAGACTGTAAAAATAGATCATATCCACAATGGCGCACTGAGCAGACAGCTTGGTATCGGCCCCATCCTGGAGATAATGCGAGAAGGACGGTTGCAATGGTACGGCCGAGTCTTAAGAGGAACGTCTGGAACAGTCCCCAACATATTTTACAACCTTATGGTTGAAGGCTAGCAACGCCGTGACAGACCTAAACAACTATAGCACGACCCCATCAATTCAGATATGAGAATCCGCGGCATGCATTCGACTGAAGCCTACAAGAGAGCGAAGTAGCGAGCAAAGATCCGAAGAGCGAACCCTGGACCGAGCTATGATTCTAATTCACTCAAGCCACTATGCTGGCTCAACATCTTCGTCCACTAGCTAGTCGTTGGTTGATTTCAGAAATATTTGTTTCGGAGTTTTCCGTGGTTCACAAAGGGAAGGAAACGTGAGAGGTGAATGGCTGAACAAGGCGCAAATCAGAGAATAAGTTACTTAACACAACATGACAAAATTGTATTTATTTATTTATTTATTTATTTATTTACTCGCGGATTAAAAGCTTTAACACAACAACGGCAAGTTAACATGATATTAGGGAGATGAGGAAGCTCAGACAGTAACAAGAAGAATATTAATACTCGGTAATCTTTACAGTCTTGAAATTTTGAAGTTTACAACATTTACAACAAGAGAGCTCGTCAGCTCCAAAAAAAATTACAGAAGAGCTTAGAGAAAAGATTGAACATAGTACATCTTGAATGATACAATCAGGAGGGGAAGATACTCCCTTTCAAAGAACATAGTCAATTTTTACAGAGTTTGAAGTATTTTACCAACAGGAGGCTAGCCTCAGTATTTTCGAGAAGTTTCACATCAGTGAAAGAAACCTTGTCTTCTAGAAGGTTTTACCAAACACGGGTCACAACCCAGTAATTCACATTATATAATTTACAAAGTTGCCCTATTATGGGCTATAAAAATTAAATTTGAGATTACCCAAATTAGTACCAATTAGTTTGTTTAATAGTTATGTTGCCCTCAAAAGGAATGGAATTTACAGAGGCATAAGGCCCATTCTACTCGGGCACGAAATAAATCAAAAAGTACACTTACAAAAGGTCGACAGCAAAAATCTAATGGAGGCGGGAAATCAAGCACTCCCAAAATATAGATATGGAAACACGTAAGTGGGCTTGAGACCCGATGCCACAGAGGCTAAGCCCATGCTACCGGGTGACTAAGTATGAAAACATCTAAAGCTAAAAATCAAGGGGTAAATTTAGAAGGATAAGTAAACTCAGTCACCCAATTCGGTTTTGAGGGGGAGTATTACGAAGATAACCACCCGTGCTCCCCTACATTTAACCTAGTTCCCGCTTGAGAATATTATTTTAAGTCCGAAAACTGTCCAGGTGAACCTACACTACATTAAAATAAGAAATGAAACCCTACATGACCTAAGTATTAGATGCTAACGACAACCTCTGAAAAATTACGTAAACTTCACACACCTCAAGGTTCACTTAGTTAATATTCTGCCATACCTTGTTTGTTGAAACTTCCTCAGGTCGGACCCCAGCCTCCCATCTCCCGAGGGACATCCTCTCTATCTTCCGTCAAGACGTACATACTATACGCGAACCTTTTCTTGAGCCCTGAGCTCCCTAGTACTGAATCGGTAGACCTCAGTTATCTTCGACATTCATATTGGCAACCTTTGAAACACAAACTATGCATCGCTGTGCGACATCTGGCGTACACTTTACGAACTAGTACTGATGTTGTTTACACAGCAAATCCAAACTATATAATTCATACTAGGAACAAGATTCGCATCGAGAAATGTTATATAATGTTAAATAATGTATGTGTGACAGAGTTGTTGGCGTAAGATAATAAATGTTTAGAAAATTAATATCGATCGATCATATTATCGATTCAATTCAGATTTCATTTCCATCCAGTTGGCAGTATAACCGGAACCGTCAGCGCTCCCTCCTTACCCCTCACCCCGTAAAAATCGGGCTCAAGAAAAAGTTCGCGTATATCAGACCAGTAGGCCAAAACTTTCACCGTTTATATAGGCAGATGGCAGAATAATCTAGATGTTTGTGTATCCAGCGATTTGATTGGGCAAGATAATGTAAATATTGGAGGTTATGATAGGTTGATTACTTTACATTCTGCCTTGTGATAGGCGGATAGAATAAGAGGAATAAATACAAAGAACAGAAGATAGATAGGTTTACCAACATCAAAGTACAAACATTATCAATGACTAGCAAGGGGCTTTGAGCCCAACAGTGCGCTAATAAACAGGTGGCGCAGCCATCTAACCTTCGAAGGAAAAACTTTTACAATTTCACAAAGTTCTGAGTTCTTATCAAAGATAGACACAGGAGAAAACGGCGCACAAAATGAATAGGCGGAG
The DNA here is from genome assembly GCF_040414725.1 of Anabrus simplex. Taxonomy (NCBI): domain Eukaryota; kingdom Metazoa; phylum Arthropoda; class Insecta; order Orthoptera; family Tettigoniidae; genus Anabrus; species Anabrus simplex. The sequence continues at coordinate 361,894,793 of NC_090269.1, read as the reverse complement.
GTGGTGATAAACGGTACAGTATTTATAAATTCGAAAATTCTGCCTGAAAGCTCGCTGGGCTACAGAGAATTAGACTGCAACAGCTAAGAGTACGGTCCCACAGGGCGGTATTATTGGACCTTTATGTTGCCTTTGCTGGCGGGACCTAGTGTTTACTGTGCACCATGTCTTCTGGTATAGGGTAGAGCAATTTTGTTACTTTCATTGATCTGTCTCTGTCTTATAGGCCCTACTTGGCTCTGACAATATGAAAGTGACTGAGGTATGAGCGATGCTAGTAATGCCATTCCTTATGCAGCCAGTCCCTGCTATGAATGGTGTGAAACTATTGCTCATATGGTCGGTTGGTGCATGCATATCAGTGGGCTTGGCAGACTGATATGTAATAGCAACTTCTGGCTCAGTGAGGAAAGCAACTGGAAACTACCTCAATCCTCGTTTCCCTAGTACGCCTCTTCAGTGATGCCTAGGCCATCTATGACAGCTGATGGCGGAGCTGTTGAGGATTCAACCAGTCTTCGGGCTGATGACTAAACATACATACATGTTTTCTTATGTATATGAATTATATGAGTAAAGAATTGGAATCACAGATAAGGCTTTTTGTAGATGATGTTACACTGTAAACCAAACCCCATGGCGCAACAGCGCCGAAGGGTGATGGACTACCAAGCGACCGCTGCTTAGCCCGAAGTTCTGCATATTACGAGGTATCTTGTGCTCCGATGTTATTCTTGGCTTTCTAGACCGGGTCCGTCATCTCACCGTCAGATGGCTCCTCAGCTGAAATCACGTAGACTGAGTGGACCTCGAAGCAGCTCTCAGATCCAGGTTAAAATCACTTATCTGACCGGGAGTCGAACCCAACAGAAGTAGGTTATTAACACACACGGGTTTCAGCCTCTTCCAGTGGAAGAAGCACTACAGATTTAATTAGTCACAGTGCATGGCCATGCACTTATAACCTAAACAACTAGGCAATCAATCAATCAATCAATCAATCAATCAATCAATCAATCAATCAATCAATCAATCAATCAATCACTACTGACCTGCATTTAGGGCAGTCGCCCAGGTGGCAGATTCCCTATCTGTTGTTTTCGTAGCCTTTTCTTAAATGATTACAAAGAAATTGGAAATTTATTGAACATCTCCCTTGGTAAGTTATTCCAATCCCTAACTCCCCCTTCCTATAAACGAATATTTGCCCCAATTTGTCCTCTTGAATTCCAACTTTATCTTCATATTGTGATCTTTCCTACTTTTAAAGACACCATCCAAACTTATTCGTCTACTGATGTCCTCCCACGCGATCTCTCCACTGACAGCTCGGAACATAGGCCTACCACTTAGTCGAGCAGCTCGTCTCCTTTCCACCAAGTCTTCCCAGCCCAAACTTTGCAACATTTTTGTAACGCTACTCTTTTGTCGGAAATCGCCCAGAACAAATCGAGCTGCTTTTCTTTGGATTTTTTCCAGTTCCTGAGTCAAGTAAGCCTGATAAGGGTCCCATACAGTGGAACCATACTCAAGTTGAGGTCTCACCAGAGACAAATATGCTCTCTCCTTTACATCCTTACTACAACCCCTAAATACTCTCATTACCATGTGCAGAGATCTGTATCCTTTATTTACAATCATATTTATGTGATTACCCCAATGAAGATCTTTCCTTATATTTATACGTAGGTATTTACAATGATCCCCAAAGGGAACTTTCACCCCATCAACGCAGTAATTAAAACTGAGAGGACTTAACACTAATCAGGGGAAAAATTGAATATAACTGAGCCATCGAAAAATGAAGGTAAAAGCGAAGAGAAAGGAAGGGCCACGAACATCCCTAAGTCCCGTAAACCTAATGCCGTCGGATCGGAAAAGAACAAGAGTTGACCAATCGGGGTCGGACACAATTTTAGCACAAGGAAGTGAAAGCAGTGCGAGACTCAGCTAGGGGTTCCGTGGTTACCAACTCACGCTTCCAGATTGAGAGCCTCTCCTGGGGTCCCCCTTTTCGTCACCTCTTATGACAGGCAGGGGATACCACAGATGTAGTCTACCACCCTAACTCACAATGGTACCGCTTGGGAACCAAAAGGAAGTATTTAATATAACTGCTGCCTGAGCCAAACAATATATTGTATATTCATGATATTTGCTATAAATATTTCTTGTATTTGTACTTTTCAGGTCCTGCAGAAAGTTACAGCAGTGTTGAACAGCTGAGTCGAGATGACGACCGAGAAGACAAACGAGCTGCAGGGGACAGGGAAGCCGAGGTCGATGATCTCGAAACCAAGATGGGGTTGCTCAGTATTTCGACCCGGGAATCAGATAGTTCATCTTCTAAAGGTATATCATTCCTCTTTATATCAGGGAAGAGGTGAGGGGCAGTCTGAATAAACATGAAGAAGCATCTACAGTATCCTTCTAAGTTTCACCTGAACAGTGGAAAAAACGATCATTTGATCTTGACAACAATTTGATCTTGTTCTGGACGCTGAATTTATCATAAATGATTTCATGCTATTTGTATGAGATTTAAAGTGAACATCTATAATGGGTCTAGAATTAGGAAGGTAGTAACCATGGTAAATTAATTAATAGATTAGTTACCATACCAGTAGGGTCCAAAAATTGAGGTGACTACAATTTTTTCGGCCCCACTGATGTTGAAACGCAAGTAGCTGCCAACAAGAAAAGGCAATTGCGTTCCGCTAGCTCTGAAGTAGAATTTACGCAATTAAGACATCATCAGTGATATACATCAATGACAAAGCGAGGATGAAGAAAAGAGTTAACATACCAGAATTCATCTGAAGTAAAAGGAAGGAAGAAAGAAAATAGAAAAGCAAGCGCGCGCGTATTCATAGCTTCAATATCACTGGTGCCCAACAGTTTTTACTATAATAAGTGGATCCTGTAGTGAACTCATTACTTTAGAACAGGGCCTCTCAAACGCCCAAAATCTCACGCGTGCAGACAGCGGCGCAGAGTTCCTGTGCACAGTGCATCGGTCCCGCTCGGCTCGGCTCGGACCAACGCTTCGTCTGTGGGCTACTCGGGCTAAGCTCGGCTGAACTCGGTTCGGATTTGGAGCGCTACGGAGCAAGTGAGGAAGTGGGAGACAGGGGGAGCCAGCGAGACAGGCGTGGGGAAAGAGAGAGACAGCGCTATTGCTCCAAATCGAGGAGTGGAGGTCTGCACTCTGGTCAACCAAGCCGAGTCGTCTTTTGCACCGTGCACAGTGCATGCACCCTGAGAGGCCCTGCTTTAGAGGCTAAGATTATAGCGTCGCCATTGCTCATTGTGCTACACCGTATCCTTTTGCTTATGTTAGTAGGTGATCGATATTCTCCAGAAAACCAGGATTTTGAAGGTTCCAAGAGAAGGTGACGGATGAAGCTCTGAGGGAATGACATCTCCTTGCACGAGCGAAAATATTTGGAAATGTAATCTCCATGTCCGAGTCGAAAAGGTATTTCGGGATTTTGTCGTTGTTCGGGAGCTGTAATTTATAGGAAAATGGGACCATTTCGGCAATAATAAAGCCCCAAATTATACAGGGGAAATGTATGAAATGCAAGATGATTACTCCGTGTGAAATATCTGTTAGATTGAATATCGCATATAAGAATACTGAAACAGTCTCGAAGTCATTCGGAACAGGTGGTGATCCCATGACGTAAGAGGTACACCAAGAGGCAATCAACGTGGGATAGTGGAAGAAAATAGCCCGGATGACGCCGAGGACATTTCAGCCATATAAAATTAAAAATGAAAATGAAAATCCACAGCCTGTTTCCAGTCATTTGACCGTGTCAGGAATGGAATGAATGAAGCCCCCATCTAGCAGCCAGGATAGAAATTGTGCCGGCTGCCAAAGCCTGTCGCATTCCTCTGAGGCAATCATTAATGGCTGACAGATGAAATGAAATGATAGTGGAGAGTGTTGGTGGAATGAAATATGACAGGGAAAACCGGAGTACACGAAGAAAAACCACCGCTTTGTCCAGCAAAAGTCTCACATGGCGTGACGGAGACTTGAACCGCGGAACCCTGCGGTGAGAGAACTGCGCGCTTCCACCCGAGCCACGGATGCTCTATATAAGATGAATTATTGCTGATTGTTCTGAAAGTGGAGACATGATAGTGGTTCATGTTTGTGGGTTACTGTAGTCACGTCCTAGTTCGTGAACCATGGGCAACGACGGAGTGGCCTAGTAAGTGGTCCTGAGAGTCGGCATACCAGTTGCTATGGATTGGGAGTGGGCATCTTGGACATATTCTGAGGCGTGGCCCTCCTTGTGCTCAGGCGGCTAGGACTATGCAATCCACCGGTGGTCCATAACCCGTTAGAGGAGAGATCCTCACTTGGACTATGTGCAAGTAGGATAGCATCCTGCTTCATGAATTTACCGAGCTCAGAACATTTTAAGCAAGCCTCGGACCTATGGGAGTAACGGAGTCCCACTCCCATTTGACAGGCGAGGGACTCCTTGGAAACAACTTGGCGAACGAAATGAAATTCGATGGGGAGCTATCAATATTAATGGGGCTTATGGAAGAAAGAAAGTAGAACTGGCTGAGTCAGCAAAGAGGATGCATCTGGATGTGCTAGGAGTAAGTGATATTCGGGTAAGGGGAGATAATGAGGAAGAGATAGGAGATTATAAAGTGTACTTGACGGGTGTTAGAAAGGGAAGGGCAGAGTCTGGGGGTAGGGCTCTTTATCAGGAATACCATTGCATGCAACATAGTTTCTGTTAGGCACGTAAATGAGCGAATGGTGTGGGTAGATTTGTCAGTTGGAGGAATTAGGACTAGAATTGTGTCTGTGTATTCACCATGTGAGGGTGCAGATGAGGATGAACTTGGCAAGTTTTATGAAGCGTTGAGTGACATCGTGGTCAGGGTCAACAGCAAGGATAGAATAGTGCTAATGGGCGACTTCAATGCGAGAGTTGGGAATAGAACTGAAGAATACGAAAGGGTGATTGGTAAATGTGGGGAAGATATGGAAGCTAATGGGAATGGGAAGCGTTTGCTGGACTTCTGTGCTAGTATGGGTTTAGCTGTTACGAATACATTCTTCAAGCATAAGGCTATTCACCGCTACACGTGGGAGGCTAGGGGTACCAGATCCATAATAGACTATATCTTAACAGACTTCGAATTCAGGAAATCTGTTAGGAATGTACGAGTATTCCGGGGATTTTTTGATGACACAGACCACTATCTGATCTGTAGTGAACTAAGTATCTCTAGGCCTAGGGTAGAGAAAGTGAAATCTGTCTGCAAACGAATAAGGGTAGAAAATCTCCAGGACGAGGAAATTAGACAGAAGTACATGGATATGATTAGTGAGACGTTTCGAACAGTAGACGGTAAGCAGGTTCAGGATATAGAAAGTGAATGGGTGTCATACAGGGATGCTGTAGCAGAAACAGCAAGGGAATGCCTAGGAACAACTGTGTGTAAAGATGGGAAAAGGCGAACATCTTGGTGGAATGATGAAGTGAAAGCAGCTTGTAAACGTAAAAAGAAGGCTTATCAGAAATGGCTCCAAACAAGGGCCGAGGCAGACAGGGATTTGTATGTAGATGAAAGAAACAGAGCGAAACAAATAGTTGTTGAATCCAAAAAGAAGTCATGGGAAGATTCTGGTAACAACCTGGAAAGGCTAGGTCAAGCAGCAAGGAAACCTTTCTGGACAGTAATAAAGAAACTTAGGAAGGGAGGGAAAAAGGAAATGAACACTGTTTTGAGTAAGTCAGGTGAACTCATAATAGATCCCAGGGAATCACTGGAGAGGTGGAGGGAATATTTTGAACATCTTCTCAATGTAAAAGGAAATCATCCTGGTGGTGTTGTGAACAGCCAAGCTCATGGGGAGGAGGAAAATGATGTTGGTGAAATTATGCTTGAGGAAGTGGAAAGGATGGTAAATAAACTCCATTGTCATAAGGCAGCAGGAATAGATGAAATTAGACCTGAAGTGGTGTAGTGGGAAGCCAGGGATGAAATGGCTTCATAGAGTAGTAAAATTACCATGGAGTGTTGGTAAGGTACCTTCAGATTGGGCAAAAGCAGTAATTGCACCTATCTATAAGCAAGGGAACAGGGAGGATTGCAACAACTATCGAGGTATCTCATTGATTAGTATACCAGGCAAAGTATTCACTGGCATCTTGAAAGGGAGGGTGCGATCAGTCGTTGAGAGGAAGTTGGATGAAAACCAGTGTGGTTTCAGACCACAGAGAGGCTGTCAGGATCAGATTTTCAGTATGCGCCAGGTAAGATTTTCCATCTCAATTAGCACATCTCCTTTGCTAAATTTGTCATGCTGCTTCTGTTTCAACTGAAGTTGGCCAAGGTACTCCTTTCGAAATCTCTGATTAAGTGCATTTCTCAACAGCAGTCGATAGGCTGATCTCTTCCTCAGTTGAGGTCCACCCATCGCATTCAGATCCGGTACACCTATCTCATGGGTCTCTTGCAGAAACATCGCTGGTGTGATTGGTCTAAAGTCATCAGGATTTTCTGTGTCTGCAGTCAAGGGTCGGCTATTGATAACTACCTCACACTCGCATAAAACAGTCATTAATTCTTCAGATGTCAGGGAAGATTTTCCCGGCACTTTACGAAGCAGGTCTTTCAACAGTCCGATCAATCTCTCCCACCAACCACCCCACCACGAGGCTGTAGGAGGGTTAAATTTCCATGCAATTCTTCGAATGCTACAATAAGACTGCAGCTGCTGCCATTTAAGCTTAGCCATCATGTTGCTTGCACCTCTAAAATTTGTTCCGTTTTCACTATAAATTGTCGAAGGCCTTCCTCTACGTGATATAAATCTTCGTAGTCCTTGAAGAAAAGAGTCTGTAGATAGCGATGCGAGCAGTTCCAAACGTACTGCTCGGTACACAGCGCATGTGAGCAAACATACCCACATCTTCTGATTACCTCTCACAATCAACGGGCCAGCCAAGTCAACACCAACTACTTCGAAAATCTTGGCATCTCTCACGCGATCGTGAGGTAGAGGTGGTGTAGAAACCTTTAGTCTCTCTTTCTTATATCTCTTGCAAATAACACATTTTCGCACACATGATCTCACGCCTCTTCTTCCATTCAAGATCCAGAATCTTTCTCTGAGAATACCCAACAGAGTCTGTGGGCCTACATGACAATTCTGAATATGAGTACCATGAATAAGTCGCTGAACAGCAGGGTGATCTCCCGGCAAGACAGTGGGCTGACGAAAAACAAATTTATCCTCCCTCTCTGATACTCTCGTATTCACTCGGAAAATACTATGTTCGTCCAGGATTGGTACAACTGAAATCAGCTTTTGATCCTCAGGTCCTCGAAAACTCTCATTCTGGATAAATTTAATAACTGTTCTTTCGCAGTCTTCCAATTCTGAACAACTCAGCTCTCCACTTTTCCTCCTTTTAGACTTACAGTTAAAAATAAACCGTTTGATCCAACCAATCAATCTCACTATCTTGTGAAATCGAGAAAAATATTTGTAGTACCTGTCTGACCTTAATGGATCTTCTGTGACGACGAGGCTTGTGGCAGTCTTCCTTCTTTCGTGCATAATTTCATCTTCATTCCTGACGCTGCAATCTGAAGGCCATTCTTCCGCTGGAATGTACAACCAGGATGGCCCCTCCCACCATCTGGAGGTTATAAGTTCTCTTGTCCCACATCCTGGTGTAGGCAGATCAGCAGGATTCACTGTACCAGGCACATGCCTCCAAGATTCCTTTTGAGTCAGTTGTCTTATTTCCCTAACCCTGTTCTCAACGAAGACTGACCAAAGGATCTCACGCTGTATCCATGTCAACACTGTCGTAGAATCTGTCCACAAGTAAACTGACTCAGCGTCAAAATCTTTTCTCACAGTTGATAACAATCGAGCACTTATTGTTGCCCCCATGAGCTCGAGTCGAGGAATGGTCGGCCGGGGTAAAGGAGCTACTCTTGATTTTGCTTGAAGGAGCTGGACGTAAACTCCTGTCTCCGTATGCGTACGTAAAAATACCACTACCGCATATGCATCTCGACTCGCATCGCAGAAGATGTGAAGGCTACGTTCTATTTATACCTCAGGGAATTTTCTGGGGATCTCCAACGGATGTAATTCTCGAAGTTCACAAAGACATTTTCCAAATGTGGTTTTCATTTCCAAAGGTATTTCCGTGTCCCAAGAGACCTCATTTATTTTCTGTAGTAAAAGCTTCGGCAGCAGCATAATGGGCACCGAAAATCCTGTTGGATCATAAATCCGATGGACAGTAGACAGCACTATCCTTTTAGTTATCTTCTCTTGTGAAATATTTTCCAGAGGCTCACAATTCAAACGAAGCACATCCTTCTTGCGATTTCACATTATTCCAAGGACGGGTGACAACTTACAATCATCTTTAAGCAAAGGATCAGTGCTCTCCCAACCTCTGAGCTCAAACTTGTGTTGGGGAAAACACCTCTTGAGCAGTACTGACAAATAGTTCCAGCTCCTCCTCATTTGAGACACTTGTCACACAATTATCAACATAAAAACTGTCCTTAAGCTGTCTAATAATACCAACAGTCACTTTATTTTCATCTTGAGCATTTAGCAAGGCTTAATCTAGAAGGTGGCCAATCACCGCTGCCAGTATAAAAGGGCTCGATGTCACTCCAAAAATTACTCGATTGTGCCTATAGGTTTTCACTTCTTCCTTGCCCCACAAGAATCTAAAAAAATCCCTATCTTCTGGTGCTATTGAAATTTGCAGAAACGCCTTACGGATATCAGCAATAACCCCAACTGACTTCTTTCGGAACTGCAAGAGGAGAGAAGGCATTCGTTTGAAGAGATTGGGGGCCTTTTCTAGACAATCGTTGAGGGAAGGATTGTTACCTCTTCTCGCGGAAGCATCGAAGACTGGCCTCACTGGTGTTGTTGCAGAATTCTTGATGACAGGTCGATGAGGAAGATAATGCCCACAGATTCCAGCCTGATCACCAAGAATTTCTTCTATTATCCCTTCATCAAGCCAGCCTTGAAAAACTTTCTCATATTCTTCTAAGATCCCATTGCTGTCAAGCTTTCTCTTTGTAATTTTTAGCCGCTTTTCTGCTGTCTCGTATGACGGACCTAACGGCAGATGATCTTTCAGCCATGGAAGTCGAACTTCGTACCTACCATCTTCTTTTATCTGTACGGTTTCCAGGAAATCTAGTCTTGCTTCTTCTTCCAGTTGACATTTCTTCTTTTCCGAGATAGGATCTTCTATCCCCAAAACGTCCAGTTCCCACAGGTCATTCACTTTCTCTATATTCAGCAGAATAGGTGTCGCTTCCCTCTCATCACAACCTGAGCGCTGCTTTCTGCCGAATACCGTCCACTCTAATGCAGTCATTTAAGAGAATTTACCCTAGGAAATCTGCTCCCATAAGGATCTCTATTTCTTTATCTCTCCCCACATCTAGGTGTGACAGTCCCAGTTTCATCATGTGTTCTGCTGTAAGGCGAAGAACATGACTGCAAATAACAGGCTGGCTAAGAGCAGTCAGTCTCAACTGATTAGAATGATCAAGATTCTGAAGAACAAGTTCAAATACACGATGTTCTACAGGAGACCCAGTAATACCACCAAACACAGCATGGCTCATAGTCACTTTTCTAATCTCCTGAAGACCTAATCTCTCTGCCAATTCGTCTTTCACGTAAGAACGCTGCGAAGCAGAGTCCAGAAGGACACGCACAAGTTCCTGATTATATCCATGCACTATTTTAACCAAGACAGTTTGAAGATAGACACACGAGGAATTAATGCAGAAATTAGTTATTGACCTAGACTGAGGTGAACCCTGCGACTCTTTCTCAACTTTACTTTCTGAAAGATCACACATGACCGGATAATGTTGCCGCTTACACACATTGCAGGAGAGGCTAGTGTAACATGTTCTTGCAACATGCCCAACCTTGAAGCACTTGAAGCATGCACCGTTCTGGGAGAGTAGCTTTCTTTTCTTAGAGAGTCATATTTTTTACCTGCTGGCATTGCGATGAAGCATGAGTCTCTACTTTACAGAAAGCACATGCATTACCTACACCACTAGTGTAAACTAAACCTTGAGCAGTTGGAACATCAGATTTTCTCAAAGGTTTTGATGTTTGAGCTTTACCCACACTAATATCACTGATCTTCCTAGTGAGCTGCAAGTATTCTTCATTTTCTACTTCAGATTTCAGAAATTCTAACAGTCCTTTGAACTTTTCTTGTGACCCAGCTTCTTGCATATTATCTCCTCTCCTCTGCCACACACGGATCAATTCATCAGTCAAGCAAGACTCCACGAGAGGAAATAATAATGCAGCATAGTTGTCAGTAGTTAGACCCATTGATTCTAGCGACCTAACATTAACCTCAATTCGATCATACAACACTGACAGGGAAAGTTTTTCAGTCACTAGATTTATAATGTCTCTTACGTAAAGCTCTATTAATAAATCCTTTCGACCATAGCGTGTTTTTAACAACTGAACAGCTTTACTATAATTTTCAGGAATAGGTGGAAAACCATTCACAAGCTCATAAGCCCTTGTCCCAGGAGTCATAGATTCTCTTAGAGAATCTTTTCTGCATCATCAAGCTCGCTACTTTCGTGTATTCGTTTGAACTGTGCCCAAAATGATAACAACTGCTTAATATCTCCCGAGAACTTCACAAGCAATAACTTAGGCAATTTACTAACCAATCTGCTAGTCTGAGAAACACTCGAGCTTATGGAAGAAGCATCACACGTTATTTGACATTCACTGAATTTCTCGTACTTACATTTCACTGTTGTCCACTTATCTCGATATGATTCGACTTCTTCACATTCCGCAGCTACATCTTCGTCCGTGTCTTCATTGGAATGCCAAGCTTCATGGATTCTCTAATCAAGTGTAAACAGTCGATCGGCCTTATCTTCGAGTACCTTAAAACTGGTGAAAACATCTTCCTGCGTCACATTTTCCTCAGCAATCTTGTTCTGGAATATGTTTAACGCTCTTGTAAATAAACGACGTAACTGTGTTCTTTCAATAATACATTTAAAACAGCCATGTCTTTACGTCGGTCGAAATCGAAAGGTGTACCGCGAAGCAAGTTTTCTCTTATTTTACCTTCATAGGATTATTACACGGCCAGAAATGTCCTGTCACGGTCGCCAGATGATAATGTTTTGTACATATCATATCATATGTCGTGTAATAATTAGGTATCTTAAATCCATTTAATGCAATGCTTAAACTCGCGAACACAACAATTTTACACGGACTGATCGATATACCCTTCTTTTGTTTTTAAGGTTATTACACTTCACAACAAAACATGACCAACATCAAAACATCAAATATCCCGACAACAGTTATTCGTGGTGCGATCCATTCGTGTTACATGTGCTTCAGAAGCAAACCTCCACTCATCACTCAGATAATGAATCAGTTACCCTTGTATAGAGTTAAACCGTCGCTACCCTTTGTTAAGGTTGGTCTTGATTATGGTGGTCCAGTCATCATGAAGGGTGATAACCCGAGGAGTAAGATAAAGTTTAAAGCATGCATTGCTCTCTTTGTTTGTCTTGTCACTAAGGCAGTACATCTTGAAACGATGAAGAGTCTAACGACTCAGGACTTCCTCGCCGCATTTAGAAGATTTACGTCGTGTAGAGGATTTCCAAATCTCATCTTGAATGATAATGGCACAAATTTTGCTGGAGCCAGCAATAAGTTATTAAGATTTATTACGGGTAGCTCTACTGAAATAGAAGAATATTCATGTAATTTGAATATGAATTGGAAGTTTATTCCACCCTTCAGTCCTCATTTCGGTGGGCTTTGGGAGGCTGGAATAAAGTATGCAAAATCACTTTTGAAGCGGACCGTAGGAAAATGCATTCTTAATTTTGAAGAGCTGAGTACTCTTTTGTATCAAATTAAGTCTGTGTTGAACTCGAGATCACTCCGTTCAATGAATGACGACCCCAGTGATGAATGTTATTTGACACCTGGACATTTTCCAGTAGGGAGACGATTGACCTCTCTCCCCTCTCCAGACATATCCAACAGCTCCCTCTCCTGTCTAACTAAATGGAACTTGGTGCAACAGCTGTATCCCTTTTTTTTGGCAGAGGTGGTCAAAGGAATTCATACAACCACTTCAACAAAGACGTAAGTGGTCTTCCATAGGAACGTAGACTCCAACTGTGGGAGATTTGGTGCTTTTAATGGAGGATAACCTTCCTCATCTGGTTTGGAAGACTGGTATAATCCAGGAGCTCCATCCTGGTTGTGATATTACTCGTGTAACCACTGTAAAGACAAAAACTGGTCTCTTGCGCGTTGCCATAGTAAAATTCTGCCCATTGCCCAAAGACTTTGTATAAGTTGTATATTTGTATATGTTGTATCTGATCGTGCAGAAGACTTTGATTTTGATTTTGAGTGTTGAGATCCATCAAAGCGGGGAGTATGTTTCGGCTTTTGTGTAGGCAACTCACCTGCCGCTTTTTCATTCGTCATTTGTCACAGTTGGCAACGTGCTGCTGCCTCCTCTAATATACAGACTGGACATCGTGACCGGGAGCAGTACACGGATTTTTGTATACTTCTACATGTTGTTGTGCACATGTGTGAATGTTTAGTATTTATTCACGTGTAATACATATTTGAATCATCTTCTGAGTGGTGTGTTGTGTCTGCTCATTTGGGGCAGTCTAGTCCTCCATCTGACTTGTTTCAAAATTGTATTTGTGCGCCTATGGAAATGAACTTCGTCCGAGTTCCTCTTCATCTCGCGCCATAGCTTTACCGCCTCAGGTCCCGCATTGAAGTGCGAACTGTCTCCACCTTACACGTTACGTTGCAACAATAGACCACAGATAATAGCACAGTCAACTTCAAAGCTCTCAGAGGAACGTTTTGCATAAATAGAAGTTTGTATTCTTGACAAATGAAAATGTGAATCTTTAACTGCCAAGTTAAATGTTATGTTATGTCTTGATATGTTATGTGCTTCTTTAAAAAGTTTGAGTATGTTGAACCCTAACTCACGTACCTATTTACTACGCTCGTCTTATGTGACATTTAATGAAAAAGTGACTACAATTCGTTTGGAAAATTTAACTGCCGGTTCATCTCAAACTTACGCAAAAAAATTGAATGTGTTATATGTATTTAGAAGTTAGTGTTTATGGAGTCCTAAGTCGTGTTTGTTATAATTTTATTTCACCCATCACAGACTGTTTTGAAGTGGCATTTAATGAACATTATCTTCAAATTTGAATATTTAACTGCCAATTTCATCTCGAACCAAAGGTTTAAACGTCTTGTGTAATTTTGAGAAGATTATATCTATTGAGTCCTAACTCGTGTTTGTACTACACTCGCACCAGTGGCATTTAATGAATAAGTGAACACAAATATTTCAGTGCCAAGTTCATCTCGAGCTTACACAAAGTTCAAATGTGTTACATTTATTTCAAAAGATTGCCTTTATCGAGTCCTAACTCGTGCTTGTACAATTTTATTTCACCCTTCGGTGCCTGTCTTGAATTGACAGTAGGTGTACAAGAGGTAGGGGAAGGAAAGGGAGGAGTTGTAGAAGACAGGTGGTCTAATGTTCTAATGGGAAGGAGATTGCAGGCTAAGGACTCTATTCAGGATCAGAATTCAGGACAGGTGTCTGTGCGAAATCGGTACGAGTCACTCCAGGTAGAACAACAGAGGGAAGATGAGGGACAGGGAACTGTTGCCGAGATGTGTGGAAGTAGGAGGAAGGGAAAAGGTAGGAAAGGGAAATGTAGAGTAGAGGATAGGAAAAGGTAGAACAGGGTCATGGGAAGGAGAAAAGGGAGGAGGAAGTAGCTTCTGCAGCTATCAGGAAGGGAGGGGATCAAATGAGGTGGGTAGGGTTGAGGCTCTGGTCATGGGGGATTCCATCGTTAGACACGTGGGGAGAGTGTGTGGAGGAAAGGGAACCAGGGTAGAATGTTATCCAGGAATTAGGTTGAGGCAGATGTTGAGGAAAGTAGAAGAGAGGGAGGAGGGGAAGGAGAAGGTGGTAGTGTTTCACGTTGGTACCAACAACGTAAGGCAAGCTGATATAAGTACCAACATAGTTGGAGATGTGTGGGATCTGGTAAATGCAGCGCGGGTGAAGTTTAAGAAATAGGAGATTGTTATTAGTGGAATACTGTGTAGGAGGCATACAGACTGGAGGGTGATTGGGGATTTAAATGAGACTATGGAGTGGGTACGTGGGAAACTGGGAGTGAAATTTCTAGATCCTAATGGGTGGGTAGGAGATAGGGATCTGCGCTCGGATGGCCTTCATTTAAACCGCAGTGGTACGTATAAGTTAGGAAATTTGTTTGGAAGGGTAATACGGAGGTACATTCAGGGAAACGGGATGGCCTAGGGAGCGGTGATAAGGGAACAGGGAACTGGAAATCAAGTAGGGATGACATAAAATTGTTAGTGTTGAACTGTAGAAATATTGTAAAGAAAGGAATAGAATTAATTTAATAGATATATATTTACCAGATATTGTAATAGAATTTGAATCATGGCTGAGAAATGATATAATGGATGCAGAAATTTTCTCAAGGCACTGGAGTGTGTATCGTAGAGATAGGATAGGAATGGTGGGAGGGGGAGTGTTCATTCTGGTGAAAGAAGAATTTGTAAGCTACGAAAAAGTTAAAGATGAGACACATGAAATTCTAGGTGTAAGGCTCATTTCTAAAGATAATAGGCAACTTGATATATTTGGAGTGTAAAGATCGGGAAAGGGTAGCACTGACGCGGATTCGGAATTATTTGATAGGATAGTCAGCTATGTGGGAAACGACATGGAAAGAAATGTGATTGTAGCGGGAGATCTGAATTTGCCAGATGTCAATTGGGAAGGAAATGCGAACGACAGGAAGCATGACCATCAAATAGAAAATAAGTTAATATGGGAAGGACAGCTGATTCAGAAACTGATGGAACCAACCAGAGGGAAAAATATCCTGGATGTGGTGCTGATAAAACCAGATGATCTCTATAGGGAAACTGAAGTAATAGATGGTATTAGTGATCATGAAGCTGTTTTTGTGGTAGTTAAAAATAAATGTGATAGAAAGGAAGGTCTTAAAAGTAGGACTGTTAGGCAGTACCATATGGCTGATAAAGCAGGCATGAGGCAGTTTCTAAAAAGTAACCATGATCGGTGGAAAACGGTAAATAAAAATGTAAACAGACTCTGGGATGCGTTTAAAGAAATTGTTGAGGAATGCGAAAACAGGTTTGTACCTTTAAGGGTGGTAAGAAATGGTAAAGACACACCTTATTATAATAGAGAAATAAGGAGACTAACAAGAAGGTGCAGACTGGAAAGAAATAGAGTTAGAAATGGCTGTGGAAGTAAGGAGAAATTGAAGGAACTTACTAGAAAATTGAATCTAGCAAAGAAGGCAGCTAAGGATAACATGATGGCAAGCATAATTGGCAGTCATACAAATTTTAGTGAAAAATGGAAGTGTATGTATAGGTATTTTAAGGCAGAAACAGGTTCCAAGAAGGACATTCCAGGAATAATTAATGAACAAGGGGAGTGTGTATGTGAGGATCTTCAAAAGGCAGAAGTATTCAGTCAGCAGTATGTAAAAATTGTTGGTTACAAGGATGATGTCGAGATAGAGGCGGGAACTAAGGCCAAAGAAGTATAAAATTTACATATGATAACAATGACATTTACAATAAGATACAAAAGTTGAAAACTAGAAACGCGGCTAGAATTGATCAGATTTCTGGGGATATACTAAAGACAATGGGTTGGGATATAGTACCATATCTGAAGTACTTATTTGATTATTGTTTGTTCGCAGGAGGTATACCAGATGAATGGAGAGTTGCTATAGTAGCCCCTGTGTATACAGGAAAGGGTGATAGACATAAAGCTGAAAATTACAGGCCAGTAAGTTTGACATGCATTGTATGTAAGCTTTGGGAAGGCATTCTTTCTGATTATATTAGACATGTTTGTGAAATTAATAACTGGTTCGATAGAAGGCAGTTCGGTTTTAGGAAAGGTTATTCCACTGAAGCTCAACTTGTAGGATTCCAGAAAGATATAGCAGATATCTTGGATTCTGGATGTCAAATGGACTGTATCGCGATTAACCTGTCTAAAGCATTTGATAGGGTGGATCATGGGAGACTACTGGCAAAAATGAGTGCAATTGGACTAGACGAAAAAGTGACTGAATGGGTTGCTATATTTCTAGAAAATAGATCTCAGAGAATTAGAGTAGGTGAAGCTTTATCTGACCATGTAATAATTAAGAGGGGAATTCCTCAAGGCAGTATTATCGGACCTTTATGTTTTCCTATATATATAAATGATATGAGTAAAGGAGTGGAATAGGAGGTAAGGCTTTTTGCAGATGATGTTATTCTCTATAGAGTGATAAATAAGTTACAAGATTGTGAGCAACTGCAACGTGACCTCGAAAATGTTGTGAGATGGACAGCAGGTAATGGTATGTTGATAAACGGGGTTAAAAGTCAGGTTGTGAGTTTCACAAATAGGAAAAGTCCTCTCAGTTTTAATTACTGCGCTGATGGGGTGAAAGTTCCTTTTGGGGATCATTGTAAGTATCTAGGTGTTATTATAAGGAAAGATCTTCATTGGGGTAATCACATAAATGGGATTGTAAATAAAGGGTACAGATCTCTGCACATGGTTATGAGGGTGTTTAGGGGTTGTAATGAGCATGTAAAGGAGAGTGCATATACGTCTCTGGTAAGACCCCAACTAGAGTATGGTTCCAGTGTATGGGACCCTCACCAGGATTACCTGATTCAAGAACTGGAAAGAATCCAAAGAAAAGCAGCTCGATTTGTTCTGGGTGATTTCCGACGAAAGAGTAGCGTTACAAAAATGTTGCAATGTTTGGGTTGGGAAGAATTGAGAGAAAGAAGAAGAGCTGTTCGACTAAGTGGTATGTTCCGAGCTGTCAGCGGAGAGATGGCGTGGAATGACATTAGTAGACGAATAAGTTTGAATGGCGTTTATAAAAGTAGGAAATATCACAATATGAAGATAAAGTTGGAATTCAAGAAGACAAACTTAGGCAAATATTCATTTATAGGAAGGCGAGTTAGGGATTGGAATAACTTACCAAGAGAGATGTTCAATAAATTTCCAATTTCTTTGAAATCATTTAGGAAAAGTCTAGGAAAGCAAGAGATAGGGAATCTGCCACCTGGGCGACTGCCCTAAATGTAGATCAAGATTGATTGATTGATTGATTGATTGATTGATTGATTGATTGATTGATTGATTGATTGATTGATTGATTGATTGATTGATTGATTGATTGACACTTAGTGAAAAAGTGACTACAAATTTGAATCCTTAACTGCCAAGTTCATCTCAATCCTAAAATATTTTTTAAAATGTTATGTGCATTTTTGTGACGAATGTGTTTGTTGAATCCTAACTTACGTTTATACTACACTCGTGGCAAGCGACATTTAATCGAAGAGTGTCTGAAAAAAATTTGAATCTTCAATACCAAGTTCATCTCGAACTTCCGCGTGGTTTTGTTGTGTCGTATGTTTTTTGGGGGGATTGTTTTTGAGTCCTAACTCATATTTGTACATTTTTAATTCACCCTTCATGACCATTTTGATGACTGACAATTTCTGACTTTGAAATTCACTATTTTATGTGTCTTTTACTCTTATATAACCATAATGCTGTTAACATTTTGTGTAATGTACATGTCTACATGTATACGCCTGTGCCTATTTGTCACATTTTGGCTGAAGATTACGCTAAACATCGTCGAAACTAGTTCCAAGTAAAAATACACTTAAGAAAATGGAAATTGCAACACCATGAAGGTATTGGTCGTTTCTGTTAATTTTCAAGATATGGAACGATGCCATGTAGATATGTAAACAATCAAAGTTTCAGACCCATTGGATTGTTGCTACAGGTCTCCCCACGTGATTTGTCGCGGAGGAATCAACTCCAGTATACGAACTCTGGTGTAGCGTAGTTGACTTGCAGTCTATGTAGTGAAGTGTTCCCCGTCAAACATGCCTCGACGACAGAGATGAACACGCTATCAACAACTGTCGCCGTTTGAGAGGACTCGGATAATTGGGCTGTGTGAGGCTGGATTATCGCTAAGGAGTGTCGCTGCACGTGTTGGCCGACAGGCATCTACGGTACAACGTGTATGGCAGCAATGGTCAAATGAAGGTACCCACACTCGCAGACCTGGCACAGGCCCAGCGCGACAGACAACTGTGAGAGAGGATCGCCGCATCATTCGGATGTCCCGGATGGAACCCCATGCAACAGCAGCGCAAATTCGAGCAGCTGTGGCACCCCACATTACACAACAAACAGTTGGTAATCGCCTGCGTGCAGCTGGCTTACGAGCCCGTGTCCC
This sequence comes from Anabrus simplex, assembly GCF_040414725.1. Taxonomy (NCBI): domain Eukaryota; kingdom Metazoa; phylum Arthropoda; class Insecta; order Orthoptera; family Tettigoniidae; genus Anabrus; species Anabrus simplex. The sequence continues at coordinate 361,876,295 of NC_090269.1, read as the reverse complement.
TGCAGAAGGTGTTCCATTGACCTCACAACAGGGACGTGTAAGGCTGGCCTGGTGTCGAGAAAGATCGACGTGGGTCGACGAATGGCATAAGGTCGTCTTTAGTGATGAATCGGGCTTCTGTCTTGCCCGCAGTGATCGCCGGAATCGTGTGCGCCGACGTACCGGGGAGAGGGGCCGCCCAGATCTTATTGTCGAGAGGCAAATAGGGCAAACACCAAGCATTATGGTTTGGGGAGCTATTGTCTTTAATGTGAAATCACAATTAGTGCTTGTTGAGGGCACTATGACTGCGCGACAGTACGCTGATAGGGTACTCAATCCAGTGGTTGTCCCTATGATGGCGAACATTGCTAATGGGATGTTTCAGCAGAACAATGCCCGGGTTCACACTGCACGCATCTCCAGAGAAGCTCTCCACGACATCACAACCTTAGAATGGCCTGCCAGATCCCCGGACCTCAGTCCTATTGAGCATGTGTGGGACACGATGGGTCGACAACTGGCCAACCGTCCTCAGCCACCCAAAACTCTGGAACAACTGACCCGTGCAGTGCATCAAGCATGGGCCACAATTCCTAAGGAAGCGATCCAGGGCCTTATTGACTCCATGCCTCGACGAATTCATCAATGTATTGCAGCTCATGGTGGGCACATGCTGTATTGATTGTTGTCCAAACTTGCGGTCAGAGGGACCTGAAAGCGTAATCATCGAATCACAACCGAACACTCGTCCTGCATGTTCAATTGCAGCAATGTACCACCAATCCTTCTGGGTGTTGCAATTTCCATTTTCTTCAGTGTATGTTCTAAATAAACATTATAACCTTTATTTGTATTGAAAAGGTGAACCCTTTAAGATACCTATCTTAAGTACTTCTACAGGTTAACACTAACAATTGTCTTTCATCCTTGCTTCAATTCCACCTTCCTGTACTCTTATCACTGCTCCCTAGTCCACCCCCCTCCCCGTAACCCTTCTAAACAGTTCACCTACCTTATACGGACCATTGCGGTTCAAGAGAGAACCTTATCCACTACTCACCCATTAGGATCACTCCCAGTTTCTCATATACAAAAACCGGGCGAGTTGGCCGTGCGGTTAGGAGCGCGCGGCTGTGAGCTTGCATCCGAGAGACAGTGGGTTCGAGTCCCACTGTCGGCAGCCCTGAAGATGATTTTCTGTGGTTTCCCATTTTTACACCAGGCAAATGCTGGGGCTGTACCTTAATTAAGGCCACGGCCACTTCCTTCCAACTCCTAGGCCTTTCCTATCTCATCTTCGGCATAAGACCTATCTGTGTCGGTGCGACGTAAAGCCACTAGCAAAAAAGAAAAAAATCATATACACACTCCATTGTCCCATTTAACCCTGAGTTGGTCGCTCGTTGGTCCTTTCGCAACCGTTTTCCCTTAATCCAGCGATAACACTGGTTAAAGTCTCCTACAGTGTTTTTTCCCATTGTAGCTTCTGTTCCTTTGTTAAACTATAAGTTGTGGTCGATATTATTTATATTTGTTGCTCTGTTCTTGAGTGAAGTGTTGATAAACACAGTGCGGGTCGTTTAGGCCGTGGAACGCCCTGCAAGGAAGCTGAGTGTTTTGTAGCAATGAAGGTTTAATTCTGCGATTCCGAATTGTACATTGTATATTTTCTTTATAGCTGGCCGATTTCTTAATTTTTATGAACGCTTAACGAGTGATCCTTGATAAAGACGAAATTAGTGGGTATGGGGCGGGAAAAGAAGAAATTTTGCAAGAATGGGATCATGACACGGACACCGAGAATTAATTTTCTGATGAGAAAGCTAACGTGGGAGTGATTTGCCATACACCGATGGGACTTTTGTTTTACAAAAGGATAATACGACAATCTGGACAAATTTACTACACCCAACATGTTCTAGTTTACTAACGCACAGAGGAGGAGGGGGTAATATCAATCCTAAGGGAAAGTAAAAGTCGTGCCAATGTCTGAAACAATTTGTACTTCATTTTTTCAGTCCTCTTTATGACTTTACAAGGCTCTATTAAACATGGATAAGATTTACCCGGCAATTTCGACACAAGAACCAAGGGTGGGAAACGACCGACATGCGACCACTGGCGTTATATAGTTTGGTCCTTCTCACTAGGGGTTAAATCCCCGATAAACTACCACCTTCTCGTTACTTTCCTCCTTCCCTTCCACATTCGTGAGCATATGGCTTAACCTAATTACTGGATAACACTCTTCCCTGGTTCACTTTCCCCACATGGCTAATAATGGAGTCAATCACCACCATCACCTCCCTCATGACTAGAGCCTTAACCTCACCCACCTCATTTGGTACCTCCCATCCTGGTCTCCTCTATCAGTCCTGACGGCTGCAGAACCTACTTTCTCTTCCCTTTCTTCCCTCCTATGACTTTTTTCAATTTCCTTTTCCTATCTTCTACTCTACATTTCCTTTCCAGCCAATTCCTTTCCTCTTACCTCTCCCGTCCTCTGCAACACTTCCATATTCCTCATCTTCCCTTTGCTGTTCTACCTTCAGTGACCCATATCGTTTTCTCACTGATAATTGTCCTGCATTCTGCCCCCCGAACTGACCTTTTGGCCGCAGTTCCTGAAAGTTACCAAATGAATAATATTATCGTAAAAATTTAAAGGTAAATTTTATAAATTATATTTCATTAATTTTATAGAGACATAGGGAAAAATGTCTTCGGATGGCATACTGCCTGTGGTTTCTTCTCAATTCCTTCACTGATTGTAATGTTTTAACCACTGACACAAAAGAGTCACCTTTCAGTGGCATGTCATTATTAGATGTGCTCTCTTAATATTTTCAAGTAACCCAAACTATTTAAAAATGCGAAAAATACACGAGAGTTTTTAAATGTACAATACAACAGGCGCTTCAAAATTGTGGTGTGAAAATTACGCCACTATATACTGAACTCGCAACGCTATCACGGTATTCTGTGTTTTATTTGAACATCCTTTATAAATTAATAGTTATGAACTACTCGACATGTGACAATGCTCTATTGTGATTTCAGATATAGTACTGAGATCTTAGACAGCTGCAGACAACATTCGAGGGGGTTTCCCTGTAAGCAAACCTCAACAGTATGAATCCCGTCGAACTGAAACCTAGAAACCTACTCGTTACTTCAACAAAACTGTATATCTTTTTATAAATGTCATGTATTGTCTTAAGGTGTATTCAACGTGATTAAAGTATCATTTATTTATACAAGGCGGTAAGAGTCGGTAGGTATGTATATTATTAATTAAGAGTTTGTTAGGCCTAATTATATGTGTATTTCAGATCATAAGTTTTCTGTTATTAGTAAAACGTGTTATAGAAGAACCAAGTTAGTAACGAATCTATATAAATAAATTTGTAGGGGTCCGCTGTCTGTAACTTCGTTCTTTTTGCCTGTATTTGAGATATTTATTCGTTTTAGGTCAATTCATTAATGTATCAGTGGGTTTTAGCTTTCGTGGCTGTCTGTAAGTCTGTTTTTTGTTTGTTTGTTTGTTTGTTTGTTTGTTACTCCATCAAGGCGAAACGTACAGTATGTACCTATTCTATTCGTACGGGGCTGTTTGCGTTAGTACCTCAACGTACTGCCAGAAAATAATAAACCAGAAAGGATTTTATTCACTGAAGATATATTCAATAAAGCTTACAGAAAACGTATATCTACTATATCTCTTTACAATTATGTTTACAAAACATGCAGCTTCTAATAAAAAAGCGCGCCCATAATCGTGTGTCTTTCCTATTCGTACAAGCGAATTGAACACTTGAAATAAACATAAAATAAAGGGTTCCTGGTACCTGTTAGTATCTAGTGGAATGTCCGCTAGCCTTTATAACTGCCTGGCATCGTCACCGCATAGAATACACTAATTTCTTGCACATGTTCGGGCTGATTTTCTGCCATTCCTGAAGAATCAAACTTTTAAGTTCCTCCTTCGTACGCACACGTTGTCTACGGATATTCCTCTTCAACGTAGCCCAAAGATGTTCGATGTGATTTAAATCCGAAGACTGGGGAGGTGTTCTACGCTGCTTAGGTGTGTTCCAGATCAACCATGCCTTATCAATGTCAGCAGTGTGTTTTGGGTCGATATTATCATGTTGGAACATATAAACAGGTGACAACCCCATTTTTTCAGAATTCTGCTTCACGTTTGGCCTCAGGATTGCATTATAGCCCTCTTTGTTCATTATTCCGTTAATGAAATGTACATTATGTTGCCCACACCTCCGGCTGACATACAGCCCAAGAAGCATTACAGACCCACCACCGCATTTTACAGTTGGGAATGTATTTGCCACATCACTGCCCGTACCAATTTTTCTCCATATTCTGTGGATGCCATCTGACACGAAAAGGTTTATTTTTGTCTCATCAGACCAGATAACTTAATTCCAGAATTCGTTTTCCTTATTTATATGCTCCTTAGAGAATGCAGTTTTAAGCCGTCTGTTTTTTTCTACTTACGTATGTCCTTTTCCGAGGGATTCTTCCATAGTATCCATGCCGATACAGGATCCGACGGATGGTGGAGTTGCTGATCTTCTTTCCAGTTCGTACCTCCCTCAGTACTGGTGAATTTAATATGTAATCTGACTTTATCAGCCGAACAAGAAACCGTTCTTCCCTTTCAGTTAAACACCTTCTCCTGGATTTCCTTGACGTGTTCTTAATATTTCCTTTGTACTTACATTTATCAACCACATATTGCACCGTAGAATGTGTGCTATTAACCTGCTGCCCAATCTTTCCTCTTTAAAATCCTTTAAGTGCCAGTTTAAGTATAGTGTTCGTAAGCTTTGTACTACCTCTGCACTCCTACCCATGTCTACCACAGATACACTAGGAAGAAGACTAATGCACTTGACCAGTCGTATGTCGTCACTGGGACTATTCCGTGCATCGCGAACAAACGGTGCGCATCGCCAAGACCATGTGTACGAACACAACTGGTACACCCGTTTGTCGATGCCGGCACATTCATATCAAATCTTCCTGCCTGTATGTAAATAAGTATGGTTTTGACTAACGAATTATCATTGACAAACCATATTTTTACCCGCAATGTACGTTTTATTTCAGTTTTTCAGCCGTTAATGTGAATACACGAGACTTAATAAGAAATTGAAGCCTGTACGAATAACAGAGCCACATACTGTATCTCGACAAAACTTCATATTTAGACTTCACTCATCCAGGAAGTAGACTTTGATAAGCATATGACTCAAAAATCACTGACTAGAGAGGGGATTTATAGGAAGACAAGCCAAATTATTTGATATTTTCTCATACACAATTGATTTTCTGTAAAATCTGTAGACTATATGCGAAACGCCTCTTTATTTTAAATCCGATTTTGTGTGTACAAAATGTCACTTATTCTTCAAATGACGGAGACAGTTATTATTTTGTACGGATTTAATGCTCTGCCGTATATGACGGCCACCCTTGCAGACAGTCAGTGAATAAGAAATTGAAGCCTGTACGAATAACAGACACTGTTCAATTACAAGAATCTTCCAGCTGGCTTTGATTTGCCCCGCAAGACATGGGTAGCCCTCAACAGAGTACGTACTAACCACGGGAGATGTGGATCAATGTTGTTTAAATGGGGTATGAGATCATCTCCAGCCTGTGGCTGTGGTGCAGTTAAGCAGACCATCAAACATATTGTCTCCGAATGCATTGGAAGGGCATTCGCTGGATCCAGCCAGGACTTTGTGTTGGCTTCTTCTGACGCCATACAATGGCTATAGAACTTAGATCTAACTCTTTGAAACCTTTTGCTTGCACGACTGTTTTCAATGTTAAGTGTTTATCTTGTAATTAGGTATATAATATTTTGTGCTGTATATTTAATCTTTGTATTGTTTTGTGTACGTTACCATACGTTAATAATAATAATAGTGAATCTACTGGTTGCCATGGCAACGTCTCAGTGTGCTTGACAGCAGATAAGTCACTAACGCCATTTTCGTCATCTATACTAATATTATAAAGAGGAAAAATTTGTATGTTTGTTTGAAACGAATAGACTCAAAAACTACTGAACCGATTTTTTTTGCTATTGGCTTTACGTCGCACCGACACAGATAGGTCTTATGGCGATGATGGGACAGGAAAGGGCTAGGACTGGGAAGGAAGCGGCCGTGGTCTTGGTCAAGGTACAGTCCCAGCATTTGCCTGGTGTGAAAATGGGAAACCACGGAAAACCATCTTCAGGGCTGCCGACAATGGGGTTCGAACCCACTATCTCCCGATTACCGGATACTGGCCGCACTTAAGCGACTGCAGCTATCGAGCACGGTGAACCGATTTACAAAATTACTTCACCTATAGAAAGCTACACTGCCAGTGAGTAACATGGGCTGTTTTTCATTTTCAAAACAATTCGAGAAGGGGGCACGGGGGGGGGGAGGAGATATAAAAATAATAGGCTAATATAGGCAAAATATCGAATTTGTCGTATAAGGACGAGACAGAACTCAATTTAATCCTCTTGACGCAAAGAACAAAACTCGGTCAGCCCTACGGGCCCGAAAACCATGTTTTAAGGCCCTGAAACTAACCGTTATGGAGATATTAGCACCACACTACCCCTGTTCTAGGAATCGGATAAAAGATATGAACTGCCGTAACCATGGCAACGTCAACTCCAGTATTCTAGAGGAGTGAGATTATGCATGTACGTCTGGGCATAGCTGCCAACCAAAATTGGTACACATAAGACTGTACTGTTGTGTAAGGCACTCATAGGACTCCTTTGGGCGGGGATGGAAAGAAGGTGAAGTATAAAAATCTTACTATATATAAAAATGGATGTATGTGTGTGAATGTGTAAATGACACATCTCCTAAACCACTGGAGCAATTTGAACCAAACTTGGTACTCGTATTACTTACTATCGGGAGATGAGCACTGCGGGGGTAAGCCATCCCTAGCGCCTTTAAGGGAGGGGGTAAGGGGGGGTAGTTATAAAAACAATCGAGAATAGTGTCGAATTCATAGTTTTCGGGGTCGCTGAATTGAAAAGTAATACTCCAGAATTTTTTAAAATCCAAGTTCAGCCCCCGTTTAGGTGGGGAGCGAAGGGGGGGTGATATATAGAAATAATTAAAAACAGTTTCGAATCCATACATTTCACGGTCTCTGAGATGAATAGTAATACTCCGGATATTTTACAAGTCCAAGTGGGCGGCGAAGGGGGTGAGATATAAAAATAATCGAAAAACTATATTTAAAATCGTATTACTATATATAAAAATGGATGTACTGTATGTGTGTGCGTGGGTGTGTGGGTGTGTAAATGACACATCTCCTCCTAAACCACTGGAGAAATATCACCCTTATGGGCAGTGGGTTAGTATAAAAATAATTTAGAATAGTATCGAATCCATAGTTTTCGTGGTTGCTGAAATGAATAGTGACACTCCGATTTTTTTAAAATTCATGTTCAGCCCCCTTTGGGGTGTGGGTGAGGGGGAGTGAGATATAAAAATAATCGAAAACAGTGCCGAATCTACAGTTTTCTGGGTCACTGAGATGAATGGTGACAATCCAGATTTTATATCTCTTAGTGGTGGAGGGCGGGAGGGGGGCAGTCTCATTGACAGTTGAAATCCTGTACATCGTATCTACAGTGCGATGCCTAAATACATATAGTTATCACTTATTAATTTTTTAAAGGGTCAAATACTTCCCAGTCGATTCGAGCTTCCATAAGGACGAAGATTTACTCGAAAATTAAATAATCTAAAATTTGAAATCCAGCACATCTAAATAATTCTAAAACTACATAATAGATCGTAACATATCAATCTGCAAGTCAAAAAGGAATTCTATAAAAATTCACTTCACACATAACTAACTGGTAATGCAAATCTTAAAGGTAAATATTCAGAAACTATCCGGGCAACGCCGGGTACTACAGCTAGCCATTCCTATAAACTCGTGGTTGTCCGTTGGATAGAAGACGAGAGATGAGTCAAGATAACATTCTGCGGGTTGTTTGTGGAATGCCGTAGGAGAAGAAAATCGTCTTCGAATAGTGGTAGGGGTGGCTGTTAATATTTGAACAGTGCCGCGGAATTTAGCCCATTATTTCAAACTCTAAGGTGTTTTCGGACATTTACTACAATTGTTAATCTGATACTCACGTGCTTCCATTTCCTGTTTTAAATTTCTTGCCTATGTTTTGCCTCTTTAGGCGTAAGTAATAACAGCATCTGAATACTTGGCATGCCCCGCGCCTAAATTTCTCCCTTGTTACCGCTTTCAAAAATCCGTAATAAATATGATCAGAATTTAGCGAGGGACATTTCATTTTTCCACATGCTATTTACATATTTGTCCTATGCGGCTGTCCCCAGATAGTATCCTATCTTCAGTTATTGTCAACTTTCTTAACTGCCTTAATTACTCCATATGTGTGGGAGTGTTAATCCCGAAACCCCCACTCTCCCTTCTTTGAGTGATATTATGCACTGTTTCTTTCGTGCATTTTTCCTTCGCAGGCTGTGATTTCCTTGATTCACGTAACGCATCGTCAACTGGAACTTATTAGATGGTTGTGACACTTTTGAGAATTGGTGTCTTATGTTACGGCCATCAAAAACGACCTGCTCTAGAAAATTATCGTTCAAAGCTGAAAAACACCAGTCCACGTCTAGGACGTCTGAGAATGCTTCTGCACGTGAAAGTGATTTGAATGAGGACATATTTAAGAAAACAGTGATGCTGATAGCAGGCCAGGTTCAGCTCTCAGAGAGAAGATCATTTTAAATATAAGGTCTCTGAGTGCTTTTATTAATGTTGATTTACGTCCCAATGTTTCCGAAAACGCCGAGGAGCCGGATATTTTGTACCGCTGGAGTTCGTTTATGTTCCAGCTTTTCAGGAGTGACACATCTTCACACGCCATTGAACCGAGGCAGGATCAAACTATCTTGGGACAGCTAGCGAACTCTCTACTATCTACCCCGTTTAACGCAGCAAGACTGCTTCAGAGCGCGACGCCAGGTACCGGTACTCTGCCGACAGACTTAAAAAGACCGCTGCTCGTTATTCAATGTGTGATGCTGGTCGTGTGCCAAAGTTCCGCTCTCAGGAGTTAGTACCGTTCAAGCGAAACATGGTTGGATGGATTCAGTAATACTGATAGAAAGGTCATTTAATTTAGACGAAACAACCCAACCACCGAGGAATAGGCATTGGCAGAACGGCGAGTTAGCTAAATGTCATCAAACGAAATAGAGATTGCTCAGCAGAAATAGAAAAGACGTCCGTATGAGTAATACAGACCAGAGACAACTGATGACCACAAACGCTTAAAAGGAGACAGAGCAATTGTTAGAAAATTAAGCTCAACCATAAGTGAAGCTAGATATCTTACAGTTCCATGAAGTAAAAAGCACAGAGGTGCATTGTTTGGCATATGCACATCTCATAGATTGCATTCAGCATCTCAAAAGAGATCTCGAAAGCACGAATCGGAAGGAATTTCCTGTTCCTATAGCAAAATTGATTGGATCCCATGGTTCACACATCAGAATATCAAACTTCTCTACTACAAGGGGCATATGCCAACACTGAACATTTCCTTCAGAGTGTGACATCCTGCAATTTTACATTTCAAATCAATGGCTGCCCGCACATGAAGCACCTGAAGATTCCTGCAAGATATACTGATGCCGCTATATCCGGTCGTCAACGGACAAGGTACTCGTGTTGCTGGCGTGGAGGGAATGTGACAAGCGAGTCTTTCCGGAGTAAGAAAGACTTCTCCAAAGAGTATATATGTCTCTTTGTTCCGTATCAAATTATGTTAAGACAGGGCGAGATGAACTACTGACATTTACTGTATTTCACCTGTCTGATCACTTTTGGGAAGACATTTTTGCAACTGTACGGTCAGTCTATATGAGAACTCATGACAAGCGCTTTAACTTCAAGATAGTCGGGACAAGAGAGCTTTATTTTCAAGCAGTTTCACCGGACGACCTTGCTATATATGAGTACATGAATTAATTCAATATGTTAGAAGGTTAAATATCCTTGGTCTGATCTTTGCATTCCAAGTACACGAAGTGGGAAGAAATGTCGTTTAAAAGTGTCAATCACATAATGATCGACGCAACACTATATAACGTGTAAATTCCCTTGAAATTGAAAGCTCTCATGGACTTACTGAACAAAGGTCAAATATTTGGACAAATTTTGTGTTTGATGTCTTCGGCTAAGTGGCAGATGCGAGGTTTGCCCGTACTGTTAAGGACCGAGTTTAGGATACCAAGTCCCAACATTAGTAAGGCCATTAGCGCTGAATTGACAGAAAAATATAATGATACAGGGCTTTCCAGCTTTGTTGAAAATGCCGTATACTGTAGTGCATAGACTATATGGGTCTCTGAAGTGGCAATCGTCATATACTGTATGAACGACGAGCCACGTTCATAACGGTCCAATTAATACTTGACTGGTAGCTTCTACACTACGATTTATTGTTTCTAATAACCGCTTACACACAGTTACACTCGTTAGCGCTTTCTAACTCTCTCACTCAATTCTCACTGTTCAATCGCACTAGTGTTGCAGTCTAATACTTATAGGCTAAAACAGTTACGTTACGCAGTTCACGTACACACACTGTACACTATCACTTATAACCTAGGGCATTTTCAGAAATAAGCTTGCCGTAAATATGCGCATTGTTCGCAATTTAAGCGCACGCGCAACAGTCTAATAAGTCCGCATGAGACACACGGTTCGCACTCACACTGCAGTTACTCTTCTGCACTGTAATCCCTCTTTGTCCACTTACAGATCTCTGCAGCACGCTGATCCAATATTCAGCGGTACATACCTCACAGTACTGTCTCGATGGCCGAAATTATCCGCTCAACTATCGGTGGCACACTCACTCAACACAATGAACTGTCACGATCGTTCTCAATCGCTGACTGACTGAGCTCACACTGAACTGAACTATTTATCACTCTATCTCGCCCTTATAAATGGCACCGAGCCTCCCAAATTAATGGGGCACTAGGAACCCGTGGTTACCTCTGGAACCTCGGTTCGTGATTCTCGTTGTTTCCGCACTGTCAGGGCGGTAAATAAATTGGCAGCAATGCCAGTCCATATCGTCTCTGATAGGTTGTCTGAGTGCAACTCGGCGATTCGCCAGCTGTTGAGCCAGCGTGACTTGCTCCACCCAGGCTCACTCCGTTAAAAGTCGTCTGAAATCACGCAAACCACCCTGGACTGATTTTGAAAGTATCAGTTCTTTCGACATGATCTCTGAGTGGCGACAGCGTTGGCATGAACATCCACCCAACAACGCTCACTTGGTTCAAGATCCAACAAAGAAGGTTGAAGGATTCCAACTGCCGCGTCAAACCTGGTCGAAGCTGAACCCAATTAGGACGGGTCAAGGGAGGTGTGGCTACATGTTGAAGAAATGGGGTTTCCGTTCGTCTGCTGACTGCGACTGTGGAGCGGAGGAGCAGACAATGGAACACATCGTTAAGGAGTGCCCACTTCGAGCATTTAACGGTGATCTGAGGCTTCTACATCAAGTGACTCCGAGTGCTCTGGACTGGTTGTCAAATTTGGACATTTCCATTTGATATATTTTTTTGTGTACTTGTAAAGCCATACGATATATATATACTCCGTTAAAATGCCGTCAGAGACCTTCTGTACCACAATGCCCCTCTCATTAAGGTTGCTCATCCCGAGCTGCTCCGCGATATCAGGCGTACCAGATGAATAACCATAATCTTCTTCCGAGGAGGCCGCTGGATCCAGTAGACAACGTCGTTGATCCTGGTGGTGATGGAATACGGGACTTCCCATGGAGACTGGAACTTCGGTGACTTCCCCTTTGTCCGCACCGAGTACAGCCAAACCCGCTCGCCTTCCTGAAACCCAGCAGTTATAGCGAGCTTTCATCCTGTTACTGGCTACCCTCAGATGTCGGGCATAATCGTGGATGTTGCTGAGCCGGTCCACCAACTCTCCGTCGCTGGCTGTTCCTGACTCGAAGCCGGCCCGAACATTGGATTGCATGGCAGTTGGAGTTCCCTTCCGAAGTCCATGTTGACAGGTGTCATCAAGTGTCATGCCCATCACCTCGTGGGTGGACGCTCGATGGGCCATCAAGAAGAAGGGACCCTCTCATCCCACTCGCTCTGGTGGGAGATACTCCTCGATGGTATTCAAAAAATCTCCGCCATACCATCCGATTCAGGGTGGAGAGGCGACGTAAATCTTACATCAGCCTCGACTCAAACTGTTTGCCTTGGCCGGTTTGCAGTTCCCTCTGTACACAGAAGCGACAGAAGAAGTTCTTCACCAAACACCGGCAGTGTCGACACTTCTTGGTTAGGGATGGCGTAGAACTCTAGCCACTTGGTGAGGTATTCCATGGCCAGGAGTAGGCAATGATTCCCGGCGTCGGATTTGGGGAATACTCCAGCGATATAAATGGCGATCCTTTCGAAAAGTGCTCCAACGCTGTACTTCATCATCTGGCCCCTAGTCTTGGTACGTGGGCCTCGGCTCGCCGTGCAGGTGTCACACAACTGGCACGAGGTCCCGACATCGTTCCGCGGGTGAGAAGGTGGTGGTGGTGATTTTTGTTTTAAAATGAAGTACACCCAGTAATAACGCTGTCGAGCACCGTCTAGCGTCTTATTCACTCCCAGGTGGCCAGCAGTAATGCCCACATGCAACTCGGTCATCACTTCTTTTCTCATGCTCCTGAGAATTACCTGCCGGGCAAGCCGTTCCTTCCGTCGGTAGACTCCCATACATGGGTAAGCACCCCGTCACTAATCCTGAGAGGTGAGCAGTGGACCCAGTACGCCTTGTAGGTGGGACTGAGTTCGACGACGACCTTTCATTCCGGCCGCTGCCTAGACTAGACTTCCCGTAGGATCTTCAGCTGCTCCCACCTCAAAGCGGCTCGTTCCCTTCCTTCATAGGCGGTGGCCCTCACAGTCCGGACGTCCACGGTGCCGCTTGTCTCTCCACTTTCTGGCAATATGCAGAGTTCTCCATCCTTTCTAGTTTCGGATGCTTAGGAACCAGGTCAGCGTGGAGTGGTCGATGAGCGGATGGAAGGGCTCCCCATACAGATACGGTACTTATGGAAGAGCTCCAAGTTCTTCACGACGGCCAGCAACCCTCTACGCGCCACACAGTAATTTCGCTCAGCTTTTGATAACGTCTTGCTAAGGTAAGCGATCATCGCCTCCTGGCCATCCTGCACCTGTGACACCACACCACCAATTCCCACGTCGCTAGCGTCGCTGTCCGCGATGAACTTCTCCCCAGGCTTGAGGTATCCCAAGATAGGTGCTATACACAGGGAATCCTTCAGCGGACGGAAGACAGCTTCCACCTCACTTGACCATCGGAAAGGTATCCTCACCTTCGTGAGCCGTGCGAGTGGATTTGAGATGTCCGCATAGCCGGGTAAAAACCTACGGTAATAAGTGCAAAGGCTGAGAGAACTCGTGAGGTCTCGCTTGTCCTTGGTTACCGGCATGTCCCTGGCGACTCCTAACTTCCCCGGATATCCGTGGCTACTCCCTCCGATCACAAGATTGGACCAAGGTAGCGTACATTCTTCTGGAATAGCTGGCATTTTTCAGGGTTTAGCTTCAGGTGAGCCCCTCGTAGTCTCTGGAACACTCTCCGCAGGACCAAGCTTGCCGCGAGAAATCCTAGGGCCTGGTACCTAGTCCCCGATCCCGGAGAACGAGGCCACGCTCGCCAAGGCGTGGACCTGCAGGATGGTGGTGGCATATGACCCGGGGACTACATCCTCTCCGCACGTGCCATGGTCCTGTATGCCGGGAAACTGCAATGAAAGGCTGGAAGACGACCCCCTCCCTGCAGCTGGCGCACAACGGCGCCTCCCTGTGAGCGGATCAAGCTGTATGGTGGTGGTCACAAGCGCTGCGACTGCAGTGCACTTGGGACCACAGCCAACCTGACGGTGGCTCCACCTCATACAGAGGAAACGTACAAGAGCTTAGAGTTTAGAGGAATGCGAGTTAGGCTAAGTAACATATTTATTTGATGAAAGATTCCAGGTTACAGATTGAAGTATGCGCGAGAAGACATGTGACACGGTGGTACATTAATACCCCTGTAGCCACCAAGATTTTGAGCGTAAGCATGCAGATGTGCCTGCATTATGTCATAGAGGTGCCGTATGATATTTTACGAGATTAAGTTCCACGCTTGTTACGCTTGGTCAGTCAAATTAGCAACGGTTAATGCTGGTAGTAGTGGAGACGCTGGATATGCTCCATACGTGATAGATGGGCGAAACATCGGATGATCTCGCAGGCTAAGGAAACTAGTCGAAAAACTGTAGAGCACGTTGGGTGACAGCAGCGTTATGAGGACAAGCGCTATCATGTTGGAAAACACCCCTTTGAATACTACGAATGAATGGCAGAACAACCGGTACAGCCACCAGTCTGGCGTACATAGCCTGTGTCAATTTTCTTGGGATAACGGCGAGAGTGCTCCTGCTGTGAAAAATAAATCGCTCCCCATACCATTACTGCTGATGTAGATCCAGTGTGTCAACGCCGCAGGCAACTTGGTTCGAAGCACTCATCTGGCCACATTCTTACAAACCTATGGCCAGCAGTGGCATCAAGACAGAAGAATGGCTCATCTGAGAGCGCAAAAGATCTCCACCCCGCTCTCCAGTGAGCTCTAGCTTGACACCAGGAGCTATCCGTCATGTAATCGATTTGTTACAGTTCGCTGTGACCGTCTGGTGGCCACTGAAGCTGCAATGACTGCTACAGATGCAGTACGAACCACCACAGCTATTTGGCGTAGAGGGTGGTCTTCCCTCACCGTAGTGGCCCCTGTAAGGCCTTACCCCGGTCTTCTTGAGACAGTGGCTTTCCGTAAACATTGTTGTCAACACAGATGCACTGGGAATACATCCCTGCCAAGTCTTTCTGCAATATTGTGGAAAGAACTTCCACCTCTCGTGACCCTATTATACGGCCTGAAGCAAACTCAGCAAGCTGCTGATACTGCCTTCTTCGTCCCCTTAAAGGCATGTTTGCCTCACACTTACCGTACAACGTCAATAGCGGACGATGACTAACACTCACGAAGTATAGAGAACGTGCTTAAACAAATTTGCTCTGCAAGGTCATAGTGACAGTGCTAGCAGTATTCTTCGTCGACTAGCTCGCAAATTTGAATAAGCGTCATCTGAAAGATGTGCAAACACGTCTCCCGAATTTCATTCGTCTAGCACAACTCGTTCTTGGTGTTGGGATTTCATTTTCCGCTAGTGTATGCCAAGGACATAACGCGGAGTATTGATTCATATGCGAGCAGTTTGTTTTACAGATGATACTACACACTTAACAAAAGGTAAAACGAATGCAGCTCTTCAGTACGCGGTTGATTTTGTTACAGAAGAATTATCTGAATGGTTTCAAAACAATTGTTTCATAATACATTATGAAAATGCTTAATCGCCTAAGTTCCATACCAATCAGAAGAGTAATCTTGCAACTTCAAATAAAATTTCAAATGACCATCAAATAGAAAACTTAAAAACATTATTTTTAAGGATAGAAGTAAGCATGCTCTCAAACGGAATAAGTAGATGTCGTATTTAAATCAGAATACAATGCATTTTGCTTCACACATTTTGAAATCTTACACAACCATGCTAACATTAAGAAATTCATATTTTGCGTATTTCCAAGCACACTTAAAATATGGAATAATATTCTGGGGCATGTCGTCAGATGTCTTAAGCTCTTTCAAGATTCAAAAGATAGCAAGTAAAATAATGATGAATTTTAAAACTATTCAGTCGTGCAGACCTCTATTTTCCTCCCATTACACTGTACTGGTATATATACCGTGGAAAGTATTCAAATCACAGTACAAGAGTGAATTGCTCTCAGGCACAAACTATATAAATTACCATGCTTTCGGACACACTGATCACGAAAATAACATTAGTTTTTTCGTATCACATAACACTGTTGTGATATTTGTATCGCACCCTATAGCGGGAGTGTTACTTTCTTCGGGAACGGAAGACGCTAATGTCTTTCTGTCTGGGCAACATTCTTATTATAGCTCTTGGTTTAATTAACCCCCTAGTTGCCTATTAATATGAAAGAAACATATGATAGTATGGAAACGATTCTTAAGGCTTTGAACTATACAGAATACGGGTGATAGGTATGCTGACAGGAATTCAGCCAGGATTCACATAATTTGGTTGTTTTCTCTGTGAGTGGTACAGTCAAGGTGAGCGTAATCATTATGAAATTAAAGAGTGGTCATCAAGAGAAAGTGTAGTATTAGGACAAAAAAGTGTTGAAAACTTGCTACTTGTTGATGCCACCAAAATAATGTTACTCCCTTTGCGAATAAAACTGGGCTTGATGAAGAACTTCGTTAAAGCAATAAAAATATCAGGAACGGCATTTGAATATTTAAGGAGAACATTTCAAAGGTTGAGTAAGGCAAAACAAAAGGAAGGTATGGTATCTTTATAGGGCCTCAAATGTGCGATCTCTTACATGATTCTCTATACGAGGGAACTCTCATTCCTGTTGAAAAAGGAGTCTATCTTGCTTTTAAATCCGTTTGTGTGATTTTTTTGATACTATAGAGCAGACAATTGCAGAGATATTGAACCATGTAGTAATAGGCCTGGAATTATTTCTAAGATCACTGTGGCATAATTTTATTGAGCGCGTCATAGTGTTGCAAGGAGTGAAGGCAGGAACCCAGGATGGCCGTGCCATAGGCCGTGAGAACCCGCATTGGTCCGGAAGGAACGAACTCCCCGAGTTGGAATTGAGCCGCAAGCCGTGATTTCATTCGTACGGACCCCTACTGTATCACCAAGCCCAAGCGCAGAAACATGGAGGGTGAGATTTAAACGAGGGGATCTACAGAACAATTGTCACAGGTTGACAAACCTCTCTTTCCCAGGGCTGGAATCATGTGAATATAAATGAATAATCCGCCACTATGCTAAATTCCACAGATCTCCACACATAATTAAGAACAGAATTATCGAATGCCAGAAGTCGATAATATAAAATCAGAATCTACGGAAACACACATACCGCACAGCTAACACGCTCAGTAACTGCGAATACATCACAACACGGGTTGTCGAGCAGAATATATGCATACACATCACTCCTTTTTTCGAAACACACGCGGACAAGAACCTTGTGAAGTAGCACTTACGCACACACAGATATATGAATTTCCTAAGATACCTGAAAAAAGGGGAAGGAAAAAGATTAAATCATAATTTTTTATATGTAGTCTGCTCGAAGTTATAGAGGCAAATGAGATCAGTACTGCTCCTGCTTGTGCGGAAGTGACATGTTATCTCAGCCAAAACAATGCACATTACTTTGTTCGCCTTCTGCTAGTGCGTGAACGGAAGTGACACAGTAAAAATATACATTACCTTGGTCGCCCACACATGATGGATACTGCGATTCAAAATCCCGGTGACTTAACGTACTTAGACCTTTGGTGTCAGGAAAGGCATCCGGCCGCAAAACAGATTCTTATGTTTGTTTCTGTTACTTGAAAGACTTAGTTTCCAGTAATTACATCTTTGCGTTGTTGACAGCTAGGACACAGCTCAGGGGCCCGAGGATTGCTGCTTTCAAGTTAAGAGTCCTCTGAGGTGTCTGCATTAAATTCGAAACCACCCTGCAGTGCTCATAGGACATATGACGCTGTTGATCCGTTGGATGGGGGCGTTGAGCAGACCCCTTGGTGCTGGAGCAGGCTATGTGCAAACCGCTACGACAGATTTATCTTACTTCACATCCGTCTCCGTAGGGAAACGGGACAAGACATGAACAAAAATTTGTTATGATATTACGGTACTGAAAGTTACTGAGCGAATTAGCTACGCGGCGTAGCTGTAGAGTAAAGTTCTAGTTGTAAAGATGCCTTTCCGTAGTTTTGCATTTTTGCTAGCTAAATGATAGGAAGTTCGCCTCTGTAGTTAGTGTAATTAGCTGCTACCCGGAGGCGTGTGTTCGATACCCGGCTCTGCTACGAAATTCGTACGAGGGCTGGAACGGGGTCTGCTCAGCCTCGGGAGGACTGCTAAGTAGAGGTAGGCTCGATTCTCTCCTCAGCTATCCTGGAAGTAGTTTCCCAGGCAAATGTCGGTATAGTACCTAACTTAAGGCAACGACTGCTTCCTTGTTTATCCCAGAAAAACTAACCCTGAACGGTAAGCAGATTAAGAAATAGTAAGAAGCTATACTGAGCGAATTGGCTACGCATCGTAGCTGTAGTGTAATTCTAATCGCTAATGATTCTGGCTTAGGAACACCGTGTTTTAATTCTGGCTTGGGAACTCAGTGTTTTGTTCAGCCTCTTACTAGCACATAAAAACTTCAGTTTTGACAAGGTTCTTGTTCAGCATAGCAGGTGAGGCCGCCTGGGCGAGGTACTAACCATTCTCCCTAGTTGTATGCCCCGACCTAATGTCTTACGCTCTACGTCACTGCACTCCCGTAGGAAAAATTTCGTACACCTCAACATCTTCGAAAACCGCGTAAAAAGTTAGTAGGACGTAAAGACAATAATTATCGCTCAGGAACTCAAGTTTGTTTATGTTCAATAGTAGGGTCTGTGTCAGGAAGGACATCCGGGTGTATAGTCGAAGATATACAGCTTTAGCTTGTAAAGGCCCTTGTTCAGCATAGCAGGTAAAGCCGGCTAGGCGAGGTACTAGCTTTTTTCCAAGTTTTATTTCCCGACCGAAAGTTAGAACACTTTCTTTGGGGAAGTATCTGTACGTGTTACCGAGTTAGTCAGAGCTAGAGTAAGGAAATGTAGTACGCGTCAACAGAAATTGTACACTCTTCCGGCTGTCTCGTTGTCAGCGAGTAGCGAGGACTCTGTGTGTATGATTAATCATAATGCATTTAGCTCGTGTAAAACGACGGCCTAGTGCCGGCACATAGCTTACTCCAGCATCAAGGGTTTTGCTCAACGCCTCATCCGACTCGGCCCGGTGCCGGCACATAGCCTACTCCAGCACCAAGGATTCTGCACAACGCACCCATCTGACGGATCAACAGCGTGATATGCACTCGGGCAGTGTAGAGAGGATTGGAATTTCATGGAGGCTTTTAGAAATAGTATACTACCACATCCCATACCCTGCCAGCTAACATTCTGATGCTTCGACCAACAGGACTCGAACAGGCTAACCTCGGTGTTAGATGGTTAACGTCCCCATCTGACGGTTCAGCAGCGTCATATGCCCTATGAGCATTGCAGAGAGGTTTGGAATTTAATGCAGACACCTCAGGGGACTCTTAATTTGAAAGCAGCAACCCTCAGGCCCCTGAACTGTCCTGGCTGAGACAACGCAAAGATGTAATTACTAGAAACGAAGTTTTTCAAGTAACAGAAACAAACATAAGAATCTGTTTTACGGCCGGATGCCCTTCCCAACGCCAAAGGTCTAAGGACGTTAAGTCACCGGGGTTTTGAATCGTAGTACCCATCATGTGTGGGCGACCAAGGTAATGTAAATTTTTGCTGTGTCACTTCCGTTCACGCAGCAGCAGAGGGCGAACAAAGTAATATGCATTTCTTTTGCTATTTGTTTTACGTCGCACCGACACAGATAGGTCTTATGGCGACGATAGGACAGGGAAGGGCTAGGAGTGGGAAGGAAGCGGCTGAAGCCTTAATTAAGGTACAGCCCCAGCATTTGCCTTGTGTGAATATGGGAAACCACGGAAAACCATATTCAGGGCTGCCGACAGTGGGGTTCGAACCTACTATCTCCCTAATACTGGATACTGATGTGCATTATTTTGCTGAGATAACATGTCACTTCCGCACTAGCAGGAGCAGTACTATTCTTATTTGCCTTTATAACTTCGAGCAGACTACATGTAAAAAATATTTTTAAATCTTTTTCCTTCCCCCTTTTTATGTATCTTAGGAAATTCATATATCTGTGTGTGCGTAAGTGCTACCTCACAAGGTTCTTGTCCGCGTGTGTTTCGAAAAAAGGACGAAATGTATGCGTATATCAGTGTTCTGCTCGACAACCTGTGTTGCGATGTATTTGCAATTACTGAGCGTGTTAGCTGTGCGGTATGTGTGTTTCCGTAGATTCTGATTTTATATTTTGTAAATTATCGTTTACCGAGCGAATTAGCTACACGGTATGTGTTTCTACGGTTTTTGATGTACACATAAGCAAATGATAGAAGGCAAATCATTTGAAGTTGTACGTTTGATATATTCATATTCTCGTTTACCGAGCGAGTTGGCTTCGCAGTATGATTTTTGTTCTGTACTTCTTGATTTTCGCACAAGACAAATGATAGAAGGCAAATCATTTGAAGTTGTAGGTTTGATATATTCATATTATCGTTTACCGAGCGAGTTGGGTACGCAGTATTGATTTTCGCACAAGACAAAATGATAGAAGATAAATAATTGAAGTTGTACTTTTGTTGTATTCATATTATCGGTTTCCGAGCGAGTTGGCTACGCATTATGTGCACTGCCTTATGCATAAGATCCCGTTGTTATAGTAATGTATGTTCGATAGAGATATGAAGCTATGCCTTAACCGAGCTGAAAGAGGAGGAGGACGTTATAACAGCCGCTATCTTGCGCAAGCTGTTCAGAATTTTAGTTTTATTACTTTTTCTCTGTTTGGAGGAGGTGCCCTTTCGTCCTTTTGCCAGGAAGAGAAGCCCTCTTGCCCTACAGATGAGAAGGATCTGTTCTTTCTGCCCATTTCCTAGGAAATGTCCTTTTGCATTTTTGTCAGGAAGAGTAGCCATTTTGCCCTACAGATGAGGAGGAAGTGTTCTTTTTGCCCACTTGCCCTTTTGCTATAAGGAGGTGACCTTTTGCCTTTTCTAGAAGGAGGTGCCCTTTTGCCCTTTTGTCAGGAAGAGTAGCTCTTTTGCCCTACAGATGAGGAAGAAGTGTTCCTTTTCCCCATTTTCCCTTTTTCTATAAGGGTACCCTTTTGCGCTCTTGCTAGGAGGAGGTGCCCTTTTGCCCTACAGATCAGGAGGAGGTGTTCTTTTTGCCCATTTGCCCTTTTCCTAGGAAGAGGTGCCCTTTTGCTATACGAATGAGGAGGAGGAGGCTGGCTGTGTCCCTTTGGAGGAGGAAGAGTCCATAAGAGCCTATGTATAGCTGCCATCTTGTGCAGTAGCCCCCTGGGCTAGCTTTCTCCGTAAGAGCAACCGCCATCTTGCACAGTAACTTCTGACTAAGAGCTAGCCTCATAAGAGCCTGTGTATAGCAGCCATCTTGCACAGTAGCCTCTAAGCTAGCTTTCTCCATATAAGCCGGTGTATAGCCGCCATCTTGCGCAAGCGCCCTTGGCGTCATCTTTTTCCATAAGGGCTCATGTATAGCTGCCATCTTATGCAATCGCCCATGGCCGGCATCTTTCTCCATAGGAGCCTATATATATATATATATATATATATATATATATAGCAGACATCTTGCGCAAGCACACCTTGGCCGTCTCATAAGAGCCTATGTATAGCCGCTATCTTGCGCAAGCGTCTCTATGGCGTCTCATAAGAGCAGCCGCCACCTTGTGGCCGCCATCTTGAGCATGCGCCTCTAAACCGTCTTATAAGGAGCTATGTATAGTCGCCATCTTGTGCACTTAGATAGCCGCCATTGCGCATGCGTCCCTATGGTGTTTCCTAAGAGCTTATATATAGCGGCAATCTTGCGCGAGCACCCTTAGGCCGTCTCCTAAGAGCAGCAGTCACCTTGCGCAAGCGCCCTTAAGGCGTCTCATAAGGATCTGTGTATAGCCGCCAAATTGTGATATACGCGTCGAGAAGGGCATCCGGCTCTAAAACTGGGGCGAGGCTCCTCCATGCAGTTCGGTGTGCTCTCTTAAGCTAATCTCCATTGCCCTACTACTCAAAATAACGTCTCGAGAATACCCATTGCGCTACTACTCAAGATTGCGTCGGGAAGGGCTTCCGGGCGTAAAACTGGGGTTAGGCCCCTCCATGAGGTTAGGCTTGCTGTCTTGCGCGTACAAAGTAACGTTAAGCCCCTCCACGATAGAGGATGTGAGGTTAAGCTCTCTCTCTTAGGCGTCAGAAAAGGCATCTCGTCGTCATTTCGTATGGCAGTGTGTTCTCCATTGTTCACCAGCACCTTGGCTTTCTAAACCGTGTCAAACATCGGTCCCACGTCTGCTCACAGATGTTCACAAGGGAGAACGTTTCCAATCGTCAGTGGCATATTTGCAACTGTATTCTGTGGAGGGCAACGAGTTTCTGCGGCGAATCATCACGGGGGATAAAACGTGTGTCCACCACTTCACCCCCAAAATAAAGACAACATCGATGGACTGGTGCAAAACACATCACCGCCACTAATGAAGGCCAAGGTCCAACTTTCAGCAGGAAAGGTAACGGCTACAATGTTCTTTGGCATGGAGAATGTGCTGCACGCGGAATTTATGCCGAAAGGCAGGACAGTCAAATCGGCTCCGTATTGTCAATCATTGAACCGGCTGCGTACGGCAATTAAAAAAGAAAGCGGGATGAGAAAAATGAGAGTCGGTGTGATTTCGTTGCACGATAACGCAACAACTCACACGACCAGCCAAACGTCTGAACTTCAGCAGCGATTCAAGTGGGAGGTATGGCAATATCCTCCGCACAGTCCAAACATAGCGCAATGCAATTATCATGTGTTCGGTAAGCTGAAAAAGGATCTCGGTGGATACGTTTCCGAAACGATGAGGAGGTGAATGCAGTTGTCTCCAGGTGATTACATAACTCTGGAAGTGATCTCTATGCATCCGGAATCGAAAAGCCGTTTGACAGTTCCGAGAAATGTTCACTGTCTCTTCGAGATTATATGGAAAATTGGTCTGTTGAGCTCATAGCCATGTTGCCTATGTGTAGGTGGTTTCATGAAAAGCCGTAACTTGGAGCCTCCCACAAGGCCAACCCCTCGTCCACGTCGTGGGAGGTGGGCAACGGCATGAAGTAGGGGATTGCCTGTAGGGGTGATGTACAGTGGGGACTGTGTGTGCCCCATGACCGCTACGGTAGCTGTGAAGGCGGTAGCAACGGCGGAGAAGGTGTCCTTTGGTACGGCGAAGCTGGCGGACGAGGCAACCCTTCATCTTGGGGATAAATAAAGAAGAAACCACTGCCTTGTGGTAAAGAGGAATCTTTAAAGGCTAAGGGAAATAACCCCTACAGAAAAATCCTGCGGTCTAGCGCAGACAGGAAGCAGCCCCTCCACTGGACTTAGGGTGCTGTGGGCTAATAACTCGCACACCTGAATTAAACTTATTACACAAACCAGACGAAATTTATACCGGCCGGATTTTATGTAGACGACGTTTGCAATGAAATACAGAACACGTATTGGATTCTGGAATGTTAAAACTATGTATGAAACTGGCAGACTGAGAGAAGTAGTGGCAAAAATGAAAAAGTATAAACTGGAGATACTTGGGTTGAGTGAAACAAGATGGACAGGCTACGGAGAGGTGAGGACAGAAGAGGGAGGGTGTCTTCATTTACTCTGGAAGAGAAGAAAATGATCAGCATTCAAGTGGAGTGGGTGTTTTACTCACAAAGAAAGCAAAGAATAGCATAATGGAATGGACGCCTGTATCACACAGGATAATTACTGTACGAATAAGAACCAAAGTTAGACCTATGACCATAGTACAGTGCTATGCGCCAACAGAGGTAGCAGAAGAGGAAGAGAAGGAGTTTTATGATAGGCTGACATCAACACTGGCAGGGATAAAGAAGAAGGACATTGTTGAGTTGATGGGGGATCTAAATGCAAAAATCGGTAATGAAAATGAAGGAAGAGAAATCATCATGGGTAGACACGGAATAGGAGGAGAAAACAATAATGGCCAGAGATTCATAGACCTATGCAGTAATTTTGGATTGGTTATAGGTGAATCATTGTTTCCACATAAGTAAGAACTGCCACAAGATCTCATGGTTGTCACCTGATCTCCGCACAGAAAACCAAATTGATCACTTGGAGATAAGTAAAAGATGGAGACATTCAGTCTTAGATGTGAGGAATAAACGTGGAGGAGATGTAGGCAGCGACCATCACCTTATGATTGCTGATGTTAGATTGAAGGTGGCAGCACCAGTAAAACAGGCAGCACTACGAATGAAACTTTTCAACTCCGGAAAATTTGGGAAACTTGAAGTGCAAAATGAATTTAAGGTACATTTGAAGAACAGGTTTGAAGCCCTTGCCGAACAACCAGATCAAGATGTAAATACCAAATGGAACACAGTCAAGGAACTCTTTCATGACACATGTGAAGAGATAGTGGGCTACACAGAGCCAGGGGGGAAAGAATGAATATCGGATGACACTTGGGAATCAATCCAAAAGCGAAGAGAGTGAAAGGCACTTGTCAACTCCAATAGAACAAGAAACCAGAAAGCAGTAGCAATGGAAAAATACAGGGAGGCCAACAAGTAGGTTAAGAAGAAAGTGAGGACAGGTAAACAAGTGTTTACAGACCAACTGGCAACACAAGCAGAAGAAGCAGCATGAGTCGGCAACAGCAAAGAGGTATATGCCATTACGAGTAAGCTTTCGAGGAGGAATTTTAAGGGCAGAAACCAGTCAGAGATGCAAACGGAGTAGCCTTGACATCTGAGACACAACAATTGGAAAGATGGAGACATCACTTCATGGAAGTACTCAATAATCTTGGTGAGGAATCGAGAACTGAAGAAGTTGAAACCATTTTGGAGGATCCAGATATCTCGGTAGAACCACCAACACGACAAGAGATTGCACAAGCAAATGAAGAGTGGCAAAGCACCCGGTGTAGGTAACATTATCCCAGAAGCATTAAAGGTAGATCCAGATTTAACAGCGGAAATCATGGAGCCACTTCTAACACTAATATGGAACGAAGAACACCTCCCTGAGGAGTGGAAGGAAGGTGTCCTCATCAAGATACCGAAGAAGGGTGACCTCTCAGATTGCAATAACTGGAGGGGAATAACGTTGCTCTCATATGGGGGAAAAGTGATGTCAAGAGTCATACTGAACAGAATAAGCATAGCTGTTGACAGGAGACTACGTCAAGAACAGGCAGGTTTCAGAGAATGTCGGTCTACTGTGGATCAGATTAACACACTAAGGCTAATCATTGAACAATTTGCTGAGTATCAGACATCTCTGTATATACTTTTCATTGATTTTGAAAAGACCTTTGACTCTATCAACCGGAGGAAAATGTGGAAGGCTATGGAACAGTTCGGAATTCCACAAAAGATTGTCCGTCTTACACAGGCAATGTATAATGGATATACTTGTCAAGTAGAACATAAAGGGAAGCTGTCTGAACCTTTTGCTGTAAAATCTGGAGTAAGACAAGGGTGTCTACTGTCGTCAATCTTGTTTACCATGACAATGGATTGTATGCTGAGAGAGGCAACGAATAGAAAGCGTGGCATTCAGTGGGGATTAAATAACCGATTGGAAGAACTGGCTTATGCGGATGATCTCTGTCTTCTTGCAGAATGTTTTCGGGACATGGAAATCAAACTGAATGACTTAAAAATAGAAGCTAAGGAAGTAGACTTAAAGATTAATAACAAAAAGACTAAAGAAATGCGCATAAACCATCGTAACAATTGCAACTTGACTCTAGATGGATTGGATATAGAAAAGGTAGAGGAATTTTGCTACTTAGGAAGCATGGTAAGCCAGGATGGAGGCGCTTTTAGAGATGTGGTCAGTCGTATAAATAAAGCCAAAGGAGCTTTTGCACAGTTACGACCAATATGGAGATTCCCTCACACTCGTATAAAGACGAAGCTAAGGATATTCAACTCATATGTTAAATCTGTGTTACAGTATGGAAGTGAGACATGGAAAGTGACCAAAGACATTACCACAAGGTTCCAGACTTTTATAAATCAGTGTTTGAGGTACATTATGAGAATATGGTGGCCAAAAACTCAAACAAAGACCTTTGGGAGGCCACAAGTTAAAGTCCTATACAGGAACAGATAATGAGAAGAAAATGGAGATGGATTGGGCACACCCTGAGATGACCACAAGAGAGTATCACAAGGCAGGCATTGAGTTGGAATCGACAAGGCAGTCGCAGGCAAGGCAGACCGAGGATTACCTGGAAGAGAACCATAGATAAGGAGATTGCTGGAGTTAACAAGACATGGAGGGAGGTGAAAGCATTGGCGGCAGATAGAACAAGCTGGAGAAATTTCGTCGAGGTCCTATGTTCCACATGGAATTAAAGGAAATAAGTCAAGTAAGTCAAGTCATTACTTGGAGGTGTAACTTACTTTCTGATTCGACCTCGTATATCAAAAATAGTGATCAAATTGTACAATAAACCACTACACATATATTTTTTTCCAAAATGAAAACATCTGATCCAGTAAGTAAGTTTATTAATACTGTAAATATAAAATTAGAGTATTGAATGTACATAACAATTTATTTATTCCATATTACGTAGCTTTAACACTTGTTCAGTATAAAAATCTACTGTGTATACATGCATTTGATCCTATGGATAATGAGCAATTTATCCAGCGGTATAGTTTGTCACCGTTAATATCTCCCTGGGTATTTTCCTTAGACAAAGATTCCTTCGAATTTCATCCGCAGGAAAGGGGAATACCGGACATACGTCGTATTCTCCTTTATAATAACTACTCATGCCGCCAAGAACATAACAACTCAGTCCTATAGTTCCAAACCCCATCTTACCCCGAAAAGTCAAAAATTCAGCTAACTATACTACTGTACTCTATGACCAATAAGCATTATGTTATCTTACATAATATGCTCCAAAAGGTCTTCTCCAGCTTACTGTAATGTAATAGGAGAAATACGAATATACCGTACGTGATGTTCCAACATGCGCCTTATCCTCCAATTTTGTTCCATAACTTTCCTTCTCCATGCATTTCCAAAATTGGTCTTCCCCAATGCTACAATGGCAGCTAGTACTACAGTGTAGTTCCAAAACAAGTCTCATCATCAAACAGTGCATTTAACATTATTAGTTGCTGGATAAATAATTTCAAACGTTGGTTATCCTGTGTTTGCTTAATACTGAACATCTGATGCTTAAAGAAAACTTACTGGTGTATTTAACAGCATTGAATCACGATATAATCATTGATATTGCAGTTTTCTTTCAAAAATGTATGGAACTACATGTGGCAAGGAATCTAGTGGACAAGGAAGGAAATGGAGATCTATTTGATTATTATCACATTTGGTTCCTTCAGCGCGAAGAGCATAGGGCAGGAAGCTTCCTCCAAGGAGTCCTATTCCAAGCGGTGTTCTTCATATCGTCCCACCTGATATTAACTATTCGTAGTTCTTCTTCTTTGAATGTTTGATCTACTTTACAGAACTGGAATAAAACCTAGACAAATTGTAAGGTAACTTAATACGTGTTTTCTTGCTGCATATGATTGCTTGATTAGGCTAATCCCATGCATCAACAATAGCCTTGTCCAGTATAAAAATGTAGGCCTACTCTGTATACATGCATTTGATCTGACGAATACATAAATAATCTCGTCCTATGGAGAATGTGCAATTTACCCAGGTGGTGGTAGAAGTCTGAAGTTTCACCTTTCATCCAAAGACTTTTATTTACTGAAATGTATTCATTTTGTTGTAACATAGTAGTTAAATATATAGTTGAGCCCACCAGAGTTGGAGTCTTACATTTGAACATATTATAGCAGACAGTTGTAGACATATAATTGTACTATTTACGGAGGTCCCTCAAAAAGAAACATTAGATTTAAAAAAAAATATCTTCATCTCTAACTAGCTTGAGAGTGGAATATGCGAAATGTGCTAACGAAATTGCTAGTACTCTCTTCTATTATTTGAAGACAATGATAATCGGAACTGAAATAACAATAGCAGTAGCTACGAAGTAGATGCGCCTCCATCTGCGACGTATCACCCTTCGTAAAAGGCTGAGTGTTTAACAAAACATGTTGACCAAATGCAATTCAATAAACGTTGACCCGTTCCTAAGCTCATGCTAGTAATTCCAGCATTTAAGGCAGAACACCTCATTGCCGATAAATATGGGATTTCATAATCACTAACAAAATAGTCAGTTTCTTATAATAACTTCAGCAAATTCACATGTTAAAATATAGAACAGAACACTACCAACACAGAATGTTTTATTTACCGCCAATTGTTTACGGTACCGGTACACTTCAGGAACTACGGCATAATATGCACAATAGAAAGGCAATACTTTATCGAGAAAATAAACATAATCAGAATATGAATGAATGAATGAATGAATGAATGAATGAATGAATGAATGAATGAATGAATTTCAGAAAATAACAATAAAATGTGCAGACATGTAATGGTCACAAAGCTCTGAGTTGGAATGTTCGTAAAATATTTGTACTCACCGCTCTGCCCACAACAGTCATCTAGAAAAGCTCTATCCCATCCATACCTTCTCCTGCACTATCGCATTCGTTTGTCTCTGTCACTTTACTTCCATTGGAGTTTGAAGAACTGCCTAAGTTAATAATTTAATCGTCCACACTACTGTCAATAAATCCTTCCCGTTAGGTACTGCGCCTTTTCTGTTTCCTTCTCCATATGTCCTACGGCTTTCTTCCAGTTTTCCCGGCCTACACCATCAACGCCGTCAGTGATGAGTCTTGCGACCTCTGCCATGGTGGATGTTTCGTTGTGCTGACAATTTATTTTTTACTTGATTTCAAGTCATGTCTATGGGATTGAATTGGCAGTGGTAAGGTGATGCACTAATGACTTCGTGGCCATGCTTCCTAGCATGTTCACCTACATAATACATAGGAATCCTGGGATTAAGCTAATCAATGACACTAAAAAGAAGTCCCTTGGATATAGTGCGGTGTACTTTAATGACATGCCTAATGAGCCACTCAAACATCTCATTCTTTCTACATGACATTGTAGATGCTTTGTCTATCTGAATAGAGCGGTATGGGGCATTGCCCATTATAATTACAATGTTCGCCTTTATGTTTGGCAGCAATTGTTGCTCGAACCACCTCAAAAACCTATCGTAATCTATCTCTTCGTGGTAATCTCTGTTCTTTTTTATTTAAATAGAAGGTGATCGTTGGTTGCAAAACCGTCAGTTGATCCGGCATGCACGACTACAAATCTCCTTCCCTCCCGAAAGCACCAGCGACAGTGCCTTGTAAAGTGCCATCAGTCCATCTCTTTTGACTTTTTGTGTCCAGCATGCTGCAAAGTTTCGTCTAGCCAAACGATGTTCCTATACTGTTTGCCCCAAATTTTCCTTAATTTTCCTTAAAAATTCACATCGTTTGGACACAATGTCAACTCTGTTGAGTAAGATATTCCTCCCATTAATTCGCCTGTACTCGAAACCAATTTTATATAATAATCTCTGCAGAGAGTTTAAACTTCCACGAAATAAACTGCAACGTGTGAGATAGGAAAGGAATTTCTTAACAGTGGGATACTTCCACCTAAAATAAATCATAAAGATGGCGACGAATAGCATTCTCCTTGAATGAATCAACCTTTCAAAACATGCTATTGTGTAGAAGGTCTAGTAGAATATATTTGTCATTTTATACTTCACTTAACAGACTGTGGCGGTGGTACACTGCACAGTGTGAAATTATTGACTCGAGAGTCAAGAAGTACTATTTAGGAACTATGTAAATCATACATACAATATTTGATTTAGACAACCAACAACTGATACGTACTCATACTGCATACAACTAGCAGTTCAAGTAAGAAAGTCAATAATGAAGAGGAAAAACGAATTGTGACAGATAAACGCATTCATGTTCTTAAAGACCAGTCTTTCTTTAAGACATTGAAGTAAAATTAAGATTGCGTTCTGACACCTTCGTATGGCTGTCAGGAATATCTTGTTCTGTCAAAGTAATCGAACGGACACAACATTATAGCAGACAGTTGTAGACATATAATTGTACTATTTACGGAGGTTTCTCAAAAGATCCATTAGGTAAGAAAAATATCTTCACCTCTAACTGGCTTGAGAGTGAAAATATGCGAAAGGTGCTAACGGATTTGTTAGTGCTCTCTTCTATTATTTGAAGACAATGACAATCGGACCTGAAATAACAAATGTCAGGCTTCTGCATATAGGTGTGGTGGCCAGAAAATAGTACCTTTATTACTGGAATGATTTCTAATTAGCTTCTTTTTCATACGCCTCCACATGTAGAAACATTGGAGTTCTTTCTGTAACTGGTGTTCCTTTCCCACCTACAAATAATGTTTGGTTGGATTTAGAAGAGGAAGAGGGAAAAGAAGAAATTATAAATCCTCAGGAGTAAGTAGATATGTTTGAAGAACATGTGCAGTTTAAGGCTTGTAAGAGGAATAACTTACAGTTCAATACTGTACCATTACGCTATTAGTAAAACGGAAATATTAAAGAGACCGAAATAAATACAATGGCCCAGTAGCGTAGCCAGGATTTCAGTTTGAGGGAGGGGGGGGGGGCATTCATCCAGAAATTTCTTTTGATAGGTGTCCAAACTTCCATCGTTTAGGTGGTGTAGAATACCTAAAAAGGAAATGAATGTCCTTGGATCCAAGTAAGAGTGGTGGATTCGTGCGGATTCCGGAAGCTAATAGTAATCTCATTCTTCTTCTTCTTCTTCTTCTTCTTCTTCTTCTTCTTCCCCGCTTTTCCCACATGTGTGGGGTCGCGGGTGCGAACTGTGTCGCACATGTGGATTTGGCCCTGTTTTACGGCCGGATGACCTTCCCGACGCCAACCCTTTATAGAGGGATGTAATCAATGTTGTGTGTTTCTTCGGTGGTTGGCAGTGTAGTATGTTGTCTGAATATGAATATGTTGGGACAAAAACCCAGTCCCCAGCCAGAAGAATTAATCAGATGCGATTAAACTCCCCGACCCAGCCGGGAATCGAACCCGGGACCCTATGAACCGAAGGCCTCAACACTGATCATTCAGCGTATGAGTCTGACTCTGGAAGCTGATATTAATATACATTATATATAAAATGCTTAATAAAAGTACATTCGTTAAAACTCCTGGGGTGTCTGGACTCCTTGAACGACAACCCCGCTCCCCTCCGGCTACCTCTGTTACTCCCATCCCAACATAACTGCAGCATTTCATATATTCCGAGTACAAGTGAAATGAATGCAAGAATAAACAGTTTGAGTAAGGATACAATATCCTGGTTTAGAATAAATACGGTAATGTTATTATAATAATGGCCATGTGATAAGCAATAAAGAAGTGACATTTTATACAAATAATGCGGCAAAGATATATACACACACACGCATCAAATACAGGTTTCTCATCCTTCTTGTCCATGGCTAGATGATGAAGGCAAGAGAATGATGGCCCACCGTGGCTCGTTATTTGGACATTATAAACAAACCCTAGATGACACAGACTTCGAATGTAACCGCATCTTAAGAAATCGCACAAAGCAGTTATTCAGAAATAAAATATTTATATATTTCCGGAATTTAGCTAACAACTTAAAAATTCTAATCGGGCATGGCAACTTAGAGCTCTGGGAATTGGAAAACATCAACAGAGACAGACAACTCCTGACATTCCACTTGACGAACTGAACGATTACTTTAGTAGAATAAATATTCAACCTACCCAAATTAACTGCACCGACTCACACCGCCCTCCCCTCCAGCCAATCCACCATTTACGTTTCACAGTGTCACAGAAAATCAGGCTTTGTACTCGATTAAAGCAGAGACTACAGGTGTAGATGATATTCCTATTACTTTTATACATAATATTA
Organism: Anabrus simplex; assembly: GCF_040414725.1. NCBI lineage: Eukaryota > Metazoa > Arthropoda > Insecta > Orthoptera > Tettigoniidae > Anabrus > Anabrus simplex. Next base: position 361,844,331 of record NC_090269.1, on the reverse strand, counting down.
TGGGTGCTATCTTGCCTATACTGACGCACATACTGAACTACTGTTTATTAAACGGAACTTTCCCTACTGTCTGGAAAACAGCCAATATTATATCGATACCTAAGAGTTTAGACCCACAATCACCCTCTGACTATCGTCCTATGTCCATACTATCTGCGCTTTCTAAAGACTTTGAACGTTTAGTATACGAGCAAGTTCTGGAATACCTAAATAAAAATGCTCTTTCGGAACCTTTGCAATCTGGATTTGAGAAGGGTCACAGTACCGCGACAGCACTTTTGAAGGTTACTGAAGACATTAGAAACGCTATGGACAAACGACTGCTCACTATACTTGACTTCAGTAGCGCCTTTGACACTATAGTAATTCCGACTATGATAAAGAAAATGGAACTGCTAAATTTCGACCTGGCTGCGCTTAAGATTTTTAGTTCTTATTTGAGTAACCGTCAACAGCGTGTAACAGTAAACGACAAGGCCTCTAAATGCAAAATGAAACTTAGTGTTGCCCCACAGGGCAGTATTCTTCGGCCCCTAATTTTCTGTATTTATATCAATGACATATCATCTGTGTCAGGAAATAACACCCATGACCTCTGTTATATTAACAGGGACCTCCGACGACTCAGTGTAGGCCTATATGCACTACGAAGCTCTCTTACACTAAACTGCAAAAAATCTCAGACAATTATAATTGGATCACGAAAATTACTGAGCTGCTGAAACAATGTCCCAATCCCGCCTATCCTACTAAATGGTAACATTATTCCCTACAATAAAACGGTTAAAAATCCCGGCGTAATGATGAATGAAACGATTGGTCTGATCACACGAAAGAAATACGTAAAAAGATTTTTGGAGTTTTTCACCCTCCTAAACGGCAGAGGGATGTATTTCCATTTGAGCTACAGTCCAAACTAGTACAGACACTCATTCTCCCTATTCATGATTATTGTGACGTTGTTTTAGTTGACATGACGAGAGAAGAAACACTTAAACTTCAACGAGCACTGAATTCCTGCCTGCAATTTATTTACAATATCGGGTACGATGTTCATATCACCCCATACTATCAGGCTGTCTCATGGCTGAAGCCTAATAAACGTCGGCAGCTACACATTCTAACGATGATGTTTAGGAGTGTTAGCTGAAAGTCAGCCACTGTATATTTCTTCTAAATTCATCTTTTTTATCATCATTTCACAACTTAAATACACGTTTTAGATTCATTATTTGTATTCCACTGCACCGCACAAATAAAATTAATAGATCATTTGTGGTGACTGTCGCCAGGTTATGGAATTCCCTGTCAGTTCAGATCAAAGAAACTAGCTTTTCTTAATCACGACTTAAGGTCACCTGCCGAGACTACCTGCTGAGGACAGCGGACTGAAGGGTTGAAGTATGAATTTGTGCGTTCCTGAGGATTAGTCATTTTTAAGAGTTTTTAATATTAATTAGTTCTAATATTAATTTAGTTAGTAGTTTATTTAAATTTATTTTCAATTCTATTAATTTATGTAGTTTTAACTATTTTAAATATCTCAGTATTTTATTTATGATTCTAATTAGTATGTGGTTAAGTGTACGAGAGGGCCTGGAGCCCTAACTTCGCCACTGTACTGAAGGCACTAACAAATAAATAAACAAATAAATATATAACGGAAAGCGTATGGGTATAGATATTTTGTTAGTTGGTAAAGAAAACTACACGTCACAATATATGCTATGTAGGGTTTACCTTGTCCTATTAGTTTCCATCGCGGTTAAGGCCACGCAGCTGTGAGTTTGCATCTGGCAGATAGTGGATTCGAACCCCACTGTCGGCAGCCCTGAAAATGTTTTCCCGTGGTTTCCCATTTTCACACCAAGCAAATGCTGGGGCTGTACCTTAATTAAGGCCACGGCCGGTTCCTTCCTACTCCTAAGCCTTTCCTATCCCACCGTCGCTATAAAACCTATCTGTGTCGGTGCGTCGTAAAGTAAATTGTTAATTAGGTACTTTTCCTCGCAAGCCTGGGATACAGAATATAGTAGTATAAAGTTAGAGTTTTGTGGCGCTAATATTCGTATGTATAATTTTTATTAACGTGCCAGAAACCAACGACACTGAGCTGTTGCCATTTCAGCACCGTTTTAAGAGCCACCGACCCAAGCCGGGATTTGAACCTGCGAACTCGGACTCAGAAGGACAGAGACCCAACCAACTGAGCCGCATGAAAAGAAGGCGTTTGTGATTATTGGTATAAATAGCTGCAGTTAGTATTTTTTACAAAGGTATTATGAGGAGCAATTATTAAGGCGTACGTTTTCTTACTGTCCTAAATGCACGAAGCCGGACAGAAGAACTAGCTGGAAGCTAAAGAGCTTTGCAGGGGTGTCGCTTCCGTCTCTATTCACTTTTCCAAACCAAACTCCATGGCGTAATAGCCCCGAAGGGCCATCGCCTGCCAAGCGACGGCTGTTCAGCTCCGAGGCCTGCAGATTACGAGGTGTCGTGTGGTCAGCGCGACGAATCCTCTCCGCCGGTCTTCTTGGCTTTCTAGACCGGGGCCGCCATCTCACCGTCAGATAGCTCCTCAATTATAAACACGTGGGCTGAGTGTACCTCGAACCAGCCCTCAGATCCAGGTAAAAGTCCCTGACCTGGCCGGGAATCGAACCCGGGGTCTTCGGTAAGAGGCAGGCACGCTACCCCTACATCGTGGGGCCTGCTGGTTACTTTTAGGTCTCCTTATTTTATAATTTGACTTAAGGCATCCTGCATTCGATTCCCGGCACTGACAGAGTTAAGAAAGTCATGGGATGGGGAGGATACAGCCTTGTTTGTGGGTGCAGTAGAGTTGGCCTTCAGTCTCCCGTAATCGAAATATCTACGACCTGGAAGGTAGTCAGTCACCTTCACGGGGCGTAGTACCAAAGTGGTTCCTTTTTTTAAGAAGACAAATTAAATGAAGATTCTACTTCCTCACAAACGAAGAACGATATTATCAATTTTACGAACAGTTTCAATAATGCAACCGGTTTATGTTAAGAGTACAGAAGGTATCATTGTACATGGTAACAATCAAAACCTACAATATCTACTGACGATCCGTCACCGCAATCGGTAGGACCAGCTATCTTTTCATATCCACCGGGCGAGTTCGCCGTGCGGTTAGGGGCGCACAGCTGTGTGCTTGTATCCTGGAGATAGTGGGTTCAAACCCCACTGTCGGCAACCCTAAAGATGGTTTTCTGTGGTTTCCCATTTTCACACCAGGCAAATGCTGGGGCTGTGCCTTAATATTAAGGCCACGGCAGCTTCTTCCCACTCTCAGCCCTTTCCTTTTCCATCGCCGCCATAAGACCTACGGTGCGATGTAAAACAAATTCTAAATAAAAATTAAAAATCTTTTCACAGCCTCTTCCAAGGAAAAGTTTTATCCACACTACTGGCCTGGACTTTTGAAATTATTTTGTGGGTACGCCACTGCATCCACTCACCATTTACTGTACAATGTAAGCCCGAAGAGTGGTTGGATACTCAAAATACACCACCATAAATGATGCGGTTCTGGCTCAAAAGTACCCTAAGGAAAGGTAAAGGACGGGATCTAGTGCTTTAAGTAGAATCCGTATCAATAGAACGTGATTTCCCATTTTAAAAATGTTTCATGTATCGACTGCGATTCAAGCCTGGGCCACCTTGATGAGAAGATAGAACCATTGGAACTGAGTTATCACGCTCGCCAATTACAAAATAGTTACCCGCACTTTTGATGGTGCCATTTGTGGTTCCAATCTGTCCCCGCGCATTTGACAAAATATATAGGCCTAGCTATCGAACTTAGGCACGTGTCCGCGATTGTCTTGCTACTGTAAGAATAAAAAAAGGTTTTCCATAACTTACTGAGGATGCACACAGTGTTGGCTTCTCAGTGACAAAACGGCCCCTCTTCAAAAAATGTTACTTATATGGCAAAAAATGAGGAACTAACGTGAAGTTCACAATCCTGCCACAGTCTTTCCTGCGCTGCAACTTAAACACAGCACACCTCTCAACCACGGCATAACCCGAGGATCCCTAGGATATTGTTGTTTCCTGGAACCGATATGCAAAATCTGACATGATGTAAGCTTGCAACTGTTTATGGACGTGGCCCCCGTTATCTCGGTGGTCACGTTCCGGCCATCTACTGAGAAATCCTTTGCTAATTGCCCCTTTCTTCATGTCTTGACATTTGTCAATACACGGTTACATTCCCAATACTGAGGCCTCTACAGGGAAATATCTCCGCGCATCGCAATCCTAAGTGTTTTCCTTTCATTCAAACAGTACAAATATTGAAAATTATGTACGGCCCTACTGAGCCTTGCTAGTAGATTCTTTGTCGCTACGCTAAATTAACATTTCGGCGTAAGTTTTTAAGTTGTTCGTACCGTACGTAAAACAACGGCTGATCCTCGCTCTAGTTTCAGGAATTTTTTTTGGGGGGGGGGGAAGTGCAATGGCCGGCAGTGGTATCAAACAGAATAAATATGTACGCAATGTCACTGAAGTCCAAACTAACATCATATTAGAACGCATAGAATCATAACGGCCATGTAAAAGACAAGGAAACGGGAGCTAAATGGTTAAAAACAACAAATGAAAGAAAAAATTACTTCTGAATCGCTTTTTTCTAAAAGACACACGCAAGTAGGCTGGAAGGATAAAAATGACATTAAATCATCGCTGTAGAACAAGAAAGCTCCTGTAGGAGAAGACTAACAAGAATCTCTAATCCAATGGACTATAAACAGCGAAAATTACGTGGTGAAAATTCTAACATTCCAGAAAAATTGATCCATAACATCGGAAGGAAACGAGAATGCTATTCGCAACTTCAGGCAATCCACCAAGAGAAGAAAAAGTTGAACAGACTGTTTAATGCTCATACTAACTAAGAAAATCGAAGGCAATACTTAGAAATCTCATATTCACCATAATATACTTGGAGAAATAACTGTATTAGAAATTGAACAGCAAATATGTTGGAAGATACCATCTTCCAACATATTTACTGTTACTAAGTCAATACGGATCCAATCCCGACCATCATGGTCAAGATTATTAATTAGAAATTTAATGAACGGCACCAACATGTATTATTTCATACAAACTGTATCTTATGATTTCATGAATGAGATCGTCACCACGGAGTCCCTCTAAGTCGAGGGATTGGACTGCCCAAGATTGCATAATTTAGCTCAAGATGATCGACCATGATCAGAGATGACACTTGGAGGAGCATCTGCCAGCCGCGAGGGTTGCATGTAGCAGCCGATGAGAAGAGACCATCCCAAAAAAGGTGGAGGAAACGAGATAAGTTTCTTGTTTTTCCAAAATTTTATGTATCATTTGGTAGAGAATAATTTCAATAGCTTAATTGCAAGTGACATATAATCAATGTGCCAAATGTGATCTTCAAAGCTAACCTATTTCATTTGAACTTACGAATGATTATTGTGCTAATCCATGTATATTGGTGTAGGAAGTCATAAGGTTACAAACGAATTCCAGTCCTAGCCACGGTTCTGTTCATGCTATTGGAGAATATGTTATGAATAGATATATAGACCCCAAATCATATTGGAGGTATAGATGGTTGTCATTGAAAGAGTGTTGGAGAGATTACATGCTGTATGAAATTAAGATGGATTCTAGGATATAATAACATTAATGGACAGGACGATGGCTGTATAATACAAAGAAGAAAAAGATCCTATGTGAATTATGGGCAAGTGTACAAGCAATAACGTCGAGGGACGTTATATGTTATGAAGAATGAGAAATATTAAGGAAAGGCATAGTCTACGAAGTGATAGATTTGAATAGAGTCAATATGGGAACGTAAAAGATATGAAGGTGTACCCGTCGTCGATTTTGAAGAAAAATGGAATAATTGTGATATTAGATGAGACGAGAATAGGATCACACTTGGTAGTTATTATATCGCAATGGTTTTGTTGAGAAGAGTGTATAATACTGTGATTACAGCGTATTCCAACCTTATAATAGCGGGATAAAATGTATCAGAAATAAAGTATTAAATTTTTTTAGAGTTGGATATCATTGCCGTAATGGGTCGGATGGAGACCTCCATCAGTGAGGTCAAGTTTGATGACATGATAATCGGCACATCGAATACTTTTTCGGATCCCACGCTAAACTGAACCAAATTCGACATTCCCCGATATGCTGGCTGGGAATCCTTTACGTTCACCAACCTGGACACAGGAAGGGTGTACTACGGTATTCAATAACATATCAAAATAGGTCCTTATTCGTGGTAAGTCTTATTTTAGATCAAACTTGTGTAAGTTTAGAAGTCTTGTTAAGGAGGGCAACACCATTTCTGAAATTGAGCCTGAAGTTATTTCCAAAGGGAACGACATTAGAAAGGAAAAACCGCGGCAACCACTTTACGAAACATTTTGATGCTGAATGGAAAGATCAGGCTGAAGTATCTTTCTACATGTGTTTCCTGGATGAAAATCTTTCTGACAAAGCCTCGGCGTTGAATCAGGTGTTGATTGTCGTGATAAACCATCCTACGAATCATTGCATTGTGGTTAAGAACATTTGGAATTACCCCTTCGTTAGGAGAGTATTATGAGCAAATATAGGCAAATACACCATAGAAAATACATGCCACTTTGCGAGATATAGCAAAACATTGATTTCCACCGCTCTTAGCGGTCAGTCCTTGTATTAAGAAAACGGAGTGAAGTAGTGATACCGATCAGGTGGTGGTGTACGAATTTTTTTTTTGTGTGTGTGTTTGCAAAACGAAGATTTTCATGAAAAGTTTTTGAATTACAAACACACAAGCATCGAACCATGTCTTGCAAGGTTTGTGCTGTTTTTGGCTGTAGTAGCTTTGAATTTGAAACATTTTTTTCCACTTTCCTCCAGACAGAACAATGGAAGTGTAAGTAAATTCCGTTATTATAAAATATTAGTGTACACAACACATTAGGTTTAGCATTTCGTTGTTCAAAAATTTCTTATATTAGATTTTTATATAAATTATAAGTGGACAATGGCCTGAAATTTGCTATAATAAATAATGTTACAGATTATATGTCCCAATAGCTATTTTTATTGTTTTCGGAGACACCGGGGTGCCGGAAATTTGTCCCGCTGGAGTTTGTTAACGTGTCAGTAAATCTACGGACACGAGGCTGACGTATTTGAGCACCTTCGAATACCACTGAACTGGAACCTGCCAGGTTTTGTTCAGAAGACAAGTGCTCTACCGTCCAAGCTGGTACCTAATTAATTCAGTACAGGGTAGTGATGATATCCCTCTAAATATTGTTCAGCAATGTGCATATTCATACGTATACAGCTGGATATGTGCAGAATTGCCTCATGTGGAACATAGAAGTAGATTGGTATACTTTGATGGGTCTATTTATTTGTCGTTCGGCTTTTAGGGTGGGTGGCATTTTCCATGTATGGAAACTGCGTGAGCTTGTAGTGGAGGATTGTATTCTGTATGAGTTGAGGGAATTTGGGGGATAGGACAAACATTGAGTCGTCGATCATTTCAGGGTAAAATCTCCATCTCGGCTGGGAATCGTACCCGGATCTCTCTGAACCGAAGGCGGTTACGATCACCATTCAGCTAAGGAGCTGAAAAAAGTGATAAATTGAATGATGTGCACGTTGCCCTGAAGCAGTATGAAAATACTGTATTCATTTCTCACAGTGATTCTGTTCATATGATGTACAAGGGAATTAATAATTTGTTTATTTACTATATTTCTGACAGTAAACCCAGTTTGAAGTTAAGACTAAAGAATTCTGTAAATTGAGGTGTGTTACTCTCTCACGTACGTGAAAACTGTACATATGTGTTAACTGACAAATAATTCAATGTTTTAATAAAATGTTATTTGAATGAAGATAATGAAAGAAGAAACGGGATTCGAGGAAGAAACATTAAAGAAAAGAAGATCATGCAAATACCAACAATTGCATTGGAATATTCGTCTCGGCGATGATGGCTCAGTCAGGACATGCCATATATATTTCTCTATTATACTGAGAGAGAGAGAGAGAGAGAGATTATTGGAGATATCATAATTGACAAAGCATAGTGTGTTAACATACCGGTATTGTTATTTGACGAAGAAAAGAAAACAACAATACATAAAACAAAAATCATTATTGAGTTCCCTTATTTCTATCAGTATTAACGCCAACTTCCGTAGTTTCAAATCTGCCGCCTGTTTTACAAGGTCAGTCAGCCTGGTGCGCCACTATCAACATGTCTCTCAGTTTAGTACAGGAAAATGTGGAAGCGTCTAGCATTGTCTGTAGTCTATTTTTTGAAATTATTTCAATATGCTTTCACTTGTTTTACTATTCTTTAACATAAAATTACTTCCTTAACATTGTATAAATAACCAATTTTGAGTTATATAATGAAAATTTTCACTTATACTGAAGTTTCTTTTTCAAATCATGTCTTATCTAACTATTTATTAAGAAGAAGGGTTCGGCCGAATGGGCATTAGATTATGAACTAGGTTTTACAATAGTCACTTAACTATCCTACTATGACGTTTCCAAAACCTGCCTTCTGCTAGGCATAGTTCTAAAACTTACCTGATACAAATTTAAAACTTACATGAAGAATATTTTGACTACTGTACAAACAGGCCCCGATTTACAAATGGGCGGACTGGGCATTTGCCCAGGGCGCCAGTTTTTGAGGGGCGGCGGCCGGCGGAACGAGTAATTATGGCCTGCGTAATTACGTCTTAAATTCATTACACTCAAATTAATTTTACATTCCACAAATTATTCCAATTATATTATTAGCCTATATAAAATTCTTTAAACTATTCTAACTTTAAAACCTGAATTTAATCTATATATTTAAATTTTATGAAGAAAATGTGTCTTATTTCTAAAATTATTTACTTACATACAAACTATCAAACTGAACCAACGGCTTTTTAAATAAAAATAAAAACAGCCCGATTCTTATTTGGCTGTTACCTTTATTTGGCTTGATAAGTTTAATTATGAGAATTAACTGTATTTGCATCATGTGCTGTTTTAAAACTCATAATCTTGAAAATTGTAATATTTAATTTGTAAACTGTTATTTTTTAGAGAAACAGGAAAACGAGCAGAGAGGGGGTGGGGGCTGATAAATATAGTTTGCACAGGAAGCTAACTACTTGAAATCGGGGCCTGTGTACAAAGTGACCTAATGAACTTCTAATCCTGACTTGCTTGACATGCAATGTTTGTTTTAAAAGGAATACGTTTTGTTACTGTAACAGAAGAAATGGGTAACGCACTTCTCTGGATATGTGAAAAGAAAGAAAAGGAGACACATTTTCAAAATCAAAATCTCTTTATTTGCAAATGAGGTGTCTACCTAGGTGGCAAATGGTACACTAAAATACATTATTGTGAAGCACTGAATTTTAAATTAACAAGAGAAGAACAAAATTTTTCTAGAATACAATAATATACAATTTATGCTAACTTTTTTAAAACAAACAGATCATCCTTAATATATTGTTTACAAAATTATACTTTTAATATCTCCTATACTTACAATCATAGTCAACTCATATACAGTATGTGGAATACTTCAAATAATACTATGCAACTGGTATAAGATTAAAATTTACATTGCATTTATTTACTTTTTCTTTTACCCATTTTGGAACTCAAGTAGCATAACGACCTGCTGCGACTTAACCAGAGCCCCTTTTGCCACCACTTTTCAGAGTTCCTGAAGGGCCTTAACAGATACCGTAGCGGTCCCAGGGCCCTCGAAGTCCCCACTGTACTTCACCCCTACAGGCAGTCCCCTAGTTTGGCTGTCCAGACTCCATGGACCAGGGAATGGAATTAATTTTTTCACACACATTTTTTATTTACAATAGCCTGCACTGGTCGAATGCCCTCGGACATTTCATTTATTTTCCCTGTTGTTTATTCTCTTCTTGAATATCTGTACATATTTTGGAAAATGATCAAACACTGCCCCTGGTAAACTGTTCCACTCCTTCACGCCCTTCCCAATGAATGAAAATTTACCCCAATCGCTTCTGCTAAAATTCCTTCTAATTTTATACTTGTGGTCAGTTCTGCCGATATAATTATTTTCCAACTGAAGCCTCTCACGGATTTCTCCCCACGCTTCTTCTCCTGTATAGGCTCTATATAATCATATAAGTCTAGTTTTCTCCCTTCTCTTAGAGTTTCCCACCCAAGTTCCTCTAACATTTCTGATACACTACATTTTCTCCTGAAATCCCCTGATACAAATCTTGCTGCTTTCCTCTGCACACTATCTATTTCTTTTATTAGGTACTAGCTGACCCGACAGATGTCGTTCTGTCAAAAATAAATGACAATGGAACGAACTCAAATTCAGTTCGTACTGCACGCAAAAATCAGAATAATGCAAATGACTACATTATCAACATCGAATGAGTTAATTTTCTACTGCTACCAAAATTTAATAACAAACTACTGGAAAAACGTGTTTTCATTACCTACAATCACTGATCTCTATACATGGATCGCTGATGGCAGGTCTCCGCTACAGGAGAAAGTACGCCAAGTTGAGCGCGTGGTTCGCCATGTTGGCGTACCCAACCTAGAGCTCTCCTTATGGGGAAGCAATGATAATATAGTCAATTTTAAGTCTCAATTAATGGCGCATTGGAATAATTAAAAATATAGAGACATGTTCACTCAAAGCATAAGGACATTGGGATCACTAATACGTCATTCCGAGGTCAGTAAACCTCCGGGATAGCAATAAACATGAGTGTATTGTAACGGCCGACAAATATTAACTTAGGTGCTGAATACATGCAATTAGCGATCGGTAACACAATACGAGTGAAAATCAGTTTCTGGAAACATTGCTGCAAATTGTATACGTGTATGCCACGAAATTATGCATTCTTAAAATGATGTACCTATAAACGTAGCTCACTATACAGGCCTAGATTCGACATATCGTAATCGGTGCTTGATAATGAATTTCTGTTTCCTGTTTCCATGAAGTAACGCGCATATTATCAAATTAAAGTATCATTGAAGCAAATGTACACATTTATAAAACCAGCAAATATTCAAAACTTGTCAATATATCACATTACCTGCAGCTTAATTTACTATTACAGACCTCTTTAATTAAATTCAGCTAGCAAAGCGATATTGATAGTCATCATCAGAAATATGTAACACCAGTTAAAAGAGTCCCAAATACCACGAATAGTATAATGGGATAGCCCCAAACACCCACCACACTTTCCCATCTCCCACCACTCCAGCGTCTGAAACCCATAATTATTATTGATGTAAATAAGGTCTACAATTCCTCCAGACTTAATTTTCTAAGATTGTTATAAAGTCACGTCAATTATTTCATCGAAACCGTCAGTTTAATTATGAGAAACAAAAAAAAATATAAGTAAATCTTTACTTGCAGTTAATGTTCAGTAAAATTGAAAACAGTTGGCTGTACAACACTTCTAAGGTGTACAATTTGTCCATTTCTATCAAAACATTCTTCCTCTAAGTGATCCGAGCAGAGAACAGCTGTTTTAGAAGACTCCCAATTCTCCCGCCTGATACTCCTAATCGATGATCTTAGATGTTCGGGTCTCGAGAAAGGAAACCTACAAAAATTAATTGCCATTTTGCTCCCAGAATGTGTGAAATAAGATACAATAAACCTAAAACTCAAAACACAACGCTAGGAAGATGCTTATGTACAGTATAAAACTCCCCAATGAAATGATTTCTCCTTCTCCTGATCGGTTCTGTTTGTACATCATAAGCTGAACACTGTGGTATGTTAACACCCCGCAGAATGTTTCTTCATTCATATTTCAGATAAACACGTACATATTTCAATTGAATCTTGTAATCCACAAGTATACTACAAGGCAACTAACCTAGATTCGTAAAATACACTACTATTTACTTTGCAATAACACAGCACACAACACTCGTGGAACTACAATCAAGAGGCCTGGCGTCACTGAACTAAGCATAAACAAAGCAAGCGCGCTCCTCGTGGTCTATTGCACCATGAGCTCGCTGCCATCTTACTACGCCAGTCATCTTCTATTCGGCTTACTGCTACCCAAGCTACCAGCCATCCAGGTATAGAGATCAGTGCCTACAATATTAATATTTTGACTGTGAATGAGGAAATGCTGAAATAGGTAACAGCATATCACTACCCAGAAATAACCCTGATAGATTATAACGTAGATGGGAACTGTTAAGTAGGTCTTCAAATCCCTCACGGAGCCATGATTTATCCCCCGTTGTAAATCAAGTAATCTGATAAGTTGATGGTGTGAAGATATGGCAAAACTTACTCCTCTTTCTTCGTAGGAAATAACTATTATAGAAAACACTGATTCCTATCAACACTACGAAGATACACAACATTTTTTGTTTGATTACCTGGCGCGTAAATAAACAAAGTTGATGGTTTTCCAATACGGGAACAGGCAACATACAATTGGCCATGCGAAAAACATGGGTTTTCAAGATTAATGCTGCAAACATTCAATGGCTGCCCCTGGGATTTATTTATGGTCCTAGCAAAAGCGAGCTGCACTGGAAACTGCAGTCGTTTAAATTCAAATGGGATGTCAGTCGGAATCATAGGGATGCGTGGTATCAAAACGTCTTCTCCTTTATACTTCCCCGTTAGAATGGTTGCTTCTATCACGTTGTTCAGTAATGTTATCACCGCTAGCCGTGTGCCTTTACAAAGACGCGGTTGGTTGATATTTCGCAACATTATGACCATTGATCAGACCTTTAATTGAAGAATGTGAGGCGGCAATCCTGGCAAATCCAGCGAGTTCAAAAATTCGGATGGATAGTTCTGATTACAATTTTGTGATTAGGCCTATCAGATGGCATGAGATCCAGGGCAGTTCTGAACACTGTAATCAACTGATTGTGTTGATGAAAAAGTTTGTAATTGTTCTACAATAGACCTCTTCACTGAACTTTTATGAGCACAACGCAGATCAGTTTCTTGTATTGAATTGCCCATGAAATAAATTTGCAGAAATTTGTAGTCGCCATCTAACACCGACAACGGTGAACCTGCTCTATGATATATTTGGCCTTGTATCTGTAAATTAAGAAGGACAGGTTTATTATTTTTGTCACCAAATCTATAAAATAAAGTAAACAAAGCAACATGGGGGATAAGTCTGCTTGTTGTATGTTACCTTGAAAGTTGGCATGAAATTGTCCCGAAGTACATTTGTTTCCCCAAATGAAGTCATTTGAAAGCAGTTGTTATATTTTTGGATATTCGTAAGGAAATATATGAAATCTGTTCCTGTTTCTGAAACCAATGAGGACAATGGATATGGTGGTGGAGTCAATGGCACTAATTTCACTTTGCCATTTGCGCAACACAATCCAGCGGATTCATTTTTGTATTTCAATGCCTTACAATATTGGCAAACTGAGTTCATAGATCCAATAGCAACGCATTGATAGGCACTGTAGTCAATTGAAACATAGTAACTGAAAGCAGCTCGATTCAAACTTGCAAGATTATTAGCTGAACGACGCGCTGCACCGGTTTGTGATATCCGAATCCTTCGTTTCCTTTCGCTCTTAACGTTGTTGTGCAGTTTTGATTAGACTGAAAATTAGCTTGGCTTGTAGCATTTCGAGTTCTTCGACCGAAGTTGCTCCGCCCGCGTCTTGTAGGCGGCATGAGTCTTGAAATGAGTATACTGTGTATGGAAGCACATACAAGATAAATCAGTCAACCAAAGACATCGATGAACTTGTTTGTTGAGAAGCGAAGATTTAAAAACAATCAGGGTAGACAAAGGTCTCCAACTGTAACAAAATACGACACAGCATGCGACTGTCTGGAGAGCGTACGTTTGGGTGATCCGTACCGGCAGTCGAGGCAACGAGACAGTCAGCCATCCGACTCTCGCGCGAAACCAAAACCCAAGGAGACGTTCTTCCTGTCACAAACTGAGAACTAAGCGAGATAAGAACTTGGGGTTTGTTTTAAAAATAACTTCCATATCTGAAGACCAGTTGCTTCGCTTTGACCACCCATGAAAATTCAATAGCAAAGAAGTTGGCCAGCGACTGACTTTTTCGTGCCTGAAAAAAAATCTCTGAACATGACTAAAAGTAAACACAAATAGTGCATGTTCTTATCATTTAAATTTCAAAACAAACTTATCTACGTCGAGCTGAAATGTTCCTTTACCAGCAGTGAAAAAATTACAAATATAGTGAATATTAAATAGGAGTTATGGCATGATAGGTTCTATGCAATGAAGATTTTGCATTTGAGGTAACATTCCATTATTTTAACATTTTCACACTCGATCATTTTGTAAACTCCTTTTTTTTTGTTAATGGCGTCAAATGCGACTTAAAATTTTGTACATAATCCGATATTCACCCATTTTAACTGATAACATTAAGATTTACGGACATTTGCCAAACGCGCTGGATTAGAGGAGGGCAGCGCTAAGCGCAAACGTGGGAGAAGGAAAGAGAGACGAACAGTTTGAATGGAAAAAGAGAAATGGGGATTTTACGTTTTTCCTGGCATTTTTCCAGTTTTTCTCTTCGTAAAAACCTTACTCGGACTTCGACGAATATTTAAAAAAAAAGAATTAGCCGAATTGGTCCAGCCGTTCCCGAGTTTTGCGCTTAGCAACACATTTAGCGATTCATTTTTATTTGTATAGATTCTTGGTGAGGATTCCAAACACTGTTTGCATATTCCAATAATGGACGAACCACACTTAAGTAACTTTGTTCTTTTAGTTCTTTGTTGCATCCTTTAAGTAGCCTCATTATGACATGTAACTATCTGTATGCTTTCCCAACAATGTCATCAAGATGACCCTTCCAGTGCAAATTACTTTCAAATCTCACACCTAAGTATTTGCACTTGCCATCTTTTGAGATAACTACCTCATCCAAAGTATATTCAAATTCAGTTTTAAAGCTCCTGTTTGTAAATGTTGTAACAGTTGATTTGCTTCCATTAACCTTCATATTATTTTCTTCAGCTCATTGATGGATACTCTTAAGGTCCCTTTGTAATTCTGAACAATCCTCAATGTTATTTATTTTCCTATAAACAATTATGTCATCTGCATACAATCTTATTTTTGATGTTATATTGTTCCCTAAATCATTTGTGTACATTAAGAAAAGTAACGGATCGATTACACTACCCTGTGCAATTTCCTTCCAAACTTTCTCTTCCTGTGATATATAATTTCCTACTTTGACTTTCTGAAGCCTTGAATTTAGAAATGTTCTTATCCAGCTTATAACCCTACAGGACTGCAGGACGCATATTCATTTAATGAGGCAAAATTATATATTTACAAGAATATACGTGGAAATAAAATATCATCACTAAAACCCAGCCTCTTTCACTCTGCGCTTTCTCTGCCGTCCATTATATAGCTGACTTTGTTTTCTTAGTCACTACCTGACGGCCTTATGTATTATCAGGAAGGCAGTGTTTTGTCCTATTCTAATTTTTTTGATCCGGTGTGCGAAAATTTGTGGCATTGCTCCAGGTGAACTTGGGAATCTCTGTAGGCCTATTTAATTTATGACTATCCCGTGCCTATGATTCTCATTGCCACTGCCTACTAGATACGCACCCGGTGGCTTTTATAAGCAGCCATTGAATGCAAACAGCCATCGGATACAAATCGAGCAGGCAGTGCTCATTCCATACCGTTTTTGGCGGGTATCTTGGATTTTAAATGGGGGTAGTGACGATATTTGAGAAGAGCTGTCAAACGATAGACAAAAGTTGAAGTTTCTGACAGATAAATTTAGCTGTTGAGCTATTGTGACTGTTTAAATTTATTCTGTGCCTAGAAATCGTTTATAAATATTTGCCCAGTACAGGACAGTGTTTTACACCACGTGAAGTGAGGTTGTGGTTGTAGTAAGTACCGGTTAGGCGTTTGAATAATATGTTTTACTCTTCATCAGCCCTACACGTTGAGCGAGAATGGTCCACAGTAAGTGTGGACAAAGAATGGGGAGCGCAAGAAGACGTGGAGGGATCAGAGTCCGATATCCGTGACACTGTTTTCATTTCAAATCAGAAACCTTCGTTTGCATTATCGTGCACAGACCCAGTTTTGTTTGCTGAATTCGCTCCATTTGATTGGTGTAGTGATTTGATATGCATTACTTTTGAAGAGAGGATTGTTATAGGCCAACTTAAGAAACAGGTAGGTATGTTCAGGTCTGTCTGCTAACAAGACTCTTAGAGGTTAAAATATAACAATTAGCTCTCCATCTGGTAATTTTATAAACTTTCAAGACTGATCATGTGTATGAAATTTGTGTTCTTAGCGTATATGATGAGCAGATGTCATCTTTTGAGAAAACTAAATAATGATGTCACTGAAGTAGTCAAGGTAGGCTTACTTGATGGGATGGTGTTCTAGTTCCGCCGATAGAGAGGGAAAAACTGGGTTGGTGGATGGCAGTTCAATGTCACGAATGCTGAGTATTGCATGTCGCCAAAACAATAACAATGAGTTTGTGTGGAGCGCCTGAGTATTGCCCAGCTTTCAGTAGTCCTATATGTGCTGAGCAAAGTGAGTTATACATTGTTGTCCTATATTAATTAAGTTCTTGTGAGTAGTTTCTTTTTTTTTCTTTGCTATTGGCTTTAGGTTGCACCGACACAGATAGGTCTTATGGCAACGATGGGACAGGAAACGACTAGGAGTTGGAAGCGGCCGTGGCCTTATTTAAGGTACAGCCCCAGCATTAGCCTGGTGTGAAAACGGGAAACTACGGAAAACCATCTTCAGGGCTGCCGACAGTGGGGTTCGAACCCACTGTGTCCTGAATACTGGATAGCCTACTGGCCGCATTTCAACTGAGCGAGTTGGCCTTGCAGTTAGAGGCGCACAGCTGTGAGCTTGTATTCAGGAGATAGTGACTTTGAACCCCACTGTAGGAGTGGACGTGTATTTCGGGGTGTGCAGTTGTGAGCTTGCACCCGTGAGATAGTGGGTTCAAATCCCACTGTTGGCAGCCCTGAAGATGATTTTCTATTGTTTTCCATTTTCACACCAGGCAAATGCTGGGGCTGTACCTTAATTAAGGCTATGGCCACTTCATTCCCACTCCTAGCCATTTCCTATACCATTGTCACCATAAGACCTATCTGTGTTGGTGCGAAGTGGAGCCAGTTGTAAAAGAACTTCCCGTTTCAGATTCTTTAACCTTTCAGGACTCAAATGTCTAACTTTCCACGCTCCAACTTGCAGAATGTTAGCATTCGTCTTCCTGATGATTGCCCCTCCCCATCTCACGTTATCCCCACCTGGAGATCCAAATTCGGGACTATTTTACCTCTGGAATATTTCAGATGGGAGGAAGCCATGATGAGTATATTATTCATTCATACAGATAGAGACGCATGTTTTCGGGAGTTAGTTATGGCCGTCCCTTTCAGCCATGTAGCAGTATCAACACAGCTAGGCCATGTTAAAAATTATTAGTGGTCCATATCAGTCGATTGTCCAGACTGCCGCCCTTGCAACTTCTGAAAGGCTGTTACCTTCCTTTCAATAAATAATTTATTTGTCTGATCTCTTGGCAGATACACTTTCCATATGGTTGCACCTTTAGCTTTGTTACCTGGTTCATTGGGATCCAGAAGCCTGCCCACTGTGGCAGGGTTACATGGTTCACAGAGGAAGATATCATCATCATCATCATCATCATCATCATCATTGGAAGATGCAGTTTACTGCACTGTAAACTTTCTTATCTTACCAGGGATGAATCTGCAATAAAATTTTAATTTTGTTTACCTGTAAACTATGAAAAAGTGACACCAGGATTTCCCATTAACTCTTCTGTAGACTATTTGTTAGAATGTTTGTGATGGTTCTTCTGTAATTGTAAACTGAAGACTACCACTACACTATTACTGAAAGAGACAGAGTGCTATGTGTTATTTATTAGTAGGAAGTATGAGCTGAATTAGTTGGTCAGAGGAGCTCAGCGACTTTGAACTTGAATTAATTATTGGTTGTCTCATCAGTAATAAATCTGTAAGGGACATTTCAATGCTTCTCAGGGCCATTTTTTAATAAGAACCATAGTGTTAAAGATAGTGGCTATTTGTAGTCTCCCAATATTGAAGCTGTCTACTGTGAGTTCCATAGTGGTATTAATTTGAAAACCAACATAATGACTGTGCATTATTTGTTGAGAGTAATGGTAAACAAATGCTAAATATCACTCAGAGTTATGTACCATACAGAGTGAGTTCACTGGAGAGAAGGAAGGAGCAAATGTGAGATTGGGAGTGGTGAATCATGCTGTACAATGTGACAGTTCTGTGGGAGGGTTTGAGTGTGGCAAGAGCCTCGAGAATAATTTAATATGGAGGGCATGGCATTATAGTGTATGGAATGGACTTGACTGCACAGAAATTACAGTTGGGCCCACGAGAGTTGGAGTCTGATACTTGAGTGGTGAAAAGATTAATTGCGAAGTATGCTGCGTTGTCATAGTTACCTTCATCTGCGGCATATCACCCTTTCATACCGGCTGAGTGTTTAATAAAACATGTAGCCTAATGTAATTGATTAAACTTTGACCCGTTCCTTAGCTCGTGCTAATAATTCCAGCATTTACGATGGAACACGTCAATGCCGACAAATATGAGATTTTGTAATCACCAACAGAATCATCAGTTCCTGACAATACCTCAACAAATGCACATGTTCAATACAGAATAGAACTGTACAACTAGCCACTGATTAACTTACAAAAAAATAAACAATCAACAAAAATAATATCCAGAAAACAAACAAGTAAATACATACAGCAGCAACAGCTAACACAGTACCATACCAAATAATATCACAAAAGCAACTTAGAGCAAGCCAACCCATGTGGCGATAGCTTCCTTAAATGTGACATTGTTGTTATCGTTGCCATAGCAACAGACCATTTTCGAGCAGCGCTAGTCAACTTTTTCTTGCCAGTGGGGCTGATCATCAGACTCCGTCAACTCTTGTGGCTTTAGTATAAATGTAGAAGGATAAAAGGTAATTTTGCTCAGTTGCATATAGGCCCTATTGTTGTTGGTAGAAGACCAGTTCTATAACGTGACTATTTTCTATATCAGTATGACGATGCTGCTTTTTGAAGCAAAGTCTGTGTGGGAATGTTTTGTGGGCAGTAAGGCCATACATACGGCTGACCTCAATTTCAGGTGCATATGTGTTATATTGTAATCTATGTCAACTCTGCTCCAAATATTAATCATGCAGTGTTCTAGGTAAAGCTCTTCAGGAAGAATGGGCTGGCATTTCCTTAGAGACATCAGATATCTGGTAGTGTGTTCCCAGTAGAGTTAGAGCTGTTTAGGGTAGCCTAATATGTATTAATGCCCACTACTGGGAATAATAATTATGAGGGGAATTCCTCAAGGCAGTATTATTGGACCTTTATGTTTTCTTATATATATCAATGATATGTGTAAAGAAGTGGAATCGGAGATAAGGCTGTTTGCAGATGATGTTATTCTGTACAGAGTAATTAATAAGTTACAAGATTGTGAGCGGTTGCAGGGTGACCTCTATAGTGTTGTGAGATGGACGGTGGGCAATGGTATGATGATAAACAGGGTTAAAAGTCAGGTTGTGAGTTTCACAAATAGGAAAAGTCCTCTCAGTTTTAATTACTGCATTGATGGAGTGAAAGTTCCTTTTGGGGATCATTGTAAGTACCTAGGTGTTAGTATAAGAAAATACCTTCATTCGGGTAATCACATAAATATGATTGTTAATAAAGGGTACAGATCTCTTCACATGGTTATGAGGGTATTTAGGGGTGGTAGTAAGGATATAAAGGAGAGGGCATATACGTCTCCGGTAAGACCCCAACTAGAGTATGGTTCCAGTGTATGGGACCCTCACCAGGATTACTTGATTCAAAAACTAGAAAAAATCCAAAGAAAAGCAGCTCGATTTGTTCTGGGCGATTTCCGACAAAAGAGTAGCGTTACAAAAATGTTGCAAAGTTTGGGCTGGGAAGACTTGGTGGAAAGGAGACGAGCTGCTCGACTAAGTGGTAGGCCTATGTTCCGAGCTGTCAGTGGAGAGATTGCGTGGGAGGACATCAGTAGACGAATAAGTTTGGATGGTGTCTTTAAAAGTAGGAAAGATCACAATATGAAGATAAAGTTGGAATTCAAGAGGACAAATTGGGGCAAATATTCATTTATAGGAAGGGGAGTTAGGGATTGGAATAACTTTCCAAGGGAAATGTTCAATCATTTTCCAATTTCTTTGCGATCATTTAAGAAAAGGCTAGGAAAACATCAGATTGGGAATCTGCCACCTGGGCGACTGCCCTAAATGCAGATCAGTAGTGATTGATTGATTGATTGATTGATTGATTGATTGATTTTTGTAACGCTATTCTTTTGTTGGAAATCACCCAGAACAAATTGAGCTGCATAGTTTTTTGTGGATTTTTTCCAGTTCTTGAATCAAGTAATCCTGGTGAGGGTCCCATATGCTGGAACCATACTCTATGTGGGATCTTACCAGAGACTTATATGTCCTCTCATTTAAATCCTTACTACAAACCCTAAACACCCTCATAACCATGTGCAGAGATTTGCACCCTTTATTTACAATCCCATTTATGTGATTTCCCCAATAAAAATTTTTCCTTATATTAACACCTAGGTACTTACAATGATCCCCATAAGGAACTTTAACCCCATCAATGCAGTAATTAAAACAGAAGATTTTTCCTATTTGTGAAACTCACAACCTGACTTTTAACCCTATTTATCATCATACCATTGCCTGCTGCCCATCTCACAACATTATCAAAGTCATTTTGCAGTTGCTCACAATCTTATAACATATTTATTACTCTATACAGAATAACATCATCTGCAAAAAGCCTTATCTCTGATTCCACTTCTTTACTCATATAATTTATATATATGAAACATAAAGGTCCGATAATACTGCCTTGAGGAATTCCCCTCTTAATTATTATATGGTCAGGTAAAGCCTCGCCTACTCTAATTCTCTGAAATCTATTTTCTAGAAATATAGCAGCCCATAGGGTTGCTATTTTGTCTAGTCCAGTTGCACTCATTTTTGCCAGTAGTCTCCCATGATCCACCTTATCAAATGCTTTAGACAGGTCAATCGCGATACAGTCCATTTGACCTCCTGAATCAAAGATATCTGCTATATCTTGCTGGAATCCTACAAGTCGAGCTTCAGTGGAATAACCTTTCCTAAACCCGAACTGCCTTCTATCAAACCAGTTATTAATTTTGCAAATATGTCTAATATAATCAGAAAGAATGCCTTCCCAAAGCTTACATACAATGCGCATGTCAAACTTACTGGCCTGTAATAGTATACACAGGGCTACTATAGCTATTCTCACTTCATTTGGTATAGCTCCTTCATGCAAACAATTATCAAATAAGTACTTCAGATATGGTACTATATCCCAATCCATTGTCTTTAGTATATCCCCAGAAATTTTATCAATTCCAGCAGTTTGCCTAGTTTTCAACTTTTATATCTTATTGTAAATGTCATTGTTATCATAGGCAAGTTTTAATACTTCTTTAGTATTAGTCTCCTCCTCTATCTAGACATTATCCTTGTAACCAACAGTCTTTACATACTGTTGACTGAATACTTCTGCCTTTTCAAGATCCTTACATACACACTCCCCTTGTTCATTAATGATTCCTGGAATGTCTTTCTTGGAACCTGTTTTTGCCTTAAAGTACCTATACATGCCCTTCCATTTTTCACTAAAATTTGTATGACTGCCAATTATGCTTGCCACTGTGTTATCCTTAGCTGCCTTCTTTGCTGGATTCAATTTTCTAGTAAGTTCCTTCAATTTCTCCTTACTTCCACAGACATTTCTAACTCTATTTATTTCCAGTCTGCACCTCCTTCTTAATTGCCTTTGCTTCTCTGTTATAATATTGTGGTTCTTTGCCATTCCTTACCACCTTTAAAGGTACAAACCTGTTTTCACATTCCTCAACAGTTGCTTTAAACCCATCCCAGAGTCTGTTTACATTTTTATTTACCATTTTCCACATATCATAGTTACTTTTTAAGAACTCCTCATGCCTGTTTTATCAGCCATGTGGTACTGCCTATAGTCCTACTTTTAAGACCTTCCTTTCTATATAATTTATTTGTAAGTATGATAAAAACAGCTTCATGATCACTAATACCATTTATTACTTTGGTTTCTCGATAGGGCTCATCTGGTTTTACCAGCATCACGTACAGAATATTCCTCCCTCTAGTTGGTTCCATCATTTTCTGAATCAGCTGTCCTTCCCATATTAACTTATTTACAATTTGTTGATCATGCTTCCTTTTGTTTGCATTAGGCTACCTTCCCAATTGACATTTGGTAAATTCAGATGTCCCACTACAATCACATTCCTTTCCATGTCGTTTCCCACATATGATTATATCACCAAATAGTTCTGAATCAGCATCAGTGCTACTCTTTCCCAGTCTGTACACTCCAAAGACATTAAGTTGCCTTATTGTCTTTAGAAATGAGCCTTACACCTAGAATTTCTTGTTTGTCATCTTTAACTTTTTCGTAGCTTACACATTCTTCTTTGAGCAGAATGAATCCTCCCCCTCCTACCATTCCTATCCTATCTCTACAATGCATACTCCAGTCCCGTGAGAAAATTTCTGCATCCATTTTATAATTTCTCCGCCATGATTCATTTCCTATTACAATATCTGGTAAGTATATATTAAACTACTTAATTATATTCCTTTCTTTTCAATTTTATGTCATCCCTACTTGACTTCCAGATCCCTGTAACCATATCACCGCTCCCTATGCCACCCTGGTTCCCTGAATGTACCTCCCTATAACCCCTTAAACTAATTTCCTAACTTATATGTACCGGTACCACTACAGTTTAATTGAAGGCCATCTGAACGCAGATCCCTATCTCCTCTCCACCCATTAGGATCTAGAAATCTCACTTCCAGTTTCCCACATACCCAATCCGTAGCCTCATTTAAGTTCCCAATCACCTTCTAGACAGTATCCCTCCTACACGGTATTCCGCTGATAATCTCTGCTTCCTTAAACTTCACCTGTGCTGCATTTACCAGATCACACACATCCTCAAGTATGTTGGTACTTATACCTGCTTGCTTTACGTTGTTTGTACCAACTTGAAAGACTACCACCTTCTTCTTTCCCTCCTCCTTCTCTTCTACTTTCCTCAACATCTGCCGCTACATAATTCCTGAATAACACTCTACCCCAGTTCTCTTTCCTACACACACACTCACACTTGCACTTGCACTTGGGCACTCTCTCTCTCTCTCTCTCTCTCTCTCTCTCTCCAGCCCTATCTTTATTGACAGGGCAGAATCTACTTCCGCCCTTTCCTCCATTAACATAATGAACTACAATAGTGACAACACATTTATATTCCAAACCCATCCTGTCCTCCTTGCAGGGGTAGTTCAGAGTGCAATGAGAGTAAAATGTGTGTTTTCTTATCTTACAGGATCGTAATAGTGGTACGGAGGGTGGTGGTGAAGGCAAATACATCAATTTTTTACGTACTTTTGTTCATATCCACGGAAGTCCAACTTGTCTTTGTTGGAACCCAGCAACTCTAAGTCATGCAGAACCATCTAAAGTCTGTCTGTCTGTTTGCATAGGGTGTAAGGATCATAAGTTACGAGTCTTCAGTAGTAATTTGGGTGACAAGGAGCATAATGTGGTGGTAAGTTTCACTTTTAACCATGAAAATTTTAATTTCATTAGTACTGTACGTATTAAGCTAGACAATTAACATTGTAGTGAAGTGGTTAATAGAAATAGTAATTACTTACTTTTGTTGTGCTATTGCTGTAAGTTTTGAATTACTTAAAGGTATTATTTGGATTAATGTAGAAATTCATGTCTTCGTGTCTTGTTCAATATTTTATTTCATCCTGTGATGTAATTACCTTCCACCTGAACTTGGAAAGTATGGAAAATGAATCTTTACCATGCTGTAATTTGGAGGATTTCTGGCGAAAACAACCAGTGTCAAAAAAAAAAAAAATCAGTTTATTAGTAAAATGGAAATAACAGATTCTCGTCTCTCTATGTACATCACAAATTCTACAAAAGCAGCTATAGTCACTGAGATACTTGGTACTTCTGTAAAAACAAACAATGTTGGTTGGCTTTCCAGCAAGAACATAGTCAAATGACATTGTTTGTTTTTGCTTGCAATCCATAACATGTTCCACTATGTTGTGTTGCAGCCATCAGCTGTTACCATTGCATTATGTCGAAAGCTGAGAGGGATTCTGAGCGCATTGTAGAATGGC
Organism: Anabrus simplex; assembly: GCF_040414725.1. Classification (NCBI taxonomy): domain Eukaryota; kingdom Metazoa; phylum Arthropoda; class Insecta; order Orthoptera; family Tettigoniidae; genus Anabrus; species Anabrus simplex. The sequence goes on along the minus strand of NC_090269.1, from coordinate 361,819,849 downwards.
CTCTTAAAAGGCGGAAGAAAAAGAAGAGATGTGTTGAGTTAAAAAGAATATAGAGTGAAGGGAGTGTTTCATCAAAGCAACAAAAAGGAATGACTGGAGATGATTGCAGTTATTTTGCTTGTTAACTTTAAGGTTGTGTGTGCTCATTTACAAAGCTCATGGTTCAGTATTGAGCGAGTGCTTTTTGCTTTTGGGGATTTATTTATCAATAATCATTGCGTTTCACTTACAGTAAAACAATATGATATTAATTATTACTAACGGTTCTGATACATTTGCAGCTGCAGAAGACTGAAATGCTTTTCATGGATAGGTCTTGAGAACAGAGAAAAACTCCTGACACGTGGTGGTGATTACTGTTTTAAGAGGAAGTACAACTAGGCAACCATCCTCTGTATAACACTATGATTCAGTGGTATGTCATCTAAGAATGAACTGAATTTTTACCTCTCAGAACTCATAATTTTCCAACATAAAACAGAAAAGGCATTGGTGTAAAGAGGAAACTGGCCTTTCTTATAACTTATAACCATGATGTCATCTATTCTTATAAAGTAAGAGTTAATGGCATTGAGGACGAAGTGTGCCACAATTCTATGATTGCTTTACATGGAATAACTAGAGCTAGAAATATTCTGCATTCCTTAAAGGTAACGGGTGTTTCACCCAAGGATATGAATGATAAGTACCATTCACGACCAAACAAGGGCACATAAAGTAATTCAGGGTCAGACAGTCTCAATATTCCTGTCGTGATAACCCAAACAGAGTATATTTACCGGAGTGTTTGAACGTGAGCCGTATGCTCAAAATGTTCTTTGATGAAGTAAGACTGAATGTGCCAGACAAGCTTTATTATAGTGTTTTCAGTGAGCTGATTGCAGAAACTATGACTAGTTTTAAGCGTTAGAAAACGTCTACCTAAACAACGTCTAAGTCACGCATGATACTCCATTGCATCAAGAGTGTTCAGCTGGTGTTCAGCTAAAAATCATTTAAAGTTTCAATATTGGTTTGAAAATGGAAATAGAAGTATCCTCCATGTAATTCTTTGCTTGTCGCAAACAGTGAAATTCGTCGTTAGTCAGCTGTTGTCTTCCTGCACATTACACAAATATGGCTAAGCATGAGCATGAATTGCCGACAGATACGGTAAGACCAATATAAATGGTCCGTTATTGGACATTATAAATTTTCCAGCTAGCTCATTCCAGGTTGCCAGCGTTTCGCCCCCGTGTGCTAGGCTGGGCTCATCAGTTGGTACCTAGCACACCTACCAAGACGCATGGCCAGTGCATACCGTGCAGGCCACTGCGTAGGCTAATTGTAGCCACCGGCAGTGCCAATGCACTATGAGACACTGTCTCACTACTAAAAATTGATGCCTGCTTGGCCATCAGATGATACAGATGTCGATTCCCATAGGGGATATGTAATATTTGTTCCGAATGAGTAAATTTATAATACCAATATAAATGGTCCGTTATTGGACATTATAAATTTTCCAATTAACTCATTCCAGGTTGCCAGCGTTTCGCCGCCGTGTGCTAGGCTGGGCTCATCAGTTGGTACCTAGCACACCTACCAAGATGCATGGCCAGTGCATACCGTGGAGGCCACCTGGAATGAGTTAGCTGGAAAATTTATAATGTCCAATAACGGACCATTTATATTGGTATTATAAATTTACTCATTCGGAACAAATATTACATATCCCCTATGGGAATCGACATCTGTATCATCTGATGGCCAAGCAGGCATCAATTTTTAGTAGTGAGACAGTGTCTCATAGTGCATTGGCACTGCCGGTGGCTACAATTAGCCTACGCAGTGGCCTCCACGGTATGCACTGGCCATGCGTCTTGGTAGGTGTGCTAGGTACCAACTGATGAGCCCAGCCTAGCACACGGGGGCGAAACGCTGGCAACCTGGAATGAGTTAGCTGGAAAATTTATAATGTCCAATAACGGACCATTTATATTGGTATTATAAATTTACTCATTCGGAACAAATATTACATATCCCCTATGGGAATCGACATCTGTATCATCTGATGGCCAAGCAGGCATCAATTTTTAGTAGTGAGACAGTGTCTCATAGTGCATTGGCACTGCCGGTGGCTACAATTAGCCTACGCAGTGGCCTCCACGGTATGCACTGGCCATGCGTCTTGGTAGGTGTGCTAGCTGCCAACTGATGAGCCCAGCCTAGCACACGGCGGCGAAACGCTGGCAACCTGGAATGAGTTAGCTGGAAAATTTATAATGTCCAATAACGGACCATTTATATTGGTATTATAAATTTACTCATTCGGAACAAATATTACATATCCCCTATGGGAATCGACATCTGTATCATCTGATGGCCAAGCAGGCATCAATTTTTAGTAGTGAGACAGTGTCTCATAGTGCATTGGCACTGCCGGTGGCTACAATTAGCCTACGCAGTGGCCTCCACGGTATGCACTGGCCATGCGTCTTGGTAGGTGTGCTAGGTACCAACTGATGAGCCCAGCCTAGCACACGGGGGCGAAACGCTGGCAACCTGGAATGAGTTAGCTGGAAAATTTATAATGTCCAATAACGGACCATTTATATTGGTATTATAAATTTACTCATTCGGAACAAATATTACATATCCCCTATGGGAATCGACATCTGTATCATCTGATGGCCAAGCAGGCATCAATTTTTAGTAGTGAGACAGTGTCTCATAGTGCATTGGCACTGCCGGTGGCTACAATTAGCCTACGCAGTGGCCTCCACGGTATGTACTGGCCATGCGTCTTGGTAGGTGTGCTAGGTACCAACTGATGAGCCCAGCCTAGCACACGGGGGCGAAACGCTGGCAACCTGGAATGAGTTAGCTGGAAAATTTATAATGTCCAATAACGGACCATTTATATTGGTATTATAAATTTACTCATTCGGAACAAATATTACATATCCCCTATGGGAATCGACATCTGTATCATCTGATGGCCAAGCAGGCATCAATTTTTAGTAGTGAGACAGTGTCTCATAGTGCATTGGCACTGCCGGTGGCTACAATTAGCCTACGCAGTGGCCTCTACGGTATGCACTGGCCATGCGTCTTGGTAGGTGTGCTAGGTACCAACTGATGAGCCCAGCCTAGCACACGGGGGAGTTAGCTGGAAAATTTATAATGTCCAATAACGGACCATTTATATTGGTATTATAAATTTACTCATTCGGAACAAATATTACATATCCCCTATGGGAATCGACATCTGTATCATCAACAGATACGGTAAGTGTATCTCTTTCGTTGGAAATGAAATCTCATAATATTATCAAGACTAAACTGACGTGCAACCGAACAAGGAAGTGTAGCCTTGATTATAATGTTGTTACGGTGAGTGTAGCCTAAATGACATTGGCGAAGGGAAGATGAAATTGTAGTACTGTGTAACCGAATGAGTTGTATGGGCCATATAGTTGTAGCTTGCTTTCTCGAGATCATAGGTTCAAATCGCACCACCAGCAGCCCTGAAGATAATTTTCCATAGTATCCCCATTTTTACACCAGGCAAATACTGGGGCTGTTAATATGGCCACAGCTCTTCCTTCCCACTCCTTGACTTCTCCTATCTCCTAGTTGCAGGAAACTTATCTAAATTAGTATGACGATTATCCAGAAAAATACATGCGCAACCTACTTTATAGTGCCACTATTATGTGTGCTTGGCAGTAAACATAATATAGCTGTTTCTCTCCTGGTTGATGTATGTGATAGCCCGCTGAAGATCGAGACAAGTTATTCTGATATGGATGTAGTCAATGTGACCTGTAATTCCTGGGAAATTATCCCAGATATAATAAAATATATCGGTTGCCAAGAATTGTTGTTAAGTTGACAGTTACCGGACTGTGCCTTATGTCAGTGTCAGGCTCAAGAAACAAGTTCCTGGTCTCTTGAAAAGTGAAATCATATTTTAAAATGTATCTGCTCGATCATTTCAGATGAATTGCTGCATTTTCACTGCAGACGATCCACAGGTTGCCATTGGACTAACCTTTCTTCCCGGAATCGTCTCAATATGATAATAAAAATTATAGGCTATGTTTCATGGTACATAACCTCTGATTGTGACTCACTCCTAAAATTTGAGGTTAAACAGTGTCCTCAGCAGTGTTTAAACATGGCCGGTTGAACATTGGTTTTAGACAGTGTCTAAGTGATAAATAACGTCTTAGCAATGTGGCAGCCGTACTTCAATATTGTTTAACCGTTAACATTGTCTAAATACCGTTTCTGCAGTCGGCCCAATGAATTTAACATCAAGTTCGGTATTCCCAGAACAGGTACTTATTGCACATGTGATGCATTACAGTTACAAATAGAAAATGCATCAGATCATGAAGAAAAGAAAGTACTCATGCCAGTGGAGGAGTTGCATCAGAGGAGGGCAGATCCATTTTTTGAAATGAAGAGAGCATACAAACAAGCTGTTAGAGAAAGGACTTGCAAGGTAATTTAATTTAATTTCATGCAGAACCTGCCATTGCCTCATATAGATACTAATGACGTACTCTTCTGCAGGCAACTCTAGTATTATGTGTTTGGTGTACACGATTTGGCAGGTGACAGTGGTACGAGATATGTTTACAAAGAAACAGTAGGAAGAAAGGGGGAAAATGAAGTCATGTCTATGTTGTTACATTATTTTAATAGCAAAGCCATCACTGCCAATCATTTAGTTCTGCTGAGTGATGGGTGCTCTGGACAGAATAAGAATCATACATTGGTCTGTTTCCAATACATACTAGTTCACTGCCTCCATCTCTTCAAAATAATAACTCGTGTTTTTCCCATTAGGGGCCATTCCTTCCTTCCTTCCCAGTGACTAAGACTTTGCACTGATTAAGAAGAAAAAAGAGAAGTACTTCACCAGAAGTACCAAATGGCTGGAATGAAATAACGAGTTCAGTAAAAGTACAGTAAAGTAAAAGTCCATTTACACAGTCTACAAATTCCAGTCATTCAACTAAATGGCGTTGCTATCCCATTCTGTAAATCAGTAAAAAGCCTTGGAGTCACTGTAAATGAAACTTTAAACTTGGATGAGCATGTCACTAACTATGCAGGAAAGTTCATTCATCACTTCATCCCCTTAAGATTCACCAGACCGTATTACCTCTCAACTTAAAAATAAAACTGGTTCACACATTGATAGTTCCAATTTTTAACTATTGTGATGTTGTGTTGCTGGATGCTACCAGTGAACAAAATAGGAAATTGCAATGAGCTTTAAACTCCTGCATTAGATTTATTTTTTCATTGCATTTTGCCTCGCATGTATCCCCTTTTTATGCACAACTTTCTTGGTTAAAAGTAGAGCAGCATAGAAATCACCATGTATCAACCCTTATTTATCGACTCTTGACTGAAAATATACCTGAATATCTCTCCGGTAATTTCCGTTTTTTATCTTCCTTTCATAACCGTGACACGTGATCTGGGTCAACAATTGCAATACCTCCACAACATACATCTGCCTTCAGTAATTCTTTCCTTGTGTCGGGCGCTAGAATATGGAATGCTTTACCCCATGAAATTAGAAATTGTTCCTCATTAATTACCTTCAAAAGACAGTCTAAAGATTTCCTCTTGAATACGTAGGCTATGTGTGAATGTGTGAGTGAATGTCTTGAGTAAATTGTTCCCAAAAGTTTACATAAATTACTGTTATATTATATGAATTTCACCTAGAGCAGTTAATATTGAATTTATTTTTCTCATTTTAGACTTAGGATGTAATCTTTTAGTTTTAGTCTATATTAAGTTATATTATTATAATATTATATACAGTGTGTTAAGTTTGAATATTAAGTTTGTATTCAGTATTAAGCCGCATAATGTGGTTAAGTGTAAGAGATGGCCAAGAGCCCTAACTTCGCATTAAATAAATTCATCAATAAATAAAATAAATAAATAAATAAATAAATGGTTCATGTTTGTGGGTTACTGTAGTCACGTCCTAGTACGTGAACCATGGGAAATGGCCGAGTGGCCTAGTAAGTGGTCCTGAGAGTTGGGATACCAGTTGCTATGGAATGGGAGTGGCCATCTCGGACATGTGAGTCGTGGCCCTCCTTGTGCTTAGGCGCCTAGGACTATACAATTCACCGGTGGTCCATAACCCGTTAGAGGAGAGATCCTCACTTGGACTATGTGCAAGTAGGGTAGCATCCTGCTTCATGAATTTACCGAGCTCAGAACATTTTAAGCAAGCCTCGGACCTGTGGGAGTAATGGAGTCCCATTCCCATTTGACAGGCGAGGGACTCCTTGGAAACAACTTGGCGAACGAAATGGAATTCGTTGGGGAGCTATCAATATTAATGGGGCTTATGGAAGAAAGACGGTAGAACTGGCTGTGTCAGCAAAGAGGATGCATCTGGATGTGCTAGGAGTAAGTGATATTCGGGTAAGGGGAGATAATGAGGAAGAGATAGGAGATTATAAAGTGTACTTGACGGGTGTTAAAAAGGGAAGAGCAGAGTCTGGGGTAGGGCTCTTTATCAGGAATACCATTGCACGCAACATAGTTTCTGTTAGGCACATAAATGAGCGAATGATGTGGGTAGACTTGTCAGTTGGAGGAATTAGGACAAGAATTGTGTCCGTGTATTCACCATGTGAGGGTGCAGATGAGGATGAAGTTGACAAGTTTTATGAAGCATTGAGTGACATCGTGGTCAGGGTCAACAGCAAGGATAGAATAGTGCTAATGGGCGATTTCAATGCGTGAGTTGGGAATAGAACTGAAGGATACGAAAGGGTGATTGGTAAATGTGGGGAAGATATGGAAGCTAATGGGAATGGGAAGCGTTTGCTGGACTTTTGTGCTATTATGGATTTAGCTGTTATGAGTACATTCTTCAAGCATAAGGCTATTCACCGCTACACATGGGAGGCTAGGGGTACCAGGTCCATAATAGACTATATCTTAACAGACTTTTAATTCAGGAAAAATCTGTTAGGAATGTATGAGTTTTTCGTGGATTTTCGATGATACAGACCACTATCTGATCTGTAGTGAACTAAGTATCTCTAGGCCTAGGGTAGAGAAAGTGAAATCTGTCTGCAAACGAATAAGGGTAGAAAATCTCCAGGATGAGGAAATTAGACAGAAGTACATGGATATGATTAGTGAGAAGTTTCGAACAGTAGACAGTAAGCAGGTTCAGGATATGGAAAGTGAATGGGTGGCATACAGGGATGCTGTAGTAGAAACAGCAAGGGAATGCCTAGGAACAACTGTGTGTAAAAATGGGAAAAGGCGAACATCTTGGTGGAATGATGAAGTAAGAGCAGCCTGTAAACGTAAAAAGAAGGCTTATCAGAAATGGCCCCAAACAAGGGCCGAGGCAGACAGGGATTTTTACGTAGATGAAAGAAACAGAGCGAAACAAATAGTTGTTGAATCCAAAAAGAGGTCATAGGAAGATTTTGATAATAACCTGGAAAGTCTAGGTCAAGCAGCAGGGAAACCTTTCTGGACAGTAATAAAGAATCTTAGAAAGGGAGGGAAAAAGGAAATGAACAGTGTTTTGAGTAATTCAGGTGAACTCATAATAGATCCCAGGGAATCACTGGAGAGGTGGAGGGAATATTTTGAACATCTTCTCAACGTAAAAGGAAATGTTCTTGGTGGTGCCACGAACAACGGAGCTCATGCAGAGGAGGAAAATTATGTTGGTGAAATTATGCTTGAGGAAGTGGAAAGGATGGTAAAAATCTCCATTGTCATAAGGCAGCAGGAATAGATGAAATTAGACCTGAAGTGGTGAAGTATAGTGGGAATGCAGGGATGAAATGGCTTCATAGAGTAGTAAAATCAGCATGGAGTGTTGGTAAGGTATCTTCAGATTGGACAAAAGCAGTAATTGCACCTATCTATAAGCAAGGGAACAGGAAGGATTGCAACAACTATTGAGGTATCTCATTGATTAGTATACCAGGCAAAGTATTCACTGGCATCTTGGAAGGGAAGGTGCGATCAGTCGTTGAGAGGAAGTTGGATGAAAACCAGTGTGGTTTCAGACCACAGAGAGGCTGTCTGGATCAGATTTTCAGTATGCGCCAGGTAATTGAAAAATGCAGCGAGAGGAATAGGCCTTTGTGTTCATGTTTCGTAGATCTAGAGAAAGCATATAACAAGGTACCGAGGGAACAGATGTTCACTATACTGGAGGAGTATGCAATTAAAGGTAGATTATTAAAATCAATCAAAGGCATTTATGTTGACAACTGGGCTTCAGTGAGAATTGATGGTAGAATGAGTTCTTGGTTCAGGGTACTTACAGGGGTTAGACAAGGCTGTAATCTTTCACCTTTGCTGTTCATAGTTTACATGGATCATCTACTGAAAGGTATAACATGGCAGGGAGGGATTCACTTAGGTGGAAATGTAAGCAGTTTGGCCTATGCTGATGACTTGGTCTTAATGGCAGACTGTGCCGAAAGCCTGCAGTCTAATATCTTGGAACTTGAATATAGGTGCAATGAGTATGGTATGAAAATTAGCCTCTCGAAGACTAAATTGATGTCAGTAGGTAAGAAATTCAATAGAATTGTATGTCAGATTGGTGATACAAAGCTAGAACAGGTCGATAATTTCAAGTATTTAGGTTGTGTGTTCTCTCAGGATGGTAATATAGGAAGTGAGATTGAATCAAGGTGTAGTAAAGCTAATGCAGTGAGCTCGCAGTTGCGATCAGCAGTATTCTGTAAGAAGGAAGTCAGCTCCCAGACGAAACTATCTTTACATCGGTCTGTTTTCAGAACAACTTTGCTCTATGGGAGCGAAAGCTTGGTGGACTCAGGATATCTTATTCATAAGTTAGAAGTAGCAAGTAGCAAGAATGATTGCTGGTACAAACAGGTGGGAATAATGGAAGGAGGGTACTCAGAATGAGGAGATAAAGGCTACTTTAGGAATGAACTCGATGGATGAAGCTGTAGGCATAAACCGGCTTCGGTGTTGGGGTCATGTGATGCGAATGGAGGAGGATAGGTTATCTAGGAGAATAATGGACTCTGTTATGGAGGGTAAGAGAAGTAGAGGGAGACCAAGACGACGATGGTTAGACTCGGTTTCTAACGATTTAAGGATAAGAGGTATAGAACTGAACGAGGCCACAGCACTAGTTGCAAATCGAGGATTGTGGCGACGTTTAGCAAATTCTCAGAGGCTTGCAAACTGAGCGCTGAAAGGCATAACAGTCTATAATGATAATGTATGTATAAATAAATAATAGAGAGAATTCTTAATGGCAAAAAATTTACTCGCTATAACAAATTGTCATTATATCTGATTTTTCGTTAAAGTAGGGGGGAAAAAAAACACACATTAAAATCAGTATGAAATGGCATTCAGTTTGTTCAAAAGTTGCATTTTCGCAGATTTCCATACTGCAGCTTACCTGTTAGTTATCTTCTAATTCCGAGAAACCTTAACCCGTATTTTCAATCTCTTTCTGAAAATTGGACTATTATCACTCCAGTGGGGTCTGTGACAAACGTTTCGGTTTACTTATTCAAATTGCATCATCTAACCTAACCTTATATGCATAATGAAAACAGATTTCAAGCAACAGTAAAGTAATGACTACCTTTTCGCTATAAATTTACATGGGAATAGTCTTTCCACGTTTAACCACACACGGGAAAATATGGTGGTATCTCATTAGGGATTTCCTCATAATGACGATTTCTAGCTTACAACGCTGTAAATTCGAGGTACCAATTCAAGTCGTATTAAATCTGCGGTATATAAAAATACATCACTTATTGCATCACAAGTTTTCAATTACTGCTTTGTACGGTCACATTTTTTTGCAACTTGTTTTTACATTGCACCGACACAGGTAGGTCTTATGGCAACGATGGACAGGAAGGGCTAGGAGTGGGAAGAAAGCATCCATGGCCTTAGTTAAGGTACAGCCCCCAGCATTTGCCTGGTGTGAAAATGGGAAACCACGGAAAACCATCTTCTGGGCTGCCGACAGTGGGGTTCGAACCCACTATCTCCTGAATATTGGATACTGGCGGCACTTAAGCGACTGCAACTCTCGAGCTCGGTCTAATCACATTTTTCCTAACCCTGAAAACGTTCTTTGTCATCTCTTGTCAAAGAAAGGTGATTTCCAGCACAGATTAGAGCCTTCGCCAATGGAGGCCTGTTGGAGAAAGTTGCGCGGGTGCGTGAAAACGAGTAAATGGCCTTGAAGTCCTGATCTTTACAGGGTAAATTACACCTTCGGGAAGCAAGTCATTAGCCTCACAAAAGTTTAGTTTGCTCTCTGGTTTTTACTGATATTGCTAAATAACTCAGAAAGCCTCTTTGTGCTTGTATGTCACGTTCCATTCAGAAGTTAGAAATTTATTGTGTTGAGTTATACAGTGAAAGGTACTGAATATCTGTCACGTGATAGCCTATGTACCGATTGGGAACATAATAGTTGGAAATTGACTGGCGTGGTCATATTATTGCGTAGACCCGTTATGGATACTGAAAAAGTCGTGATATCGCTTACTAATGAAGACAAAATTAAAATCCAGGAAGTGGACAGGCATCCGCATTTTTCAATGGTTGTTTATGTGTTGAAACTCGCACCTCAAGTTTCGACTCGAGTTGATCCAATTGATATATATATATATATATATATTGATTCTCACAAGGAATCTGAAATATTTGTTCCGAATGAGTAAATTTATAATACCAATATAAATGGTCCGTTATTGGACATTATAAATTTTCCAGCTTACTCATTCCTGGTTGCTAGCGTTTCGCCCCCGTATGCTAGGCTGGGCTCATCAGTTGGTACCTAGTACACCTACCAAGACGCATGGCTATTGCATACCGTTGAGGCCAGTGCGTAGGCTAATTGTAGCCACCGGCAGTGCCAATGCACTATGAGAGACTTTGTCTTATTACCAAAACTCGATGCCTGCTTGGCCATCAGATGATATATATGTTGATTCCCACAGGGAATCTGAAATATTTGTTCCGAATGAGTAAATTTATGAATTTAAAATACCAATATAAATGGTCCGTTATTGGACATTATAAATTTTCCGGCTAACTCATTCCTGGTTGCCAGCGTTTCGTCCCCGTGTGCTAGGCTGGGCTCATCAGTTAGTACCTAGCATACCGTGGATATTTTTAAAAAAAAATTTTATTTACGGGGGGCCCCATAGTCCGCTCCCCCGCCGTGGCAATCGACTCAATCTACATTGCCTCTGACATGCTATTAACCCATTAGCGCCTGAATTAATTTTTTTTCTGAGATTTGCTTATTTATTGTGTTTTGCCGCATGTTTGAGACCAAAATAAACTAATAAAACAAGTTTCAGAATTTTGGAATCGCTAGGTCATAATATATTTGATGTTGCCATATGGCAACGCTAGGCGCTTGCACTACCTATTTTTAAACAATGGTTTTGAAAGTCGAATTTAGGTTGCAAAGTGTTTTTTGTTTTTGTTTTCGTGCAATAACAATTTTGAAATATCTTAGCATTATTTGTTGTAAGAATATGGAATATCAGTTTTTATTCACATCACAGCAAAAAGAAAATAGAATTATTGAACAAGGGAGAAAATATTTGTTTGCAGTACATAGACACATATGTACAGTTCATTGCCTGTCAAAACAAAAAATCATTGGAACAATATAATAACATCAAAAATAAAGAAAATGAAGAATCAAAGAACTTCAGGTGTAGTTGCAAACTATAGAGTAACTACAGTAGTCTATATTTTCGGAGGCCCACCCTCAGTACTTGCACGTTAGCCACAGAGATAGAGAATGACAATCTTTCACTGTCTTCATATCATTCTGCATGTCCCAATAAGAATGCTTGGAGGGCAACCTATTATATCCAGAAATGAAAAGTATGGCGATAAAGCAACGAATTTTATCAGAAGTTATTTGTGGGTACGTACAATTTAAATACACTGCATATGTTTTAGTCTCTCGAACTAAATGTTCGATCAGCTGGTTATCTAAGTAATAATAATAACAACGTAAACGTTTCCACCTTTTCAATACTAAAATATATTCACAAAATTATAAATTACACGGTACTAGTTTCGACCCATTATTCTCAGTTCAATACGGACCAAAAACATGAAATTCATAACCATTAACAGCTGGTCATCTGTAAACAATTCAAAAATGTCAACAACAGTCAAGGATTTTCACTTGCTATAACTAGGCTCCAGAAATGTCAACAGTCGCCCAGTATTGAAATCATCCCCATAGGTCTATCTTAGTTTATTTGATTTATTATTTCCTCTATCAGTTATCCGCTCTTTCGCAGCATCGGGTATTAAAACAGATCTTGCATCAGTAGACAGAAAAGGCACTTCGTCCTCTGGTAACACACCTTCACCATCGTAACTAATCCCAATTCTTTCATTATTTACAAGCTTCATTTCAGCACTGCCACGTAACTGTCAAGAGAGATATTATCATTAAGCCCACCATCATCTTCATCACCAGGAGCCCTCATCTGTAAGTACATTTACATAGGGCGGTTCCACAAAAATATCACTATCGAGATCTTCAGTCAGTAGCATGTCCAGTGCTTCTAAAAGGGAAAATCCTTTCCTGAAGATGTATGAATCAGTGTAAATTATCATGATCTGACAGCTGCAGCAATTTTACTGAGTATAAACGCCTAGCATTGCCATATGGCGATTTTGCAGGAATCTTAAAATAACCAAGAGTCCACCAGTCTTTGTGTCACAACAATAGATTTTTAAATTAAATAAACGTGATTACTCGATTCTATAAACTCTTCTCTAACTGTCGGATGACACAACAATCTTGCAGATTATTTCTTGTTGCCAACAGTATTAAAAGAAAAAGGTGCGAAAATCGTTACCATATGGCAACACAAGGCGCTAATGGGTTAATTTTGAAGTAGAAAAGAGAGAGCAGGGAAGAGCGGGAAGTGATATAAGGAGTATCTGCCTGTTTCCAGGTTAGACACGTTACCAGGCGAGTGTGTATTGGTTGGATGGTGTTAAGGTGTACATACAGAAATATTGAAGGGTCGGGGAAAAACCACATAGGCAGAAAAAGAGAAAGAGCCTACATGTAAAACCTGACATCTTTTGATAGCACATGCAAGGATGTAGGCTGGAAAAGTCCAGAGGTTTTGTAAGTTAGGAGTACGTGTCATGCAATCATAACCATTTTCCTAGCTTTGTCAATTAATATGGTGAATCAGTCCTTTTTGTCACTGCCTGGTGTGACTTGGATCTGCTGGCATCTGGGCTTTGGGCCACGGGTTAGTCCCTTGGTCCAATAGCCAGCGGTCCCTGGTGCCAAGTGTCCTTTATGGAGAAGGGGAGTAGAGCCAAGCCTTACTTGGGGGAAGGGGCTTCTTCTTCTCGCCTGCTGACGTCCCTTCTTTGCGGTGTTGGTGGCACACACTTGTCTCCTGCAACTATACACACACATATACTCATACATACATCATTATCATATATACATTTATACGTTTCTTGGTAGAGTGCGGGGCGCTCCTCCGCTCTCATGTCCTGTAAAACAAGTAAACAATTAAGTAGTTAGATGATAGCTTCAGGGATGGGTTTTCTGTCCACTCCCTTGTCACTGGCGGGAGGCATAGCGAACATCATCAGCCGTTAATGTACAAAGACTAGGCCCTGTGCTTAAAGTGTTCAAAATTGTTAAAAGAATAACAATGTCGTAATAAAAAGTAATATGATAACATTAGACTTAGATTGTAACAATATATACAGATTAACAGCGAGAATTTGTCGTGGAATACATTGAACGATTTGTTGTTTTGGTGCTTGGGGTTATTCTCATATTCCTCTGGGTTCGCTTCCAGTGTAAATATCACTAGTTGATGCCTCGATCCTAGGTCGTTTATGACTTTTATGCTGTGTCTTTGAGGAATATGTCGCAGTAGGGCTATGTCTAGTATATCGGAGACCTGATCTTTTGGCGCTAGGAACGTGGGTTTGCTGGGGGCTGTTACCACAGTCCTGGGATAGCATGTGGTTGTACAGCCTTGTGCCTTCTGGGTTAGGTCTCAGGCAGCCCCAGCTGGCGTGTTTCAAATTTAGGTCTCCTCCTAGGATCGTGTTTCGAATTTAGCCTTAGTACCGTTTCAATGTCTTTTGTGTTAAGGCTTTCCAGTCTGGCGTATACCGATATGACATTGATGAGTGTTCCTTGCACTGGCATGGCAATTCCGCATGCCTCCAGCTTGACTGGCTCTGGTAAGTCTAGTTCCATATGTTTAATATCCTTCCTTACCAGAACTGCCACCCCTCCGACTATTAGCCTTGTCGCTTCTGTGTGATTTGTAGCCTCTTATGGTGAACTTCCCCGGTGGGAGGAAGGTTTCTGTTAGGAGAACTACGTGTATCGTATTCGCGGCTAGTAAGGCTTCGAGTTCGTATTTTCTTGACCTGACGCCCTGGCAGTTCCATATTAGAACTCGAAGCCCTTGTGTGTTGTTGGTGTTATTATTATTGTTATTATTATCATCCTCATTGGGTTGTTCAGCCATCTAGGGTTAGGAGTTCGGAGATCTCGTTCGCCAAGTCCCCTAGCCATGGGAGTGATAGGGTCGCAGCCAGCAGGTTATGATCGCGGTTAAGTTCAAGTTCGGGAAGAGGTTTTCAGAATTTCGTCTATCTTTTCCTTGTGAACACCCTTCCTGCCATGTTCCTTCATGGCTGTTACACCTGTGTTAGTGTTTCAGTTGTAGGTGGTGAGATGGGTGGGACTGTTGTTGTGCCGGGGGCGGGTGTTGGGGGGGAGGGGTGCCTCAGATGCTGGTTTATTGGCGGCAGGTTGCGTGCGGGGGTGGAGCTGGCATGGGGCGGGCCCTGTGGCAGCTCGGGGGGGAGCTAGCATGGTCTTAACCTGCCTTTGGTTCTTTAGTTGGGGCTGGGCCTTCTTTCTGTTTTTGTCGGAGGTCTTGGCTTGGACGGTAGTGGGGGCTGGTTGGGCTGAGGGCCCAGGGTTGTGTTCACCCTCCGTCGGTATAGGTTTAAAATTTAAGATGCCTCCACCTGATGGATGCTGCGTGCCTGAAGGGCCATGATTTTGGCCCTTTGTGCCTGAAGGGCCTGCAGGACCTGAAGAGTCCTTTTTGCCTGAGGGGCCTGATTCCTGCTTGCTTGAAGCGCCTGTGCCTGAAGGGCCTGCTTGGGCTTTAGGGTTGCCACGCTTGTCGCCCTTTAGCCCTTTGTCTTGATAGGCGGCTTCGAAGTCCCTGCGGCTGGGACAGTCCTTAAAATTAGCCGCGTGTTTCCCCCCCACAGTTAGCGCACTTGGAGTATGCGGGGTCGCTGCCGTGGGGGCAGTCGTGGGACAAGTGGGAGGCGGCGCATCTGCGGCATCTGGGCTCCAGTCGGCACGCTGCCCCTGGATGACCATGCCTCTGACACACTCCACATTGAGGGCCAGTGGCTGGGGGGCGGTATGGCTAGACCGACACCAGCGTGTTCGCGATCATCCGCATTTTCCACAGGTTGTCCGCTCCTGGGGTGTCCGCCACAGCAACTAGGAATAGGTTACCCTTGGCTGGCCTATTCCCTGTTGGCATCCGCACTATGGAGAATGCGGGGATATCCTGCACTTTCAGAGCTAGCTGGAGTTCATCCGCATTACTTCCGTTAATGGTAGTCCTCACTACGAAGCACTTCATAGTGCTGTTGGGCAATACTTTTACAAAATTAATATTCAGCCCTTTTAGCACTTCGATAGCGATTTCATAGCTCTCAAAGCTGGTCATGTGTAGCTGGATCGCTTCATGTGCATCTACTCTCGGCCTAGAGAAGTAGTATTTTCTCTGTTCATCCAGCAGCTTTTTGAGGAGCTCCATTTCAAGTGTCTTTTTGTCCTTGATGTATACCGTAAGGGGTGGGGGGGTTGACCCATTGCGGGTGATTGGTTTTGTTTGTTGTGGTGGTTGAGGTGGGCTCTGGCGAGTCTGCCTCTTGTGTGTAGAGTGCTGTGGCTGGGTTGAGCCGATAGATGTTTCTGTGCTACTATCGGCTTGGGTACTTGGTTTATGTGTCCAATCCTTCTGGGCTTTGCAGCTCAGGGGCTGGGCCACTTTGCCTTTCCCCTTCCCCCTCTTCCTCCCTTTGGCCTCCCTGAAGCCATCGCCCTGGTTTCCTGGCTATACCGTGGAGGCCACTGCGTAGCCTAATTGTAGCCACCGGCAGTGCCAATGCACTATGAGAGACCTTGTCTCTCTACCAAAACTCGATGCCTGCTTGGCCATCAGATGATATCTATGTTGATTCCCACAGGGAATCTGAAATATTTGTTCTGAATGAGTAAATTTATAATACCAATATAAATGGTTTTTCAAGGGACAGAAAACATCTGTCGTTACAACAGAATTCTCACTATATGCTGCACTCGCTATAGCAGACTTCTACTGTAGTTGCCACAGCAGACCATCTCTATTTGATGTCGTTGTGACCCAGGACATGCTTTATGGTGTGAAACTTACAGTAGCTCCTTACTTCTTAAAAATGTCAAGACCATCCTTGACTCTAAGAAATCTTTGCTTGATGGAAATATCAGATGACTGTCCCTTTGTTTTGAAACGGATACGTCCTGTGGCCACTGGGACGAGTATAATGTTCTCAGTAAAGTAGTGTTTCCTCAAAGCGTAGAACTAACCCCACTGTATGGAGGTCCCATTTGTCTTCCAACAGCAAAGTTCCAGGACTTAAAACGATTGTGTGCATTCCTTCACAAGCCAGAAAGTAGGCTATTCTACACACAGCTGGAAGAGAGACCAGAGTATACGCTATGTTTATATTGATGTAGATGAAGATGACAGCAGTGATGGATGCACTGAGTGAAATCATTCTAGTGAACTATGACATTACTGTGTTATTTTCTTAATCCATATTCAGTACCACATGATGTAAGGAAATTAAGTTAGAAAAATGATCAAATATCTATAACACATCAGGTTTTGTTGAAAAAATTGTGATAATATTGCCTTTGAATTAAATGTACAACAACAATGACAAATATTGCTGTAATAAAAGGTGAATGTAAGGAATGTTATGTTTTTCTTTGGTGACAATTTCAGGCAAAAACAACCAATGTCAGAATATTTTTTTGTATTTTAAGAAGACAGTTTCAACATCAAAAACTTCAAGAAATTGTTTCCTTTTATGGACAGATGTATGACAATTTTGCCAGGTTTCAATGTAACACAGAAGCACATTTAGACTGTTTGTTTCTCCTGAACATTTTATTTTTTTTGACATTGATTGTTTTCGCCAGACACCCTTCAATTACTTTCTGCATTGTTTTATTAAAAATAATCTCTAATTGGTTGAACTCCACATCACAGTTGTTGAACTTGTTTCTGTGCCTGATTGCAGTGCCATGGTTCCGTACCCACGTACACAGAAAATGTGTCTGCATTCCCAGCTCAAGTAATCTGCTGCCATCACAAAACTCGCTAAAGTATAGGTTAACCCATTTCCAAGGATAGATATAGACTTGTGCACATAAGGAGTGTCCTTAGTGGCCCAATAAAAAAGAATTTTCACTGCCAGACATTGTGTGTTTTTAATACGCGCCTTTAACCTCATCAGATGTGGCGAGAAGCTTGAATGATACAAAACTGTTCTAGCTGGGAATACACAGAGCTTTATTTTTGAAAACTTGAAAATACTGCTTGTGCGTTGTAATGCTAAAGTGTAGAAAGAAGCATCTGTGACATTTAAAAAAAAAATTATTAAATTAATGTCGTAAAGGTCCACCTTTTCAATACTATAATATGCAGTATTATTGAATAACATTACTAAACTAGAGACTAGTTTTGGCCTTGGCTGGCCATCTTTAGCCTTAATGTAATACATCTAATAACTAAACAAATGTACAAACACACAATTGACATAAAAATGAATGTACAAACACATAGTTGACATTAAAATCTGGGATGAGCTATGTGTAGAATTTGAAAATTCTTAGCATCTGGAGTATGCTCATCATCCAGACTCTTTCTTGCGTTAATATTCATAGAATTGTTAGTTTCATCATTGCTTATCATTACAATTTCAATTGCAGAACAGGAACTGGTAAATGTTTATTCTGTAGTGGCAAATTTATACCAGCCACAAATTAAGAATGTGTCAGTTTTAACTATATCTTCTTGTGCCGTCCTGACAGTGTCCAACAGCATTTCACCATGATTTTAACAAGCATTGCGGAAACATTTTATTTACATTGGTTGATGTGGAAACACCATCTAGCAGTTCTGCGTCAGCTGGTGGTTATTTACAGTGGCGTCCAGTGGCTTGCATAGTGCTAACACCACTCAAGTAGATTTGGTGATTGATGATCTGACTACAGAATCAACATTTACCCATTCCTGTTTTGCAATTGAAATTGTAATGATTAGCAATGATGGAACTAACAGTTCTATAAATATTAATGCAAGAAAGAGTGGATGATGAGCATACTCCAGATGCTAAGAATTTAGAGCCTAATTTATTTTTCAAATTCTACACATAGTTCATCCCAGATTTTAATGTCAATTGTGTGTTTGTACATTTGTTTAGTTATTAGAAGTATTACATTAAGGCTGAAGATGGCCAGCCAAGGCCGAAACTAGTCCCTAGTTTAGTAATGTAATTCTATAATATTGAAAAGGTGGACCTTTATGGCATTAATTTAATGATTGTTGTTGTGATCACAATTCAATACAAATCAAAACCATGAAGTTATTATTCTATGATATGTATTTTTTTCATTTGAAATGACAAAGAGGGAGTACTTCTTTTTACGTTAAGTATTGCTTAATTTGTAAAATCAAGCTAGTTTGCTCTGCGTGTATTTGTTTGTTAGACACAAGCAAAATGCTCTGGTATACGCAGTTTGTATAGGCCTATGGCACAGAGTGCTGTAAGTAGAGTTTTTTTCTTTTGCATCATTTAGTTCTAAATGTTGACAGTCAGCTGGTGGAATTAACTGGTTTTTTTTTGTGTGTGTGTGCGTGCGCGCGCGCGCGTGTGTGTGTGTGTGTGTGTGTGTTGCCACATGGAAATTGTCAAAACCTGTGTATTTTTGTGTGGATATGTTCTATTTGTCTTGCGTGTGAAAATGCTCTTGTGGTATTTTTTTTTCTGTATGAATGCAAGTTGCTGATGAAAACCAAATAACGAATTTTAGTGCATTTGAGGGCTATTCATGGGTAAAGGTGGTGCTGCATTTAACTGTCTATCTGTGCATGTTTGTGTAGATGTGCTGGGGGCAAATTTTAATTTACTTCGTACGTCAGTCGAGCATATTTAGGTATGCTTGTAACAATGTAAGACCAGAAAATTTTGAAAACAACATGTAACTTACATGTTTTTGTATTGTGCATCCGCAGTAAGTGTTGTAGGATTCGAAAACTGTGGGAAGTTCATCTGAGGGAACTTTTTCTTTTATAATATGCTTTGTGTTGCACCACCATAGATATGTCTTATAGCAATGATGGGATAAAAAAGGGCTAGAAGTGGGAAGGAAACGACCGTGGCCTTAATTAAGGTACAGTCCCAGCATTTTCCTGTTTTGAAAATGGGAAACCACGGAAAACCATTTCAGAGCTGCCGACAGTGGGATTTGAAATTGCAAAGCTGATAACTACGTGACCCAAACCACGCAGCCACTTACTTAGTTGGAACATTTGTACTCTGGACTGGTTTATGCAAGTAGCTGGGCGTTTTCAACTATATTTTGCAGTAATGGGGACGGGGTATAATTATAGTAGAACTGTAAGAACAAATTTTGGAAACGTTATCTCGTATTTTCCACTTTTGAAGCACATATACAAATACATATTAATGAAAATTAAAATCTCATAATAATATTTATTAGTACTATTGAGAACATTTTCTTTTTATGTACAGTTTTCAGAAATGTTCATGTGATTGCTTTGTTCCATTACAGTTTCATTGAAATGTACTTCAACCAGGCTTGCTTGTGTTTTTTCTGCAACTCTAAAGGACGAAATAAATGATTAAGACATCAGTTACTTGAACTGAATTGCAATGCTATCTTCTGATTTCATTAAAGTATTCTTTTTTTACTTCCTTCACAGGTATTGGAGGGCCATACTGATTTTATTAATACTGCAATGTATCATCCAGAGGGACACATTTTGGCAACCGGCAGTGATGACTTCACTTGTAGGATTTGGAATGTCAAAAATGATTATGAGTGTCAAGCTGTATTGAATTTGCACACAATGGGTAAGTTTCTTGGTTTAAAATAAATTTGCACTTTACTTGGTCTGTGAATTATGTTCATTCATTCATTATTTATTTACCATAAACCTTTACAGTATCTATGGAAGGCCAGGGGAAAAGGACAAGCCCCCCCTACACATAGTGCACCTTGACCTTTAAAATAATTACCTAAATCCTAAACTAAAACAGTCATATACGCTTTTTACAGGTAAATAAACAAAGTATAGCCTAATATATACATATTTCTCATTTATACAACCTTTCACCCCCTCATTCATTCTTCCACATATTCTCATGCATTTTCTCACCGTAGATGCTTCCTAACACAACATTTAACTATATTTACATTTCTACATTTAATGTTGGCGGGTAGATCGTTCCAAAGCCACGCTGAACGAGCAAGGAAATTCAATGTGTAATATAAATTGCCCATATTGTCTACAACACAGCCAGGTTCAATTTGCATCATTCAACATAAGTCCAACGTTCAACTCCTCACAAGAAGCTATTTCGTGGCATTAATATTGCACTATTTATGTACACATTCAAGAACATATACAATATGTTCACAATGTCATGATAACTACTGTATATGATGTCACTTTGTTTACACAAGAAGGCGATTGTCGGGTGGGAAGACAGGCAGCTGTTCTTGTTCTTGTTAATTAGTCATTCAGCGCGACAGATTCCTTCTAGTTTGTGAAGGTTAGCTGCAGTGGTAGGGTGCCAGGCAGGTAGACCATACGTTAGTATAGGTCCCACTAGTGTCAGATAAGCTGTCCGTATAGCATTCGACTTGCACCCACGGAGGCTTCTGTGCATAAAACCGAGCAGCCTGGCAGCTTTGCATCTAACTTCCTCTGTTTGTGTGTTCCATTTTATTTGTTCAGAAATGGTTATTCCTAACAAATGCATGGTTTTAACTCGCTCAATATGTTCATTATTAATGTTATATATACATTCTACTGGGTGTCGAGACCTACTTAACCTAATGTATTTACGTTTTCCAGCATTAATGTTGAGACCATTGACGTAACACCACACCGCTATAGCGATTTAGTCAAAAGCTTTAGCCCAGTCCAAAGCCATGCAGTCTGCCTGAACAATTTTAGATTTCTCCAGAGAGAACTATTAGAAGTATTACAGGATCTTCCTGGAAGAAAACCATGCTGGCTTTCACTTAGCAGATTACCTTCCCGGAAGTATTCCTATATATTAGAGGCTACCAGTCGTTCCATACATTTACATACGTGGGATGTGAGAGACACTGGCCGATAGTTGTCAATGAGTGCTTTGTCCCCTTTCTTGAAAATCGGAACTACATCAGCACACTTCCAATCTTGAGGCAGTGATCCACAGTGAAGCGACAGGTTGAATAGTTCGCAGAGAGATGGTGCCACTGACTCAGTGCAGTCATGGAGTATACGGCTGTGTATTTCTTCAGGGCCGCTTGCCGCATGGGATTGAAACTGACTGATTACCTCACTCACATACTTCCTGTGAGGGAATAGAGATGTGTAATTTTTAACCTTGTAGCCTCGTATAGCAACAGTCGGGCTTTAAGACAATAAGTGTTATAAATGTATCATAGTACTGTATTGCGAAAGACATGTAGAATAAGCAGTTTTGATCTCCTGATTTTTCCTGATTTTCACATCAAAATCTCCTGATTTTTGGTTTTGTAAAGTTGGCAGGTATGCATTTTAATTGCCTTGTGTTTTTCAATAAATTAATTTAAATAAAAATTAAAATCCCATTTAGATTTGATCTCCCCTCTAATTTCTTCTAAATTGTCCAATTTATTAATGAACTTGCAAACGTAAAACACCATCTAAGACATTTTAAGGGAGAAACCAAAATCATCTCTCTATTAGGAGTCATCTTGCATGGTTCTCCATTGTCATGAGCCTTTTGCAGTCCATCCCAAGACTACATTTTCAATCAATTTTCAGAAGAAAACATATGTTCACAGTATGGTAAATCGCCACATTTACCACCTCTCACTGTTGCAGACTTCATTGTGAGCCATAACTGATGGGCTCATACTATGAATATAACTCCTGCCGGTGTCGGATTAGTTTTTGATGTGCTGTGTTGTTCAGTAATGGCCCCTGCGGCTTCTCGAAATGAGTTGGTAACTTACCCCTATGTCGACAGGTGGCGACCTTGCGTAACTTCTGTTGTGGAAATGTTCTGTTTTCTACCAGATACGTAATTTTTATCTCCTTGACTTAACTTACTGTATTATTACTGTGTTCGAAGATGGAGCCAATGTATTTTGGCATGACGTTCTTAACTTACAAACTTCTTTTTAAACTTTTAAACATACCGTTATTATCTTTCGCACGTCAAGAGATTTAATTTTTTGTTCTTATCTTTAGGATACTCATGGGGATGGTATCCTTTGAGTTTATAATCTAAGGTAATTCATTTCCTTACCGCTGCCAGTCCCTAGTATCTTTCCGTAACTTTAATAATTCGTGTTTGCCATATTTATCTTTGGAATGGTTTTCGTAATACCTTAATATTTATTGGTATCTTGAACTTGAGAGGTTTCACCTCAGTTGATGGATGATTTTCTTGTTTTTGCATTATTTACATGAGTTTGGTATGTGCTCCGTTATTCTGTACATGTAATTGAGCGGATTCTTTCTTGTGGTTTGAGATCGAAGTTTTATGTTTGGATTGTGTGGTCCTGAATTGTGTGGTCCGAATATTGCTCGTGCTAGAATATTCCTTGTGTGGATATTCTGTTGTCTGCCATACTATGTCAGTGCAGGGTTTTACTTGCGTTGTATGGGGAAAACATAGGCGGAGTTTGAGGGTGGTGATGAGATGACTCTGATAGCGGAATAGGCCTTGGTTGTAGACCATATTATATTGTGTGCTTCTTTCTGGTCTATCAGTTGGGCTTTCTGGTCTATGAATTGAGCATCTGACTTGACGATTTAGTCCTACTGGAGGCTGTAGGTTGATATGTGTGGCCACCAGTTTATATTCGGTTGTGACTCATATTTGGGTGTCTGCATGTGCGTGAGTGGGTAAATGAGAAATTTAACAGGCTGTATATCACCTTTGGGGTTCCTTAGATTTTAATTATGATGTCTTTCTTTTATTGTTGGCATGTTCCACCCTTTTATCTGATCCATTCCTCGTGTTTGTGTTTTACTCTTTCAGTGGTTATTTGAAGCTAAAGATGGCGAGCAGTTGTTGACTTGATATTCTGTTCTCTTCTATATTTTTTGTGCGCTTTGCACATGCCTTGAACTTGACCCTCTACTTACGTTTCCAGTTAGGTTTTGTTAATTATTACCTACCTGCTCCTTGAGGTATTTGAGGTCCTTTCAAGTCTGGGTAATGGTGATATGCAAACAAAAGTCTGATGTGAGTAAGAACTGCATATGTACTGTATGTGTATATACAGGATGTACCAAAACTCGATGGCAATAATTTAGGAATGGATTCCTCACATACAGAGAAGAAAAAAAGTTCATGACAACATTGGTCTGGAAATGTATACTTACAGATTTATTCAAACTTTTGTTCATTTACACCGTATGCCTGTAACAGTAGCTGAAACACTTTGAGCATATATCAGAGAAAATTTTCAAAGTGATGACCTTCAGCTTGAATACAAGCCTCCACTCACCATCGCATGGAGTTACGCGCACGATCAAAAATGCCTGGTGTAGTGTGCACTGCCTCACAGGTTGTTACAATGCGCTCGCTTAAAGTTGCTTCATCAGGAACAGGAGTCGCATACACGAGAGACTTAACGTGTCCCCACCTGTAAAAGTCCAGGGGGTTCAAGTCAGGAGAGCGTGGAGAGCAAGCAATCGGTCCTCCTCTACCTATCCAGTGCTCAGGAAAATTGGTAATCAGGTAGCCTACCTGCGGGCAAGTACATTGAAATGTGCTGGAGCACCATCATGCATGAAAAACATTTCATTCACAATTAAGTATTTATTTATTTTCCACCTAGTCGATACAATGATTGCTTAAGGTAATTTTTAATGGTCAAAAGTGGCACATGTTTCGCATATTATCAACATCTTCAGCCACATAACACTGTCCAGATGAAAAATATATAAAATTGACAAAGCAATGCTTTAGAGGAAGTGTCCTTAAAATCAACATAAGATTGACAAGATTAAAACAAACATTTGTCGACAGAATGCAAGTGGCATGTCTTCCAAGTAATCAGGCAATGCAGTACGCAAGAAATTTTTGTAGTTCTCTCCAGTAAGCTTATTCAGAAGAACGTATGGTCCCAACAAGGAATAACCAACAATGCCTGCCCAGATGTAAATGGTGAACCTTTGTTGATGAGAAGATTGGATGATGGCATGAGGAT
This sequence comes from Anabrus simplex, assembly GCF_040414725.1. Classification (NCBI taxonomy): domain Eukaryota; kingdom Metazoa; phylum Arthropoda; class Insecta; order Orthoptera; family Tettigoniidae; genus Anabrus; species Anabrus simplex. The sequence continues at coordinate 361,795,206 of NC_090269.1, read as the reverse complement.
TTGTATCACTCCACACGTGTTGATTATGGGCATTCTGTATTCCGTCTCTTGGGAATGTCGCTTCATCTGTGAACAACACAGAAGCTGCGAAGTTAGGCGTCATGCCGCATTGTTGTAGGAACCACCGGCAGGGCGTTACTCTTGCAGTCCACAGGGGACAAGGCTTGTACACGCAGATGATACGGATACAACAGGTTTTTTTCGTAGCAGTCTCCATATGTGTGAGAGCTAAGGTATTTTAAGACTCACATCAGATTCATTCACAACATGATTACTTATGTAACAATTGTAACCGGTGTCTCAAACTTTTTTTGCAGCATAAAGGACATGTAAATCATTACTAACATTCATTTGTGTCACAAAGTTTGAATAAATCTGTAAGTATACGTTTCTGGACCCATGTTGTCATAACCTTTTTCCTTCTCTCTATGTGAGGAATCCATTCCTAAATTTTTGCCGTCCAGTTTTCGTACACCCTGTATATTGTTCTCTTTCCTTACTTGGGTCATTAACCCATTTCTTGATGTTTTTCTGAATAAATCTTTCAGTTTTCATCTTGTTTGCATAGTTTATAGATTAGTTTCTTACGCTTGTTTCTTTTGGCTTCCAGCTCATGACCGGTTTTCTTGTCATTTCCAGTCACAACCCAAATTCAGCATTATGGTTATCATGATTATAGTTATGAAAATAGACTTCCACTGTGCATGCAACTAGATTTATGAACATGATTTTCCTAGGCAGTAAGAAAAGTAATTTTCTAATTGGATCTTAAGAGGAGTGAGTGGTGCAATGGACAACACATTATAGGGAGGAATAAAGAGGTAGCATTGGAGACATGGACGGCAATGCAGCTGTTTCAGAAAATTGGCCTGTATGTTAACCTGAAACATCCACAAGCATATGTATTGAAAAAGTGGAAAGTAAAGGGGAACAGTCTCATGATCAGAGAAAATAGTAATTTAAAGCGAGGAGAAGAAATCAAGCACAATTGCCATTATTTTCTTTGAATGCAGTCACTGTTAATTTAAACTGTGCACTATAACTCCTGTTTTCCTTACCCATCACTATGTTGCAAGTGACAACTCTCATGTATTGAGTAGGTGGTGTATTGAATGTATTGAATCGGTGGTGATAATAAATAAATTATTTTTGTGATAATTTTGCTTACCCATCACTAACAACAATTCACTTACATATGTAAAAATAATTAGCACAGAGACCTGTATATGTTATAGAACAAGTGTGCACCTCTCATGTGGTAACTACTAGCTTGCGCCATGCATAGACCAACATTATCCATGGCTTGCCGAGCGGAGCGGTCTCGTTACTGCATTGTTGCAGCTTGTACCTCTTAGTCTCTGCATGAAAACTGTTGACATATCATTGAAATACATGAAATGACAGAGATTTTGGATTGCGCCGGATTCACAGTGCGTTTTTAACAGTTACCTTTCGTATCCCTTTCAGACCTGAAAGAAAACTGGAGGTGAGAATTTTTGTTTGTACGTCAAAAACTGATTAAAATTCTCTTATATACGTATATTTTTAGTTTATTTTACAAAGTAAGAACTATTGCCTGAATAACAGCATCCACACAATTGAGCGTGTCAGGGCTTAATTTACTACTTGCAGAAAATAAATAATTAAAAAATTCAGCTCAGTATTTGTGAATATTCTATTTTACAGTGTGGAATGATTTAGGACAATTTGAAGAATGGTCCCTAACCCATTAGAGAAGAGGTCCTCGCTTGGTCTATGTGTAAGTAGGGTAGCATCCTGCTTCATGAATTTACCAAACTCGGAACATTTTAAGCAAGCCTCAGACCTATGGGAGTAACGGAGTCCCACTCCCATTTGACAGGTGAGGGACTTCTTGGAAACAACTTGAAGAACGAAATGGAATTCGATGGGGAGCTATCAATATTACTGGGGCGTACGGAAGAAAGAAAGTAGAACTGGCTGAGTCAGCAAAGAGGATGCATCTGGATGTGCTAGAAGTAAGTGATATTCGGGTGAGGGGAGATAATGAGGAAGAGATAGGAGATTATAAAAGCTACTTGACAGGTGTTAAAAAGGGAAGGGCAGAGTCGAGGGTAGGGCTGTTCATCAGGAATACTATCGCACGCAACATAGTTTCTGTTAGGCACGTAAACGAGCGAATGATGTGGGTAGATTTGGCAGTTGGAGGAATTAGGACGAGAATTGTCTCGGTGTACTCATCATGTGAGGGTGCGGATGAGGATGAAATTGACAAGTTTTATGAAGCATTGAATGGCATTGTAGTCAGGGTCAACAGCAAGGATAAGATAGTGCTAATGGGCGATTTCAATGCAAGAGTTGGAAACAGAACTGAAGGATACGAAAGGGTGATTGGTAAATGTGTGGAAGATAGGAAGCTAATGAGAATGGTACGCGTTTGCTGGACTTTTGTGCTAGTATGGGTTTAGCAGTTACGAATACATTCTTCAAGCTTAAGGCTATTCGCCGCTAGACATGGGAGGCTAGGAGTATCAGATCCATATTACACTATATCTTAACCGACTTCAAATTCAGGAAATCTGTTAGGAATGCACAGGTTTTTCTGGGATTTTTTTTATCAAACAGACCACTATTTGATGTGTAGTGAACTAAGTATCTGTAGAGAGAGTGAAATCTGTCTGTAAAGGAATAAGGGTAGAAAATCTCCAGGATGAGAAAATTAGGCAGAAGTACATGGATATAATTAACTTAGTAGGAAGTTCCAAACAGCGAACATCTTGCTGGAATGATGAAGTGAGAACAGCTTGTAAACATAAAAAGAAGGCTTATCAGAAATGGCTCCAAAAACAAGGGCTGATGCAGAGGGGGAATTGTACAAAGATGAAAGAAACAGAGTGAAATTAATAGTTGCTGAATCCAAAAAGAAGTCTTGGGAAGATTTTGGTAATAACTTGGAACGCCTAGGTCAAGCAGCTGGGAAACCTTTCCGGACAGTAATAAAGAATCTTAGGAAGGTAAGGAAAAAGGAAATGAACAGTGTTTTGGGTAATTCAGGTGAATTCATAATAGATCCTAGGGAATCACTGGATAGGTGAGGGAATATTTTGAAAATCTTCTCAACGTAAAAGGAAATCTTCATGGTGGTGTCGCGAACAATGGAGCTCATGGGGAGGAGGAAAATGGTGTAGGTGAAATTACACTTGAGGAGGTGGAAAGGATGGTAAATAAACTCCATTGTCATAAAGCAGCAGAGATAGATAAAATTAGACCTGAATGGTGAAGTGTAGTGGGAAAGCAGGGATGAAATGGCTTCAAAGAATAATATTAGTATGGAGTGTTGGTAACGTACCTTTAGATTGGACAAAAGCAGTAATTGCACCTATCTATAAGGAAGGGAAGAGGAAGGATTGCAACAACTATAGAGGTATCTTATTTTTAGTGTAGCAGGCAAAGTATTCACTGGCATCATGGAAGGGAGGGTGCGATCAGTCGTGGAGAGGAAGTTGGATGAAAACCAGTGTGGTTTCAGACCACAGAGAGGCTATCAGGATCAGATTTTAAGTATGCGCCAGGTAATTGAAAAATGCTACAAGAGGAATAGCCAGTTGTGTTTGTTTCGTAGATCTGGAGAAAGCATATGACAGGGTACTGTGGAAAAAGATGTTCACCATACTGGAGGACTGTGGGATTAAGAGTAGATTATTAAAATCAATCAAAGGCATCTATGTTGACAATTGGTAGAGGCATGATTTTTTCGCATTAATATTTGAACGATTTCACGAGAAGGATACTAATTTTCGTGTTATTTTGCGAAATAGACATTGCCGTATCGCTTTAATTTCGCTTTAATGAAATTCTAAAATTAATCATTGTTTGCTTAGTTGGTTGGCTGTGGGAAGGTCTCCAAATCCTAAGCAATAGAAAAAAGAAAAATCTTATATCAGAAAGAGGTCTTAGAAAACCTAGTCTTACTATCACTGATCGTTGATTGTGGAGGTTTAATTGATGGACTCTTACCTGGTACATACTTTTGAAGCTATTTCCGGACTGCAGGGTCGTCTACCGTCTCCAGCGGGATGTTGGCTTTGAGTAGCATGGCTGTTGTTTCGTGAATAAATTCTATTTTTTCACTCTTACCTTTCTTTTGCATATCTAATGGGAGTTCTATTGTTGCCTGCCGTTTCACTGTTGGAGTGCTAAATTTATGTTCTAAATGTTCCTTATTTTTAAAACAATGTTTTGAGACAGTATCCCTTTTCTCCCACTCGATACGAACATTACAAAATCTACACATTAAAATATTGCTTTCCGAAAGGTACAAACCTTCACTCGCAAACTGTTTAGCTCTGCTGTGCAGCATAACACTTGTCGAGCGACCCATCTTCGCTACTGTCTGTGATCACTTTCTTAATTTTACCCGACCACGAAGCCGAAATACACAAGTCAATTGTGCTGCTTGTAGACGTCATTGGTGATTCCAGGATTGCACAATGCCGTGGGGAGACAGGCTGGGGTGGGATTACCAGCCACCACAAGAACAACATTCCAAACATTTCGTTTGGCAAGAAGCCTGGAGCCAACCCCTTTTCTTTGATGCCATATCTTAAAGAGATTTTCCAGAACATTAATGATAACATATTTCTTTCCTGTTGATGAATCCGTGTTCGCTGTTCCTTTTCTTTTCATACATAATCTTGTAACAAAGTGTCAAGTTCGTTATTCACTACAGATTTTGCTGTAATATCGCACTTATCGCGAAATAATCGAATTTCGCTTTAAAATGGCCTTATTGCTTTAATTCGCGAACATAATATCCATATTTTCTTAACCAGAAACATATGATTCGTGAAGATATCGCAAAATCGCTTCAAAATTATTTTTTGTCGCGTTTATCGTTAATGCGAAAAAATCATGCCTCTAACAATTGGGCTTCAGTGAGAATTATGGTAAAATTAGTTCTTGGTTCAGGGTACTTGCAGGTGTAAGACAAGGCTGTAATCTTTCCCCTTTGCTGTTTGTAGTTTACATGGATCATGCTGAAAGGTATAAAGTGGCAGGGAGGTATTCAATTAGGTGGAAATGTAGTAAGCAGTCTGGTCTATGCTGACGACTTGGTGTTAATGGCAGATTGTACCAAAAGCCTGCAGTCTGATATCTTGCAACTTGAAAATAGGTGCAATGAGTACGCTATGAAAATTAGCCTTTCGAAGACTATATTGATGTTGGTAGGTTTAGAAATTCAGAAGAATTGAATGTCAGATTGGTGATGCAAAGCTGGAACAGGTAGATAATTTCAAGTATTTAGGATGTGTTTTCTCCCAGGATGGAAATATAGTAAGTGAGATTGAATGAAGGTGCAGTAAAGCTAATGCAGTGAGCTCGCAGTTGTGATCAACAGTATTCTGTAAGAAGGAAGTCAGCTTCCGGACCAAATTATCTTTATATCGGTCTGTTTTCAGACCAACTTTGTTCTACGGGAGCGAAAGGTAGGTGGACCTGGGATATCTTATTCACAAGTTAGAAGTAACAGACAGGAAAGTAGCGAGAATGATTGCTGGTAAAATGGGTGGGAACAATGGCAGGAGGGTACTGGGAATGAGGAGATAAAGGCTAAGTTAGGAATGAACTCGATGGATGAAGCTATACACATAAACCAGCTTCGGTGATGGGTCATGTGAGGCGAATGGAGGAGGATAGGTTACCTTGGAGAGTAATAATGGGCTCTGTAATGGAGGGTAAGAGAAGTAGAGGGAAACCAAGACAAGACGGAAGATGGTTAGACTCAGTTTCTAACGATTTAAAGATAAGAGGTATAGAACTAAATGAGGCCACAGCACTAGTTGCAAATGGAGGATTGTGGCGACGTTTAGTAAATTCCCAGAGGCTTGCAGACTGAATGCTGAAAGGCATAACGGTGCATAATGTTGATGTATGTACATTACATTTCTCACGCAGAGTACAAATTCTGCTTTCACAGTCCTTTTGGTGGCAGCACCCAGCACTCCTTCATGCATTGACTGTAGGGAAACCTAGCCCGCACAATCGTGCACATCAACATTCAAAACCTCGTGGTATTACGTATGATGTTGTAAGTCCACAATTTACGTTCACTAAACAATTTACACACTTCATTGATTACATTCTGATATTCAGTAAAGCTTCTAGATTAATATGAATGCAATAAATAAATAAATAGGCCTACTTACTTTAGGCAATACTGCTTCTCACCATCTTGCAGTGAACTGTATTTTTAAACTCTTCTTCCTGTCCCCTGGTGATCAAGCACTAAATAAAAAGAACTGAAGTACGTGCTATGTGTCCCGCACGAGCACTTCAGTCCGGTATAGTGCCAAGAGAACGTCAAATAAGCTCAGACATGAATAAAATACGAACCTGCACAATTGTGCGTAGACGGTCTGAAAGGGTTATAGACCTTTGGTGTAGACCGTTTTGTGCATTTTTGAAGAAATGAATTGTTTTCAAATGTCATTACAGAATTAAGTGTAACATCAAACGTAATTGTTCCATTATCGGTTTTCAGATGGTGGCATGAACAATAACAAAAGAGAAACTATGTTATTGGACGTACACGTAGCCGCTAAAAGTTGTGTCCTTTACCTGAAGATTATGAACTGTGATCTACTCGGTGGTGCTGTGACTTTCAGGACAGCTTTGTACTTCAGTATTGTGTGATAATTTCCGTAGTGTCTAGCTGTGGCATACTGTACACCTCTGTGTGTATTCTTGCATTATTCAATGGATAAATATTATGTTTAAAAATGCTTTTCAGCTGTACCCTTAGCCTGTTCCACGGACTATCTTTCACTCACTGTTTGGCGAAACCTAGAGTAATAATTTGCTTGTCAGGTATAATTGTGTTTGTACCTTCACTAAATAATTTATTCTGTAAAAACCACTTAAGAAATGGGTTTCAAATTTTGTAACAAGGGAAAATACACTATACGTATTCTAAAACAATACAATGAGATCACCTAATTACATGCAGGAAACCCCAGGTCGGAATGATACATCAAGAAGCATCCAACATGGTGCGAGTTTATGTTAAATTGCTTGTTCTCAAGGTCAGTCTGAATTGCTTGACCTGATGGGGCTTTTATTTTCTTGTTGGTAATGCAGAGAACACAGGACTTCACCCTGAATCCCCCAATTTATTTCATTTCTGGGATTCGTCGGATAAAGATATTTAGATAGCAAATCATACTGCCTCTCGGACATACAAATTATAAACCACTTTTCACTGAATGGGATTGGAAGATAAATTTACATTAGTTTAATTATATGGAGGCCCATAGTCCAAAAGAGAATTAACTGGAGGATTAAAACTGATAATTATTTTAAAGGGAGACGGTACCTGAATGAGCATTTCCTGTCTTGTGCAGTATGCTGTATTTCGATTTCCCTCAGGTTCATCTTCTGTCCCAACTGCTTCCCACACCATTTCTATTATCATACCTACAACTTGAAACTCATTACCATTGCATTTGTCAACATATTAATCTAATTTAATTAATGCGTATCTGCAGCCATCTTGCTGCAATGTGTTTACTTTCAGTCAGCTGTCTGTTCTAAGAAAACCTATACAAAAACCCTTTATTTTAGCATTCTGTGCATGTCAGTTATATCTAGAATGTGTAGGGAATTCACTGGTTCCAAGAAGTTATTTGTTTAGCAGGCAGATGGCAGAGGAAGTCGGTTTGAAAGTCGAGTACGCTCTACTACGCAACCCGCAGGAGACAATGTGCGACTCCAGTGTGCTTTGCTACACAGCCCGCGGGAAAGAGTTCATGTTTCCACAACCGCATATTTCAAAAAATAATAAATAGAAGACCCACTGATGAATAAAAAATGTCTACATAATCGTGGTGGGTAAATTATGCAAATTTTTATTTCAAAATTAAGAGTGGGAAAATTACATGGGTAAATATTGTATTTCACGTTTGTTAGCTTTCTTACTAAAGCAATTCTTCTTTCAGTTCGGCCATCTAAGGACCATGTCATTTCATTTGTTTCTTGCTGCATCGAGCTTTAACATCGTTTCAGTACTTTTGCATTAGTTCTCGATGCCGTTGCTTCCTTTCTACAATCCACTTCTTGCCTGTTGGAAGCTTAGGTTTTTCTTGGAAACATCGGTGTCATGTATTTTCTGTTTAAAGGGGGCACATTCCCAGATATTGTTGTCTGTAATTCCCACTTCTTGTAAATCTTTGTCCACCTCAGTGAACCAAGCTCCCTTTGTTTTCTTCTTGAGAAAGTAGGTGAAAATCCTATTTGTCAAGTGCATTGGGTTCATTCTTGTTATATGGCAGTAAAAGGTAATTTTCATTTTCCTCATGGTGTCAGTTATTTTTTCACATGGGTGTAAAGTTCTTGGTTGTGCCGTCTCCTATCTTTCCCATTTTATTTTACTGGGCCGAAGATTTGTTGAAGAATTTTCCTATCCTTCACTTCCTGTTTCTCTATTAGTTCCTTCCGATGCATTGCAAGGCACTCTGCAGCGTACAAGGTCTCTGGACAGATGACTGTGTGGTAATGTCCTAACTTGGCATTTGTAGATATGGATTTATTGTTGTAAATGGCCTTTGTTAGATTATATGCCATTTCCATTTTCCCTATTCGTGACTCGAAAGCTGCCTTCTCAGAGAGATTGGGGTCTATCCACTCATCCAGATATTTAAACGCTTTTGTTTGCTTGATTTTTCCCCTGTCCTCTTTGGGCGCTTGCTTGATATTAGTGATGAATTCTGTTTTCTCCAAGGAAATCTTAAGGCCCACTTTTGCTGCTTGAATTTGGAGTTTATTAATTTACGTTGCGGCTGTGTCTAGAGAATCCGAAAAAAATTGTGAGGTCATCTGCAAATGCTAGGCAGTCAGCTGTCAAATTCTGTCTTTTGTAGCCCAATCTGACCCCATTTTCAGTCCTGTTAACGTTCATTACTTTTCACCATTCTCGGATGACTTTTTCGAACATGCAATTGAAAAGCAAAGGTGATAGTCCATCTCCCTGTCTTACACCAGTCCTGATTTTGAAGGGCTCTGAAATTTCTTCTGGGCGAGTTGGCCGTGCGGTCAGGGGCATGCGGCTGTGAGCTTGCATCCGGAAGATAATGGGTTCGAATCCCACTGTTTGCAGCCCTGAAGATGGTTTTCCATGGTTTCCCATTTTCACACCAGGCAAATGCTGGGGCTGTACCTTAAGGCCACGCCCGCTTCCTTCCAACTCCTAGGCCTTTCCTATCTCATCGTCGTCATAAAACCTATCTGTGTCGGTGTGACGTAAAGCAGCTAGCAAAAAAAAAAATTCTCCCCTGAATTTCACTTTGGAAGTAGTGTTGGTTAAGGTTTCCTGAATAATTGCTCTTGTTTTGTAGTCCAATCCCAGCTCTTTCAGTATTTCAAATAGGATGGGTCGATCATTGGAGTCAAGCCTTCTTGAAATCAGTGAAGGTCACTACAAACTGTTTGTTACTAAGCTGCAGATATGAAAGAATAGATTTAAGTTTATAATCTGTTCAACACATGATTGTCCCTTCCGAAATCCCCCTTAATATTCTCCTAATTGTGGATCCAACTGCTATAGTTTGAAGGGCTTTTGAGAGGATTTTGTAAGTTACTGCGAGGAGAGAGATGCCACGGTAGTTGTTCATATTTGTTCTGTCACTTTTTTTGTGAAGAGGGCGACGCAGAGCTGATGTCCAATCATTACGAAGTTCCTCCTTTTCCCAAATTTCACTGATTATTTCTGTTAGCTTATTGATAGCTACATCACCACCGTGCTTCCATAATTCGGCGATTATCGAATCTTCGCCTGGTGCCTTGTTTTTAAGCAACTGAATGATCTGCATAACTTCTTCCTTTGATGGTGGTGTAGAGTCCGGGTTTATCTTTGGATTGTCTTCAAATGAGAATGGGGATTCTTGGCTTTCACAGTTAAGGAGAGTCTCAAAATTTGCCAGGATATTGCAGTTGTCGTCATTATACGCAGTTTTCCCTCAGGATCTTTGAAATGTAGGCTAGGTGGAGTGTATTTAGTGAGATTGTGCTAGAAGGTTCTTTAGAAATCTTGAGTGTTCTTCTTCTTGAAGTCTTGTTGAATCTTTTCCAATCGATTTTTATCGTAGTCACGTCTTACCCCACGAATGGTTTTTGTGGTATGTTTCCTCACTAACAGGAAACTCTCCCACTTCTCTGAATTCTGAGAGTTCCATATCTGCCATGAGAGTTGTCTCTGCCTTATTGCCGCATCGCATTCACTGGTCCACCAGGGATGTTTCATTCTTTTTGTTAGCGGGACCTTTTCTTTAGCTGTTCTCACCATGCCATCTCGTAGTTGTTTCCAGTTGTTTGGATCCAAGGATTCAAGCTTCTCGGTAAATTCGTGATTCAAGTGCAGCTTCTCTGTATCAAATCTGTTTATCTCTCTTTGGCAGAACCTGCTGCTGTTGGAATGAGTTTAACTTTGATTTTGGAAAGGTAATGGTCAGAATCAAGATTTGTGCTTCTAAGGACTTTTACATTCTGGATCTCTCGGTGTGCCTTGCATGAAATAGCAAAATGATCGATTTGGAATTCATTGAGGTTAGGATTTGCGGAAGTTCAAGTTTTCTGCTTTCTTGGCAGGTGTTTGAAAGCAGTAGATTTCATAACAAGGTTGAACGCCTTATAGAGCTCCAAAAGTCTCTCCCTGTTGCAGTTGGTTTAGTGATGAACACTGATCGGCTCCCCACCCAGTTTCCTACTGGGATTGGTTACCCAACCTTCCACTGGGTTGCTCGGCTTAACACGGACACCTTGTGTAGGTTACGTGCTGGAGTTGGAGTGAAAAAGGCTAAATTCGATTCTCTTGCTGCATCCAATATGTTCAGGTTGTAGGTGACATTCAACGATGCATTTCACTCCCATTTGCCCGGGGCCACACGGACTCCTCGCAGGTTGATTCCTGGGACCACTCATGCAATTATTATTATTATTATTATTATTATTATTATTATTATTATTATTATTATTATTATTATTATTATTATTATTATTATTTGGATATCAGTTTCTTTCAATGCCTTTTATGAATTTTCAGTGATGGCAGTGCGGTTCACCGTTCACTGTCCAGATCATTTCTTAGTGGCTGTTAAGAGTGGGAAAATACATTTATTTTCATTAAATTCTAAACGACCTCTGAAAACTTTCTACTGTGAAGAGGAGCCTCTTTTGATGGCAGACTGGTCATTGGACTCTCGGGATTATTTGGCTGCTGCCATAGGCGATGATCTCTTGTGGTGGGATATGTCAGGATCAGAAGCTTCATCTAGGTAAGCCTAAAAATTAAATTTATTACTTTACTTCCATCCATGCTTGTATGTTTTTTGATGATTACTTCTTTGTCAGAGTTCAGTAAAAAATGTGTTAATTGGCATTTCTATTGTGATTCTGTAATGCTGTGGCTCTTTCTAAAAGTATAAGTTAATTCTAGAAATGTTGGGATGTCGTAAAATGACATTTTGGGAACGTATGATAACTCCCTTGAGTCCGACTCATTGGCTGAATGGTCAGCGTTGAGGCCTTCGGTTCAGAGGGTCCTGGGTTCGATTCCCGGCCGGGTCGGGGATTTTAATCGTCTCTGATTAATTCTTCTAGCCCGGGGACTGGGTGTTTGTGTTTGTCCCAACACTTTCCTCTTCATATTCACACAACACACTACACTACCAACCACCACAGAAACACGCAATAGTGATTACATCCCTTCATATAGGGTTGGCGTCAGGAAGGGCATCCGTCCGTAAAACAGGGCCAAATCCACATGTGCGACACAGTTCGCACCCGCGACCCCAAAGGTGTGGGATAAGCGGTAGAAAAAGAAGAAGAAGATGATAACTCCCTTGTATTCCTAGGGTTAACTTTAATTACCTTATGTTTATTTAGAATATTTGTTTTATTACAAATTCTTCCTCCACCTAGAGACTGCCCGAAGACAAAGAATACACAGTATAGTAAATATTGATTAAAAATTAAATACCGCATGCCTGCCAACTTTCCTGATTTTCGACAGTTTTTCTCGTCTTCCGATTATTCTATTATTTCTCCCGAATTTAGTTTCTTTTTTGGTGAACTTAAAACATTCAAATCCTGCCATTTCAGCTTTGTATGCCAATGCCCGGAAGTCCTTCACTCTTTCGCCGTTTTCAAATGAAATATCGACGTTTATTAATATGAGAAACGCATGCGAAAGTGCGATGTTTATTGAAACCTGTATGTCACGACGCATACATCGATTGTTAATCTCTCGTTCTTGCTTGCTATGTTCGTGTTCATTCGCATTAGTCTACTCGATTGATTTGAAGTCTTTTTTTAGTAATTTAGTGACAGAATTTCAAAGAGAGCGGCTAGTGACTTTTCTAGAGATATTAGGAGCCATTTGGAGGCAAATCTGGCGAATTTGAATTTATTACTTGACTGGCTTCGCTCGCGTGGATTTCGTAATTTGATAACAGTAATTGTTCCTCGGTACTGCACTAAGACAATATCTGAAAATTTCTAAAGTAGGAATCTGTAACATCTTCACTTTTCGAGATGTATGTATCAGAATTCAACTCCTCCTTCACTTCTCCCCCCTCTAAGTGGATTATCCGAAAATTAAAATACATGTTTCTTTATTTTTAAAGGAAATTCCAAATACCAATTTTCACGTTTGTAACATTTTCAGTTTTTGTGATATATGTATCCTCATAAAAAGAATTCAACACATTTTTGGTCCTTTTCACCCCCCTTAAATGGATTTTCCAAAAACAGTAAAAAAAAGGTGTTACTTTACTTTTAACCCGTGAGTGGTCGCTGGCCGAAATGTAATGTGAGTGGTCGCCTCACATTAAAATAAATATGACTTCATTCACAGTTTTGTGGGGCGTAAGGCTGAAATTTACAACTGAAATGAAACGCAAGTTCTACCTTTTATATTTTAGATAAACATGAAATTATTAGCTGTGTGAGAGAGAGATAGCGTATGGCTTTCAGCGCCGGGAGTGTCCGAGGACAAGTTTGACATGCCAGATACAGGTCTTTTGATTTGAAGACCTGCGCGTCATGATGAGGATGAAATGATGATGAAGACGATACATACACCCAGCCTCCGTGTCAGCGAAATTAACCAATTAAGGTTAAAATTTCTGACCCCACCGGGAATCGAATCTGGGACTTCTGTGACCAAAGGCCAGCACACTAACCATTTAGCCATGGAGCCGGACATGATTAACTGTTTATTAAAGACACAAATTACTACTTGAAATAACATATTGAATGTACATAAAAATAACTTCCGTCCTGAAGTTGTAAAAAATAAAATCTCACACATGCATTAAATCTAGTAATATTTACGTACAAAGCAAGGTTTATGAACACAATAACATTTTCAGAAACAAGAAGTGCTCATAATACAAATACTAACGCGTACAACAAGAGTAAGTTTCCCGCTCCACTTCAAAATAACACCAACGTCATTAGTCGCGCGATGAGAGAATCCTTTGTTCTGACTAAGGGAGGGGGTGCTTACGAAAGTTATAAATTCAGCTAGACGAGGGAACAGTCACCTCCCTTTCATCACTGTGCAGTAATATCACAATAAAAAATAATGTGAGAGAAAATCTCATATAGCGACCACTCGCGGGTTAAAGGAGGTATCAAATACCAATTGTCATGTCTGTACCTTATTCTGTTTTTGAGATATAAGTATCGCCATTCAAAGATTCAACCACTTCTTCAGTCCTTTTCACCCTCCACCACTCAAATGGATTTTCCAAAAAAAAAAAAAAAAAATTGTTTTTCATAATAAAGATGATTTCAAATAGCAATTTTTACACCTATAACATGTTAAGTTTTTGAGATATACTAATTTCCAAAATTCACCCAATTTTCACTTCTTTTCCCCCTTAAGTGGATTCTTTGAAAACAAACAAAAAAAAATGTGTGTTTCTTTATTTTTAAAGGAGATTCCAAATACCAATTTTTACACCTTGAGTTTTAAGATATACTCATTTTAAAATTTCATTCCCATTTCCACTTCTTTTCACCCCCCCTCCACACTTTTTTGTGCAGGTATTCAGAAAACAAAATTGACAAGTTTTATGAAGCATTGAGTGACATTCTAGTCAGGGTCAACAGCAAGGATAGGTTATAATTTTTGGTTATCACGTTCTCTCAAATAAATCTATTAAAAACACTACTGAACTGATTGAGAAATTAAAGGCATTTAACCTACAACCTAACCACTCCCTCCACTCCTTTGACATAGAAAATATGTATCCAAGCATACCAATTTCTAAACTTCCAAAAATCATTGAAAATAATTTAAGTAAATACAGTTCTTTCAGTAAACTAGAAATACAAGATTTCATTCAGCTTCTAAAACTGGTCATCAACAATAACTTCTTTGTTTTTGACAAAATTATCTATCAACAGTATGGACTGGCAATGGGATCACCTTCTTCAGGAATTTTGGCTAATATCTATTTAGATAACTTAGAACACACAAAAATCAATAATAACAACTTTCCAAATATTCTCATATGGGCTTGATATATGGATGACACATTCATCATTATGGTTGAATTAATCAAGAACGCAGACTCCACTCTTCAAGACTTGAATAGTATTGAGCCATACATTAAATTCACACTAGAGTTAGAAATCAATAAAACAATCAATTTTCTAGATATAAACATTATCAGAAATATCTCTGGTTTGTCTTACAAAATCTACAGGAAACATACACATCTGCTAACACGATCCACAGAGATTCCATACATCCCCTAATGCACAAACGTGCAGCATATAATAGCAGGGTCTATCGAGCTTTTGCCATACCCATGACAAAGAAAGATCTTAATATTGAACTTAACACCATAAGGGCAATTGCCAAGTTCAGTGGGTACAACAGACCGTTTATAGAACAAATAATCAACAAATATAGGCACCGACCTAAAACCAAACTTATAAAAGGAAAAGAAAAAAGCTCCTATTTCAACCACCTTCATTTACAGTAACGACGTCCACAAAATCACCAACCTTTTACGGAAACACAATGTAAGAATTTTATTCAAAACTAACAATAGAACCTCCGAAATTTTACACAACTCTGCATCAATCAATACCCCCAATATTTACTCCAAATCTGGAATATACAAACTAAAATGTAATGAAAGCAGCAGCTCTTACGTGGGTCAAACAGGACGTAACTTTACGATTAGGTATTCAGAGCATGTCAACGCGATGAGGCACAATAAGTTTTCCGCCATGGGTCAACATATGCATGACACTAATCACAACTTTACTGACATCGAACAAGATATGGAAGTTCTTCAAACAGCAAATAAGGGACCCATCATGAATATTATTGAAAGTTGTTACATTAACTGTGATCAATACTTCAACCCCAATTATAATTTAAACGAAATTTACGAGAGACCCAATATCCTTTCCGATTTTTTAATCAATTGGCTTCAAAATACCAAACTATCGAAAAACAGTTCAATTTTCAAAGTAATCCATAATACACACTCCCGTCATTTACTCCCACTACCCCATCATGCCGCCCCGCCTTAGTTCCATTCCTCCGCAGATGCCCCGCGTCCTTCCTTCCCCTCGCCTCCTTTACCGCTGCCTACCTTAGCTATCACACACACACATCGTCTGGCTCCGTCTGTGTGACAAACATGTTCAGCATGCTGTTCAAGGTGAGTCAATCATCATTTATGATTCTAATGATTCTAGTAACTTCCATACATTGCTTCCAATGTCTAACTTGGCTTATTTCTTCTTCAGGTTTAAATTGAAGTGGGAATTCATCTCTATTTATATCACGATCTTACATGATCAAATTAAACTTCCCTGGAACTACCTAGTATCAAGTGAACAAGTGTCACCCATATAGATAGGAAACCCCCCCCCCCCCGCACAAATTCACTTATCCCGGACGTACACAGACTGGACTATTTAATGAATTGCCGGAATTTTAAGACTTTTTTATTACAGCAATCAATTGTAACATAATTTTAACTTATCTCATGTATCATCACAGAAATGTATTTGAGAATGTGTTAAAATGTGTTTTAGATGCTTTAGGCATATGTATATAATTGTTTAATTTGTACTTACGGCTGAAGATGGCACATAGATGCTGAAACTAGTACCATTTGACATGTGATTCAATGATATAGATGTTGATTCCCATAGGGAACTTAAAATATTTGTCCTGAATGAGTAAATTTATAATACCAATATAATGGTCCATTATTGGACATTATAAATTTTCCAGCTAACTCATTCTTAGTTGCCTGCGTTTCGCCCTCGTGTGCTAAGTCCCAACTGACGAGCCCAACTTAGCACACGAGGGCGAAACGCAGGCAACTAAGAATGAGTTAGCTGGAAAATTTATAATGTCCAATAATGGACCATTATATTGGTATTTTGCCTGCTGCCATTTCTTGATAGATACAGTACTTTTGTATCCATCCCTTGGCACAGGCCAGAGTAAAGTGTAGCTTTCACCAAAGTCCCAGTCTCATCCATGGCTGTTGTTGTATACAAGATAAGGTATACTGGAACACAACATAAATTTATTGCTTCAATATGACTTTATACAATATATACATGAATTTAACTTAAACTTTTCTTGAAGCTGAGTAAATTCGCAAGTAATTAATCTTGATAGTAGACTGAGAGTCTGTAGAAATGTACACTTTATACACATTAACTTTATGTACACTCGAAGCTATCTTGATGAGATAGTTTGTAAAAAGGTAGAGTTCATGATAATTGAAAACTATCGGTTTTATAAGTGTAACTTGCCATGAAAGTTCCTACTAACATAATGCAGTTATTTCTATTGGCTTGTCATGAAATGACATGAATATTCACAATTAGAGAATCTAATGTAGGTGTCGGAGCCTGAGTGAGGACTGAGGATGTGTAAAATACAGGCATCGGGGCTCGACGTGGCTGCGGGAACGGGAACTGAGGCAGTGGCCTGAGGTGAAACCTCATACAACCAGAATTTAGTCCACCTGGCCGAGATACGTGTTTAAGAGGGATAACCTCTGTGTTCGACGTTCAGTGTAATCTGGTGCTGGACACTGGGGAGTCCTACTAAGTGGCTGCAAGGTGCTCCTTTTATAGTGCAGACTGACGTCACAAGCAAGCGCACTGGAGTCGTCTCGTAGAGTCTCGAATAATCCAAGCTGCGGCGTGCGCGGTGCTGGCTGGCGCAGAGCTAGGAGCGCGAAGGACACACAACACCCTCCCCTCCTAATTACGCCGATACGGCGCTGGCGGCGGCAGCGATGCTGGGCAGGAGAGTCGGCTGTCTCTGTTGTGTCGTCCGGAGCTGGGACTGGGCGGAGGGGCGCTGAATCGTCCTGAAAGGAACCCATGTTAATTAAGTGATCTGGAGTTCGTTCAGCAATAGACTTATCAGGTTTGACAAGAGAATCAATAGAAGGATATGGACGGTAGCGGAGGCATATCTGGTTCTGGTGGCGGCAGATGCGTTTCTCAGCAGTCTGAATCTCGTAGAGACGATGGCCCAAGGAGCGGCAGATTACACCAGGTAACCAGAGCGGATTGGACTTGAATGTTCTTATGTAGACCTTGTCGTTGACGCTGAACTTCGTTTGCGAGCGCTTCGGCTGGGCCGGAAGAGGCTGCAACAGAGAAAGTAAAGTTCTGTGAGGGCGTCCATGGAGCTTTTGAGCGGGAGTGACATTGTCAGCGCTGGGCAGAGTTCTATAATTTCCTAAGAGTTGTAACAAGGCTTGCTCTTTACTTAAACCTGAAGATACGGCTTTCTTCATACTTTTCTTAAAAGTTTGCACAAAACGTTCAGCTTCACCATTAGATTGAGGGTGAAAAGGCGGTGCTAGGATATGCCGAATGCCATTATATGTACAGAAGTTCTGAAAAGCAGTAGCCGTAAATTGCGGTCCATTGTCAGAAATTAGCACTTGAGGTAATCCTTCAGTTGTGAATATTTTCTGAAGTGCACGAATGGTAGCTTCTGTAGTAGTAGTGGAATGCATGTCCACTACATAGGGAAAGTTAGATAGAGAATCTATTACGATGAGCCACATGGAGTTGAGAAAAGGTCCGGCGAAATCGATGTGTACTCGTTCCCATGGAGAAGTAGCAGGAGGCCATGAAGCGAGGTCAGAGGACGGGGCGTTCTGATGAATTTGACATTGTTCACAATGGCGGATGAGCTTCTCGATGGCGGCATCAATCCCGGGCCAAAAGCAGTGTTGACGGGTGAGTTGCTTGGTGCGTGATATTCCCCAATGACTTTGATGTAACAAGGCGAGAACTTGTTGTCGTAGACTAAGTGGGATAACCACTCGGAAGAGGGTGCCGGTTTCCAAGAGTATAACTCCGGCACGAGTCGTGAGACGATGCTAAAGACGATGATAAGGCGCAAGGTTGGCAGGAAATTTGTTTTGAAGAGGCCAACTGCTGCGGATGTAAGTACGTACTGTAGCAAGTGTACTGTCCTTATCCGTTGCCTTAGCGATGCAGGTAGCGTCAATGGGAAAGCTGTATATGGTGTCTTCGAGGTCGATGTCCAACTGAAGACATTCTGATTCTTGAGAATCGAAGGCAGTATCAGGACCTACTTTTAAGCGAGAGAGGGCATCAGCATTACAATGCTGGGATGTGGCACGATAGGCGATCTGATAGGATTAATCAGAAAGGAACATGGACCATCTTTGAAGTTTTCTGAGAGAATGCTCAGGAATCTTATTACCAGGATGGAATAAGTGCACTAGAGGCTTGTGATCAGTAATGATCAGGAAATGGTTTCCATAGAGATGTTTATTGAAACAGCGAATACCAAAGATGATAGCTGAAGCTTCTTTTTCTATCTGGGAGTAACGACGTTGATGCTCATTGAGTATCTTTGAAGCGAAAGCTATAGGACGTTCCTGTCCGTAACGATCCTTCTGGGAGAGATCGGGGAGGCATGTTGGCAGTGATGAGACCAATGAAATTTAACACCTTTCTTGCGTAAGGCGTTCAATGGAGCTGCAACTGAAGCGAAGCGTGGAATGAACTTGTTATAGTAGTTCGCTTTGCCTATGAAGGATTGGAGCTGCTTGATGTTCTGCGGTGCAGGCATGTTGATAATCGTCGAGACATTCCGTTCACTAGGTCGAATGCCGTTTTTATCGAGGATATGTCCTAGGTAGTGAACTTGAGGTTGAAAGAAGGTGCATTTAGCGAGGTTCGCTCGGAGGCCATTTTCTTTCAACTTAGTGAGAAGGAGGCGCAGATTATTTAGATGTTCTTGATGATCTTTGCCAGTCACAAGAATGTCATCAAAGTATTTAGCACAACCGGGAATGGAGGCGGTGAACTGTGCTAAATAGCGCTGGAAAATAGCAGCGGAGGAAGAGACGCCGAAAGGGAGGCGCTGGAGCTGGAGCAGTCCAATAGGAGTATTGAGCGTGAGAAATTGCTTGGATTCTTCATTTAAAAGTAGCTGTAGATAGGCTTCTTTAAGATCCACTTTAGAGAAGAATTGACCACCGGCTAAACGGCGAAATAAGTCCTCAGGACGGGGAATAGGAAAGACGTCGGTTTCAATCTGTGAGTTGATCATAGATCGAAAATCACCACAAAGTCGTATATTGCCATCAGGTTTCTTAATTACGATGAGTGGAGTAGCCCATTGACTGGAATTGACAGGTACTACTATACCAGCTTCTACCCATCGTTCTAACTCCTTAGTAATTTGGTCTTGAAGTGCAAGTGGTACCGGACGGGCTTTGAAAATGCGAGGCTTACTGTAGCTCCTGATTTCAGCTGTATGTGAGCTGTGTAGTCTTTGGCGGTGCCTAGCGTAGAGTCGAAGACTGCTGGAAATTGCTCTAGGAGATCTGTAACATCAGAGGTAGGTTGCAAAGTAGAGACTACATTGATGTTGTCATGAATTTGGAAGCCGAATAAATTGAAGAGATCCATGCCAAGAATATTAGATGCGGTGTAGTTGTTGACTACGAGGAAGAGAATGACCTTCTAAATACCTTTATAACTGGCTGGAAGAGTGATTTGGCCCTTAATGTCAATCTTCGTCTTGTTAAATGTAACAAGCTGCATGTCAGCCGGAGAGCACAAAGGTGAACCTAAGTCGTGATACGTAGCAAGGTTAATGATAGAGACAGGTGATCCAGTATCTAACTGAAAATCAATAGAGCGATCAGAGAAAGAGAGTGGAACGATTATCTTGCTAGAATTCGTGGTAGGAAGAATAAGATTGAACTGATCTATTTCCATGTCCTGTCGGGGCTGTGTACGATGCGGGCGTGCCGAAGGAGTCTTGGCGGGGCGGAGCGAACTCTTACATACTGTCTTGATGTGCCCAACTTTATGACAGCGATCACAAGTGGCTTTGAAGAAACGGCAGTCACGGTGTTTGTGATGCTTGAAACATCCTCTGCAGGAAGGCAGGAGTTGAGACGTGTTCTGAGAAGTGGGCTTTCTTGTAGAAGAACGAGGGGGAACCTGGCGAGAACGCTTGGCAGAGAGCGACTTGGCTGTGCGGTTCAAAGGAGCAGACGACTGGCGGGCTGGTTCAGAGACTTGAGCGACCTCATGTTTAGTAGCTATTTCCGCAGCAGTCTTGGTAGTTAGTTCGTATACTGTGGCAATACGCTGGACGTCTTCCAAAGAAGGGTTACCCTTCTTGACAGCGTCGAAACGAACTTTGTCCTGGGGAGTATGGAGAATGACCATATCCCGAATGAGCGAATCTGTATAGGGCGTGCTACAACTGTCCTTGGAACATATAAACTGGCAGGGCTTGGCTAGACCCCGTAATTCCGCTATCCACTCGGCATGAGTCTGGTGCGGTTGCTTCCTGCTTTGAAAAAATTTGTAGCGAGCGGCTACGATGTGTGGGTTTTTAGCATAGTGTTCATTGATACGAGCTAAGAGCTGCGCAAAAGGCACTTCAGAGATTTGCTCCCCCGGGCTTAATTTTTGCAGTAATTTGCACGTAGAATTTCCAACCGAACTGAGAAAGAGAGCACGTTGGCGCTTTTCATCCGTGATTGAATGGCATATGAAGTGTTGCTGGAGGCGGGCGAAATAGACGGACCATTCTTCTTTGGCCGGGTCAAAGGCAGAAAATGGAGGAACGGCTGTAGGCTGTGCAGAAGCAGAAAGAGCTTGAATAACTGTAAGCGATGATGCTTGCTGCTGCTGCTGCATGAATTGCTGTTCTCGCTGTTGTAAAACTTGTAAGATGGCAGCTAATTGTTCAGCCGTTGCCATGTTGGGATGTGTGAGAGAGAAAATAACTTGCGAAGCAGCGTGTACGGAGCGGGCTGTTAATTAGACCTTCACTCGAGCGGCTGATAGTGAGAGAGAGCAAACGAGCTGGCGCGTGCAGAACAGGTGCTGCGAGAGAGAGAGAGAGAGAGAGAGAGCCTGTGAAATGTCAGCTGACTGTCCGTAGTTCGAATGAGGCGGATAGTTGCGCTGTAGAAAAGGCGAACTGCTGGCAGAGTTTGTACTGGTTCCAATGTGTACTGGTTATAGGTACAGAGTATTGTGCCGTGTTGCCAAATGGTGTTGATGTGTGGCGGGTGCACGGTTGACGACACACTGTAAGAACTTTTCCTCGTCGCTAATTTGTTGACGACACACTGTAAGAACTTTTCCTCGCCGCCAATTTGTTGTGTTGTATACAAGATAAGGTATACTGGAACATAACATAAATTTATTGCTTCAATATGACTTTATACAATATATACATGAATTTAACTTAAACTTTTCTTGAAGCTGAGTAAATTTGCAAGTAATTAATCTTGATAGTAGACTGAGAGTCTGTAGAAATGTACACTTTATACACATTAACTTTATGTACACTCGAAGCTATCTTGATGAGATAGTTTGTTAAAAGGTAGAGTTCATGATAGTCGAAAACTATCGGTTTTATAAGCGTAACTTGCCATGAAAGTTCCTACTAACATAATGCAGTTATTTCTATTGGCTTGTCATGAAATGACATGAATATTCACAATTAGAGATTCTAATGTAGGTGTCGGAGCCTGAGTGAGGACTGAGGATGTGTAGAATACAGGCATCGGGGCTCGACGTGGCTGCAGGAACTTGAACTGAGGCAGTGGCCTGAGGTGAAACCTCATACAACCAGAATTCAGTCCACCTGGCCGAGACACGTGTTTAAGAGGGATAACCTCCGTGTTCGACGTTCAGTGTAATCTGGTGCTGGACACTGGGGAGTCCTACTAAGTGGCTGCAAGGTGCTCCTTTTATAGTGCAGACTGACGTCACAAGCAAGCGCACTGGAGTCGTCTCGTAGAGTCTCGAATAGTCCAAGCTGCGGCGTGCGCGGTGCTGGCTGGCGCAGAGCTAGGAGCGCGAAGGACACACAACAGCTGTGACAGTATGGAAGCTGCTGGGGTGTGGGTGGTGCTGAGTAATGACATTCAGACCACGACTAGTGCATCTGAGTGTTATGAAAGGTGTTGCTCATAGGGTCAGTCGTGCTGCAATAGCACTTTCTGACCCAGTGAGGAAAGCAATGACAAACTACCTCACTCCTTGTCTTGCCTAGTACGCCTCATTTTGGTGCTGCCATTGGTTTTTGCGGTTTCCTTATAACCGCATAACGTTTGGTGGTGCTATTTGAGGATCCAGCCAGCCTCTGGGCTGATGACCTAACAGACAGACATATTGGTATTATAAATTTACTCATTCAGGACAAATATTTTAAGTTTCCAATGGGAATCAACATCTATATCATCTGATGGCCAGGCAGGCATCAATTTTTTGGAAATGAGACATAGCTCTCATAGTGCATTGGCACTGCTGGTGGCTTCAAGTAGCCTATGCAGTGGCCTCCACGATACGCACTAGCCTTGCGTCTTTGAAGGTGTGCTAATTTCCAACTGACGAGCCCAACTTAGCACACGAGGGCGAAACTCAGGCAACTAAGAATGAGTTAACTGGAAAATTTATAATGTCCAATAACGGACCATTACATTGGTATTACAGTAGAAGTCCGATAATCTGGCATGTTCGGGACCGGCCCATTGCCGGATTACCGAAAATGCCAGACTATCGGGCGGTACCTCTTACCACGATGTAGGTTAAGGCGTACAGCAAAAACACGTGTAACATTCCGTTTTGCAGTAAAATGTTGATCAGCAGAATCATTAGTTTAATAACACACTCCTCTTTTCAAACTTATTGTTTCTTATTGCCATTCCATAATAATGCCGGAGTTCATCGATGTTTTTAATCTCCCTTTAACATTTAGAGTCTTTCCATGTACAACTTATCTTTTCCTTCT
This sequence comes from Anabrus simplex, assembly GCF_040414725.1. Lineage (NCBI taxonomy): Eukaryota > Metazoa > Arthropoda > Insecta > Orthoptera > Tettigoniidae > Anabrus > Anabrus simplex. The sequence continues at coordinate 361,771,859 of NC_090269.1, read as the reverse complement.
GTCCACTTCAATTTTTGAAGGCATGTTACCGACCGGTTTTGCACGTGGCCCATACATTCAATTTTTGAAATCTGTTTTTTTTTTAATCATATGGTTGGCTTTCCAGTACTCAGTATAGCACACAACCTTCTAGGCTGAATATTTCCAGAGATACTGTAGAGATATTTAAGTAAGTCAATGCATAACAAATGGATTGTATCAGATACATTGCACTGTTAACTTTGAAATAATAAAATATACACTTTGATTGGTTTCGACAAATAATGCATCAAGTTGTTCACGAGAGATCATTATTAAGAGAAAATCCTGGAATGGTGCCGGTTCATCGGGCGTTCCGGACTGTTGGATGCCGGACTAATGGAATTCTACTGTATACGTGATTCAATCACAATAAAATGTCATTGTATTGAATAGGTGGACCTTGAAAGAATTTTAATTTACTCTAGTAGGAAAGTCTACTACTTCAGTAAATCCATCATCCCTAATTACTGTAACTTGTTTACTGCGGCCTGACTGTAGCCTCTTCCCGTAGCCCTGCCAGACCAGTTTATGTCTGGAAGATTTAGATCACCTGCAATTATAAAACTTTTCTGCTATATACTGTGATATAGTTTATGATGACTACACGGATGAATTACTACAGAAGTTGCAGTGCTCGCAAAATGCACGTGTGAGGTTCATCTTCAACCTTAAATACACAGACCATGTGACATCATACTATACCAAAATAGGCTGGCTCCGTCTACAAGACAGACGTAATCTACATTGCCTAACGTTACTATAACAAACTTTAAACCTCAATTCTCCTTCTTATGTTAATGAATGTTTCTATAATCTCCATATAATACACCATGAAGAAAAAACACAAGAGTACAGAACATGCATATTCTTACCATACCCAATCGCAAGTCCACAGTATATGCTATATGCTGTCTTCTCGATATCAACACCCAAATATGAAAGAAAATGGATCACATTTAGGGATTTCCGCAGTTTTAATCCTGAAGATTTTCGAAAAGATGTAATTTCTGCTCCCTGGTATGAAGTATTTTCTCAGTGTAATATCGATGATAAAGTCATCAAATTTAATTGTTTAATTTCCGCGTTGTACGACAAGCATGCCCCATTAAAACTAATTCGAGCCAAACACCCACCTAACCCCTGGATAACGTCTACAATTAAGAAGTTAATCTCCGCGAGGGACAAGGCAAAAAGAAAGCACATCAAAACCAGGAAACCTGAAGACTTTGAAACCTTTCACGTCTTGCATAATAAAACCAAACTCGCGATCCGTGATGCTAAAGTCAAACATATGCATTCTTTGTTCACTAAGAGATCAACTCCGTCTGCTCTCTGGGGATCTATAAAATCACTAGGTATTGCCAAGAAAAATTCGCAACATACTTCCTCATTCATATCTGCAGAATTGCAAAATGATTATTTCTTAAAAATCTCACCAATGAACAATTCTCACAGAATATCCGAAATTATTCATACTTACATGAACACAAATGTACCTCAACATGATCTTTTTCACTTTTCGTACATTTACCCAGAGGATGTAGTCAAAGTATTTAAGAGCATGAATACCAAGGCTGTTGGACCAGATGGTATCTCACATCCCCTCCTAATGAACTGTTTGGATATAATCACTCCGATTATAGCTCACCTGTATAATTTCTGTTTACAATCAGGAGTCTTTCCAGCTGTATGGAAAATGGCCAATATCAGACCTGTTCCTAAAGTTCCTTCCCCTCAAAAATTTGATGATTTCAGGCCAATCAGTATTTTGTCAATATTAGGTAAAGGATTAGAAAGGATTGTTTACCAACAACTCACTTCGTATTTAAATACTCATTCTATTCTTAACACATTTCAGTCTGGTTTTCGAACAGGCCATAGTACTACGACGGCACTTCTCAAAGTCACAGATGATATCAAGTTTGCAATGGACAGAAAGGAATTGGTACTATTCGATTTAAGCAAGGCATTTGATAGAGTTCATCATGACCTCCTTCTGACTAAATTACATACAATGGGCATATCTCTATCAGTTCTTTCTTGGTTTGAATCGTTCTTGAAAGGGAGATCTCAGCGTGTAGTATTTGACAAACAACATTTTTCTAAGTGGTCTAATGTACATTCTGGCATTCCTCAGGGGTCCGTGTTGGGTCCCGTTTTGTTTTCGCTGTATATAAACGATCTGCCTGGAGTTTTACGCCACGAGACATCATATGTATGCCGATGATTTACAGATCTATTACCATTTTCCTGTGAATCATGTTGTCGAAAGTATTAGTAAAATAAATCTATATATAGAAAGACTACATCAATATACACTAAGACATAATTTACTATTAAATGAAAACAAAACTTTAGCTATTTTTCTAGGATATCGAAGAAACTTATCAAATCTTTTCAACAGGGACATTCCTCCAGTAATTGTTAACGGTTCTGTAGTCAAGTATCAGGAATCTGTTAAGAATTTAGGTATTCTAATGGATAACACTCTGTCCTGGACCTGTCATGCCAAGCACTTGGTCAAGAAAGTGTCTGGCATATTGCATCAGTTTCGACGAAACTTGCCGTATCTTCCTTTCTCGGTGAGAAAGATGTTGATCCAAACTATGGTATTTCCTATTTTGGATTACGGCGCTGTAATTTACAGCGATATCTCCGAGAAATATAATAGCAAACTCCAGCATATTCAGAATGCCTGTGTTTGATTCGTCTTCAATATTCGTAAAGACTTGTCACGTAACACCTTACTACAAAGCTGCAGAGTGGTTGAAACTCAGGGATAGACGATCATACTCAACTGCTTGTTTACTTCTGAGAATTTTAAAATCTAATGCTCCCTCATATTTGACCAAGTCCTTTGTTCAGATGAGTCAAGTGCATGACCGGGACAATAGCTTTACAGCTAACACCCTTCAGGTTCCACAGCATCGTACGGTAAAGTGCAGTAAGTCGTTCATTGTCACTGCCTCTCAATTATACAACAATCTTAAACTATATGAAATTTAGCAAAGTAGTGTGGGAACTCAGAAAAAATCTCTTAAATACCGCTACCTTTCCACTTATTAAGCCATGTAAATGAATTTTCACCAAATTAATAAAATAGTACGAAATATCATAACCCCCCCTAGATACATTTTAGATGCTCAGTTTTACTCTCAGTTCACCCTCGACTTTAAAATTCTTAGGTTTCTGTTTCGTCTTCTCTTCCTTATTTAGTGTATGTTTATGAAATGTTAAAAGTATTATTGTAACCTCCTAGATGTTTAGTTTTTAATCTTATTCTTATATCCTCAGTAGGAAAATGTATCTTACGCTTTTTATGTATTCTTTTATTAGATTTTGTTTGTTAGGTGATACATTTAAGTTAAAATGGCAGTTAGTTACAGCCAAAGAGACCTCTGGTCCTACTTGTAATTAACTTAAATAAATATATTTCTATTTCTATATGGCAGTTTTTTCACAGTTACTGCAATTCATGAATGGAACAGTCTGCCACAAGACATTAGAATGATATCAGTGTCCAAGAAATTTAAATGTGCATGCACAAAATATCTGATGGAAAGACACAAATAGCAAATATAATCACTTTCCTAGTTCGTCATCCTCTTTTCTTTTTATCCTCTTTCCCTCATCTTTATCCTTCCCCTGTATCTTTCTCAACTTGAGTGGAAACTCATAGTACAAGAGTAACTTTTATTTCACAGATAATTCTCTTTTTAACAACTTCAAATGTTAAAATATATCTTTAAAATTATACTCCTTTTCTTCAACATTGTGCTCTTGGCCTGTGAATTTTATATCTTTTAATGTGTAAGTAGTACTGTTAGCTATAGTTCAGTAGTTCTACATAGTTTATATAAATTACTTTTTAATGATTCAGTTATTTATCAATCTAATTCTGTTACTGGTTAAGTGGAAGACAACTGTTTGTAACTTTGCGAGGATAAATAAATTTATCTATCTATTTATTGGTAAAGAGAATTGTGAGGGGAGAAAAGGTCAAGAAATGGAAGATGTTTACAACAGAACTAGAAGAGAATTGTAAAGTGAATCAGAAAATGTTGTATAGAGTACTGAAGAAAAGATCAGACAGAGGTTATTAAAGCAATAATTGAAATAGATGATTGTACTCTTATCAGGAATGTAGAAGGGATGAGAAAGGAGATGAAGACATAACATATTTTAGCAAGTGCTGTATGAGGAGGAAGAAGAACACGAAATCCCTGAGTTTGATGAACGTGGGGAGAAAGAATCCTACGACATGGGCTGAAACAGAAAGTGCCCTGAAACTGATGAAAGGTGGAAAGTCACCAGAAGCAGATGGATTGTTAGCAGGTATGATAAATGCAGCAATATAGCACACTAGGAGCAGTATAGAAAAATAATAAAATACCAGATGAATGGAAGAAAGGGCTGATTATACCATAACTTACAAAAGAAAGCAGGAAAAAATGAACCAACTGTAAGGGGATTACCCTGGTGATACTTTGCCATAACATAATGGGGAAGATAATAGAAAAGAGATTGAGTAATAGTACAACACCAATTTGAAGAACAACAGCATGGCTTTAGATTCAATAAAGGGACTGGAGATCTTATCTTTGCCATTCACACAGATAGTGGAAAAATACTGTGAAAGAGGGAAAAATCTATTTTTTTTATTTTTACTTAGAAAAATCTTATGACAGCATGCCAGAAGGAAAGTAAAGTAAAACTAAAGGTCCCAGAATCCAAATGTTGTGTGAAGGATGCGAGAGCAATGTAAAACTGGGAAATAGCAGTTGGGAATGGTTTTGAACAAAGAAAGGAGTTTAGCAAGGCAGTTCAGTGTTCCTGCTATACTTCATCATACTCATAGATTATCTTTACAAAGGAAATTAAAGCTGTGGATGCTGGTATTTTGAATGCATTTGTTTTTGCTGATGTTGCATCTGGGAAGACAAAGCAGAAGGCACAGAAAATGGTAGATTGTTGAAACAATGAGTTTAAAGAATATAAGTTAACTGTGAGCAAGCAAAAGACATTGGCAGTGAAAATGAGTAGAACATGTACTCAGGTGTAACTTCACACATGGGGAAGAGAGAACTGGGAAATAGGCAAAGACTTAATTGTGTTTCTGGGCTTAGAAAAGCTTATGACACCAGTTTTAAACTAGATATGACCAAATGAGTTGACCATGAGGTTAGGGTCACGTAGCTGGCAAGGCATTTCCTCTAAGACCAAAACAGGCAATGTTCAAATCATGTCTTCTGCCAGTCATGACATACAGCTTGGAGAGTTAGTGTATTGCATGCAAAAGACATTAGTAAATTACTCTCATTTGAAATGAAGTTTCTGAGATCAGCTATGCAGAAAACAAGAGACAGGATCAGGAATGATTACATCAGAATAGACATGCAGGTGAACTTAACAAAGGAGGGAAGACTCAGAGATCACTGCTGAAATGGCCATCTAAAGTGAATATAGCAGGTGCAGTTTTCCAGGAAGTACTTAATGAGGATAGTGCCTGGAAAGATACTAGTCGGACATCGCAGAAGAAAGTGGTTGGGCCAAATTAAATATGATCTAACAATAAAGGGAGAGGAGCACATTGGAAGATATAATAAGAAGGAAAAGACAGAGGCCTTCCTTAAAATGTTTAAGATCGGGGCATATTGTTCTCACAAAACCTACGTGGCCTTTTGGATGGATCGAGAGATATGATGATGATGATGATGATGATGATGATGATGATGATGATGATGATGATGATTGAAATGTGGATAGTGGTTTCATGGCCCCAGCCAAGTCTGACAGGGCCTTCATTTTTTTTTTTTTTAAATACATCGAGTTGAGCCATCAGTGGACTGCGTGGTAACAACCAACTTCATTTTAGTGTCTAGGTCTTGTTCTTGTTCCGGTTTTGACTTCCTGCCAGTCTCTTCTGAGCCCAGCGACGAGTGCCTGTTTATGCTCTACAGACAAAGGTCCTTTCCATCTTCTGGAAGTTGATGCCATTTTGAAACCTTGATAGTTGTTCACCAACCTTCTGAATGCGTTCCTGTCAGGAATTTCTTGGTCTGGAATACCAATCTGCCTCAGATCTTTTTTGCATTCCTGGAATCATCTCGGCCTTGTTGCCGTAGATTGAATTAAATTCCATATTCTTTTTGTCAGTTGATCATCAGTCATCCTCAAGAGATGACCGTTGAATAGTAGCCGTCTCTTCTTAATTGACGCTGTGAGAGGTTATGTCTAGCTGTACAAATCCTCATTTGGTCTCATTCGCCATTGTCCATCAACCCATCTATTACCTACAATTTTTCGTAGTATCCTGTGCTTTCTTTTTTCCAGCCAGTCAGGTTGACTTTTACTACTTAAGGTCAAAGTTTCAGACGCATGTAATCCCTCAGGTTTTACAGCTGCGTTATAGTGTCGGAACTTGGCCCCTATACTCATAGACTTTTTATTATAGATATTCTTTGTCATTTGGTATGCCTGGTCTAACTTTCTTCATATAATTTGTACCATTTTCTTTTTTGATTTTATACCCCTGTTCTTCAAGGGTTTAAAACTCCTCTCTATCCTGTTGTAGGGCTGATGACCTAGATCTTAATGTCCATTGTACTGAAACATTAATCATTCATTAATGGAAGTGTATACCATTGAAAATTCACTTTTCTGATTTTAGTTTTCCTGTTGAGAAGCGGCCCACACTCCTGCAGCGAGGACAGTATGTATGCTTTGCACCTTGGAGTCATAAGATAGTGGCTACATTTGGAGGACCTGAACCACAGTTCCGAATAAAAGTATTCAGCTTAACTGAGCTCAAAGATCCACTCTTCTCGACAACAGTTAAGGTAAATACTACCATTATTATTATTATTATTATTATTATTATTATTATTATTATTATTATTATTATTATTATTATTATTATTAACAAATACATTGCAAATGGGAAATATCCCAGTGACAATGATCACTTACAGTAATGTAATAATAAAGTAAAGTTAATTACCCAACAAACAAACAAACAAACAAACAAACAACAAGAGTACAAGAAGCCAATCCATGGAAAGAAAATATTACAAGAATTACTACTAGTTTAACATTCTGAATTCAGCATCATCATATACAAATTCACACACAACTTAAGTATTTCCATTCCTTAACACTTGACCTTAATACTAGCTTAACATTATAAGTGAGAATAAAGTGAAGTTAAACCATAATTACCATAATTACCCTACACCCTGGAAGTGATAACTGGTCATAGTTTATTACAGACACAATTTTCACATAAAATTCTCAAGAATACGAAAGATGGAATAGATTGAAAGAACTTCCCAAAAGAGGTAGTGTAAATATTTTGACTGGTAAAAAAAGTTTTCTGCTATGAAATTCTGCAGTATGCGGGCATGTCTGTTGCCTTACTGTTGTTAGGCCATTATTATTATTATTCATTTATTGTTGATCTTCAAGAAATATATGTTTATTCTCTCATTGAAGTAATAATTTAGTTGTATAAAATTAAATGTTGATTCTCTTTTCAGTGGAGACCCTGGAATTTATCTTGGCATAAAAGAGTACCTATACTCTGTGCTGGTGTTGGCAAGAGACTTTGCTTTTGGGAGCTTTCTCATTTGCGTATGCTAGGTGAATAGTAATACACCACACAACTGACAGTTACTTGAAAGGAAATTGCAAAAGGAACATTGTGAGTTTGTTGATGTGAAGTCATGTTATTTTAAATTAGTGATTATATGAGCAGTTTAATATACAAGGCAGAGTATATGAGCAGTTTAATATACAAGGCAGAGCCTTATTAAACTGACTGTGCAGCAGGAACTGGTTGACTTACCGTCACTGACTGGAAAAGGAATGATGTTGAGCACACTTCACTGCTTTAAACCTAAAGTAATGCTTTTTTTCTCTTGAAATATGGCATCCTAAGAATTCAAGAAAATGAAACCATGACTAGAAGATGAGCAAATACAGAAAAGTAAAGAGCCTGCTTGGTAAGAAAAGTCGCATCAGCTCAGGAAAACTTGGAACCATTACATCGTTTGTAGTATTTTATTGTGGAAGATAAGTTACTATTTATACTAATAACCAACTTCTTTGACATTTACAATGTATGTACCATTTTATAAAAATAAATTTAAAATGTTTCAGAAAAAATTATCAAAAAAGTGAACAGAGGTTAAAAAAAAAAAGCTGTTGTATATTATGAGGCATGTCTTCTTACAATATGCAGAGATTGATGAAAAAAGATGACAAAAGTAATGTACACACTTCTCTCTCTATCTATCTCCTTGAGAGAGGGATAGTACCAGTATGATAGCTGCCTCAACCAAGGGTTCGTAATTAGTCAACTTGTTGATCTTGGAATAATTGTAATATAAACAGGTTGAATTCTATAAATACTGTATAATCTGGTTGATTTATAGCTACAGTAAAACTTCTTTTATATATTTCACACTTGTTTTTTTTTCTATTATTCATTTTTTCAGCAGTCCCAAAAAATCCTATACATACAATGGCAAATGACAGTAGTCTACGTTTTTATCATATCAGTGAAAACGAGTATATTATGTCAAGATTTATGAGCTATTAATGAATGTGAAGATGAAAATGTTCAATCACCCACCATATTCTTGTAAATCATGAAAATATGTTTGAAAACAAGCAAAAATCAAGTTAGTGAACCAGTTTTCACCAACAGTTCTTCTCGTTTCAGTTACATAGGATTTAGAGCTTAACTCTAGAATGGTAGCGCTTGCCTCTTCGACAAACACATGATACACTTAAACTTCCCCCAATTCTCCCTTTTATTCTATCTCCACTTACATCTGGCAGTGCCTTGCGCAACATTTAGCCTCCTTCCTGCTGGCCAAGAGAGTGGACAGAAAGTTGAGGTAAGTATTGTTTGGGATAAGTTTCTAAAATACCAAGCTCGATAGCTGCAGTCGCTTAAGTGCGGCCAGTATTCAGGAGATAGTGGATTGGAACCCCACTGTCGGCAGCCCTGAAGATGGTTTTCTGTGGTTTCCCATTTTCACACCAGGCAAATGCTGTACCTTAATTAAGGCCATACCGGGCGAGTTGGCCGTGCGCGTAGAGGCGCGCGGCTGTGAGCTTGCATCCGGGAGATAGTAGGTTCGAATCCCACTATCGGCAGCCCTGAAGATGGTTTTCCGTGGTTTCCCATTTTCACACCAGGCAAATGCTGGGGCTGTACCTTAATTAAGGCCACGGCCGCTTCCTTCCAACTCCTAGGCCTTTCATATCCCATCGTCGCCATAAGACCTATCTGTGTCAGTGCGACGTAAAGCCCCTAGCAAAAAAAAAAAAAAAATTAAGGCCATGGCCCCTTCCTTCCCACTCCTAGCCCTTTCCTGTCCCATCGTCACCGTAAGACCTATCTGTGTCGGTGCGACGTATCACAACTTACATGTGATAAATGTGACAACTTGTAAAAAAAAAAAAAAAAAAGGAGTTTCTAAAATTGTAGTTGTCACTGATACGAACTGCTACATATAAATGTTTGCTATTTCTTTCTTCTCTAACCGAGCTTAATTGTGAATCTCGATAGCTGCAGTCGCTTAATTGCGGCCAGTATCCAGTATTCGGGAGATCGTGGGTTCGAACCTCACTGTCGGCAGCCCTGAAGATGGTTTTCCGTGGTTTCCCATTTTCACACCAGGCAAATGCTGGGGCTGTACCTTAATTAAGGCCACGGCCGCTTCCTCCCCGCTCCTAGCCCTTCCCTGTCCCATCGTCGCCGTAAGACCTATCTGTGTCGGTGCGACGTAAAGCAAATAACAAAAAAAAAAATTTCTTCTCTAAGGCAAACTGCTACTAATGATCACTGTATAGTTTACATTTAATTACAGGAAGTGGAATATTTCACTTAGTAGTTGTGTGGAAATATACACTGGAACTGTATCTATATTTTTTAGGGTTTTTTTTGTATATGGTCAACAGTCTGAAATGGATGGAGATCTCACGGAAAAAGAAATCCAGAATATTCTCATTGATCCTTCTGATGACGAAGGAGAAATCAACTATGTTGAACAGGATGATGAATTTGAAGAAGACGACAGTGACCTAAATCCGGACTTTATACCCGATGCACAGTAGTTTGATACAGAGGAAGATGAAAATTAAATGGCATATGGCTTTTTGTGTCGGGAGTGTCCGAGGACAAGTTTGGCTCGCCAGATTCAGGTCTTTTGTTTTGACGCCCTTAAGCGACCTGCAAGTCGTAATGAGGATGTAATGATGATGAAGACGACACATACACCCAGCCCCCGTGCCAGTGGAATTAAGCAATGATGGTTAAAATAGGAATATATGATCTCTCAACATTTGTGGTAAGCTAGAGAACTTAAAAAAGGAGATGGCTATACACGACATAGACATATTAGGAGTGAGTGAAATAAAGTGGCCTGAGAAGGGGGACTTTCGGAGTGGTAACTTTAGAATTACATACTCTGGAGAAAAAGGTGTAGGAATAGTATTAAGTAAAAACGTAGGTGTACGAGTTCAGAGCTATGTACAATACAGTGATAGAATAATTATGGTGAAAATACAAAATGAACCAGTTGACATGATAATAATACATGTGTACATGCCAACAACGAATCATTCAGATGAAGAAGTGGACCAGGTATATGATCAGTTAGAGGAGTTGATAGATACAATTAAGGACAACGAGAACCTCATTTTTCTTGGAGACTGGAACGCTTCTGTTGGTGAAGGAGAAGATGGGAAGACTGTAGGTCAGTATGGTCTTGGAGTAAGAAATGACAGGACAACAACTAATAGACTTTTGTAAAGCAAAAGGACTAATAATACAAACACCTTGTTCAAACAGCCCAAGAGAAGAAGGTATACCTTGGACTGCACCTGGAGATAAAGCGAGATTTCAAATAGATTATATTTTGATAAGGGAAAGGTACCGTAACCAAGTTAAACAATGCAAAAGTTATCCAGGAGCTGATGTAGCGAGTGACCACAACCTAGTATTGTTAAAATCTGATGTAAGACTAAGAAAGAAGAGGAAGAACGCGGAAGAATATAGCAGATATAACGTCAGGAAACTAAAACAAGACACAATCAAGGAAAACTATCAAACACTGGCAAAACAGAACATCGCAAATATACCCAATGGTACAATAAATGAGAAATGGATGGGCCTTAAACACTCTATCATAGAAGCTGCAAATCAGGTAATAGGGAAAACGACGAAACAAGCATGAGAACCATGGGTTACAGATTATGTGCTTGAACTTATAGGGGAAAGGAGGAAATTTAAAAACTCAAAGAGTGAAGAAGGAATCAAAAACTATAAAAGACTCTGAAACCTAGTCAATAGAGAAGCAAAGAAGGCTAAGGAAGAATATATAATGAGACAATGCAAAGAAATAGAAGAAAGAATGGAGAAAGCAAACATGAAAACTGCTTATGAATTGATTAAGAAACAATTCAGAACAGTCACTGGCCGTTGTAACAGCATATTAGGTGAAAATGGGAAACTGTTGTCTGAGAGCAAAGAAGTGGGAGAAAGGTGGAAGCGATACATTGAAACATTATATGAAGATCCTACTGACATAAATGACCTTGAAATTGAAGACAACATAACAAGTGATCAATTCGGACCCTCTTTAACAAAAGAATATCATCTTAAGGCTGTGAAAGAATTGAAACCTAATAAAGTGCCAGGATGGGATGAAATAACTGGAGAAATGATAGAGACTGGATGATGAAACACACGGCTATATTTTTAAACTGATCGCGGAAATATATGAAACCGTAGAAATTCCAGAAGATTTTAAAAAGTCTCTCATAATCCCTATACAAAAGAACCTGGAACTCTAAAATGTGAAGAACATCGCACCCTGAGTCTACTGTCGCACATGTCAAAAATATTGAGAAGAATAATATATAACCGAATAAGCAATAAAATTGAACCACATTTGGCTGAAGATCAGTTTGGATTTAGACGAAATAGAGGCACACGAGAAGGTATTCTAACGTTACGACAGGTTATGGACAAAATGCTAGACATAAGACAACCATTGTTTATTGCATTCGTGGATTTAGAAAAAGCTTTTGATAATGTGAACTAGAATATGTTAATGAAGATTATGACTAGTGTTGGTTTAGATTTTAGAGATAGACGGATAATATGTGAACTCTATAACAACCAAAGAGGTATCATAAACATAAATGGTGAAGTATGGGAGGCGTATATAAAGAAAGGAGTATGACAAGGATGTAATTTGTCACCAGTGCTGTCCAACCTGTATATTGAGAAAGGCATTGAGGAATGTAAAGAGGATATGGAAGGGATAAAGGTAAATGGAGTGGAAATCAAAATGATAAGATTTGCTGATGACATAGCTGTCATAGAGGAGAACAAAGAGAAACTACAAAGTGCATTAATAAGAATGAATAAGAATAAGATATTGAGAGATAAGTATAACATGAAAATCAATACAAAAAAGACCGAAATTATGGTATGCATCTGCCAGCATATCCAGAATGGACTCAAATAGGTTATCCCATAGGATCTTCAAGGCTGCTAACAAAAGCAAAGCTACTGGATTCGTGTGGATGAAGCAGTGGAGAAGGATCTTTCGGAACTCCATATAAATCAAAACAACATAGCTGATCAGAGTAACTATCATACAACTCTTGAAACTAAATCCTTTGTAACATCCCTCACAGAAGTTACCCACAGACCACAGGACGAGACCAGGAAATGGTCTGAGGAACGTAAGATTGAATTTAGCCAGAAAATGAAGGACTACTGGGCCATCAGGAAGGCTCGAGGTACCAACAAGAAAACAGCTGCCAAACCAACCACTAAGAACACCAATTGTGGCAAACGACGATGATGACATTAAGAAACAGCTAAAACACAAGCACCGTGGTCCATAGATGGCCCTAAAGAAAAAGGAAAAAAAAAAAAAAGAAGAATGAATGAAAATAAAATGCGGCACATCTGATTACTTACATTCTCGCCTACCCAAGAATGACTAGCTCGGCGTGGTATGGATGTTTGTGGCTAACTGGAGGCGAACTGTGGAGGCCGTGCGTGATGAGAGCTGGTATCGGGAGAGTAGGGAAAGGCTGGAAGCGACTGCGTGGAAGCTTGTTAGAAGGTTTGTCAAAATAGGAACTGTTGAGCAATGCCTCGAAAATTATGTTTACATTTTCTGAAATTTCATTCAAATTGTAAGCAGGATTGCATTTTTGGTCTATATTAATAAAAATGTTTTCTAAAACGTTGAGTAAATTGCCCTTGTTATGAAAATAAAAAATCTTTAAGTCCTGTTCTATGGAAGTGAAGGAATGATTGGACTCTGTTATATGAGTGCTCATGGCGGAGTATATTTTGTGCTTGGCGGCGTTGACGTGCAAATGAGTAAGAAAAATTCCATATGACCTGAGCTCCCAGTTTCTAGCCCATTTTCACATTTAGAAGAAATGTGTAAATGAAGAAGTTGACAAAGAGAATTGTCAATAGCATAGTAACTGGAAAAGTGCTCATGCCTCATTCTAAAAAATTAATTTCTGGGATTAGGAGCTAGTAAATTCCACTGTTGCTGTCACGATCCCTGCACTTCAGCCCACTGTTTTGCAAGATTCACATCTTTCACAAGTCATTTACTCTGGACTGACAGATCATGAGGAGTTTATTTTCAGATCCTGGGTTGTAATCTGAAAATAAACCCTCGTGGTGATTGGCATCATGAGTTGTTAACATGAATGAAAGGAAGAGGAAGTGCTTTACAATTGCTGAAAAGATAAGTATTTTGAATGTTGTGAAGGAAAGCAGCAACATCAACAAGTTGAAGTTGCTAAGAAATTGGGAATTGCTCCATGGGCGCCTGCAAGGGGGGGCACTTGCCCCCCCTTGGAATTCTAAAGATGTTGATGTTCAATTGTTTAATATCATACCAGATTATTTCATAAACTGAAATTACTGACAAGTCATCTAGCATATGTTATAACTGGAAATTTCTGTAAACAATTTAATGTTGCTGACGTTATATTGGTTTTTTTATTAAAGAAAATTGTTAATGTGCCCCCCCCACCCCCCTTGGAAAAGATCCTGTGGGCGCCCATGGATTGCTCCATGTACCGTAAATACAATTGTAGCTAAAACGGTGGAAATTTGAAGAAAGCATGCATGTTAGGTCTTATGACAAATAAGCAGACCCATATTCAGGGTGTAAAATACAGAACATCTGGAAGATTGTCTATTACAGTAGTTCAGGCAACATAGCGCAGAAGGCATTCCAATCAACGGACCAATGCTTTGCGAAAAAGCAAGTGAACTGCCGATTGGACTTCGTGTAGAAGATTTTAGTGCATCATTGGGCTGGCTACACAAATTTGAGGTTATGCACGGTATTGGCGGTCACAATGTGTGTGGGGAAAGCAGAAATGTCAATTAAGAGATATAAACTTCATGTTGAATGGTCCGTATTGAACTGTGATTCCATATAAAATTAAGAGTTTAGTTTAACAATTCCACCTTTTCAACACAAATTTTTTGTAATGTGTGTTACATTACAAATGAAACATTTATTTGGTACTAGTTTCGACCTAAGGTCAAGGTCATAATCAGCCAACAACACGAATTGCACAACATATTAAGTAGTCCATAAACAATGTACATATATCGTAGAAACTTTGTGGTTTCACGCTATAAAGTTAAAAGTTAAAGATGAAATAGTCACAATGGAGATAAGTTTTAAATTATGCATAAATTGCATTAAAGTAAGGCATTTAGCTGCCGTTGAAGGATGATTCAATTTGATCAATCTGGATGCCGAAAATTCTTGAAAATTTGTGCATCCTTCGCTACAAAGTTCTGACAGCTCTAAGTCATCATACGGTAGCAGTGGCATTTAGAAAACAGTTTATGCACACACAGTGAACAATGTAGAAACATGGTACATTGATGTCCAAAGAGCTTCTAGTTTAATGACCGTAAAGAACTGAAGGCGAAAGTTGCGCTTGAAAGTCAAATTATTTCTGTGAAGTAGGTGGAGAAGATTCGCAGTTCAGTGCGGAAAGAAGTGAATTGTTAAATAATAATAATAATACTAACAAACAGCCAAATTAGTACAAGGGCTGTTGAAAAAGGGGGCCGATCGAAAAGTAAAAAAAATAATAATAAAAAATATAATATGTGACTCACCTTGCGCTGCGATGTGTTGGATGCATTGCATAACTGATATGAAGGGAAGGGAGGGGAAAAGTGGGGTAGACCAGATTGGAAAGAACAGGGAAGGGGGGAATTGAGAAGGGGCTGTTTTATGGCAGGGGTGTGGGAATAGGGGTAAATGCTGCAGAAAGGTACCATGAATTGAATGGAAAATTGATTTTTGAGTTGTTAAATTAAAATTTCTAAAAATAATAATAAGAAAGTCAAATAGAATGTTGGATTTCTCAGAAATGTCATTAAGTTGTAGTTTGAATTGAAATACTGATCTAAATGTATAAAACACTTTTCCGTTATATCAAGTAGGGGGCCTTGTGTTTAATATCTTCCATATGTTGCTCTATGTTAGTAAAATTATGATTGTAATCTTGCATGTGTTGACCTGTTGCTTTAATATGTTTTGAATATCTTGTGTTGAAACTTCTCCCAGTCTGTCCAACATACAAAAAATTGCAATTATTACACTTGATTCTGTAAACTCCTGATTTTGAGGAACTATTAATTCTGTTAACTGATGTGGAATTGTATAAGATATCTGAATTTTTATTATATATTTTAAAGGCTATTTTTACATTGTGTTTCTTAAAAAAGTTAGCAATTTTACAGATCTCTTTATTAAACGTGAAGGTGGAGATTAAGGGGATGTTGGGTTTTTCTTTCTTTAATGTGGTCGAAGGATGATGTCTGTATTTGTTTATTATTCTTTCAATGAAAAAATTATTGTAACCATTGGATTTTGCGATACCTCGAATGGTGTTCAGTTTGTTTTTTATATCATTTTTAGACACAGGAACAGTAAAGGCTCGGTGAACTAAGCTGTTGTAAGTTGCTCACTTGTGAGTCTGTGGATGTATTGAGTCTTGGCGGATTGTAGAAGCAGTTCGAGTGGGTTTTCTGAAGATCTTACAATTTAAAAAGGTTGGGTGTCTGGTGATGGTAAAATCCAAAGTTTACTTTTTTGTGGTCGTTTTTGTATTTCAGTGTGAATTTAATATGTGAATCAATGTTAATAAGACTGAGAAGGGCAGTAGCAGCATCAACTGTTTTTTCATCCATAATTACTAAGATATCGTCTACATATCTAGCCCAAAGGAGAATATTGTTGAATTTTTTGTTGTTGTCAATTTTAGTATGTTCTAGAAAATCTAGGTAGATTTCTGCTAAGATACCCGAGGCAGGCGAGCCCATTGCCAAACCTTCCTGTTGATAGATGATGATATCAAAAGTGAAGAAATTGTTATTTACAACAATTTTCGAATGGACATCAAATTCTGGATTTCTAATTTACTTAAATGGCTGTATTTATTTAAATTATTTTCGATAATAGGGTATAATTTTGATACTTGTATGCTGGGATACATATTTACGATATCAACACATCGCAGTGCGAGAGGAGTCACATATTATATTTTACTATTTGATTGGCCTATTTTTCAACAGCCCTTGTACTAATTTGTCTGTTTATTATTATTATTATTATTATTGTTATTATTATTTATCAGTTCACTTGTTTCCACATTGAACTACGAATCTTCTCCACTTACTTCACAGAAATGATTTGACTTTCAAGTGCAACTTTTGCCTTCAGTTTTTTAAGGTCATTAAACTAGAAGCTCTTTTGACATCAATGTACCATGTTTCTACATTGTTCACTGCATGTGCATAAATTGTTTTCTAAATGCCACTGCTTATCGTATGACGACTTACAGCTGTCAGAACTTTGTAGCGAAGGATACACAAATTTTCAATAATCTTCGGCATCCAGATTGATTAATTTGAATCATCCTTCAACGGCAGCTAAGTGCCTTACTTTAATGCAATTTATGCATAATTTAAAACTTTTATCTCCATTGGGACTATTTTATCTTCAACTTTTAACCTTATTGCATCAAACCACAATGTTTCTGCAATATAGGTATGTACATTGTTTATGGACTATTTAATATGTTGTGCAATTCGTGTTGTTGGCTGATTATGACCTTGACCTTAGGTCGAAATTAGTACCAAATAAATGTTTCCTTTGTAATGTAACCCACATTACAAACATTTTGTGTTGTATAGGTGAAACTGTTAAACTAAACTTTTAATTTTATATGTATGGAAGTGTCAGTGCGAGACTGTGCAAGATTGGAAAGAAAAGCATTTGAAAGAACTGACATCTCAGTTTTCTCCTAAGGGCATTTTCAATGCAGACGAGACAGGCCTCTTTTTTTAATTCAATATCTGGTCGTGCAATGGCATTCAGAATTGTCATGGCAGGAGATGATGCGTAACAGCTCTGTTGGGCGCCAACAATGATAGAAGTGAAAAACTTTCTTCACTGACAATCTGTAAATTTTCAAAGCCACATTATCTTAAAAACATTGCTACGCTCCCCACGAAATATACTTATAACAAGAAGTCTTGGGTCACTACAAAGGTTTTTTAAGGCTGGCTTTGAAGCATGAAGAGACTCTGTGGCTCCGGCGGCAGTGTGCCAGCCTCTCATTGCTGGGTTCCGTGGGTCAAATCCAGGTCACTCCATGTGAGATTCGTGCTGGACAAAGTGGAGGCGGGACAGGTTTTTCTCCAGGTACTCCGGTTTTTCCCGACATACTCCATTCCAGCAACACACTCCGATATCATGTCATCCATTTCTGTAATCAGCTTGATGTTATGTGCTGGAGGAACCATACCTACATTTTTTGTCAACTTCTGCAATACCTTTGGGCTGAATAGAGATTTTATCTATAACATCGCGATTACCACACTCAAGAAGTCCATCATGATCTTCAAGAACCATGCTTGTGGACCTCAAATAAATATTTGACATGTCTCACTCGATTGCCTACACTTAACATCATACGATCACATTATCTACTGTATCCATGTCCAGGTACTCTTTGTCTTTGGACAACCTGCAGCTGTTGGAGGAAGATTGTATAATAAATAAAACAAAATCCCAAACCCCATAGCATTGCAGGCCTTGAAGGGCCTTGGCCTACCAAGCGACTGCTGCGCAGCCCAAAGGCCTGCAGATTACAAGGTGTTATGTGGTCAGCACGACGAATCCTCTCGGCCGTTATTCTTGGCTTTCTAGACCAGGGCCGCTATCTCACCGTCAGATAGCTCCTCAGTTCTAATCATGTAGTCCGAGTGGACCTCGAACCAACCCTCAAGTCCAGGTAAAAATCCCTGACCTGGCCAGGAATCGAACGGGGCCTCCGAGTAAGAGGCAGGCACGCTATCCCTACACCACGGGGCCGGCGTACAGTAATCTCGGGATGAACAAACTGTCCACTTCACTTCAGAAACTATGTCATTAATTACTTCTTGACTAGTTCACATCTATGTTGCTTAGTTCAGTTAGAATGTTTATATCATTTGAAAGCTTATACCAATAATGTTGCCAAAACACAAAATCACACATACAATAGAAGATGTTTTAATTACTGTAACATTTAAAAGTGAATTAAGAGTCGCATCATAGCTGCGTCCCCTTGCACTATTTTCTCTGCACCCTTGCCTTTCCCCCCACTTTGCAGGCCACTCCATTGAGAAACACTAGTGATTCTCTTGAATTGCTCTATTGTGTCTTCAAACAAATTAAACACGATAAATTAATTTATACAATTTTCTTTTCTTCTGGTAGGCGATGTATTCAATTGCAGCGTCATGGCACTGTGTTTCAGAACTTACAGTTCGAAACTATTTTCGAAAAGCTGGATTGGGAGGTAGTTTTGATGGTGATGATTGTGATATCATCAATGATAATGGCTATGTTCCTGACAATGACAGCGATTGGTGGAAATTGGAAGAGGAGGTATCATTCAAGGATTGCATAAATGTTGAGCTAATCTCACCACTGCAGAAGCCATGACTATCTCCGAGATATTTGAAGGTGAACAGCGGGATCTGAGCGAAGACTGTAATGATGACAATGATATTGAAGAGCTGCAGCATACTTCAGTGCACTTTAATGATGCTGTCAATTCTCTATGGACTATCAAACCTTTTGTGACATGTCGTAACGTTTCTGAGGAAATTTGTTTTTATTTATTTATTTGTCTTCTTTCAAGTGGCAGAGTTAGGGTGCATGGCCCTCTCCCACACTTAATCACATTCACAATACTTTTCTGCAGGTATATTACCATATAATTGAGGAAAACTACAATATGCTAGCGGACATGCTCTCACTCTCGCTCTTATTTATAAAGGAATTGAAATATTATACTGTACATTAACTAATATGAAATAATATTGCTCAAACACATACACAAAATAAATGAACATATTACAAAACTAGAAGCCTCCATGGCTCAAGCAGAAGCGCACCGCCCTCTCACCACTGTGGATACCGTGGTTCAAATCCCGGTCGCTCCATGTTAGATTTGTGCTGGACAAAGTGAAGGCAGGACAGGTTTTTCTCCGGGTACTCCGGTTTTCCCTATCATCTTTCATTCCAGCAACACTCTCCACTAACATTTCATTTCATTTGTCAGTCATTTATCAGTGCCCCAGAAGAGTGCGACAGGCTTCGGCAGCCGGCACATCTCTTATCCTCGCCGCTGGATGGGGACTTCATTCATTCTGTTCCTGACCCAGTCGAATGACTGGAAACAAGCTGTGGATTTTCATTTCATTACAAATCTATTGGGGCCGATGACCTTCGATGTTAAGCCCCTTAAAACAAGCATCATCGTCATCACAAAACTATTAACTAGGTCTACATATACCAGAGAAATATAGACTATCGCCATTCACACATTCAGCTCTACAGTAGAGTACACACATCAGTCGGTAGCTTTCAACAGGTAATGTTGGCAAGATCTCTTGTATTTAGGTAATGAGTCACTGTCCCTGACCACTGACGGATAAGGAATTCCAAAGTCTGGAACCGGTCACAGTAAAAGAATTGTTATACATACAGGAGATGAATGGTGAAGGGGAATTACAAGGGTAGATTCAGTGTATTACAGTCATGAAATGAGGAGAGCTAGTGAACTAATGGCCAAATTCTACCGATTCGAGAATATTGTGTCTTTCTTCTGGATCTGGATCTTAAATAGACTCTCTTAAAGTCTATTCCTAACTCATTCTCGAGAAGCCTGATGTAGGTCCACCTGTAGTGCTTGTGCTGTAACTTAACAGATTCAGAGAGCTTGTAGATGCACAAAATGATCTTGACCAGGGGCTGTTTTTCTAAGGCGACCTGTTCCAGGGTGCTTGGCAACATTCCCAGTCTCCTGAATATGTTACCACAGATACCAAATTGTATTCGTAGCATACCCTTGCATTCTCGCTGTGTGCATCTGCGAGCAACATTTTTGAATCAGTAATAATTAATTTCGTATGGCTATTTCTAGCCGAGTGCAGCCCTTGTAAGGCAGACCCTCCGATGAGGATGGGCGACATCTGCCATGTATAGGTAACTGCGTGTTATTGTGGTGGAGGATAGTGTTATGTGTGGTGTGTGAGTTGCAGGGATGTTGAGGACAGCACGAACACCCAGCCCTCGGGCCCTTTGAATTAACCAATGAAGGTAAAAATCCCTGACCTGGCCAGGAATCAAACCTGGGACCCTCTGAACCGAAGGCCAGTACGCTGACCATTCAGCCAACAAGTCGGACTTTGAATCAGTGTAAGTGCTCAAGTAGCTTTATTCCATGACAACTGGCTCCATTACTTCCGCCACATCCATTTCAGCTTCTCTAATCCATCCACCTTCTTCTCGGTCTTCCAACTGTTCTCCTTCCCTGTACTTCTCTTTCCAATTCCCTTCTTGCTACCCATTCCTTTCCCATTCCTTTTACATGTCCGAACCATCCTAGTCTTGCTTTCTGTATGTTCTGTACTAACGGTTCTATATTTAGCTCTTCTCTGATTTTAATATTTTGAATTCTATCTCTTCTTGTCTTTATAAACGATGTTCTTAAAAATTTCATTTCTGCTGCTTGGATCTTACTATCTTGTCCCTTATTAGTTACCAGCGTTTCTAGTCCGTATGTTACAATTGGTATAAAATACTGTTTATACAATGTTAATTTTGTAAGAACATTACTAATGCCAAATTGCCACTGTAGAGCCTTACTGGAACCATGAATTGTTGCAGGTTTTCTGAATAAATAATCGTAGCTATGGTTTCTATTCTTAATTGTTAAAACATAAGAACCATGATAGAGAAGAAACTGTGTTTAATTGTGCTTATATTTATAATATTTGGTATATCCACAAAAAATGGGTTAGCTCCATCGCGCTTCAGAAGATACTTCCCAGTACAAGGATATTATAGGTCAGTGAAGTGAGATACTACAAACTGCATGCATAAAGAAGGGGTTGTGTGATAATATATCAGGACCTACTGCCAAGGATATCAAGAGTTTTAATTCTTCTTGTTTCCGAATTTGGCCGCCTATGGACCACTTAAGGCTTTATCTTCTTGTTCTTCTTCTCCTTCTCCACCTCCTCCCAGAACCTCTTCATCCTTTCACTTCTGACCTTTCTTTCTCAGATATGACCAATTTGGGTCTACATTTTGGTGGTTTCTCCTGGAATGTTTTGATGCTGTCCACTCGGCTTCTAAATTGTTTTCTGTTGTGAATCATATCCATTGTAAGTCCACTTTCTATTGCATCTCTTTTCACCTCTTCTACCCACTTCGTCGAAGCTTTCAGTCCAGTGATGTACTTGAGTATTTTCTTAGTTAGCCATTTCTCATCCATTCTTTCTAGATGCGTATAGAAGTTTAGCCTTCACTTTCACATGGTAACAGTGATTTTTTCGATGTATTTGTAGAGATCATCATTTCTTCTATTCCGTCACTCCCCATCAGCATTTTTCTGTGGTCCTAAAATTTTCCTTAAAATAATCTTTTTTTTTTTTTTTTTTTTTTTTTTTGAAGCTCACCCTTTCTATTCATTGTCAGGCTCTCTGAAGCGTAGAGACCCTCTGGCTTCAACACTGTGCTGTAGTGTCTAAGTTTTGCCTTGTAAGATATTGCTCTTTTGTTGTATCTGTTCTGAATTAACCTGTAAGCTAATTCTACTTTTGTAATACTTGCCTTATTTGCCTCTTTATCCAATTCGTTAGGTTCTATCCATTCCCCTAGATATTTAAATTTCTCAGTTCTTTTTACAGTCCCATGCTTCACTTCAAAGTGTCTCTCCCCTTGATGTCCATATTCCATGTATTCCATCTTCTCATATGAGACTTTGAGACCCGTTTTCTCAGCGATCTCATGTAGAGTATTCAGCATAATTTGGGCATTTTCTCGGTTGTGAGCCAAGAAGGCAAGATCGTCTGCGAAAGCCAAACACTTAATTTCTAAGTTCTGTCCTTTTCTCCCTAAATGTATTCCCCATATTCCTTTCACGTCCAAGGCTTTTTCCCAGGTTCTAAGGTTTTTCTCTAGAACAATGTTAAAGAAAATTGGTGATAGGTGGTCCCCTTGTCTGACTCCCATTTTTATTTCAAATGGTTCAGAAATTTCGGCAAAGAATTTGACTTTTGAGAAAGTTTCTGTCAGGTTTTTTTTATTAACATTCTTGGTTTACTATCAATTCCGAATTCCTCTAGGACGTTAAATAGAGTCTGCCTGTCAATTGAATCATATGCTTTCTTAAAATCAACAAATATTACCACGGTGTTCTGTCTTCTCAAAGCTCTTGTTCTGAGAATGCTCTTCAGGTTAAATATTTGTTCTGCGCATGATCTTCCTTTTTGAAAACCAGCTTGGTACTCACCAATGAGATGGTCTGCTTGTTCTTCAACTCTTCTCATTAGTACTTTAGAGAGTATCTTATATATTATTGGGAGTAAAGAGATGCCTCTATAGTTATTGATGTTCATTTGGAGACCTTTCTTGTAAAGTGGGTGTATAAGAGCACACTTCCAATCATCGGGGATCTTTTCATCTCTCCAGATTTCTCGTATGATGGCATGGATTGCTTTTGTTGCAGTTTCTCCTCCGAACTTCCACATTTCTGTAATAATTCCATCTTCACCTGGTGCTTTGTTGTCTTTAAACTCATTTATTATTTCCTTGATCTCTTCTAGACTCAGTGGCTTGGAATCTTGATTATCCTGAGATAGATCTTTTGTATCCAATCTTCCCACAGGTTCTGCACAATTCAGCAACATTTTGAAGTAATCTGTGAGAAATTGACAATTTTCTTTGTTGTTCGTTACTACACTACCATCCTCCTGCTTGAAACATAAACTTGATGGCTGGTATCCCTGTAGTTCCTCTCTGAAGGTCTTGTAAAATGCTCGAGTGGTGTTCTTTTGAAAATCATCTTCTATATTATCCCACCTACTTCTATCATAATTTTTTTTATCTGATCGTATGATCTTACTGATTTCTTCCTCTCTTCCCTGAAAGTTTTCCATCTCCCCTCAGTTTTGTTTGAATGCCACCTCTTCCATGCTTGTAGTCTTCTGTCCAAAGCTTCATCACACTTTTCATTCCACTACCTGTGTTTTAGTTTCCTTGCTGGATTCTCCAAACCTTCAGTTGCTTTAAACATTGACTTTTTGATCTCTTCCCAGCTGTTCATATTCATCTTCAACAATTTTTCACAATATGTCTCTGTTTTGTTTCAGAGTATATGTATCAATTCTGAGCTTCCTCTTGATTCTTTGTTTGGGTTTGTTTGGTTGGAATCTTACTTTAATCTCCAAGAGGTAGTGGTCCGAATCTATGTTTAAGCTTTTTATTACCTTGACGTTCAAGATTTCCCTTCGGTTTCTGGTCGTAATAGCAACATGGTCGATCTGAAACTCCCCCAGTAACGTGTTAGGAGATGCCCGTGTGTTTTCTTGCTCGGGAGTGCTTTGAAGTGTGTAGACATGAGTTTCAAGTTAAAATGTCTGCAGAAACTGATTAATCTTTTGCCATTTCTATTCGTTCTGTTATGTGCTGGGTAGTCCCCCATAATTTTCCTGTACCTTCTCTCTTTACCTATCTGAGCATTGAAATCACCAACCAAAATTTTCACACGGTGTTATGGAATTTTGGACATTATGCCTTCAAGAATTTCCCAAAAGTCATCTACCTACTCCGGGTTTTTCTTGTTACCGTCATTTATCGGCGCATGTGCACTGATAATCATGTATGCTTTATTGCCAGATCTAAAGGACAGAAATGAGATCCTCTCTGTTGGTGAGGTGAAATTGATGATGGACTCCAGAATGTTACTTTTAACCATAAAGGCCATACCTAGGATCGTTACATCTGCTTTGTTTTTTATTGCCAGTTTTCCTTTGTAAACTGGCACTAGATTCCATGTGATTTTCATCAAGGTATCTTGTCTCTTTAAGTGCAAGTGCGTAAACATCTCTTTCTCTCAAAACATCAGTAAGTTGTTTTACTGTTAATTCCTATTTTAACTTCATATTTCATGTTACATTAAATTTCAATCCCTTATTGTTTTTCATACATTTACATAATAGACTGCTATATCTTGCAGCGTTCAGTTTGGTGGCATGTGATTTGTGCAGTGTTAGCCATTGGCTTTCAACCTGGAAGGCTGTGGTTCAAATGGTGGGTTGAGATTTTCATCTCAAAATTCATGTGGTGTCAGGAAGGGCATCCAGCCTTAAACCACCAACCTAAACTAAAATTAATGTGGATGGCTCCAGAGACCCCAGAAATAACTGAGATAAGCTAAAGAATGTTTACCTTTCAGCATTCAGTTTGAAAACCTCTGTGTATTTTGTCTACTCGATGTTTCATTTGCAACCACTACCAAGTCCTCTTCTGTTTTATGCTTGCTTCTTACCTAAAGATCATTCATAGCCATTATCTCTTAATTTTGCTTCTCTCACCCTCCATGTCTGATTTCCATTACTTTTCTAGGTATTTAATCCTCATTTATTTGTCTCTTGTTACCCCAGAGTTAACAAAGCCTTATTTCAGTAATGGAAAGGAACAAACTTGTGCCAATTTCAGGTCATGTATAGAGAGATAGGAACTTGTAAGGGAATGCATTTCTTGAATCAGTTATTTCAAAATGTTGATTTAATTTGGAGCTAAACTGTATGGAGGGGATCTCACTGAGATTTCATCAGATTTATTAATTTTGGACTGGTATATTAGTGATACCTAGATGATTAGTGAAAACTTCAGGGAATTGATGATTTAAGATCTGATAGGCTTGTTTCTCAGTAAGGTGACTATAATCTAATTCGGGTACTTCAATAATTTCATCAACGCTTGTGGATAACACTTCTTTAGGAAAGCAGGACTCGTTACAGGCAAAGGAAAAATCAGACAAGAGGTAAAATTTAAAGGATAAGTTTCTGCATTGTAGATCTGGCTATAATCCAACATGGGACATAAAATTAGAGTCTAGTATGATGTGGCAAGTCAAATTCGTAACTAAAAGAAAATTAATGGACCTTGAAATGCAGACTTTAACAAGAATGGACCCAAACACATCCAAAGGGGTACCATTAGCTGCACAATAAGACAGACACACAAAATGCATCAAGGTAGATTACATATCGTCCCTACTATGGCAGACTAATGAATGTGCAAATTCTTTATTTTCCAGGAGAGCTAAAAGAAACTTTTGACTGCTCAAGTAAAATACATTTTTGTATTTACAGTTTTGTTTATTTGTGAAAAGAATCTTATTTACCATCATGCTTAAGGGTAGTTTTGCATTTTGTGCTTTTCTTAATTTTTAGGGCAGAAAAAGCAGTTTCGTTACTTTGCCTGAGTGAGTTTATTAAACTTCTCGCTGATGATCAGTGTAGTAAGGCGCTGATTCTGCACTACATTTGTTCTTGTTTTACTCATGTTTAAAGATAGTTTTGCATTTTTTGCTTCTCTTAGCTTTTAGAGCAGAAAAAGCAGTTTCGTTACTTTGCCTGAGTGAGTTTATTAACCTTCTTGTTGATTATCAGTGTAGTAAGGCCTTCATTATGCACTATACTGTTCCTGTTTTACTAATAAAGATCTATTAGGTAGATTCAATTGTACTTAAAAAATTTGTAAGATGTGTAACTAATATTTTTATTAGAAAATTTTTACATTAGGAATTGAAGGCACTTTCAAGTTGTAACAAAATAATTAAAATAAGTATTTGACAATTATTGTTTTACTAAAAACACACTTTTCCAATGTATTCAAAGTCGGACTACTCTGAAATGTTTGGCTCAGATAGAGGCTGATGAGGGAAGATTTTCATAAAACCCCTGGTTTGCCTTTGGGATTTGCAGGTCATTGCAAGTTTTAGAAGATTCTTCCATGTGGCATCAGAAATGGGGAATCTTGAAGAGCAAGGTTTCACGGGTTCAGACTTTGATGGGCGGCCCTTTCTACACTTGAAAGTGAACTTTCTTCATACCCAGTCTTTATGTGAACTGTGCATGGTTCACCTTTTGTGTACCAAAACCACACGGTTTGTCGGAAAGGCAAAGAAGTATTATCTTCCTCAGCTGTAAAATAAGCCTTCTTTGGGTTGAAATCAATGAAGTTGTTGTGCACAAATGAAGAAACATTGAAGGGTGCTGGATTTTTGCATGCATTTCTTATCTGTTTAACCCACCCTTCTGGAGTGTATACTGGGTTTTTTTTCTGCAGACATGAATATTTTTGGTGGATGGAATCACAGTCCATCAAACTATGCCCCAATTCAAAATAAATATGATCAATCTGCTGAAGTTTTGGGTGTTTTTGTACTGCTGCTATGCACATACACACAAAATTAGTGTTCTTTTTCTGTCCTCCACAACTGTCTGACATCATAATTACTGTCTCCGCATTAGGATATTTCATGAGGTAAGCGTAAGTGCTACTTGAAATTTCCAGGAAGTAGCAGGTGGTTTTCGTGTCCTACCAAATGGAGAGTGCTACCACTAAGGATCACTGTGCTAATCTGTCCTCTGGTGAGGGCTTGCTAAATTCAAGTGAACAAACAGCAATGTTAAGTCTGGTACTAGTAATCAAACATTCTATAATAGAACATAAACTCTTTTAATTCTAAATAAAATGTAGGATATAACCTAAACTTGGTAGCAATCCTCACGCATCCAGAAATAAAATGTGTATTGTTCCACAGCCCACCTGGCTGGCACTTTCGTTAGTTTGCCGCAGTGAATGTTCCAAACCTCAACTATGGTGACTAAGGCAAAGTAACAACAATGCAGATTCGCTACTTCTGCATAGTGGAAAATACTAACAATGCAGATTAGTGAAATCAACACAGTTGATTGTGGCCATATGGAATAAGATACAGATACAATACTTTGCCAGAGGGTAGATCATATACCAATAGTAAAATTTAGACCTTAAATGCAGATTCGCTATTTTTTCACTTTCGTTAGTTTGCCAGAGCAGGGACGATATATCACTGTACATACCTAGGCCTAGAGGGGGGTAATCACATAAATTGGATTGTAAATAAAGGGTATGGATCTCTGCACATGATTATAAGGGTGTTTAGGGGTTGTAATAAAGATGTAAAGGAAAGGGCATATAAGCCTCTGGTAAGACCCCAACTGGAGTATGGTTCCAGTGTATGGGACCTTCACCAGGATTACTTGATTCAAGAACTGGAAAAAATCCAATGGAAAGCAACTTGATTTGTTCTGGGTGATTTCCGACAAAAGAGTAGCATTACAAAAATATTGCAAAGTTTGGTCTGGGAAGACTTGGGAGAAAGAAGACGAGCTGCTTGTCTAAGTGGTATGTTACATGTAACTATTCTCATATTTAGGCCCTATTGAAATTCATTAGAAAATAATACAAATATTTATTTGTTTTCCACCTATTCAATGCATAAAATGTTATTATTGTTAGGGTTTTATCCTTGGCATAATACAAAAATTCGGACATGTTTCGCTCATCTACTGAGCATCCTCACCCATTACAATGTCTCAAAGTTAAGTTATAATCTTGGATGTACATATAATTAATCATAATTACTGCAACACCCCCTAACAATTATGGTAAATGATGTTAGGCTAGTTAACGACACAGGGTAGTGCGCACACAAGGAAAAATAAACCAAACAGACCACATCAGGCAATAATTCATCGAGCATACATAGAAACTAGGAAGAGTGCTGAAACTCACCTATATGGAAAAATAAGAGGCAAGGATCCCAAGGAATGCTGAGGCATCACCAAGAACAACACCAAACTTTCTAAACATTAAAATAAAACTATAATTAAGTAAATAATATTTACATAGAATGAAAATTTTAAAAAAATCTTTAAAACCTTGATCAATAACAAGGGGAAACTTGAAAAGAACGAATTATTAATATTATACTTAAAATTTGTAAATAAATAATTTAAATTTAAATAAATACAATATTATTAAACACGATAACATTTCATCAAATTTAAAGAATCCTGGTGCACCAGACGACCTAAAACATCAATATATATTAAATAAAATTTAATACTAGAATTAAAACAGTGAATAGCTTAATAGAGGGCTTTTGACAGAACCCAGTGGAAGCTCGTTCCCCACGAGGGGGCAGTGATATATAAAATTTAACAAAAATAGTATCAAATACATAGTTTTCGGGGTTGTCGAGGTGAATTGTACATTCCGGATTTTTAGTATCAGGAGACAAGCCACGTGGGGGTAAGACAGCCTAGGAGCCCTTAGGGGCGAGGGGGGTCAGATATACAAATTAACGAAAATAGTGTCGAATCCATACTTTTTCGAGTTGCAGAGAAGAATAGTGACACTCCGGATTTTTTAAAGCCCAACTTCAGACCCCTTTGGGGTGGGGGCGAGGGGGGAGTGATACATAAAATTAAACAAAAATAGTGTCGAATACATAGTTTTCGGTGTCGCCGAGGTGAATTGTGCACTCCGGATTTTTAGTATCAGGAGACAAAACGTGGGGGTAAGACAGCCCAGGAACCCTTAGGGGCGGGGGTGAGAGGGGTCAGATATACAAATTAACGAAAATAGTGTCGAATCCATACTTTCCGGGGTCGCTGAGATGAATATTGATACTCCGGATTTTTTAAAGTCCAAGTTAAGGCCCCCTTTGGGGTGGGGGGCGAGGGGGGATCGATATATAAAATTAAACGAAAATAGTGTCTAATACATAGTTTTCGGGGTCGCCGAGGTGAATTGTACACTCCGGTTTTTTTGTATCAGGAGACAAACCACATGGGGGTAAGACACCCCAGAAACACTTAGGGCGATGTCGAGGGGGTGAGATATTAAAATCATCGAAAGTAATGGCGAATCTATACTTTTCAGGCTCGCTGAAATGAATAGTGACACTCCAGAATTTTGTCCAAGTTCAGCCCCCTTTGGGGTGGGGGTCGATGGGGGAGTAATATATAAAAATAATAGAAAATAGTGTCAAATTCTTAGTTTTTGGGGTCGCTGAGATGAATAGTGACACTCCGGATTTTTAGTATCAGGAGACAAACCATGTGGGGGTTATAAACCCCAGGAACACTTAGGGGCAGGGGAGACGAGGAGGCTGAGATATAAAAATCATCGAAAGTAGTGTTCAGATGAATAGTGACACTCCGGAATTTTTTAAAGTCCAAGTTCAGCCCCCTTATTGGCGGGGGCCGATGGGAGAGTGATATATAAAAATAATCGAAAATAGTGTCGAATCCATAGTTGTCAGGGTCGTTGAGATGAATAGTGAGACTCCGGATATTTTATAAGACCAAGTTCCCCCTACTTTGGGGTGGGGGCGAGGGGGGAGTGATATATAAAATTAATCCAAAATAGTGTCAAATACATAATTTTTGGGGTCACCGAGGTGAATTGTACACTTCGGATTTTTAGTATCAGGAGACAAACCACGTGGGGGTAGGACACCCCAAGAACGCTTAGGGGCGGGGTGGGGCGAGGGGTGGGTGAGATAAAAATATCATCGAAAGTAGTGTCGAATCCATATTTTTCGGGCTCGCTGAAACGAATAGCAACACACCAGAATTTATTAATGCCCAAATTCAGCCCTCTTCGTGATGGGGGGGGGGCGATGTAGGAGTGATATATAAAATTAATTGAAAATAGTGTCGAATACATAGCTTTCGGGGTCGCCGAGGTGAATTGTACACTTCGAATTTTTAGTATCAGGAGACAAACCACGGGGAGGTAGGACTCTCCAGGAACTCTTACGGGGGGGGGGGGGGGGGCAGGGGGCTGAGACATAAAAATCATCGAAAGTAGTGTCGAATCCATTCTTTTCGGGGTCGCTGAGATGAATAGTGACACCCCGGATTTTTTTTAAAGTTCAGCCCCCTTCGTGGTGGGGGGCAATGGGAGATTGATGTATAAAAATAATAGTGTTGAATCCATAGTTGTCGGGGTCGCTGAGATGAATAGTGAGACTTAGTCCAAGTTCATCCCTCTTTGTGGTGGGATGCGAGGGGGATTGAGATATAAAAATAATCGAAAATAGTGTTGAATCCTTAGTTTTCGGGATCGCTGAGATGAATAGTAACACTCACGATTTTTAAAACTCCAAGTTTAACCCCCTTTAGGGAGGGGAAGTTGGGAGTGAGATATAATAATAATCTAATATGCTGCCGAATCCATAGTTTTCCGGGTCGCTGAGATGAATAGTAACATTCCGGATTTTTAAAGTCCAACCTTCAGCCCCCTTTGGCATAGGGGGTGAGAAAGGGTGAAAAAATAAATAGTCAAAAATGACCGTGATAATGGACGTGGGTATGTTCCAGTATGACTTTCAAGTATGACTTACTACCTGGAAAGCATACTGTGGGAGTAAGACGCCCCTAGAACCACTAGGGCAGCGGGTGAAATATATAATCCATATTAATAAATTGTAGTCAGTTTAGCGCGATCTATATGTACTGCACTTCAGGATCCATAGAAAAATCTATTCTCAAAATTCACTGAGGGGGACACGCTGGGAGTTTCAAATCTGCATAAGAACAGAGTCGGTGATATTTATCGAAAAACGATAACCTATAGGTTTTATGGGCTTAAAAGTTTCCTGAAAGTCCTAATTTTAAACCCCATCTTCCATATCAAGATGGCAGCACAATCTCCCAGACGAGTTAGAAAATAGATATTTGGCAAAATTATATCTTTTTGCCTGTAACCGATGGAAAATTTACAAGATATTTAAAAAATTTATTTTTAACCTCCCAAAAAGAATCGAAATATGGAGGCAATTTTAATGACGGTGCAGACCTTCGTTACGAGATATTTGGTGGCTAAACGGTAAGTCTATCACAAAACGGATGGCACAATCTCCGTTCAATTTGGAGTGATCTACAACTTTGGTCCTATGACTTTTTGTCGTATCTCTATCCCTTATACATTAAATTTGACTCTATTTCTGGATTTACGTAAATTTTGCACTTTGTACACGTATCATAGATGGTTTGATTCACTTATAGGAAAGTTGGGATCATCAAATTCTACACGAATATTGGCCCACCCAGTAGCCATATGTGAGCCAAATTCTATGTTTGAAGCTGTCGCATGAGTATCTGAAAAGTAATTCACTGTGTGGAAACGTTTCTAAAATAATTTTACCTTCAAATGGATGAGATATGAGGAAATATCATAGGGCGAGCCATTTAGATCGCTAAATGAGGCCAGAGGCGTCTTTTCGTACAATCCGTTTTTCGATATGATGCACCGTTTAGCAGCAGTTATTCTGTAAATGGAGGTGAACATGCATATACTTCCGTATGTCGATCTACATTTATTCACTTAAGTCGATTTGTAGCGATCTGGAAGTGGTGTGTCTGACATTGTAATTAATACTTTACAAATCAATAGTGACTGTCAGCAGAAGGGCGTCTGCTGTTGTAATCAGTACTCCCCACACCGACTTTAACTGTGAGTAGGGGATGGGGTCCTCCTCCAACGCCTGTGTACCATTGTAATGAACAATTCCTTTCTCGATTTGACTAGCAGAAGGCAAGGGAGCGTGCATTTTTTTCAAAACTCTTTTACCTGATTCTCTTTATCATTAGGTATAGGTGCCCCCTTGCAAGTGTGCCCCCGATTATAAACAAATTTACCCATCAAAATGTGACTGACGTTACGCATAGTGAATTGCGGTAGACAAGTGGACCTGTCGTTATCATCACAACTCCGCAACTCGCACTTTACATTGGAAACAACGTCTGCGGACCACCCTATGCTTTTTCTCGGATAACGCTAAGAGACATGCGATTTAAAAATTCTTATTCTCTTCATGTACAGTAATTTACTTTGATATCCGTATACAATGTAGAATACCGTAGCGAAGCACGGGTACATTTGCTAGTACTATATATATAAAAATGGATGTATGTATGTGTGTAAATGACACATCTCCTCCTAAACCACTGGACCAATTTCAATCAAATTTTTCACACTTATTATTTGCTATCTGGAAACGAGCACTGCGGGGGTAAACCACCTCTATCCCCCTTAGGGGTGGGGGTTAGGGGGTCAGGTAAAAAAATCGAAAATAGTGTCGAATCCATAGCTTTTGGGGTCGCTGAGGTGAATAGTGATACTCTCGATTTTTTAAAAGTCATATTTCTGCTCCCATTTTGGTGGGGGGGGGGGCGAGGGGGGACTGATACAAAAAATTAAACGAAAATAGTGTCGAATACATAGTTTTCGGGGTCGTCGAGGTGAATTGTACACTCCGGATTTTTAGTATCAGGAGACGAACCATGTGGGGGTAAGACAGCCCAGGGAACCTTAAGGGCGGGGGGGCAAGGGGTCAGATATACAAATTAACGAAAATAATGTCGAATCCATACTTTTCGGGGTCGCTGAGATGAATAGTGACACTCCGGATTTTTTAAAGTCCAAGTTCAGTCCCCTTTTGGGTGGGGGCGAGTGATATATAAAATTAAACGAAAATAGTGTCGAATACAGTTTTCGGGGTCGCCGAGGTGAATTGTACACTTCGGAGTTTTAGTATCAGGAGATAAACCACGTGGGGGTAAGGCAGCACAGGAACCCTTAGGGGCGGGGGGGGCGGTGAGTGGGTCAGATATACAAATTAACGAAAATATTGTCGAATCCATACTTTTCGGTGTCGCTGAGATGAATAGTGACACTGTGGATTTTTTTGAAGTCCAAGTTCAGTCCCCTTTCGAGTGGGGGCGAGGGGGTAATATATAAAATTAAACGAATATAGTGTCGAATACATAGTTTTCGGGGTCACCGAGGTGAATTGTACACTCCAGATTTTGAGTATCAGGAGACAAACCACTTGGGGGTAAGACAGCCCAGGAAACCTTATGGGCAGGGGGGAGGGCGGGGGTGAGATATTCAAATAATCGAAAGTAGTGTGGAATCCATACTTTTCGTGCTCACTGAAACGAATAGTGACACTCAGGAATTTTCTAATGTCAAAATTCAGCCCTCTTCGTTGGGGGGGGGGGGAGTGATATATAGAAATAATAGAAAATACTGTCGAATACGTAGTCTTCGGGGTCGCTGAGATGAGTAGTGACACTCCGGAATTTTAGTATCAGGAGACAAACCACGTGGGGGTAATACACCCATGGAAACATTAGGGGCGGGGGGGGGTGCGAGGGAGCTGATATATACACATAATCGAATATAGTGTCGAATCCATACTTTTGGGGGTCGCTGAGATGAATAGTGACTCCCCGGAACTTTTTAAGTCCAATTTCAGCCCCCTTCGTGGTGGGGGAGATGTGAGAATGATATATAAAACTAATCGAAAATAGTGTCGAATCCATAGTTGTCGGGGTCGCTGAGATGAAGAGTGAGACTCCGGTTATTTTATAAGTCCAAGTTCATCCCCCTTTGGGATCAGGTGCGAGGGGGGGGGGAGTGATATATAAAGTTAATCGAAAATAGTGTCGAATACGTAGATTTCGGTGTCGCCGAGGTGAATTGTACACTTCGAAATTTTAGTATCAGGAGACAAATCACGTGAGGGTAGGACACCCCAGGAACCCTTAGGGGCGGAGTGGGCGAAGGGGGGCGAAGGGCCTGAGATATAAAAATCATCGAAAGTAGTGTCGAATCCATACTTTTTGGGGTCGCTGAGATGAATAGTGACACCCCGGAACTTTTTAAGTCCAATTTCAGCCCCCTTCGTGGTGGGGGAGATGTGAGAATGATATATAAAACTAATCGATAATATTGTCGAAGCCATAGTTTTCGGAGTCGCTGAGATGAATAGTACAACTCTCGATTTTTTAAAACTCAAAGGTTAACCCCCTTTAGGGGGGAGGGGGAGTGAGTTATAATAATAATTGAATATACTGCCTAATCCATAGTTTTCCGGGTCGCTGAGATGAATAGTAACATTCCGGATTTTTAAAGTCCAACCTCAGCCCCCTTTGGCATAGAGTGTGAGAAAGGTTGAAAAAATAAATTGTCAAAAATGCCCAAGATAATACACGTTTGTGTGTTCCAGTATGACTTTCAAGTATGACTTATTACCTGGAAAACATACTGTGGGAGTAGGACGCCTCTAGAACCACTACGGAAGCGGGTGAAATATAATCGATATTAATAAATTGAAGTCAGTTTGGCGCGATCTATATATACTGTACTATATGTATATAAATTAAGGCATAAAAATGAAAACAAACGTGAATTAATGAGACCATTCTAGGCACTCTAGAAACTTAAAACTTGGTACCAGACAACCTGATGACTTCAGGATCCCTAGAAAAATCTAAAATTCTCAAAATTCTCTGAGAGGGACACGCTGGGAGTTTCAAATCTGCATAAGAACAGAGTCGGTGATATTTATCCAGAACGATAACCTATAGGTTCCATGGGCTTAAAAGTTTCCTGAAAGTCCTAATTTTTAACCGCTTCCCCCATATCGAGATGGCAGAACAATCTCCCAGATGAGTTAGAAAATTGAAATTTGGCAAAATTATAGCTTTTAGTCTGTAACCGACGGAAAATTTACGAGATGTTTAATCATTTTATTTGTTACTCCCGGAAAATATGGAAATATGGAGGCAATTTTAATGACGGTGCAGACCTTCCTTTCGAGGTATTTGGTGGCTAAACGGTAAGTCGTATCACTAAACGGGTGGCACAATCTCCGTTCAATTTGGAGTGATCTACAACTTTGATCTTATGACTTTTTGTCGTATCTCTATCCCTTACGTTAAATATGGCTCTATTTCTGGATTTACCTAAATTTTGCACTTTGTACACGTATAATTGATGGTTTGATTCACTTATAGGAAAGATGGGATCATCAAATTGGCCCACCCAGCAAAATTCTATGTTTGAAGCTGTCGCATAAGTATCTGAAAAGTAATTCACTGTGTGAAAACCTTACACAAATTTCACCCTATTCAACCTTTCAAAAATAATCTTGCCTTTAAATAGATGAGATACGAGGAAATGTCATAGGGCCAGCCATTTAGATCGCTAAATGAGGCCAGAGGCGTCTTTTCATACAATCAGTTTTTCAAAATGAATGCACCGTTTAGCAGCAGTTATTCTGTAAATGAATGTGAACATACATATACTTCCGCATGTCGATCTACATTTAAGTCGAATTGTAGCGATCTAGAAGGGGTGTGTCTTACATTGTAATTAATACTTTACAAATCAATAGTGACTGTCAGCAGGAGGGCGTCTGCTGTTGTAATCAGTAATCCCCACATCGACTTTAACTAGCAATAGGAATGGGGTCCTTCGCCAGCGCCTGTGTACCATTGTAATGTATAATTTCCCTTCTTGATTTGACTAGCAGAAGGCCAGAAAGCGTGCATTTTTTAAAAACTCTTTTACCTGATTCTCATTATCATTATGTATAGGTGCCCCCGATTATAAACAAATTTACCCATCAAAATGTGACTGACGTTACGCATAGTGAATTACGGCAGACAAGTGGACCTGTCATTATCATCACAACTCTGCAACTCGCACTTTAGATTGGAAACAACGTCTGCGGACCTCCCTATGCTTTTTTTCGGATAACACCAAGAGACATGCAATTAAAAAATTGGTATTCACTTCATGTACAGCAATTTACTTCGATATCAGTATACATTGTAGAATACCGTAGCGAAGCACGGGTACATTTGCTAGTCTATAATTATAGAAGGAAGTGTTTGTCTGTGTGTCTGTGCGATGGCCAGCAAAATCTACAGCACGCAGAGATCTGAAATTTTGAACATAGGTAGATGGAAAGGGGTCCGGATGCACCTCGAAGCCGGAATTTTCATTTTCGCTTTCTTTGGCGAGTTATGAATGAAAACCCATCCCAAAACGTGCATTGGGATATGACAATCCAACGTACTGTCTTCTTCTTCTTCTTCTTCTTCTTCTTCTTCTTCTACTTCGTTTTGCCTCATGACTAGGGCGTCGTGACTATCATAATATTCAGCCCTCTAGCCGATGAACCATACTCCGCCATTCTTCCCTATCTAAAGCTTTCAATGTGGTTACTCTGAGAGAACACTGTAGGGGGCCGTTCATCATGTCAATCTATCGCGTTGGTATTCGTCCTCGTTGTCTGGTTCCCTGGACTTTGCCCTCAACAATCAGCTTTTGTAGACTACCATCTCGGCGCATTATATGTCCAAAGTAGCGTACAATTCGTTGAGAGACCTTACACGATAGACGAACTTTTATCTGAAGTTGGTTCAGGATTGATGTGTTCGTGCGATGAGCTGTCCAAGGAATCCTTAACATTTTCCTCCAGCACCACATTTCAAAGCTTTCTATCCGTTCACGATCACGTTTGAGGATGGCCCACGTCTCTGCGCCATACAAGAAGACTGAGAAGACTAGAGATTCAACGAGCTTCTTTTTTGTCTTAATGGTGATGTTGTTATCTTTCCAGATCTTCCGCAAACGGATCATTGCTACCTTTGCTATTTCAATTCTGCGCTTTATTTCATCTTTGGAACCACCAGAATTGGATAGTAAGGAGCCTAGGTATACATACTGATGTACAACTTTACACCCTCCAATCTGTTTGATATGTGGACTGTTGTTGTTCTTACGATCAACAATCATGACTTTGGTTTTCTGTCGATTTAGGCGTAATCCAATTTCTAGGCTTGCTTCCTCTACTCTCTTGATCAGCTCTGTCAACTCCTCTTCAGATGATGCTATCAAGGTGGTGTCATCAGCAAATCTCAAATTGTTGATCTTGCATAGAGTTGCTGTCGCTAGGTAACGTACATAAGATAGGTAGAGAACACAATATTGAAGGAGCCATTTTAAGTCCAGGGTGTAGGGAACCGGTCCGTCGGATCGGGACGTAAAGTCTTGAGCTATTCGAGAGGAGTGGGCTATGTGCCGGCGCCGGGTTTCATCCTCTTCATTCTTACTATCATATATAATGTCATTCATTTCATCTCATTAACTCATCTGATTAGGTTGACGTCATGAAAGTCATCCGGTCGTAAAAATTCGCTACAACGATTTATCTCACTTCATACCCAAACCCCGTAGAGAAAAGGGACAAGGGTTGGACACTTATACATTTAGAGGAAACATATATGACACAAGATAGACGATAATAATAAACAAGGAATAATACATAAATCAGTCAGGATGCCATTGTAAGTCCGTGGAATAGGAAGCCATTTTCCTTCAATCCATGATGTCTGTCTGTCTGTCTGTCTGTCTGTCTGTCTGTCTGTCTGTCTGTCTGTCTGTCTGTCTGTCTGTCTGTCTATCTGTCTGTGTTCATGTGCGCGATGCCCAACCAAATCTACGGCAAACAAAGATCTAAAATGTTTGTCATAGGTGAGCACAGGTTTTCACCTAAGACGCATGGATGTGTCTGAAAGCAATTCTTGCTCCATGACATGAAGCTCAAGAATTATCCGGTTTGCTATAAACTGAAAAGTCTATCGACACGACATGTCATACAGATGAGGCTGTCAACTACACGACAGAGATTTTGAACAATT
This sequence comes from Anabrus simplex, assembly GCF_040414725.1. NCBI lineage: Eukaryota > Metazoa > Arthropoda > Insecta > Orthoptera > Tettigoniidae > Anabrus > Anabrus simplex. Next base: position 361,733,776 of record NC_090269.1, on the reverse strand, counting down.
TGGAATCACCTGGAGTACCTTCGAACATCTTGGGGTGGACGATTGTGGCACCGATTATCCTTCTCAGGAATATGAATCCTTCGCTCTGCAATGAACACGGCTCTGAAACTGATGACAAATACACTGACTGACAGAGCAAATGCAACACCAAGAAGGAGTGGTCAGAACTTTATGCCAATTGCAGGGTAGACTGACGTCACTGAGGAATGCTCATGATGTGAAATGCGCCGCTGTGCTGCGCACGTAGCGAACGATAAATGGGACACGGCGTTGGCGAATGGCCCACTTCGTACCGTGATTTCTCAGCCGACAGTCATTGTAGAACGTGTTGTCGTGTGCCACAGGACACGTGTATAGCTAAGAATGCCAGGCCGCCGTCAACGGAGGCATTTCCAGCAGACAGACGACTTTACGAGGGGTATGGTGATCGGGCTGAGAAGGGCAGGTTGGTCGCTTCGTCAAATCGCAGCCGATACCCATAGGGATGTGTCCACGGTGCAGCGCCTGTGGCGAAGATGGTTGGCGCAGGGACATGTGGCACGTGCGAGGGGTCCAGGCGCAGCCCGAGTGACGTCAGCACGCGAGGATCGGCGCATCCGCCGCCAAGCGGTGGCAGCCCCGCACGCCACGTCAACCGCCATTCTTCAGCATGTGCAAGACACCCGGGCTGTTCCAATATCGACCAGAACAATTTCCCGTCGATTGGTTGAAGGAGGCCTGCACTCCCGGCGTCCGCTCAGAAGACTACCATTGACTCCACAGCATAGACGTGCACGCCTGGCATGATGCCGGGCTAGAGCGACTTGGATGAGGGAATGGCGGAACGTCGTGTTCTCCGATGAGTCACGCTTCTGTTCTGTCAGTGATAGTCACCGCAGACGAGTGTGGCGTCGGCGTGGAGAAAGGTGAAATCCGGCAGTAACTGTGGAGCGCCCTACCGCTAGACAACGCGGCATCATGGTTTGGGGCGCTATTGCGTATGAATCCACGTCACCTCTAAGCGTATTTAAGGCACGTTAAATGCCCACCGCTACGTGCAGCATGTGCTGCGGCCGGTGGCACTCCCGTACCTTCAGGGGCTGCCCAATGCTCTGTTTCAGCAGGATAATGCCCGCCCACACACTGCTCGCATCTCCCAACAGGCTCTACGAGGTGTACAGATGCTTCCGTGGCCAGCGTACTCTCCGGATCTCTCACCAATCGAACACGTGTGGGATCTCATTGGACGCCGTTTGCAAACTCTGCCCCAGCCTCGTACGGACGACCAACTGTGGCAAATGGTTGACAGAGAATGGAGAACCATCCCTCAGGACACCATCCGCACTCTTATTGACTCTGTACCTCGACGTGTTTCTGCGTGCATCGCCGCTCGCGGTGGTCCTACATCCTACTGAGTCGATGCCGTGCGCATTGTGTAACCTGCATATCGGTTTGAAATAAACATCAATTATTCGTCCGTGCCGTCTCTGTTTTTCCCCCAACTTTCATCCCTTTCGAACCACTCCTTCTTGGTGTTGCATTTGCTCTGTCAGTCAGTGTATTATTGAAGCCATCATCATGACTGAGCCTGCCGAGGGCGAAGTAGTATTCCTCAGACTGTTTTTGAGTAGGAAGCTATTTTCGGCCCGCGACACGAGGAGCCATCAGCCCGTAATATTCGGAAGTGTATGTGTGTATGTATGCGAAGGCCAGTTAAATCTACGACACACAGAGATCTGAAATTTTGACATAGGACAATCGCTTAAAGTTGTAGGACTCCATCTTCGAAAACGGTGCTTTTGTCATTGTCAACTGTACGTGTATTGTTCAAGAGTTCGAAAGTCAAACACAATACAGTATACATCTTACCTCCAAATGGAATGACATTATTATATTTTATTCCCAAGATCTAAGGAAACAATATATTTTGTATTATACAACATAGTCTTTTACATGGTTTTAATTTTATTTGTACCACCCATCAACCCGGTATCTTAAGCAATGAAAGTAACAACATAATAAAAATAAAATAATGTATTTCATACAATTTACGTCAAAAAATGTGAGTTAATAAATATAATGCTTTAATTTGCTTTTAAATAAAGAGTTTAGAAACATCTAACGGTTGAATTACTAAACGCGGGCAAAGCCGCGGGCACATGCTAGTCATAGTTATTAAATTTCAAAGATATGTGGCAAATTTCAATGTAAATGCCGACTAGCACTAAAATAAATGATGGCACTGATATTATTGTCACAGCCCAAATTAGTGGTTTTTATCCAAGCATCCCCTGGCATCTGACAGTGCTCAGTTGTGCCAGCCTCGTATCAGTAGATTTAGCACCATGTAAAAGAACTCCTGTGAGACAGAATTCCAGCAGCTCAATATGTCTGAAAAGTGAAAAGGTATTTTGTGAGATGTGAAACCAATAGCATTTACATTACCTGTCAAAATATGATCTTCATCTGTGGGTGAATGCGGTAGGAAACATCCACACTAACCCCTCCTTGTCATTAAAGGTAATGAAAAGGGGTAATCCCCAGGAGCTCTGACCTTGAGAGTGTGAGTTGGTAACCACAAGGCCCCTAGCTGAGTCTGTAATTGCATCCACTTCCTTGTACCAAGCTCCCGATGTTCATCTTTCCTATCTGACCTCCGTTTGGTCAAGTCTTGATCTCTTCCGACTGACGGTATTAGACTTGCAAGGCCTAGGAAGCCTCATTATCATGGCTATTGTTGCTCTTCTCTTTCATTTGCCGATACCTTCATTCTTAGAAGGATTAGTCCTCTTCCATTTTCATTTATTCATCATCACCATCATCATCATTTCCCGGTATCCAGGTGTAGCCGGGTAGGGGACAAAATATGGTTCCTCTCCACTTTCTTTGGTGTTTCCACTACTCCTCTTCCAACACTGTGTCCCAGTCCAGGTTTATTTCTACAATACTGCGTTGGATTGTGACCTTCCATCTCAATCGTGGTCGTCCACGGCCTCTCCTTCCTTGCAATTGCATTTCCATCACTTTTTTTTTTTTTGGCATTCTTTCATCACTCATTCGCTTTATGTGTCCAAACCATCTTAGTTGGTTCTTCTCTATTCCATCATTCATTTTATCCACTCCAATTTATTCCCAGATTTTCTCATTCCTTATTTTGTCTCTTCTACTATCCTGTATCATACTCCTCAAGAACTTCATTTCGGCAGCCTGTATTTGACTCTCGTCCTTCTTTGTCATTGTCCAAGTTTCTGCTCCGTAAGTTGTTATGGGTACATATTACATCTTGTAGATATTTTCCTTTCATAGTTTCATTTATTATTATTATTATTATTATTATTATTATTATTATTATTATTATTATTATTATTATTGTCATTATCATCATTATTATTAAGGGAGGATGATAATTCATTTGTACTTTCCACCAAAATATGACCACAACCTAATAGCTAGGAAGACAACACCTCTGTAGTAAGTTTCTTGAACAAGTAAGTTATTTTTTAAAGTTTTATCTGATAGTGAACATTACCTTTTTTCAGGAATCCACAGAATAAAGTTAAAAGAATTGTCAACAGGTCTAATTCAATGGAAACTATGAATGCTCTACAGTACACTGCAGAGCATACTAGCTGCAATGGTAATGCTAGAATTAATGTGATAACTCGTAGGTCCAAAAACTTAAATGCCATTAAATCAACTGAGGATAAGGGCATAAATCATTCTCCTGAAGTAACTACCAGTGAAAGGAATAATGCAAACTCTGAAACTAACAAAAGACAGGGGAACAGTTATGAAAACAAGGAGAACATAATAGTTTTTGATAAATGGAAAGATCTATTGAACCACATCCGAGGCATAGAGGAAATTCCTCTAGATCTTGGAACGATGGTATCTTTTAATGAAAGAGCTGAATTGGCACCCAATAACTTTACAACGTTGAAAACTGCAACAAAATTAATGTCCACAAAATCAACTTCTGAAAATGAATCTGATTCTGAATCTGAAACTGAGACAGCAGCTGTAGCAGCAACAGCAACAGCAGCAGCAGCACCAGGGACAAAAGAAACAAAGATGACAACAACAACATTAACAATGACAACAAGAGCAACAACGGAAACAAAGGGAATGACAACTAGTACAGCTCCTACAACTCCTACCGCTACGGAACAAGCTCGTCCCGAAACGTATGTTATAATTAGTGAACGTGAGGAGAGCTTTGACACTGTGGAGGAAGGAATGTACCTCACCACTAATCCTAAAGCTACTTCACTGAGTAAGCCTACAAAAGATAGTGAAACTACCAAAAGGAGAAAGACTACAGAATTTGACATCTGGAATGAAATTACTAAGTCATGGTCAAAAAGCAAAATTATTTTATCTGATGTCCTTGCAGAAACTACTGGAATAATTGAAACTGATGACAGCACAGTAACTGATGATGTCTATTTAGAACAAGATCTACCAGTGAAAACAACAGCAAAACCTAGTTCATGCAATGAGAAGAATAATTCCAAATATGAAATGCAGAAAAAATGGCAGACTATTCCAGATTGGTACAAAAAGCATCCTCGTATCACAGACGTAGATGTGATCCAAGCCGATGATTTATGAAGACTGGCTTTTTTTCACAAAAGGATTCATTTCAGAAGAATTCTAAGTTAATGTTCTTAACATAAAGGATACCATGAAAAAGCAACAAGCAGGGCTTTAATAAATGGATATTTCAACTTACTCTTCATCATGAAAGGAGACTCATTGCAAGATCTTTAATTCCATCACAGATCAAGAGAGAAAGATCATTTCCAATGTGAGTAATCCCATGAAAGTGATAACAGTGAGAGAAGGAAGTTGTGCAATTTATAGCTTCGATAAGACTCGACAAGTACTCAAGATGATTCTTAATTTCAAGCTAGAAAAACACATGAATCCTGAAAGAATAATATTATTTTTTGGAGGGATTCAGCCTAGGTTTAGAATAATGAAGTAAAAAACATGTCTTATTATGCATGGGAAAATGAGTACCAAAGCAAGGCATTACCTTATTTCTTATAAGATGATAAGCTGTTTTTTATAAAGTAGACAAGTTATAAAAACAACATGGTAACAAAAACAGTAGAAGCAAGGAAAGATGATTGTCAATAAACAAGGGTAATCATTCCATTGGTTAAAACATCTGAATACAGTATTAGAAATGACAAAAGTACATTCAATGAGATAGATTATCAACCCAGCACTCCATATTGCAGTATACAGACAACAGTCACCTTAACAGACTGAAGAAGCACCAATTCAATTCAATACTTTGAAGTAGGAGAGAGATGGTACTAAGTATCTGAAGAATGGACAAGAAGATATTGAACTCTTCAGGGACTAAAAGGTCATCATTGAGTTCAAGATGATGGAAACATCAAAAACATAAGGCTACCTACTAATCACTTGAGGCTAGAATTTTGGAACTCCATCATCAAATATCATCCAAGCCTTTCAAGGAGAGTCATTAAATGTACAGTTGGAACATTTCCAGATAAATATGTATACTTGGTTAGATTATAAGGTAGCACTAATAAAAACTTTAGTTACTGTTTAACAAATTTATTTCAAGTTGAAGTAGACGATTAAGGTCAGGTCATAGAAATTCAGTTTTGTAATTCATTTTTCAAATCAGCACTTTATGACAAGAACAATAAGTAAAAAGAGGAGTAGTATAATTGGATGGTTCTGGCGCCTCCTCCCGCGGAAAAGTTGAATTCTGGCGGGAAATTTGAATTTTTGGCGGGAAAGTTGAATTTTGGCGGGAGATTTGAATTTGTAAACAAAGCCACGAGCTTCTTGACAGCTGTCATCGACAACAACGCATCGCTAACCTCACTGCTGCCATCTTGACAGGGCCTAAACCTCAGTAGTGCCAACTTAACCTAACTAGCGCGAGGTAAACAAAGCCACGTGTTTTTTGACAGCCACGTGCTTTTTGACAGACAACAACGCATCGCTAACCTCAGTACTGCCATCTTGACGGGCCTAAACCTCAGTAGTGCCAACTTAACCTAACTAGCGCGAGATAAACAAAGCCACGTGTTTTTTGACAGCCACGTGCTTTTTGACAGACAACAACGCATCGCTAACCTCAGTACTGCCATCTTGACGGGCTTAAACCTCAGTGGTACCAACTTAACCTAACTAGCGCGAGATAAACAAAGCCACGTGCTTTTTGACAGCCACGTGCTTTTTTGACAGCTGTCATCCGCCATCTTTAAACTACAGAGCACCGTGCTGCCCTCTTTATCGCAGTAGCTGCAAATTCGTCACCTGTCATCGGCAGTGCTGCCATTTTGGCGGGCCTAAACCTTAGTGCTACCAACTTAACCTCACTAGCGCGAGATAAAAAAATCCACGTGCTTTTTTGACAGCTGTCGAATTTGTAAACAAATCCACGTGCTTTTTTGACAGCTGTCATCCGCCATCTTTAAACTACAGAGCACCGTGCTGCCCTCTTTATCGCAGTAGCTGTAAATTCGCCACCTGTCATCCGCAATGCTGCCATCTTGGCGGACCTAAACCTTAGTGCTACCAACTTAACCTCACTAGCGCGAGATAAACAAATCCACGTGCTTTTTTGACGGCTGTCATCCGCCATCTTTAATCTATAGAACACAGTGCTGCCCTCTTTAGCTACTTCCTTTGAAATGTGGTGGCGGATAATTTGAAAAATGCTTTTTGACAGCAGCCATCTTTGAGCACCGTGCTGCCCTCTTTAGCTAGATACCTGTGGTGGCAGACAATTCTACGTGAGAGCAGCCATCTTTGAGCACAGTGCTGCCCTCTTCGTGGTGGCGGGAAATTCCACGTGATCTTGTTTGGAAACTAACTCTCGTGCTTTTTTCTGACAGCTGTCATCCGCCATCTTGCGTCACAAACCTCAGTGCTGCACTCTTTAGCTAGATACCTTTGAAATGTGGTGGCGGCAATTTGAAAAATTAATGTACTCTTCTTTGGAAACAAAGCCACGTGCTTTTTGGACAGTTGTCATCCGCCATCTTTAATCAATAGAGCACTGTGCTGCTACCATGCGGGCAATTTCGTCAGCTGTCATCCGCCATCTTTAATCCACAGAGCACCGTGCTGCCCTCTTTATTGCATGTAGCAGCGGGCAATTTGAAAAGTTCTGTTAGCTGTCATTCGCCATCTTTAATCAAGAGAGCACCGTGCTGCCATCTTTAGCTAGATACCTTTGAAATGTGGTGGCGGCAAATTGAAAAATTCCACGTGCTCTTATTTAGTAAACAAACTCACGCGCTTTTGTCAGCTGTCATCCGCCATCTTACATCGCAAACGTCAGTGCTACACTCTTTAGGTACATACCTTTGAAATATGGTGGCGGATAATTTAAAAAGAAAAATTCTACGGCAGCCATCTCTCGACGCTAATTGCACAAGATGGTGGCTATACATGACTCCTTAAGGGTGCTTACGCAAGATGGCCGCTATACATAGGTTCTTATGAGACGCCCTTGGGATGGTTGCGCAAGATGGCGGTTGCTCTTATGAGGTGGCTTAAGGGTCCTTGCACAAGATGACTAGAGACGCCCTAAGGATGCTTGCGCAAGATGGCGGACGCAAGATGGCGGCTGTACACGACTCCTTATGAGACGCCTTAAGGGTGCTTGCGCAAGATCGCTGCTGCTCTTATGAAGAAAGCTAGCTTAGAGGCTAACGTGTCATGCTAGTTCGATTCATTAAATTTGGGGGCTTAAATGCAAAATGTTAAATATCTCGAAAACGGTGCATCGTAGAGCAAAACGGACAAAAATTTTTCTGCCCAATACCTCGGTTCGTAGTACGAGGAACAAGAAAAACATAGTCTAATGATGAGATCAACGGTTCGGTTCCTACTTAGACCCTTTGGCATTCGCTCTGTTTTAGTTTGTATTGAAGCAAGTCTTCGTAACATGATCAGTTCTAGCTATGGTAGAGAGTATAACGTGCCGTGCCGGTTCGATTCATTAAATTTGGGGCTTAAATGCAAAATGTTAAATATCTCGAAAACGGTGCATCGTAGAGCAAAACGGATAAAATTTTTCCACCTGATACCTAGGTTTGCAGTATCAGGAAAATGATAGTATAAGAAAAACATAGTCTAATGATGAGATCGACGGTTCGATCCCTACTTAGGCCCTTTGGCATTGGCAGCTATCTAATTCTACAAGATGGCGGCTATACATAGCTTCTTATGAGGCAGCTTAAGAGCGCTTGCACAAGATGGCTGCTGCTCTTATGAGACGCCCTAAGGGTGCTTGCGCAAGGTAGCAGCGACAAGACGGCGACTATACACAGCTCCTTATGATACGGCCTAGAGGTGCTCACACAAGATGGTGGCTGCTCTGATGAAGAAAGCTAGCTTTGCATCGTGCAGGTATCTTTACAGCACTAAAACTCATACCTTTGAAATGTGGTGGCGGGTAATTTGAAAAATTCTACGTGCTTTTTCTTAACAGCAGCTATCTTTAAACAATAGCGGCTATACATAAGTTGTTAAGGCCTCCTCTTATGTCAAGGCATAGCTCTATCGAACAAGTTTAAACCTGCATCGGGATAGTTAGAGTAAGCACGTGCTGCAGTCATGACGTCATTATGCATGTTTAGACTTGCAAATCACTAAAGAAACATAACAAGACTAGAATCGAACACTGCACTCTATGCCGTTAACTTTATCATGTGATCGGAACATTGATTGAAGTGTTTAGAACACTAAATAAGTGATCAAGACGAAAATAGCACACTGTACTCGATACAACATGCGTTTAGAACATGTCAGGGGATACCTTTTGTTCTAAGAAGATTAGATTACCGCACATTCCTTGTAGGGCTAATAGGCTAAAGAGCTAATGGGCAAAAGGGCTAATGGGCTAATGGGCAAAAATGGCTAAAGGGCTAAAGGGCTAATGGGCTAAAGGGCTAGGGTGCCTCTCCTCTCTTTATCCGGGCTTGAGACCGGCTCTACAACTAGAGGCGGAGTTAACACCCTAAGGAAGGGAGAATGTTGGGAAATAATCTATACGAATATAGCTACTCGATCGACTATATACTACAGATGGATGACTTAGGTGAGGGTAAGCGCTTACTTAATAATACCTACACGACGTAATTCATGCTCTATTTCAAAAATATCTTCTTTGTACTGTGTGTAACCAGCATCATCATGATAGGCTCTTAGCAGCTGTAAACGTTTTACCAGTACGTTGGGGTCTTTACAGTAGCTTATATCTACATAGGGTAACAGAGGCTCGTTGTGAACTTTGAGTCTATATGCAGACAGTTGATGTGTAGGGACTTGTTTTGATGTAATACGTGCTTCAGCAGTAGCGTTTCTAGGTACAAACTTAACTTGTTTCGATAGCGATGAAGCGTTGAAATTTCCTTCTTCTTTACCTTGCATCTCTTCTTGAGATGTTTGCACTGCGACAGAACGTGTAGTAGGCTTAGGAAATGAAGTAAAATCATCTAGCTGTAATGGCAATGAAACATTAAGATTTTCTTCTTCTTCTACCTTCCCTTTACTACTGTTTTGATCAACATCATTATCCTTATTATCATAATCATGATCTTGCCTCTCTTTATCTTGAAGTTTGTGCTTAGTAACAGAACTTGCAGCAGGCCTAGACAACAAGGGAGAATTAAAAATCTCTCGCAGGGGTGTACTTTTTAAACATAAAGCAGTGTTCGCTGGAATATGGTTGAGATCTTTGTATTTTGTTCCCGATGAAGCTACATTACACGCGGCTTCATGACGTTGAGCGTTGTATGCGTTCTTGAACTCTCTTCTACAATGTTTGCATTGAAAAATTGTCCTACATGATATCTCATGACGTCTCCTGTGATAGCTTCGGGAAAATGCTTTTCCACACTCTTCGCAAATATACCTAGAAATAGGTTTTCCATGACGGACTTTTATCTTCTGCTAACAGATTCTTCTTTGAATCTACTTGACATTTGTTACTCTCTACTTCGATGATGCGAACAGCTTAGCGATTAACAGTAAACCAACACAAAAGCGTATAACCAAGGTAGCAACAGTAAGGTTTAAGCCCATCAAGATGGCAAGAGTGAGGTTAGCGACGTTCTGTTGTTGGATTTTAAATTCCGCGCTATAACATGCATAAGGTGGCAGCCTTGAGGTTTACCGCCGTAAAGATGGCAGCAGTGAGGTTAGCGACGCTCTATTGTCCTTCAATGTGAGGTTAGGGTCCGTCAAGAAGACAGCTGTCAAAAAAGCACGTGGCTTAATTTACTAAACAAGAGCACGTGGCTGTGACGTCACGGTCATGTAATCAATCCTTAGCTCTACGTCGTTAAGAGCAGCATTAGGATTAGCTATGTTTAAAAATCTTGGGAACAGAGCAGCAGTATGAATAGCCATGTTTCAAAGCGTGTACACATCACCTATCGATTTTACATGCATCGACCCTCGTACTAAACTTCTTCCGCTAGATCGTGCTGCTATCTTTGCATAACCTATACGTATGAACTTACAGTACAAAGAATAGCCATGTTTCAAAGCGTGTACACATCACCTACCGATTTTACATGCATCGACCCTCGTACTAAACTTCTTCCGCTAGATCGTGTTGCTATCTCAGCATAACCTATACGCATGACCTTAAGTACAAAGAATAGCCATGTTTCAAAGCATGTACACATTACCTATCGATTTTGCATGCATCGACTCTCGTACTAAACTTCTTCCGCTAGATTGTGCTGCTATCTTAGCATAACCTGTACCCATAAATTTAAAGTGCAAGGAATAGCCATGTTTCAAAGCGTGTACAAATCACCTATCGATTTCGCATGCATCGACTCTCGTACTAAAACTTCTTCCGCTAGATTATGCTGCTATCTTAGCATACCCTGTGTGCATGAACTTAAAATACAAAGAATAACTATGTTTCAAAGCGTGTACACATCACCCTGAACTTCTTCCGCTAGATTGTACTGCTATCTTAGCATAACCTATACCGGCGAACTTAAAGCACAACAAATAACTATGTTTAACAGCGTGTACACATCACCTATTGATTTTGCATGCAACGACTATTTTTTACCGCCAGAGTGTACAACGATCGCATATGTGTATTGCTAACGTATGTGTATAAAGCTAAAGCACAAAGAATAGCTATATTCCAAAGCGCGTACACATCACCTATCGATTTTGCATACATCGACTATCGTAATAAACTTCTCCCGCTAGAGTGTACAACGATCGCAATTGTGTGCTGCTACCTATGTGCGTGAATTTAAAGCATAAAGAATAGCGTGTACACATCACGTATCGATGATGCATGCGTCGACTATCGTACTAGGCTTCTTCCGCTAGAGCATGTAGCAATCGCTTTTGTGTATCCCTAACCCATGTGCACGAACTTAAAGCACAAGGAAGAGCTATGTTTCAAAGCGTGTACACATCACCTATCGATGATGTATGCATCGACTATCGTACTAAACTTCTTCTACAACAGCGTGCAATCATCGCTTGTGTGTGCTGCAATCCTAACATAACCTATGTGCACGAATTTAAAGCACAAAGAATACCCAAGTTCAAAGCGTGTACACATCACCTACCGATTTTACATGCATCGACTTTCGTATTAAACTTCTTCCACTAGAGCGTGTGACAACCTTATAAGTATGCTGCTAACTTAGTATAACTTATACGCATGAACTTAAAGCATAAAGAATAGCGATGTATAAAAATCATGTGAACATAGCAGCAGCAGTAAGAATAGCAATGTTTTAAAAGCGTGTACGCATTGCCTGTCGATTATACATGCATCAACAAGAGTACTAAACTTCTCCCGCTAGAGTGTGCTGCTATCTTAGCATAACCTATGTGCATGGATTTAAAGCACGAAGAATAGTTAAGTTTCAAAGCGTGTACACAACACCTATCGATTTTGCATGCATCAACTATATTAACACATCCCGCTAGAATGTACAACGTTCACATGTGTTTGCGCTGCTACTTTAGCATGACCTATGCGCACGAACTTAAAGCACAAAGAATAGCGATGTTTAAAAATCTTGCGAAGATAGTAGCAGTAAGAATAGCAAGGTTTAAAAGCGTGTACGTATCACCTTTTGATAATGCGTACATCAATTATCGTACTAAACAACTTCTAGGCGAGCGTGCGACCATCGCTTGTACGTGTGCTGCTATCTTAACATAACCTATGTGCACGAACTTAAAACATAAAGAATAGTTATGTGTAAAAATCTTGTGAACATAGCAGAGTGTTAACTACGTAGGTGTAGACATTGAACTTTGCACGCTGAAGCAGCATACTAAGTGACCGTGACGTCACTGCCACGTGCTCTTGTTTAGTAAACCAAGCCACGTGCTTTTTTGACAGCTGTCTTCTTGACGGACCCTAACCTCACATTGAAGGACAATAGAGCGTCGCTAACCTCACTGCTGCCATCTTTACGGCGGTAAACCTCAAGGCTGCCACCTTATGCATGTTATAGCGCGGAATTTAAAATCCAACAACAGAACGTCGCTAACCTCACTCTTGCCATCTTGATGGGCTTAAACCTTACTGTTGCTACCTTGGTTATACGCTTTTGTGTTGGTTTACTGTTAATCGCTAAGCTGTTCGCATCATCGAAGTAGAGAGTAACAAATGTCAAGTAGATTCAAAGAAGAATCTGTTAGCAGAAGATAAAAGTCCGTCATGGAAAACCTATTTCTAGGTATATTTGCGAAGAGTGTGGAAAAGCATTTTCCCGAAGCTATCACAGGAGACGTCATGAGATATCATGTAGGACAATTTTTCAATGCAAACATTGTAGAAGAGAGTTCAAGAACGCATACAACGCTCAACGTCATGAAGCCGCGTGTAATGTAGCTTCATCGGGAACAAAATACAAAGATCTCAACCATATTCCAGCGAACACTGCTTTATGTTTAAAAAGTACACCCCTGCGAGAGATTTTTAATTCTCCCTTGTTGTCTAGGCCTGCTGCAAGTTCTGTTACTAAGCACAAACTTCAAGATAAAGAGAGGCAAGATCATGATTATGATAATAAGGATAATGATGTTGATCAAAACAGTAGTAAAGGGAAGGTAGAAGAAGAAGAAAATCTTAATGTTTCATTGCCATTACAGCTTGATGATTTTACTTCATTTCCTAAGCCTACTACACGTTCTGTCGCAGTGCAAACATCTCAAGAAGAGATGCAAGGTAAAGAAGAAGGAAATTTCAACGCTTCATCGCTATCGAAACAAGTTAAGTTTGTACCTAGAAACGCTACTGCTGAAGCACGTATTACATCAAAACAAGTCCCTACACATCAACTGTCTGCATATAGACTCAAAGTTCACAACGAGCCTCTGTTACCCTATGTAGATATAAGCTACTGTAAAGACCCCAACGTACTGGTAAAACGTTTACAGCTGCTAAGAGCCTATCATGATGCTGGTTACGCACAGTACAAAGAAGATATTTTTGAAATAGAGCATGAATTACGTCGTGTAGGTATTATTAAGTAAGCGCTTACCCTCACCTAAGTCATCCATCTGTAGTATATAGTCGATCGAGTAGCTATATTCGTATAGATTATTTCCCAACATTCTCCCTTCCTTAGGGTGTTAACTCCGCCTCTAGTTGTAGAGCCGGTCTCAAGCCCGGATAAAGAGAGGAGAGGCACCCTAGCCCTTTAGCCCATTAGCCCATTAGCCCTTTAGCCCTTTTTGCCCATTAGCCCATTAGCCCTTTTGCCCATTAGCCCTTTAGCCTATTAGCCCTACAAGGAATGTGCGGTAATCTAATCTTCTTAGAACAAAGGTATCCCCTGACATGTTCTAAACACATGTTGTATCGAGTACAGTGTTCTATTTTCGTCTTGATCACTTATTTAGTGTTCTAAACACTTCAATCAATGTTCCGATCACATGATAAAGTTAACGGTATAGAGTGCAGTGTTCGATTCTAGTCTTGTTATGTTTCTTTAGTGATTTGCAAGTCTAAACATGCATAATGACGTCATCACTGCAGCACGTGCTTACTCTAGCTATCCCGATGCAGGTTTAAACTTGTTCGATAGAGCTATGCCTTGACATAAGAGGAGGCCTTAACAACTTATGTATAGCCGCTATTGTTTAAAGATAGCTGCTGTTAAGAAAAAGCACGTAGAATTTTTCAAATTACCGGCCACCACATTTCAAAGGTATGAGGTTTAGTGTTGTAAAGATACCTGCACGATGCAAAGCTAGCTTTCTTCATCAGAGCAGCCACCATCTTGTGTGAGCACCTCTAGGCCGTATCATAAGGAGCTGTGTATAGTCGCCGTCTTGTCGCTGCTACCTTGCGCAAGCACCCTTAGGGCGTCTCATAAGAGCAGCAGCCATCTTGTGCAAGCGCTCTTAAGCTGCCTCATAAGAAGCTATGTATAGCCGCCATCTTGTAGAATTAGATAGCTGCCAATGCCAAAGGGCCTAAGTAGGGATCGAACCGTCGATCTCATCATTAGACTATGTTTTTCTTATGCTATCATGTTCCTGATACTGTAAACGTAGGTTTCAGGTGGAAAAATTTTATCCGTTTTGCTCTACGATGCACCGTTTTCGAGATATTTAACATTTTGCGTTTAAGCCCCAAATTTAATGAATCGAACCTGCACGGCACGTTATACTCTCTACCATAGCTAGACCTGATCATGTTACGAAGACTTGCTTCAATACAAACTAAAACAGAGCGAATGCCAAAGGGCCTTATTAGGAACCGAACCGTTGATCTCATCATTAGACTATGTTTTTCTTGTTCCTCGTACTGCGAACCGAGGTATTGGGCAGAAAAAATTTTGTCCGTTTTGCTCTACGATGCACCGTTTTCGAGATATTTAACATTTTGCATTTAAGCCCCCAAATTTAATGAATCGAACTAGCATGACACGTTAGCCTCTAAGCTAGCTTTCTTCATAAGAGCAGCAGCGATCTTGCGCAAGCACCCTTAAGGCGTCTCATAAGGAGTCGTGTACAGCCGCCATCTTGCGTCCGCCATCTTGCGCAAGCATCCTTAGGGCGTCTCTAGTCATCTTGTGCAAGGACCCTTAAGCCACCTCATAAAAGCAACCGCCATCTTGCGCAACCATCCCAAGGGCGTCTCATAAGAACCTATGTATAGCGGCCATCTTGCGTAAGCACCCTTAAGGAGTCATGTATAGCCACCATCTTGTGCAATTAGCGTCGAGAGATGGCTGCCGTAGAATTTTTCTTTTTAAATTATCCGCCACCATATTTCAAAGGTATGTACCTAAAGAGTGTAGCACTGACGTTTGCGATGTAAGATGGCGGATGACAGCTGACAAAAGCGCGTGAGTTTGTTTACTAAATAAGAGCACGTGGAATTTTTCAATTTGCCGCCACCACATTTCAAAGGTATCTAGCTAAAGAGTGCAGCACTGAGGTTTGTGACGCAAGATGGCGGATGACAGCTGTCAGAAAAAAGCACGAGAGTTAGTTTCCAAACAAGATCACGTGGAATTTCCCGCCACCACGAAGAGGGCAGCACTGTGCTCAAAGATGGCTGCTCTCACGTAGAATTGTCTGCCACCACAGGTATCTAGCTAAAGAGGGCAGCACGGTGCTCAAAGATGGCTGCTGTCAAAAAGCATTTTTCAAATTATCCGCCACCACATTTCAAAGGAAGTAGCTAAAGAGGGCAGCACTGTGTTCTATAGATTAAAGATGGCGGATGACTGCTGTCAAAAAAGCACGTGGATTTGTTTATCTCGCGCTAGTGAGGTTAAGTTGGTAGCACTAAGGTTTAGGTCCGCCAAGATGGCAGCACTGCGGATGACAGGTGGCGAATTTACAGCTACTGCGATAAAGAGGGCAGCACGGTGCTCTTTAGTTTAAAGATGGCGGATGACAGCTGTCAAAAAAGCACGTGGCTGTCAAAAAGCACGTGGCTTTGTTTATCTCGCGCTAGTTAGGTTAAGTTGGTACCACTGAGGTTTAAGCCCGTCAAGATGGCAGTACTGAGGTTAGCGATGCGTTGTTGTCTGTCAAAAAGCACGTGGCTGTCAAAAAACACGTGGCTTTGTTTATCTCGCGCTAGTTAGGTTAAGTTGGCACTACTGAGGTTTAGGCCCGTCAAGATGGCAGTACTGAGGTTAGCGATGCGTTGTTGTCTGTCAAAAAGCACGTGGCTGTCAAAAAACACGTGGCTTTGTTTACCTCGCGCTAGTTAGGTTATGTTGGCACTACTGAGGTTTAGGCCCGTCAAGATGGCAGCAGTGAGGTTAGCGATGCGTTGTTGTCGATGACAGCTGTCAGAAAGCACATGGCTTTGTTTACAAATTCAAATCTCCCGCCAAAATTCAAATTTCCCGCCAAAAATTCAAATTTCCCGCCAGAATTCAAATTTCCCGCGGGAGGAGGCGCCAGAACCATCCAATTATATTACTAAGAGGCTAATATTGCAAAGATTTGAACACAACATTAACAAAGCCCATTTCTGTCCCTTCACTTAACTCAGTTGTTATGGAAGCCTCCTGCCTCAGTCCTAGCTTAAATTGTTCTTCCAGGCTTATCACTGCAGAAGCGTGCCAGCCAGTCGTTCACCTGCATATCAACCAAAATCAACAATCTTTCTTTTTCAAAAGGTGTATTTTCTCAGTGACAAAATTATAAGAAATTACAAAAGCAGTAAGTAATGGCTAACGACAGTAAAAACAAAGGAAAGAATATAGTGTACATGCTTACATAAATATGAAATAAAATCTAAAATTACTGATACTAGGGTGTCCACAACGAAAGAAATACAAATGTAAAAATACTAGTAAGCTTAAAAATATTAAATGAAATTGAACTAATTGTATCCTTGCAATACTAGATCTAAGTTAAATACTGTACTTACTACTAACTATTTTTAGGTTACTTCTACTTCATAAATACAATGTGGATGTTTTTAATTTAATTTAAATTATCATATTAACTTAATATTTTATTTTATTGTGCAATAATCTCATATCATTTTCGCACACAATCACTCGTTCCACTCATACAAGTACCTTGCCGCAAGCACTTAACGAGGAACTGCTGGTAAGAGGTTTTAAATATACTTTTTGATGCAGCTTCCTTGATGTTTTTGGGAAGAGCATTCCACCATCCCGAAGCGGTGATAGTAAATGGTCGATTGTATGTGGTTGTTCGGTAGACAGGTATTTCTAGGAGGGATACTGAGCGAGTATCATGGAGATGTAAAGAACCAAGGTGACGAAAGTTGCTGGGGAGATAAGCAGGGATGCCTTCCGAAAGTACCTGGTACACAAGAGTATTTGTATGTAGTTTACGCCTGTCGTTTAGTCGTAACCAAGATAATTTTTTGTAGTAGGGAGAAACCCGAGCGTCATACCGTAAATCCATAGCATATCTAAGACAAGCATTTTGTGTGCGTTGTAGTTTCAAGCTTAATTCATTTGTTATATCCGTAAAAATTACATCACAGTAGTAAAAAATGGGAAATAATAATGACTGAACAAGTTGAATTTTTAGTGATCGAGGGAATACATTTCTGAACCGTTTTAAGGGGTGCAAGCCACAATAAACCTTTTTGCAGATATCCTTAACTTGCGCTGACCAGTTTAGAGTTTACGTTATTATAACTCCAAGGTTAGAAACTGATTCACAATAAGGTATAACAGTATTATTTATAGTTAAGGGAGGAATGCAATTTTGTTTTAAAATATGAAGATTATTTGATGTACCGATGATAATGGCTTGCGTTTTACGGGGGTTTAATTTAAGGTTGTTTTTAATTGCATAGCCATTAATTTGCTCAAGGTCAGTGCTTACATTACGTATTGCTTGTTGTATATTATTAGTTCTAGTGTGGTAATAAATTTGCAGATCATCAGCATAAAGATGGTACTTGCAGTGCTTAATTGATCTGGTGATATCATTTATATATAAAGTGAACAGGAGAGGGCCAAGGACTGACCCTTGTGGGACACCAATATTTTTTGTGCGCCACATTGATTTATTATTTTTTGCAACCACACACTGCCGGCGGTTTGTGAAGTAAGAATAGAAAAATTCCAGCACTCTTTGGCTAAAGTTTAAGGACTGTAATTTGGGAAGAAGCAACCTAGGACTGACAGTATCAAATGCGCTACTGAAATCTAAAAGAGTAAGTATTGTCACTCGTTTGTTGTCCATTGCATATCTAATGTCATCTGTCACTTTCAGCAGAGCTGTCATGGTACTATGTTTTTTCTTAAAGCCTGATTGGTAAGAGTCGAGTAAAGCATATTTATGTAAGAACGTAAGGATATGCTCATGTACCAGGCGTTCCAGCACTTTGGGCAGGGGTGGTAGGATATAAACTGGTCGGTAATCTGAAGGAACACTGGGTCCATCCTTTTTTGGGATTGGGATGACGAGAATATCCTTCCATGCCGTAGGGAAAATTCCTTGGGTTAAACAGTAGTTAATAATGTGTGTTACGATCGGCAGGATGGCGCCAATGATATATTTGTAGAAAGACAGAGGTATGCCATCGTGTCCAGCAGCATTTGATCCGAGAGAATACATAACTCGTTTTACGTCATTTATACCAACCTCTTTAAACACAAATGTATCTTGAATTGGCATAAAATAAATATTATTATTATTATTATTATTAAATTATTATTATTATGATGATTTGCTATTACAGTGGATTCGGCCGATGTGAAGTGTAAATTTAAGTCATCAAAGGATACATTCGGCGCCTGCTTTAATAACTTTCGACCTATACCCATCATTCGTAATTGTTTCCATATTTCTGTTGAGTTCTTGCATTTCTATACTTGACATGTGTTTATATTTACTGTTTCTGATTAACTGTTTAACCCTGTTGCGGAGAACGCGGTAAATTTCAAAGTCATTAGCATTACCCGTTCGTGTAAACCTTCTGTACCATGAGTCCCACTTTGCCATTTCTGATTTAATCTCACTAGTCAACCACGGAGAAGGTGGTCGAGTTACCCGGATGTCTTTCTTGGGAGCAAATCTGTCATACAGTTCCAACACCAGATCAGATAGTTTATTTATTTTTACGTCAATATCATCCATGTGTAAAATATCATTCCACGGCAGATAATATGCTTCGTGTCGTATTCTTTCCTTGTCCAGATTTTTTATATCCCTGCGTGTTATCAATTTAGTTTCATATTTTGGCATCTTTAATTAATAGCAGACATATATTAGATCATGGGTAGAAATACCTGGCACTGCAAGCTGACCGTGATTTAAAACTTTCTGAATATTGTTAGTTATGATCAAGTCAATCAAAGTATGAGTCGTCCGGTTTACTGTATGTAGATGATTAGTAGCATTTAGAGGTAGGATGTTCAGGTCTAAGCTAAAGAACATATCTTTTAAATGTAATGAGTCGTTTGTCGCAGTCGGCAGATTTGTGTTAAAATCTTCAAGTATAATTATATTTTCGTACAGTGGAATTAGCTTGGCTAAGCAAATTTCAAGGTCCGATATATGTCTTACGTCTGGGGGTTTATAAACTACTCCGATCAGTACTTTTTGATTGTTATCGAAACTTCTGCAAACATAAACTCAGGTCGATTGGGAATTGTCTGGTCTGAAGTAGCCACTATTTTACTTTTGAGATCATTACGACAGTATATAGCACACCCTCCCCCTATACGTTTTCTTCGGTCTAGAAGATGTAAAGTCATCTTATTTAATTTAACAAGGCCTGACTTTAGTGAGGGTTGTAACCAAGTCTCAGTTACACATATGCAGTGCAAGGTATTACTATAATGAAAGAGGGATTGTATTTCGTCAATGTGAGCCATTAACGATTGCGCGTTAATTTGACAACACTGTAGAGCTCGCCGATATCTTGAAAGACTTTCCCTGAGAATGTTTCTCGCTGACGCTGTTGAAGGGTAAGGTGAGAGGGGCGACTGAGAGGTGGTGGGAGCGGGTCACTGACATCAACGTCACTACAATCGGTAGAAATAACACTTGTATTGTGACTAGCCATTATCTAGAAAATACTTCTGCTTACTCACCTTGTTTTCTCCACAAGTACTTCCAGGGACACAATCACATTCACTCACACACATACACGCACATCTACTTAAAACTACAAACATTATGTATTAATGCCATCTCAGTAATGAGTCCGTATCAATGCTCACTCGTGTTTTACATTAAACTAAGAAGTTGTACCATTGTAGTAATAAACACCTTTCGTCCATTGTCACATAGCACAACAATGCGACCGTCCTGGCTCCAGACACGATTTAAGCCAAAGTGATCTCGTGCACGATTTAAGATGTTTTTCCTGGTACCCGTGAGCGATTCCGTCAGGAGAAGGTGCGTGCCTTTTAGCTGACGTTTAGCCCTCCAAATGTGGTCACGATCCTGGTACCGCAGGAACTTAATAATCAAAGGGCGTTTACCCGTGGCAACCATATCAGCCGTTGTTCGCTTCGCAACACCTAGGCGATGGCAACGGTCAATGTCTGACATATTAAGCTCGATATCCAGTTTTTCTTTAATAGTTGATAATACACGTTTTCACCTGGTGCTTCCGGGACGCCATGAAAAATTAGACAGTTTCGGCGGTTATATTGTTCCGCTTCGTCCATCCATTCACATTGCTCGGCCAGCTTTTCCTCTAATTTTAAAATATTGTTTATTATGTCTTTCATTTCACCAGACACTTTCTCTTGAAACGCACAGAACTCCTCTTCCAGCCGCTGTAGTTTCTCCTCCCGGCTGGCGCTGCTGGTCGCCTCCTTGAGTTGGGCGCGGAACTGCTGCATTGCATCTTCAATTGCCGGTACCTTTTGAACTACATCCCGTAGCGTCATGATTTTTGTCAGTATTGGACGGTGATTATTAAAACTACGGAGATTAGGTCGCGAATGGCACTAAGCTGCTGTTTATCTTGCAGATTTACGAGTTTGCTTTGACACACACTTTACACTATGATTGAGCTCTCCGCCATCTTGAAGATGACAAGATTTATGAAGTACCGAGTGACGTTGTTGTCAGTCAGCAGCAAAGATAGGATAATGCTAATGGGTGATTCAGTGCAAGAGTGGGAAACAGAACTGAAGGATACAAAAAGGTGATGAGTAAATGTGGGGAAGATGTGGAAGCTGATAGGAATGGGAAGCATTTACTGGACTTCTGTGCTAGTCTGGGTTTAGAAGTTACAAATATATTTTTCAAGCATATGGCTATTCACCGCTGCACATGGGAGGGTAGGGGCACCAGATCCATAAATGACTACATCGTAACTAACATTGAATTGGGGAAATCTGCTAAGAAATCACCAGGACAAAGAAATTAAGCATAAGTATGTTATATGGATGTGATTAATGAAAAAGAATGACGAAGGGAGAGCAGCTTGTAAATGTAAAAGGAAGAAATGGAGCAAAACAAATAATTGTTGAATGCAAACAAAATTGTGGGAAGATTTTGGTAATGACCTGGGAAGGCTAAGTTAAGTGGCAGGGAAATCTTATTAGACCTTATTAGAAAGGGTGGGGGAAAAGGAAATGAACAGTGTTTGGGGTAAATCAAGTGAAATCTTAATAGATCCCAGGGAGTCACTGGACAGGTTGAAGGAATATTTTGAAAATCTTCTCAACGTGAAAGGAAACTGGTGATGTTGCGAACCACCAAGCTCATCGGGAGGAAGACATTAGTGTTGGAGAAATAATGTTTGAAGAAATGGAAAGGAAGGTAAATACATTCCATAGTCATAAAGCTGCAGCAATAGATGAAATTAGACCTGAAATGGTGAAATATAATGGGAAGGCATGGATAAAATGGCTTCATACACTAACAAGATTGGAATGGAATATTAGGGATGTACCTTCTGATTGGATGAAAGCAGTAATTGCACCCATCTATAAACATGGGAACAGGAAGTATTGCACCAACTATTGAGGCACTTTGGAAGGGAGGGTGCATTCAGTGGTTGAGAGTAAGTTGGATGAAAATCATGTGGTTTCAGACCACAGAGGGGCTGTCAGGGTCAAATTTGTAGCATGTGTTAGGTAATTCAAAAATTCTATGAGAGAAATAGACAGTTATGTTTACCGTATAGTCCCAAATACCACCCGCCACCGAATAAGACCCACACACCTGAATATCTAACGACAAAATTTAAAAAAATCAGATGTTTAATTACCAATATCTTAATTTCTGAAAATGTGTCAAAAATTGCTAATTTAAAACACATTACAAGTAATAAAAACACTAAAAACACCACAATGATAAATAAAACTAGTTCAATGTAAAAATCAGTCATGATTTAGCATCATCTGTACAATCGCCATCGGAACTTTGATCACTGTCACCTTCCCATACATAGTTGTCCTCACTACCATCCATAGAATTTGAAATTCCTCATTTCTCGAAACTTTTCCTCACCAAGTCCTTGAAGATGTGATCCCATGCATTATTTCTCCATTTGAATAGAAGTTACACTTTGGGTCTTTCACTTGCCCAGTTGGTGTCAGTGTGTGATCACCGGCAGGTGCTATCCACTCAGTGTAGTGTTGTTTCAATGCAGCTTTGAAAGGCTGTTTTATACAAACATCCTGGAATTATTGCCAGATCAGTTTTCTTTTACCATTTTTTTACAGCTTCTGTAGTATGCCCACAATAACTGTCGAGCACAAGCAGGGTCTTCTTGTGCAAATAACCTCCCAAGTGATGCTGCCAAACATACTTCACCCAGTCCTCAATTAGCTCACTGTTTTTCCAGCCGGATTCTTGGGTTCGAACAAAGATACCAGACAGCAAATTTCCTTTCAGAAGTGTTTTTCTTTTCAGAAACACATACGGAGGAAGTTAGGTTCCGTCAGCTAACATGTATAACAGCAGTGTTGCTTTTCGTTACCACCTGTCCTGATAGTAACACTTTTAGAGCCCTTAATGTTAGCCATATTGTCTATGGCATTTTGAGATAAATGGGCATCTGATTTGCATTCTCAATTTGAGAAAGCAAATAGGAATCTTGCTTCAACAAATTGCACCCAACTACCGCATCCAGTAGGAGAGTGAAAGAAAACTCCGACTACTCATGATGATCTCAGGGTATATCTTGACGAATCTAAGCTTAACGTGGAGTCAGAGAAAGGGTAGGGTGTTCCACAACTGTGACTTATCAATATCTCAGGTTGACATCTCTACCCACGTACCATACGATGCGAAAGCTTAAAAAAATGCAATTCACTTAAATCTGTATCCTTAACTTACAAAATCTATCAATAAATAACCTTGTCACATGGTAAATGTTTAACTAAAATGGTTTATTAAATAACTAGATTATCTTGGAAAGAGAAAATTACTGTGACAAAATCATTTCATAATACTTGGGGTTCAAATAAATTTCATGGGAAATATTATTTACAATATAGTATTCTTTTATCTTCTAAGTATGACCATCCACTTTCTTGAAGATCAGCCAAACAACATACAATACCTATTTCGTAATGATTAGCTTCACTTCCTTTCCAACACGTATCCACTAACATGTAGATCACTCGAAACAAAACTGTTTTCAACATGACTTTTTATCAATTTCCTAATTTGATTTTGTACACTAGACCATAACTCATCTTTCTATCCTCATGACTATTCCTTATGACTACCTTTGAAATGTCGTGCTAAGTTCCACTTTTCCCTTTAACAGCCAAATCTTGCATCTACTAACCTGATCTCAATTTACAAGGATATTTCAATTATATCATAATCTCTAAAACAAAAATCTGTAACTGACTTCTAAGTGTAACAATTCTTATTTGATTACAGCTTTTATTTTTAGATCATGTGCTCCCACATCAATGTAGTATAATACTCCGTTAGTTGTATATAGCTCTTTAATTTACGTTTTCTTTTGCTAGTTGCTTTATGTTGCACCGACACAGAGAGGTCTTATGGTGACGATGCTCTTTAAATTCAATGAACAGCTTGACTACGACTATCACACAACAATAAATATTATTTCAATCCTTTTCTCAATATATTATAATATTAGACATACGTGAGATGTTCGATATAGATGCCACCTAACATCTTAATCTTTATTGCATGGATATGCCCACAATACAAGTTGGACCAGGCTTAGCATTCACTATTCTAGGTCAGATATGTCCTCATATACTTCTATGTTTCCTCTATGAAATTCCTTATCTCTTTCAGACCGTGTACGCACAATTGTACGGGTTCGTATTTTATTTATGTCTGAGTTATTTGACGTTTTCTTGGCGCTAGGCCGGACTGCAGTGCTTGTGCGGGACACGTAGCATGTACTTCAGCTGTTTCTATTTAGTGCTTGACAACCAGGGCGCAGGAAGAAGATTTTAAAAATACAGTTCATTAGCAAGATGGCGGGAAGCAGTAATGCCTAAAGTAAGTATTTATTTATTTATTTATTTATTTATTTATTTATTGCTTTCATGTTAATCTAGAAGCTTTACTGAATATCAAAATATAATCAATGAAGTGTGTAAATTGTGTAGCAAACGTAAATTCGTAAATTCTGAACTTACGACATCGCACGTAATACCATGAGGTTTTGAATGTTGATACTCACGTATGTGCGGACTAGGTTACCTTATAGGCAATGCATGCGGGAGTGCTGGGTGTTGCCACAAAAAGGACTGTGAAAGCAGAACTCGTACTCTACGCGAGAAATGTAATGTATAAGATTTTAATTGTTTAAAATCGTTCCACACTGTAAAATAGAACATTTGATCATGTACATGTGTATATTTACATGTACTGATTTTATTTTTTTGTAAGTAGTGAATGAAGTCCTGACATACACAATTGTGTGGGTTCTGTTTTTCAGCCGATAGTTCTTATTTTGTAAAATAAACTCTAAAACCATGTATTTGAGAGCATTTTAGTAAGTTTTTGACGTACAAACAAAAATTCACACCTCCAGCTTTCTTTCAGATCTGACGACAAGTTGCTGCTGTCAAAAGGGCAGTCAAAGCAAAACTCCTCCTCAGTGTAGAAAATGTAATGTTTACTTGTGTTTGAACGAAGATTTAATTGTTTTAAATTATTCCCCACTGTAAAATAGAATATTTGATCATGTACATATGTATATTCACATGCATTGAGGTAATTTTTCATTTTTGTAAGTAGTGAATTAAGTCCTGACACGCACAATTGTGCGGGTGCTTTATTTCAAATGTTAATTTTTATTTTGTAGAATAAACTAAAAATATATGCATTTACGAGCATTTTAGTCAGTTTTGGGGGTAAAAACAAAAATTCACACAGCCCGTTTTCTTTCAGATCTGAAAGGGTTAATACTTCAACGTACAGTTTGTGCATGAGCCCAGCCACAATCTTCAGCTATTTCTTCTGTTCATTGCTAGTGCTAACTCTCTTCGACGATTATACACTTCATTTAGTACAACTCGCAGCTTACTCCTCTGTGTATATATTCATTTCTTCTTGATTGTATCAACCTCTTCTCATAAATATATCTCCCTGGACGAGGCATACATAACTATAGCTATTTAAATTACACTGGGTCATATATTATTTGATTCTGAGGACATCTAACTTCCGAGTTTACCAAGACATTACTCCTTGTTTTTCAATGACAACGAAATCACATATCTGCCTGCATATCCATACTTAACCCTACATATGCTTTTCACGCTAAACATTAGGTTGCCTTATACATTATAATATCTAGTTCTCAAAAATTGCTCTTTTCTGACGTAGTAAATTTTACCTATTCAATATTATCAAGGCTAGACAAGCCAGATCATAAAAGCGAGTTAATCTTTAATCTAATGATAGAAGAGAATTTCAAACTGGTAAAAAGCAAAGAGCTTCTAACGTACTTTGCGCACAACGGTACAAGTGCCATAGGTCTAGTGTTTATCAAGGGAAGATCACTAAGCTCTATATCACAAGGTGGACTCTGATCGTCGGCCAACACACCGCTCAGGAAGCACATTCCCATTAAGACACACATTGAAATTAAATCAACACAAAATACCAACACAGCACCCACACTGACGAGAAAAAGCACTGAAAACAGGACGGAGAACTTACGGAAGGGTGCGGAGGAAGCGATGCACCACCTTAAAACCAACAACCTCGATCTGGCTATGAAAACCATAGAAAACAGCGTCCCCTATAAGAAAAGAAATGCGAAGCCATGGTATGGCAGGGAATGCTATGAACTAAGACGTATAACACTACAAGCCCTCCATAAAGCGAGACATAGCGAAGAAACAGAGGACATTAAAGAATACTCAATGAAACGAAAAATGTACAAACTCGCTCTAAAAGACAAAAACGGCATCATCAGGAACAAGAAGCAAAAAAATTAGTCGAAGAGGCGAACAGAGACCCGTTCGTTGTCTTAAAACGAAACAAAGTCCAGCAAACCACGACAATACAAATGGACGTGTGGGAAAACAATTTCAATAACATCCTCAACATGAAGTGCATCACTCCAACCACAAGTGTATGAAAACAACAGGAAGTCAACCAAAGTTGCACCCAATCCCAATAACTACTCATGAGGTGAAACAAGCCATATCGAAAACCAAAAGCAGGAAAGCTGCTGGTCCTGATGGGATCTACAATGAACTTATCAAGGCAACAGAAGACGTACTCCTAGAAATGTGGACTGAGTTATTTAACGCGTGTCTAGGCAGCGCACACATATCGGAATCTTGGAGGAGGTCCATGATAAAAATGATCTATGAAGGAAAAGGAGACAACATGGACCCAAACTCATTTAGAGGCGTCGCCCTAGAAAAAAATGCTTTCAAGATCTTTATGAGAATAATCACGGATCGATTAGTGAGGGAAACGGACCATCTCTTCCCTGAACGTCAGTATGGCTTCAGAAAACATCGCTCGACACTGCAGGCAATAACGAACCTAATAAGTGAAATAGAACAGTCCTTAAGATTTCCAAACGGAACATACTACGCAGTATTCATCGGCACACAAAAGCCTTCGACACCCTAAACAGAAAAGTAGTGATTGAGAAACTAGCACAAATGATTGGAGAAACACACAGCATTACAGTCCTTCTGAAGAACAACCTAGAATACAACATAGTTAACATAAGTGATAGCATCTCTCTTTTCCAAGATATTTACCAGACCAATGGAGTAATGCAGGGAGACCCAATTAGTCCAATACTATTCAACATTGCAACTGCAGACGTATATAAAATAGTAGTATTCAGTGAAACACTACCACAACAAATATATGCTGACGACATGGTAACTGGGTCATCCAAGTTGGAAGACCTTCAGGAAGTAGTGAACAAGCTGGAAACATGGGCAGAAGAAAATGATCTGCAGGCAAACGAATCTAAGACAGTAATGATGATCTTCAGAAAAAGAGGAAGAGCTGTAACAAAGGACAAAATTAAATTTCAGAACAGAGACCTAAACATACCGAATTCTTTCAAATACCTTGGAATAATCTTACAAACGACAATCAACTCCTACAGAATGTACATAAAGGAAAGGGCAACAACAACCATCAAAGCGATATACAGAATTAAAGACCTCCAGAAACTTTCTTTAAAAACAGCAATAGAGCTATTTAATGCTGCAATAAGCCCAATTGTCACCTATGGCATTGAAATTATTTGGGAAAAGTTATCTGTGACTGACCTTAGGGCTCTAGAGAAACTAAAAGCCAGATTTCAAAAGCGAGTACTAGGTGTGCCTACGAACACAAAGTCCAGTTTAGTGTACGAACGTTGTAAAGAGGCATTCTATATTGAGGTTCTAAGAATCAATATAGTTCTGCCATTCACAAGACAAAGCGCAAAGATAATTGAAGAGAAAAGAATGAAACGAGCCCAAATCGAGCTCGAATTCTATGTCACCGACGTCATGCTGGAGCGAAAGTGGACAGAAGCGAACTACGAACAGCGACATGTAGTTACAAGGATGGCAGTCCATGGCTTCCACCATAGATAGATAGATAGATAGATAAAGAATGGGTGAACCCTGCCTTCGCAGGGCTCCACACGTAGGTCTGTGAAGACCCTTTGTGTCCCTTAAACGGGTTTGCCTAGTCCAGACCTAGTGCTCCTATAAAGGATACCAGTGTCCGGATGTTGGCATTCCTGATGTCTTCCAGGCTCACGAAATGTGAGCCAAGGTATCGATGTCTAGTGCTTGCAAGAGCCTCACACTGACATAACACATGCGCGGAGGTCTCCTCCTCCCTACCGCATCTTCTACACATCGGATCCTGACTGATTTTCATGATGTGTAGGTGTCTTTGTAAGGTATTGTGGCCTGTCAACAGTCCAACTACCATTCGCATTCTGGTCCTATTCAAATTTATCAGGACCTTTTTATAACTTTGGCTAGGCCCTTTGATAAGTTCACGTGCCTGCCTTGCTATAGTTAACCTCTTCCAAATGTCTAAGTGAGACTGGTTTGTCCGCTGGGATATTACCAGTTTCACGCTTCGGAGTGACACTCCCAGGAAAGGCTCTGGTCCTATAAAAGGACCTTTTGAGCCTTGTTTCGCTAGTTTGTCAGCTTCTTCATTTCCACTGATACCTGTGTGCCCAGGGACCCATAATAGGGTAACTGAGCTAAATTCACACAGCTGATCTAACATCCTTTGGCATTCCCATACCATTTTTGATGTTGTTTTAACTGCACATAGTGCTTTTAACGCTGCCTGGCTATCGCTGCAAATAGTGATACATCTTCTGTGTCCAGGCATTTTCCGTATATATACAGCACAGGCCAGTATTGCATATACTTCGGCCTGGAAAACAGTAGCGTATTTACCCATAGGTAGGGAGAGCCTTGTCTTAGGCCCCCAGACCCCGGCGCCTGTGCCCGTCTCTGTCCGCGAGCCATCTGTATACCATGTACAGCCCCCAGACCTAAGACGGGCCCCAGCATCCGCGGCCCACTCCTCCCTTGTGGGTATCACCACTGTGAATTTATAGTTCAAATTAAAGCTAGGCTTCATCAGGTCCCCAATCATCATTGTCATAGGGCAAGTCTGGTGAAGCCTTGTGAGAATAGAGGCATGACCTCTATTCGGATTCTTGAAGGACCATCCTCCGAGTGACCAAAGGCGGTAGGCACTCATTCCCGCTATTTCCTTAACATATAGATGTAAGGGGGGAAGACCTAGGATGGCCTCCATTGCACATAATGGTGTAGTATCCAGTGCCCCTGTTATTCCTAGACACGCAAGTCTTTGGACACTGTTTAACTTGGTGGTCACAGTTTTACTCTCCGAGCCTGGCCACCAGACTAAAGATGCATAGGTGATCGTGGGCCGTACAATAGAAATATAGAGCCACTGGACCACCTTAGGTCCTAGGCCCCAAGTCTTTCCAACGGCCCTGCGACAGGCCCACATAATCTTGCGAGCCTTATCCACCTTATGGTCTATGTGTTTTTTCCAGCTCAGTCTTGCCTCAAGGATTACCCCTAGGTACTTAACTGAGGTTGTCTTAACTAATTTTTTCCCAAATAGGAAAGGCTCTGACAGTCCGTCTAGCCTCTTCCTCCTGGTAAATACCACGAGCTCCGTCTTGTCGGGATTAACCGACAAGTCCGTGTCATGGCACCATCTTTCCACCCTACGTAGGGAGCTCTGTACGAGCTCTGAGACCGTACTGGGGAAATTTCCAACCGCCATCAGGCTAATATCATCTGCATAGCCTTGGGCGTAAATTCCTCCAACATTTAACCTGGTAAGTAGTTCATCCACTACCAGACACCATAATGTTGGTGATAATACTCCTCCCTGTGGACACCCCCTGTCTATATTAGCTCTCAACATTACTGCGTTGAGGGTAAACAGAACTTGACGGCCCTGCAGCGAGGCCATAATCCATTTTATGAGCATCCTGCTCACTCCTCTTCTCTCTAGACTAAGTTCTATGGAGCCCAAAGATGTGTAGTTAAAGGCCCCTTCTATGTCTAGGAATACAACCATAGCAAGTTGCTGCTGATCCAAGGCACTCTCCAGCCTAGAAACTAGCTGGTGTAGTGCCGTCTCAACCGACTTCCCTGGTTGATATGCATGCTGATGAGGATGCAGGGGACAGTCTCTTAAAACTTTCTCCCTGATATGTCTATCCACTAGTCTTTCCAAGGTCTTAAGAAGAAAAGACGTTAGACTGATGGGTCTATAATCCTTAGGTCTAGTATATGAAGACCTTCCGGGTTTAGGTATATATACTACCTTCGCCTGACGCCACAAGGAGTACACGTACCCCATAGTGAGACAGGCTCTAAAAATTCTGACCAGGTATGGTATAAGGACCTCACCCGCTTCCTGAAGAAGCGCCGGGAAGATCCCATCCATTCCTGGGCTTTTGTAAGGGGCAAAAGATTCTAATGCCCACTTCACCCTTCTGTGGGTAACAATCTCTGCGGCTTCCTTCCAGCCACTTCTATCGGGTATGAAGGATCCGCTCGATTCTACTTCACTATTTGTGACTGCTGAACCTGGAAAGTGGGCATCAAGCAGTAGGTTTAGGGTCTCCCTCTCTGTGGATGTGTATCCGCCCGAAGGTGACTCCAGTGAGCCCAGCCTTGCCCTTCCATCCAAGGTTAGAATTTTATGAAGCCTTGCCGCTTCATGTTGACTTTCAATGGAGTCACAAAACTGTCTCCAAGATTTCCTAGAAGCCTTTTTGACTTCTGACTTATACCTTCTTTGTGATTCTTTATAAGAATCTAGGCTTTCTTGATCCTGAAGTTCCCTGTATTTATTACAGAGCCTTCGTGTGTTTCTCCTCAGGTGTTCAAGATAACTATTCCACTTGAAACTTCCTGTTGCTCTTTTTGCCTTAACAACTGGGCAGTTTAATTCATAAGAGGTAACCAGTATTTGTGTGAGAAAGCTCACACTAAGCTCCAGCTCCTCTTTGTTCTTAATTATATTTGAGGGTCCTCCTTCCAGTCCCCTCCTCACGTCCTCCCTAAAAGACGTCCAGTTGGTTCGTCTAGGGTTTCTATAAGGTGGGATCTCGAAGGAGCCCTCTATATGAAACACAATGTGTCTATGGTCTGACAAGGAAGGTTCTAAAGAAACTTTCCAGTCTTTAAATTCCTGTATAATTCCCATGGAACCCAGGGTAAGATCTATGATCCCCTCACTCCTGTTATTGATGAAGGTAGGGGTATCACCTATGTTCATGATCTCAAGATCAGTTGTACATAGAAATTCTATGAAATGCTCTCCCCTTCGGTTTGTGTGTTTGCTTCCCCAAATGCTGTGATGAGCATTGGCGTCGCATCCTACTATAAGGTTTAGTCCTTGTTTCTTACAATATATCACCAGTCTCTTGAACTCCTCCGACGGGGGTGGAGATTCAGAGTCTCCTGGGAAATATGCAGAACAGACAACCAGATCTCTTGGCTGTCCGCCCTCTTCATATCTCACTAGAACTGCTATAAGGTCTCTAGTAATGAAGCCTGGTATAGCCCAAGCGTTATGGTCCTTAACTAGTGTACATGCTCTAGGCTTTTCCTCTGCTATTCCACTGAATAGAGTGAAGCCTGCACATCTTAGTCCCATGATACGCCCCTGTCTAAGCCAGGGTTCTTGTATCAGGGCGACCGAAAACCTGCCTTTCTGGATACTTCTAATAAGTACCCTGGAGGCCGCTATACAATGTTGTATGTTTGCCTGTATGAAAGTAATCATTCCTTACTTTCATGCAATACTTTACCTTATGCGGTCTCCGGAACGTGCTGCTCCGTCTCCCGCGATGAATCTTGAGGCTTGGCTGGCCCCGGTTCCTGTCCGGGCTCCCGCTCTTCGCCCCTGCTAATCTCAGTGTTGTCTGTGGTGGGGTTGGTCTTCTGCTTGTCACGCTTGCCCTCCACCAAGGTGAAGGTAGCAACATGCACCCCGCAGAAGATCTTCTTCCCCACCACTTTCTCCACATCTCTGGAGTCCATGCTGACCACAAGTCGGACCCCTCTCTTCTCCTCCTTGCGGTCATAGACCCTCCAGCTGTTGGGATTTAAGCCATGGTTCTGGCGTGCCATTCTTCCCAAAAGGACGTTATTGTCCTTTGGTTGTCCTGGTATCCAGACCATGACTCTCTTATAGGAAAGGAGTTTATCCATGCCCACAATTGTGAGCCTGGCTCCTTCCCACGGTTGTAGACCTGTAACAAGACTAGAAAGCCATGCTACAGTCTCATCATTCTCTGCGATAATAACGGCCGCACCTCTCGACAGATAGCAATCCAGGAACTGAGGCTTAATGGGCCCCTGCTCTGGAAGCCCGTCTATCAGATCGGTGATAGCCTCCTCCACAGATTCTACTTGTTTCTCGGTTAGCTGCTGGTCAGGATATCCTACAGGTACAATGGCCATCCTGATCCCAGCTTTAGCTATCTTAGCATACTCCACCTTGGGTTTTTTGTGGGTCGGCCGATCTTCTTCTGGGGTTGCCCCCGACAGAAGTCGTTTCCCCACTGGTGTCTTGGTGGGTGGAGTCCTCTGTGCCCTAGAAGCAGAGCCCTTTTCAGGGTCCCGCCTCTTGTGCCCATTGGATCCACCCACAGTCGTCGCTGTCGTGGCAGTAGAAGGCCTCTCAGCTCCAGGAGTTTGGCCATCTTTGGCCTGCTCCCGGGCCTTTAAGGCCTTCTTGTACCTCCTCTTCTCAGCGCCGGAGCGCTGTTTCTTCTTCTTATTCTGGACTAGTAGATTGCCCACCTCTAGAGTGAGCTCTCTTACTGTCGAGGTCGTACTATCCGAGGGTATCTCCGAAGAGTCCCCATCGGTTGTTGAACTGGTGTTTCTCTCGGAGGCCCCAGAAGAGCTCTCCGGTTTATGGGTAGCTACAGTACTCATTTAGGTCCCACGAGGAGCTAGGGAAATATATGTCCGCCCAGGCAGAGCCCCGCATACCCGGGTAAGGCTACTTACTTCGAGAGGGCGCCAAGTATCTCGAAGGCTCCGTTCAGGACACATCTCCCATGTGCCATGCACCCCATCGGCACGGGTCGCGTTACACCTTAGGGTTGGGTGGTGCTTTAGCTTCCTCCTCCTTGTATACCGAATGGTTACCCAACAGGGCTCCACTCGGCATCGCAAGAAAGGAGCTACTAGTCCCCCCCACCACGAAGAGGATCTTCAATTGAAGAGGGTAACCAAGGTTAATCCCCTACAATTGTAGAAGCACACACGAGGGGGGGCTTCCACCATAAGCTATGTGCGACTAAGCGATTCCATGAGGTGAACGACGAGTGTGTGTGCTCTCTATGTGAGGAAGTGTGTGATCGCTGCCACATTTAAGTGCAAAAAGAACAAGATTAATCAACGAGTATAGTAAAGACAAATAACCATTAAATTCTTTGCACCATTGTGCGCATTTCACTTATTAATTTAAATATTATCAAGGCGACATGTGCCTATCTACAGCATTTTATGCATTCTATAGGCAATGAAAACTGCTCCATTCTTATGTATCGACTCTGATTTAGGTTAATATGCGAGAGCTTAAAATTTACTTTACATTAATTATATCCATACTACAACTACATACTCTCCGTTTTAGGTTAGACACATTTTTAAAAATATTTTATTTCAAGTAAGAATTGTAATTTATAGGAACTTAGCTCAGTCATTCCCCGGTTTGGGGCGATTTCAGCTGCCATCCATCCTTGGCCTGTTCTCTCTCGGCGCTCGGAAAACCAAGGATCGGCTGGCTTCTCATTCCCTCTCAGGTGGAACCGATCCCGCGGTGTCGAACACATCTCTACGGCCGCCCACTGCACATTTAACTGGAATTCATGACGATCTTCTTGCTTGAATTCATGTTAAAAAAGAAATATACAGATGAAGTATGGGAATTCATATCGATATTCTTATAAAATAGATAACATATATTGCTTATTAATAATCTTGACCATGATGGTCGGGATTGGATCCGTATTGACTCAGTAACAGTAAATATGTTGGAAGATAGTCCGCCTAGTCAATACAATTCATTTATTTACCTTTCACTTTAACATCTAGTACATGTTTCGAGAATATTATGCATTCTCTTCCTCAGCTAGTGGATTAAAATTCAGTATACAATAAGACCTGACTAAAATACGGGGGCCCCCATTAAAATTCAAAACAATGAGTATGACAATGTGACACTTAAAGATTTTGGATAGTACAAACATAGAATTAAAATCCCATTTTGTCAAGTACAAATTAAAAACATAATATAGTCTAATTAAAGTCTAATTAAATACAACGTCTTGTGATGATAAGAATTCACAGTGTCCTTGAAGTTGCCTTGCGTAGTTCAAAAATGTTGAGTTAAGGATGAATGGAATTGTATTTAAACTTGAAGTTCTGCCGATATCCACCGTTAATGGGTGTTAAAATGATGTCTATTTAAATTAAAATATTGGACACAGCGTCGTATAATGATGTGAAATTACGGTGTCCTAGGAATTATAATACTATCTTGCGTAGTTCAATTGGATTTGTACAAGAATAAATGAAGTTGCGTTAAAACTTGGAGTCCTGCCATTATCTTCGGTTGATAGATGTATTATGCAGCCAGATTGAAAATAGGTTAAAATGGTCTATAAAAAGGAAATGAATTAAAAATTAACAAAAGGCTCCGACATGAACAAATGAGAATACAACGGGGTAAAAATATTAAACCTTACCAGTGTGATGATGTAAATATTACGTGTGGCATGCATGTGTTAGATGTTGAGGCACCTGATGTTGTATGGCAACTGGTTACAGAATTACATTGGGTTGCGTGTTGGATGGAAGGAGGGGTGGAAGGAACCGCCCCTGATACTACAGTCATACTTCCCCCCTTACACGCTTGACATCATTTGGCCTCTTACTAGGGTATTGGGTTACCAATTTAAACAACTGATTGTCTTCTGCAATGTGTTCATTTAGGTTGTTCTCATTATCAAATTTTTGCAATTTGTATATTTCTAATTTCTCTAAGGCATTCATTTGTTTGCCTTTGCTTAATGAATGTAATAAAGTCATATCACGTTCAATATTTGTGAAATGATGGTTGCTTTCATGCATGTGTTCACACATTGCAGAGTATCTAGAATGTTTTCGTGCATTGACATGCTCTTTATACCGTACCACCACACTTCTACCTGACTGTCCGACATATTTTTTTCCGCAATCTTGGCACGACAGTTTGTATACTCCTGATTTACTGAACATACTGTTGGTGTTTACGCTATTCGAATTGAACAATAAATTATTATTATTATTGTCTGTCCTAAAGGATACATGGATATTGTTTTTTCTAAATAGTTTAACCAAACTGTATGATTGTTTATTAATGTAAGTGAATGTAGCGAATTTCTTTTTTTTTTCTTCCTTATTTACAAGTAGGGTGTTAGGTCTATTCACGACCTTACTCTTTATCCTATTGACATAGCTTTTGGGGTAACCGTTTCTTTTGACAATATCTTGTATAATGTTTATCTCTTTATTAAAATCATTTCTGTTTAATGGTATTCTTACTGCTCTATTGATGAAGCTGTAAAATGCCGCTTTCTTATGTTCTCCTGGGTGGTTCGAGTCTTTCCTAATAATAACATCTGTGTGTGTAGGTTTTCTAAATACTTGGTAAATCAGGTTTTTATTGCCTCTAGTTAATGTTACGTCTAAGTAGTTTAGACTTTTATTAACTTCCGACTCGATTGTAAACATTATATGTTTATCAAGGTTGTTTAATTGGTCTAACAGTTCGTTTGGCTTGAGTTCTTGTTCGTTAATGATAGCGAACGCGTCATCAACAAACCTTAACCATAAGTCTAATCCTTTTATTTTACCGATTATTTTATTAGATTCCATATGGTCCATAAATATATCTGCAAGGATACCAGACGCTGGTGATCCCATGGCCAACCCATTAACTTGTTTGTACACGTTGTTGTTGAAAGTAAAAAAGTTGTTTTCTAATATAAACTTTAATAAGTTGATGAATTCATCAATTTCTACTTTACTCAACGAACTATGTGTGTTTAAGTTGTTCTTAACAATGTTGATAGTCTCCGTGATCGGAATATTCGAGTACATATCTTTCACATCAAAGCTATGGATAGTATTATATTGCGATAGTATTAAATTTTTTGTCCTATCACAAAAATCTATGGTATTGCGGAGACTTGTATCTACATTAAATCTGTAATGTTTCTTTAAAAACGTGTGTATAAATTTGGCCGTTTTATATGTAGGACTGTTTCTGAAGTTAACAATCGGTCTAATAGGTATGCCTTCTTTGTGTACCTTAGGCATAGCCCTCAATTTCGGTAATCCTGGGTTCATATTTACCAAGCGTTTTGTTTCATTCGAATTCATCAAAAAATTAGTGTTAGCTAAAATTTGTTTGAAAGTCTTTTGCATGTTGTTAGTGGGGTCCTTATTTATCTGACGAAAGTTGTCTCCCTTAAGGAAATCATTCGTTTTACTGATGTAATCATCTTTATTCGTTAAAACTATAGTGTTACCCTTGTCAGCTTTCGTGACAATTGTGTTATTATCTTTAATCTTCTTATTAATCTTTCGGAGATTGTTATTAGTGTGGGTGTCTGCGATGGTTTTATGTTCCATTATTTTACAAATTTTATTTTTAGCCTCGAACCTCATGTTCTCTTGTTCGTCTATGGGTACCTCTGCAATTGCTACTTCAGATTCCGCTATCAGTTTCACTAGTTCTCTATTTTGGACAGTCTTACTCGTGTGTGGCCAGTTATGTTTGGGACCCTTACTTAAGATTTCGACTTCGTCATCGTTGAAATCAACGTTGGTCAGGTTTTTGAGTGGCGGATAAAATGTGTGTGTTGTCGTGTATGTGTTGTTATTTCGTATTTCATCTTTGGTGATGCATTTGTCTTCAATGAGCCTCTGGTATTTTCTATCTAAAATATCTTGTTTTTTCTTTAATATTGTAAATAATGAGAGGTCAATGTTAAATTGCGTCTCCTCCCATTCCAGAGTCGAAATTTGACTAGTAATGAGTAGGTGTAATTCATAAAGCGTGTTGTTCAGCTTCGTTTTTTTTTTCTTACACCTTTCACATTTCACTAGGCAATCTCGATATTTCGCCGACTACTGCTACCTCGGCTATCATTTAGCAGCTTGGTCTGGTTGTCAATCTCTTCTCTTCTTCTCTTGTAAGGAATACTTCTTCTATGAATGGGTATATTTCTTTCTGAAGTGCTTTTCATTTTCTTCCCTTAAATATTATTTATTGTCTATCATTAGATATGATTTAAAACTTTTCGTCCATTTGCTTTTCTTAGCGATGAGATAGTAGTTCTGTAATCTTTTTTTAACAATCTAGCTCGCTTTTCTTTGTCTTCTTCTCCAATGCCATATTGATCACGCTCTTCTTCTCTAAGTGAGGCCCATATTAACTTCTAAATCATACTGTTGTTCGCCTTCGCTCTGCCTAAATCCATTTCGCGTAACTTCATCCATACCATTAGGCAACATTTTTTACATGACGTAAATGCAATGGCACAAGATGAATAACACGGCGACGAAAGGTTGTCAACTTTTCTTTGTAGGCAACAGGAACACGTGAAATAGATCTACATCTTCACATACACAATCAGTTTCTTCGATAAATGTTCCTTATTCATCCACAGCTTGCAGTAAAACCCTACTTTATTTAAGTTCCTCTGCAATCTCTAGTGATTGTAGTTGACACATTTCAGTCGATACACCACAATCTAGTTCATGTCTTTCAGTCATGTATTTACAAAGCTCTTCTTCAGTTTCAGGAAACTGTGCACTCTGCCCTTGGAAAGCTTCACAATCACTGGTACATTTTAATAACATTAATAACATTTCCTCCAATCACGAATACATGATTCGTCAATATCATATTTTCTGCCTGTGGCAGATTCAGCTTCCGTTACAACTTAAAGTTCTCACTCACAGTAAATGACCACAAATGCTTTTTTGAATTCTTCATTTGTTACCACTGATGCTTCTTCACTCCGCACCATAGCCGACTACAGTTACAAGCCGGAGTCATGTAAGTTTGGCAACGTTCAGTGGAGGCCGGGGTGAAAGCGCGGGATCTATCCACGTATGTTGATGTCTATTGAACTTCGTCTCGTGTTTCGTTTAATTTTTCACGGATAGGTTCGAGTATATATAACAAGAAAAGTGATAGAATGAGCATACGTAGAACCAACTAAATAATGTGAAGTCTAAGCAGGGCTGAGTAGCTTGAACTTTAGAGCTGGCTTTCTAAACCCAGCTCAGTCCGGTGGCATTTGAAGGTGCTGAAATACGTCAGCTTCGAGTCAGTAAATTTATTGGCACGTTAAAGAACTCCTCCGGGATGAAATTCCGGCATCTCGGCGTCTCCCAAAAAGTAGTTAGTGGGACGTTAAATCAATAACGTTATTACGATATTTGTGAAGGTGCGGACTGAATTAGGCTTATTAATAAAATGTCTCGTGTACTTGCAGATGTCCAGAAAATGTTGTGCTCCCATGTATCGTAACAACTATAGCATTAAAACGGTTTTGTTGCCTCGTTTAGTTTTCCTTCAGATGAGGAATTAAAACAAAAATGGATTTGTCATTTTAAACGGGATAATTGGGAACCTGGGAAGGTTTCAGTCGTATGCATAAAACATGTCACAACGAAAGTTTCTCAACAGGGGATAACATTTGTGATGGCAACTATACCACCACCCAAACTTAATGAGCTTCTCCCTGATGCATGTCCAATCATTTTCCCAAATTTGCCAAAATATTTGTCATCGAAACGTGTTAAAAGGAAAGATCCTGAATTTAGGAGAGTGGAAATGTAGAGTAGGGTAAACAAGAAGGTGGATGATACAACAAATATAACCCATTTACTCAAAATTCACCAAGATATGAATGTCACTTGTGCCACACCCTCCCCATCTATCACTACATAAATCAGTGATCCAAGCAATACCTTAGTGAAATATTCATGGGGAACAATATTTGAGGCCCGGATCGTGTCGACTGAGCTGAAAACCCCCCTTGTAATCAGGCAACAAGGGCAAGACTACATCTATTTGAAATAACAGAAGAAATTGTTTAAACCAGGGGATTTATTAAATAAAAATGAGAGAAAAAAATTAAATCAAGAAATGAAAATCACACAAAATAAATAGGGAAATTAATCGTAATACTCATGGACATACCTTGTTTTGTTTTTTCACATAGTTGAAACATGGTGTGAACTCGAGCTAATACTCTTCAAAAAATATTGATACGTAATTTAAAATGCTCACTGCCTCTCAGCACATCACTCTTACATTACCAGCAGCTTCCTTTCCATCGTTAACAATTCAACCAGGTCGCCCGTTTTACCAGGATACACATACCCAAGGCACTGCACCACATATTACATCAGGCAACTAACAACGAGAAACGTTAGCACAACAATAAGCCGTGCCGGAGAACAAAAGGCAGATACGAATAATGACGGATGAGACTGAGCACAGCCTCCATGGACCAATCATAGCCAAGAGAGATCCAAAGAATACAATAGGTACGCCCATGTGCAGATATGAAACCAACATGGCGGGTACTCAAGCCGAGCATCAGCCATGAATAATAAATAAATATAGCTCTGCGCTGAAAACCAAACAAGGCGCAGAATTTGAAAGACAAATACAACAGGTCGATCGGCATATCACCCTTTTCTCCCCCACACATCCGAACTCACATGCATACCACATTCACGCACACACAATGAGGGTATCGGGAAAATAAAACACGAACGGCCGTCCAGATTTCGTAGTCAAATACCAACCATAAATTATGACTCCACGGTCATTATCAGCGGGTCTCACGTACTCAAATGTTTGCGTGCGGTGTGCAATTACACATAAGGTCAGAATTGAACATTACTTAATTCACATCACTGACATGTTGCGCCTTGTACAACCTGGATTGGTATCTCCTGCGGTCGAGACAAGGGGCACATCATGAGGATCACGCAGTATTAAAGCACGCAGTGCACCAAATCATAACCACAGAGACCCTTTTACAATTAGAACAACAAGACCACAAATACATTCATTCAAAGCACATCGTACGACGGAGCGGAAAGATGTATGCCATCGACCGTAATATACGGGAATAACTCGTCACCAAATTTAAATATAAACCAACTATCACATACTTTTGTCTAGCGCCTGACACTCAGGAGCCGCCATCGGTTATATTCGGTGTCACTCGGCTCGTAGTGCCGAACGCATCGTGTCGTCACAAGTCCCGCTCACCTTTCATTCTTTGAAAATCTTTGAGTGGAATAATTTAGCTAGTGTATTATTTAATTCTATCGTGTCGTCACAAGTAATTAATTAAGGTAGTGTATGAAATTTAATTCTAAAATAGAGGTGTGTGCAGTATCTTCTACCGGTACATCCTATAATTATACACAAGTCTTTCTTTTCTTGCAGTGTATGCATTCCCGAAGATCCCGCGCGGAAAGATGCTCGCTCCCAATATGTAGCGTGCGGTAGTCAGATGAAGTTTGTAAAAACGTGGATTGAAGTTTTTTTCTTTGAGAATTTTGGAGTGAAATTATTAAGCTAGTCAGTAGTCATGAACAACTTTGTGTGCACAGTATGTTCTACATCTTTTAATTATAGAAAAAACTTGAATCGTCATTTTCAGACGAAACATTCAGGTGATGCAGTGAAATTTACATGTGACTTCTGCAGTTTCAGCACTCATAATAAGTACAATTTAAAGTGTCATCTAAGTGCGAAGTACGTAAATCCACGCACAGACAGTGTATTAGTGAAAGTAAGATGTCCAATTTGTTCAGAGTTACTGGACTCAAGAACGGATGCGGTGCAACATTATACGAACAATCATGATATTTCTATTTCACACGAGACTCTGGAATTCTCCAGTAGTGAGGAGTTTTACAGCTGGAAGGCGAACACTGAGAAAGACCATGTCTGTGAGTACGTCACATGGCGCTCTAAATATGTAAGTAAAATTGATGGTTCTACAAAAATGTCTTTTGTTTGTCATCGCGATGGTTATTTTAGGACTAAGGGGCAGAACATACGGCATGATAAAATTTTGGGAACAAATAAAATAAACGTCCATTGTCCAGCGGAAATAGATGTTGCATTCAGCTCATCAGGAAAAACAGTTGCTAATTTCTGCAAAACCCATGTCGGTCACCAACCAGAACTGGGTCGTCTGAGGCTGACAAAATTAGAGAGGGAAGATATAGCAAGTAAAATAGCCATGAAAATTCCCTTTGATAAAATTCTTGATGATGTTCGATTTTCTATAGGCTGTTCAGATATAGATCGCATATCTTCTCACCAGGAAAGATCTGTTTAACATCGAACAACAGTATAATTTAAAATCT
Organism: Anabrus simplex; assembly: GCF_040414725.1. Taxonomy (NCBI): domain Eukaryota; kingdom Metazoa; phylum Arthropoda; class Insecta; order Orthoptera; family Tettigoniidae; genus Anabrus; species Anabrus simplex. Next base: position 361,692,383 of record NC_090269.1, on the reverse strand, counting down.
GAGGCAGTACGGCATCGAAATGATTGCACGAGTGTCGAAGCTTGGATCCGTGAAGTGGATACATTAGGAGATGTAGTGCGTTTCTACAAGGCACAAAGCATTCCTTCCTCGAATTCGCAGTTAAACATAGAGGACTTCGTGTTGATTCTTATGAACGAATCACAAAGGGAAATGCTTGAAAAATATGGTTCTAACAGCATTTGCCTTGATAGCACATACGGGATGAATTCATATGGATTTGAACTGACTACACTGCTAGTTATCGACGAAAAATGCCAAGGTTTCCTGTGTGCTTTCATGCTGAGTAAGAGGTCTGACACGACAGTCATGGAAATATTCATGTCGGTTTTGAGAGAGGCTATGTCTCAAAAACTTGAGCCTAAAGTTTTCATGTCGGACATGGCGGAATCATTCTACAATGCCTGGATGAAAGTAATGCTTCCTCCCAAGTTTCGACTTTTCTGTTCCTGGCATGTTGACCGCGCGTGGAGAAAAAATCTTAGTAAAATTAAAGGAAGGGAAAAGCTGGCTGAAACTTACAAGATATTAAGGATTCTGCTAGAAGAGAAAGATTCGGATTTATTTTCGAGGATGTTAAATCAGGCATTAACTGATTTAAAAAGTGACCCGGACACTCTGGAATTTGCCCTGTATTTCGAGCTGCATTATAAACACTGTGCTTCTAGTTGGGCGTATTGCCATCGCCTCCATGCAGGTCTCAATACCAACATGCATTTGGAGGGAATGCATGGAATTATCAAGCACATTTATATGGGCATGAAGAACCCGAAAAGGTTGGACATAACCATCGATATCCTGATGCGGTTCATAAGAGATAAACTATTTGAGCGTCTCATTTACTTACACAGAGGTAAAGTAACAAGTAAACTGTCTGAGATAAGACGCGGACATACGAAAGCACTGTCTCTTTTATCAGAAAATGTTATCTACGATGGTGACTTGTGGAGAGTACCATCTGCCAATAGGCATGAAATATACGAAATTAGGAAAACAGATGAAAGAGACTGCAAGTGTAATTTAACATGCAGTGAATGTAAAGTCTGCATTCATGCATATATATGTAGCTGTCACGAGTCAGCCATCAAATTCAATATGTGTAAGCATATCCATCTGATAGCAATGCAGTCTGCTGAAGAAAAAAATACAGACAATTCCAGCACAGAAAATGACCTTGTTATTCAGGAACGCCCATCTAAAGAGGAAGAAGAAAGACTCATAAATGAGATTCGCAATCCGCTGAAGAAAAATTCGGATAACGATGTACAACAAAGAAAAAGAAAACTTAGAGAAATGTTCGAACAAATTCTTGCAGAAGTTGAGGATATTGAAGATTCTGAAATTGCTGAGAAACACCTTCAACCTATAATACCTACAATACGGGCCCGGAAATCTATGACGGCACACAACACATCGTCTACACACATGCCATATTCTTCTAAAAGAATAAATTTCGAACCGCAAAGAAGATTATTCTCCACTAAAAAAAGACATTATCAAAGAAGAGCCTCATCATTGTCAAGACCTACTGTAGACGAACAAGAAGTAATCTGTGCAAATTTATTACTCCGCTAAACTACATACCACAGCCATGTAATAAATATATGTAGTTGTATCTTCCCTATTTTGTTCCACAGTGATATGTTTCTCATCTTTCAGATAATATAAATAGAAATTTCTTTGTTCACTGTATTTTATTAGTTAACATTTTGAGTGTGAACAATAAGTTATTTACAGAATATGTGCAATATGATAGGTGACATTGAAAACTGAACTATATGTGTTGAAACTGTGGTCATAAGTCGTTCTACAGGATTGAGCGTGAACAATAAGTTATTTACAGAATCTGTGCAAAATATGTCAAGTGACATTAGGAACTAAACTATAACTGTGATAAAGATCGTTCGACAGCACTATAAAATGAGTTTCAACAATCCTATTCCCGGCGCTTCTGGAGATGTAGAACGAATTTGGTAAGCCTACTTTTATGATAAATAATTTTCCAGTATATGTACAGTCCATATACAGTTGTAAGAGGAAGACGTCTCATCCTAGCAAAGAAAAGTTAAAAGTTTTATCAGCTCGTTTCCCTTACAATATTATATGGGCCTCCATTATAACGATATGATATGAATATTTGTAAATAGCTATGCCTTTCATAATAATATTAGCCACTAATTTTCTCTTAATATGTTAGAAATAACAAGTACCATTAGAACCCGTTATAAACTGGGCACGCAATAGCATTGTAATTCTGTTCACAATACACTCTTAATCCTTAGTTTTGAAACGCTCAAGCAGAGGGAGGATGTGGCTAAATATCGGGCGACGACGACCATGCACGAACTTAGCCGATGATGGCTCCTGAATGTCAGGCGCTAGACAAAAGTCTATCACATACCTGTGATTATCAATGGTAAAATTGAATAGCAGTTAGCGTGAAAGGTCCAGGCTTGAACACATTGAATGAATATTTAAGGCATAAAAATGCCACACCAAACATAGCGGCAGCCATTGTTAGTATCTGCCGCACATAGAACAGCAGAAGATCTCCACAGAGTAAAAAATTATCGCTCGGCAAAACGAACGACCTCACAGATAAAAACATAGCGTGTGCTGCTCCCTACTGGACGTCATTAGACTGACACATGTAAGCATTGAAAGACAAAACTGAAGGAAGCCATTTGCATAATTAAATGACAAATCGTGGAACGTGCGATAAGCATGGTTCACACTCTATATGTTATCAGGTAATGGTAACAGAAATGACATGTATTTTTTGCTTTACGTCGCACCGACATAGATAGGTATTGTGGCGACAATGGGACAGGAAAGGCCTAGGAATGGGAAGGAAGCGGCCATGGCCTTAATTAAAGTGCAGCCCCAGAATTTGCCTGGTGTGAAAATGGGAGACCACGGATAAAATGACATGTTTAGCAGATAGTAAAATATCAAAGTGGTCTCAACTAAATGCACATTTATTAAATTATATAGGAACGACTTCTTGTAGTGTTAGTATTAAATGTGTACGAATAAATCTATTACAATGCTTCACATTCTCATATACACTAAGCTCAATATCCAGAAGGATATGTTGTGACACTTGTTTAAGTCTTCTGCAGAGTAATGAAACAGAACTTCAGAGAGGTGGGTTAGTTGTGCCATTACATTGTGTTGTGTGTCTGCAGAACAGTGGTATGCGAAGACTACCTAGATTGTGAAAATTATACAGAATCTCTGTTCTCTCTATCCTGAGCTGCTTTAGGAAGAGATGACAATCAACAGTTCTGTTTTGAATGCCGTCGTTGTGGGCGTGACAATAATGATGCGATAGATTGTTTATTGTCTACGTTTTCCAATGCCGTGTTAAATAAGTATTGAAAGCAGATTAAGAACACGAGTTATATCAGCATTGAGGATAAAAACACTAAGCGGAGGAAGGTGTCAAAGCTCCACAGTAATTGAGCTTGTGAGTACCGTTCTTAAAGTGTTTTGTATTTTTTCATGTAAAATGTATATTTCTAACTTCAGTGAATGCATTTACTGATGTGTGTGTGTTTCTTAGTACCATTTTACGAAGAGTGTGCATTTATCATAATCATCGTATTGGCGTAAATGTAGTGCATATGGGTGAAAGTCATTCAAAATCGGATGCGCCCCCTTCTCTATCGGCCTCCGCATGACAGATAGATACAGCGTTGCCAAGCGTACCTTCCAGCTTTAAATGTAGATGGATCTGCTCCGAACCATAGCCGACTACAGTTAGATGGCTCTGCTCCGAACACAAAGTATTAATTAATTGCCACACTATGTGGCTGTGGTAATGTCGAAATGAGCAATGGAGTGAGATTTCAGCCTTTGCCAAGTTGCGTGATATGAGACCGCTCTTGCCGTGCTGATGCGTCTTGGGAACAATGTATTATGAGATCACAATAATAAAAAGACTTAAATATGACCTGCACCCAAATTTAAGGAGCAATAGTTCTTCAAAAAGGTGTGGGTGGTATTCAGGATTATACGGTATGTTACATAGATCTAAACAAACCTTATGACAGAGTACCGAGAAAAAAGGTGTTCGCTGCACTGGGGGACTATGGGATTAAGGAGAGATTATTAAAGGCAATAAAAGGCATATAGGCCTATATTGACAACTGGGCTGCAGTAAAAATTGTTGGTAGAATTAGTTCTTACTTCAAGGTACTTACAGGGGTTAGACAAGGCTGCAACCTTTCATCTTTGCTGTTCATAGTTTACGCGGATCCTCTACTGAAAGGTATAAAGTGGCACGGAGAGATTCAGTTAAGCGGAAATGTAATAAGTAGTTCAGCCTATGCGAATGACTTTGTCATAATGGCAGATTGTGCTGAAAGTCTGCAGTCTATCTTGGAACATGAAAATAGGTGCAATGAGTATGATATAAAAAATAGCCTTTCCAAGACTAACGTGTTGTCAGTAGGTAAGAAAACTAAGATAATTGAAAGGCAGGTTGGAATACAAGGCAGGAACACGTAGATAATTTCAAGTATGTAGGTAGGATGTGTTTTCTCCCAGTGTGGTAGTATAGTAAGAGAGACAATTAAGGCGCGGCAAAGCTAATGCAGTGGGTCACAGTTGTGATCAACAGTATTCTTTAAGAAGGAAATCAGCTCCAGGATGAAACTATCTTTACACTACCGGTAGTTTGTTTTCAGACCAACTTTGCTTTACGGGAGTGAAAACTGAGTTGACTCAGAACATTTTGTAAGTTAGAAGTGGGGTAATAGACTTGAAAGTAGCGAGAATGATCGCTGGTACAAACAATGCCAGGAGATACTCAGAATGAGGAGATAAAGACTATGTTACAAACGAACTCTATTGATGAATTTGTACACATAAAACGGTCCCGGTGGTGGGATCATGTGAGGTGAATGCAGGAGGATAGGTTACCTAGAAGAATAATGGATTCCGTCGTAGTTGATCAGAGAAATAGAGGGAGACAAACATGACGATGTTTAGACTAAGTTTCTAATGATTCAAAGATAAGGGGTACCGGTATAGAACTAAATGAGGCCCCAGATCTAGTTACAAATATAATATGGTGGCTTTTAGTAAATTCACAGAGGCTTTCAGCCTGATTTCTGAAAGGCACACCAGTCTTTAATGAAGACGTATTGTACCGGTTACGACCTGTACATGCCGTATTTTTTGGCTATTAATTGTACTTCATCACCACGCAAGACGTTCAGGGCGAACTTGATTTGTTTACGTTCGGAGGAGCGAGCAGGCGAGTCAGCGACAGCTGTGTGTGTGACGTAACTGCAGGGACAATACAGACTACCCGCCTGACGCCACGTGTAGCCTGCATGGCCAGGTATGTTCTGGATATGAACGTCACACCTTCGCGAACATCCGATGTGGAAAAATTCAAAACTTCTCTAATAGTAATAATCGCAGCGACTTGAGCGATACATCATTTTGAAGAGGATAACATAAACGTCTCAAATTGCGAATCTCAAGAAAATCCGTCGAGAGATTCTCGAGATAATCAGCCTCAAAGGGATCACGTTATCTCATGACGTAGGAGCCCCAAACTGAATATAAGGAGAGCTCACTTTACCCAGAGTAGACAGTCATAGCTGTGTGTCCAGCCTGACTCTCCACGCTGCAGTGTTCGTCGAAGTGCTGACAGAGGCTATCTTCGAATATTCAAAGTCTTCATGTGGGACTTAAACTCTGACAGTCGTGTTGAACTTATAAATTGTGCGCGTGTGAACGCTAATGTATAACCAAGTCTTTATAATGGACATTGAGTCCATCAGTTAAGTTGAACTTACAATTTTTGCGTGTGTTGAAACTCTGTTTGTGACAAGTCGTGTATTGGACTTAGTGACAGCAGTAAAGTATAACTTATATTCTGTGCGCATGTACAGTAGAAACTTCTCGATATAACTTACTTTCGTTCTTGTGGAACTGAGTTCATTACCACGTTGCCTGTGTGAAACTTAATCTCTGAGCCAATATTAATTTAAATGTGACACTACTGCAATATTCTAGGAACTGTGATATTCCTCTTTTAATCTCACTCAGCAGAGCTTAATCTCTGAACACATATCATTAATTTCAGTGTTACACTATTACGTTATACTATTAACTGTGACATTTTTCTTTAAATCTCAGTCAGCGTAATTTCCTTAAGAGACACGAGTATTTATGAAAGTGTTCGAACTTTCCCATGAATGTTAATGCAAATGATTACCATGATAAAAGTATAATCGTGTGCTAGGACACAAATGATTCACTCCGACCTCAAACTGTGTTCTTTATCCAATTCAAACAAAATTTGTATTATTTCTTCTGAACAGTGTGTAAATTATTTGTGTGTGACTGACAGCAGTGTCTTTGACAAACTCTCGAACGGTCACCTATTTTATTTAATGTCAAGTGCGCCTAACAACGAACTGTGCTTTTCATTTTAACCTTATTTCTTCGTCAAAATGTTTAGTATTGTTGCATGACTGACAGCAGTGTCTTTGATAAACTCTAGAGCAGTCATACATTTCTTTCAATGTCAAGTGCTCCTTTATTTAGTGGAAAATCACCACGAACTGTACCAAGTGCTTAAACAAGTTAAGTTTCATAATTTCCATTCCTGAACTGTGCTTTATTTTTTCCAATCTCGATGCTACCCGCATCTTCATCTTTAGTGAACTTATAAATTCTATCTACAAGATTAAGAGTGAATTCGGCTGCATATCACAACCACATTAAAAGAAACAGTGCTGTTAAACCAAAGTGTCGGGGGAGTGTGTAAATTTGGACACTCGTGTAAGTTATGTGACGAGTGATTACCCCGAAACATCGTCGGAGATCGTCGAAGAACGTCGGAGATCGTACAGAACGTCAAACGTTCGAGACTCAAACCATATCAAACCGACCTGGGTGTTCCGACCTTATCTCAACGTAATATTGGCAACCTGCAGAACGTGTTCCAGTCCAGTTCAGCCTGGTGAACTGGGAGCACGGGTCATCACAGGGCGATGTTGAAGACAGCGACTATCTACAGTAAGGTGATGTGCACTTTAAAATGCATTTTCTGAATAAACAACTATTATTCAAACTATTTAAAAAAATTCTTGTAGATAGGACCCTGCCTCCTGTACCAAGCCCTAGCTAGAAATCACCCAGTATTGCCCTGAGAACTACTTCATGCTAATTTTAAAATTAATTCTTAAAGTCGGGCTATTTTACTGGTACAGTATGTATATATGTTTTGAACGTATCATATCACGGTCAAATTGAATTAATTTAACGCTGGGGAACATTTTGAATTTAGCGCTAAGGAACGAGCTTAGGAAAGCTGGGTGACTGTAAGTATAAGCCTGTCGAACCCGTAGCAAGCAGGGTGTGGCGCTTTTCCCTCAGACGAACCAAGGTAGGATTCCGTAATTTTACTGGTGTAAACTCCGTCGATGGCTTGAGTACGCGAGGAGAAGAGAGATTCGGCAAACAACATGCAAGAGACAGAGCGAGAGATTTGAAAGCAGGGAACTACCGAACAATGCCAAAAACACAAAACATCCAGGTCTGAAATCATTTGAATTCGATCCCGCATGTAAGTCACAGAGCCATATCCCGCAGATCCATGATGAGGATAATTCTCTTTGATATTTTCGAAGTAGAAAGAGCCGTTAATGCAATGTAACTGTGCCTGTTTTGTTGGCTGGCCAAACACAAAGGGAGCCGCTTGTATCCCGGGGATGTATAATTGGGTGCATCACTTTACTCAGACTATAAAAGAAGAAAGCACCAGTGTAACAGCTCTCATTAGCTAAGTGATATTCGAGGAGTGCGTACCTTCCGCGAGGACGTGATCAACAATGCTTATTGTATCAGTGATAAATGAGACTTAGAAACTATTTGTTTAAGCTCATCCAAGGAACATTTTCTCAGTTAATGAAAACCTACAACCTGTTTTCCAGTCATTGACCGGGTCAGGGATGGAATGAATGAAGCCCCCATCTTGCGGCGAAGGTAGGAATTGTGCCGGCTGCCGAGGCTTGTCGCACTCCTCTAGGACAATGATTAATGACTGACAGATGAAATGAAATGATAATGAAGAGTGTTGCTGGAACGGAACATGACAGAGAAAACCGGAGTACCCGGAGAAAAACCTGCCCCGCCTCCGCTTTGTCCAGCACAAATCTAACATGGAGTGACCGGGATTTGAACCACGGAACCCAGCGGTGAGAGGTCGACGTGCTGCCGGAGGCTACTTGCTCAGTTAATATATGTTTTAATACGAGTTCGCGCTGTGTAATAATTCCGAGTGCGGCTAATGGCAGCTAACCACTGTGAAGGACTAGATCGGAACAGGCAAAATATCCCATAATTTGGTAACTATCGTTCGACCAGACTAATGTCTCGATAGGGGATTTTGTAAATTGTATCCTTACAAGGGTTACGACAGTGTATTTGTGCGGTGAAGAGAATTGGGATTGACAACCGTTACCAGGTTACAGGGATACATCTGCAGTACTTGACCGAAGGCAGCAAACATAGGACCTGAAGGATCGAACTAGCATACCCCTAGATCTGTCGACAGCAACGCCGTCATGAGCTAAATCATACCGATGGAGCGGTTCCGGGGGTACCGCTAATGTTAGGAATGGATATAAAGATAAGTTGAACTGTTTATAGGCATGAAATGTACTGATCAGATTCACACACGGACCTTTCGTTAAATGTAAATAGTAATTGTAATGGAAGCCAGAGTGGTATTTGTGGGTTTTCATTTCACTTTGTAAATAATGCTTGGGACTGGATGTCAGGATGTAGTGTTTTTTAGTGTTAAGACATTTTCACTCGTGTCATGCAGGCACTAAGGTATAGGCGATGCCAAATTCATCTATGAAAATTGGAGAGCACTGAACTTCATGAGGATTGAACGGGACTTAGAGATGAGTAAAACTAATCTACAGACAGGCTATGCATGAAGTAGTATTATTGCATGTTTTTAGCTGATGACGTGTGCAGAGGGCTATCCCCATCGTTGAATTTAGTGAGGGTCATTTATAGAAAGTGGCAGGCAAACTCTAACTGTGTTCCAGAATTGAACCGAGGACTATTGAATATGTGGCCATGATGACCCATGATTATTGTGTTGAGGACTAGAATTGGAGACAGTATTTTGGCTGAATTAATGAGTTGTACCTGGTTTGTGAGAGTGTGTACCCCAGACCAGTTGAGTTATTATGAATGATATATCTGATGGCCTATAAGCCGGGATTTTCTTTCTTCTCGGGAGAATTGCGTGCAGGTATTAGAGCGAGGTATTTGTGTGTACCGTTGAAGGCCTTGAGTGAAAGTTTACGTATAGTCCCATTACTTGAAACCGTTACCAGGTTACAGGGATACATCTGCAGTACTTGACCGAAGGCAGCAAACATAGGACCTGAAGGATCGAACTAGCATACCCCTAGATCTGTCGACAGCAACGCCGTCATGAGCTAAATCATACCGATGGAGCGGTTCCGGGGGTACCGCTAATGTTAGGAATGGATATAAAGATAAGTTGAACTGTTTATAGGCATGAAATGTACTGATCAGATTCACACACGGACCTTTCGTTAAATGTAAATAGTAATTGTAATGGAAGCCAGAGTGGTATTTGTGGGTTTTCATTTCACTTTGTAAATAATGCTTGGGACTGGATGTCAGGATGTAGTGTTTTTTAGTGTTAAGACATTTTCACTCGTGTCATGCAGGCACTAAGGTATAGGCGATGCCAAATTCATCTATGAAAATTGGAGAGCACTGAACTTCATGAGGATTGAACGGGACTTAGAGATGAGTAAAACTAATCTACAGACAGGCTATGCATGAAGTAGTATTATTGCATGTTTTTAGCTGATGACGTGTGCAGAAGGCTATCCCCATCGTTGAATTTAGTGAGGGTCATTTATAGAAAGTGGCAGGCAAACTCTAACTGTGTTCCAGAATTGAACCGAGGACTATTGAATATGTGGCCATGATGACCCATGATTATTGTGTTGAGGACTAGAATTGGAGACAGTATTTTGGCTGAATTAATGAGTTGTACCTGGTTTGTGAGAGTGTGTACCCCAGACCAGTTGAGTTATTATGAATGATATATCTGATGGCCTATAAGCCGGGATTTTCTTTCTTCTCGGGAGAATTGCGTGCAGGTATTAGAGCGAGGTATTTGTGTGTACCGTTGAAGGCCTTGAGTGAAAGTTTACGTATAGTCCCAGTACTTGAAAGGGTCATAATGGGCCAGAGACGGCTGCTTGAACCACGCAGACAAAGACTGTAATTTTTCCCTCACCAGCTACCTGATCACCTGGTTTGAAAACATGTGGCCAAGAATAGCCCGGTGTATTGTGACTCAGACTGTCACAAGAACATCGCAGATCCTCAGAGCGATTCCCGCTCACTTCGAAGCTGCAAGGGTAACATTTATGTCTTTCTTTTTCAGATGTGGTTTATTTGTGTTATCTCGATCTCCGTTACAATTAGGTAGGTTTCATGTTTCCGAAGATATTTATCTTTATATGCCTGGGTTCTTGACCCGTATGCTTTGAACGACCTTTAGTATCGAATTTTATATTATAAATTTGTAATTTATAATTTGGATTTTCATTTGGGTATAGTTCCTTTTGAATTTCAACTTTACGTTTTTGATTAAATAATGTTTTTACCCCATTTATCTTGCTGAGTTCTCATTCATGAATATGTATTCTAGATCTTGTCCCGATTTTATATGATAATTTTGGAAGACGTATTTTGTTTTTCGGACGCACCACGCAGCGTCTCCGCTGAGCTAGGACATCTGGGACAGGGGAAAGGTGCAGTATGTATGCATAACGTGTCAATATAATGCAATTAATTTTAATTGTTTGTTTATTAAATTCGTATTCTTTGAAACATCCAAATGTTATACTTCTTCTGATGTCCGTAGATGAATGTTGAGTTTCACAGTTACCAACAATTTTTCTCTTTATAAATACAGCACGTGGATTATTTTTAAAATGTACTACTGTGTGCAGATGAGTAGAATGCAAGAATGAGGAATGTGGCTGCAAGCACGAACTCCCTGTTCTGCCCAGACAGATCGGCTTTTATCTGCCCGTATCTGGTGCGCGAAAACATTGACTCACACTTTGCAGTGTTCAGCGTCTTGCCTGATTTAATCAGATGTGTGAACACACTGATGAATATGGAAGAATCTGTCTGATTTTTTCACTTGGTTGATCCGTATATTGCTTTGCCACAGCTGGTATTGCTCGCACATACCAAATCACAGCATTAATAAGAGCGGGCTAAATCTTTTGCACGCGCTATTTCAGCATGCTATGAAAATCCGAATTATTGTCTCCAAATCTTCCAGCGACAGGGTTGGAGACAGTTTCAAAGTTAATAAACTTAATATATTTCATATTTCATCAAATCTCAAGTTGATAGTGCTATTAGTTAATGCGTAAGGGAATGTATTTTGAGGCGGTCGTCACTGCTTCGAGATGATTGGGTTTCTAACGAAAGAATTACTGTTAGTAATGATAAAGTATACCAAACGGGTTTTTTCTTACAATTTGGTTTGCGCCGCACCGACACAGGTATGTCTTATGGCGACGATGGGATAGAAAAGGCCTGTAGTAGCGGAGCTGTGAGGCTCCTACAGGGGGCCAATCAGAAGCCACGGAGTGGGTAACGTGATGCTGACGTCATAGTGCGGGAAATTTGATTTTTGGTGGGAAATTTGAATTTTGGCGGGAGATTTGAATTTGGGTGCGAAATTTGAATTTGTAAACGAAGCTTCGTGCTTTTTTGATAACTGTCAAGCTGCCATATTTAAACAACAACGCATCGCTAACCTCAGTGCTGTTATCTTGACGGCACTAAACCTCATGGCTACCACATTTGGCACGTAGTAGCGGGCAATTTGAAAAATTCCACGTGCTTTTTGACAGCTGTCAAGCTGAGAACTGCCATCTTTAAACTACAACGCATCGCTAAACTCAGTGCTGCTATCTTTACGGCACTAAACCTTATGGCTACCCCATTTTCTACGTAGTAGCGGCAATTTGAAAAATTCCACGTGCTTTTTGACAGCTGTCAAGCTAACCGCAGTTGTGTCTTCTTGACTGCACTAAACCTTATAGCTAGCACATTAGGCACGTCTGGCGGGCATTTTGAAATTCGACGTGCTGTTTTGTCAAGCCACGTGCTCTTGTTTGTAAACAAAGTCACGTGCTTTTTGACAGCTGAAAGCTGCTATCTTTAAACATCAGACGTTCGCTAACCTCAGTGCTGCTATCTTGACGGCACTAAACCTCGTGAGTACCACCTTAGGCACGCGGGCACGCGAAAATTTAAAATTCCACGTGCTTTTTTGACAGCTGCCATCATTAAACAAGAGAGCATCATGCTGCAATCATGACGGCGCTAAATCCTCATGGGTGCTACCTTAGGCATGTAGTGGCGGGCAATTTGAAATTCCACATGCTCTTCAAAGCCACGTGCTTTTTTGACAGCGACCTTTAAACAACTGACGATCGCAAACTTCAGTGCTGGCAGGGGCTCAATCCACATGCCTGCAACCTTAGGCACGTGGTAGCAGGCAATTTAGACATTCTATGTGCTTTTTGACAGCTATCAGAGGTAATCTTTAAACAACAGACGATCGCAAACTTTAGTGCCTTCCAGACGCCTAAGAGAGCGAGCCTAACCTCAGATCCGCCATATTGAAGGGGATATCCTTAGTTTTACGGCGAGATGCCCTTCCCGACGCTAATTGCACAAGATGGCGGCTGCCCTTATGAGACGGCTTAGGGGCGCTTGCGCAAGATAGCGGCTGCTCTTATGAGACGCCATGGGCGATCGCACAAGATGGGGCAGCTCTTATGAGAAGGCTATGGGCGCTTGCGCAAGATAGCGGCTATACACAGGCTCTAAAGAGGAAAAGATTCAATCATAATTTTTTGCATGCAGTCTGCTGCAAGTTATACGGACAAATGAGAAGAGTACTGCTACTGCTTGCGAAAACGTAAACGGAAGTGACATGTCAACACAGCAAAAATACACATTACCTTGATCGCCTTCTGCTACTGCTTGCAAAAAACGTAAATGGAAGTGACTCAGCAAAAATACACATTACTTTGATCGCTTTCATTGATGGATACTGCGATTCAAAATCCCGGTGACTTATGTCCTGTTACTTGATAGAGCTTAGGAAGGGCATCCGGCCGTAAAACAGATTCTTGCGTTGTCGTCAAAAAGGCTATCTTTGATTCTAGCTAAAAGTTCAGCGCACACTACGACTGTTAATGCCTCTTGCTCGAAATCGCCGAGTACACAACTAGCTCAGGACCTCGTGGTCGTTAACTTACGCTCTCGTGTTATTCTACCTACAGGGAATGTGTTTAAAATGAACAAGAGCTGATCGAGGGGTAGTCGGATAGGTTAGAAGCAATGTCAGGACACAGCTCAGAGCCCGAGGGTTGCCGCTCTCAAGTTAATAGTCGGACCTCTCAGTCACCGCAGACAGGGGATATCGTCGGTGTTATTCTACCACCCTTGACTAAGGGGTAGTCAGACAGGTTAGAAGGAATGCCAGGACACAGCTTAGGGCCCGAAGGTTGCCGCTCTCAAGAGTCGGACCCCCTCTCTTAGTCACCGCACACAAAGGTACACCAACATTGTTATGACATTACTTATAGCCCCGCCTGGTAGCTATGATTGTTAAGGCGCTGACACAGAGGTTAGCCGTTTCGAGTCCCGCTGGTCGAAACATTAGAATGTTAGCCTGCAGTGATTAGATTGCATGCCAAAGCCTGCATTAAATTCCAATCCTCTCTGCAGTGCTTGAGGGCATATCACGCTGTTGATGGTGATTTATCCGTCGGATGGTGACGGTAAACCTTGTGCAGGCCCCTTGGTACTGGAGTAGGCTATGTGCCGCCACTTGGGTTTTACTCTCTCCGAGATTCATATTACGCTGTTGATGCGTCGGATGGAGACGTTAAACAGAACCTTCAGTAATTTTCGACAGGAGTAGGCTGACAGCGAGGTGTCACATTTAATCGTCTTCTCCCCCCCCCCCCCTAACGTGTTTGGACCTGGGCTAATCCCTGTGGAAATTAGCATCTTACTACCTCAATTTTCTGTGTATTCAGTTCGCTGAATTTCTTATCTCCTTCTAGTTTTATGATTCACTACCACTTTATGGTAGCGCTCTGGTCTGAGTAACGACCTGATCTAAAGGGCTCCTTGTACGTACTGACATTTGTGCAGAGAACTGGTACTACGATGCTCAGCTCCTTGACCAATGAGAGCTCGTCTCGGACAGAGCGTTGGCTTGTTGAAGCTCGCTCGAAGCGAGAGACTCATTCTTGTGCTGGCGTCTGGTTGGTGATGGACGCGTGTAGTATGTACCTCGTGAAGGTGAAGATTTTACTCGGAACAATGGAGAACGGCTGAATACTACGTGTGTGAGGGCTCTCCTCCTAGCCCTCAGCATCGGGTGATACCTTATTCATCGTGAAAACGTCCACAGACTGTATGTATTTTATTTAAGTCTATCTATCTGCGATTGGGAACCAGAGTATTAAATGGCGACGCGGCATGGCTTCAAGCTTCTGTTCTATTTTCGATATTGATGAACCCCCAAAAAGAAAAACTGTACGGATGTGTGAGACGTGTCTAAGACCCTAATGCTTTAAATTTTTTCACTCTCGGCTAAATTTTAATGATATGTTTTCAAAAAAAACTTGGGTAGTATGTCATTAAAGGGCATATTCATTTAATCACGTGCTATAATGGACATGTAAACTTGTAACGTTGTTCTGGACGTATGGTTAATTACATTCTAAATTGTTCAAGAGGAAAAAGGAATACGACAGAATACTAATTTTTACTCTACTGTTAAGCTCATCACAATTTGGTCTAACTTTAACTACTTAGCCCTAACCAAGAGCCGGTTTGTTTATTTAATTTTTGCGGTCCGGTTTTATATTTTCTTCCGTCTTGGTCCGTACTACCTAAATTGTTGCCTTTTTTTGCCTTGTTCCTGGTTTCTTTTCGGTGTGTATCTTTGATTTTGCGTTGTTTTGTGCGTGGGCCTGTTACCATGACAACGTATGTTGTACTGTGATTGTTAAAGAAAACATTTCCGTTGACGAATGATTTTGGTTCCTAGTTTCCCTTTCTGGGCTTGATGACCTGTGTTACCTTTCTATTTTATTGAATGTTTTGTGCTTTCCCTTTTCTTGTACCTTTGTTTTGAATTTTCCCAATTCAATTTATATTTTTAACTTCTCCCTGCGCGTAGTGTTTTAGGCGAATTTTCTTTCTGGGCTCCTGGTAAGACCTGTCCTTTAGTAGGTGGTATGTGAGTATGTGGTTTTTGGTAGTTTAAAGGCTGATTGTTTATTTTAAACAGATACTATTTCATTATCACATTACTTCTATAGTGGGGCCCCCTAATATCTTTTGAATATGATTAATTTATTTTCTTGGTAGTAACTCTATTTCATGTTAATTACTAGTCTTTCTATTTAACTACGTGGGCGTTTTCTTATTACTAATTGGAAGGTTTAACTTTTCTCTAATAAATTCTACTTACCTTTGCATGAAGACACTGGTGTTGTTCTTTCAAATGAATTACTCATCTGATACTGGATTTTTATTTTACATGGTTTGATGTGTCACCCACTTCTTCTTGTGGTAAGTAATTTACTGATTTTATGGTTACGTTTTGTGGGTGCCTAGTTACGCTTCCTGACCTACTTTTGTCTATTCTGACTCTTGGTGTGTTCTATTTTATTTCTTGTTGATTTATACCTTGCTGGCCTTACCGTAGTGTTCTGGGTTTGACTACGTTCGGGTCAAGGCTATGTGTCGGCACCGGGTTTTTACCGTCTCCGAGCTGCGTGAGTCTCGGGGAAGAGATATCGTGGGTGTTATTCTACACCTCCTACAGGGGACGTGCTTAATATCTTACTTAGTCTACAAAAACGTTGTTGTTCGATGTCGTATTTGCTGCGAGAAGAAGTTAGAGATGTGAGCTTCAAGCAAAGACAAGCTGCGGCTGGACTCGGCCAGTGCACATTCGTTTATCTCTGGTATGTCGCACACATCACTTTTCGCTGAGCTCGCTAGTGAACAAAGTCCATCGCTCGCTCGCAACTGTATCATAAGAAATTACTCAACAGTAGGTCAGGCAGTTGTAACAAGTTCAGTCTAGTAATATGTCAGTCGCTAACTAACACTCTCGGGTTTAGAGCCCTAAAGACATGCTGGACTATTTATGAGCTAATGCCACGTAAGTTCATTCTACCACCGTGTATAGGCTTCACAGTACATGCAACTATTTATACCACGCATCACATTATATTACGTTATTGCTTCCGCTGCTTACTTTTACCAATAAACTGTCTCAACCACTGATCTCTATACATCGATGGTTGGTAGCTAGGGTAGCTGTAAGCCGAATAGAAGATGACTGGCGTAATAAGATGGCAGCGAGCGCACGGTGCAGTAGACCACGATGAGCGCGCTTGCTTTGTTTATGCTTAGTTCAGTGACGCCAGGCCTCCTGATTGTAGTTCCACGGGTGTTCTGTGCTGTGTTATTGCAATACCCCACACATTTACAAAGGAATTAAGATGAAATACATCATTGAAAAATCACTAGTTTAGATATTTCACTCGCTGAATTGAAACCATGTGTTACTTCTGCATGTTAGTAAAATATAAACAAACAAGAGAGCCATGCTCGTACTACTACGATTAACACAAATACGAATTCCTAAATGTAAATAATACAAATACATAACATATTTAAACTATCAAAGTATATATGTGTGGCAGATATAAATTGAGTACCTACTATTTCGAAGAGGTACAACATTCTCTCCGTCAGTTCAAATTACAATATTTCCTAACATAACGTAATTGTATTGATTACGTAGTAAACAAGTGACTGTCCGCATGCCGACGTGTACTTCTACGGCAAATACGCCGCGAAATACTTGAATATCCAGCGAAAAACACACAGTAAACTATCATTATGCCGGTACAGGAGAAGTGGGTGTGGTTCTGGGCCTTTAAATGTCTTGCGGGCTCATATTAAATTGCTTCTACAAGCCGGAATTACTAAAATAAAAACATTTTCTGAAAGAGGAAGAATAGGGCTACTTTTGTATGAACAAAAATAAAACCGAGTTATTGGCTCAAAATACGAAAAATTCAGTCATACCTCCCCTTAACAATGCATAATTTCGTGGCATACATGTATAAAATTTAGAGCAATGTTTCCAGAGACAGTTTTTCACTCGTATTTTATTACCGATCACTAATTGCATGTATTCAGCACCTAAGTTAATATTTGTCGGCAGTTATTATACACTCATTTTTATTGCTATCCCGGAGGTTTACTGACCTCGGAATGACGTATCAGAGCTCCCAGTGTCCTCATGCCTTTAGTGAACATGTCCCTATATTTTTAATTATTCCAATGCGCCATTAATTGCGATTTAAAATTGATTATATTATCATTGCTTCCCCATAAGGAAAGCTGTAGCATGGGTACACCAACATGGCGGAACGAGCGCTCAACTAGGCATACTTTCTCCTGCGGCGGAGAGCTGCCACCAGCGATCCATTTATAGAGATCAGTGGTCTCAACAAATAAAAATCAATCTGTTTACGATAAATGAGGAAGCACTGCCCACTTTTCTGTCACTGCTTGTTGTGATGAAGTATTGTGTTGTGTTGTGTTGTGTTGTGCTGTGTTGTGCTGTGCTGTGCTGTGTTGTGTTGTTCTTTCCGGAATGCTGAATCACGTAGAAATGGTGACTACAGTAATTGTAATACTTAGGTCTTACAGTATGTAGCATCTCATGGTGATGCTTTTATTTAAAATAAGCACTCGGTTAAGGGTGCAAAACCCTGCAGATCCGCTACTTACGAATATTAATTAAAAAATTGGACACGTAATGAAGATTGTATAATCGAGCGAGTTGGCCGTGCGGATAGGGTCGCACAGCTGTGGGCTTGAACTCGGGAGATAGTGGATTCGAATCCCACCGTCGGCAGCCTTGAAAGTGGTCTTCCATAGTTTCTCATTTTCACCTCCGTGGCTAAATGGTTAGCGTGCTGGCCTTTGGTCACATGGGTCCCGGGTTCGATTCCTGACAGGTTCGGGAATTTTAACCATCATTGGTTAATTTCGCTGGCATGGGGGCTGGGTGTATGTGTTGTCTTCATCATCACTTCTTCCTCATCATGACGCGCAGGTCGCCTCGCCGTAAATGTTATTCTACTGTGAACACGTACTCCCCACTTCAGAAGAGTCCTGGAGACTCCTTACGTTAGGCAGGAGCTGGTTCTAAGAGCCCCGTGGTCGCTAACTTATTCTTTTCATTTCAGAAGATTCTCACCCTGAAGGCCTGCGCTTTTGTAGTTTTTTAACTAGACACAGTACTGACCGCTTCTTGTAAAGGCACTTAGCTGAAGGAAGTCAGTGCGTAAACGTTTGTTACAACTGTACTGCAAATGTACGCACTTTCTGCTTTCCTCCCAGTCCCAGTCGACTGGATGTACTCTGTGTGAAACGCACGGCAGTCACAGTGTTTGTGTGTGTTAAGTGCTGATGATATAAAATCGTGTGTGTATATAAACGAATAAACTCAATTCTCTTACTTTGATTGAAGCTCATCATCGTGAACGATATCTGCCGTTTAGTGCTATCTGCTAAAAAAAGTAAGTTTATTTCTTTGAATATTATTATTGTTATTTTCGATTTTTTACTTATTTAGGATTTAATTTTTTTAGAAAATCATCGTCTGCTGTCAACATTATCCCAGTGAGAACTGCTAAAGCATTCCTCAGAGTGCAGTCTTCATCTACATTTCACGTGCACATCTTAAGGTGAGCCTAGTGTAAAACTGTTGCTTAATAGTCGGTTAGTGCTTGCATTTTTGAAAAGCAACTTTACTTCTACGCTAGCTGTTGAAGATCTGACTAACCTTCGAGCTGCATGTATTTTAGCTCAGTAAAGAAGGCTACCTTACTTTTAGACTAGCTGTTGACGATCCGACTAACTTTCGAGCCCTACTCGTAGCCCTTTCCTATCATCGTCCTATCATAAGATCTATGTCCGATGCAAGTGCTTGCATTTTTCAAAAGCAACTTCTACGCTAGCTGTTGAAGATCTGACTAACCTTCGAGCTGCATGTATTTTAGCACAGTAAAGAAGGCTACCTTACTTTCAGGCTAGCTGTTGACGATCCGACTAACTTTCGAGCTATAGTCGTAGCCCTTTCTTATCCTATCGTCCTACCATAAGACCTATGTGCGATGCAAGTGCTTGCATTTCTCAAAAGCAACTTCTACGCTCGCTGTTGAAGATCTTACTAACCTTCGAGCTGCTTGTATTTTAGCTCAGTAAAGAAAGCTACCTTACTTTTAGACTAGCTGTTGACGATCCGACTATCCTTCGAGCCCCACTCGTATCCCTTTCATATCCTATCATCACTATAAGACCCATGTGCAACGCAAGTGCTTGCATTTTTCAAAAGCAACTTTTATTTGGCTGCTTTACCTTTCTTTGCACGCTTAGGCTATTATTCAAGCTACAGACATACATTAATACTTTTTGTTTTCTAGGTACAACAAGAATTATCGTTGTCGTCAACGTCATTCATCCGAGTCGCAGTTTGCAGTCTTCATCTACATTGCACGTGCACATCTTAAGGCATATTTCGATCTTTTTGTCGATCTCATATGTTTAATTTTTTAAATTCTAAAAAATAGTATTTCGCTTTTTTGTAGAAAAACCGAACGGATTAACCAGACGGCTCAGCAATCTTCTGCTAAATCAGCGACTTAAAGTGATTGAAAATTTGGTGAAAGAATTTTGCGTGTCTGTGACGACTTCCGAGTTTTTCTACCCAGTGTGCTAACCGAGTTGGTGTATAATTATGACAACGACTTGGGAAGCAGTACATACATGTTTTTCATCGCGTATTCTGTCCGACTCGTTGGCTGAATGGTCAGCGTACTGGCCTTTGGTTCAGAGGGTCCTGGGTTCGATTCCCGGCCGGGTCGGGGATTTTAACCTTCATTGGTTAATTCCAATGGCCCGGGGGCTGGGTGTTTGTGCTGTCCCCAACATCCCTGCAACTCACACACCACACATAACACTATCCTCCACCACAATAACATGCAGTTACCTACACATGGCAGATGCCGCCCACCCTCGTCGGAGGGTCTGCCTTACAAGGGCTGCACTCGGCTAGAAATAGCCACACGAAATTATTATTATTATCGCGTATTCTGAGCGGCATTATACGAAATTTATTAAATGTGTTAGATCCAAATTCTTTCTTACTTTCTTGCTATAATGTTTTCGAAGAATAAGTCACTTCTTTGCTGTCCATGTATACGGCGCTTAAACTAAACGCTAGTCTTGCTTGTTCTTTTATTCTTTTCAAAGATAATCAGGAATTTCATGAAACATTTTAATTTCTTCTAAAATGAAACTGTTATAAGACAATATTTCGGTATGGTTTCGCAAACCAATCGTCGACACTTTGCTGGCTAAATTTCAAAAGTTTGAAGAAGGAGCAAGTAATAAAGCACTTGAAAGTATTTTGCATCTTCAAATTGATGTGTGCAAATTCGACCCTTTCAATTCAGGTAGGCGATACATTAAACTTCCTCAAGCGATTATAAATAAGAAAGCAGTGATTAATATTGAGAATAACGATGACTATTGCTTTCTATGGTGCATCGCAATGGTGTTGAAACCAGCAACAAGTAATAGACCATCAAGAACACTTCAATATAAGGATATGTTTATTCAGTTGCAACAGTCATTAAATTTTGAAGGTGTTTCTTTTCCTATGAATTTAGCAAACATTTCTACGTTTGAAAAAAAAAAAAAACCGTTTTTCTTTTCTGTACACGGTGTCAAAGCTGACCGTATTTTAGGACCACTTTACATCGCTTCATCTCGGAAACAACACCATCTTCATCTTTTATATGTTTGCAATGAAAATACAATTCACTACTGCTATATATCTAATCTTTCCCGTCTGTTAAACTCACAACTTTCATCACACAAACAACAGAAGTATATATGCGAGAGATGTTTGCTGTACTTTTCTACAGATAGCTTGTTAGCTACACATGCCAATGATTGTGCAACGCATCCTGCCGTACAACTTGTTCTGCCAACCACGGAAAATGCAGAAATGAAGTTTGAGAATTATTATCGACAGGAACCTGTTCCCTTCACGGCTTCTGCGGATTTTGAATGTTTTACTGTACCTTTTGATCGTTGCCAACCCGACTTGAGCGAACCCTACACGGATTACGTGCAAAAGCACACTCCGTTTTCAGAAGCTTACAAAGTCGTTTGTTCGTACGATGCATATCTATCTTTTTTTTAGGATGTATCGAGGCGAAAACTGTGCAGCATGGCTGATAAATGAATAGGACCAGTATGCACAACGCGTTCATACGCTTATTTCGTAACCAGTGCCCATTCAAATGACATTAGATGAAATGATTTAGCATGATGGAACTGATGAATGTCACATCTGTAAAAAGCCGGTTATTTTCCCCACAGATTAAGGTTAGAGATCACCGTCGGTTTACTGGGAAATATTGCGGACCTGCACATGATTCATGCAATCTTTCATATCGTGTACCTAAATTTATTCCATGCTTTTCCCTAAGTTATCAGACTACGACAATCACTTCATTGTTCGTGAATTTGCACAATTAAATGGTATGAAGTTCACTGTGATTGCGCAAAATCGTGAACGCTTTATTTCATTCAGTTATCGTGTAGGCGATATTAGCGTTCACTTTCTAGATTCGTATAAATTTATGAACTTTTTCACTTGATACACTTGTAAATGGGCTTTCCAGTGACGACTTAAAATACATTCGAGAGTATTTTACAGATCCTGAACAATTTAAACTTTGTATAAGGAAATATGTTCTGCCCTCATACTCAGAGCTTTTAAACTTTGGAAGAAACAAAATTACCTCCTCAGTCTGCATTTACAAGTGTATTAAGTGAATGTAGCACGCCGTCACTCAGTTCATCGTCATACGATAAGCATACGGTATCCATTTCTGATGAAGACTATTTACATGCCTGCCAGGTGTGGTCAACGTTTCATCTGCAGACCTTAGGTGAATATGCAGATTTGTATTTGAAGGTAGATACACTTGTGCTCTGTGATGTTTTTGAGAAGTTTCGTAAAATGTGTTTAACTATTTACGGATTAGACCCTTGCTATTACTACACAACACCCGGTCTGTCATGGGATGCGATGCTCAAATGTACCGGTGTTCAACTTGATCTTCTAATGGATGTCGACAGGTTACTTTTTGAACGCGGCATTCGCGGTTGACTAGTTTCGCTTGTCAACGGGCATGCCATCGAAAATAATCCCTACCTCGACAACTATAATTCAGAAGCTTCTTATCTGATGTATTTCGATGTCAATAATCTATATGGGTGTGCCATGTCACAACCATTACCGTGTAAAGATTTTGTATGGCTAACGGAAACTGAAATTCAACATTTTGATGTCTTTGAGGCTGCTAAAGATCCTCATCGTGGCTACGTGCTAGAAGCTTCTCTTGCATACCCTTCTCATTTGCACGATTCACATTCTGACCTTCATTTTTGAGTTGAAAAAATGATTCCACGTAATGTACATCGAAACATACTAAACTGCAAGCCACTATTTTTCGAAAAAGAGCTATGTTATCCACATACAATGTCTCGTTCAATGTCTTAAAACGTACATGGATTTAAATACTGAACATCGTCAACGTGCTATAACAACATCTGAGAGTACGTTTTTCAAACTGATGAATAACTCGATCTATGGCAAAAGCATGGAAAATGTACCCAAACATCGCGACATTCATTTAATTAATCAATGGGGTGTACGCAAGTACATCTCAAAACCAAATTTCAAAACCTATCATGTTATTGAAAGTGACCTTATTTCTGTTGAAATGAAGAAAACGGCGATCGTCTATGCAAAGCCAATTTATTTGGGAATGGCTATACTTGATTTTTCAAAATTAAGAATGTATGATTTTCATTATGAATTTGCAAATCAACATTTTTCTGATCTTATACTTTTGTATATTGTGCCATTTCACCGTTCTATATTTGCATCTGTAGGAACAAAAATGGCGTTCAAACCATTAAAAGATCAATGTGAAAGCAATTAACATCGGTACGAGCCGAAATGATAATCCTCTAAACCGGTAGTCACCGAAAGAACCATTCTTAGAAGGCTGTGAGAAAAGAATGACAGAAGCGGATTATTTAAACTAATTATTAAAAAAAAGAGACTTCCATTAGAATACTCGACACAATTCAGCACTGCGGCAAGAAAGACGGAGTCGAGTATAGAAATAAGCCAACTTATCTGTTTCCAAGATCAATTATTGACGGAGAATAAAATCTGCGGCAGCCTGCTCAACGTCAACTGTATAGATTGATATAACTGCGCGAAATTTAAAGACCAGCGAAAAGAAATCGTCAAGTCTGGTACAACTAATACGTCACGGCTGGACTTGGAAGCTTTATATTTGTCCGATACTGCACATCGAAGAGAGCAGGATCCAACCAGCTGTCAAGTGCAATTCTAATAAGCACGGAAAAATTGCATTCGCTCGGCAAGCGAGAGAATTTACAAATAGTAGCACAGTTAGAGCTGTTATAGCGAAACTAGACGGCCCAGAGCATATTTATTCTAATATCATTGGCAGTACGAAACGAAAATAAATTACAACATGACAGCATTAACTAATACATTGTATTATTCTGTTCCTAATGTACTAGAGACCACTATGATGTTCTAAAAGACCAAGGCAGAGACTACTCCGACTATGGTGGCGCTTTACGAGATTGATGACCCAGGAGGATTGGTAATCAGCTGAGAAGACGAGATGGACCCGATTACCTAAAGCAGAATCATGGAGCGAGGCCTACCATTCCCGATGACCAACAGCGAGATGGCAAACAGGACCCAATAAGCAAAGTTAAGTCCCCTATGAGTCGTTTTTCGTAAGTAGAAACCTTTATTTTTGGCTATGTGTGATATGATTTGTGACATTGTGCGTGCGTATATAATACTGAAATGTAATTACATGGAAGTAGGTATTCATCTGAAGTTACTGTTAATCCCATATATAGGCGTAAAATACCAGTGAATGCCGTTCGCAAATTTATCAATGTGGTGTGAGAGAAAGTGATAGATATTTTTAAATTGTTATCAGTGAAGTGTTAGAGTATTATATGAATGTTAATATACATGTGTGATGGCTTTAACGAAATAGCAAGCGTGGAGATCGTATTTAGGGAATGTTTACGACGAAGTATAGTAGTACAGCTTAGTATTGTGATACACTTTTCTTTGATACTATGACGGTAAGGATAATGTTTTTATATGTGTAGGTTATGGCACATATGCAGCGTATTTAATGAGATGAGTGCTTGAGATGCACTAATATGAATGTTACGTGATATTTGAAGTGATAAATGGTGAATGAAGTAATAATATAAGTGGATGTTAAGTTGTGATGGTGATAGTTATTGTTATTTGAAAAGTTGGTCATAGTAGTCTTCTGAGAGATGATAGTATGTGTAAGTTACGCATGCTAAGGTATATATTGAAACGTACCGTTTTCAATTGCTGTTTTTATTCCCAGATACACAAAATAGGTTAGGATACGATCTCAATGCCATCAATACAGAGTTATTTGAGTATGTAGGATCATCAGATGAGCCAAGAGGCTAATAACGTTAATAATTAGGTCTTCACTGAGTTGTTTATGACCATTTTCAAGCACTCTCACACACGGTAACCTAACTCATGATTTTATGAAAGCAATTTGACACATCACTGGTGACTTAGTCATTCATATATGGAGTTTTAGATGAAGGTAGAGTCTTCTAACATGCCAGTTTTTCCACTTATGGTATAATTTGTTAGAAAGTTAATTAAATACACTTAGCAATGCTACATTCAGCCAGATACGCACTTAAATTGAATTTCAACCATGGGTTAAGATAATAATTAAGTGAATTAACCACATAAGCCTTATGATAGAATTAATTTGAAATCAATTACGACTTAGAGTGGACCTGAATTTGCTTATATGGAGATCAGACCCTATGAAATATGAAACATACCTAAAAAATTTCAAACATATGAGTTAACTGAAGTCCTCAGAAAACATACATTGCTTTCCCATACGATTTTCTACTGTGTATGGACACAGATGTTAAGTTTTAGCAAAGTGACATTCGTTTCACCAGTTATATGTGAATTAAAGATTAGATGATAGAATTGTTGGCGACTTTGAGGAGCAATCCAGCTCAGTGAGAAGAGATTCCAGATCTTAATTAATTATTTATTTGGTTATTTTCACTGCGTTTTACATTCTATTTTGAAACTATAATCTGAAATGATGTATATAGTAGGGAGTGTAATTTTCTTTTCATTTTTAACCAATTGGATGCATCTAATTCTTTCAACTATCTTTAATATGTTTCATTTGATTTATATATTTTAATTTTCCTTTTTCAATTGATTTCTGCGAACATTATTTGACTAAGACTTAATATTTCAACAGGCCAGGATTAATAAATCGATGATTAAGGCCTAGATTTCAACTACTTGATACGGGTTTTCCAAATCTATTTCTCTTTATTTCAACGTAATTGCAACGGATAGAGATGCTTATAGCATTATGAAACTGTCTACGTTATACGAGGCAACTTTAACGATATTTTACATGACATTTACTTGATACCTAGACTGAATTGTCAATAAAAGCTGAGTAGTGGAACTATATAATTTTTTTAATGCCTACTTAGTATAAGAACTAGATATAAGGCTGTAATGACTCATTTTCTGATTGCGATTTCGTTAGCAACACATACGATTCTCTTGAAATACCGTAGTAACCTGGAATTTGCGATTGAATACGGCGACATGCGAGTATGGTATCCGACTGATAGCGTGTTGGAGACGTCCTTCTGCGTAGGTTGAGATTTACCATAGACCATCGGCGTACTTTCTCGAGCGGAACCCACAACCCAGCAACATTAATCAGATAGAATTATTTATCAAGAGCTAGTCTGGATCTCATGTATCCTCACCTGGACGCGGGAACGGTGCAATATGGATACAGTTAGTTTCATTTATCATATTCGGAAGACGGACCTCTACGATGTGATGCGATACCATTCGCAATACTTTGACACTTCTTCCTTTTCACCTAGTAATCCATTTAACATTCGGCCACAGAACAGGAAAGTCATAGGGCTTATGAAAGATGAATGTAGCATCGATATTATGACTGAAAATGAAATGTCGTATGGCTTTTAGTGCCGGGATATCCCAAGACGGGTTCGGCTCGCCAGGTGCAGGTCTTTCTATTTGACTCCCGTAGGCGACCTGTGCGTCGTGATGAGGATGAAATGATGATGAAGACAACACATACACCCAGCCCCCGTGCCATTGGAATTAAACAATTAAGGTTAAAATCCCCGACCCGGCCGGGAATCGAACCCGGGACCCTCTGAACCGAAGGCCATTACGCTGACCGTTCAGCCAACGAGTTGGACAATATTATGACTGAGTTTATTGATTTAGCACCAAAAATACATGCCTACGACACTCAAAATACACAGTCTGTTAAAAAAGACAAAGGCGTACGTTCAAGCGTCGTTAGACGTTTACACCTTGAATACTATCGCGATGTACTCACCTCTAAAAATGCCGCTTTCTGTATGCAAAAAGAATTCAATCACGTAAACATGATGTGTATACGATCGAACAAAATAAATGTTCATTGCTTCCTTTCGATGACACACGTGTATAGGATAGTGATTCCCTTACCAGTGTTCCATGGGCGTACACCATCAACTAAAACTTGTACATACAAGAATTTCATTATTAATTAAGAAGGGAAAGGTACACAAACATTGTAAGATAAAACTTGTACATACAAGATGCAATAAATAATGTAGAATTGGCATATTCTTTTATTTTAGATTAGGTGTTCCTTTGACGTGTATTACCTTCTCCTCCTCCCGCTCCATCTTCTTCTTTGCAAGATAAAGTTTGCTTAAATACTACATCACTCGAGGTAGAAGAGTAAGTATGTCAAGAAAGAAGGTGTTTAAAACAGCAGAATCGTAAGTATGTCATCATCTAAGCTTGCTTTAAAAACTAAGAGCAGCTCAGTAAGTAGGTTGAGAAGGCATTTCTTTTTACAAAGGTATCTCTCTGAACAGTGTTCTGTTGTTCGATTCTAGTCTTGTTTTTTTGAACCTATCTACAAAAGTATCTCTTGTAAAGCAGTAAACATGTTTTGAACAGTGTTATGAACACTAACGACATCAACTATAGTATGTGATTCTAGTCTTAATCACTTATTTAGTGTTCTGAACACTCGTTGTAGGTAACGACATTAACTATAGTATGCGATTCTAGTCATGTTATGTTCTGAACACAGCAATCGATGTACTTAACAGCAGCTACGTAACTATGTGATCAAGTCTAAACATGCGCAACTATGATGATATCGCTGCAGGTTAAAACAGAATAATAACACGTGCACACTCTCGCCTTCGCGTCGTTACAGTAATGTATATTTAAACTTGTTCGATAGAGACATAAAGCTATGCCTTGACAGAGGAAGATAAGGAGGAGGCGGAGAAGGAGAAGGAAAAGGAGGAGGAGGTCATAACAGCCTATGTATAGCCCACATTTTGTGTAGTAGCCTCTAAGCTAGCTTTGGTCATAACAGCCTAAGTATAGCCGCCATCTTGTGCAGTAGCCTCTAAGCTGGCAGCAGCCATCTTGTGTAATTAGTGTCGGGAAGGGCATCTTGTCGTAAAACTAACGATAGCCCCTTCAAGATGGTAGATATGAGGTTAGGCTCGCTCTTTTAGGCGTCGGGAATGCACTGACATTTTGTTGTTTAAAGATGGCCCCGCTGACAGCTGACGGAATTTTTCAAATTGCCCGCTACCACGTGCCTAAGGTAGTAGCCATGAGGATTTTTCCCGTCATGATGGCAGCATGATGCTCTCTTGTTTAAAGATGGCCGCTGTCAAAAAAGCACGTGGCTTTGAAGAGCACGTGGAATTTTGAATTGCCCGCCACCACGTGTAACGTGGCACCCATAAGAATTTAGCCCCGTAAAGTTGCCAGCACGATGCTTTCTTGTTTAAAGATGAGCGCTGTCAGCTTGACAGCTGTCAAAAAGCACGTGGAATTTCAAATTGCCCGCCACCACGTGCCAAAGGTGGTGGGTATGAGGTTTAGTGCCGTCCAGATGGCGGCACTGAGGTTAGCGATGCGTTCTTGTTTAAGGATGGCAGCTGTCAGCTGTCCAAGAAGCACGTGGCTGTCACATTGACAGCTGTCAAAAAGCACGTCGAATTTCAAATTTCCCGCCACTCCGCGCCTAAGGTAGCGACTATGAAGTTTAGTGCTGTAAAGATTTCAGCACTGAGGTTAGCGATGCGTTGTTGCTTAAAGATAGCCGCTTGACAGCTGTCAAAAAAGCACTTGGCTTTGTTTACAAATTCAAATTTCGCGCCAAAATTCAAATTTCCCGCGCTGCTGACGTCATCGTCAGGTGACCCGCTCTGCGGCCTCTGATTGGCCCGCTATAGGAGCCCCACAGCTCCTCTGCTGCCTTGAAGTGGGAAGGAAGCGAGCGTGTCCTTAATTAAGGTGCAGTCCCAGCATTTTCCCGGTGTGAAAATGGGAAACCACGGAAAACCATCTTCAGAGCTACCGACAGTGTGGTTCGAACCCACTATTTCCCGGATGCAAGCTCACAGTTGCGCGTCCCTAACCACACACTGAAGCCTTATTAATTTAATAAAAAACACTATCGTATATTAGATAGGCCTTTACGATATTACAACTTATGGAAGTAAGTATACAGTGTACTATTTTTAATTTATTTCAGTCAGATTGTTAAAGTATATGAAATGAAATGCTATGAAAATGCATCATATAATTATTTTATCTTTGTGATTTAAGCCCGCCTGTGTGGTGTACTGGTTAGGGTAATTAGCTGCCAACCCCAGAGGCCCTGGTTCGATTTTCGGCTCTCGGAAGGTCAACTGAGTAGAGGTGGGTTCGATTCCCATCTCGATCATCCTCGAAGTTGTTTTCTGTGGTTTCCCACTTCTCCTCCAGGAAAATACCAGGATGGTACCCAACTTAAGGCCATGGTTGTTTCCTTCCCTCTTCCTTGTTTATCCCTTCCAATCTTCCCATCCCCCACAAACCCCCTGTTCAGCGTAGTAGGTGAGGCCGCCTGAGCGAAGTACTGGTCATTCTTCCCAGTTGTATCCCCAACCAAAGTCTCATGCTCCAGGACACTGCCCTTGAGGCAGTAGAGGTGGGATCCTTCGCTATGTCCGAGGGAAAAACAAATCCTGGAGGGTAAATGGGTTAAATAAATACATAAAGAAATAAATCAGTTGTGGAAGCTATCAAGTCTGCAACCTTACCACATCCCAGGCAACTGGTGGAAAAATAAAAAAAGACTTGCATGGGATTTCAACCTGTGAGCACAGTCCACTATCACAACTTCCACCACGCGTCTGCCAAGTCAGCTATTGCGAGGCTTGGCATACAGCACCCAGTTTGCAGCATATACCATACCTGTTCCTGGTCTGCGTGTGCACCTCCTGTTGTAAGGTACACATTTTTCGTATCTGTGCTCGCTTTACGGGTTCATTCAGGGTACACATAATAAATTATTAGTGGCACTCACGATTCCTGCTGTTTCTTTTCCCGTTACCACACAACTTAATATATTACCCCGGTTTAGGTAGAGGGACCGATGTATTTCAGAATTGTAATACACATGGCGGGAAGCATAAAACTAAATTGTAAGGTGCTGGTGAACCACCCGGTATATACAGCGTGATTAAGTCACCCCTTCCAATGTAGCTTTATGCAAACCAGGATGTTCATTCTTCTTCTTCTTTATCTGTTTACCATTCAGGGTCGGTTTTTCCCTCAGACTCAGCGAGGGATACTACCTCTACCGACTCAAAGGTAGTGTCCGATATTCATTCCGTCCTGAAAACATCTGCCCTGCCGGTATGCTCAGACAGCACAACCGGATATCATGGTATTTGAAAGAATAACGTTTTTCACCTATTCAGTACTTAATTAGCATACAAAATTAGGATTTCATCCTTGTCGAGATTAGTGTGTTGTCCGACAAGGTAATATGAATCCCCAAGGAGTGTTGTTGTTGTATAGAGGCCTATGTTGAGTATAGCACTCGCACCTATCGTTTTCCATCTGAAAGGAAGAATTTGTTTATCCTCTGCCTCCCCTGCGAACCATGTGACCTTGCCGCGGTGGGGAGGCTTGCGTGTCCCAATGAAGCAGATAGCCGAGCCACAGGTTCAACCATATTGGATGGATATCTGTTGAGAGACCAGAGTAAGGAATGGTTCATCGAAAGGTGGGTAGCAGCCTTTCGGAAGTTGCAAGGGCGGTAGTCTAGATGATTCACTGATATGGCCTTGTAATAATACTCAACATGGTTTAGCTGTGTTGATACTGCTACACGGATGAAAGCAACGGGAAACTACAGCCGTAACTAACTCCCGAGGACATGCAGCTCTTTCTGTATGAATAATGTACTGATAATGGCTTCCTCCCGGGTAAATATTCCGGAGGTAAACTAGTCCCCCATTCGGATCTCCGGGTGGGGACTACACGAGACGGGGCGATCATCAGGAAGATGGATACTGACATTCTGCGAGTCGGAGCGTGGAATGTTAGAAGTTTGAATCGTTGTGGTAGATCACAGAATCTGAAAAGAGAGATGGATAGACTAAAGTTAGATGTAGTTGGTATAAGCGAAGTACGTTGGCAGGAAGGACAGGATTTTTGGTCAGGCGACTACCGAATTATCAACACAAAATCAAACAGGGGAAATGCAGGAGTTGGTTTAATAATGAATAAGAAAATAGGGCAGCGGGTAAGCTACTACGACCAGCATAGTGAAAGAATTATTGTCGTCATGGTGCCAACCAATGCCCACCACAATAGTACAGGTCTATATGCCTACTAGCTCAGCGGATGATGAAGTCGAAAGAATATACACTGACTGACAGAGCAAATGCAACACCAAGAAGGAGTGGTCAGAACTTTATGCCAATTGCAGGGTAGACTGACGTCACTGAGGTATGCTCATGATGTGAAATGCGCCGCTGTGCTGCGCACGTAGCGAACGATAAATGGGACACGGCGTTGCCGAATGGCCCACTTCGTACCGTGATTTCTCAGCCGACAGTCATTGTAGAACGTGTTGTCGTGTGCCACAGGACACGTGTATAGCTAAGAATGCCAGGCCACCGTCAACGGAGGCATTTCCAGCAGACAGACGACTTTACGAGGGGTATGGTGATCGGGCTGAGAAGGGCAGGTTGGTCGCTTCGTCAAATCGCAGCTGATACCCATAGGGATGTGTCCACGGTGCAGCGCCTGTGGCGAAGATGGTTGGCGCAGGGACATGTGGCACGTGCGAGGGGTCCAGGCGCAGCCCGAGTGACGTCAGCACGCGAGGATCGGCGCATCCGCCGCCAAGCGGTGGCAGCCCCGCACGCCACGTCAACCGCCATTCTTCAGCATGTGCAAGACATCCTGGCTGTTCCAATATCGACCAGAACAATTTCCCGTCGATTGGTTGAAGGAGGCCTGCACTTCCGGCGTCCGCTCAGAAGACTACCATTGACTCCACAGCATAGACGTGCACGCCTGGCATCCTGCCGGGCTAGAGCGACTTGGATGAGGGAATGGCGGAACGTCGTGTTCTCCGATGAGTCACGCTTCTGTTCTGTCAGTGATAGTCACCGCAGACGAGTGTGGCGTCGGCGTGGAGAAAGGTCAAATCCGGCAGTAACTGTGGAGCGCCCTACCGCTAGACAACGCGGCATCATGGTTTGGGGCGCTATTGCGTATGATTCCACGTCACCTCTAGTACGTATTCAAGGCACGTTAAATGCCCACCGCTACGTGCAGCATGTGCTGCGGCCGGTGGCACTCCCGTACCTTCAGGGGCTGCGCAATGCTCTGTTCCAGCAGGATAATGCCCGCCCACACACTGCTCGCATCTCCCAACAGGCTCTACGAGGTGTACAGATGCTTCCGTGGCCAGCGTACTCTCCGGATCTCTCACCAATCGAACACGTGTGGGATCTCATTGGACGCCGTTTGCAAACTCTGCCCCAGCCTCGTACGGACGACCAACTGTGGCAAATGGTTGACAGAGAATGGAGAACCATCCCTCAGGACACCATCCGCACTCTTATTGACTCTGTACCTCGACGTGTTTCTGCTTGCATCGCCGCTCGCGGGGGTCCTACATCCTACTGAGTCGATGCCGTGCGCATTGTGTAACCTGCATATCGGTTTGAAATAAACATCAGTTATTCGTCCGTGCCGTCTCTGTTTTTCCCCCAACTTTCATCCCTTTCGAACCACTCCTTCTTGGTGTTGCATTTGCTCTGTCAGTCAGTGTATGAAGAGATAGAAGTTTTAATACAATATGTAAATGGTGAAGAGAATCTAATTGTGATGCTAGACTGGAATGCAGTGGTAGGCGAAGGAAGAGAAGGTAATACAGTAGGAGATTTCGGATTGGGACAACTTTCCCTGGAGCAGACGTGGACACTGACCACAACTTGTTGGTCATGAAATGTCATCTGAATCTGAAGAAATTGAAGAAAGGAAAGAATGCGAAAAGATGGGATCTAGACAAGTTAAAAGAAAAGATTGTGAGGGATTGTTTCAAGGAACATGGTGCACAAGGACTAAATGAAAAGGCTGAAGGAAACGCAATAGAGGAAGAGTGGATAGTCATGAAAAGTGAAGTCAGTAAGGATGCTGAAGAAATGTAGGAAGGAGGAAAAGATCAACTGAGAATCAGTGGATAACTCAGGAGATACTAGACCTGATTGATGAACGACGAAAATACAAGAATGCTAGAAATGAAGAGGGCAGAAAAGAATACAGGCGATTAAAGAATGAAGTGGATAGAAAGTGCAAGGTAGCTAAGGAAGAATGGCTGAAGGAGAAGTGCAAGGATGTCGAAGGTTGTATGGTTCTAGGAAAGGTACATGCTGCTTACAGGAAAATCAAGGAAACCTTTGGAGAAAGGAAATTTAGGTGTATGAATATTAAGAGCTCAGATGGAAAGCTGCTTCTAGGGAAAGAAGACAAAGCAGAAAGATGGCAAGAACATATCCAACAGTTGTATCAAGGTAAAGATGTAGATAATTTGGTTCTGGAACAAGAAGAGGCTGTTGATGCTGATGAAATGGGAGACCCAATTTTGAGGTCAGAGTTTGACAGAGCTGTGAGCGACCTAAATAGGAACAAGGCACCTGGAATTGATGACATTCAATCTGAATTACTGACTGCCTTAGGAGAAACCAGCATGGCAAGATTATTCCATTTAATGTGTAAGATGTGCCGGCCCCGTGGTGTAGGGGTAGCGTACCTGCCTCTTACCCGGAGGCCCCGGGTTCTATTCCCGGCCAGGTCAGGGATTTTTACCTGGACCTGAGGGCTGGTTCGAGGTCCACTCAGCCTACGTGATTAGAATTGAGGAGCTATCTGACGGTGAGATGGCGGCCCCGGTCTAGAAAGCCAAGAATAACGGCCGAGAGGAATCGTCGTGCTGACCACACGACACCTCGTAATCTGCAGGCCTTCGGGCTGAGCAGCGGTCGCTTGGTAGGCCAAGGCCCTTCAAGGGCTGTAGTGCCATGGGGTTTGGTTTGTTTTTTTATGTGTAAGATGTATGTGACAGGAGAAGTCCCATCCGATTTTCGGCAGAATGTTGTTATACCTATTCCCAAGAAAGCCGGCGCTGACAGGTGTGAAAACTACCGCACCATTAGTTTAGTATCCCATGCCTGCAAAACTTTAACACGTATTATTTACAGAAGAATGGAAAAACAAGTTGAAGCTGAGTTGGAAGAAGATCAGTTTGGCTTCAGAAGAAATATAGGAACACGTGAAGCAATCCTGACTTTACGTCTGATCTTGGAGAATCGAATCAAGGAGGTCAAGCCCGCGTACATGGCACTTGTAGGCCTAGAAAAGGCATTCGATAATGTTGATTGGACCAAGCTATTTATGATTCTGAAGATGATAGGGATCAGATACCGAGAACGAAGAATTATCTACAATCTGTATAAAAAGCAGTCTGCAGTAATACGAATCGAGGGCTTTGAAAAAGAAGCAGCAATCCAGAAAGGAGTGAGGCAAGGCTGCAGTTTGTCCCCGCTCCTTTTCAATGTTTACATAGAACAGGTAATAAAGAAAATAAAAGGGGAATTTGGAAAGGGAATCACAATCCAAGGAGAGGAAATCAAAACCTTGAGATTTGACGATGATATTGTTATTTTATCTGAGACTGCAGAAGATCTTGAGAATTTGCTGAATGGTATGGATGAAGTCTTGGGTAAGGAGTACAAGATGAAAATAAATGAGTCCAAATCAAAAGTAATGGAGTGCAGTCGAACGAAGGCAGGTGATGCAGGAAATATTAAATTAGGAAATTAAGTCTTAAAGGAAGTAAATGAATATTTTTACTTGGGTAGTAAAAGAACTAACGATGGCAGAAGTAAGGAGGACATAAAATGCAGATTAGTACAAGCAAGGAAGAGCTTTCTTAAGAAAAGAAATCTGCTCACATCAAACATCGATATAGGAATTAGAAAGATGTTTTTGAAGACTTTCGTGTGGAGCGTGGCATTATATTGTACCGTTCCCGTTTAAAACAATATTCCACCGGCGATTTCGGAGAGCTGCGTGTTCGGTTCGAAAAAAATATGATCAGGGCAAAAATAAATTTAAAATCTCAGGATAAAATATACCATGGGCATGTGAACGGGAAAGAGATTTATTATCAAAGAAAACATTATTGAAAATCGAAAATAAACAAATTAATATGAAAACGATAAAAATATGGCTCAAATAAATGCCAGAAATTCAATATGTGCCGTGCACATAATTAGTACAAAGATCATTACAAACAGACGGGCAATGTCCCGTTTTAAAATAAAAATATTCGAAGACTGGACATCAATAACGGGCTAAGTGCCAAAACAATTAACAAATGTTTAGACCCAAAAAAGTGACCTCTGTACCATTGCCAACAACCTATAAAGCGGGCTAACTGCCATGACCATGATTGTAGTGCATACAGGGTCCGAGATATGGCATGAGAGGTATTTGCCGGGCCGCTGCTGAAGCTATTACGGGCTATGTGCCACCGAGCTTTTACTGTTGATTCTGAGCTTCATGACAACAACATCGCTGTGAATATTAACCTATTTCTTTTGAGAAAAGCCTGTTGAGAGTTTTAATTAGTTTTAATTTGTGATAGTACATTTTAAGAACGATGGAATTAAACAGCTATACAAGCAAAATAGAAAGAAGGGAGAATCAATGTTTTATTCCCGTCAGCTTTCATGCTACAATCTCTGTCTCCATGTTGGTGACAACTGTTGTATGTCCGGCGCTCCCTTCTCGCTCCACCAGCCAGCTGCACGCGCGCCTGTGTATCATTCTGCCAGCTTCGACGCGCAGCCCTCAGTGCGCGTGCCTGACCATCGAGTGTACTATAAATAGGAGTTCCCTGCCTGCTCACTCGCCCACTTGCCCCGGTGTCCAGCTCCAGAATACACCCTACGTCGAGCACGGAGGCTACTCCTCTTGAAAATGTGCTTCGACCAGGTGGACTGAATTTCTGGCAGTACGAGGTTTCACCTCTGGTCACCGCTCCCTTACCTGTTTCCGCTGCCTATGTTCCGTAATTCTCTTACAAGCCATTTTCATTCCCTAACTTATGCAAGCTCCCTTAGTTTCGCTAAGTGGAATTTCTTCAATCAATTGAACTTGCTTTTTAGGAATTCAGGCACTTCAACAAACAAGGACTCTCATGAACATTTATGTTAGTGTGCCAGATAGTTCTCGACTATCAAAGTGTCAATTCACAAAGACTATCTTTTCGAGATAGAAGTGTATATAAAGACTGCAAACCTGTACATATTGTATAAAGACAGACTTTTCTCAAGATTCAATATTCCTTTTTGCTTCAAAGTAAATTTCAGTTATTTGTGTAAATATCATAAAGTGAAGCAAATAAAGTTGTGTTCTGTAAACTTCAACCTTGGTTACAACAACAACAACAAGGGGCTCGTCGTACTTGTGGCACGAGGGTATGAGTGGTCGAGGCGGTAATGAAATTGCTTCATGTTTGTTTAAAGCACTCGGTAGTCCTGAATTTATGACGAAACGAAAACTTAATGTCTAGTCTGATAACAGCAGTGGCCGGAACAAGAACAAAATGATGATGTTTCTTTGGATTTACGTGACGATTACTGGCAAGTATGATGAGATAAACCATACATTTTTAGTCTCTGGCATTTTTTTTATCTTGTGACAGAGATTTTGCACAGATCGAGAAACGTAAAAGGGTTGAAAATTGTCAAGTTCCTGACCTGGTCAAACTTATGGTGAATGCAACACCGAACAATCCGTTTACGGTTACTATGCTTCAACCTGATGACTTCTTTGATTTTAAAAAGCAGCTGATTCATACATCAATACGACAAAACTAAATGTTTCCAAATGCAGCTGGATTAGAGTTCAAAAAGCCGCACCCGGATTCGTCAAGAAGAGAACAATATTTAATGAATTTGAAGCATGAAGCACTTGCAAGGTTCTCAAGTAAAGGGTTACTACTAATACAATCAAGAACTTGGTTTTACCATCACAATCGTCTCAAAACAACTTGTCAGCTGAGAAGAAGAGATTTGAAGGAAGAGAATCGAGTATTCTTTGAAGAATTAATCAATTAAAATTGTTTTGTATTCTTAGAAAAACTATACTAGGACTTTCTAACTAGAAGTAAAAAAGGTAAACTGTAATTAAATGCATGAGAATGTACTAGGACACTTTTTATTATTGTAGAATTACTGAAATAAGCCGTTAAAATTAATAAAAGGTTGAGATTTTTCATTGGCACTTACCCCGTTTTTGCTGACAAAAAATGTGGCACTTAACACGTTCTACATTTTGGTGAATAAAATTTCATGTTTTATTCATACGAGAAAGGAAATTAAGAAAAAATGAAATAGGAATATGAATCTTACCCTAGATATTAAATAAAAAATATGGTTAAGGTTCTTTATCAAAAGATTTTTGACAAAAACAAAAAATTGAATAACTCAAAATCAACTTTTTGGCACTTAGCCCATTATTGATGTCCAGTCTTCATTTACAAAATAAAAACAACCTGGGGAAGAAAAACACACTTCGCCTCGAATCAACGCAGTTAAGTTCATCATATCGAGTCCTGACGGATATCATTCAATTTACGGTTATAGGACTTGCCGCGACAGAATAAAATTATGCTAAATCTGATCCATAATTAAAAATTATATATACAGCACTTACCAACAAATCAATGTTCCAGGGTCTTAAATTATAGCTACACTGAATTTACTAACAGATCGCTCTGTTTCAAATTGGATGGCTTGAAAGCCTACTTCCCAAATAAAATGAGCTCCGGCCTCATATATAAGAACAAGTCTTTATCAAGGATGACAATGACATGATCAGCAATATAACGTGTATCACAATTCAATATAAACAAAACACTTCAAAGAACCTGTAAAATTCATGAAAATAAAATAAACAAAAAATCTGTGTATCCGTTATCTGAAATACAAGCAATAAGATGCTAAACTCCTTAATATTAAAAAGAAAACGGAACTCCTGGCTCAACTGTCCATGTGTTGGTCTTCACTTGACACGCCGAATTATAACTCAAGTGACACTTCTAATAACCCAGCTATGAAGCATCCTTCCTCGCAAGAAAAAGAAACGAACTAATTGGATTGGTAATTCCTGCCTGAGAAATTCTAATATATCTGGTGACATAAATTAACGCTGCCATTCACTTCTCTGTTCATTAAACTGACACAAGGCCTCGAACTCAACTTAAGGCATCGATACACATTCATATGGCCTTAAATACATATTCCAATTTAACACGGCTATGATACGACATACGGTACATCTGGCCTAACACTTCGGAGTCCATGAGTTCGACTCTTATAGTATTAATGAACATTCAAGGCAAATCAAGCCTCTCACGCTTAACATGCAGCTAACACCATTATATTTCCCCCTTTTTATATACCAGGCACCCTCGTCCTGTATTAACACACATTGTAATCTCAGTATCAGGCTAATCTTGCCTTTTTCTCGTAAATTCATAACACAATACCAATTAACTAGTCTTCTTTGCCGATCTAAAAGATACTAGTTCAACGGTGCACTTTCACGCTGGTTACAACTACCATCCACTCCTATAAACATGCTACATGTGTTTAAAAAAATTGTTCCCTACTGAAATTTATCCCAAAACAAGCGTTAGGCTGTGCAGCCTTCATAATGAAAGAGTCTAGAACTTGTTACAAAAAATGGAATACACAGTTACCTTTTGACATACATATCCTCATCTACACCTAACATTTCCCTCTTTCCCATCTAATAAAAAGGAAATAAAATAATATATAAAAATCAGGGTTCAAACATGCATCTTCCCTGAAACATGACATTAAACTATAAAAAGAAAACATAACTCAGCCACAAAAGGACTGACATTTATAGTTATACTACTATAGGATCGAATTAGCCTAATTTCTTCTATCTAAGCATGCCTAGAAGGTTTTGAAGATGAACTTATCTGTTTGTCTTAGCTTCTTCATGGTTCTAGGTCGCTGTGTCTGCAAAAATTTACGCCATTATAGCAACAAACTGCATGGCGTTACCAAATATACTGCAGGTCCTTTCTTCTTCCATCATCTTTGAAATGTGGTGCTTCGCATACACCATTAAATTGAACCGAAACGATACCGACGGTTCACACACGTTCATCGTGTTACCGGACGCGTACCGATCACAATATTTGCACTATACAGATGTAAATTACATATACGGGTTTGGAAAAGTCGTTAGTTTTTTTTTTTGCTAGTTGTTTTACGTCGCACCGACACAGATAGGTCTTATGGCGACGAATGGAAAGGGAGGGGCTAGGAGTGGGAAGGAAGCGGCCGTGGCCTTAATTAAGGTACAGCCCCAGCATTTGCCTGGTGTGAAAATGGGAAACCACGGAAAACCATCTTCAGAGCTGCCGACAGTGGGATTCGAACCCACTATCTCCAGAATACTGGATACTGGCCGCAATTAAGCGACTGCAGCTATCGAGCTCGGTAATGTCGTTAGTAACTATCGTCTTAGTTATATTCAATCCCGTGCCACAACCGCACTCTGGCATACTGCATCATCATACGTGATCTTGTATGTATATAGCAAAGGTAATTGCTTTGTTACTGTACAATACACTTTCGTAATTACATTATAATCACTTGCATTTAGGTAATGTATTCTCATGAAATAACGTTTCAGCTTTCACAAAAATATGTATACTTGTTTGATTAAAAATCGTCACTGTAAAAGTTACTTTCATACAACACTGGCTGAATATAAGGAGCACCGACCCGCACGGTTATCAACTTCAAGACAGAGTGAGCTTCCCATCTCCAGAAGCTGCTACGTTCACCAAACTTCCGGTATTAATAATATCATCGGGGATTTCACTGATGTGCTGACGCCATGGCTCGGCCGCTTGCTCTGTCAAGCGCTGACTCAATAGAAATATATTAATAGCATATTTAGTTCAGAATTAAGTACTGTAACTGTCTACAGGTAGTTTTTAACGTCTAACTTGCTTCTCTTTCATATCAGAAACGTGGAGTATGGCTTTATAACAGAGTGCCTAATAAAATCAAGTGTAGTGCAGCACTGTAAATCTCAAAGTTGGTAAGTCTGACTTCTTTGTTCTGTAGATCCCTTCATTTCGCAATATCGCTTCCAGGGCTATGATTGGTCTTTTTTGAATCGGCCGCTCTCAAACACTCTCGTAAATTTCCCGATTGAATCATATGGAATACCCGTGTTGTTCGCTGTCACTATGGAAGATAAAAAGTTATTTCTGAAGCCAGGCGCTGCCGAGATACTGCATTACGCAACTTTTATATTGCACCATGACTCCTTCTTGTATTAAATACACAGTGTTACACCATATGACCTAATTACAATTTTTGCGGCATATATGATATGGCACAATATGGTAGTGAAACATGGGCGATAAATAGCTCAGAAAGAAAGAGAATAGAAGCTTTTTAAATGTGGTGTTACAGAACAATGCTGAAGGTGAGATGGATAGATCGGATCAGGAATGAAGAGATACTGAATCGAATTGGTGAGAGGAGATCGATTTGGCTAAATTTGACGAGAAGAAGAGATAGAATGATGGGACACATCTTAAGACACCCAGGACTTGTTCAGCTGGTTTTTGAAGGAAGTGTAGTTGGTAAGAATGGTAGGGGTAGACCAAGGTATGAATATGACAGGCAGATTAGAGCAGATGTAGGATGCAATAGTTACGTAGAAATGAAAAGGTTAACACAGTATAGGGTGGCATGGAGGACTGCATCAAACTAGTCTGTGGACTAACGACTCAAACAACAACATGATTAAGAAGTCAAAAAAGGCATGCGTGACTCTGCGAAGTCAGCATGATAAACACTAATGGTTGAATTTGGAGTAGGACTAGATGAAAGTTCGGAGGCAGTCAAGTTGCCTTCAACGTGTGTGAACGTTGATGAACGGTGAATGACAGATTTATTGTATTCCATGTTCAACTGTGAAAGCTGACATTATGTTTGCAGGTTGTGTATGCATTATGTGTTATATGGATTATTTGATTTGTTGTATGTAAATATTTGTTTGACGTGGTAATTGAAATCCACGTGAGGGATTTAAGTGATAATTGAATTCTTATTGGTTCGTGTGTTAGTTTTAGTCATTCCATGATTAACTCAGAGTTGATTTAAGCTTAGATAGACGGTAATGTTCCCTTAAATATTTACGTAAACGTCGGCTAGGATCTCACCGCACTGCTTGTGGAAATGAGATTATCTACTCATTTTTGTCTAAGGGAATCAAATACAAGAACAGTTAAATATAAGAACAACCAGTCAAAGGCAATTTACGTCAGAATATGCGTTTTATTTCGTTGTGCTATTTTGATTTCAGTGATTTCATTTTATTTTGGTCTTGTTTGTTTTTACCATTTTAATCAGCTATTATTTAAATTTAACCCGGTTCCCCCGGGAGGACGTGGGTTCGAATCCCCATAAGGAAATCGCAAAATTTAAGAAACGAGATTTCCACTTCCGGAGGTGCACATGGCCCTGTGGTTCACTCAGCCTACACCATAAATGAGTACCAGGTAAAGTCCTGGGGGCAAAGGCGGCCGGGCGTATAGCTAACCACTCACCCCATCAAGTGCCGAGGTTACATATAGTGGAATCCTTTACCTTCCATCCCTCGAAGGGCCTTCATGGCCTGTACGGAGATGACTCTGCTTTGCTTTTTAAATTTAACCAGTTGTTGCCCGTTATTTAGAAGATAGCTTCACCCGATGTTATTGCCTGTCGGTTTAAATGTATGTTCCCCGAAACCACGTGGGCTTCATAGTTAGGTATTTTCTGGGGAGAGCGTGGACCGGACACACTTAGGATCGCGAGCTGGCTGGTGTGACACCAGATTTTGGAAGCATACGGGGACAATAGGTTGCATCAAATTAGTTAAATTTGTTTGTATTATATATAAGGTTTTATGCAACTTCTTTGTAGAGGTCGAATTTTATTTCCTGCAGGCGGGCCCCTATCATAGCTTATTCCTTACGCCCCTGGCCCTGGACAAGAAGAAACACCTATCATGAAGTGTCTAAATTTGAAGGATACAGTTTGGTGAACTCTGGGACCCAAATTACGGACAATTAAGATTATTATTATTATTATTATTATTATTATTATTATTATTATTATTATTATTATTATTATTATTATTTACAAATTAACCACTTCAGATCACGCTACATTTTCACTTTTTCTTTGTCTGAAGTTTCCTCTTCCTCTAGTACTCCTTCATATGGGAGCTATGCTGTCTCTTCTGTTCATCCGTCCACGCTCTTCCCGTCTTTGCAGTTATTGCGAATTTAAACCCTTCTAAATTTTGAATCATGGTCCAAAATATTTTCCTTTCTAACATCCTTAATCCAAGCCGTCGTTGTCTTCTTGTTCCACAGGTAGTTGAAAAACTTTTTGGCTAGTCTGGTTTTATCCATTCTGTACAAATGTCCGAGAAATGATAGCCTCCACTTTTTCATGGTATCTGAAATATTTTGTAGAATTCATTGTTGTTCCGAAGTTTCCAGCCGGTTTCAGTCTGGATTGGGCACAAGATTTTCCGTAGTATTCTTGTTTCTAGGATCTCCAGTTTCTCCAACTTGTATAACTCTTCGAGAGGCATCCGCTGGCATACAGGCATTCTGCTTTTACTGCAGAGTTTTGATGCCTTATTTTTGGCATCCCATGAAATGCAGTTCTTGTTGTAGGTGTTTTTAGTTAGTTTGCAAGCTCTCTCCATTTTTGAGATACGATCGTCTACAGCAGCTTTCTCTAGTCCGTTCTCTTGTATGATTTCACCGAGGTATTTGACCTTTTTACCCTCTGAATTCGACCAATCTCTGTTTCAAAGAATTGTGGTCCTTGTCTGCCATTCATGATTAGCTTGGTCTTCTCTTTCGAGATCCTAAGTCCCGTCTTGCTATCGATCTTTCCTAGGAGGTTGATCTGCATGGCCGATTCGTCTAGGTTTTCAGAAAGTATCGCAAAATCATCAGCGAAAGCCAAATAGTTGACGTTGATTCCTTCCGATTCCTTCCGAGGTTATCCCTTCAGTTTCAAGTTCGGAATTCCAAATTCTCACAGTCTTCTCCAGGACACAGTTGAATAGTAGTGGTGATGAATATTGAATTTTTCACGACCGCATTGTAATCGAAATCGACTTTCAACCTATTAGGTCGTGTTACATACATTTAGTACGTGTTGAAAATATGTTAAGTACAGAAAAAAAAATGGCCAACCAGACACCAGTGGGATTATACCTGTAGAAACCATACTTATGCCAGATTTACGAACAGTGTTGTTTCCGAAGTCGTTTTAGGAGCTTTAGCTAACACACCATACTACGAAGACGTTTTCTAAACTAGTAAGAGGAGTGTAATTAAAGGAGATTTTTCTTTACTTCGAAGGCCATTCGTTCTTCCATTGTATCACGCGAAAAGGTCATTATGAGGATGAGGATATACATGAGGAACTTCTTCGTATTTTTTTAAATTTGTGTATAGCGTGATGAAGGCTCACTTGTCATTTTAACACAGCTAGTAATGAGGACGAGTGCTTTGGATTTTCTTGTCCGATGTTGGCGCTGTCAAGCAGTTAATGAGTGATGCCGCTATTCTTTGCGTAGGAAAGGGAGAACTTGAGTTACTTTGAAAGATGAGAGTTGAGAACACTTTGTGACGGTGCCATTTAGTGAAATGCCTGAAAAACTTAATATCCTTGCACAGGTATAATCCAACTTCCTCCTTGGAAGGGTTTGTGAGCATTTAGGTATCAGCAAAAGTTAACCACTTAAAAAATAGATTTTGTACAGAATGGCTTTGAAATAACCACCACACAGTTTACACACATTCATTGACAGTCTTATGTGCAAAATAACGAACAAAGAACATAAACCACTCCAAAAAGAAGCAAAAAACAAGAAACAAAACAAGGACAAAGGGGAACACATTACATGCTCAAGAATTCAGAAAAGTAGGTAAAAGGCAGCACAAGAACAAATTAATTAACAAAATTCAACCCAGAAACAACACCCAAAACACAGACATAATTTACCTGGTGTTTACAATGTGAAATGCAGTGCATGCCCCGAATTCAGTTCTTCTTCTTCTTCTTCTTCTTCTTTTCCCCCACACATGTGATGTAACGGGTGCGAACTGTGTCGCTTATGTGGATTTGGCCCTAGTTTATGGCCGGATGCCCTTCCTGGTGCCAACCCCATGTGGATCAATGTCATCCCTATAGCTTGTAGGTACCGAGCGAGTTGGCCGTGCGGTTAGGGGCGCGCAGTTGTGAGCTTACATTCGGGAGATAGTGGGTTCAAACCGCACTGTCGGCAGCCTTGAAGACGATTTTCCATGGTTTTCCATTTTCACAGCAGGCACATGCTGGGGCTGTATCTTAATTAAGGCCACGGTCGCTTCCAATCACTATCAATCAATCAATACTGATCTGCATTTAGAGCAGTCGCCCAACAGGCAGGTTCCCTGTCTGTTGTTTACTTAGCCTTTTCTCCCAAGTCTTCCCAGCCCAAACTTTGCAACATTTTTGTCGGAAATCACCCAGAACAAATCGAGCTGCTTTTCTTTGGATTTTTTCCACTTCTTGAATCAAGTAATCCTAGCGAGGGCCCCATGCACTGGAACTATACTATAGTTGGGGTCTTAGCAGAGACCCATACGCCCTCTCCTTTACATCCTACTACAACCCCTAAATACCTCCCCACTCCTCCCCACTCTTAGCCCTTTCCTATCCCATCGACGCCATAAGACCTATCTGTGTCGGTGGGGCGTAAGCAACTTAAAAAAAAACAATTGCTTGTGTCTGTGGCGGTTGATAGTATTTTGCGTTGTCTGACTATGAAGAGGAGAGAGTGTCGCCGAGTCTGAAGAATTAATCAGACACCATTAAACTTCCCGACCCAGCCGGGAATCGAAAATGGAACCCTCTGAACCGAAGGTTTCAACACTGACCATTAAGCCAAGGAGTCGGACAATGTCCCAAATTCAACATTGGTCGAAATTTGAAAACAAGATA
Organism: Anabrus simplex; assembly: GCF_040414725.1. Classification (NCBI taxonomy): domain Eukaryota; kingdom Metazoa; phylum Arthropoda; class Insecta; order Orthoptera; family Tettigoniidae; genus Anabrus; species Anabrus simplex. The sequence goes on along the minus strand of NC_090269.1, from coordinate 361,647,389 downwards.
GCCTGCACAAAACACATCCCAGCACTTATACAAAGAAGACGCGTACGATTTTGGTGCAAGTGTACGGAACAGAAGCCGTAAGCAGAAAATATAGGCTACTTATGAATTTTAGATTAATCTAAGTGAACTCAAATGTACAGTTCAGAAGAGTTGAAGTAAAAGAAAAATGAAATAACGAAAATTACCGGTTAAGTAGGCAGCCCATTAGATGCTCGTTAAGAAACCTTGCTTAGTTAACAAAAATAATTGTAATAGCGGTACAAGGAATATAATAATATTAATAATAATAATAATAATAATAATAATAATAAAATGGCGTGTGGCCTCCGGAGAGGCCTGGTGCAGGTCTTTTGATTTGATACCCGCAGGCAACCTGCACGTCATGATGAAGATGGATAATATTAGTAATAATAATAATAATAATAATAATAATAATAATAATAATAATAATAATATTAAAGGCCACCTCTGTGATGTAGTGGTTAATGCGGTTTGCTGCCACTCCCGGTGCTCGGGTTCGATTCCCGGCTCTGCCACGAAATTTGAAAAATGGTACGAGGGCTACAACGGGGTTCACTCAGCCTCGGGACGTCTACTGAGTAGAAGAGGGTTCGATTCCCTCCCCAGACATCCTCGAAGCGGTTTTCCGTGGTTTCCCACTTCTCCTCCAGGCACATGCCGGTAGCTAACTTAAGGCCACGTCCGCTGCCTCCTCTCTTCCTTGTCTATCCTTTCCAATCTTCCCACACCCACACAAGGCCCCTGCTCAGCACAGAAGGTGAGGCTGCCTGTGCGAGGTGCTGGTCATCCTTCCCAGTTGTACCCACCCGACCCGAAGTCACACGTTCCAGGACACTGCCCTTGAGGCGGTAGAGGTGGTATCCCTCGCTGAGTCCGAAGGCAAAACCAACCCTGGATTAATAATCAATCAATCAATAAATAAATAAATAAATAAATAAATAAATAAATAAATAAATAAATAAATAAATAAATAAATAAATAAATAAATAAATAAATAAATAAATACAGAAAGAAGTAATAATAATAATATTTTTTTGCTAGTTGATTTACGTCGCACCGACACAGATAGGTCTTATGGCGACGATGGGAGAAGAAAGGCCTAGGAATGGGAAGGAAGCGGCCGTGGCTTTAATTAAGGTACAGTCCCAGCATTTGCCTGGTGTGAAAATGGGAAAGCACGGAAAACCATCTTCAGGGCTGCAGACAGTGGGATTCGAACCCACTATCTCCCGGATGCGAGCTCACAGCTGCGCGTTCCTAACCGCACGGCCAACTTGCCCGGTATATATATATATATATATACACTGACTGACAGAGCAAATGCAACACCAAGAAGGAGTGGTTCGAAAGGGATGAAAGTTGGGGAAAAAACAGAGACGGCACGGACGAATAATTGATGTTTATTTCAAACCGATATGCAGGTTACACAATGCGCACGGCATCGACTCAGTAGGATGTAGGATGTAGGACCACCGCGAGCGGCGATGCACGCAGAAACACGTCGAGGTACAGAGTCAATAAGAGTGCGGATGGTGTCCTGAGTGATGGTTCTCCATTCTCTGTCAACCATTTGCCACAGTTGGTCGTCCGTACGAGGCTGGGGCAGAGTTTGCAAACGGCGTCCAATGAGATCCCACACGTGTTCGATTGGTGAGAGGTCCGGAGAGTACGCTGGCCACGGAAGAATTTGTACACCTCGTAGAGCCTGTTGGGAGATGCGAGCAGTGTGTGGGCGGGCATTATCCTGCTGAAACAGAGCATTGGGCAGCCCCTGAAGATACGGGAGTGCCACCGGCCGCAGCACATGCTGCACGTAGCGGTGGGCATTTAATGTGCCTTGAATACGCACTAGAGGTGACGTGGAATCATACGCAATAGCGCCCCAAACCATGATGCCGCGTTGTCTAGTGGTAGGGCGCTCCACAGTTACTGCCGGATTTGACCTTTCTCCACGCCGACGCCACACTCGTCTGCGGTGACTATCACTGACAGAACAGAAGCGTGACTCATCGGAGAACACGACGTTCCGCCATTTCCTCATCCAAGTCGCTCTAGCCCGGCACCATGCCAGGCGTGCACGTCTATGCTGTGGAGTCAATGGTAGTCTTCTGAGCGGACGCCGGGAGTGCAGGCCTCCTTCAACCAATCGACGGGAAATTGTTCTGGTCGATATTGGAACAGTCAGGGTGTCTTGCACATGCTGAAGAATGGCGGTTGACGTGGCGTGCGGGGCTGCCACCGCTTGGCGGCGGATGCGCCGATCCTCGCGTGCTGACGTCACTCGGGCTGCGCCTGGACCCCTCGCACGTGCCACATGTCCCTGCGCCAACCATCTTCGCCACAGGCGCTGCACCGTGGACACATCCCTATGGGTATCGGCTGCGATTTGACGAAGCGATCAACCTGCCCTTCTCAGCCCGATCACCATACCCCTCGTAAAGTCGTCTGTCTGCTGGAAATGCCTCCGTTGACGGCGGCCTGGCATTCTTAGCTATACACGTGTCCTGTGGCACACGACAACACGTTCTACAATGACTGTCGGCTGAGAAATCACGGTACGAAGTGGGCCATTCGCCAACGCCGTGTCCCATTTATCGTTCGCTACGTGCGCAGCACAGCGGCACATTTCACATCATGAGCATACCTCAGTGACGTCAGTCTACCCTGCAATTGGCATAAAGTTCTGACCACTCCTTCTTGGTGTTGCATTTGCTCTGTCAGTCAGTGTATATAATAATAATAATAATAATAATAATAATAATAATAATAATAATAATAACGGTAATTCTGAGGGGAGCGCTAAAAATAAAAAATAAAACACAGCGTGTCATTGACCTATCCAAGGGCAGGTACGTAATGTGGCGGAAGTAGGTCGACGTGCTAGAGCCATTTTGACCCCCCGCCAATGATGGAGCAACGGGTTTTCAAAATCCTCGCTGTAAATGCTGGAGTGGGGACAAAGGAGAACATTATTAAGATAAGTTCCATATTTCAAGTTTCTAAGTATTTGAACAGAAATAAACATATTTATTTCAAAATATATGAATGTGATTTGATGGAATCTGATGATGTTCTTTTAAGAACGAAACATGTCATTCTGTTTTAATTAAGTTGTTTCCTATTCAGGTGTAATACTCTTACCATGTGTTTTCTCTTTCAGGTAATTAGTAAATTTATCTACCAAAGTTAGTTTCGGCAGACTGAAGAGCCGAACAGTTATAAAATAATTGAGTCAAAACTGAAAAGAAATGGCTTCAGATATCACACACGCTATGTTCGATTGGCCGCAACACACAAACCTGGTTCAACTCGGTGTATTCAACCAAATACAGTGGAGACAATACGCGACAATTACGGATTTAACCTTGCTAAAATGGGAGACAATTAGACGGTGGCGCTCCTAGTGACTTAACCTGAAAAAATCGCGCTAAATTCAAGTATCAATGGAAATGTATGTACGGAAATGGATAAATAAATTACGTCTAGAAAGAAAGTATTATTGTGATATTAACTTCGAAGTTGCTAAAGCAATTCTGGATAAATGAATGAAGAATTATTCAAAAGGTTATTATTCAAAGACTGAAATTAGACATATAAACAAGATGTGAAATGGACTGCTGTGAACTGGCTTGATCTTTCATTTATGCATTACTTTTTTTAGCTTTAGCATTCCTGCCTGGACTCTTACGGTTGGATTTCTATTTTTTCTTATTTAAAAACATTGTATCATCACATTAAGACACTTGTCAATAAAAATATCGGCACATTCCTTAATAACAGAAAGAAAATCTATAAAATCCCGGCTTTAATCTGAGAAGAGGGATAAAAGAAAGAAAAGTATGAAAATGTTGTCGATAGTGATGCTTTGAGGTATATTTACGTACAATTAGAGTAAAAATGTAACATACCCTTGGCTGTATAGTCGAGGATTTTTAAAGTCGCTGGCCTGGAAATGATCTGAACAGATCTTGTAATTCTTATATAAGCGTAACGTCCCTTCTTTCTTGTACACCTTATCCAAATCACTTATGTGATATTTCAAAACCCACAGATCACACCTACAACAACACATCGGTATTGAAGGTTAACTGCTGTACTATACAATAAAATATGCGTATTACATTTTAAGCCAGTTAAAATATGGGTCGAGCAGGTCAGAAGATTATGAAGTACTATAAAGATCTCTGTCACTGGAAGAATATATATGCAAACACAATATTACTTACATTTTCTTGTCACGAGGGAACCTGAAGAACGACCGCGCATTCTTCTCTACTTTATAGTTACTGCAGCCAAACACTGCACATACCTTTCCCCTCATATTGAGAGGAGATATCAAGGAATGGCACACGCTACTATTTAATTATGTCAACTCACTGAAAACGCATAAATAACACCAAAAACTTCACACAAAAATACACGTGCTCTTATGACAGAATCAGTAGTTTTCAGGTCTTCTCGCTAGAGAGAGCTCCAATAGCTGTCCCTCGATATCTCGCTCAGTGTCGCGTATTGTCTCTACTGTATTTGATTCAACGCTACGTACCGCTTCTCGAGATGTCTCTCACAGTGTTACCACACGTGGCCATTGCGATATCGGTCCCTTCGCCGTACTTTGTAGACGCACCTTGTATATGGCCAGGGAGTAAAGAATACAGAGAACTGCCCGCTACACTACTCTCTGTAGCTATCGCTTGAAACCAACGGCCACGCCCCACATGGTTACCAAAACATGGCAATCTTTATGTTGTGGATATATACAAACTAAGACATTTTCTCGGGAGTAGGGAAACTTCGAATTCTCAATTAAGTACAATCGTTTTCAAAATAACACGGCAACTGTAACAAAATTTTCTGGTAAACAGATCTATTAATGCTTTTTTACTGAGTCTAAAGAAGCGTTTCTCATGACCTTCAGCCTTAAATCTACTCTCTCGCTAGTTGACTATTGTACTAATAAACCGAGTATCTTAAAAAAATGCAGATGTAACTCTTCACCAGATATCAGTAAAGATAAGGAGTAGGCTATTATTAAGGGCATACCGCAATATGAATGCTTTACGGGAATGCGCAATAAATCATCAAACTGGGCATAGCAACATTGCTTACTACATATTTTGGGGTGGTGATGGTGGTGATTATTGTTTTAATAGAACGTACAAACATCAAGTAAACCATCCTTTGGCGCAAGTGGAAACAATGCAGGACTCAGCTAAGGGCCCCTTGAACGCCAACCGACACTCCCAAGTTAAGAGCCGCTTATGCCACTTGGACGCCAAACCACACTCCGAAGGTAAAAGCCCCTTAGCCCCCCTAAATCGCCTTTAAAGACACGCGGTGGTAAATGAAATAGCGCATGGTTTTAGTGCCGGGAGTGTCCGAGGACATGTTCGGCTCGCCAGATGCAGGTCTTTTGATTTGATTCCCGTAGGCGACCTGCGCGTCCAGATGAGGATGAAATGATGAGGAAGACGACACATACACCTAGCCCCCGTGCCAGCGAAATTAACCAACGATGGTTAAAATTCCCGACCCTGTCGGGAATGGAACCAGGGATCCCTGTGACCAAGCGCCAGCACGCTAACCATTTAGCCATGGAGCCAGACACACGTGGTGGTGATTATTGCTTTAAGAGGGAGTAAAACTAGGCAACCATCCTCTAATAACACTAATGAGAGAGAAATGAAGATATCGGCCAAATAAAGACAAGGGCCATGAAGAGCGAGAAAATGAAAGACTCCCTAGCCCTCAAATCCTCTTATAGCCTGGGGGTCGGAAAAGAACAGGAGTTGACCATCGGAGGTCGGACATGAGATTAAAATTAGCCTGGCACAAGTAAGTGGAAGCAATGACAGGACTCAGCTAAGGGCCCCGTGGTTGCCAATCCATGCTCCCAAATTGAGAGGTCCTGGGGCCACTTTCAGTCGCCTCTTACGAAAAGCAGGGGATACCGTGGGTGTTGTTCTACAACCCCCAACTGCACAGGGACTTTTACGACAGGCAGGGTATACCGTGGGCCTTATTCTATCCTTACCCATAGGGGATATGTATTTTAGAGGTGGTGGTAGTGATTATTGTTTTAAGAGGAAGTACAACTGGGCAACCCTCCTCTATTAACACTAATTAGGAGGAAAAATGGAAGGGATCCGACCCTTCGAAAAATGAAGCTATCGGCCAAAGGAAGACAAGGGCTACGAAAGGCGTGAAAAAGAAAACTCTCTAGGCCCCTAGTGCTCTAATTCTGTAGGTAAGAAGGGAATGCTTCGAAAATAGTAGGTAGGCTACTGCATTCTCCTTCAGAACAAAATCATGGACCGATCAAACAATTCCGGTTTGAAATGTGCTGAACATATTCTGGTGTAAGGAGAAGGTATCCAATTTTCCCTTCTAATGGCCTTAATCCACTCTGTTCTCCTTTCTTCATTATCAGGAAACCTCAGGAAAAAGTGACGATAAACAACAAGTCTAACCTAAAAATTCTTACGAAAAATGGACGATGCTTCTGAGACTCCGAAATTCTAGCACATTAACAATGGAGGTAATATAATATACTGTACAACATATTACAAGCCATACTTAGAATCTTACCCGTGAAATGTTATTCCAGAAATATTTTTTGGATTTCCGATTCGTGCAACCGTATGCACAACACGACATCGTAAGAGCTACATCAACTATATATTAGTATCTTTTTTACGTTTTAGCGTGTCGTACAATGTTTGTATCTGAAAATTCCCGCATTTACAATTTGCGTTCACCATATTCGCTTCAATGAGCTGTGACAGATTTGATTATCAAAAAATAGCTTGCGTTCTCGCGCCTATTTATGGCCACGCCCCCTATGTAGACCACTGTCATTGGGCTTCACTCTCAGAGCTCCAAGGCATCTCCCTGTATAAGGTCAACTATTTACCAGACGCAGGGCATCAATACAAGCAAAAACATTCACCATATCAGCCCCAAGGGACACGGCCATAACACTACAGAACAATATGAAAGAAACACACAGACAGAGAAAGGGAGCTTGGCTGAGTGGTTCAAACGGCAGAACGCTGTCCTTTGTAGGCCCAAGTTCCATCTCTCATGAATCCAGTGCCGTGGTATTTGAAGTTGCTCAAGACAGTAGATTTACTGCAAAATAACCAATTATACAAACACCTCTGATCTGCATTTAGGGCTGTCACCTAGGCGATTCTCTGTGGGTGGGGGCGGTAGATTAGCACCCACGGTATACCCTGCCTGTCGTAAAATGCGACTAAAAGGGGCCCCAGGAGTTATTAACTTGGGAGCGTGGGGTGGCGACTACGGGGTTCTTAGCTGAGTCGTAGCAGTCTTCCCACTTTCCCCTATCCTATCTGACCTCCCTTGGACAACTCTTCTTCTTTTCCGAGCCCGACGATATTAGAGCATTCGAGGCCTAGGGAGTTTTTAATTTTCACGCCCATCGGGGCCCTTGTCTTTCTTTGGCCTATACCTTCATTTTTCGAAGTGTCCGATCCCTTCCATTTTTTCTCTCTGATTAGTGTTATATAGAGGATGGTTGCTGTTGTATATTAAAACAATAATCACCACCACCACCACCACTGTCTCCTAGGTGGTAGATTCCCTATCGGTGGTTTACCTGGTCTTTTCTAATATGATTTCAATAATGTTGGAAATTTATAGAACCTCTCCATTGGTAAATTACTTCAATCCCTAATTCCTCTTCCTATAAATGAAAATTTGTCCCAGTTTGTCCTCTCGGATACAAATTTATCTTCATATTATGATCCTTCCACCTATTAAAATCTGCACTCAAGCTTATTCACTTAGTAATGTCATTCCACCCCATCTCTCGACTGAAAGCTCGGAACATACCACTTAGTCGAACAGCTCGTCTTCTTAACTTGCCAGGGTCAACTTCTCGGAAGGTCTAAAATGATCGGTAACCACCACACTAGTTGATTTCCTCCACAGGAAGACAAGATAACATGATTTACTTTTTATTTTTCTTCTTTTGCAATTTGCTTTACGTCGCACCGTCACAGACATGTTTTATGGCGACGATGGGGTAGGAAAGAGCTACGGGTGGGAAGGAAGCGACCGTGGCCTTTATTAAGATATAGCACCAGCATTTGCCTGGTGTGAAAATGGGAAAACACGGATCTTCAAGGCTTCCGACAGTGGGGTTTGAATCCACTATCTCCCGAATGCAAGCTCACAGCTGCGCGCCCCTAAGAGCACGGCCAACTCGCTCGGTAGAACACGATTTCTATGAACAAACAGACTACTGTATCGATGTCCGCTTATCCTGTTGAAATCTCTTGGTAAACATTTGTGGGTGGTTCGTTTGTTTATCGCCATCGTATACCGCATCTGCTGGAGACGTGTATCCTCACATCCCTTCTTGGAACAGATTCGAATTTACACAACGGCTTACAATTCCTTAGTCGGCTTCCAAATTTCCGACGAAAATAACGCGAAGAGCGATGATTGTGATTGTGAACTTATCACTGTATGATACACATTTTTATACTTAATTTAACATGAGAAAAATCACAAATCTACACGTTGTTTCATCCACCTATGTGGGCTTTCTTGGTTACATTCTTTTAGTTTTCTCTGCTCTTTGGGTTTCTCTGAGGTTTCTTAAGTCGTAGCTGTTCTCTGCGGTTGCTCAAACTTTTTTGGGATAGAAGCATAGATCAGAAAATGAATCAAAATCTGTAGAGAAGAAATTCTGTATGAAAGAGAACAATTTGCCCGCGCAGAGAAAGATCAGCCAGCCAGCCAGCCAGCCAGCCAGCCAGCCAGCCAGCCGTCCGTCCGTCCGTTGACAAAAGAGTGAATGGGTGGCTATGTTTCTAGAAAATAGAACTCAGAGAATTACCCGGCCAGGCTGTACGCTAGAAAAACCCGTGCATCGAACCGCAACCTACAACAGATCGTTCACGATCACCGCCACGAGCTGGTGGAATGAACTCCCCAATGACATCAGGGAAGCTAAATCTAAGACAAAATTTAAAATCCTTTGCCAGCGTCATCTTATAAGCACTTCCAGTCTTTCTTGAGTGTGAATGGGATGCATGAATGAGAGTCAATATGGTTGTTTATTGTAATGTGTTCCTGTTTATACTTGAGTTATACTTTACTCACTTTAGTTAGTGTAGTGATACTTTAGTTGCTTTAGTTATACTTTAGGTTGTAAAGATTTCATATGTTTAAATTTTATGTAAAATTATATTGTATATGAAGTGGTTAAGTATAAGAAATGGCCGGGAGCCCTAACTTCGCCACAATAAAGACGCTTTAAAGTATTAATATTAATAATAATAATAATAATAATAATAATAATAATAATAATAATAATAATAATAATAATAATAATAATAGAGTAGGTGAGGATTTATCTGTTCCTGTAATAATTAAGAGGGAAATTCCTCAAGGGAGCATTATTAGACCTTTCAATTTTCATATATATATATGATATGTGTAAAGAAGTGGAATCAGATGATGTTATTCTGTACAGAGTAATAAATAAGTTACAAGATTGTGAGCAACTGCAAAATGATCACGATAATGTTGTGAGATAGACAGTATGATGATAAACGGGGTTAAAAGACAGGTTGTGAGTTTCACAAATAGGAAAAGTCCTCTCAGTTTTAATTACTGCGTTGATGGGGTGAAAGTTCCTTTTGGAGATCGTTGTAAGTACCTAAGTGTTAATGTATAGAAAGATCTTCATTGGGTTAATCACATAAATATTATTGTAAATTAAGGGTACAGATCTCTGCACATGGTTATGAGGGTATTTAGGGGTTGTAGTAAGGATGTAAAAGGGAGGGAATATAAGTCTCTGGTAAGGCCCCGACTAGAGTATGGTTCCAGTGTATGCGACCATCACTAGGATTACTTGATGCAAGAACTGGAAAAAATCCAAAGAAAAGCAGCTCGATTTGTTCTGGGGGATTTCCGACAAAAAAGTAGCGTTACAAAATTGTTGCAAAGTTTGGGCTGGGAAGACTTGGGTGAAAGGAGACGAGCTGCTCGACTAAGTGGTATGTTTTGAGCTGTCAGTGGAGAGATGGAGTGGAATGACATCAGTATGCGAATATTTTTGAGTGATGTCTTTAAAAGTAGGAAAGATTAAAATATGAAGATAAAGTTGGAATTCAAGAGGACAAATTGGGACAAATATTCGTTTATAGGAAGGGGAGTTAGGAGTTGGAATAACCTACCAAGGGAGTTGTTCAATAAATTTCCAATTTCTTTGCAATCATTTAAGAAAAGGCTAGGAAAACAACAGATAGGGAATCTGCCACCAGGGCGACTGCCCTAAATGCAGATCAGTAGTGACTGATTGATTCCTTTAAGCCTATTATTCCTTCATAGGCAACGAGTGGAGGTGTTTCCATTGCTACGACCATGCATTTTGTGTAGTCTTTATCTCTTCTTCCTCGAACCCCAGAATTTGTGTAATTTTCCTGATTGCGTCTCGGTCTTGTAGATTTGGCGATCCTAAATGTTGATCTTTTTCTGTTTGTTTATAATTCAGTTTTTTAGTTGTGTTTCTCAGAAACGTGTGGATTTTGTTTGATAGCTGGTTTTGATCCGTTCTTTGTAGGCGTCGCAAGAATTAAATTCTTCGCATGCGCATTCATCTATAACTTTATGGAATTATTTGTAGTATTGTGCACTGGGTTTAAGCAAATACAGTAGAGACAATACGCGACACTTCCAGATTTAGACTTGTTAAAATGGGAGACAATTCTCAAGTGGTGCTCCTAGTGGCGTGACCTGAAAATCAGCGCTAAATTCAAATATAACTGGAAATGCATATACGGAAATGGATAAATAAATTACGTCTATGAAATGGCGTATGACTTTTAGTGCCGGGAGTGTCCGAGAACATGTTCGGCTCGCCAGGTGCAGGTCTTTTGATTTGATCCCGTAGGTGACCTGCGCGTCGTGATGAGGATGAAATGATGATGAAGATGACACATACACCCAGCCCCCGTGCCAGTGAAATTAACCAGAATCAGTAACCCTCAGGTCACTCCGCTAGACAGAGCTCTAATCGCTGTCCCTCGATATCTCGCAGAGTGTCACGTATTGTCTTTACTGTGTTTGGTTTAAGCATCACCCTCTACTATGACTGCGCTAATACGCCTTCTCATTCACCCGGTCACACATGTAAACGAGCGAACACGTCATAGTTACCAGTTCAAGCGCTTGGAGCTCTGAGATGTTGGCATTAGTCCGCTTGACGAGATACGCTCGGTGATCATTTCTAAGAGTGCTGGTGTAATTTGAGCCTGTGTTTACCTTATTTGGTTTGTTTCTTTGGTCGTGAACCGTTTTAATGTTTATGTACATAGTATGGTTTGCTGCTGTGTGCCTTCATTTAAGAGCGAAAGAAATTCGGGAATTGGTATTGTACCCGCTCAAAGCCTGAGTCCCAACCAGCATTTATCTCAGGGAGTGTTACGGTCCGAATCCATCGCAACTAATACTCAATAAAAATATTTTGAGATATAAGATCTCACTAAATGTAAGGGCGCCATCCAATCAGTACTACAGGGTTGAACGGGACACTCTAATCTTTAACTTTAAGGCTCATCATAAAACACACAATTTATATATATTCAGATCAAAGGGAAATTATGTAGGCTCCGTCCTAGGAATGGGGACGGATATTTAAACGGTCACCAAGGGTTTACTATTCTACAAGAACAAGAACCTGGAACTGTTTCCTTGCAAATGCTAAAGGAGCATTTTATTTAAGTAAACAAATGAAATTTTACACACAATCAAAATCTGTTGACCCTTGATTTGCCGGTAATTTGGCAAATTATTCCTGAAAAATGATTACATAATATTTATCACTTTTGACCACCCTTCCATTTGGGTGGTGGAACCGTTGATATCTGAAGGTATCAGATTTACCTTCGTTAACACCATGACCCTATTTGATCATGGACCAATTACCTGTTGGCTAAGTAGGCGCGATCACATGGACCATGTTATCGCCTCCACTTTGATTGAGATGAGACCCACCCGGGAAACTACAAACTCTCCCCGGGTTCCTAATCAAGATATGCTAATCGTTAGTTGAAGGAATACGACAAAGGGACTCTAACCTAATGGTCCAGATGTAGGGATTTGCCTTCATTTTACACATATTAACTTAACTTATTATTTACAACCAATTGACATCATTCGCCAGCTGACTTCCCTAGTATCATCCATCATCAGCATCCGAAATAATAAGAAAAATAAATAAAATAAAAATATATTTTATTAAATATTATTATTATTATTATTATTATTATTATTATTATTATTATGTTTTGTGGAGATCATGATTATCGTAACCCGTAATCATCCTCGGACTAATATTTCAACATTTCGCGATTTTATTTTATTTTCATCTGAAATAAATAAAAGTACCTTCTTTGATTATTCTTCTTCTCCTTCTTCAAATATTCTCATTATTATTATTATTATTATTAGTTAAAATCTCAAATTTTTCATTTCAACTCCCAACATCATAATTATGTCCAAAATTTAAAAAAAAGTAAATTCTTCTTCAAAAAATAAAAGTAGTTTTTTATATTTATTATTATTATTAATTTTTTTAAAAAAATTTAATTTCGCCTGTTACACGGTAGTCCACTCTTAATATGTTTAACGCATAACCCCTTTTACAATTCCGATTTATTTTGGCACTAATCAATCCAGATATGATTTACTTGGAATATTATTATTATTATTATTACTTCTTTCGAGAATCTTTATTTTTATTCCCCATCTTTATAATTTGGTCACATACGTTCTCTCCCAAACAGAAATCACCAAGATCCGAATTCACATCGGTCGGGACATACTAGTGTTCGAATCCGCCACCTTATTTTCGTACTGCCGTTAATTCATGGAGACCATATGCTCCTAAGACAATTCTCAAATACCATAACACCTCGCAGTTGGGCAAATACCTCCAATCTCTGCAAGTGTTAAATTATTCCTTCCTTTTCCATTTTGAAGTCCATTTATCCATTGGAACTCTTCAAAACATTTTCACAAATTAACCCTCGGTGTGTGGACTCTATTCTGCCACTCAATACACCGGTATATAAATACAACCTCTATGTGGGCCTTAAGATCCATCTATTTCTTCATCAACATCAGTACAATTCACTTTCATTTCGGGCCGGATTTCTGTCCCACAAAACTCCAAATCTCAACTTTTGGCTCAAATCCCTCTGGACCTCAAACATAGCGTGACCATATTATAAAAGTGCCTATCTCGTTTCTACCAAATTTATTTATGATTATTATGGAGTCCAAAAACGTTAAATCAACAATTAGTGTTAAAACCGGATTCAATGCACAAATTATAATATTTAACGGCACATGTGATCTCCACATTTAAATTACTTTAATTTGCAATCATACTATCCAACTAAGCCCGTGCCTTTATTCTCAAAGATTATTATTAAACACGCCTTTACACATTACCAAATTCTAATGTACTACTTCGACCCTTGTACAGATTATTATTATTTTGTCCACTGGCGAACTTCGCGATATTTGCAAACAAATCAATGGACTTCATTCCGTCCCACAACAATCTAAATCACTTGGCAATCCTACCTCTGGATTATCTTAGCAACATGCCTTAATATCTATAAAAGTTCCGATAACGTAAAAACACTTTGGAAGCACTTCTAAATGAATATTAACATTATCTTTACGTGAAACGTGCTCCATATCATAGCAAACAACTCAAGCACTTGAATGAACAACTCAACCCTACTATACTCTATTTAATAATCAAAATTATGATGAGTGCTTCATCTAATCTACATATTAATTTGTCCCTTTGTCTATCTATCTTTGAACTTATACGAGCCGTAACGGCTCGTTTCACAATCAAGTTACCATGATAAATTAATATGATTTCCTCCCCCTAACGATAGCAATCTATAAATATATTAAAAGGTACTCAACTCTGCCATTGTAGTCTGCTAAAACCGGACGAGAAGCCATAGCCCCTCCGGTTTTTAGCAATGCATTCCACTGGTATTCATGCCAGCTTGAAGAATTAATCCTTGACCCTTTTCAACTTTACACATTTTGAATAAAAACAAATAAATTAGCTGATGCACTTTGGAATAATTTCCACCCTAAATTCTATTCACAAATTTTACACTCTCGGCCTTGTATCTAGCCCACTTAATGTAAATATACATTCTTCATTCCTTTCCCGGACACTAGGAACATGGGATACCTCGGGTTTCCCTTTTCAACGGCCCGTACGCGCTCTTGAATTTCCCGTCTCACGTTCGTGTAGCTGACCAGGTATCAGTTTAGAATCGACTGTTTACTAGGTGACATAAACACTCGTGACCGTTCTCATGTAACGCACTTCCTAATCTGTTGGTAGAATCTCACACTCTGTAAGTTAGGCTTTACTGAGTCCTGTCTATTTGAAACACTTCATATTAGTAGACTGCTCAAGACTGTAATATGAGCTACATCACGTCATGAATCCCTGTACTATGTAACAATATAATACTTCGAATCCTACTCCACGAGTAAGTACACACTCGCACCCCTGGCGTAGTCACGGCTCGAACGCTTTGTCAGAAGTACTTTCGCACCACTAGCGTGGTGACCGCTCGAACACAATATCAGAAGTACCTACGCACCACTGGCGTGGTGACCGCTCGAACACAATATCAGAAGTACTTTCGAGTCCTTGTCTACGACCTCATATTTATACTTGTATCCCCTCTCTTCCGAGTTCAACGGAGGTCATCTTGGGATGCACAGTCCCGATATCTTCATACGACAGTTTGCGGTTTGGCCCGTGGCTTTAATATATGATCCAATGATGTAATTATGTTCTCAAATGCTCTATACCAATTCTCAACTATTATCGTTCGCTGGTAATGGATATATTCGCGAATTTAGCTGCCGTATCCCGGCTCGGCATTTCGCGCTCTATTGTGGCGTCCTTTGCCTTCAGCCAATGAACGAATAGCGTCCATGAATTCTCAGAATTTCACAATGCAATCTCCCGTAATTATTAACTTTTTATAAGTTTTATGATATAGTAAGGCTCCTAAATTCCACTTTATTCTGAATTGATAATTCACTTCCTTCTATCAGTTTAATCCACGGATTTAGCCTCGCTAGTGCTTCTTACAATACGAAGTTGTCGCCTTGCTTTGGTCAAGTGAATTTTTCTATTGGTCCACCTTACCCACGTGACCGGGAAGGCTCATATTTTTTTCTTCCAGTGCCAACCCCGCTTTCAACTCCCGCGAGTTACATGGAGATACCTCGCCATCATTTCTCAGAAATTTGCACCCGGCTCCCTGCGCTGTTGCTACTACCAAGACTGCCCGGGGCTATGAAAACTTCGGCAACAAGTTATCCTCTCTCTTTCCACGTTGTCACAATTTTCTGAGAAACCTAATTCTGTCCCTCATTGTGTTTGTTAAACTCACTGGAGACAACATTCTGTGGTATGGTGAAACCTGCCATCTCGGCCTGGCCTGTTCTTACTGTATGTACAGTAAGATACTATTTATTCTGAAAATGAAATATATATTCCTCAATAATTCATCATAATTACAATTGCATGATGCTTATCACACCCCCACCAGGGTGCAGTATTTCGTTTCACGAATTTCCTTTGAACGAACAACAACGTCAAGAATGGCCGTATTTTAAGAAACGTTTCCTCACCGAATTTCAATTCGAGATCATCAAAACCATATGTTCACCAAATCGAGTAAATTCACACTACGCAGAGATATAAACCGAAATAACTCCGTTAATGAAGAAAATCAGCGCCTACATAAAGCAGAGAGGTTGTGATTATTGGTATTCGATGAAATGTCCATAAAACAGCAGATGTAATATGGCAAAAACTCAACACCTTCTTTGGACAGAAAGAAACTTCATTCCATGTTGATGGACTTAAAACTACTCTAGATGAACGTCATGCAGACGAAAGTAGAAATCCAATATTACCCTGGTCAATAACCTCGATTCTTAAATTTTGGTGTGACTACAAAATACAGGCTACCAGCAGCATGTTTTTCTCTAGGAGGCTTTCAGGTACAGAGCTACTGGACATACTTTAAGACTCACAACAATAAAATAAGTCAAATAATGCGGTCTTTTCGTCTTGCGCATTGTCAGTGGGTGGCAATCATAAAACTAACGTCAACATGATGAGAAGAGTGTCTTCTTCAAAAGTCATTAAACGGAAGAACTGTCATCCTACTGATAGTGAAAAACCTCTTTTCCTTGCTTTCGATCAATGACACATTCGGAGAAAACGTAAGAAATCTTTGATGCTTGATGGTGATTTTATCAAGAAACTGTATGAGATATAATCAAAAGAAACTGTGAAACCGGTTCCTTTCCTTACAGGCAAACACATCGAGTCGTCTAAGTTTGCGAAAATGAAGATATTTTCGCGACTGAAGTAATAAGAACCCTAGAATATTTAAGAGGCCATTCATATCATAAAGATGCACATGATTTTTTTAATACAGGTGCTACCATCAAATACATGTTATCAACAAAGAAATGGTTCGACATGCATGATGTCAGTAGCACAAATTAGCAAAATTGCAGCCGGACAAGATGCATTTCAATCAATCAATCAATCACTCAATCAATCAATCAATCAATCAATCAATCAATCAATCAATCAATCAATCAATCAATCAATCAATCAATCAATCAATCAATCAATCAATCAATCAATCAATCAATCAATCAATCAATCAATCAATCAATCAATCAATCAATCAATCAATCAATCAATCAATCAATCAATCAATCAATCAATCAATCAATCAATCAATCAATCAATCAATCAGGGATGGGTTGCATGGGAAGGGATGAGGACATCACTGGTGAAGGAAGGGCGTAAGTTAAAGTCGTGGTAAGAATGTATCGAAGGGTGATGGCGGAGGTCGTTGTAGTCGTGGTGGTGGTGGTAGTGGTAGTAGTGGATATGATGGTAAGAGCGAAGTGTAGTCTGGGATGGCAAACTTCCAGTGTGGAGTACGGCCACTTCTTTAGTTGAGTTCGGCAGGGAGCTGATGTAGAGTTGACGAGCAACCCGGCCGAGTAAAAATAGAAGGAGATGCTGTGGAGTTCAGCGACGACCTTGTTCCTGTAAACCAAGTGTGACATCTGCTTGATTCTTTTGACAAGACGAAGGTGGCCATCAGGGCTAATGGAATCAATTAATACAGGACATGAAAACAGCAGGCTGCAGTACCCATCTGATTTGCTGTCGGGGGTTTGACTACACTATTGTGTATTGAAAGCACAACCATGTGTGCATAAGAAATCCTGGTGCATCTATGTGTGACTATTTATTGCCTGTGTTCTCCTGAAATCGGACATTAACAGTTATTGAGTGAGGTTATTTGCGAGTGTGCTATTCTTGTATATATAATAATAGTTTTATCTGTACATTGCTCAGAATTTGAAAAGAATGGCATTTCTGTATCGGTCATGTCCACAGTAACAAGGAAATGCATTTTTTACTTTTCCGTAATTTCTGTCTGTCTGTCTGTCTGTCTGTCTGTCTGTCTGTCTGTCTGTCTGTCTGTATGTTTGTATGTATGCATGTATGTATGTATGTATGTACATATATCACGAGAAAACGGCTGAAGAGAATTTAATGAAAATTGGTATGTAAAGTCGGAGGATAAGCCACTACAATTTAGGGGAAGGCCTAAAATTTAATTCTCAAATATTTACATTATTAGTGGCCCTATCGATAAATAGTACATAACTGAAGTTATATAGAATGAAATTTCCGATCATTTATGTCTTATACATTTTTATCATACTGGCTATGAACACAGATATTCATTGAATTGTATTTTTGTTGCTAAGTCCAATACAGCGCCGAGCCATGAGAAAATGCGCTGACAGAATTTAATGAAAATCGGTATATAGAGTCAGGGAATAAGAAACTACAGTCTAAGCTATAAACAATTTTATTCACCCTGGATGAAATTGTCGTTTAGGGGAAGGCGCCTAAAATTTAATTTCTAAATACACTGACGGACAGAGCAAATGCAACACCAAGAAGGAGTGGTCAGAACTTTATGCCAATTGCAGGGTAGACTGACGTCACTGAGGTATGCTCATGATGTGAAATGCGCCGCTGTGATGCGCACGTAGCGAACGATAACTGGGACACGGCGTTGGCGAATGGCCCACTTCGTACCGTGATTTCTCAGCCGACAGTCATTGTAGAACGTGTTGTCGTGTGCCACAGGACACGTGTATAGCTAAGAATGCCAGGCCGCCGTCAACGGAGGCATTTCCAGCAGACAGACGACTTTACGAGGGGTATGGTGATCGGGCTGAGAAGGGCAGGTTGGTCGCTTCGTCAAATCGCAGCCGATACCCATAGGGATGTGTCCACGGTGCAGCGCCTGTGGCGAAGATGGTTGGCGCAGGGACATGTGGCACGTGCGAGGCGTCCAGGCGCAGCCCGAGTGACGTCAGCACGCGAGGATCGGCGCATCCGCCGCCAAGCGGTGGCAGCCCCGCACGCCACGTCAACCGCCATTCTTCAGCATGTGCAAGACACCCTGGCTGTTCCAATATCGACCAGAACAATTTCCCGTCGATTGGTTGAAGGAGGCCTGCACTCCCGGCGTCCGCTCAGAAGACTACCATTGACTCCACAGCATAGACGTGCACGCCTGGCATGGTGCCGGGCTAGAGCGACTTGGATGAGGGAATGGCGGAACGTCGTGTTCTCCGATGAGTCACGCTTCTGTTCTGTCAGTGATAGTCACCGCAGACGAGTGTGGCGTCGGCGTGGAGAAAGGTCTAATCCGGCAGTAACTGTGGAGCGCCCTACCGCTAGACAACGCGGCATCATGGTTTGGGGCGCTATTGCGTATGATTTCACGTCACCTCTAGTGCGTATTCAAGGCACGTTAAATGCCCACCGCTACGTGCAGCATGTGCTGCGGCCGGTGGCACTCCCGTACCTTCAGGGGCTGCCCAATGCTCTGTTTCAGCAGGATAATGCCCGCCCACACACTGCTCGCATCTCCCAACAGGCTCTACGAGGTGTACAGATGCTTCCGTGGCCAGCGTACTCTCCGGATCTCTCACCAATCGAACACGTGTGGGATCTCATTGGACGCCGTTTGCAAACTCTGCCCCAGCCTCGTACGGACGACCAACTGTGGCAAATGGTTGACAGAGAATGGAGAACCATCCCTCAGGACACCATCCGCACTCTTATTGACTCTGTACCTCGACGTGTTTCTGCGTGCATCGCCGCTCGCGGGGGTCCTACATCCTACTGAGTCGATGCCGTGCGCATTGTGTAACCTGCATATCGGTTTGAAATAAACATCAATTATTCTTCCGTGCCGACTCTGTTTTTTCTCCAACTTTCATCCCTTTCGAACTACTCCTCCTTGGTGTTGCATTTGCTCTGTCAGTCAGTGTACATGTTATTGGTCCTATCGAAATTACTACATAAAAGAAGTTATAGAGAATATAATTTCTGATCATTTAAGCTTTATTCAGTTTTACCGTACCGACTATGATAAGAATGGTGTTTCAGAGTCTGTTGAAAACTAAATATGAAGGCCTACAATATCGAGAGCGCATAAGATTTATCAAGAATAACATTACATTGACCATTGTTTGTTGTGATGTTGTTTGTCTCTTATGCTGCCACTCAACTACGATAGGTGGGATTACTGCTGCGTACCGAGTATAACAGCCTGACTGAATGTTGGCGGGAAATAGCTGGGGAGTGAGAAAACTTTCTTCTTTTGCACGCCATTCCTTTGGTTCATACATTTTCTGATACTGCTGGTACGTAACACATTGGTTCATCATATTATTCCAGCTATTCGGTCCCTACTCTGACACGCTTTTTTGAATGAGCAGTGTGCACACTTAAGGCGGTGGCTCACTTAGTGGTAGCAGTATGACCTGGTCTAGAATTAAAATTTAGACCTATTCCAAATTATAGTACCACAATTCACTAATAAACTCAAAATTCAACCCTGAAAAGAGCCGTTCCTTAAGAAGGGCTTCTTCCTCTTCACTTTTATTAAATTCTACGTTCATTTTATTCCAAATTAGCAGCGAAGAGGGGATTTCTCCTCTGCCTTGGAGGAAAAATTTGCCTCCAAGTCAGGCAGATTTTTCTGCCGCCAGTGTAGTGAATTGAGATATCACGACTCATCGGGTACTCCTAGGAAACAGATTAGTAGCAGGGCAAAGGGTTTGCCCTGGGACTCTCCACTATTCGACACTCCAACCCCCAACCCACCGCCGAAAAACAAAAGACGGAGGGTGTTCACGCATCACGGCTGTGTGCGGGTTTGTCGTTCCAGCTCTGGAACTTTGGACTGTTAGATCGGCATAGTACTGTTCGTTAAGTGTAAGAAAATGTGTGGGATTTCGTTTGATTGAGTATTTCATATGAAGGCATTGCTTTTAATCGCGGCATTCCTACTGACGTTCATTTCAGGTGAGAAAACCACTAAGATCGTCTTTCTAAGGGTGTCAAAGGCAGATGGAGAGTGATTATCTGCCATTATAATAAAAACTCACCAACCTGATTGTGACTGATGGTAGGCAAGCGGGCCTACCATTACAATGAAAATTTCCTAACCCAGTCTTCATACGAGAAAAGACGTTTGGTGACTTCTCCGTCGCGTTTCTAGGGTAACGTTAAGAGCTATGCAATTTAATACAGTCTTGCTCACAACCTAGAATTCTGTATACAATGTAGAATTCCGTAGCGAAGCACGGATACATCAGCTAGTTCTTAAATAACGTAAACAGATCAACAATAGAGATCTTTGAAATACAGAATTATTTGAACGCGAGAACGCTTACCCTTTAAACAGAAAGGCATTATGTAAGAAGCTCCAAAATAGAGAGGTATGTGAAATTATTTTTTCCTATAGTATTTCCTGACGTTAACATTATATTGTTCTGATTTGTCGGCTTCGGAGGTACACGCTCTTCACTGAACTTCTTTATTAGGGTGTAAGGTATGATTTAAATATGTTTATCGAGTGACTGGCAATATATTTAAACAGAAATGTACGTGTACGTGTACTGTAATAAACAATCGTGTTTCAATGGCAGCGGTGCAGCGCTCGACGGTAAAAATAGGAACTATGTCCACATCGCCACGGCCGACTTGATGCGTCACTCTAGCCAGCTGAAGTGCAGCGAGGGATCCAGTCGGCCGTGATATCGCCCATTGGGAAGGCGTATTAGCTGAGTCATAGTAGAGAGCGATGGTTTAAGTTAACGTTCTTTTCTCTCTATTTTGCATTCTTCAACCTCTAACTGCTCATATAGTGTTCTATGTTGGAGACTACGTGTGTCTGATGCGTAGAGTGCTTCTGGTTTGATTACTATTGTTTGGTGTCAGATTTGGGAGTTCCAAAGACAGCTTTCTTTGCTATAAATATCTTTTTTTTATGATTTGACAAGCAGTTTTCATTATCTGAAGTCTTGATTCTGTAGACTTCTTTCCTTTGCAATTGTTTGAGACCTATTCACCGAAGTATTTGAATTCTTTCACTCGGAAGATTTTTCTGTCATTGATTTTGAGTTCACTTGGTGCTATTTTGATGTGTGTCATGAATTAATATGTAGGCATTTCCTGAACTTACGCATATTTTATCTGCTGATTACACAAAATAAATCCTAGCATGTGTACTTGAAACTTGGCTTTCTATAAAAAAACTTCATATGCATTTTCCTTGTAACTGTAATGGTTCTGCAGCAAGTGTTTGTGTTAAAGCACGCGGTCTACATTCTGTCAGTAACAATACAATTACACAAATTGGTTCTTAATGAGTCTGTCAATAGCAGATAAATATGTTATTCATTCTTGATTAAATACATTTCAGATTAGTTCTCTGTATATGTCGTGCTTTGATACTATGATATTATAATTTCCCGGTTTTCAAGGTCTTCTTTTTCAGATGTTAATTAATGTGGATAAATTAAAAAGTCCCGTCACATTATTCTCCCCCATTGCTCTCTGCGATACCTGTGACAGAAGTAATACGATTTCCAATGTTGGAGGTGGTTGGGGAGCACTAATATGTTACGCAAAGCGAGCCAAACAAACTTCGGTTATTTACGCGTCTCCAATTGTGTCGAATAAAAATACGTCACAACTACTGGCTGCCTACAACCTTTTCCCCTCTTGCCTACAAGAGGACACGAAGCAATCAATGAGCAATTATTTACGAGAACGTTTATTGAGAATTATTACGACAGGTTATATTGCAATTAGATAGCTCTGCTCCTAAGATATACGGGACTGAAATTGAATCCTATTGTTTCATTGCTTTGGCTATCGTTCAGGGAGTCTGTAACAGCGTGGGTTGGTAGAATGTTAGGAATAAAGAAGGTTTTCTCTGAGGCAGCGTTAAAATTGAAGGAAGAGTGATTAGAAAAGGTCTCACAGGTTTCTTAAATAGCATTACCTGAGTGTTACGCATTGGTTTCATTGCTAGTACTGGAAACATCTTTCGTCTTCAAAATTCTAGTCTTAACATTTTACACTGACTGACAGAGCAAATGCAACACCAAGGAGGAGTGGTTCGAAAGGGATGAAAGTTGGGGAAAAAACAGAGTCGGCACGGAAGAATAATTGATGTTTATTTCAAACCGATATGCAGGTTACACAATGCGCACGGCATCGACTCAGTAGGATGTAGGACCACCGCGAGCGGCGATGCACGCAGAAACACGTCGAGGTACAGAGTCATTAAGAGTGCGGATGATGTCCTGAGGGATGGTTCTCCATTCTCTGTCAACCATTTGCCACAGTTGGTCGTCCGTACGAGGCTGGGGCAGAGTTTGCAAACGGCGTCCAATGAGATCCCACACGTGTTCGATTGGTGAGAGATCCGGAGAGTACGCTGGCCACGGAAGCATCTGTACACCTCGTAGAGCCTGTTGGGAGATGCGAGCAGTGTGTGGGTGGGCATTATCCTGCTGAAACAGAGCATTGGGCAGCCCCTGAAGGTACGGGAGTGCCACCGGCCGCAGCACATGCTGCACGTAGCGGTGGACATTTAACGTGCCTTGAATACGCACTAGAGGTGACGTGGAATCATACGCAATAGCGCCCCAAACCATGATGCCGCGTTGTCTAGCGGTAGGGCGCTCCACAGTTACTGCCGGATTTGACCTTTCTCCACGCCGACGCCACACTCGTCTGCGGTGACTATCACTGACAGAACAGAAGCGTGACTCATCGGAGAACACGACGTTCCGCCATTCCCTCATCCAAGTCGCTCTAGCCCGGCACCATGCCAGGCGTGCACGTCTATGCTGTGGAGTCAATGGTAGTCTTCTGAGCGGACGCCGGGAGTGCAGGCCTCCTTCAACCAATCGACGGGAAATTGTTCTGGTCGATATTGGAACAGCCAGGGTGTCTTGCACATGCTGAAGAATGGCGGTTGACGTGGCGTGCGGGGCTGCCACCGCTTGGCGGCGGATGCGCCGATCCTCGCGTGCTGACGTCACTCGGGCTGCGCCTGGACGCCTCGCACGTGCCACATGTCCCTGCGCCAACCATCTTCGCCACAGGCGCTGCACCGTGGACACATCCCTATGGGTATCGGCTGCGATTTGACGAAGCGACCAACCTGCCCTTCTCAGCCCGATCACCATACCCCTCGTAAAGTCGTCTGTCTGCTGGAAATGCCTCCGTTGACGACGGCCTGGCATTCTTAGCTATACACGTGTCCTGTGGCACACGACAACACGTTCTACAATGACTGTCGGCTGAGAAATCACGGTACGAAGTGGGCCATTCGCCAACGCCGTGTCCCAGTTATCGTTCGCTACGTGCGCATCACAGCGGCGCATTTCACATCATAAGCATACCTCAGTGACGTCAGTCTACCCTGCAATTGGCATAAAGTTCTGACCACTCTTTCTTGGTGTTGCATTTGCTCTGTCAGTCAGTGTATTTTTAATCGATCAATATGCTTTATTTTATTTATTCATTAAACGACATACAGGAATATCTAATCTTTAGATACGTGCACGTCTAGTTTAATTTAATATAACCAAACCAAACCCCATGGCGTAACTGCCCCGGAGGGTCATGTCCTACAAAGCAACCGCTGCTGAAGGCCTGCAGATTACGAGGTATCGTGTGGTTGTCACGACGAATTCTCTCGGGCGTTATACTTGGCTTTCTAGACCGCGGCCGAATTCTCACCGTTATATAGTTTCTTAATTGTAATCTTGCAGGTTGAGCGGACCCCGAACCAGCCCTCAGATTAAGAATAAAAATAGGCTTGTAGGGAGAAAATCCACTTAGGATAGTTGCCAGAATACTATCAATCAATCAATCAATCAATCAATCAATCAATCAATCAATCAATCAATCAATCAATCAATCAATCAATCAATCAATCAATCAATCAATCAATCAATCAATCAATCAATCAATCAATCAATCAATCAATCAATCAATCAATCAATCAATCAATCAATCAATCAATCAATCAATCAATCAATCAATCAATCAATCAATCAATCAATCAATCAATCAATCAATCAATCAATACTGATCTGCATTTAGGGCAGTCGCCCAGGTGGCAGATTCCCTATCTGTTGCTTTCCTAGCCTTATCCGAAATGATTTCAAAGAAATTGGAAATTTATTGAACATCTCCCTTGGTAAGTTATTCCAATCCCTAACTCCCCTTCCTATAAATGAATATTTGCCCCAGTTTGTCCTCTTGAATTCCAACTTTATCTTCATATTGTGATCTTTCCTACTTTTATAAACGCCATTCAAACTTATTCGTCTACTAATGTCATTCCACGCCATCTCTCCGCTGACAGCTCGGAACATACCACTTAGTCGAGCAGCTCTTCTTCTTTTTCTCAATTCTTCCCAACACAAACATTGCAACATTTCTGTCGAAAATCACCCAGAACAAATCGAGCTGCTTTTCTTTGGATTTTTTCCAGTTCTTGAATCAGGTAATCCTGGTGAGGGTCCCACACACTGGAACCATACTCTAGTTGGGGTCTTACCAGAGACTTATATGCACTCTCCTTTACATCCTTACTACAACCCCTAAACATCCTCATAACCATGTGCAGAGATCTGTACCCTTTATTTACAATCCCATTTATGTGATTACCCCAATGAAGATCTTTCCTTATATTAACACCTAGATACTTACAATGATCCCCAAAAGGAACTTTCACCCCATCAACGCAGTAATTAAAACTGAGAGGACTTTTCCTACTTGTGAAACTCACAACCTGACTTTTAGCCCCGTTTATCAACATACCATTGCCTGCTGTCCATCTCACAATATTTTCGAGGTCACGTTGCAGTTGCTCACAATCTTGTAACTTATTTATCACTCTATAGAGAATAACATCATCCGCAAAAAGCCTTACCTCCGATTCCACTCCTTTACTCATATCATTTATATATATAAGAAAACATAAAGGTCCGATAACACTGCCCTGAGGAACTCCCCTCTCAACTATTACAGGGTCAGACAAAGCTTCACCTACTCTAACTCTCTGAGATCTATTTTTTTTAGAAATATAGCAACCCATTCAGTCACTCCTTTGTCTAGTCCAATTGCACTCATTTTTGCCAGTAGTCTCCCATGATCCACCCTATCAAATGCTTTAGACATGTCAATCGCGATACAGTCCATTTGACCTCCAGAATCCAAGATATCTGCTATGTCTTGCTGGAATCCTACAAGTTGAGCTTCAGTGGAATAACCTTTCCTAAAACCGAATTGCCTTCTATCGAACCAGTTATTCATTTCACAAACATGTCTAATATAATCAGAAAGAATGCCTTCCCAAAGCTTACATACAATGCATGTCAAACTTACTGGCCTGTAATTTTCAGCTTTATGTCTATCACCCTTTCCTTTATACACAGGAGCTACTATAGCAACTCTCCATTCATCTGGTGTAGCTCCTTCGGTCAAACAATAATCAAATAAGTACTTCAGATATGGTACTATATCCCAACCCATTGTCTTTAGTATATCCCCAGAAATCTGATCAATTCCAGCCGCTTTTCTAGTTTTCAATTTTTGTATCTTATTGTAAATATCATTGTTATCATATGTAAATTTTATTACTTCTTTGGCCTTAGTCTCTTCCTCTATCTCGACATTATCCTTGTAACCAACAATCTTTACATACTGCTGACTGAATACTTCTGCCTTTTGAAGATCCTCACATACACACACTCCCCTTGTTCATTAATTATTCCTGGAATGTCCTTCTTGGAACCTGTTTCTGCCTTAAAATACCTATACATACCCTTCCATTTTTCACTAAAATTTGTATGACTGCCAATTATGCTTGCCATCATGTTATCCTTAGCTGCCTTCTTTGCTAGATTCAATTTTCTAGTAAGTTCCTTCAATTTCTCCTTACTTCCACAGCCATTTCTAACTCTATTTCTTTCCAGTCTGCACCTCCTTCTTAGTCCTTTATTTCTCTATTATAATAAGGTGGGTCTTTACCATTCCTTACCACCCTTAAAGGTACAAACCTGTTTTCGCATTTCTCAACAATTTCTTTAAACCCATCCCAGAGTCTGTTTACATTTTTATTTACCGTTTTCCACCGATCATAGTTACTTTTTAGAAACTGCCTCATACCTGCTTTATCAGCCATATGGTACTGCCTAACAGTCCTACTTTTAAGACCTTCCTTTCTATCACATTTATTTTTAACTACCACAAAAACAGCTTCATGATCACTAATACCATCTATTACTTCAGTTTCCCTATAGAGCTCCCTATAGGAAAACCACAAAGGTTAAACGTACTTATTAACCTGAAAGGGCAATAAGAAAACACATTTACTTCATTTTCATTGGATTTATTAAAATATTGCATTAATGATTAATTTTCGGGCAGCGACCTCCCGATGGATTCTGTTTATTTAGATAACTTTTAAGTTATACAGATAATTTGTACTATTTGGAGCGAATCTCTCAAAATCGCAGTTGGCATTTCTTGTAGAGCATTAGAAGTGGGGTCGAAACCTTTTGAAAATATTCACAGAGAAATTTGTGATTGTGATTGTGAAAAGTGTGACATTTGAAGTCATGGGTTCGGCCGTGGGCAGAATAGTGTGAAAATGAGGTTCTTTTTATTTGAAGTCAGGACGGTTTGGAGTTTTAACTAACGGGGTGAGGTGTCATAATCACACACATAGAGGGTTATAAATGAGGAATTGACCTCAGTATCATCCAGCGTGTACCGCAGTACTATGAAACTTTAAAGGGACTGTTTGTTATGTCCGTAAAAGGGGTGAGGCTAATGACCGCCTGCAACAGGGGATGAGGCTCCACCTTGAGCCACATATATTTTTTGTGTGTGCTCGTCTCAAAAGAGAGGAACTTTGGGCTGAGAAGTAGGGCCTGACTGAATATGGCTAGCGTGAACCATGTGGTCGGAATTATTTAACAGGGCAGATTAATGTATTTTGATAATAAACCACACGGTAACTGGTACTGATATTTTGTTATATTATTATTTATTTGAGTTTAAATTAGCTAGGGTTTTCAGCGCCACCTGCGTCATTGGGGTCATCAGATCAGTATCGGGCGTGGACACTGTTATTCCACGGTGGTGGGATGAAGGATGTGTGTCTCACTTGATTCTTGTACATAATGTGTGATTATTTATGATGTTCTGTGTAACATGTAGTGATTGTAATTAGCGTCGGCGCTGGTTTCATACCATCGGCACGGCGAATTGTGTATTCAAGTGAGGGTTCGGTTCAAACCCAGGTGTTTGATCCATGTCAGTATAATTTATCTTCTGGTATTCCGTTGGGAAATAATTCGTGTGTTCTACATTAGGTATCACTCAGACTTGTTGCATGACTGTAGATTTTATTTACCCAGTAATATGGGATAGCTTCAGTATTTATGATAAATTTTTCCGTTCACGTTGTGTCATGGCATCTCGCATCGCGATAGATAGTACTCAGACCTATCACACAAGACCAAAGGTTAATAAATAATTCACAACGAAATGTAGAATCAATTATGTACTTCATTTGTGTGTATATGTTTCATTTCCATAATCATCAGTATTCAATAAACTGATTGAATTATTTTAAACTTTTTTAGCAATGTGTTCTCATTATTGTTAGGTATGCCCCGTTTTCTCCTACCCTGTATGCCACTAAGTAAATTTAAGATATGCGCCTATTCGTTATGACCCGTTACGCCCTGTAGATTTCTCGCCGGAGCCTTTTAGGATAGGGGTGGGTATATACAAGTGGCGCCCAACGTGGGGCCACGTTATTGTTTGCTAGGCCTTAGACGCCCACGACGTCGGTTTACATACTAGAGGCACCGACACGTTGGGGCATTTTCGATCTTTTTGCGGCATTTTCGGTTGACTTTATGCCCTATGTTTTGACATTTATCGGCATTTAAGGCATTTCTGTGAGTTATTTGCGTTACAGGTGCCAAAGCCACGTGGTATTTGATTGTTGTGCTAACATTGTAAGCATTAGCGGCATTTTCTAGGCATTTGTACCATTTAACACATGTTATATGTGTAATTTCATATGTATAGCTAGCATATTGGAGCTCGAGTGTGCATTTGATTTAGAGAACACAGAAATGGAAGTAACCATGGAAAGTAGTTCTCTAGGGGAATGGTATAGTTTAATTACCGGATTTGTGTACTTAAACTGCAGCCGAAGGTAACGTCTAGCCTATACTAGTTAAATAAGTGACATCTTAACGTAAATTTTAAATGATTACTATGAATGAGAACACAGTCATGGTCCAATGATATGGGCGAAACCATAACGGTCACTTAAGCAGGGGCGTAACCAAAGTTCAAGGGGATGTGATCGAATCCCGGGAAACAATGAAATGACTTTCCCACAAGTGAGGTCCAAAGTGAATAGTGGTTTCCTTAGGGCATGTCTATTCACGGATATTAGCCAGTGGTGCGTGTTTCGTCACAAACCAACCTGCTATTAGGAAATATTTTACATGTTAGTGTAGCAGTGGATGAGAAAATGTAACCTTACGCATACTTTCATTTTTTAGAATGGCAGTAGGTTAATTTCATGGGTTCAGTTTGAGATTCTGAGGACTTTGTGTGTATGAAGAACCTCAATGCTGAGGGCATGGGTTGATCTACTGGCATTTTTGCACTTATGTTGGTATTTAAATCGAGTCCAATTTTAGAACTACAGGTTGACCGGCAATTTTCTTAACTGAATTTGAGGGCTATAATCATATTCAATTTTCTGAAAATTTCCCACTGTCATGTTTATAAATTTTACGAGAATCCTGATGAAGATAGATAGTCAGGCAGCTTCAATTACAGTCGTTTTGAGGCTTAATTTTGCAGTTTGAGCTAGAGTGAAATTTTATGCAGCTGAAAGGAAATAAAGTTGGAATAATGAAACCATGTTTTTTAAAGTAATGTTGTGAATTGTTGACACCGACGTTAGCGAGGGGGGTCCAGTTATCTCAGTGGATATCATGGATAGTGAAGCCTTATGGGCTTTGATGGAGGGGATTAGTGCGAAGAATAGGGAGATGATGGAGGAGATAAAGAGAAGTATTGAAACACTTAAGAATAAAATGGAACAAAACAGTGTGCAGACTAGGGACAGTATGAAGGACAGTATTAAAACACTTGAAAATAAAATGGAAAAAAATAGTGCGCAGACTAGGGAGGAGATAAAGACACTTTACAAGGAATGCAAACAGGAGCGCGTGGATGTTAAAGAACAATTAAAGAACTTTGACGACAAATTAACACATTTTGTGGTTAAGTTGGAAGAAAACCGAACAGAGACTAGTAAAATGATCGAGGGGAAGTGTAGTAACTTAATGGAGAAAATTCAGGAGGTTCAGCAACAACGTGGAAAGGGGGCGGATACAGTACTTTCTGAAGAGGTACAAGACCTAGTTCTTCCCGAAATATACGTGCGAGGTACAAATAATTTATTTTTCCGGCGGACAATCTATATTCGAACCCAAGATAACACTTTGTATGGGCCCAGACTAGTAACGAAAGACTC
This sequence comes from Anabrus simplex, assembly GCF_040414725.1. Taxonomy (NCBI): domain Eukaryota; kingdom Metazoa; phylum Arthropoda; class Insecta; order Orthoptera; family Tettigoniidae; genus Anabrus; species Anabrus simplex. Next base: position 361,617,243 of record NC_090269.1, on the reverse strand, counting down.
CCTCAAGGTGCAATACTGAGTACTTTACTGTATGCCATCTACACTGCAGATCTCGATCACATATTTAAACAAACAATCGAAGTTCTACAGTATGCAGATGACGTATGTATCCACGCATCATCTCAGTCTCTTTGGTTAACATTTTTATGGCTAGATGACGCTGCAAGGAAACTCCACACCTGGACATTTCAAACAGGTCTTAATTTATCCCCAACAAAATCCTCTATTATTGTCTTCACTCAAAAGAAACTTCACACAACATCACCATCTGTATATCTTGGGACATATTCCTTCCCCTTACGGACTTCAGCCAAGCTACTAGGCTTATACCTCGATAGTAAACATACATGGAGACCCCACGTCGAGTAACTGGCAACTAAAGTGGGCCGAACGTTAAACATTATTAGAGCATTATGTCGATTATGGGAGCTGACCCATCTGTTCTACTACTATTATATAGGTTGTTAATACGATCTGTACTAGATTATGTTTGCATCGTTTTCGGCAACGCGCCGCAGTATGTTATTTGAAAACTAGATGTTCTACAGTTCCGCGCACTCAGAATATGTCTCGGAGCCATGAATTCAAATCCCACTAACGCACTAATGGTAGAGGCTAAAGAAATGCCCCTTCAGGTAAGACGAGATCTACTTGCCAACAACTTTCTTCTGCAACGCTCGTCCATAACTAGCCACCCCCTAACATCTAAGCTGCGCCACCTCCTTCCAGTGTGTGACAGAGGAACAAACAGAAGACTACGGACACCTCTATTGGTCAAAAGCATCAATAAATTACAGTACATTATACCCATTACTCTTTAAGATACATCGCTTCCAGTATTTCGACAGAGGTATGAACTTTCAGTATTTCAACCACCCACATTTCATCTTCCAGATTTTATAACATGAACTACCAATATCAACAAAATATTAACAAATTTATTCGATGCATAATGGGACAGTTATACTCAAATATACACAGATGGGTCTAAGACCGAAGAAGGAGTCGGTTATGCGTACTACTGCCCTGCACTTAACACTTGCAAAATGTTCTCTCTTCCCAACGAGGCTTCAAATATTCACCGCTGAAATACTTGCCATTAACTCAGCCACGGACTCCAAGAGTGCACTTCAAAAACTAGAACAACAATGCATGAACACGCATTCGAATAAATACATCATGGGCATCCTAAGTAGTATATACCAAGCTCAGGAAAACGGAAAAGAGGTTCATCTTATGTGGATCAAAGGCCACACTGGAATTATACACAATGAGACAGTATACCAACTGACAAAGCAGAGCACTACCCCTACCATACACGGACTTCCACAGCTACATCAAGGAACAGGCTTACAAAGAATGGTCAAATTACTGGGCAACAACTCAACTCATCAAAGGCAAGTATTACGCCGTATCCAGAGAATCATCCCACAGAAATCATGGTTCAATCTACTATCTCTAACTTGCCGCCATATCACATCAGTTATCAGAATGAGACTTGGACATTCATCTTACCCAGCCATCTGTTCAGACTCAAAGTTATAGACTCCCCAAATTGTCCCTCTGAGCCCAATCAAGAAGCAGACCGCATCCATACAATTTTAGGATGCACTTGATACAAACCATAAGTAACCAATTTATATCAAACGCTTATACAACTCAAAGTTCCACTTCCTACTTCCGTTTCGCCGTTGTTCAACAGCTATGATATCCGTATTATCAAGCAATAGCCAAATTTTTAAAGTGAAGCCAATTTAATTGTTATACGTTTGTTGTGTAGTCTGTAGTTGAACTGTTCTCATCCAACTGAAGTTCCTGTACCATGGCTTTCTATCACCAATTAGTCACAATGCCATGAAAAGTAGTACATTTTGACGTCGGAGTTACGGAATATTGTAAGTTCTGACCACTTTGAGCGCCATATTTTCACCTGATGGTAAAACTTGGAAATACTATTTTCTGTGGCAAAATTCACGAGCGCATTGCTTAGTTAGCATATCTATGAAATTTCAGACTCCTACGATCATTACATCACGTGCTGTACCGCGCTGAATACCACAACTTTAATTGTGGACACCCGGTACATTAACTTTGATATTTTTCTAATTTTAATTTCTGCCTGAAGAGCAAGGAAGCTCACATCTTATAAGAGGGTGGGGGTGGGGGTTGGGCCGTGACCCTATGCCCTTAAAGAGAAGCCGCCACTGCTCTACGGAGTCGGGTATATAGTGATATGGATATTCGTAGCGAGTTTTTTTTGTCGGGATGCCCCTTCTGACGTCAGTTTCATTGAAACAAATGACGTAATGTATGACAGTAGGGAGGGGGTGAAACCCGGTCCCGACACATAGTCCACTCCTGTCGAACAGCAACAAGGGTTTAGAATTTAATCCAGGCTTTTAACACGCAATGTAGTAATTATAAATCGTACACCCGCCCGACGATATTTCATTGGAAAGGTTCAGGCATTTTAAAAATCCGAACATATTTCACAGATGGTAATGAATACATGAGAAGAACGGACATTTTTGAAGTAGCATTTGTACTTATCTTCTTTCTTTCTCTTTTTCTTTCTTGATCTGTTTACCTTCCACGTTTGGTTTTACTTTCGGGCTCAGCGAGGGATCCCACCTCTACCGCCTTAAGGGCAGTGTCCTTGAGCGTGAGACATTCGGTAGGAGAGGATTACCAGTACCTCTCCAAGGCGGCCTCACCTGCTATGCTGAACAGGGGCCTTGTGGGGATGGAAAGATTGGAAGGGATGGGCAAAGAATGGGGACAAAAGCTGCCGTGGCCTTAAGTTAGGTACCATCCCGGTGTTTGCATGGAGGAGAAGTGCGAACCATGAAAAACCAATTCTAGAATGGCTGAGGTGGGAATCGAACCCTCCTCCACTCAGTTGACCTCACGAGACTGAGTGGACTACTACAGAGGCGGAATTTTACTAAATTTATGCCAGTTAAAGATGTACCGTCCGCCTGTGTGCTGTAGTGGTTAGTGTGATTAGCTGCCACACCCGGAGGCCCGGGTTCGATTTCCGGCTCTGCCACGAAATAATGGAATATAACTCAACTATGACGCGAGCGAAGCCGTTTATTCCTAATAACACATAGATGTCGTGTGTTTCTGTTTATATTATATAACCGGTTTCATGCTAGAATTGTTTACTACGCCTGATCTTCACAAAAACATAGTGGTCTTATAAATATTCAACGTCCCGTAGCTTTTCAATATTTTCTGACAATTCAATATTATTTTGTACGTCGAAGTAAACTACACGGGCGACTAGGGCCACTTGGAGTGTGTGAAAAGTGAAAGTCAATCACTGCTGCCAGAGTTGTTGGAAAGATAAGTTCTATATTTTTAGACATGTTTCCTAGTAATCATTCAATGACAAAACTATTTAAAACAGTGCTGATGATCTACAATACCAGAATATAAACACAGTCTGTATCAGCACAAATCATATTAGAGTACTCGCCTTTGGTTATGGTTAATTCCCCAGATACGAGTACTTGCTTTTTGTGATTGTCTCAATAAACTCCTCTACATCTACAGTACACACTGTACAACAACACATTACACTACTTCACTACCTTTACATAATGCTCTTGCTTTTTTATGTCCCCTAAGTACTTTTGACGATTTTCGGAGACGCCGAGGTGCCGGAATTTTGTCCCGCAAAAGTTATTTTACGTGCTAGTAAATATACAGACGCGAGGCTGACGTATTTGAGCACCTTCAAATACTGCCTGGCTGAGCCAGGGTCGAACATGCCAAGTTGGGATCAGAATGCCAGCGCCTCAACCACCTGAGCCACTCAGTCCGGTTAACCATCATAGACACACGCAATAGTTATTTATTTTATCTTCTTCTTCTTTATCTGTTTACCCTCCAGGGCCGATTTTTTCCTCGGACTCAGCGAGGGATCCCACCTCTACCGCCTCAAGGGCAGTGTCCTGGAGCTTCAGACTCTGGGTTATGGTCTGGGGAGGATGACCATTACCCCGCCCAGGCGACCTCACCTGCTATGCTGAACAGGGGCCTTGTCGGTGGATGGGAAGATTGAAAGGGATAGACAAGGAAGAGGGAAGGAAGCGGCCGTGCCCTGTTAGTTAGATACCATCCCGGCATATGCCTGGAGGAGAAAACATGGGAAACCACGGAAAAACACTTCGAGGATGGCTGAGGTGGGAATCGAACCCACTTCTACTCATTTGACATTCCGAGGCTGAGTGGACTCCGTTCCAGCCCTCGTACCTATTTTCAAATTTCGGGCAGAGGCGGGAATCGAACCTGGGCCTTCGGGTGTGGCAGCTAATCACACTAACCACTACACCACAGAGGCGGAAATTTTTATTTTATAACTTCCTTAATTATACAAAACCTACCATCACTGTTTCACAGGTTATATACAATACTCTGTAATACATCATATGAACATGGAATACGAAATGTCTTTCACATACAGTACAAAAAGGAATTAAGAGGCAAAAAGTACGTACATGAAGCTATTGACTGTATAAATGGTTTCACAAAATGAATATTGAACCGCGGATGGGAGCTACCGGTGTGTTTGTCAACACATATTTTTCTGTACGTAATGAAGTTCAAAGATGCGATAAGAATGTAGGGATTGTTCCCCGGGCTCCCACCATCAAGCCATTGACTGTAGCAGCAAGGAGGACATCTAGCCGTAAGACAAGGCGAAATCCATATACCGTGTTAACTCCGATAAATATGAAGAAGAAAAGGAGAAGAATCATTATTTGAACTCATCTGGAACACAGAACCGACTGCATAACGAAAGGCTTTACTAGTACAGTATTTCTCTTAACTCAGTCACTAGAATTTAACTAAGTTCAGACTTTCTTTCTTTCTTACTTACTTACTTTACGCGTCCGGTCAAACTAAAACTTTATAAAATACGGCACCTGAGATGGCGTCGTCATTTGCTTGAGATATGTCGTCCACAGTGCAAGGATGTTCGAGCTGGGGCAGATCAACATGTGGGTGGGAACAACAACTGTGCAGAACTCCCACAGGATATCTGTACATGGGGCAAGGAAGCCTCTCTTCTGTAGATACAGTACCGTGATACTCCCACTCTTATGTGGATTAATGTCCTCCGCACTGCAAAGGACACATCACCACATGGGACACGGAAAGAGACTCCGTGAAAGGTACCCTTAGGGCGTTCCCTGGGCAACGATAGAAATAGCGGCTAAACTTTCCTCAACCGGTGCACGCTACTTAGAACAATACGAAAGTTCAGACTGAAACAGACAGATGTGTATTTAATTAGCCTATGCTAGAAAGACGGAGAGCTGGCCCCGCGGTGTAGGGGACCCGGAGGCCCCGAGTTCGATTCCCGACCAGGTCAGGGATTTTTACCTGCATCTGAGGGCTGGTTCGAAGTCTACTCGGCCTATGTGGTTACATTTAAGGAGCTTTCTGACGGTGAGATGGCGGCCCCGGTCTAGAAAGCCAAGAATAACGGCCGAGAGGGTTCGTCGTGCTGACCACACGACACCTCGTAATCTGTAAGCATTCGGGGTGAACAGGGGCCACTTGGTAGATCATGAATCATCGGGGCTGTTGCGGCATGGATTTTCTTTTCTGGTAAAAAGACGGAGAGCACTATGACTCACTAGATATTATTATTATTATTATTATTATTATTATTATTATTATTATTATTATTATTATTATTATTATTGTTCCGGTGTATTTGTGGAACGCAGAGAGAGAGGAAGAAGAAGGCGCGGGCTTGAATGGGTCTAACCATAATATCAAGAATTGAATTAAAAGTTTAACAAATGTTATATTCCTTTAGAATTTGAAAAATTAACAAATAACAACATGACATGTACAATTAGCAATCTTCAAACAAGACTTGGAAAAATCCAAGATTCAGAACTTTACCAGTTTTGGGCTTTAAGCCCCTAGTTTTATAATTCCTTAGCTCCCAGCTCAAATTTACAATTCAAAATGAGAACTAATTTAGTCAAGGGCAGAAATCCCCTAATTCAAGAGCAGTTGCTCCCTGAATTACAATGTCAAGCCTTCCAGAGGCACCCTTTACTATTACAAATCTTTGGAAAGAGCTAACAGGCTCTCAGTTTCTTCCAGCTTACACGAGGCAAAATTACATCAAACTCTAACACTCTCTGGCCTCTCAAGGCACGAATTACAAATAGAAATAGTATTACACAGAGGTATCTAGTATCCAACCTACAGGGCCTTTGCGAACAGAAACTGAATGGAGGCGAACACTGCGCTCCAGATAATGAAATATAAAATCCTACTTGGCTCTTGGCCGATGAAACTGGGGCTAGTCCCAAACTACTGAGGTGATTCGAATGGAAATAACTTTAATTCATTACAGGACAGAAAGGTTACGAAAACGGAGTCATCTCAAACCAAGATGATGAGGAGCTCGAGAGGGCAACTCACTCTCTGTCCCCGATTTGCAGTTAAAGATTTTATGAAGTTTTACATTAGCCAAAAGAAAATTTACATTTTAGAAAAGTATGTTACATAGTTAAGATTCGGACCTTCCCCTAGGATGAATTTTGCGGAAACAGCAAGAAAGATAGAATATACGTGGCCATTACTTTGTGGATGTACTGCCAGCCGAAGGAAGAGGGGCCCCGCCTCCTGCCTTAACACCCACACTTAGAAAGACGGCGATCAATTGGCAAGTTACCCGGAAAAGCCTCAGTTTATATACCCTCAGGGAAGGTTCGAGAGAATTCAGAACTAATCCGGCCACTCCCTCTCAATATTTACTGGTTAACACAAAGTGAACAAGAAATGTGGGATTGGTTGAAAATTAATTACAAAAATTCCTGATTGGCCAGATTCAAAACTGTTGGAAAGAAAGAGAAGTGTTACCAACCCAAAAATAAATGAACATAGATTCAGTTATGAAAAACCTAGGAATACAAAACTTCTTTAGGTTATCAGTTCTTCCACCTTGCACCAGAATGCATGATCATGGTTTTTGGTAGTGTCATCTGTGGAAAAATGTCCAAACTTCTTGATGTATAGCGAAACAAAACAAGGAGAAATTCAATCAGTTTAGGAAACTTCACCATAACGCAATTACTTAATTTTTCAGTGGTGACATCTTCTGATTAAAGTTCCAACTTCATATAGTATCAATTTGTTTCACCTTTTGATCGATAGAGGAGTTTATTAAGGCGCTGATTTGAATGAGCGGAGTAGAGGTGTACCTCCTGGTACAGACCTCCTCCTCAAAGGTCCTTCATTGGGGTGACACGGAAAATTTTGAGAAAATATTTCCAGTTGAAAACAAAAGATTTTTATAAATCTTTTTTCGAAAATAGATTTGCAGAAAACTTTTATTCAACATAACTTTGGAAGTCTTCTTGTGATTGCAAAAGTTCATTACACAGTGATGATGTTTGACGGGAAGACCTGCCGCCGCTGCCGATACCCAGGTGAGGTCGCCCGGACCCCCCAAGTACCCTCAGATAAACCTCTCCCGCTACTATGAGAGGGGTAGTCGTGGTGATGGTCGCGGCAGATTAGAAGTATATGTACAGTCCCCAGATGTGTTGGCGGTAGGGTTACCGCACTTCAGCCTTTGCCGGGAAGATTGACTCTGGCGCGCCGTTCCGAGGGTGGCCTCACTAGAGCGAAGTGGGCGCATTCTTCACTCTTGTATACCTCGCTAGATGTTACGGTACGATGGCTGATGGCTGAGGGGCACTGAAACAGTAAGATCTTGGCGACAGAGAAGAGTTGTTGGAATGTTGAGAGTACGATCTTTATTTGAGAGGCAGAGGGGCGAGCGGCGTTGGGGGTGATGTGTGAATAATGCGTGGATAGAGGAGACGGGGGCTTGGTAAAGGCCACCAGGGAATTGCCAGCATGAAAAACAGAGGGGAAGATCGTACATAACAGTTCATATACAAAATTTAATAAAACAATTGGGGCAGAACGCCTCGAATTATAGAAATATAACCTTCAACTTCTGCCAAATTTTAATGGCTACATAAACGCAAATGAAATTACACAGGTTTAACATGGGAGAGGTGAAGCCTAGAGATTCTCTCTGTGGCTGGAATGCTTACCAATAAGGTAACTGGTGTCAAAAAATCTAATATAACGCACGGCCCATGGAATCTCGGGGCAAGCTTGCCCGCAGGAACAAAATTCCTAACCATAACTTGATCTCCGACTCTTAAATTGGTGGGCCTCCGTCCACGATCATATCTTTCTCTAACCTTTTCATGGGAAGCTTTAAGATTGGCCTTAGCCTTCTTCCACAGATCTCTAATATTATCGGGATTTATTGTCTCTGGTAGTATATCATTAAGTGACCAAATTTAGAGGCGGCTTGTTACGAACAAATTTATACATAAGAGAAGCTGGAGTAAACTTATGGGACTCATGAACCGCCGAATTTAAAGCAAAGGCCAACCAATGCAGGGACGTATCCCACCTGGAATGATCTTCATGATGAAACGCAATTAGAGCAGATCTAAGATTACGATTGACCCGCTCAGCCAGAGATGGTTGAGGATAATAAGCCGAAGTAGTTACATGTGATATAGACAGATCGAAACAGAATTTACGGAATAGGTTGGATGTGAATGCTTTAGCATTATCAGAAACTATGTTTTAACAGAGGCTAAAAGAAGAAAAAATAGTATTTAAACAATAAATAGCGGACTGAGAGGTTGCCAGCTTAGTCGGAAATAACCAAGATAATCTAGTGAAACCATCTACACACACTAGAATGAATTTATTGGCGTTCCCCTTTGATTGGGGGAAGGGTCCGACGTAGTGTATATATAGGCGTTCCATGGGGCGCGACGCTTGATGGGAAGATAATACACCTAGCTTAGTGGACAAGGTAAGTTTACTAAGCAAACAAGGTTTTACAAGCTTTTACCAATTCACGAATTTCGCCGTCCATACCTTTCCAAATGAACATTTCTCAGATCTTTTCCAGAGTTTTGAAGATGCCAAAATGCCCCCCGCCCCAATGGAGTCTCCTGATAGTACTTGAAGATCATAGGTACAAGCACAGCTGGATCCACAACTTTCATTTTTTGATCATGCCTCGACGGGCAACACAAAACCCCGTTCCTAAATACATAAGGGACGACATGTTCCCCAGAAGAAAGGGTTTCCATAATAGGAGTCAGCACTGGATCTTCACGTTGGTATTTTTCAATGTCCCGAAACAACATGGAGGCATCAGTTAGAATGGCATGAACACCCGAAGGTATGGGCGTGGGAAGAGAAGAACCATCTTCCTGTTCGGTGGTCTCCACGTCGTGAGAAAACACACGGCTTAGTCCATCCGCAACAACTTTTTCAGATCCTCTGATATATCTCAAATCAAACTGGAAAGCGGAAATCCCAATGGCCCAACGGGCTATACGACCAGTACGATGCAGCCTAGCTAATACCCAAATTAAGGCTTGGTTATCAGTTTCTAGGTCGAACTTGACATGTTCCAGAAAGAGTCGGAAATTCTCTAGTGCAAATAAAACTGCCAAACGCTCAAGTTCATAGATAGAATATTTGGCATCTTGAGCCGATAATGTCCTAGACGCATAGACAATGGGTCGCTTTCCGAGTTCTGTTTCCTTAAGAAGGACAGCAGCTACCGCCGATGATGAGGCGTCGGTTTGGGCAATGAATTTCTTGGAAAAATCAAGCATTGCAAAAACCGGGGCGTTACAAAGAGCTAATTTAAGATCTTCAAAAACGGCTTGTTGAGACGGCCCCCATTCAATTTTGACGCCTTTCCTACGGAGTAAGTTCAAGGGCGCCGCTCTGTTAGCGAAGTTAAGAATAAATTTCCTGAAGAAATTCGCCATGCCGATGAACCTGGTAATACCTTTGATGTCCTTAGTGGGTTTGAAATCATGGATGACCTGTGTTCTGGAATGATCAATAGAAACCGCATCGGGTGACACAAAATGCCCTAGGAATGACATAGACGGTTTAGCAAAAGCTATCTTAGATTACTTGATAGTCAACCCGACCTTACGAAGGCGATTGAGTACCTCCTTTAGATGATCTAGGTGTTCATCAAAGGTCTCCGAAAATACGATGGCATCATCAAGATAGTGATACAAGTATTCAAATTTGATGTCAGAGAAGACCCTATCTAGCAGTCTAGCGAGCACAGCTGGCCCCGTGGGAAGCATGAACGGCACGCGGTTGTACTCATAAAGTTCTAGTCCGTTGCAAAAGCTGTTAGATGTTTCGATTCTTCAGCTAGAGGGATCTGGTTGTACGCCTGGTGGAGGCCTAGGATGGTAAAGAACTTGGCTTTCCGAAACCATGAAAAACAAGAATGAAGATCAGGAAGGGGCCCAGATTGTAACACCACCTTACGATTTAAAGCCCTATAGTCAATGAAAGGCCTGAAGCCACCTTGGGGTTTCGGGACCAGAAAAATGGGCGATGAATACGCCGACTTAGAGGGTCGAATAATACCACCTTTTAACATCTGACCGATGATCTCTTTTCGAGCGTTCATTTTATGTGGAGACAGCCTATATGTGGAAACCTAACTGGGATCGAATCCGTAACCTCAATCTTGTATTCGATAAGGTCAGTAACACCAAGAGTATCAGAAAATACATCGGGAAACGATTGACACAATTTACGAATACTTTCAGCCTGCTTCTCAGGTAGATATCTCAGGTCTAACAACATCTCATCCTGTGTAGGAGAAACAAATGAACATGACACAGAATTACATTTGAGCAAAGGAATTTTACATTTATTAGCAAATTTGAAGGTGCACGACTTGCTCTGAATGTCGAGCACCAGACCAGTAGAAGACATATAATCTGCCCCCAATAATACAGGGCAAGACAAGTGTTTAGCCACAAATAATTTTAATTTCCAGGTGAATTTAGAAATACGAGTTTTAGCAAAGATGAAACACAAAATTTTAAAGGAGAAGAGCTAGCCTGAACACGTTGGACAGAAGATGAACAATATTCAGGAAACTTACAGACAAACTTTAATTTGGAATACCATTCAGCCGAAATTATAGAACACACGCTCCCAGAGTCTAATAGAGCAGTGACGGGTTCACTATTGAATTCAATTTTAAGAAATGTTACATGTGCGTGGGTCTCCGCCGCAATTCTGGGTCATTCTTTAGGGCCTTTAAATGATGGACTAGAAGAGCTTTTACCCTAACCAAAGCTTAGGTTGGGTTTAACAGGGGCTGAGCCTTGGGAAGATGAACATGCTGACTCAGCCGGAGACACTAGTCACTTTATATTACTGGAGTTCGTGGAGGTTGCACCAGAAGTTGAGCAGGAGAGGTGCTATTGGCATTAGGGCAATTCTTGGCTAGGTGAGTAAACGAGCCACATTTGAAACATCCTTGTGATGACCCTACTCCATTCTTTGTCCCACTCGATTTTATTACTGGGCACTTGTTACGTAGATGTTCGGTAGACCCACAAGCATAGCACTTGAGGGTGGTGAAAGTTCGGCGAGGTGGAGGCCGAAAACTACTAGACGATGGAGGGGGCTCCTTTGCAATTCTTAAGGTGTCGGCATATCTTACTCCTTCAGCCGAGACAGCCATGGCCTCTAATTCTGCGAAGTTTTGGGAACGAGAATGAAAACATAAATAAGATCTATAAGGTGGAGAGATACCTTCAACAATAGTTTGCACAATCTGGTCTTCGGAAAAATGCAGAGCGAACACTCAGGTAAAGAATTTGATATCTTGAATGAAGTCCGCAAGATTTTCGTCCAGACGTTGTACCCTAAAATAGAACTTCTGTATTAAAGAGGACATTGCCCCAGCCGGAATGAAATTAGCCAAAAGGTGGGCGTGGAAGTCTTCTACGGATGAGGGATCAGCAATGGCCTTATATATTTTGTTCCAGAGGACGCCTACGTAACATGGATACATAATTTGAAGAATTTGAGAGTGAGAGAGGGAAAAACTAGTGCGTGATCCTGAAATTCAACAAGGAACCTGAGAAATGAAATGAGATCATTAGTGGAATGTACGGAAAATTTTGAAAATTTTGAAATTCCCCTAAGCAACATAGCCAATGGATGGGGCAAACTACTAAAACAGGGTGATATAATTGGTGACGGCCTAGCGGGTTCAGACGCTTCAAACACAACGTTGTTCAAGCAGGTGGAATTTGTTTCGGATGACCAGACTCACATTCCAATGGGGCCGGTGTTTGTTGAGTTGCCACAGATTTTCTACCTTCTACCATTTTGGAAGGATCATACTCACCGGTTATGTTTATTACAGGGACTTGGTCGGTTTTCGGAGCAGCTGCCCCAGTCAACAATTGATTAACTCTATTTGACATTCCTGTTAGATGGTCATCTAAATTACTAGCCACTTTAGCATGATCTTCTTTTAATTTGAGAGACAATAGGTCCCTAACCCTATTATAAAAATGGAACAATTTTGCCTGTATTCTTTTAAGTTGGTCAGCAGAAAGATCGCTCACTTCAAAAAAAAAAAAAACTACAGATGCTAGCTCGGTGGTGTTGTCCGTGATAGTGAAGAGAGCCTCATCAATTTCTTTCTCCTCCAAAATTGGGATACAAATTGGCAATTCTAAGGAATCTTTGAGTTTGGTCTATCTGCCACAAACGTGCCTTCAGATTGAACATTTCTAATGAGTAGGTCATTGATCAATTTCTCCTTGCGCAAGTACCCGGGATGGAGGACTTCGCAAGGGCCAGACATGTTGATAGAAAACTTACAAATTTAGAAAAAAATTCCCAGCGACCGAGAAAATTCTTAGAGTTCGGTGCGGATCCTATGTTTAGCCGTCAAAATGGGGCTTAATTTAGACCCATTCAACCACGCTCTGCTACCACTTGTTCCGGGGTATGTGTGGAACGCAGAGAGAGGTAAAAGAAGGCGCGGGCTTGAATGGGTCTAACTACAACATCAAGAATTGAATTAAAACTTTAACAAAGGTTATATTCCTTTAGAATTTGAAAAATTAACAAATAACAACATGGCAGGTACAATTAGCAATCTTCAAACAAGACTTGGAAAATTCCAAGAATCAGAACTTTACCAATTTTGGGCTTCAAGGCCCTAGTTTTATAATTCCTTAGCTCCCAGCTCAAATTTACAATTCAAAATGAGAACTAATTTAGTCAAGGGCAGAAATCCCCTAATTCAAGAGCAGTTGCTCCCTGAATTACAATGTCAAGCCTTCCAGAGGCACCCTTTACTATTACAAATCTTTGGAAAGAGCTAACAGGCTCTCAGTTTCTTCCAGCTTACACGAGGCAAAATTACATCAAACTCTAACACTCTCTGGCCTCTCAAGGCACGAATTACAAATAGAAATAGTATTACACAGAGGTATCTAGTATCCAACCTACAGGGCCTTTGCGAACAGAAACTGAATGGAGGCGAACACTGCGCTCCAGATAATGAAATATAAAATCCTACTTGGCTCTTGGCCGATGAAACTGGGGCTAGTCCCAAACTACTGAGGTGATTCGAATGGAAATAACTTTAATTCATTACAGGACAGAAAGGTTACGAAAACGGAGTCATCTCAAACCAAGATGATGAGGAGCTCGAGAGGGCAACTCACTCTCTGTCCCCGATTTGCAGTTAAAGATTTTATGAAGTTTTACATTAGCCAAAAGAAAATTTACATTTTAGAAAAGTATGTTACATAGTTAAGATTCGGACCTTCCCCTAGGATGAATTTTGCGGAAACAGCAAGAAAGATAGAATATACGTGGCCATTACTTTGTGGATGTACTGCCAGCCGAAGGAAGAGGGGCCCCGCCTCCTGCCTTAACACCCACACTTAAAAAGACGGCGATCAATTGGCAAGTTACCCGGAAAAGCCTCAGTTTATATACCCTCAGGGAAGGTTCGAGAGAATTCAGGACTAATCCGGCCACTCCCTCTCAATATTTACTGGTTAACACAAAGTGAACAAGAAATGTGGGATTGGTTGAAAATTAATTACAAAAATTCTTGATTGGCCAGATTCAAAACTGTTGGAAAGAAAGAAAAGTGTTGCCAACCCAGAAATATGTGAACATAGATTCAGTTATGAAAACCCAAAGAATACAAAACTTCTTTAGGTTATAAGTTCTTCCACCTTGCACCAGAGTGCATGATCATAGTTTTTGGTAGTGTCATCTGTGAAAAAATGTCAAAACTTCTTGATGTATAGCAAAACAAAACAAGGAGAAATTCAATCAGTTTAGGAAACTTCACCATAACGCAATTACTTAATTTTTCAGTGTTGACATCTTCTGATTAAGGTTCCAACTTCATATAGTATCAATCAGTTTCACCTTTTGATCGATAGAGGAGTTTATTAAGGCGCTGATTTTGAATGAGAGGTGTAGAGGTGTACCTCCCAGTAAAATTATTATTAGGCCTATTATTATTATTATTATTATTATTATTATTATTATTATTATTATCATTGGCATAATCTACGATCGCAGTTAACATTTCTCAATCTTTCTGGATTTCCAGTACTCCTTCATCTCGATGGAGAACGTAGTCCTTCGCTCAACGGATCGCTTTGAACCAGGTCGTCTTCCTACCTTCTCCAGAAGGTATTTGACCAGTGTACAGAAGTCCTAAACTTACGTCTTTTTTGAGCCAGTTTCTCTGTGACTCCAGCCAGAGTCTCGTTCACTGCAGTTACCCATGGAGTGGAACAGTTCCGAGTCATGAGAAGATCAAGAATTATTCGAGATATTCTGTTGAGGCGATCGAGGCAGGTGACCGTAAGACACATGACAACGCTTTCTGTTAACAAGTGAGAGTTTTCAAATTTCGCCCTCATAATTTTGACGCCTTGCCACGGATCTTACTTACGCTTTTCTTCTCTTTCGTTTGGATTCCTCTGTAGCTTGTCATGGTGAGTGAAGGCCAACCATTGTTATGAATGATAATAATACATTGACAAATTTGCAAGGCTTTCAAAGCCGAAGAAAGACCTAGGAAAACTGGAAGAACCTGAACAGAAGAACAACGAAAGCAGGCCAGCGAATGCCTGAAGGAGAGTTGAACTCAGAGGCAACTCCTTATTGAGGGAAATAAATGACCTAATGTGATCCTTTGTTTGTTTGTTTGTTTGTTTGTTTCCTTCTTAATCCGTTTGCCCTCCAGCGTTAGCTTTTCCCTCGGACTCAGCGAGGGATCCCACCTCTACCGCCTCAAGGGAAGTGTCCTGAAGCGTGAGACTCTTGGTCGGGGATACAACTGGAGAGGAGGACGAGTACCTCGTCCTGCTATGCTGAACAGGGTCCTTGTGGGGGGTGGAAAGACTGGAAGGGATAGTCAAGGAAGGCGGAAGGAAGCGGTCGTGGCCTTAAGTTAGGTACCATCGCGGCATTTGCCTGGAGGAGAAATGGGAAATCACGGAAAACCACTTCGAGGAAGGCTGAGGAGGGAGTCGAATCCCCCTCTACTCAGTTGACCTCCCGAGGCTGAGTGGACGTCATTCCAGCCCTCTTACCAGTTTTCAAATTTCGTGGCAGAACTCGGAATCGAACCCGGGCCTCCGTAGGTACCAACTAATCACACTTACCACTACACCACAGATACGGACAGTGTGATCCTAAGTGGTCAGTTCGCTAATAATAATAATTGTTCAGGGGATTCCATGCTGGACAGAGGTGAAAGAAGGTGCGGGCATGTAAGGGGTCAAGATAGGGCAATCAGAAGATTGTTTTAAAACTTTAAATTAATGGTAATATTTATTTCTCAGCTTTTTGTTTCTTTTTCCGGAAATAAGACGTGACAAGTTTCAAGTACGAAAGATTATAAGATAGGGTAACAATTTTAGAATATTGAATAACAACAACCATGAGCTTGAGGCTCACTAATTATACATTCTCCAATGAGTGCTACGGCTCCTTTCCAAAAAAAAAAACAGTCAAGGAGATGACCCTCCCAATTTCGTTTATATAGAATTCAAAATATACCCTGTTTCAAGAGCACCTTTTGCTACACAAAATTATCTAGGATTCTAGGAGACTATTATCCGAACATTACACCCTTACAACCTTCCAAGGAATCCTTCAATATTTACATTAACATCCAAAGCATCTTCGCTGTATATAATTTACAATTTCAACAAAATATCTAGACCTATCAGAGGAACAACTTACATTTTACAATTCCAACAGAAATAGAATTTCACAGGGGTATCGATTACCCAATCTACCGGGCTTTTGTGAAAAAGAAAATAACAGGTTAAAGTTACTGGCCCAAAAATCAAAATGATGTGGAGGCAGACACTTACACTCATTGAAATTTGCAATTAAAAGATTAAAAACCTATCTAGGCTTCTGGCCCGAAGTTAGAGTCTAAGCCTATACTACTGAAGTGACTAGATGGAGAAAATTTAAGTACCAAAAATTACAGACAGAAAATGGTTACAAGGTCATAGTCACCTCAAAGTTGATAGGGAACTCGAGAGGGTATCATGCTCTGTATTCCCGAATTTCGGCCAAGTTCTTTTAATTAGTTTGAAAGTTACATTTTAGAAAATTACAGTTACATTAGTTAAGTTTGGAAACCTTCCCCTCGAGCTAGCTCTCAAAATTATCATTTCTATAGGACTGCCATTACCTTGAGCTGCTGGTCTTCTTGATGATGGACGAGGCCCTCCCCTCCTTAATAACCACACACACTAAACTGGAGCGATGAATAAGACAACCAGGTCGAAAATGTGCCAGCTTTTGTTCCCGAGAGGAAGGTTCTAGAGAGCTCTGGGCTAAGACCCGACACACCCCCAATTTCCATTGGATAATTAAATAGTTACAAGATAAATATAATTGGCTGAAAAATAAATACACAAAATTTTCTGTTGGCCAACATAGGCTATTAAGCTGGCGGGAAGAGACCGAAGTATTGACAACTTTAACATACCAAAAGCAAGGAATAATCAACTCAGTGTAGTAAACCTTAAAATAAAAAAGTGCTTTAAGATTTTAATAGTTCCTCTTCACACTAGACGGCATAACATAGGTTTTCTGGTAGAGTCATCTGTAGGGAAAAGTCCAAACTTCTTGCGCTAATTGTTGCGAGTTTTAGATTTAAAGATGGCATTTTCCACGACGCTTCATTTAAATGAACGGGGTGGGTGTACCTCCTCGTAGAACAACAATAATAATAATAATAATAATAATAATAATAATAATAATAATAATAATAATAATAATAATAATAAATACCGGTAGCAGTATTGGTTACTATGGCTGCTATCTCTCACATTTGTTGTTCATAGCTGACATGGATCATCTACTGTAAGGGGTAACGATGCAGGGAATGATTCATTTAGGTGGGAATGTAGTTCGCAAAGCAGTATGGCCTATGCCGACTACTTGGTCTTTATGGCAGACTGTGCTAAAAGACTGGAACTTTGAAAATAGTTACAGTTAGTATGATATGAAAATTAGTCTTTCTAAGACTAAAGTGATGTCAGCAGGGAAGAAACGTAAGATAATTGAATGTCAGGTTGGAATATAAAACTGGAACAGGTAGATAATTTCAAGTATTTAGGATGTGTGTTCTCCCAGGATGGTAATATAGTAAGAGAGGTTGAATCAAGATCCAGTAAAGCTAATGCAGTGAGCTCGCAGTTGCGATTAACAGCATTAACTATCTTTGCATCGGTTTGCTTTGAGACCAACTTTTCTGTACGGGAGTGAAAGCTGGGTGGACTCAGGATATCCTATTCTTAAGTTAGAAATAACAGACACGAAAGTAGCGAGAATGATTGCTGGTACAAAGAGGTGGTAACAATGGAAGGGGGTACCCGGAATGAGAAAATAAAGGCTGAGTTAGGAATGAACTCGATTGTTGAACCTGTACGCATGAACCGTTTTTGGTGGTGGCGTCATGTGAGGCGAATCTAAGATGATAGGTTACCTAGGAGAATAGTGGACTCGGTCATGGAGAGTAAGAGAAGTAGAGGGAGACCAAAACGAAGATGATTAGACTCAGTTTGTAATGATTTAAAGACGAGAAGTATGGAATTAAAAGAGATCACACAGCTCGTTACAAAATAGAGGACTCTGGAGGCGTTTATTAAGTTCATAAAGGCTTGCAGACTGAACCTTGAAAGGCACAGCAGTCTATAAAAATGTATGTATGTATGTATTATTATTATTATTATTATTATTATTATTATTATTATTATTATTATTATCTTCGTTCTCATTGCTCCAAATCAGGTAGTAGATATAACAAGTAAGGTTTATGAACCTCACTATTCTTAAGGAACCAGCTGTAAGCCTCTCTAGGACAGGGAATCAATACTTCCAAGATTGGTGTCTATCGTCCTCCCACACGAATCTTCTGACTACGTCCAGAAAAACGATCGTTGGGGGGGGGGGGAGCCGAGCATACAGTCACAGACCGCTGCGATAGTGGGATATGATACAGTAGACAGAAGCAGTATTAGATGTCTATCTTTTAGAATACAGTACAGTATTATCAACCGTCTGGCTATATTATAAGTCACTTCAATCCCGTATTTCTCAACAATACTACTTGACTTCCACTGAAGTCGCACGTCAGATGAGTGAGTCTGAGTCCAATACTACAATACAACAATACTACTTGACTTCCACTGAAGTCGCACGTCAGTTGAGTGAGTCTGAGTCCACGTGACTGTTCATCTTTTTGACACTATAAAAATATTGAGTATTATTGGCTATAAACAACGTTTTGGATGGGTGCACACCTGTACTTGTCTCTTTGAGTGAAGGCATAGAATTCATCCATAGAATACTCTGCCTGTGGTAAATGGTCTCTCAACTTGAAATCACCGGCTTCTCTCTATGAAGGACGCGGTTCGAACCCCGACCAATGCTTGTGAGATCTTTGAAATGAAAATGTACCTGTTATTTCCATTCCACACTAAACTGGAGGTCCTGTGAGTATGATCACTGTGTCAACAGTAATATATTCTCACTAAATTGGTGACTGTGGGGCTGATACGTGAGTCTTGCTTTGCATCCAGTTTTCCTTGCCAGCAGTTTTGACGTCGTAGTAACTCAGGTTTACGGCGATGATGTGACAGGAAAAAAGGTTAGGACTGGAAAGGAAGTGGCTGTGACATTATTTAAAGTACACACCTGACATTTACTTGCTGTGGGAAACCATGCGGACAACTCGCTCTGTCTTCCGTATGCTCGTACCAGGTTTCTTACTTTCTGACCTCCAAAGTAGCGGCCCCATACCACGAAAAACGTAAAATTAAGCAATTTCCTGAATTATGCTGGAAGTTGAAGGACTTAAGGGCCAGGAATGATTTCAAATTGCTAGTCATGGATAGCTCTATAAAATTAAAAGGACAAATTGAATGGATGGAAACCATAACGGTATAAGTAGCATTTTGATCTTTCAGAGTAAAAGGCATTTACACATCTTAACACTCATATAAAGCATGCTGTTTGTAGTTATACCACCCATCACTAGAGCGCAGAATATTACAGCTATCACTTGTATCTCTTTGCTGGTGAAAGGATGCATCCTCCACGAGTTACATCCTGCACGTAACTCATTAAAAAATGTAACTTATGCCGTTATGGTTTTCATCCATTCAATTTCGAAAATGACTTCCGGGCTAAATACAGTTCCGGTATAACAGCCTAAAATCGCTTGCCTCTTTGCTCGTTTTATTTTTGATTCAAATCCTAGCCGAATTAACTTATTTATATGATTCTTTCTTTAATGTGTTCCTTGGTTCAATACCCTCAGGCTTTTTCTGATTTTTTTGAAAAATGTCCACACGTAATGTAGTTATAAGGGCATAAGTAAAGATTTGCATTGAATCACATTAACGATCGAAGGGGTCCTTAAGTGAAACTCAGCATTGACTCACATTAGCGCTCGTAGTGGCAGAAAAAAGAAAAACTGCTAATCTAATCGACCGGATAACGATGATTAGGAAAAGTATTGTAATTTTTAGGAATAAATAAAGAATACATTCTCATACATTATCATATTTTATTTATATAAAATTCGTAGCTCATATTCCTAGGATGTTTTAACATTAAGGTGCTTGCCTGAAGGATTCTTCTCTCCTGAACTCGATGGTATTGTTTTGGCATTACATAACAAGTCGTTTATTTTCATACCCTTATTTTCTGAGAACTTTGTTTTTTCGAGGGCTCTGACTTCCTCCTTCCTTCCTTCCTTCCTTTCTTCCTTCCTTCCTTCCTTCCTTCCTTCCTTCCTTTTTTCTTACTGGAGGTATTGAACCATATCATAATTTGCTTCAATTTCTTTGTTGTAACACTGTGGCATAATTTTATTTATGCGCTCAATATAGTCTCCCGGAATGAAGGAAGAAACCCTGGGTGACCGTGCCATAGGTTGTGAGAACCCCGTAGTACTCCAGTAGGAACGAATTCCTCTGGTAGACTTGAGCCGCAAGACGTGATTTCAATCATGTAGATCTAAACAGCGGCGTACCCAAGCGCAGAGCGAACTCTGGAGGGGGTGACATTTAAACGAGGGGATGTACAGAACATTTGTTACGGGTTGAAAAACTTCTCTTTTCCCGGGCTGGAATCACCTGAATTTTTAATCAATTAATCCGGCATTAAGCTAAATTCCACAGATCTGACACCACACAAAATTAAAATAATAATTATAGAGTAACAGGAGCTGATAAAACTATTCGCTTGTGCTAAACTGAAATATGTGCGTATTAACGGGAACAGCCGTTAACATCTGGCGATCTCGTACAAAGGAAGAGGGTCTCTTTGCTGGTGGTTTCCCTTGGATCTGGCGACCTCGAGAGACTATAAAATCTGCGCTGTGAAAGGAAGGGCTCTCCTTCTGCTTTTGAACGCCAAGTGTGACGTGTCGTGATTCACGAACTGACAAGACAACTTCTTTGTAAAGTTTTGTTAAACTTGAAGTAGAATCCCTGTGATTTACGTCACAAGAGCTAGTTACGGTTTGTACTTATAAGTATTAATACTAATGAACAACGGGTGATTGTTTGGTCCGCCCTGTCAATATATTATTAGTATTTGAATAATTTATACGTACATGTTTCGGGAGCTTTAACTCCCTTCGTCAGCGTATTTACATCAAATTCTACCTTATCCAAGTCTCAAGATACAACACCTCATCACATTAACAGTAAGCATTTCCCTGTTTAACCTCAACACTAGTCATTATATGTACAAATACTAATAATATATTGACAGGGCGGACCATACAATCACCCGTTGTACATTATTATTATTACGAGTCAATACGGACCAATTAAAGACCGATATGGTCAAGTTTGTCGACTTTATAAGTATTATCTAACTGTGTTCTTATCGTGTGCGAGTCGTTTAAAATATAATCGCTGACAAGACAATTTCTTTGTGAAGTTTTGCTAAACTTGAAGCAGAATCCCTGTGATTTAGCTCACAAGAGCTAGTGACGGTTTGAACTTATAAGTATTATCTAACTGTGTTCTTAGCGTGTGCGAGTCGTTTAAAATATAATCGCTGATAAGGTCGGATTGCAACCGGGCCAGTTTCATTAATTTAGTGCCGCGTGGATCGAACTCATATCTGAGCTAGGGCTATAGTCGAATAATAGCCAGTAATAAGGTTTCGATCGTGCATTTGGGCACGCTAAGCGGAGAAGTACATTGTTCTAACTTAACTCACCAATTCCAGATACAACCGACATCAAGGACACAGCAGCCATGAAGTATCCAGGAGTCGATACGAGGACTTTCATGCCTGTGCTGTGTACTGTAGTCATGGGCTGAGCACGCATAACATAGCGGTTATGTGAGTCATCAATGATGCCGAGGTTGCTGCCAAGTTAAGCCCTTTTGTTCTATAAGCATGTGAAGTGATATCTAGATGCATTAGTTTAAGGTCGATTTAAACAAGTAAATTAATCTTTATATGTAAGCTAGATTGGCATTTGTTTTGCTCATTTTAGTAAAGTTAAATACGTTCAGGGCTGCTTGCATGCCAAGTCCCTGAGATATGTGTTGTATATATTTAGATGGAAGTAATGGAGAGAATAGATTAGGTATAGGTGTGTGTTATTGTCATTTGTATTTTATTCCAGTATGTGTTGATGTAATATACAGTTGTATGGGCAGATTCTTCATAAAACATAGTAGGGGGTACGCCATCAGCGTCGTAATGTTAAAGAGATCAGACTAGAGACAGTATTTGTTAGGATGTTTTATTGTATGACGCATGGATTTCAGCGGTGGGAAGACGCAACAGGGGATCTTACAACGTCGAAATTAGAATAGGGTCTTTAAATGTGGTGGCAGGCAAATTCATGAAAGTACCGGTCGTCGAACCTAGGATTATTTATATGTGAGGCTGGAGAATTGCCCATGGATATTTACGGGACTGAGATGACAAGAGATAGGCAGTGAAAGCCATTATGTTATATTTGGAGCGATGATATAGATGAGTTAATAATCCAGCCGATTTTCTACGAGGTTATGTAAGGCTGTGAGCGATATTTTGTGGTCACAGTTGCGTGCTATTCTGAAGCGCAGCGAATGCTGGTGAGGGCCGATGTTATTGTTCTTGCGAGGTAGAAACCTATTCGACTCAGCTGTAGGCTGAGTGCAGAGATAAGAATTGAAAGTTGTTAGGCCTTGGTGAATTTCGTGACCACAGAGCCCAGTTATTTTGATGTTTACGTTGCTAACCAGCTAATTTCCCTGGCGTATGAAATGTTATTGCTACTCTGTATCTATGCGAGAGATATGCCATGTCCAGAGGCCGGATGTGTTGGATGTATTTTATAGTTGTGGTTCATTATTTTGTGATTTGTACTGTTGAGCCCCGTGTATTTTTTGTTGTGATGTTGTTTTTTGTTTGTTAATAGGGAGACATAGTCCGATGACTACTTTTGGGAAGAAAGGTTCTGACATCCGTGGTTATGGGTTTGGACCCACAGACTAGAATCAGTGATTATTTTGGAAGGGTAATTCAGACGCATTCCTGAACAAGTGCTTTATATTTTTGTGTCCGAGTGATCGGAATGTATATATCTAATTTAGGAAAATTACTAGTATGTCGGGTATTGCTGTCGCATATCATAAACGGTTAGAAATCGAGCCCTCGGGCAAAGAACTAGGGACTTTACAAGGCGAGCAACAAAACTAACTAAAATGTAATTCAAACATATTCCATGTAACAAGATTTCATTTTAATATCTCGGGTTCTTTGCCCGTTTTATTTGTAAACGTTTTGATTAGTAATGTTAATTCATGTAAATATGCGTGTAATTTTTCTGTGATAGACACAATCAGTGGTCGGTTGTTCATTTGAGTTACTTTTTAACTTGGAATAATTTAATTTCATGTTTTTAGTTTAATGAGTCCATTTTTCCCGATTACTTGAGCTATCATTCACTAGATTTATATGTACGTATTACATGTCCATATATTTTGGTGTATTGTAGTAGTTAGACATTTTTTAATGCCCATATCGAGACGTACCATGCGCTTCTGCTCCTGGGCTAGGCCAAAATTAGGCCAGGATACGGTACAATATGACGGAATTATTTATGAATAATTAAAACTGATACCATTCCCAATTTTTAAAAAGTGTGTTTTTCCGCAACGCGTTTCAGAGTCTACGCCCCATCGTCAGGTGGTGAAATGATGAGATCTAATTATTGCTCTACTTGATACACATCTCCAGGTGGTGAAATGATGACATTTAATTATTGCTCTACTTGATACACAATTGTTTTCAAAGAATATTAAACTATTTAATTTAAGAGTAGAAGCTATGCGCATTATGAATTTATAGCATCTATGTTTGATCGGTTATGTGTGTCGTCTCTGAAATATTTAGTTGCTACTAAAGTTTAACATTTTTAAAAAATATAAATTTTGAATTTTATCATTGCGCATGTGCTGAAGATCTATTAATTGATGACCATACATTTTTAATGTTTCTAAAATACTTAATTTTATTCCTTTTGGATGTGTGTGTAAAATTGTGAGAGAATTCTATGTATTTGATACTTCATGTCCTGTGTCATATAGATCTGCAGCAACTGCTGAGTTTTTATGCTTATATAGCCAAAGTGCCGTGAGGTGTTCTTGAAATCTGTTGTCAAATCCTCTTCCATTTTGTCCAATATAAAAACATCCATAGTTTTTACAAGCGTTTTCATATACGCCAGTCTGCTTGAAATTAACTTATATGGCGTAGTGACTGAGTGTGGTAGAATCTGACCACGATTGCTTATGGTTGGGAAGCTGATGAGCATATTTTATTTCTTGAGGGCTTTGGCTATTTGGATGCTTTCCCAATGGTATCTATATTTCTATACTAATATTATAAAGAAGAAATATTTGTTTGTTTGTAACGAATAGACTCAAAAACTACTCAACCGATTTTAAAAATTACTTCACCTATATAAAGCTACATTGCCAGTGAGTAACATAGGCGGTATTTTATTTTCAAAACAATTCTAGGTGGGGGGCACGGGGGAGATATAAAAATAATAAGATAATATAGGCAAAATATCGAATTTGTCGGATAAGGACGAGACAAAGCTCAATTTAATCCTTTTGACGCAAAGAACAAAACTCGGTAAGCCCTATGGGCCCGAAAACCATGTTTTAAGGCTCTTAAACCAACCGTTACGGAGATATTGGCACCACACTACCCTTGCTCTAGGAATCGGCTAAGGTAATGGATCATGGCAACGTCAGCTCCAGGGTTCTACAGCAGCGAAATTATCTACAATAAATCACAAAAACCTAACATGTTACAGACATGAAAATTGATATTTGGAATCTCCTTTAAAATAAAAGAACACAAATATTCGTTTTCAGAAAATCCATTTAAGGTGGGTGGAAAGAAGTGAGGAAGGAGTTGAATTATTTATATGAAGATACATATATCTCAAAAAGTGAAGATGTTACAGACTTTAAAATTGGTACTTGGAATCTCCTTTAAAAATGAACACACGCTTTTTGGAAAATCCACTTAAGGGGGTGAAAAGAATAAAAACACGGGTGAATTTCTAAAATGAGTATCTTCTTCTTCTATCACCTTACCCACATCTGTGGGGTTGCGGGAGCGAACTGTGTCTCACGTGTGGATTTGGCCGTTTTACGGCTGGGTGCCCTTCCTGACGGTAACCGTATGTGTAGGGATGTAATCTATACTTCTATACTAATATTATAAAGAGGAAAAATGTGTATATTTTTTTGTAACGGATAGATTCAAAAACTACTGAACCGATTTTAAAAGTTACTTCACCTATGGAAAACTGCATTGCCAGTGAGTAACATGGGCTGTATTTTATTTTCTAAACAATTCGAGGGGGGCGAAGGGGGAGATATAAAAATATAAAAATAATAGGCTTATATAGGCGAAATCGAATTTGTCGTACGAGGTCGAGATAAAGCTCATTTTAAGCCCCTTGCTGCAAAGAACAAAACTCAGTAAACCCTTCGGGCCTCAAACCCATGTTTTAAGGCCCTAAAACCAACCGTTATGGAGATATTGGAACCACACTACCCCTGCTCTAGGAATCGGATAAAGAAACGAACGGCCGTAACCATGGCAACGTCAGCTCCATGATTCTACAGCAGCGAGATTATGCATGTACGTTTGGGAATAGCTGCCAAACAAAATTGATACACATATGACTTACTATCTGAAAAAAAAAAAACTGTTGTGTAAGACGCTCATAGCACTTCTTTGGGCTGGGATGGAAAAGGAGTGAAGTATAAAAATAATAGCCCCGGAGATCTCCGTAGCACAGCGACCAGCGGTTGCCAACGGGCCTTCGTTTTTACTGTACGTACTGGCTTAAGGTTCAGCATTTTGCGGAGTCTGTTACCTGTAGTTTAAACTTTCTATCAAATCATGGAGTAGTAGAATCACTGTGATACATATATCTAATGAAGTCAGTCACACCGATAGTATGAGTAACTAAAGGCAGTTTCTGATAACCCGTACGAAGAACGGGTACTCCTGCTAGTATTGTCATAACATTAAATATATAATAATCTCTAGAAATTTATGGACATTGTTTAATAGATCCTCAACACATGCTCAATGATAAAACTGAAAATGAATATTTAATAACAATGTTAAACTTTAGTAGCAACTGTTTATATCAGAGACGACGCACACACAAATAACTGACCCAACAAAGATGTTATGCATTAATTTTGCACATAGCCTCTATTCTTAAATGAAATACAGTCGAACCTCCCATAATGGATACCTGTATTCAGTGGACACCTCTTCAAAGGATAATTTTCTACAGAACAGATTTTATTTTACATAAGACGCATATTAAATAAGCCTCATTTATGTAGACACTCGAGTTCCGGACAACGGATATCGGTATTAGTCTCGTCCACTTGTCCCAAGTGGACAATTTACACGTTCCAGGACAATTGTTACACCCGTCTCTGCCATCCTTTCTTTTAAAACCATTCTTCAGCCATACAGGAAAAGCTTTTGAATTGTACTTTTTCGAGTTCAAGCAAAAGAGAAAAAATATGTAGGAATTCTGTTGTGGCCAAATTAATTCCTCTCTCCTGGATTGTTTCCAAACCTTCCGTTATGGTCGTCTTACGTTTTAATTATTGTACATTATAAGAATTCTAGTTGCCCGGGAATGCTCTCAGTGACTATATTTACTCACAAGATACCAAGAGATTTTTCAAACTTGATCTGTTCATTCTGTTCATAACTCTGATTGTGGGGGATAAGTTTGAAATCATGCAGCTCAATTAAACTTGAAAATTAAGATATTTGTACGCTCTTCTTGGGACAGAAGTATCGTGCGCCCAGTAAACATGAGTAACAAGGGATGAGGACCTTCAGTGAGAAAGCTCCCAGAAGAATTCAAATATACAAATAGACAAACACAATTGTGAAGTATTAAAATTAAGTTTTAAGTCAGTGGTAGGAGGATAGGAATCGAGGAATGAAAAGAAAGCGGGAGTCATTTTTGCAGGAGTGAACGATGCGGTTTGTAAGGGGTTCAAGTGTGTTTGAGAAAAGAAACTGTGAGCGACTGGGCCAATGATATGAGAAAAATCGCGAGAAATCGCAAATAATCTGAGAGATGAGACTCTTGAGCTGATTAAGAATTTGCGCGTCACGCTGAATCGCGAGTATGGGGATAAAACAATGGAACCATTTAACAGAATTAAATCCCTATTCGAGAATATCGCTGTAAAGAGACACTGTACTAAATTTAAACACACAGCTGAATGATTACTTCACGAAGCCGTCATATTAGTAAAGGCTGTAAAATAACTTCTAATATCCTCCGGGCAAATATTTAGTTAGAAATTATTTAGAATAATCAAAATAAAGATATATATTTATATTTAAGATGGATGTCTTTTGCCGTTAAAATGTTCGATTCATTCTTACAACTTGTCTTTTGCGGACACCTCTCGTAACGGACAATTCTCTACGGAACCGATTGTGTCCGCAGAAGAGAGGTTCGACTTGTTTAATATATTTTTGAAAAGTCTATCAAGTAGAGCAATAATTAAATGTCATCATTTCACCAGCTGACGATGTGTATCAAGTAGAGCAATAATTAAATGTCATCATTTCACCAGCTGACGATGTGTATCAAGTAGAGAAATAATTAAATGTCATCATTTCACCAGCTGACGATGTGTGTCAAGTAGCGCAATAATTAAATGTCATCATGTCACCAGCTGACGATGTGTATCAAGTAGAGCAATAATTAAATGTCATCATTTCACCAGCTGACGATGTGTATCAAGTAGAGAAATAATTAAATGTCATCATTTCACCAGCTGACGATGTGTATCAAGTAGAGCAATAATTAAATGTCATCATTTCACCAGCTGACGATGTGTATCAAGTAGAGAAATAATTAAATGTCATCATTTCACCAGCTGACGATGTATATCAAGTAGAGAAATAATTAAATGTCATCATTTCACCAGCTGACGATGTGTATCAAGTAGAGCAATAATTAAATGTCATCATTTCACCAGCTGACGATGTGTATCAAGTAGAGAAATAATTAAATGTCATCATTTCACCAGCTGACGATGTGTATCAAGTAGAGCAATAATTAAATGTCATCATTTCACCAGCTGACGATGTGTATCAAGTAGAGAAATAATTAAATGTCATCATTTCACCAGCTGACGATGTATATCAAGTAGAGAAATAATTAAATGTCATCATTTCACCAGCTGACGATGTGTGTCAAGTAGCGCAATTGTTGAATGTCATAATTTCACCAGCTGACGATGTGATTCAAGTAGAGCAATTATTAAATGCCATCATTTCACCAGCTGACGATGTGTATCAAGTAGAGCAATTATTAAATGCCATCATTTCACCAGCTGACGATGTGTATCAAGTAGAGCAATAACTAAATGTCATCATTTCACCAGCTGACGATGTGTGTCAAGTAGCGCAATAATTAAATGTCATCATTTCACCAGCTGACGATGTGTATCAAGTAGAGCAATAATTAAATGTCATCATGTCACCAGCTGACGATGTGTATCAAGTAGAGCAATAACTAAATGTCATCATTTCACCACTGATGATGTGTATTAAGTAGAGCAATAATTACATGTCATCATTTCACCACTGATGATGTGTATTAAGTAGAGCAATAATTACATGTCATCATTTCACCAGCTGACGATGTGTATGAAGTAGAGCAATAACTAAATGTCATCATTTCACCAGCTGACGATGTGTGTCTAGTAGAGCAATAATTAAATGTCATCATTTCTCCAGCTGACGATGTGTGTCCAGTAGAGCAATAATTAAATGTCATCATTTCTCCAGCTGACGATGGAACCTAGACTCTGTACAGTACAACATAAAAATTGTAGACATGAAATGGGCCTTTGTGTTTTTGACGTGTCAAGAAAACAAGGTGAAACTCTTTACATTTCACAGAGAATTTTGCCCGACGTCTTCAGAAGAAAATCTTGACTGTTCCCGAGGAAGTCTTCTACAATAAGTAGGGTTTGATTTTAAGAATAATTTACCGTTAGAGAATTGTAGTGGCACACTCGTTCGTCACCAGGTGGCTCGCTGTATGCCGGCACAGCGCTCCAAGTGGGAGCTGACGACGACATTAAGTTCCAAATGAGATGTTCTATAAAACCCGCCCCCTGTTACACCGTCTCACATCATCCGCTGGTTTTCTCCACATTCTTTCTTTCCATTCTTCAGCTTTGTTCTATTCTATCCTGGTGTCTTTCGTTATTTTTATTTTATTAGTTTCTATTTCTCCTACCACATTTGTTCCTGACACGTCTGATGTCCTGTATGATACTTCTCAAGCACGTACGGTGTGATAGAACATCAATGTTAACATAAAAATTGTGACTGGTAACGGTTTGAATTAGTTAATTAATGCACAATCGCCAACAAGTTCGACCTGGTTTTGTTAAGGATTAAAAGAGAATGGTTACCTATTTGTCGTTTTCCTTAAACAGTAAACATGATGATGATGATGATGATGATGATGATGATGCTTGTTGTTTAAAGGGGCCTAACTTACCACCACCAAACTATTACAATGATTGGAGTGACCGCCTATTCCTAATTCTGCGGGACAGTTCCATATATTGACTTTTTTCAAAATTATCCCATGTGGGACACCATTTATTCCGCAAATACGAATTTCTTCAATCACAATCTATCGTTATCTTCCTGTGTTTTTTTTACGAAGGTATTCGGTGGTTTCAATAATCGCTCCTTTATTTATCGTATGATGTTTGTATGACAACCTTCAGAAATTACAGAATAATAAATGCTGAAAATACTCAGCACGTGCTGCCCACTAGGTTAGGAAATATACCACCTAGATAGGTATAAACTATGCCGGAAAATTAGTCTTGGCAGCATTGCTTAGCACTGCGGTGTTGGTAGCATTGGTAAGTTAAAATTAACCGCACTGAAAAACAGAAGAGCTTTTGGCAGGTCGAAAAGTCTAAGGTTAATATTATATTATAAATACTAGAAATATTTTAGTACGGCTACAAGTAAAATTGGGGCTGGCTGGTCGAGCCAGTAAAGCGTGCTAGGCTCACCCGGAAGTACGTGTGTTCGATTCCTCGTCTGGAAGTCGACACAATTAAGAAACTAGATCTCCACTTTCGGAGGTGCACATGGCCCTGAGGTTCACTGAGCCTACACCAAAAACGAGTACCAGGTAATTCCTGGGGCAAAGGCGGCCGGGCGTAGAGCTAACCACTCTATCCCATCAAGTGCCGAGGTTGCAGATAGTGGAAGCCTTCACCTTCCACACCTCCCAGGGATTTAATGGCCTTTATGGAGATTACTTTGCTGTCTTACAAGTAAAATACTAATATTTGTCCTTCAGTAGTCCACTTAGGGTTTACAAAACTTGAGAGGTTGTTATAAAAAAGTTTTCTTTAGTGCGTTCTAAATGAAAATATACCAGGCGCTCGCGAGCGCCGTATTTTCTACTTATAAATGCCCCGCATTCACAAATGATGAATGGGTTCTCTACTAACTGATTTTCACAGGGGCACTACTACCAGCAGGAAGGTTACGTTAGAATATGAAGAGATAACAACCGGTCGGTCGGTCGCTCACTCGCAACATGTTCCTCAGCACTACCCGTCTAATGGAACACCTCGCGTTATTCCGCCTCGTTTTCGAATGCTTAGTAGTAGGCTAGTATTTGGTACAGTTGCTGTCAACGTATCGACAATGGCTGGTGTGTTCAACAACGACGAATACACAGACATCATTTCAATCTATGGAGAACATGGTCGGAATGCAGCCGAAGCTCGCAGACAGTATGCACAGGAATTTACAAACAGACGGGTGCCATCTACACACGTATTTCGCCGAACAGTATTCATTTTTGTTTCATACAAATAACTCTTCCAGAGACTGGAGTTCCTGCAAGTGTATAAATTAATTAGTTATTGAATTTTCTTTGCTGCATATTTGACGTATTTACAAATGCACCCCGTTATGGAACGTGTGTGGTAAAATGACTGCTATTTATTTCACAACATCCGAAATAAAGCACGTTGTAGCGCTTCTTCGAAGACAAGGGATTAGACACCCGATCCATCACTAGTGCGTGCGAGACATTTGTAGGTAGAAAGTGCTGTGCTCGCCTGGTACAATAAAACACATTTTGTTGAAGACAAGTGAGAGGTTTTGAATAATGACCAATAATTTTATGCTATGCTGTATCCCTCAAATTTCCACAACTTATCTCTTTTTGTGCGATACTCCTGTTTCTCATTCTTCACCTAAGGGGGTGATCACCCTATCAATGACAGAGAAGAGAAACAAACGGGTAGAATTTGCCGCAGTATCTACTTCTTTGGAGCTCCCTGTTCCTCCCACACAACGAGACGGAGATAGCAAGCTTTTACTGATCCCGATGCAGCTTCATCCCATTCTGAATGAGAAGGTGAAGTTACACAGGTTTCAGCGTGGGAGACAGGCTATTTTTCTCCCGACACGTTATTCCCTCAACCAATCTAGTCCTTTTCATTGAGCCGTGATTAGATACTGAATAGCAACATGAAATAATATTCGATGATAATCGTTTCGTATTGACGGATATAGATAGTGGAGAATGAAATCATGTTGATAATAACACAGATTTAAATGCAAATCTTAGCGTCTGACCAGTAGATTCGTTTCAGTGTTGAGATATCACCGAGCTTGATAGCTGCTTAAGTGCGGACAGTATCTAGTATTCGGGAGATAGTGGGTTCGAACTCCACTATCGGCAGCCCTGAAGATGGTTTTCCGTGGTTTCCCATTTTCACACCAGGCAAATGCTGGGGCTGTACCTCAATCAAGGCCAGGGTCCCTTCCTTCCAACTTCTGACCCTTTCCTGTTCCATCGTCGCCATACGACATATCTGTATCGGTTTGACGTAAAGCCAATTGTAAAAAAATAAGTGAAATATCACGTTCAAAATGAAGAGCTTTGTGATGATATACTCGTAGAATGAAAAGAGGGAGATAGACACATAGCAACTCATGTGAGCCGATATCTTGTAAGTCACCCATAAAAGTTGTTAGAGAACACTGCATGCATTTATTAAGACAACAGGGTTATAAAAATCATCAGCGAGGCTGTGTTTGAGCTACAACCGCATGACTTTACGGCGCAGATTACGTGGGTATTGGGTAGGTTTCAGAAATAAGTGAAAGATCATGGTCTAGGTTTAGGAATAATTCCTTTTTTTTTTTTTTTGCTAGGGGCTTTACGTCGCACCGACACAGATAGGTCTTATGGCGACGATGGGATAGGAAAGACCTAGGAGTTGGAAGGAAGCGGCCGTGGCCTTAATTAAGGTACAGCCCCAGAATTTGCCTGGTGTGAAAGTGGGAAACCACGGAAAACCATTTTCAGGGCTGCCGATAGTGGGATTCGAACCTACTATCTCCCGGATGCAAGCTTACAGCCGCGCGCCTCTACGCGCACGGCCAACTCGCCCGGTAATTCCTATTTTTTTGTCTAGGTTCTTTTCTTTTGCTAATGTTGTCAAATCACACTCTTGACAATCTTCATCGATTAAATGACATCTTCATGAATACATTCAGGCGTATCTGTCTCCATAAGTTGGATGGGAGCAGTAGAGGTATTTGGTTGCCATTTGTGTTGTTTGGCTTCCTCGAATTTCTTACATTGTCCGTAGGCTTTCTTAGGCCTAGCCTTGGACGTCTTGGGCTTGTTTGATTTTTTTTACTCTTTCTATCTACTTGTTTCCATTTGCAATAGGCTTGGATTTTCTTTAAATTAAGATAGTGAGACAATTCAGAAATTTTTACAAATTTCTCCAGGCTTTCATATTTTCTTATCACGCAACTAGTCAAGCTTTCTCACTAATATTAAAACAGGTAGCGATAGATCTCACGTATAAAACCGAAAGACACCTCGCGGTAAGAGCTATCAGGTCGCTGTCCCGAGTATTATTATCTTCCTGGTGGTGTCGCCAACAACCAAGCTCATGGGGAGGAGGAAAGCGATGTTGGTGAAATCACGCTTGAGTAAGAGGAAAGGATGGTAAATAAACTCCATTGTAATAAGGCAGCAGGAATAAATAAAATTAGACCTGAAATGGTGAAACATAGTGGGAAGGCAGGGATGAAATGGCTTCATAGAGTAGCAAGATTAGCATGAAGTGTTAGTATACCTTCAGATTGGACAAAAGCAGTAACTGCACCTATTTATAAGCAAGGGAACAGGAAGGATTGCAGCAAATATCGAGGTATCTCATTGATTAGTATACCAAGCAAAGTATTCACTAGCATCTTGCAAGGTAGTGTGCGATTAGTGGTTGAAAAGAAGTTTAATGAACACCAGTGTGGTTTCAGGCCACAGACAGGCTGTCAGGATCAGATTTTCAGCATGCGGCAGGTAATTGCAAAATGTTACGAGAGGAATAGACAGTTGTGTTTATGTTTCGTAGATGCAAAGAAAGAATCAAATGACAGGGTAATGAGGGAAAAGATGTTCGCCATACTGGGGGACTATGGAATAATTGGTAGAGTATTAAAATTAATCTAAGGCGTTTATATTGACAATTGGACTGCAGTGAGAATTGATGGTAGAATGAGTTCTTGGTTCGGGGTACTTACAGGGGTTAGACAAGTTTGTAATCTTTCACCTTTGCTGTTCGTAGTTTATATGAATCATCTGCTGAAAGGTATAAAGTGGCAGGGAGGGATTCAGTTAGGTGGAAATGTAGTAAGCAGTATGGTCTATGCTGACGACTTGGTCTTATTGGCAGATTGTGCTGAAAGCCTGCAGTCTAATATCTCGGAACTTGAAAATAGGTGCAATGAGTATGGTATGAAAATTAGCCTCTCGAAGACTAAATTGATGTCAGTAGGTAAGAAATTCAACAGAATTGAATGTTAGATTGGTGATACAAAGCTGGAACACGTATATAATTTTAAGTATTTAGGTTGTGTGTCTTCCCAGGATGGTAATATATTGAGATTGAATCAAGATGTAGTAAAGCTAATGCAGTGAGCTCGCAGTTGCGATCAACAGTATTATGTAAGAAGAAAGTCAGCTCCCGGACGAAACTATCCTTACATCGGTCTGTTTTCAGACCAACTTTTCTTTGCGGGAGTGAAAGCTAGGTAGACTCAGGATATCTTATTCATGTTAGAAGTAAAAGACACGAAAGTAGCGAGAATGATTGCCGGTACAAACTGGTGGGAACAAGGGCAGGAGGGTACTAGGAATGACGAGATAAAGGTTAAGTTAGGAATGGATGAAGCTGTACGCATAGACCAGCTTCGGTGGTGGGGTCTTGTGAGACGAATGGAGGAGGATAGGTTACCTAGGATAACAGACTCTATTATGGAGGGTAGGAGAAGTAGAGGGAGACCAAGACGACGATGGTTGGTCTCGGTTTCTAACGATTTAAAGATAAGAGGTACCGGTATAGAACTAAATGATGCCACAGCACTAGTTGCAAAGCAGAGGATTGTGGCGACGTTTAGTAAATTCACAGCGGCTTGCAGACTGAACGCTGAAAGGCATGGTGGTATATGATGGTAATATATGTGGGTTATTATTATTATTAATAATAATACTATTATTATTATTATTATTCATTTAATCTAGTGGTTTAGAGTTGCACTAGCCCATGAAGATTTCGGCGACGCAAGGAAGGGAAAGAGCTAGGAACACGAAGGTAGCGCCCGTGGCCATAATGAAGGTACAGTCTGGTATGAAAATGGCAAACCACGGAAAACCACCTTCAGGGCTGCCGACGGTGGGGTTCGAATTCTCCATCTTCCGAATGCAATCTCACACCTACGTGGCTCTGACCACACGGCCAGCTCACTCGGTAATAATAATAGCAATCGTATGGCATCATCTACCGTCTGCAGGCAGTTTAATTTGACGCCATCTGGCTGTCTGCTCGTCAATTTCGACGTTCCGTTCCCACTGATTCTAAGGCTGACACTCAATGAGTGTCTAACAGAGGGAGCTCCGAGTTATCCTAATCTTACCGCACGCTCTGAGCTGCAATCACCGCAACATGGCTGACTATTATGCCACCTGACCTTGAAAATTAACATGTGCACCTACGGAAGTGGAAATAACGTTTCTTAATATTTTTTCGACTTCCTGACTGGTAATCGAACCCACGTCCTCCTGGGTGAACCGAGCACGCCTGTACCTCCTCGGCCAGGCAGTTTTACCACTTCAAGGATGGCTGAGGTGGGCATCTATACTCCCCCCTTCTGCTCATTTGACCTCCCGAGGCTGAGTGATCCCGTTCCAATCCTCATGCCACTTTTCAAATTTCGTGGTAGAGCCGGGAATGGAACCCTGATCTCCAGTGTGGCAGCTAACCATACTAACCACTACACCACAGAGGCGGCTCATGCAAATTTACTTGTGGATTTTCACATTTTAGTCTTATAAATGGAAGATGACAGAGTTTCAAAACGTACCGGTATTTACAGAGAAAATTATAGGAAGAAGACATTTGAAAACTCCCAGAAAGAGGTGCATTGATACCGATGAAGGAGAGTATAGAGAAGAGAGGAATACAAATAGGAGAAATATTGGGGAAAGGAAGGGAGTGCTGGAGAGATAGATAGCTGTGGAAGTCCTTGATTCAAAACCCGATCCAGAAGAGTGGAAACGGTAAATGATGATGATGAGTCTGTTTAAATCAGCGATCCTCCTCATTTAAAGCTTATATTGCGCGAAAGAAGTACACTTCAAGAGGTTGGCAATATTTCGTTGTTTTAGGGGCAATATCTTCCTTGTTGGGAAAACTTGCTTCTAAAATGGCCACCGTAGCGTAACCGGTAACGTTATTAGCTGCCGTCCTCTGAGGCTCGAGTTTGATTCCCGGTACTGCCAGATATTTCGGAAGGGCAGGAGTGCTTGTATGTGATTGAAATGGTACATACCACTCACCTCCATTCGGGGTGGGGGAGGAGTACCTTACGATAGCTGTAGCTCCTCGGGACGAGCCCACATCTCAACAAGCGAAAAATGTAAAAGAAGAAAGTCTCCCTGTTTCCATATATCGTCGTTGAAGAAACAAAATCTCATATGTTACAGTGCACTTCATACCCGTTATTCTCTGTGTTACCGTGGTTTGGTGGATTAGCAGAGGTGAAAGAAGCTGCTGGGATGAACAGGTCTCAACCTACGAAATTAAAGTTAATTTAAAATTTCACCAAGGTTATATTTTCTTTTCGAGATCAAGAAATAACAAGTACAACAGGAACTTAGTTCAGAAGCAACAAGGTAAGAATACACAATTACAGTTTATTAATGTATTTTGGGCTTCGAGTTCCAGAAACACAATCCCTGAGCAATGAGCCCAACTTTACTTATACATAAGGTTTAACAAAGGGGCAGAAAACCCCAATCATGCCCAGGAGCACTCGCTCCCTATTACTCAGAAAAGCCTGCTCGAGGCACACAGAAACCAAATTTCAAAAAGAGCAATCCGCTCTCAAAGTTCAAGCCTATCAAAGTCCACACCAAACGCCACCTTCAAGTTGACCTGCAAGCACATGAAAACAGGGCTAAAAATACCCAACTTACTGAGGCCTACTCAATAAAGAAACAGGACAGTTACATGGCCTCCAAAATACCAACTTGAGAGGAGGCGTCCTTGCACTCCTAATACACTTTATTTAAAACCTATTTGGCACTAGGCCGCATATGCAAGGGCTAATCCCATACTAAAGAGGTGACACGATAGGAAAACTTATTACATTACGAAACGAAGAAAAATGGTTGAGAAAACGTAGTCACCTCAAAAACAATATGAAAGGGAGCTCGAGAGGGTTAGGCACTCTCTATCCCAATTTGTAGTTTAAAGAGATAGAATTTATACCAAGAGTCTATTACATTTTAGAGAAAAGTTACATGATAAAAGGTATCGAACCTGCCCCGAGAGTTAAACTGCTGAGCTAGCAAGAAAAGAAACTATTAAAAGGCCATTACCTTATTGATGAACCGCTGCCCGAAGAAAGAGGCGCTTCCCGCCCCCTGCTACATAATTTACACAATGATAGATGTTACTGAAGTGGCGCAGAGACCCGAAAATCAGCAGTTTATATACCCTCGCGGAACATTCGAGACCTTTCATGAATGATAACACTCGCCCACGAGCATTTTATTGGACGGCCAAAACATTACAAGTCAAAACTGAAGAAGACATCTAGGATTGGTGGAAAATTAATTACAAAAATTACTCATTGGTCGAATTCAAAACTGGCGGAAAGAGAAGGGTTATACATCCAACCTAAACAATGACTGAAAGAAATTTAACAAAGAACAAACTTATGCATACTAAAATTCTTTAAAAAAATTTCTTTCACCTCGCACTAGGGTGCACCGTTTTATTTCTTCAGTAGTGCCATCTAGAAGAGAATGTTCACACTTCTCACTACAGAGAAACAAAAATAAATCGAAAAAGACACAGTTCAGAACTCTTCAAAATTTACAGATAGCGACATCTTCTGATAACCTTTAGAATTAACATGGTTGTTAGAGTTCAGGCTTCCTCCAGTAGAGGAGTTTCAACTGGCGCAAAGTTTGAATTAGCGGCGCGGAGGTGTACCGCCTGGTACAGACCTCCCCCCCCCAAAAGTCCCTTCCAGGGGTAACACAGAAGAACATAAACTTTTGTTTAAAATAAGGTCCAAGTTATGATGTTGACATAGACGTTAATTGCAGAAGTATTTACAACCAAATTTTCTTAAATGATAGGATCCAGTTTCAAAATTCTTTGTAGTTACTTTTGATGTAATGTCTTTATGCTTGTAGAAGTTGGATTCAGAAGGAAAACTTTTAATTCTTGAAAGAGAAGGAAAATTTTATAAGTCCACCAAATATTGCAGTTGAATCCTAAAAATGTAGTAATTGTTGATATTAAATGTCCATGTAGCTGCTTAAGTACATTCAATGTTGATTAAGTTTGACGGCCAGACCAGCCGCCGCTGCTTGTGTCCTGAGGAGGCCGCTCGGACCCCTCAAGTACCCTGAGATACCGCTCGCCCGCACTATGAGAGGAGTAGTGGAGTTGAAGCACGCCGCGCCCGCGGCGAACATACCGGTCGCGGGCAAGTTGCGGGTTGTGCGCCGCACATCAGCCTTGGCCGGGAGGAGGACTCCGGCTCGCCGTACACTGGTTGGCCTCACTGGAGAGGGGCGGGCCCATACCCCACCTCAGTGGCGGTACGGCGCCGCGCTGCTGCGGGGGCACTGAAACATTAAGATCCCGGCGGCGGAATTTGTTGGACCAGATGATTTTAGGGTACAGTCTTTGTGGTGAGTTTGAGGGGCCAGCGGCGTGGAGGTTTTGTTTTTCATTTCACTTAGCCACAGTTTTATGTGAGCAGGAGATGGGAGCATGGTAATGTCCATGGCAAGGACAGGATGGCAGTTTAACTGGTCGGGGAAGGTGTACAATAAATGCTTAAATACAAAGAACCTGACTCCAAGGGCAGAAGGCCTCAAAATGCAACCAAAAAAAATTATAACCTTCCGAATTCTTTCAAAAATGTTAAAGCAAATATAAAATCAGCTACGTTAGCGCGGAAGCTACACAGGTTTCACCTGCGACAGGTAAACCCGAAATATCCTCTCGGTGGCTGTATTGCTTAGCAATAAGGTAACGGGTGTAAGGAAAACGAGAATAATACACGGCCCATGAAATCTGGGGGCAAGCTTGCCCGCGGGAACAAAATTCTTGACCATCACCTGGTCACCTACCTTCAAATTGGTGGGTCTCCGTCCACGATCATATCTTTCCCTAACCTTTTCATGAGACACTTTAAGATTGGTTTTAGCCTTCTTCCAAAGATCTTTTATATTATCAGGATCTATTGTCTCGGGTAGAATGTCACTCAGAGACCAAAGGTTAGAGAGCGGCGTGTTTGGAACAAATTTGAACATCAACGAAGCTGGAGAAATCTTATGAGATTCATGAACCGCCGAATTCAAAGCAAAAGCTAACCAATGTAGGGACGTGTCCCACCTAGAATGATCTTCATGATGATAGGCAATCAACGCGGACCTCAGATTACGATTAACCCGTTCAGCCAGAGATGGTTGAGGATAATAAGCAGAAGTTGTCACATGAGAGATGGACAGATCAAAACAAAATTTACGAAAGATATTGGATGTGAAAGCCTTAGCATTGTCAGACACAACATATTGACACGGACCAAAAGAAGCAAAGATAGAATTTAAACAAGTAATGGTGGACTGAGCGGTAGCCAGCTTAGTCGGGAATAACCAAGAAAATCTTGTAAAACCATCTGCACATACAAGGATGAACTTGTTGGCATTCCCCTTTGACTGGGGGAAGGGTCCTACGTAATCAATATACAGGCGTTCCATTGGGCGCGACGCTTGATGAGAGGACAAAAGGCCTATCTTGGTAGACATGGTGGGTTTACTAAGCAAGCAAGATTTGCAAGCCTTTACTAGTTCACGAATTTCACCGTCCATACCCTTCCAGATAAACATTTCACGGATCTTTTCACGGGTTTTAAAAATGCCTAAATGCCCCCCTAATGGGGTCTCATGATAGTGCTTGAAGATCATTGGTACAAGAACAGCTGGAACTACAATTTTCATCATCTGATCATGCCTCGAAGGGCAACATAAAACACCATTCCTCAGTACATAAGGGACAACATGTTCCCCAGAAGAAAGGGTTTCCATGATCGGAGCCAGCGTTGGATCTTCACGTTGATATTTCTCAATATTCCTAAAGAGCATGGGAGCATCTGTTAAGATAGCATTAACCTCAAATAGCATGGACTCGGGAGGTGATGAACTATCGACCAATTCATGGGTCGCGACGTCATTGGAAAACATACGGCTCAGTCCGTCTGCGACAACATTTTCAGTACCTCTGATATGCCTAACGTCAAATTGGAAGGCAGAAATTCGGATAGCCCACGGGGCTATACGACCAGTACGACGCGGCCTACCTAAGACCCAGCTTAGGGCTTGATTATCAGTCTTCAAGTCGAATTTGATATGTTTCAGATAGAGACGGAACTTTTCTAAGGCAAATAAGACTGCCAAACCTTCGAGCTCATAGATGGAATACTTGGCTTCTTGAGCCGATAGAGTCCTAGATGCATAGGCGATGGGTCGCCTCCCTAGTTCAGTCTCCTGAAGAAGGACTGGAGCTACCGCCGACGACGACGCGTCGGTTTGGACGATGAATTTCTTCGAGAAATCTG
Organism: Anabrus simplex; assembly: GCF_040414725.1. Taxonomy (NCBI): domain Eukaryota; kingdom Metazoa; phylum Arthropoda; class Insecta; order Orthoptera; family Tettigoniidae; genus Anabrus; species Anabrus simplex. The sequence continues at coordinate 361,576,977 of NC_090269.1, read as the reverse complement.
GCATAGCAAGGACAGGGGCATTACAGAGAGCTAATTTCAGGTCTTCAAAAGCGGCTTGTTGCGAAGGCCCCCACTCGAATTTTATGCCTTTCCTACGAAGAAGGTTCAAGGGCGCCGCTCTATTGGCGAAATTTGGAATACATTTTCTGAAGAAATTCACCATACCAATGAACCTAGCAATACCTTTGATGTCCTTGGGAGGCTTGAAATCACGGATGGCCTGCGTTCTAGAGTGATCGACTGCAACACCATCGGGCGACACAATATGCCCTAGGAATGACATAGAGGGCTTAGCGAACGCTACCTTGGACAACTTCACTGTTAGCCCCGCCTTACGAAGGCGATTGAGAACTTCCTTTAGATGACCTAGATGTTCTTCAAAAGTCTCCGAAAATACGACATCATCAAGATAGTGGTACAAGTACTCAAATTTGATGTCGGAGAAGACACTATCTAGTAGCCTGGTAAGCACAGCTGCTCCGGTGGGGAGCCCGAAAGGTACGCGGTTGTATTCATACAAATTCCAATCCGTGGCAAACGCTGTAAGATGTTTAGATTCTTCCGCCAGAGGAATTTGATTATAGGCCTGATTTAGATCCAGGATGGTAAAGAACTTAGCTTTACGAAACCATGGAAAACAAGAATGAAGGTCAGGAAGGGGCACAGATATAATCAATGACAGGCCTGAAGCCACCTTGGGGTTTCGGGACTAGAAAAATAGGCGAAGAATACGCCGACTTAGAGGGCCTAATAATACCATCCTTTAACATTTGATGGATGGTTTCTTTCAATGCCTTCATTTTAGATGGAGATAGCCTATAAGGTGGAAAACGGACAGGAATCGAATCCGTGACCTCAATTTTGTGTTCGATCAGGTCAGTAACACCAAGAGTATCCGAGACCACCTCTGGAAACGACTGACACAACTTACGAATACTGTCAGCCTGCTCCTCAGGTAGATGTCTAAGATCTAACATCTCATCCTGGGTAGGCGAAATAGATGAACACGATACAGAATTACACTTCAACAACGGGATTTTACAATTAGAAGCAAATTTGAAAGTGCACGACCTACTCTGAAGATCGAGCACAAGACCAGTATGGGACATGAAGTCGGCTCCCAATATAATGGGGCAAGACAAATGCTTAGACACAAACAATTTAACTTTCCAAGTAAATTTAGAAATACGAATTTTGGCTTTTAAGGAACCTAAAAATTCTAATGGAGATGAATTAGCCGAAACATATTGAACAGAAGATGAGCAATAGTCAGGAAGTTTACAGATAGATTTCAATTTCGAATACCATTCAGCCGAAATAATAGAACAAACACTGCCTGAATCTAAAAGAGCAGTTATAGGCTCATTATTCACCTCAATTTTAAGAAAAGGTACGGGTGCGGGGGAATCCGCCGCAATCCTAAGAGATTCCTTAGGGCCTTCAAAAGATAAATTTGAAGCGGGAGTTTTCCCTGCAATTTCGACATGTTTACAAGGGGCTGAGCCTCGGGAAGATGGGTTCGCCGACTCAGCCGAAGCCACTAGTCACTTATTATTATTGGCATTGGTGGAAGTTGCACCAGAAGTTGAGCAGGAGGGGGTAATATTAGAATTTGGGCAATTCTTGGCGATATGTGAGAAAGCCCCACATTTAAAACAGCCTTGTGATGAACCTGCTCCATTATTTGTCCTACTAGATTTGACCAATGGACATTTATTGCGAAGATGGTCAGGCGACCCGCAAACATAACATTTACGGGGTGTGATTGGTCGGCGAGGTGGAGGCCGGGCATTACTAAAAGAAGGAGGGGTTTCTTTCGCGACATGCAAGATATCGGCGTATCTAACTCCTTCGGCGGAGACGGCCATAGCCTCTAACTCGGCAAAGGTTTGCGGACGCGACGCAAAACACAAGTATGATCTGTAAGATGGAGAAATGCCTTCCACAATGGCCTGTACAATCTGATCTTCAGGGAAGTGAAGAGCAAACACCCTGGTATAGAAATTAATGTCTTGTATGAAATCAGCAAGATTTTCATCCAGTGTCTGTACTCGATAATAGTACTTCTGAATCAGAGATGACCTCGCACGAGCAGGGATGAAATTTGCAAGAAGGTGTGCATGAAAATCTTCAATAGATGACTGTTCCGCTATTGCCCTAACAATTTTGTCCGAGAGAACACCAATTGCATAGGGATAAATTATCTGCAAAATTTGACATGGAGAAAGAGAAAAAACAAGAGCATGGTCCTGAAATTCAACTAAAAACCTTAAGAATGAAATAACTTCACTGGTAGAGTTAACCGAGAACTTAGAAATACCTCTGAGCAACATTGCTAATGGATGAGGTAAGCTGCTGAACCCGGGTGACATAGTAGGTAAAGGTTTAAGTGGCAAAGAAGCTAATTCAGAACGTACATTATTCAATGAGGTACGTCGTTCAGATTCATGGTCTAATGGGGCAGAGGTTTGTTGAGCTCCTATCGATTTAGTACTTTCTTCCCCGGTGGGAGAACGGTCCTCGCTGACTACGTTTACCGTAGCGGGTTGGTCGGTTTTGGGAGGAACCTCCCCAGTTAACAATTGGGTAACCTTACTGGACAATTCACAAAGATTTTCAAGAACAACGCTAGCTTCCTTCCTCTGAACGTCAGTCAACTTCAGAGACAACAGATCGTTAACTCTATTAGAAAAATGAAATAACCTGGCTTGCACACGTTTAATTTGATTAGGAGAAGGGTCATTTTCTTCAAAAAAGGTAATCACAGATGCCAGCTCAGTAGTATTATCAGTGATCGTGGAAAGAGAGTCGTCAATTTCTTTCTCTCCCAAAGTGGGGATGGAAATGGGCAAATCAAGGGACTCTCTAAGCTTATTTGTGTCTACCGCAACCGTGCCTCCAGATTGCACATTTCTAATTGTTAATTCATAGATCATCTCCTCCTTGCGCAAATAGTTGAGATGGAGGACATCGCGAGGGCCGGGCATGATGACAAAACAATTTTGAAAAAAAGGAAAAATAAAAAAAATCCAGCAACAGAGAAAATTGTTAGAGTTCGAAAACAAAGCAATGTTTAGCCGTCAAAAGAGGCTAATTTGAGACCCATTCAACCACGCTCTGCTACCAATTGTTACCGTGGTTTGGTGGATTAGCAGAGTGACAGAAGGTGCTGGGATGAACAGGTCTCAACCTACGAAATTAAAGTTAATTTAAAATTTCACCAAGGTTATATTTTCTTTTCGAGATCAAGAAATAACAAGTACAACAGGAACTTAGTTCAGAAGCAACAAGGTAAGAATACACAATTACAGTTTATTAATGTATTTTGGGCTTCGAGTTCCAGAAACACAATCCCTGAGCAATGAGCCCAACTTTACTTATACATAAGGTTTAACAAAGGGGCAGAAAACCCCAATCATGCCCAGGAGCACTCGCTCCCTATTACTCAGAAAAGCCTGCTCGAGGCACACAGAAACCAAATTTCAAAAAGAGCAATCCGCTCTCAAAGTTCAAGCCTATCAAAGTCCACACCAAACGCCACCTTCAAGTTGACCTGCAAGCACATGAAAACAGGGCTAAAAATACCCAACTTACTGAGGCCTACTCAATAAAGAAACAGGACAGTTACATGGCCTCCAAAATACCAACTTGAGAGGAGGCGTCCTTGCACTCCTAATACACTTTATTTAAAACCTATTTGGCACTAGGCCGCATATGCAAGGGCTAATCCCATACTAAAGAGGTGACACGATAGGAAAACTTATTACATTACGAAACGAAGAAAAATGGTTGAGAAAACGTAGTCACCTCAAAAACAACATGAAAGGGAGCTCGAGAGGGTTAGGCACTCTCTATCCCAATTTGTAGTTTAAAGAGATAGAATTTATACCAAGAGTCTATTACATTTTAGAGGAAAGTTACATGATAAAAGGTATCGAACTCGCCCCGAGAGTTAAACTGCTGAGCTAGCAAGAAAAGAAACTATTAAAAGGCCATTACCTTATTGATGAACCGCTGCCCGAAGAAAGAGGCGCTTCTCGCCCCCTGCTACATAATTTACACAATGATAGATGTTACTGAAGTGGCGCAGAGACCCGAAAATCAGCAGTTTATATACCCTCGCGGAACATTCGAGACCTTTCATGAATGATAACACCCGCCCACGAGCATTTTATTGGACGGCCAAAACATTACAAGTCAAAACTGAAGAAGACATCTAGGATTGGTGGAAAATTAATTACAAAAATTACTCATTGGTCGAATTCAAAACTGGCGGAAAGAGAAGGGTTATACATCCAACCTAAACAATGACTGAAAGAAATTTAACAAAGAACAAACTTATGCATACTAAAATTCTTTAAAAAAAATTCTTTCACCTCGCACTAGGGTGCACCGTTTTATATCTTCAGTAGTGCCATCTAGAAGAGAATGTTCACACTTCTCACTACAGAGAAACAAAAATAAATCGAAAAAGACACAGTTCAGAACTCTTCAAAATTTACAGATAGCGACATCTTCTGATAACCTTTAGAATTAACATGGTTGTTAGAGTTCAGGCTTCCTCCAGTAGAGGAGTTTCAACTGGCGCAAAGTTTGAATTAGCGGCGCGGAGGTGTACCGCCTGGTACACTCTGGTCACGCCTCCCAGCCACATGTGGATATGCAGTCCATCAGAACAGTTTTCGTTGAGTTCATCTTCCTATGCTAACGAGTGAAGGAAAATGAACGTTACTGTACCGTACTGTAGGAATGTATGTTTGCACTCCCACATTATACTGAATTTATGGTTCAGTTTCATTTACAACTTAGCATAGCAAAATGAACTCAACGAACATTGTTCTGATGGACTTCGTATCCATTTTTGGCTGGGAGGCGTGAGAAGTCTTAAGGATAATAATTTATAGGAAGAGCATTGTGGCATACGAGGTTCGGTTCCTTCACCGAATATATTCTGGAATATTTAATATGAAACTTATTGCGGAATATATATATCTTCTAATATTGCACATTGCTGATAAGGCTAGCATAGCAAGTGCCGTGCATCCCGGAATTTGCATTCTTTCTGTAATTTGATTCCCCTCCGTCTATCTTACATACAATTTTTTCTTGATACCTTGGATTAGCTAAGCTTACTCTATTCATTCATTTAATAATCAAGAGCTTATTTTACTATTATATTAACTGACTTTTCACAAAAAATAATAGATTTCAATTGCAATAATGAAAATAAAAAAATGAAAACCTACAACCTGTTTTCCAGTCATTGACCAGGTCAGGGATGTAATGAATGAAGCGGATATAGGCTATTATTACGATGGGGTCGCCACTCCCAAAGTGTCAATTGCAATAGTTTAAAGGATATCATCGCTGCGCGAGCAATACAGCGTATCTGACAATACTCTTCCTATCCATTATTTTCTTTAAGATTACTGACGATAGTGGGGTTTCTTGAGGAAAAATTTAATTTCATGGCGTTACGGTGCACTTCATTTTCCAATAAGGCTGACAGTTTACCCGCTGTTTTACTTATTTTGCCGTGGATCACAGCAAAAAAGACAGGAACGTTCTACCCTATGGAACATCCCCACCCGATGAAGATGAAGGAGTAGAACAACATGGGGCCATCCAGCTTAAGGCAAAGTGTCACTTGAGATGAGTAACTTTCTACATTCTTAAGAATGTAATACTTTACGTACTTAATTAGTGGGGTTCTCTTCTACATAATAGTCATAATTAAATAATTTCATTGTTCAGTTCTTAGTGATGAGGGAAAAGTAACAAGCATGTCATTTGAAGCAATGATAACTAAGTTAATGTTAATCTTCATATTAATTAATAAACCTATAACGACAAAGTCAAATGTGAAGTAAGCATATCAGTCTCTAAGATCATGTCAGATGTAGTGCAGTTGAGTAGTAGTATGTCCAGTGTTATGAGTATAAGCATGTATGTGAGTCTGCGAGTGTGATTTTGAATGAAATTGTTGCCATTTCCGCTTTATTTGTGTTTAAATATTCATCGTAGAAAATTTTATCTGTTCAGACTGGAACAAGGGTCATGGTGAATTTGGATTAGATATGAATCTCAGGCTTAATTAGAAATCATTTGAAAGCAGTAGGTCGTGGACGCAGAGAGGGATCATCGAGCGAAGTCAATCGGTTAGACCGAAAGAGATTTTGAGATTGAATCGTCATTAATATGCTGTGAAAAAGCAGACAAATAATGTAGTTCATGCAGGACTATGGAATTTTTTTATTGTGAAGTTCATACATGAATTCGATAGAGAGCCGTTAGTACCATGAATAGAAAATTAAGTGACAGGCCTTGAGAATAATAATAATAATGGCGTGTGGCAGCAAGTTCTTCGAAGTGAAGGTGGGGCCGTGATTGCCTGCGCATTAGATATGCGCAGTTTGAATCTTTGAGAGGGATTAATGAATTAGAAGAGCTTGTAATCTCCTGAATGTACTTGCCGTCTGGATGTAGGGATCATCTGACGAGAGAAATATAACTCCTAGGTTTGTTTAGATAGTAGCCTATATGCAAGGAATATCCACGGTAATTAAATATGAGCGATTAATCATAGCCATCCTGATCCTTGGCACCAATTAGAAACGACGATGCACAATTAGGAAATCAGTAGAGGGGATTGGTGAGGAGCGTAAATTGAGATACACAGACAGTTAATCAGTGTCGGTATGCATAAGAAACGGTGGAAATGGAATGTCGGAGGTCTCTCTTGGTTAGTGTGTGTTTTCTTTTGTGTATACTTTTGAGAATAACGTGATGTTAGACGTGCGTATGCTCCAGGTCAATTTATTGATTTGATTTGTTGTAAATATGTGTTTTCCCATTGTGAATTGAAATCCACGCGAGGGTTTTATTTCATTGTGTATAATTTTATTGTCTGTGTAATAAGTTATTGCGATTCACGTACGAATAGTAAGACAAGTGTAGGCTAAGTGATAATACCCCGTAAATGATTAAGTAAAGAAGGTTAGGATTTTACCACACTGTCTACGGATATAAAATTTTTTGCTAGTTGCTTTACGTCGCTCCGACACAGATAGGTCTTATGGCGACGATGGGACAGGGAAGGGCTAGGAGTGGGAAGGAAGCGGCCGTGGCCTTAATTAAGGTACAGTCCCAGCATTTTCCTGGTGTGAAAATGGGAAACCACGGAAAACCATTTTCAGGGCTGCCGACAGTGGGGTTCGAACCTACTATCTCCCGAATACTGGATACTGGCCGCACTTAAGCGACTACAGCTATCGAGCTCGGTAATATATATAAAATTTTAACCCCCTTATTTCCCAGGGATTGAATACAAGTTGCCCATTATTAAAATCGCAAGTGTGATCTGGTTATACTCAAGTTAATTGATTCTGAACTTATAAGTAGAGACGAGAATTATAGGCACTAAAAACAGTTAAAATAGACAGGCATATATAGGCTCTTAAATTAGCCAAAATAGGCATTTAAATAGGCACTAACGTGTAAAATAGGCATGAAAAAATTACTTATAATTTAATAATATATTCAATTACTATAAAAGGAATTTACAAGCAACGTTTCAATGTTTTCCGGTAACAAGCTTGTACTCCTCTCAAGCATAATGTTTTGTACTGAGAGAAAGATCTCTCAGCATCACATGAAGTGATTGGACAAAACTTCAATGAAGTCACTTCATCTGGTTTTATTTCGCTGACAGCGGCTGCCTTCCCAGAGGTTCGGTCAGAACTTCCCCTGACTTCTTCCACAATCTTAAATGACCTCACTAGGGGCATGCCACTCTTCTCCAACTTGGTGATTGCTCGCGGCAGCTTGTTGAAATTTGAAGATGCTTCCGTTTATGCAGGGGTATATTAGCTCCCAACATAGTAGTGCATAGGTCTGAAGAAAATGGTTGTTGGTCGCTGCCCAAAGTGGACTGGTAGAAAGGCTGCGTTGATACAGATTTCTGTACTCGTATCAGATGCATAGCAGCATTTCTAAGTTGATCTATGTGGCATTTTTCTCTCATTTGATCTGAAAGTAATAAAATTGACATAAATTACATTGTCCCTATATCTTAAATTTCTACAGTTTGGTTAATTGGCAATAATGCTTAGTATATATCATGCATTTGTTTCATAAAAAAGAGACTATTAGAGACGACGTTTCTAGTAGTACAAAACTTTAAAGTAAGAACAAGGGAATTCGTAATTTACATGGAAATATGTCCTCAAGGATTTTCAGTTATAATTTGGCAGCATCGTGTCGAGTTCACCAGGTAAAAAATATAATAAAAAAGACGTGAAACTATACCGGAGTAGCGTAGAGGAGAGATCCGTCATTTATGCTTGCCAAGGACCCATCAAGCTGCCCCTGGCGATACTTTTACTTATATAGAAGAATGAAAACGGAATCACTATAAATCTCAGATTTGTGAACATGTTATTTGTTGCTATTCGCCGGCTTTGGTCAGCCAGGTCAGCTGCCATGAAGACTATTTCTGTTACCTGCAATATATCCTGTTTCATGTGTGCCCACAAGGCTGCCACCCTCGTTGAAAATTAAATAAATAACGTTACTTGCTTTACGTCCCACTAACTACTTTTACGGTTTTCGGAGACGCTGGGGTGTTAGAATTTAGTCCCGCAGAAGGTTTTTTCGTGCTAGTAAATCTATCGACACGAGGCTGACGTATATGAGCATCTTCAAATACCACCGGACTGAGCCAGGATGGAACCTGCCAAGTTGGTGTCAGATGGCCAGCGACTCAACCGTCTGACCAACTCAGCCCAGCTGAAAATTAAAAACCGCGTAATTTGAAATTGTGGCATGCGCCCATAACCTTATTTTTGTCACAATTTAGCAAGACTCTTGAGGGGACGCTAGAAGCTTGTTGGGGACTTCGCGGCGCTAAGCTGGGAGCTTACTCCTCTCAGACTCTCTTTGCTTCTCCCCCACTCCGTAGCACAACGGTTACTAACCGGACCTCACCAATCCAGACCAACGGTCTTTTCGCTGGCCTGGTCTTGTAAAGATAGTCTTGGCAACCTTGTAAAACACGCTGTGGCACCGTCCTAGCCGGGATACATTGGATCTGCAACCTGTGTTTCGCGAAGGCTTAGCGTGTAATAGAATTAACGATTTTTAAAGGGAGCTTTAAAAATTGCATTTCAGTTGTAAATCTCTATTTTTACAGGAAATGAATCACATTTCAAAATACCGATTTAATTTTCATCCATTCTGTGACAAGAGACCACCGGCGATCTAACTTCTCGTTCAGTAATTTAATGATTATGTACATTTTAGCAATATGAATTATTGAAAGTTCCCAACTAATACAGCATTGCAACAAAACAACATGCCATAATACATAAATTAATAGGCCTATAAATCCTAGAATGAAATGCGATCGTAGTCCTCAATCACAAAAAAGATAAAAGGAACCTACCTCCTCACAGCAAGCTTGACAGACTACCCCTCCATCCGTAGTGAAATTGGGATCCCCTGTGATCCACTGCTTCAGCCAGTAGGACTTCGACGATTTTTCTTTGGACATTTCCGCAAACGCACTTCTTCTTCTTTTTCTTATTCTTCACAATAAATCACAACTCGTTCTGAGCATCAGGTGAATTCTGAGAATTCCCATTTTTTGTTTGTGGGGTAAACAGGTATTGAGAAAAGAGAAGATAATTCTGTCGAGCACACTAGCTACACTATAATGCACTGGAAAAAAATTGGCTTTTTAAAAATAAGTCAAAAGGCATCAAATAGGCAATTAAACTCCAAATAGGCACAGACCCCTGAAATAGGCATTTATAGGCACAATAAAACCAACGAAATATAGCTTTAAAGACCCTAAAAAGAATTTATATCTCAAAAGCCTACGTTTCTGAACACAGGAATAAAATAGGCAAATAGGCAAATTCCCGTCTCTACTTATAAGCGTGTCTACGTTGGATTAGGCGTGTTGATGGACTCGTGAACATCTGTTGATACAATGTAAAATTTATCTGAGTGTGTTTCTGTTTCATCGTTTTCACTGTTTTCCATCAGTTTGTGGTTTCATATCTCTTGATTTGAATAAACTTGACAAAGAAATTACCGATTGTTGTCCATTATTTAAGTAGATAGCTTCATCCGATATTAATGCCGGTCTGTCGAAGTATATGTTTCCCAAAATCTGGATGGCGGTAATATTAGGCATTTCTCTAGAGGAGTGTGAACCGGACACCTCTGAGAGGGCTGGCTAGTCGAGGCATTGCCAGATTTGGTGGCAAGGTGGAGGCAGGATCCAATCCTCTTTCGATCCATTATTTCCCTTAAGATTGGTCACACCTTCCATCAGAACAATTTTCCTTGTGTTAATTTGACTGTGCAAAAGGAAAGTGAAACTTAAATACATTATACGCTTGGAATGCGTAAATACGTTACGCGAGCATAAATTCCTATAGTTCGGTACGGGTATGGCAAGGTTTATTTTCCATTAGAAATCGGCGTAGGAAAATGAACCCAACGAAAATTGTTCTGATGTACTACGTATCCATATGTGGCTAGAAGGCGTGCCTAGTCTTACGGGAAATAATGGATAGGAAGAACATTGGCAGATACGAGGTTTTCTAATTAGGCCGTAGACTTCTTGTTTAGTCATGTATGGTTATGTCAGTGCAATTAATTGTTATTTCACAAGAAGACATAAGAGGTATTAGCCAAGCCCTTCGTCAGCAACGTGAAGGTAATATGCTCAGAATTATTTACACCGCAGTACACATTACTTGTCACTGACTGAAATATACGGAAATTCAGAACGGAGAGAAATCATACAACTGGTCCAGAGATTATAAAATGATTGAAACTAAGCGATCAAACAAAAATAATCGAAGAGCTCGTGAATTTGAATTTTTAAACTTTCTTAATAATCCGTCTTTTATCAGATAATTTTGTAATGGAGAATTGAACCCGTATCGTTCTGAGTGCACCAAGAAAATCTCAGCTAGATTGGACCCCGCCCTCTATCCTTTACCTTTCATTACATTGTAGTGCCAAGGTTTCCAGTTCTCTCACAGCTTGTCTGTTTGAATATTTCACAGTCAAACCTATGAGAGTGTCGTTAACACTTTTGGTTTCGCGAGACACAAGGTAGCCGCAGGGTGTTTAATTAGTATTATATGGTTTAGTAAATTACACAACAGGTGGCAAAGTTTACGTTATTTAAATTAACGTTAGTGTTTAGAAGAGAGTTGCGAACGAATAGGGGAAATGGGTTTATCAGATCACTGACCAACGGCAAACAATTCTCTTCTTTAATCCTCTTAATATTCTATCTGTTTGGTTTTCAATGAATCATATCACATGTGTTTATATGTTCATATTTTATGATATGTGCAAGGTGACGACGGATCTGACATTGCTTCTATTTATTGTACTTAGTTTCTCTTTTTTACCTTCCCTTTCTGACTTTTATTTCTGATATCTTATTCCTTCCGAATCTGCAGTATAAATTTGGCTACTTTTTAATTTTCCTGTTTTCATTACTCTTCTTTTTCCTTTAGCCAACAGTTCAGCCTGAGATTGATCAGATAAGATAAGATAAGATAAGTTAAGATAAGATAAGTTGCCACTTAACAGGAGCACGAAGGACAAAGTGACTGAATAAAGGGGAGGATAATAGAACAGGTGGACAATCGACGATCTTACACAGACACCAATCTTGAAATTTGTCCAATAGAGTGCAAGGTCATATGATAAAGGAAGAAAAATACACGTTTGTTCTCTACACGGTCGTATTTGTTTGGGTGTCACAACGTCCATGGGTGGTGAGTGAAATGAGATCGCATTGATGCGCTGGATTTGTCACTTAAGCGGGTTTCTTCATGTGTTTTTCCATTTTATCTTAATGGTTGATGTCATCGAAGCGACAGTTTTGTGTGAGAACAAGTCTCAGGCAGATTCCTACTGTACCGCGTTGTAGGAATGTATGTTTGCATGATTTACCCCACTCCTAGAGTATGATGCATTTAAGGTTCATTTTCCTTTATATATGCGCAGAGGAAAATGAACTTAAGGAAAATTGTTCTAATGGACTGCATATGTGTCTGGGAGGCGTGACCAGTCTTAAGGGAAATAATGGATTGGATGAGTATTGTCACATTCGTGGTTTTGACACAGCAGCGACGATATATCCCCAGCGATGGAGTTCCAGACTTCCTGTGGCGCGACTGGAATGAGAATATTCTGGTTACACCTTCCAGAAGATCCACGAGAAACAAGACGAAGAGAACAATAGAGAGCTGAGGCCATCGCTGTGCCCATCAGCTTGGAGCTTCCAGCTGACTCTCTGGTTCCTTCTAGGAAATAGCGAAGTGGTCCTCAGACAGACGGCTGGAATTAACAGTACCATTACGTCGAGCGAAGGTATCTCTATTCACTTATACAAAAATCAAGGATCAGATTTACATTTAGAAGTCGACAGGAAGCAACTGAATGTTCTCAGATTTTCAACCCCGTATCACTTTGTCCCTGGGGTTCGTAGAGAAACCATCGGGTTCGAAGGCAGATTTCTAACGATGAGAGGTCGGAATTGGTATTTCTGTGGTCAAATTATCCTTTTAGCTTCTAGAGTGCAAAAATGTATGTTTGCTATTTATGTTTATTGGTTAATGTATTAGCTGGACCGTTTGTTTACGCTCAAATTGACACCAGACGCCATTCATATGCTGCAGAGGATTGAAGCATACTGAACAATTCGAAATCACAGGTTCACGGCTTCGCTATTCCCGTGACCTGATGACATCAATACAATGAGATTAACTGTGAAACATGTAGTTCAGGAACGGATCTATTTAATGGTACATCTACTTTAAATGCACTGCCTATTCATGACGACTAATTGCCACGGACTCGGGAACAAAATTTTGTGTCGCTCACTTTTCGAACGCGAGCAGCTGAGTTTTAAGATATTTTCACGTCAAAAAGAAAAGGAGCGTCATGGACTTTCAACTAAAAGGTAAAAAGATGGGGAGTGAAATCTCAAGTGAAATATTAGGAAGTGTGTTTGGACAATCTTAGTTGCCGGTTGACCTGGACTGAAGAAACTGGGGATCACACGGCTGATGTACTACCTGCGCTGCAGTAAGAATGGCTCGTTTTGTATCAGTATGTCTGCGCTTGAGGTTTCTTTTACAGAAAATTTAGTCAACATGTGTATCTTTGCTAAAGAAGTTACGAATTCCGTTCATTCTCCTATAGCAATTCGTGATGATTTAGGAACAGGCTCTTCTTATTTTTCTTCGGAAGAAGCAAATTCGGATGGTCAGGAAATAGACGAGCAGCAGAATCGACTAACTGAACATAACCCCATAGACTGCAAGAGTTCCTTAAAATACACTTCCATGCCTACTCGAAGATAATAACAATGAAAGCAGTGACACGCCGTTTTCATTATCCGAAGAAAAACCCACACTCCGACGGCGAACGTTTAGCTGGTCCATATTCAAGATTCAAGATCGAATCTCTAAAATCCAATAATACAACATTTCATTCGTCATGTAAATTCTCCTCCATAAGTACGCTCCTAGTGCATAGACAAAGAGACGATCGACAACATTACAGTTGAATGAATAATGAGCAAGAAGTGATGTTCCTTAAAATGTTCGTAATAAGTATCGTTTGGTGAAGTCATTCGACAATTTTACGCGAGTAAGAAGTAGTGCGCCGTACCCTGACGGCTCGAATGAAATTTTAAATTAAATTTTTGGCTTATTAAATACCATCATAAACGTGGAATGAATTCGGCCATCAGAAGAGCAGTACAGTTGAGACCGGAAGTCCAGGAGACAGAATACTTCGAGAAGCTTTCTTGCGACCGTAGGAAACGTTCAGTTTTATCAAGAGTCAGCACGTCCCAACACGCGGAGAAATCGTTAGGTCACGAGGTGTGTTCAGCCAATTGGAAAGCGAGGGTGTGGCTACTATGAATTCTGGACCGCGGATGATTAAAATTTCAGGATGACCAACTTTGTTTTATGTGTAATGTGATCAACGAGAGGTCAGTTCTGTTATTTGAGGGTGTTCCACATGTCAGAGAGCGAGAAATATTAAGGAACAAAGTATATCAATTGTCTGAGCCGTAATCTGGTTATCACGAGTGCATATGATATTCATTTTAGCAAATTATGAAGACAAGAGCTCTGATTGGCTGAGTATTTGAATATTCAGGGAATCCCCTAGCCATAACGGCATCTGCTTAGTTATTTAAGCGCCCCACATGTTGGGAGCGTTCTTCTTATGGTGTGTGTCGTCAGGAAGTGAGCATCGCTCCGTACTCCTACTTTATCTGTGCGGTGTCAGGAAGTAAGCATCAGTGTCCTACTACAGTGTGCGCGGCACGCGTAAATTCTGCCACGTGGGCAGAAGTCTAACGTTGTAAGATCGTACCGACCAAGACAGTGAATTTCTTTCTTGTGAACAGTGTTACGAAAACTGGGTGCAGTTATAATTCGCCAAGTGCGCGATTTTGTAAGTTCTCGTATTAAAGGAACAGACGGTAATATCAGCCGCAGACTGGTAATCGAGTGAGAGACGGGCATCCGTGGATTATTTTCGGGCCAGTCGCGTTACGCGAGAGACTATTCGTATCGATCCGCGAGCCACTCCTAGTGACTGTGTTTAAACCCTTACAATTTACTATATATTGTGAACGTGTGATTGGTGTCATTTTATTCATGTTGGCCTATAATTACAGCTGACATAGAGTTTGTTTGGTACAAAGTGCACGGAGAGCGGTGAAGAAAGACTGATCAGAATCTTATGTGTTGCTGTTGTACAGGAACTAACTTCAAGAAAATAGTACGCCTATAGAAGAAAGAAGAGTGGATCCACGTATTGAAAACATGACGTCCATAGAGTAGGTCCTCATAGTAGCGGGGATGTGACCCGTTACAGATATCCGGGGAGTTGCCAAGATAAGACACATGTTTTTGGTTTAAATGCCATGTTTTATGAATTACGATGAATACTAATGAGGCTTAGATTAGGGATTTTCTGCAGTGTAATTTTCGCCTGATGGCATGTGTTCATTTTAAATTTGTGATGTTGTAAATATGGACAGGTTGGGAATGCATGTATTCGCTTTATTTATTTTACTTTATAATTAGCTAGATGGGATATTGAGGGAAATGTTAGGATTTATTTTGATTTTATTGGTGTGAATTATGTATGTTATCTAGCTTAAGGTTATTCCTGTGTTTTTACTTGATAGAGATAGAAGGATTAGATTGCCAAAATCATCAACATTCCGAGTTACACACTCGCAGCGTCGAGACTAAATTTTATTTATTTATCTTGAGAGATTAGTGTCAGATAGGACGCTTGCTGCATGCATTACAGGTGCTGTGTGACGTGTGGAACTGTACGTGCATCGTTGATTACAATAGGTTATTTTAATGTGGGTTGGAAACTGTTTTGAACAATGATTAGAAAGGGAATCGAACCCTGATTTGTAATGAGAAAGGCTGATGAAATTACAGAATGTACATGAGAATTTCGTGTATGCTGAAAGAAGTATATATGAAGCCAATGATGCGGGCAGAGTGCATGCCTGGAAATGTTATGAGAATTGTGAGAAGCGAGAATAGGCCTGTGATTGTATTCTGGAAAATTATTGAGAATTAGAATTGCCGTGGAGTAAATGTCAGGCCAGTGACTATTATATGTGTGTTGAGATATAGTAGCATGCTGGCAATATGTACGTTTTGTATGTGAATCTCCGAGCAGTTGTTGAAGTATTAGCTCGCTAGGCAGGTTAGTTTATCAGCCAAGGTTATTCTGTAGTTGTGGAGTGGGATACAATTTCCGTGATATAATCTTGTCAAAACAGTGACCAAGTTCAAAGAGTAGTCTCGAGTTTCAACAATCCTTTCAGCTCATTGCCAAGCAGGAAATATGTAATTGATGAAGGGCGCTACCCTGCGCGCCAATGCGCCAATATAGACGCGAGGGTTGCCCGTTGTTTTCCATATGTTTATTGAATTATATTGTTTGTTTTCTCTTACAGGATTGTGTATTTATGTGATTTTTATTGTGTTTTTGGTTTGTTGTCTTGTTGATTAATGGGAAACAGTCCGAGTGCTGAGTAGATGGTTATGGTTAATCTAGTTCTTACTAGATCTTTTGGTGAACCGCGTTTCACGTCGAGTCAGCAAAGTGTGTAAGTTTTTCCCCACCTTATCCAATGTAAATACAACGTACTTGGGTTATTTTAGCTGGTTTTGATTATTGTAAATATAGTGTAGGGAAATGTCACTAGTATTTTTTGTAGTTCATATCGTCATGTCCCACTTCATTCAATTTTAAATCACGTTTAAATGCGCTTATCGCGGCAACTTTCCCGAATATCAGTCCGTATAACTGTGATTCTCATAATGGTGATACTCCATGTGAACAGGAACGTTGGACTATATTGTGGAGTCATTTCGTAACTGATCAATATTAAAATTTGTAATTGGAAGTTTCGTTTTTTTAATTTGATGTGTTTTCCGATATTAATGTTTGTTTTCCAAATTCAAATTTGCTGATTTAAGTTTCATTTCAATGCCATTTTTAAGCCGTTTTATTAATCAGATTTTTATTAATTTGGTGTTGTAGTATGAATCGGGTTACTTTATGTAACAAACTTATCTTACCCCATATCTGTTTTTTCATTCGAGATAAACCTCCATTATTCCTGTCATAGTACTTAGAGATAAGTTATAAACTTCGACATTTAGACTTACCCGCGACAACTTACCCACATCTCTACCCAACCTGAGTTAGATGGATGTTTAACCAGGAAATTGAGGCATCGTCCTAGAGGGTTCTTACCCCTGGATACGGCACAGTAGCTCGCTCGATACTCTGCCAGTAAATCCTGTGGGGCATAAAAATATTTTGTACGAAGTGAAAATTGTGACGAAGACTTAAGGATATCAGTTTAGGGCAGGTATCATCCATTCGGAGCGAAATAATTTCCAACTCCGCCTACTCAGCGCTTGGAAGGGGCGGGAGTCGCTCAGTGAAGAACGGAGGGCAAGTTCGTGACGTCATGCGTACCAGTGGCAAAGCGTGATATTTTTTGTAGGATAGACTAAGATGAATCTCTAAAGTAGCAAACGTGCTCAATTCCTCAAAAATCACAGCCTTATTCTACTAGAAAGTTAGTGTCCCATAACCTATTAGAGATCGCAGTTTTCTTTCCTTTAAAAGGTACACATGTTACTCATACAGGTATGGAAAAATAGATTAATTATCTTAAATGAATTGTATTTTTCACTTAAAACATTAAAAAGAGAGCAGATGTGTTATGTCCAATTAACAAAAAGAAACCTTAACAGCTCCATAAGTGCGTATCTAAGTACTTTAATGATTTGCTTAGAAAGTATTATACATTGTATTACTGCGCCTATTACGTTTGGCAATCGTTTAAAGTTAGAAAGCCGTATTTTAGGACTAGTAAACAAGCGCACATTATCGAAGGATTCCCCGGTTGACGATGTTAACACGACGAAACTTTTTAAAATAGATATTGGCCCAACATTGATTTATGTACTTTAATAATTATAATAATAATATTAGTAATAGTAATAAACCGTATTATTCAAAGCACAAAGGGGCACACATCGCCTGTAGGAGTAGCACAGGGTTTGTTTCAGCTCTTAGAACTAAACCTTTCTCAAGGCTGCGATATTTCACTTGATAAGCACTGTAGTACGAGTCGTGGTTAAACCATGTTATACTGGACTGAGTGGCTCAGACGGTTGAGGCGCT
The DNA here is from genome assembly GCF_040414725.1 of Anabrus simplex. NCBI lineage: Eukaryota > Metazoa > Arthropoda > Insecta > Orthoptera > Tettigoniidae > Anabrus > Anabrus simplex. Next base: position 361,559,184 of record NC_090269.1, on the reverse strand, counting down.
GGCTTTCTGACCCCAACTTGAAAGTTTCGATCCTGGCTCAGTCCGGTAGTCAGCCTTGTGTCAGTATATTTACTGGCCCGTAAAAGAACTCCTGCGGGACAAAATTCATGCACCTCGGCGTCTCCGAAATCCGTAAAAGTAGTTAGTGGGACGTAAATCAAATAATACTATTATTATTATTAAACCGTGTCATAAAACAATGCTATCTTGTATTAAACATCCTTGAATACCCTATATCACTTATGTTTCATTATACTGTACTGTTTTATTTAGTTCTCCCAAACACCCTGAGATTGCAGCAGTTACTAACAACCAGCTCAGTGGACAACCAGTGTTGTGGGCTTTTCCCACTACGACGATCAGCAGCTCCTTGGGCAAGCCTAAACGCACATGTTTACGAGATACAACTCTTCTTCACCCCGACCATCAGGTAGTTGTTACTGCTTGTGTGCGAAGCGGCCTGAGTTGAGGTGAATAGCTATTTGCTTGTCGGCAGAGATATGCGCTAGGCAGCGCGAGTTCAGTATCGTCGCTGTCGGGACAAAACCTCCTATGTGAAATACGTATTTTAGCTTAGAACTTTGGCCGGTAAGGTTCTGTCATCTAAGGTGCAATATTGTGTGAACATTCTCAAGGAATTCTCGCTCTTCATAATGTATGTGCTGCGGGTCAGTACATCTCCAAAAATATGATCACATATGAGGTTTTGTCCCGGCAACGACGATATATAATATTTGAAATATCGATAGAAATACACTAATAAGAGCCGAAGAAAACTAATTTAAGGAATTAAGGATAGGCTCAGCCTTAGAGCATTAAGGGGAGCCTTTCCTCTGATGCGTACCGAAGCTTGGTGGTTATCTATGTTATTCCCACACACAGACTCCTATTCATTGCTTCTTCATTCTTCGTGAATACGTAAAACCACACGCAAACACTTCACGGGTATTCATCATAATGCCACACAACAGTTTGCCCAAATATTAATGTGAAATGTGCTTAAAGAAAAACATAAACCAAAACTGCACGTAACAACAGTAACATACATGTTCACAATGGATCTGTAGTGACTTAAGATGGCGGCAGCCGCAAGGTTCCGGCTTCACTTGATAGTGCGCTGCCTGTCTACTTACTATATGTCTGTGTTCTCACAGCACGCCACATTCAAGCCAGTCAATACGTAATCTTCCATTCACCATGGAAGATATTGAAATGCGCATTACTTTAATAAGAAGAATTAAACAAATTAAACAAATTGTATTTTCATGAGATACATTTTGCAAATTTTCTTAAAACCGTGGTTGTAAAGGCAATGAAAATAAATTTATCAGGAACTATTGTATACTATATTTTTCCTACGTTTATAAATAATTTTTCTTACTGTGTTATGTCCATTATTAGTATTTTGTTCGTTCCACCTTATTCATACTTAATAATAATAATAATAATAATAATACGCACAAGCGAATACTTATGGTAGCATTATCGCATTGCGGTTACTACAAATGTGGCAGGGGTTCATCATTAAATAGCATTGTAGTCGAGATACCGAGAGGTGGAACGTGATGGCTAAGCAGGCTGTAGCCCTAAGGTATATTGTGCAGTAAAAATGTAAAGTTCCCCCTAGAATCTGTTATTAATATCCGCGAAGTGGATACCGCGCTACGAAGATGATGATTACGGCCGGATATAGAGCCGATATTTAATATGCTGCCATTGTGGCCAGGAAAGAAAGGGCGAGATTATTTGCCGTGAAGCAACTGTATGAAAGGACCCCATGGCCCGCTGTTGGAAGTGGGTCGTGCTCACAGCTGGGAGATTTACGAGCCCGTCAAAGGGACGAAGGAAAGTGTTTGCTCCATTGAGAGGGAACAGAATAGAAGTAGCTGGTTCATTCCGCTCGGCACAACGATTACGTGCGTCAATTTAAATGTTACCAATGTCGCATAGATTCCAATCTGTATTAAAAGAAGGATCCCTCCAATTTACTTCCTTAATAGTTTACAGCGTGTAAGGAGTTCCAGGATAGATACACCCCGTTTCAGAATAACCTGGGTTCATTCCAGGAGACAGTGAAAGCTTATATTTACTGTCATCAGCAGCAGATGACTTGGGCCATCTGTGACTCATGTGTATGTACGAAGTGCATTTGTTCTTGTCCATCTCTTACAGGAAGGGCTATGATACTCTGTATGTGATGTCTGGCATTCGAGTCGCTCTATGCTTGACCACAGGTAGCAACGTTGTGTAAGTAATGTCCTGATATGTGTATTGATAGAAATCCTAATGAAACGATCGTGTTTATTACATTGCCTATTCAGCAATGATTAACTTAGGGAAGTGTTGTGATACGACTCCATCTCCAACTCCAGCTCTGCGTATTCGGCCGTACGTGGTTGGATTTCTCGTTTGAAAAACTTGATTTATTTCCTCGTCTCCCCTGTCCTGCTCTTCACCAAGGCTCTTTAATTTATTCAATTTCACGGTCCTTACCTACATGTTGAATGTGATGAATAACAGTCTCACTGGGGTCCGGATTTCGACTAAGCGCATCAGCAATGACGTCATCTCTGCAGACACAATGTTCTATTGTTAAATCAAACGGTTGTGCTAACAGCCTCCAAAGGTTGACCATCTCGCTTGCCATGGTTGTTTTTAGCTTGAAAGTAAGCACTTTATGGTCAGTTCGCAGGACAGTGGAGAAGCCGTAAATATTCTTCCGCCAATGACCAAGGGCTGTTACGATGGCCAACATCTCGAGCTCCGTTACTGTGTATTTTAGTTCAAGGACTCGCAACTTGTGGCTCACAATATTACCATCCTAGGAGAACACACAACCTAAATATTTGAAATTGTCGACCTGTTCTAGCTTTGAATCACCAATCTGACATTCAATTCTGTTGAATTTCTTACCGACTGACATCAATTTAGTCTTCGAGAGGCTAATTTTCATACCACATTCTTTACACCTATTTTCAAGTTCCAAGATATTAGACTTCAGGCTTTTTGGCACAGTCTGCCATTAAGACCAAGTCGTCAGCATAGGCCAGACTGCTTACTACATTTCCACCTAACTGAATTCCTTACTGCCATTTCATACCTCTCAGCAGATGATCCATGTAAACTACAAACAGCAAAGGTGAAAGATTACAGCATTGTCTAACCCCTGTAGGTAACCTGAACCAAGAACTCATTCTACCATCTATTCTCACTGAAGCCCAATTCTCAACATAAATGCCTTTGATTGATTTTAATAATCTACCTTTAATTCCATAGTCCCCCAGTATAGTGAACATCTTTTCCCTCGGTACCCTGCCATATGCTTTCTCTAGATCTACGAAACATGAACACAACTGCCTATTCCTCTCGTAGCATTTTTCAATTACCTGGCGCATACTGAAAATCTGATCCGGACAGCCCCTTTGTGGTCTGAAACCACACTGGTTTTCATCCAACTTCCTCTCAACGACTGATCGCACCCTCCCTTCCAAGATGCCAGGGAATACTTTGCCTGGTATATTACTCAATGAGATATCTCGATAGTTGTGGCAATCCTTCCTGTTCCCTTGCTTATAGATAGGTGCAGTTACTGCTTTTGTCCAATCTGAAGGTACCTTACCAACGCTCCATGCTAATTTCACTACTCTATGAAGCCATTTCATCCTTGCCTTCCCACTACATTTCACCATTTCAGGTCTAATTTCATCTATTACTGCTGCCTTATGACAATGGAGTTTTTATTACCATCCTTTCCACTTCCTCAAGCATAATTTCACCAACATCATTTTCCTCCTCCCCATGAGCTTGGCTGCTCGCAACACCACCAGGATGCTTCCTTTTACATTGAGAAGATGTTCAATATATTCTCTCCACCTCTCCAGTGATTTTCTGGGATCTATTATGAGTTCACCTGAATTACTCAAAACACTGTTCATTTCCTTTTCCTTCCCTTCCTAATATTCTTTATTACTGTCCGGAAAGGTTTCTCTGCTGCTTGACCTAGCCTTTCCAGGTTCCCATGACTTCTTTTTGCATTCAACATCTATTTGTTTCGCTCTGTTTCTTTTATCTACATACAAATCCCTGTCTGCATCGGCCCTTGTTTGGGGCCATTTCTGATAAGCCTTCTTTTTACGTTTACAAGCTGCTCTCACTTCATCATTCCACCAAGATGTTCGCCTTTTCCCATGTTTACACACAGTTGTTCCTAGGCATTCCCTTGCTGTTTCTACTACAGCATCCCTGTATGCCACCCATTCACTTTCTATATCCTGAACCTGCTTACTGTCTACCGTTCAAAACTTCTCACTAATCATATCCATGTACTCCTCTCTAATTTCTTCGTCCTGGAGATTTTCTATACTTATTCGTTTGCAGAAAGATTTCACTTTCTCTGCCCTAGGTCTAGAGATACTTAGTTCACTACAGACCAGATAGTGGTCTGTATCATCAAAAAATTCGCGGAAAACTCGTACATTCCTAACAGATTTCCTGAATTCGAAGTCTGTTAAGATATATATTCTATTATGGATCTGGTACCCCTAGCCTCCCATGTGTAGCGGTAAATAGCTTTATGCTTAAAGAATGTATTCGAAACAGCTAAACCCATACTTGCACAGAAGTCCAGCAAACGCTTCCCATTCCCATTAGCTTCCATATCTTCCCCACATTTACCAATCACCCTTTCGTATCCTTCAGTTCTATTCCCAACTGTCGCAATGGAATCGCACATTAGCACTATTCTATCCTTGCTGTTGACCCTGGCCACTATGTCACTCAATGCTTCGTAAAACTTGTCAACTTCATCCTCATCTGCACCCTCACATGGTGAATACACGGACACAATTCTAGGCCTAATTCTTCCAATTGAAAAATGTACCCACATCATTCGCTCATTTACGTGCCTACCCGAAACTATGTTGCGTGCAATGGTATTCCTGATAAAGAGCCCCACCCCAGACTCTGCCCTTCCCTTTCTAACATCCGTCAAGTACACTTTATAATCTCCTATCTCTTCCTCGTTATCTCCCCTTACCCGAATATCACTTACTCCTAGCACATCCAGATGCATCCTCTTTGCAGGCTCAACCAGTTCTACTTTATTTCTTCCATAAGCCCCATTAATATTGATAGCTCCCCATCGAATTCCATTTCGTTCGCCAAGTTGTTTCCAAGGAGTCACTCTCAGGACCACTTACTAGGCCATTCAGCCGTTGCCCATGGTTCACGAACAAGGACGTGACTACAGTAACCCGCAAACATGAACACTAATAATAGTGTCTTAATATTCTCAAGATGTTCCACTACCGTCTCAGACGCAACCAAGATATTATCAACATATCTGACCGTAAAACCTTTCACTTCTTCACTTAAATTTCTATCTAAAGCTCTAATAAGGCTTGATGCAGCATTCATGATCCCGAACGGAAGCCTGTTGAAAACATAGGTCGTTTGATCGAACATAAATCCTGTTAAAATTTTAGTTTTTGGATCACGTTCTACGTGGTGAAAAGAAGAGGTCAAGTCTTCGCCGGTGAACAATTCCATATGCCGAAATTTCTTCAAGATATCTTTCATAAAAAAGCCTAATTATTCTCCGGCACAAGACGTTGATTGATGTCTCTAGCATCAAGACAAGTTCGCAATGATCCATTTGCCTTTTCCATAACTACGAGCGAGTTCAAATCCGGTGTCGGGGGTTTCATAATTAGTCCACTTTCTTCCATTTCATTATTAATTTGGCTCACTTGGTCATGATATTTCTCTGGAACAGGGTAAGGGCGCTGCCTAAACGCCTCCCAGATATTGAGAACAAGGGTATATTGAAACTTTGGGATTTTCCCTTGTCGGAATCCGAAAACCTCTTTACGTTTATCTAAACTGTATTGGAAATGTGTTTCTTCATCATCTCCAAATTTGCCTTCATGGATTTTTTTGGATGAACGAATCCAACGATGATCCTTCTTCTTCTGCTTCCAATGCTGCGATTGTAATTCCCGATTCCCCAAAATCTTCCTACTAATTTCGTCCTCTTCCTTCAATTTATCCTTATCTTCCCCTTCTTCCGAACATAATTGTGTATTGCAAATCCTCTCTTCCGTGTCAAAATTTTTAACAACATTTATTTTAATTTCCGATTGTTCTGAAACTCATTTGAAGAGGATCTCACTAGTCTCCATGTTGATATTTGTTTATACTCACGAATGGAGTCTGAGCCGATAATTACATTGTATTCCATTTTCGTCAAAACTATAAAAGGATGCGAGACTATATCATTCTCGAGTTGCAAGTCCATGTATGCCTGAGCATTGCAAATTGTGGTTCGATCGGGAATTACGTCACGAACCTTAATATTCGAGATCGGAATCACTGGAATATTGTTCCTGGATTGCAACTCTTCGAAAAAATTCTTGATGCGACGCTAACACTGGTACCCGTAACAACCACACATCGAACACGTATTCCATTGACTCTTATGTAAATTACAGGCGATTACCTGACAACCTTTGTATCCGTCTGAATTTTGTTCTCCTGTAAATCATCTGACTGTACTACCCACGTGTCGATCGTTATTATCGTCCATGGCGACGTCTGAGGACTAATAGCCTCCACATTTCTGGCTATCTCTTCGCTTATCAATTTTGATTTTTAAGATTATTTTCCTCGTTAGCCTCATATTCCGGTGCACGAAGATCTAATCTGCTTTGGTTCACGTTATGACTTTGCAACGCTAGACTTTCGGCCCCTTTGCATTCGAACATTTGTGACAAACGTCGTATGGGCTGCTCCCATATGTCTTTACCAGCGTGTAATTCATTCGGATCTTTAACATATTGTTGCGTTTCCCTTTTCCTGCCTTTGAGAACGCCCTGGTAGTATTCCTTCCGCTTCTGAAAGTTTCGTTCGTTCTGGCATTGACGCCTAGGATACGGTCGACGCCCCCTATTATATCCTCTCTGCTTATATGAATGTCTGCCATACTTTCGTCTCGGTTCTTCCCACGTACGAGAGTTCAATCGCGCGTCCCTCGTGTTCCAGTTTCCAGTATACGTCTCGCATGTCTTGTCTCTTGATCTTTAAGCCCGATTGGATTCTGCTTTCCCTGACAGTTCAGGATATTAAACATTTCGGTTTGTCTAGCTCTAGGGTGATGTCCACTGGATGCTTTGCCTAGGTCCGCAACACCTGTTCCATTTCCACAGCCGTTTTACATTGGTGGCTAACAATATTCTCTGAATGTCAGCGGGAAATTGCTTGCTAATGGGCGCGATAAGTTCTGTTTCCGCTGGAAGATTATCGAGTTCTCTCATCTTCACCAATTTCCCGGTGAAGTATTCGCAGAACCGCATAGGGCCGGTCACTGAATAGCGTCGCGGATATCATTCCACACGTAATCCCTGTTGCTGGTCTATCTCCCAGTATTTATAGAGAAACACTCTTTTAAAGCTCTCGTACCTATGGAAACAGTACCGGAATGCCTGGAACCATACAAGGGCCTGGTCTTCTGGAGATTTCTCTAGACCCGCAATCTTCGTTCTGGAGTCACCCGGTGATCGATCATGTACCCATCCATTTCAACTAAGAACTTTTTTGAGTCATATTACCCCCAGCTTTAAACCGTTTCGTTCTATCTTCCACCATACTCACCATGTTATAAATTGGTATGGGTTCGTTGGGAAGGGACGTCGAGTTGTGAACCTGTGCCGCTGACATCTGGTCTCCACTGGTATTCCTTCCTTCAAATAGACCCATTCCTTCTGTTTCCACCTTAAGGTCTTATGGACTAATGTACCTCATCTTTATCTGACCTATTTCCTCTCCCGGTTCTTGACGTTCATCCCGCAACTTCAATTTTCCTACCTCTTCTTTCAATTCGTGGATAAGGTTTTCGTGCGTATTCACCCCAACTTTTGCCTTTAGAATTTTGTGCGACCAATTTCCGATTCTATCCGATTTCTGATCTTCTCTCTTACGGACTTCCTCCCGGATCACAAATCTTTCTCCAAACGTCTGTTTCGGATGATTGGAAGGACCTAATCCGAAGGTTGAAAACTGTACACAATGTATGGATGAACATTTTCCCTCCATTACAGTACATGATAATGATTCAGAAAGGAAGAAAACACATGAATAACAACAAGGTAAGAACTACTTTGTAAAGCATAACATAAGTAGTATAATATATTTAAAAATAATTTTATAAACAATAAATGTATTGTTTAATTTGAATGTTGCAGGGGGCATTACAGTTTTGGGAGCATGTTACCTGTTCGCTGTAAGCTGTTAAGGAGTACAGCAACCTTAACGGCAGCATAACCAAGACTGTTGTATAACCGGTAGTAGTTTGTTTAATTTTGTAAATAATTACACAATATATATTTAATTAAATTCAAAATGTTCTAGTTATTGCATCCCCTTTGCCTCCTTACACCTATCGAAAACATTCACACTCATACCATCTATAGAGGCTTGAGCTTATTGGAGAGTGACCTTGATAACGAACAAGTCTATACATGCATAACCACGTCGACGTCATCGCTGCATGTTAAAACAGAATTATCTTAGTATCGCACAAGCTCAGTCCCGTCGGAGACAGTTAGTCGGATGGGGGGCGTGAAGCCTTAAGCATAAGTTCACGTCGTCATGCTTATGCATGTTTAGACTTATTCGTTACTATCGGATGGAGACATAATGCCATGAGCAGACCTCTTTTAAAATCACTCGCGCTGTAACGTCACGTAATTTTTCCATCGTACGGCGACGTAGAGCCATGGGCAGAGTAAAACTGGGCCAGACCCCACAAAAATAGTGACTGTAAGGATAGGCCCACTGTGACGTCACGTTACTTGTCTGTCGGATAGAGACGTAAAGCCATAAGCAGACCATTCGATAACACAGGTGCACAACTAAGTAGTCTGTAGGATGGAGACATAAAGCCTTAAGCTGTCTTCTTTTAAAATCACAAATGGCGACTGTGTAGTTAGAACCCTTCAAAATAGTAACGGGAGGGGCATCTGACCGTAAAACTGGGCCAAAGATGGCGACTGAGTAGTTAGGCCCCTCCAGAAATGGCAACAGGAAGGGCACCAATCCGTAAATCTGCGCACAAGATGGCGACAGTGTAGTGAGACCCTCCCAAAATGGCGACGGGAAGGGCATCTCTCTGCAAAACTGGACGTTGTGTACTTAGGCCCTTCAAACTGGCGACGAGAATGGCATCTGTCCGTAAAACTGAGCTAAGATGGCGACGGTGTAGATTGGCCACTCCAAAATGGTGACCGGAAGGGCATCTGACCGTAAAACTGGGCTCAAGATGGCGACTGCGCAGTTAGGCCCCTCCAAGATGATGTCGGTAGGAGCATCTGTCCATAAAACTGGGCCCGTGTAGTTAGGTCCCTCCAAGATGGTGGGTGGATCAAAATGGCGACGGCAAGGTCATCTGAACGCAAACTGTGCCCTGTGTAGTTAGGCCCTCCAAAATGGCGTTCGGGAAGGGCATCTAACCGTAAAACTAGGCCCTGTGTAGTGAGGCCCCTCCATGAGAATAGTTGTGCTCTCTTATTCGAATCCCCCATTGCCCTACTACTCAAGATGACATCGCGAGATTCCCCATTGCCCTACTACACAAAAAGGCTTCGGGAAAGGCATCTAGCCGTAAATGATATTAAGCCCCTCCACGAGGCTAGGCTTGCTGTCTTAAGTGAATCCACAATGCCCAACTACTCAAGATGGCGTCGCGAGTATTTCCATTGCACCACTACACAGGATGGCGTCGGGAAGGACACCTAGCCGTAAAAGTGAGATTAAGCCCCTCCATGATGTTAGGCTTGCTCTCTGACGCGAATCCACATTGCCATACTACTCAAGATGGCGTCGCGAAAATCCACATTGCCCTACTACTTAAGATGGCATCGCGAAGGGCATCTAACCGTTAAAGTGAGGTTAGACCCCTTTAAGATGGCGATTGTTGTTGTCAGGAAGGGCATCTGCCCGTACAAGTGAGGTTAGGCTCCTTCAAGGCGGCAACTGTGAGGTTAGGCTTGCTCTCCTAAGCAAAATCCGCGTCGCGAAGGGCAACTGGTCGTAAAAGTGGGGTTAGACCACTCCAAGGTTTTGACAGTCAGATAATGCTTGCTCTCTTATGTGAAATCTACGTCGGGAACTGCAACTAGACGTATAAGTGAGGTTAATCCCCTCCAAAATGGCGTCAGTGAGGTTAGGCTCGCTCTCTTATGCAAAATACCGCACTACCGGTACTACTATACTAGGGGTCGATGTCCTAGGATGAGAAAGCGCATAGGTACACTAATAGGGTCAATGACCTCGTGTGCACACACACCACATAAAATTCTGACGAAGTGGTTTAGAACCCGCCCAGCCCTACTAATGTAGTTGCCTTTATTGAACTGCACATTTTTAAATCACCACACCAAACTCAGGCGCGAAGTGATGGGACACTTCCTACGAAATGCAACAGGTGATACCTCGGCGGGACATGCCGCTGACACATGGGACAGACCATGCCCTTGACCGATAAGTGTACGCGCTTCCTCTTGATTGCACGTGCTGCATACCCTTGGAACACGTCGTTTCTGTCGCATCCCATGTGTCGTGTCCCGTGTCCAATAAGTGTGTGTTTCACCTTATGGCGGCGATAGGACAGGAAAGGGCTAGGCGTGGGTAGGAAGCAGCCGAGGCCTTAATCAAGGTACAGCCCGAGCACTTTCCATGTGTGAAAATGGGAGACAAAGAGAGACATTTTCGGGGCTAAAGACGACGGGGTTCAAACCCACTATCACCCGAATGCAGCCCATAGCTGCGCTCCCCTAACCGTACGGCTAACTCACTGAGTTGTCTTGTAACAAAATGTGTGGCATGGTGTTACCTAGCAACAGTGCCTTGAGAGCGGCACTGGCCATGCATCTGTATAAAGAGAACTGATCTGTATGTCATGGCCATCCATTAATACTTGACATCACAGCCTGCATGTTTGATAGGTAACATGGCGTCACATATTTCACAGAAAGTCATATTTATGATCATTACATTTTCCTAAAGAAAAATTTTAATTACGTATTTAAACGGAGTCATCTTCTCTACTGTATTTAGTAACATTACTCTACATCAGCACCCCAATGTCAATTTTAATAGATTTATTAAATGAATAATCGCTCATAAAAGCGAAGCACCTACACTCGCTATTGTCTGAGACTGAGAATAGCTGTTCATTAATTAGGCGTGATAATGATTCACATCCTGACTGTGCTCACCAGTTTATTACTATTGTCATCACTATTTCCTGCAGATCGGATTTATGTCTCCAGTTCACCTCACTTTGCATAATACCCCTATGTCACTCGATCTATGACCGCAATAGACATTCGCATATTTCACGTCTCTTAGCACACAATTTCTCTCTTCGCTCGCTCGATTAAAGCTAATTTGTATACTGTAGTAATAAATTTACGATTTATATATACATAAATAGATGTAATTCCGTGTCCATTAAGGTATTCGTTAGGGGCCGATGACCTTAGATTTTAGGCCCCTGTAAACAACAAGCAAAACATCCGTAATGTATGAATTGTGAAAAATGAAAACGAAAATCCACAGCCTGTTTCCGGTCATTTGACCAGGTCAGGAATGGATTGAATGAAGCCCATATCTACGATGAGAACAGGAATTGAACCGCCTGTCAAAGCCTGTCGCTCTCCACTGGGACAATGCTTAATGACTGACAGACGAATGTATAATGGGGAGTGTTGCTGGAATGAGAGGTGACACAGAAAATCGGAGTACCCGGAGAAAAACAGGTCCCAGCTCCGCTTTATCCAGTACAAATATCGCATGGAGAGACCGGGATTTGAACCACGGAACCCAACGGTGAGAGGCCGCGCGTTACCACCTGAGCCACGGATACGCTTAAACGAACTGTTATGAAGCTAAATTTCACCCCATTGCGAGGTCAGCTAGCATGACTGGAAAGTCCATCCATCCATCCATCCATCCATCCATCCATCCATCCATCCATCCATCCATCCATCCATCCATCCATCCATCCATCCATCCATCCATCCATCCATCCATCCATCCATCCATCCATCCATCCATCCATCCATCCATCCATCCATCCATCCGCGCCCTGGTGGCAGATTCCCTACCAATGGTTTTTAAAACTTTTTAAAACATGCTATTTGTTCGGGGCGTCGACCTATCGAGATCTTTTGCCCCTACTTGCACCATATGATATGAACCTGCGTGTAATTGGAATTGCGGAAGTGTAGAGTGTTGAACGCGAGGAAAGGAACGTTAAGGACGACACAAACACCCAGTCCCCAGGCCAAGGATATTAACCATTTACAATTAAAAACCCCTGACCCGGCCGGGAATCGAACCCGGGGCCGCCGAGTGACAGGCGGAGGCGTTGCCTCCTACACCACGGGGCAGGACTACCAATGGTTTACCTGGTCTTTGCTTAAATGTTTTCAGGGAACTTGGAAATGTATCAACATTTGTAATATTTGGATCAACCTAATGCATTTTTGGTGAGTTTCGATGTGGAGTCCTTGTTCACTAAAGTGCCGACTGGCTCGGTCATGACTCTCATTGAACATCTGTTCGCTGAGGACATTACTAAGCCATTTTTTCACTGCATGATTTCCAGCTATTTCTTTTGGTGCGGGAATTTTTATGAACAGACGGACGGGGTGGCTGTGAGAAGTTCACTTTCACCGGTAGTGGCTAACTTCTTTATAGAGCATTTTGAGGAGGAGGCTATTGCTTCAGAGCCCGTCAAACCTATGAGTTGGTAGGGGTTTGTTGATGATACATTTGTGGTCTGGACGGACGTTCCTGAGAAAATTCAGATATTTCTAAACCTCTTAAATCAGCAACATCCTTCAAATAAATCACTATGGAGGTGGAGGCGGAGGAAAGCCTTCCTTTCTTGGATGTTCTAGAAAAAAAATACCGGACGGCTCCTTAGGACATACCGTTCATCGTAAGCCTACCCACACAAGTTGCTATCTTCATGCAGACTATCACCACCATCCACCACAAAAACAAGGCATTCTCACGACACTCACCAACAGAACGAGACGAATTTGTGAGCCATCAAATATCCAGGTGGAGATGGACTCACACAAAGTCAAGTTCAAGGGTAATGGTTACAGCGACTTGCAGATTCATTGAGCCCTCCATTCCAGAGAAATGACCAATCAAATCTCACAGAAGGAAGGAAGAAGTGAAGGGAACTGCCTACCGGTCTTACATTCACAACACCCCAAGGTCCTCCTCAAACACAATATAAAAACCGTGTATATAGATAAGTCAATTGCTATAATATTACAGTAAGTCTTAAATAGCTTGTTTTGAAAAGTGCCATTTTCTAATTGTATGTAACATAACTGTGCAGTGCTGTCATTGATTTAATTCAAGAAGAGTAAATTCGTGTGTGAAATAGCATTGATATAATGACGTAGGAGGATAATAGGTAGTCATCTAACTAAAAATGACAATCCTTTGGTTAGGAAGTATTTGATCAGTAATAATCAAATTATGCTTTCGTAAGGCTGTCTATTTTAAGTAAGAGGTTAATATACTTCGGTTGTGGATATTATACCGACATTATGGTTAATTTTATGATTGAACTAGGGTGTTATACCACGAAATGGTGATGATGCGGTTCGATATACAGGTTATATTTGGATCACAAGATGACATATGAGCAATATGAAATGAATCTGGAGAAAATTGAGAAGGAAATGGAATATATAAGTGGATAAATTATAGTTATGAATTCATATGCGTTAAGATATATATAAGAGTTATTGAAATAAAGGAAGAGATATGATGCGAAGAATACGAAACAGATGTTATATATATGAAGAATGGTTGCATAATAAGAAGAGTGATAATGGCGATGATTGCTATTTCGTTGATAGAGAAGAGATGGATGTATTTTAATTGTGATATTAAGTTAATTGACGCGATTTAAGTTTAGGAATTCATGTATTTAATTCCATAACGAGTATTAAGTCTTCAGTATTCCACATCCAGCATTAAATATGATCCATGTAGTTCACATATGTCGGATAGATACCGGTAGATCATGAAAATGAATCCATATAGGGAAGAGGGAGTGGAATTAGCCCACATTATCCAGAATTCTTAACCACAATCATGTTTATTTTAGTAAATTGAGTTAGAATGCTTAATTGCTCATTTCAGTGATATCGCTGAAGAGGTTCTCCATAATTAGAAGATGAAGATACTGGTTATTAAAGTCTTCTGAGATGAAAGACTACAGAATTTCCAGAAATGATGTTAAGGTGTTATAAGTTATTGGTGACACACTAACAGGTCGCACATGATATAAGTAATTGGCACTTAACTTGATTTTGGAATTTATTTTTATTTTAGGTAAATGATCTACATAATGATTAATGGTAAATATTTGATTATTTAAAAATGAAACAGTGTTAAATGACTTCTCTTTTATCTTTTCTTCTTTGAAATTTTGAAGATAAAAAGCCATTGAATTTGAAATACTCAAGAAATGAATAAGAAGACTTACGTTTCCCTTGTACTAACGATTTGTGATGGTGATATAAAACATGATTATAAAATATTGACAGCTAGATGCAGGCAAATAGACTGATAACTGGAGGCGTACAGCCCACTAGATTTTCACGAAGAATCTACCAACAACACTCTATCTTAACTCAACAAATAGCAGCAACATACACCTATATATATCCTATTCTTTCCCTTATTTCCCATATGAATATTTACAATACAAATCCCGGGGACTTAGCGTTCATGCAGCTTTAAACTATTGAAATTTACTGAAATGAACAATACAAATGCCACTCTGGCTTATATATATGAGTTAATTTACATATTTAAAATGGCCTTTCGTAGTGAATCTAGCTATCACTTCACATGCTTAAAGACCAAGAGGACTTAACTTGGCGACAACGCTCCCATCAGCGGCGAATCACGTGCCACTTTGTCATGCGGACCTAGCCCATGATTACAACACACAGCACAAGCATGAAGGTCCTCCTGTTGACTCCTGGGTAGTTCACGGCTGCTATCCTCTTGATGTTGGGCTGTACCTGGAACTGTTGAATTAAATTAGCACCCTCTACTTCTCCACTTAGTCCGATCTAAGCGGCACTACATTAAGGGAACTGGGCCCGGTTGCTATCTGTCCTAACGGCTAACGACTCACGTTAATATGCATATATACCTGCATGGCACAAGTAAATGGTTTTGTTGCCTCCTGTTACTCTATAATTATCATCTTAATTACATGTGGTGTCAGATCTGTAGAATTCGGCTTAGTGACGGATTAAATGCTAGGACTTCAGGTTATTCCAACCCTGGAAAAGAGAAGTTTGTCAACCTCTGAAAAATGTTTGCTGCATACTGAACCCATGGCCTCCACCAAAGGGTTCAATACCCTCGTTCAAATCTCACACCCACCAAAGTTTGCTGTTCGTGGGGACGCGGCTATGGGGTCTTCATGATCGAAATCACGGCTTGTGGGTCAGGTCCAACTAGAGGAATTAGTTCCTACTGGAGCACTACGGGGTTCTCACAGCCTATGGCATGGCCATCCAGGGTTCCTTCTTTCAATCCCCTTTACTATATTGAGCGCTTGAATAAAATTATGCCACAGTGTTGCAATAAATAAATTGAAGCATATATGATATGTTCCACTGCCTCACTCCTCATCTTGCCTAGTGCATCTCATTTTCGCACTGCCATTGGTTTTTATGGTTTTCATACAACTGCATAGCCTTTGGTGGTGCTATATGGGTATGCAACGAGCCTCTTCGCTGATGACCTAACACACAGATTATTAGCTTAGTGTAGCCCTTGTATAGCAGGTGCTCCGACAAATCTGGCCGGCGTCTACAATATATAGTGTCGTATGTATAAGTTGCAGGAATGTTGCGGACAATACGTATATCCAGCTCCTGGGCCAAGGTAATCAATCGTTCACCACTCGACTGGGAATCGAACCCGGCAACCTTAGGCCGAAAGGCCAAGAGACTGACAGTCTGCACTGAGTCAGGCACATCAGGGACTCTGCCTCCTGGGCGGCTGCCCTAAATGCAGATCAGTGGTAACTGGTTGATTGATTGATTGATTGATTGATTGATTGATTGATTGATTGATTGATTGATGGATTGATGGATTGATTGATTGATTGATTGATTGATTGATTGATTGATTGACTGATTGATTGATTGATTGATTGATTGATTGATTGATTGATTGATTGATTGATTGATTGATTGATTGATTGATTGATTGATTGACACAAACTCTACCCACGTTAGCATTGACGTAACAGTGCGGTAGCTTGCTACTGCGCGCTGTCGATCACTTCACGAGCAAGACATGTCAAGAAGAGTGAAGGTATCGAATAAAGAAAGATAAATGTCATATCAGGAACATAAAATACTCTCTTGGCATCGCAAACTTAATGAAGGCTTAACAAGAATGGACATGGAAAGCCGGACATGAAGGACGAGGGACTTTTTTGGTGTAATATTTGAAGCCATTTCTTTTCAGTTTCGACTGAGTTATTTTAAAACTGTCAGGCTCCTCAGTCTGCCGAAAGTAATTTTGTGTAATAAATTTATAAACTACCTGCAAAAGACATATTGGTAAGATTATTATACCTGAAAAAGTACCAACTTAATTAAAACAGAGTAATATGTTCCGTTTTTGAAAGAACATCATAAGATACTATCAAATTACACACCAATATTTAGAAAAGTATAAATATTTATGTTTATTTCTGTTTAAATACTTATGAACTTGAAAATCTGGAACTTATATTATGAAATGGAAATAAAGAGGAAAGGGTGAGTGAGAGACAAGTGTCATAATTATTTCACGAGGAAAGAAAATAAAATAATGGTAGAAGTACATGAATGTAGTTGGATTCCTTCTTAAGAACGTGGTTTACTGTTGTCCCATTGATTTAGCAACCCACGCAAGGTGACTGTAAGTCATAATTAATATGTTGGGTGCTCGAAAAGCACACACATTCAGAACTCTCGTTAGGTAACGTCTTAGAGTATGGCTTCAAAATAAACTTTCAAAGTTAAGTGTAGGAGTCACTAACTCAAGTACGCACTCAGTTCTAATTTAAAATCATTTCAGAAGTTCATAATAAACTTCGTCTTATCAGCAATAAGGGTTTAGTACAACTGCTACGTTGCTAAGAAGTGTTTCATATGTTTGCAGCATAAAAAACTTCATTGTGCTAGGTTTTTAGCGTCGAATTAATTATTACAAACTATAATACTTTTAATTTGGTGGCATAACGAACATTTATATTTATTATACATACAGTATATTTTACAGATGAAAGACACCTTCTTTAAGTGATTTTTTGCCACTTGTTTAATGTCGCACTTAAACATCGAAGGTTTTCGGTGACGGAATGATGGGAATGGGCTAGGATTGCGAAGGTAGCGACGGTGGCCTTAATTAAGGTTCAGCCTCAGCATTTGCCTGGTGTGAAAATAGGAAATCATGGCAAATATTCTTCACGGCTGCCGACGGTGCGATTCGAACCCACTATCTCCCAGATGCATACTCATAGCTGCGCGACATTCCTTTAAGTAATCTTGGAATTTCCCTTGTTGTAATAGAACAATATCGAAAGGGCTACTACAACGGGTGGTGGTGGTGATTATTGTTTTACTGGGAAGCACAACTTGGCAACCATCCTCTATGTAACACTAATCAGAGAGAAAAAAGGAAGGAATCCGAAACTTTGAAAAATGAACATATCGGCCAAAGAAATATATTTGCCACGAAGGGCGCGGAAACGAAAGACTCCCTAGCGCTCGGAACCTAATAGCGTCGGGTATAACATCTGAAAATGAGGAGCATGGTACAAATCAGTGGAAACAATGCCAGGACTCAGCTAAAGGACCCCTAGGTCACCAAGCCATACTCCCAAATTGAGAGCCCCCGAAACCCCTTTTAGTCACCTCTCACGATAGACAGGGCATAACGTGGGTGTCATTCTACTTCCCCCACCCACACGGGGTTCACTGTGACGGAAGGAGCAATGGTAGATGGAAGGCATCTCCAACATATTTGTTATGTTAATTGACGTTTTCGGTGAGTTGAAGCACTGAACTTTACATTACTTGATTCAGACAAATAATAGAGCGGCCTGTGCAGTTAACTGCTTGAATACACTATGTTGTTGTGTTTACAAGAAGAGCTGTAATCGTGCAGAATATAATACAGAGTCCATGATGATGGAGAACGAAGAGCAAAAATTAAACGGCAGTATTGTACTGGAACTACATCTACTGCCCTGCAAAATGTCGAATAACAAATTTTAAAACAAAATCAATATTAAGTCGATTTATCATACTGATTATACTATACCTATACCTATGAGTGTGTATCTAAAATAATGGTAAAATTAAATTTGAAAAATATATCTAGAATTCAACGATAACATTTCTTATAATGTGAATGAAAGCCGGAGATATAACTACCGAAAGGCACTATGGCTTGAAATCGAATGTTGTAAATTATTCTTTCTTTTTTTCTTTCTATCGTTTTTTCTTTCTTCCTCTTACTTTCTTAATTTTTTACCGTCCAGATTTGTATTTTACCACAGACGCAGGGAGGGGTCCCACCTCTACCGTCTGAAGGGCAGTGTCCAGGAGCGTGAGACGTTGGGTCGGGAGGAGGGACAGTATCTCGTCCAGGTGGCCTTACCTGCTATGCTGAACAGGGACCTTGTGGGGGGATAGGAAGATTTGAACGGATACCTTATGTTAGGTACCATCTCCGCATTTGCTTGGTGGAGAAGTGGGGAACCATGCAATACCACTTCTAGGGTAGCTGAGATGGGAATCAAACCTCCTTCTACTCGGTTGACCTCCCGAGGCTGAGCGGGCCCCGTTCAAGAACTCGTATCACTTATCAAACTTCATGGCAGAGCCGGGAATCGAACCTGAGCCTACGAGGGGTGGCACCTAATCACGCTAACCACTGCACCACAGAGATGGACGCTATATTATTTATTTCTAAACAATCTCATATTTAGTGAATGAAAAGAAAACATTCATTTCGTTTCTATCAATACAGTGATTTTCAGTTCACATTCGCAGCACAGAAATTGTGGACGGAAATGTCCAGGTTACAGCATAAAAATATCTGACAGCCATTTGTGCAAAGCATTCGATATACAGAAGAAGGAGTCCAATATTAATGGCTATACCTGGCAGCCTGGTTGCTGATGACACAAACGAATGTCGCACTTCCCCAGTACGTTACAATGGACAAAGAGATTTTGACTATTCGTGACTCCGTGGGATGAAGAGGAGACAATGAGTCCAGAAAGCAGTGGAGTGAGATTTTAATGCTCTATAAACCAATGCTCCTCTGTTTCCTCTTACTCTGAACGCTACAGTATAATGAAACAGTTTATTGACTGTTGAAGTCTAAACGATATTTAGGCATTAGCTTTAAGTAACTGAATTCCTTTCATCAAGTCGATAATCTGGCTCCATGGATGACTTGTCAGCGACTTGCGCTTGGCAGGGTCGAGGAATTTCAATTTTAAAGGTTAATTTTCTTGGCTCTGGGACTGGCTATTTTGTGCTGTCCAGAATTACAGCAGCTCATCATACACCGCACATAACACTAATCTCCAACTCATTAACACGTACTTTTCAATTCACGACAGACGCCGCACATATTCGTCGGAACGTCGGTCCCTCAAGAGATTTAACAAGGCTTATAACGAAATTAATATTAATAATAGTACCAGGGTTACACCTTCCCTGGCAATCTAAACTAAGCGCCATCTCTATGGCCATTTATATAAACAGATTTGAACTTGTGAACTCCCAGAAACTTTCGTCTTCTACGGTTAGATATCTCAACCATCGATTTAGTTATTCCATCTTCTGGACTAAAGATAGAGTAATATTTATTTTTGGGGTAGGCAAAACTTTTTTTTCCTGAGGATTGTTTCGTTTATGTGCCGAAGTTGTCAACACTTCTGCTGATTCCTCCTCGATTGTAATCAACCTATCAGTTACTTGGAAATATGTTCTCTAGCTAAGTAAAACCGGGTGTGTGTACAGGAATCCAGTCTATCAGTAAAGAGTTATGGAAGCTTCCTGTTAGGGGTACTATAAAAGCAGGATACTTCAGGGCAGTCTGGATTAGTCTCTGCATCACTGGACCATAACCCCACTTAGGGTTTTAACAGTTTATGTAAGAAGTGCAGATGTATCGCCTCCTTGGACTTTGTTTATGGCCGGTTACGTGCAACCGTTTTATTTCCCATTAAGGCCATGTAGTATGGGCAATTATGCCTCCTGTTAATATGGTAACTGTTAATGCGTCTTGATTCCCTTTAGGAACAGTGCTTTGTTAATCATATTGTGGAGTAATTGATGAATACTCTCAAGTGCGGTCATCCGATGGGTTTGCTAGTGTCATTTCTGTGTATCAATAGAAAATGACTGCCTCTACGAGGCTACACTATCGTATTTCAGAGCTCAGACTCCTGTGTAGTATTCCTTACAGGAGCAAATTTTTCTCTTGTAAAATATTGTTCTTGTCAAGAGCAATAATGCTCTTTTCGATGTAAACTAACTTCCTGGTAATTATCACGAGTGTTTGTACCAGGTTCTCGGACTTCTAAGTCCCCGATATTATTAGAGCTGACGAGCTCATTAATAATTTGTTATATTGTCTGTTATTCTTTCAGATTTCCTGTCTCTCAATTTTAATCTAGAAAAAAGAAAAGGAAAGAAATAAAATGTCCACATTTGTTGTGTTGAGTTCTGCTCTACTTAATTCCTTGTCCAGCTATTCAACCAAGGAGCTCCTTAGCCCTCTGTGAGCCACTGAAAGTTCGTAACAAGTGATAGCAGATCGTGTTTGAATGGGCCTGGGCAATGCCCATTTTGAATAATTTTCTCTAAATTTTGGATTTGAACACTAGGAATTTTTCGGGTCTCCTATTTTTCAAATTTTGCCAAAATTTCATTATTTTGTTGGCACTAGAGATGTCCTTGCTCCATGGTATTTGCGCAAGGAAGAGGTTATTTATCAACTACTTGTTACAAATGTTCAGTCTGGCGGTACGGTTGCGACAGATGCGTCTAAATTAAAGGACTCTGTAGATATATTTATTTGTATTCTTGTTTATGGAGAGAAGGTAGTTGGTGAGGATTTATCCGCGATCACCACCAATATTGCTGACCTTGCATCTGTTGTTAGTGAGCCGCGCCTCATTACCTCCATATCTTGCTTTTGTATTTTACAGATATCGCATTATTTGCGATATCATAGGTCAGTCTGTTATGGCTGCTTAGTATTCTCTATGCCAGACTTGACTTGTAGTTCGTTCCGATTAGACAGATGACACATCATGTAACGGAGGATTGCCAAAGCATTTCTTTCTAGTTCCCCTTTGATTCGAGTTATCTCTACTCGTCTGACGGTAATAAGTTTTTGAGGTAACATGGATACGTTGCTCTGCGAGGTGGTTTTCATCTCGTATAGATGGTACTACAAACGATTTAAACATTATCTTAAATGGCTCTCAAAGTTTAGAGCCGTGAATGTTACTACTTCACTCTCGAGGTATTTATTCTACTTATCCTTTCTGTGCGTGATGTTTGTTCCAGTCATTCCGGGCTTGCCATAGTTATGCTAGTTTGTTTACAGGGAGATCCCTTCTTTAGTTTATTATTCTTTTATAATTTTGCTGCAGACTTATTTCACTGTCCTTCCTTTCTTTTCATGTCTGCTTCTGTGTACTCGTTCCTGCAAAGAGTGAAAGGTGGCACCGATAGGATTATACGTGTGTGTGATGGGTTTGTTTGGGTTTTTGGTAGGAGACTTTTTGGCTCGAGCTTATGTTCTGTATTGTGATTTAACTCTGATACTGTACGATTCATGTTCGCCTAGATGTACGATATGAATACGTGTTATGCGGCGTGAAAGTTATTTACGTTATGTGTTTAGACTGGGTGAGCCAGACCTCTTTGCCGCGACCCAGGTTTCTGATATGTGCTCTCAGATCAGGCTCATGAGCCGTTGACTGAGTCATGGCATACTGTTACGACTGTTGTCGTAACGTGTCTTGCTATTATACTTTTTATACCTTCTGAGTCGTGTGTTTGGTCTCTGAGTGTGTGAGTGTGGAGTGGTTATCGGACCTGTGTTAATTTTCAGTAACTTGTTGATATTTGTTTTCGTCATTATTATTTTATCTCGCCATTGTTTCCGGCTTCCTCAGCCGACTAATATGTTTATTTCCGGATTTTATTCTCATTTTACTTGCTTTCTGATTCATGCTTATTTATTTCTGTAACTATGGCAACCCATTTATTACCTTTTTTGTTTACTTTTCTGCCGGTCTTGGTTCACTGGCGTCTTTGATTTACAGTTATAGGGATGTAGTCTCTATGGGGATTGTCGGAAGCCATATCTTATGAAACTTTGACGGTATCTGGGGAGCTGTTAGATTTTATTGTGTGGAAGCTGTTACTTTCACCTCGAGATAGTTAATGGTCCTTTTTGGCATATACATACTTTGGATCACGTTTTAATTCTGTTGTCACTGTCTGGTAAAACAATTGTATCGCAGAACACGATATCTCTTTTGTCACGGTACAAAGTACAAAGAAAACGGATTGATTAGTAAATGATATTTACCGTGGTTGGAGTATCGTTGCATGTTATTTATGTGAGTTATTTGACTCCCTGTATACCCATTAGTTTGTTTTTTAATGGTAACCTTCTGACCGTTTCCCTCTGCTTTTATATTAATAAACATAATTCATTTAAATTGACCTCTGCTCTGCATTATTGTCTCTGCTTTCGAGACGTGCCTTTTACACTTTATTCATTAGTCTAAGTGGCCCGGATTCGGCTCCTGGCAGTTCTTAGCCAGTTTCGACCGATCCAAAAAAAGGTAGGTAGGATAGTAGTTCTTTTGTTTGAAGAAGGTGGGACCTCCGTTAACCAACGTAAATGTGTTCAGGTTATGATGTTTCACTTTTATGATAGAGTGGGGGAAATATTTTCTCTTAAGCTAAACGAAAAACATTTCAGTATGGATAACTCCTTATGCAAAAATATTTCTGAGCTGTCTAGTAATGTGAACTAAGTGTTGTCTGGGTTTGTTAGTGGGAAGAGTTGTCCGGCTCCACAGCTAAATGGTTATCGTGCTGGCCTTTGGTCACAGGGGTCCCGGATTCGATTCCCGGCAGGGTCGGGAATTTTAAAGATCATTGGTTAATTTCCCTGGCACGGGGGAAGTGTGTATGCGTTGTCTTCATCATCATTTCATCCTCATCACGAAGCGCAGGTCGCCTACGGGAGTCGAATCAAAAGACCTCCACCTGGCGAGCCGAGCCCGTCCTGGAATCTCCCGGTACTAAAAGCCATACGCCATTTTTTTTAGTGGGAAGAATGACTTTCTTGCCTCAGTAACTATGAATACCTGAACAAGTCTTCAGATAGTTGGGAATCGGTTGAACAACGACAAGCTTCTGTCCCATCCGAACAGATAGACAATACTGTCGACAATCCACAACACCATCCACCCTTTTATTAGTAATGTCGCTTTCAAAGCACCTCACCCTCCGGCTGCCTCTCCGGTAACATTTCCAGGCTTTAGCAGCTTACCCCATCCTTTATCCATATTGCTTAAAGGGATTTCTAGATGTTAACTCCACTAATGACGTCATTTCTTTCTTAAGATTTCTTGTGGAATTCCAGGACCATGCTTTGGTGCTTGCCATGTAGCACTCTAAAATTGTAGAAATAATCTATTCCTAAACCGTTGGTGTTTTAGCAAACAAAATCGTTAAAGCTATATCAGAAAGAATTTCCTTGAAGTTTTCCATGCACACTTGTTGGCTAAATTTATCCCTGCGAGAGCCCTGTCATCATTAATTCAGAAAAAAAATTATTTCAGAGTAAGTGGCTAGATGAAAATCTAGCTGATTTCATTCAGGATATTTTCTGTACTAGGGATTTTCCTTGCACTATTCTCAAGGCCAAATAGTACAGACAATTATTGAAGGAATTTCTCCATCTTACCGCTCATATTTGTGTTTTGCTTCCCGCCCTCAAACGTTTAGGGAACTTGGGGCAGTGTTTGTTTCTGCGGGGGGGAGTGAAATATGCCGACACACTGAGAGTTGGGTGCGACCAACAATCTTCTCCTAATATTTCTCGGTCACCCCCTCGTAAGACCATCACTCCCCGCAAATGTTATGGTTGTGTGCCTGCGGACCATTTAAGGAATAAGTGCCCTCTATTATATACCAAAAGTTCTAACAATGTTTCATCGGCGTCTTCGGGCTCTTTCAAATTTGGTTCATTTGCGCATCTGGCAAAGAATTGTAACTTACCGAATAGTATACCTTCGTGTTCCACCTCTGGTAATAATAGTAACTGAATGTGTCTAGAGTGCCCTGTCTGTGTCTCCAAGCTCAGCCCAGTTTAAATCTGATGATAATTTTTCACGTACTAAGGAAGGAAGACCGTCTAAAACTTCCTTTGAAGATCATAAAGAATACTTGAAAATTACTTCTGATGCTGAAGGATTTGAGCCTTTCCTCAACATTGAAATAAAGGACGAAACTGTCACTGCCCTCTTAGATTCCGGAAATATTGTGTCCGTCACTTCTGTTTCTTCCAGTGTAAAATGTGTTTCATCCAACTCTGCCCCTTTATAAATTTTTAGGATTCTTCCGTGCAAAAATTCGTATTTCAAAGTTTACCTGGACATTTAAGTTATTCGTTGCTCAAAGTTTGTCATGCTCTGTGATATTAGGGGCAGATTTCATGCTGCATTCACATCTCGTGCTTCATCTTCACAGAAAATCATGCACTTTCAAGTTTGATAGTAATTTCCATATGCCCATTTTGAAGTGCAATACTGCATCATTTTCGCGTGTTTCGCCTCCTTAGAGTGAGATGACGTTAGACCTTATGCATCTATTTGAGGATCAGGCTACCAGCATTTGTAAATTATGTCAGTATTCTTCCTATGTGTTTTTTCGGAAAATATAGGTGTGACTGACTTAACTGAATACAAGATAGAGGTTATGGGTTCGATCTTCGTAATATTTCTTCCTTATACGTTGTCTCCACCTAAGATGTATACACTGAAGGAAATTATCGACAAGAGATTGAGCTATATTCATATTGTGATCTTTCCCACTTTTAAAAACACCACTCAAATTTATTCGTCTACTATTGTCATTTCACGCGGTCTCTCCACTGACAGCTCGTAACATACCACTTTTTGGAGGCCATTTGCCATTATTATTAGTATTGTCATTTGAAATGAGTTCTCATTTATTTAACAGATCTTCCCTTTGTTTGCAAAATAAACAGGAATATAAAAACTTCATTGCGCCCGATTAGACAACCCCTGCATAGGTGTAGCGTATCTCTCTCTCTCTTACTGCAGTCACGTGGGAGCAACTGAGGAATTGGCTGATATAAGAGATAATGGACCCAGTCATGTAAGCAAGCACTACATCTGACAATGTCGTCAAGCAAACACAGTGTCACTCCAATATCTGTACGCAACTTGGCTAGGCAGCAGCCATCTTAGCAGGCCAGGGTCTTTAATGGGCTACATGTGACATTAATTTGCTTTGCATGCATATTCAAATGGTATAAATAAATGCACCGATACTACCCTGAAAACTCACACAAACGGATGCAGAATAAATTAATCATATAGTTATGTTGTAATAGATTAAAAATGAAAATCCTCAGCCTGTTTCCAGTTATTTGATTGGGTCAGGAATGAAATTAATGAAGCTCCATCTAGCGGCGAGGTTTGGAACTGTGCCGGCTGCCGAAGCCTGTCACACTCCTCTGGAGCAACAATTTATGGCTGACATATGAAATGAAATGATATTGGATAGTGCTGGTGGAATGAAAGATGACAGGGAAAACCAGAGAACCCGGAGGAAAATCTGTTCCGCCTCCGTCTTGTCCAGCACAAATCTCACATGGACTGACCGAGATTTGAACTACGGAACCCAGCAGTGAGTGGCCGGCGGGCTGCCGCCTGAGTCACGGAGGCTTGTAACAGAGTATTTTGTTTGAACTTTAAAATATCGTCTCTCCCGGAACAAAACCTCCTATGTGAAATATGTTAGCTTAGAACTTCGGCCGGTGAGGTTCTGTCATCTAAAGTGCAATATTGTGTGAATACGCTCTTCATAATGTATGTGCTGCGGGTCAGTATATCTCCAAAAATATTGTCACATAGGAGGTTTTGTCCCGGCAACGACGATATGTTCCATATTACTTCCACCTTCCCTATATTTAATGGGGCCAAGGATAGTTGCTTTGTTCGATAATGTTTCCACCATGCTGGTCTAATAAGTTGGAGAAAATGAGGAGGTCGATCTTACCTTAGTGTTAGTACTAAAGCACTGAGCACTAGACGTTGACTTAAGGTGTCTTCTGATTATTGTTTTACGGCTATTCTTAGACCCAACCTTCCTCCCTTAGTCGAGCTTAGGAATATCAACAGCGACTACTGAGCTATTCAATCAACTACTACTACTACTACTACTACTACTACTACTACTACTACTACTACTATAATAATAATAATAATAATAATAATAATAATAATAATAATAATAATAATAATAATAATAATAATAATTAGGGACAGGGACGCAAGCGGTTAGTGCGTGCATGTAATAAACACTTCGTGATTTCTGAAACTGAAGTTGGAGAAACAACTCTAAGAATTGTCAAGAATAGAATGTTAATCCAGTTTTCTAAGAGTTCCCGAGCCTTTGAGCCTCTCCGGAATAAATTTATGGCAAAGCCTAGAGTCTAACCTGGGACAACCGTGCGGGAGGATACTATACTACGGTGGTGGACTCCAATTGTAGTAAACACAGGACTGTAGACGCTCAGAAACAGGTTTGTAGTATGTGAGGTATATTACATATCCCTACTGCTCCCGAGCCTTTGAAGTGGCTTGTCATCGGTTCTGCTCCAACGGCACAAAGACTGTCAGCAACAGGGATGTTCTTCCTGAAATTACATTACCTTTCTCCTCATGTTTTGCCATCGAAACTTATTTTGCTAAACTTAATTTTGTAATTGTAATTGGAGAATTGTTAAGAAATGAGCGTATTTTTAAATGACATTTTGATTGCTTCAAGGGTTTTAGGCATATTACATGTTTTAATTGTTTAATGCCTTAGTTTTGGATAAAAACTGATAGTGGTGGTGATTGTTGTTAGAACCTAAAAATGTACTCTGTACACAAACGGATGCAGAATAAATTAATCATATAGCTATGTTGTAATAGATTAAAAATGAAAATCCTCAGCCTGTTCCCAGTTATTTGATTGGGTCAGGAATGAAATGAATGAAGCTCCATCTAGCGGCGGAATGGCATAGAAAAATGCGTTATTTTAGTGGGTGATCTCAATTTATCAAATGCTCACTCGGAAGATAATTCGAATAACAGGAAGAGTGATCAACAAAGAACAGGTGAACCAGAAAATGATGGAATCAACTAGGGAGAAGAATATTCTAAACGTGTTGCTGATAAAGCCAGATCAGCACTATAAGCGAAACTGAATTGAGAGATGATATAAATAATCACGACGGTATTTTTGTCCTAGTAAAAAATAATGCGATAGAAAAGGTTATAATATTAGGGCCATTAGGCAGTACCATATAGTTAGTAAGACAGGGATGAGGGAGTTCAAAAGGAGGAATTATGATCAGTGTAATGAAAGAAAATATATTAAAATGCTATTTATTCGGAGCGTTGACCTAAGATCTATTGCCCTTACTATGCACCATATGTTGTGAACCTGCGTGTAATTGGAAATGGCGAAAGTGTACAGTGTTGAATGTGAGGAAAGGAACATTAAGGACGACACAAACACCAAGTCCCCAAGCCAGGGATATTAATCGCTTACAATTAAAAACCCCTGACCCGGCCGGGAATCGAACCCGGGGCCGCCGGGTGACGGGCAGACGCGTTGCCCCCGACACCGTGGGGCCGGACGTGATCAGTGGAATGTTGTAAATAAAAATTTAAATGTGGTAAGGAACGGTAAAAACCGACTACATTGTAACAGAGAAATAGATTAAGGATAAGACACAGGTTGGAAAGAAATAGAGTTAGGAAGGGTTGTGAAAATACGGAGAAATTGAATGAACTCACCAAGAAATTGAACTTAGTAAAGAAGTCAGCTAAGGATAATATGATGGCAAGAATAATTGACAATCATATACATTTTATTGAAATTTGGAGGGCAATGTATAGGTACTTTAAGGTAGAAACAGGTTGCCGGAGGGACATTCCAGGAAACATTAGTGAACAAGGAGAGAGTATGTGTGAGGATTTATAGAATGCAGAAGTATTTAGTTAACAGTATGTAAATGCAATTCGAAAAAGCGATAATTTCTAGGTAGAGGAAGTGACTAATACCAGCGATGAACTGACATTTAGGCATGATAACAAAGATATTTACAAAAAGATACGAAATTTGAAAATTAGCAGCTGGAATTGATAACATTACTTAGGATAACAAAAGGAAAAGTGTCGGGATATAGTACCATATCTGAAGTACTTATTTGATCACTATTACGATAAAGGAGTTATATCATATACGTTGATAAATGCTATATTGGCTCATTGTACAAAGGGAAATTTGATAAGCATCAAGGGGATATTATAGGTCAGTAACCTTGACATGTGTTACATATAAGCTCTCGGAGAGCATTCTTTCTGATTCTATTAGACGACTAGCAAATGTACCCGTGCTTCGCTACGGTATTCTACATTGTATACGGATATCGACGTAAATACTGTGCGTGCAGCAAATGAGATTGTTTTAAAATTGCATGTCTCTTAGCCTTATCCGAGAAATAGCATGGGGAGGTCCACATATGTTGTTTCCAATGTAAAGTGACGGTTGCGGAGTTGTGATGATAACGCCAGGCTCACTTGCCTACTGCCATTCACAATCGAGTTGGCAAGTTTACATTATAATTGCAGGCCCCAATGCCTACTGCGCGGTCACAATCGATTTGGGGAGTTTTAGTTACAATGGCAGACCCATTTCCTATTTTCAGACAGGTCACAGTTGAGGAGTTTTTATTATAATACCAGGCAACATCCCTACCACCAGTCAAAATTGAGTTGTGCAGTTATCATTATAATGACAGCCCCTTTTTACTGCTGCTAGCCAGCTTACTGCCAGTCACACGGAATTAGTGAGTTTCCATGAAAATAGCAGGCCACTATGTCTAATGCTAGTCAAATTTTAGATTGGAACATTTGTTTACAATGGCGGGCACCCTGGCCTAGAGCCAAACACAATAGAGTAGGGGACTTTCGAACAAAACTGCATGATCCCTTGCCTTCTGCAAGACAAATCGAAAAGTGAATTATTCATTAAAATAGTAGGCCTCCTTACTAATGCCAGTTACACAGGAGTTGGAGAAGGACCCCATTCCTACTGCCAGCAGTCAAAGTCGGTGTAGGGAATACTGATTACAATAGCAGACACATCCTTTCTCGATCGCTACAAATCGACATCAATGAATATATACAGATGGACATACGAAAGTATATGAATGTGTACAATATTGCAGACCTTCATTTACAGATTAACTGCTGCTAAACGGTACGTCATATCGACAAAGGATTGTACCGTAAGGCGCAGTATTTAGCGATCTAAATGGCTGGTCCTATGATATTTTCTCGCATCTAATCTATTCATGGGTCAGATTGAATCAGAAACGTTGAATAGGTTGAAATTTGTGTAAGATTATCTTACATTGCATTACTTTTCGGATAATTATGTGACATAGCATTTGGCTCACATATGGGTACCGGGTGGGCCAATGTTCGTGTAGAGTTTGATCATACTATCTTTCCTGTAAGTGATTGAAATGATGCACATGAGAAGAAAAGGTTTAGAAATTAATTTCCATTAAGGCAGGTAGATTTCCATTAAGTTTGGTTGTGTGTATTTTGAGGGAGTGCAAAATCACGGTTTCGTATAAACCCCCAATTAGTTCAGGGATTTAGAAACAATATTTGCCCTAAAACCTCCCCAAAGGATAGGTGGATTCTAAATATGAAGTTTGGTGGAAATATATCCAGTAGTTTTCAAGTTAGAGAAAGGCAAACAGACCAAACAAACACACAAACTAACTAACTAACAGACACCAAGGAAACCTACCCTTGGACAGATGGATGCTATATATAAAATTTGGTTCAAATATCTTGTTAGTTTTCAAGTTGTAAGAAGTACGCTTTACACGCACCCGCTCTTGCGTTAAGTCCGCTGGGATTTGTACCGAAAACCGGTCCGTTAATGATATCTCCCTTACTAAATCCTGTTATGGAAATGATGCACATGAGAAAAAAAGGTTTAAAAATTAATTTTCATTAAGGCAGGTTGATTTCCATTAAGTTCGGTTGTGTATACTTTGAGGGAGTGCAAAATCACGGTTTCGGTTCCGTAAATATCCCCACTCAGTTCAAGGATTTAGAAACGATATTTGCGCTAAAACCTACCCAAGGACAGGTGGATTCTAAATATGAAGTTTGGTGGAAATATATCCAGTAATTTCCAAGTTATAGAAGGACAGACAAACAGACAAACAGACAAACAAACAAACAGACAAACAGACACCAAAGTTAAAATGATGAAGATGGTCATTATTACACCTGAAACGGATAACCGTACCGAAATTTCGCCAAAATAATCAATGTACAGACACACGGTCGTTACGATTTTATTTATATAGATGACGGATAAGCATGAGCACGTTGAAAAGTGCAGACTTCCACTTCGAGATTCATATCCCCTAAACAGTTTATGATATTAAGAAACGGTTTGCGCCATCAGACGCCCCATTTATAGTTCTACATGTTTGTTTCTAAACCATTACCTCGTATCTCCCATATTAAGGGGGTAAATTGAGTTCACATTTTGTATAGGGTGAAATTTGGGTGCATTTTTAACATTTTACATTACATTTTGCCTACTTATGTATAAGCTAGAATCACGAAATTTGGTACACATATGTCCCTTAATCGTGCCAATGTGCGCACACAACGTGATGATCCTATCATTGTTATAAGTGTGTCAAAGAATAAAATATACTTGTAAAAATCACCAAATTTACGAACAATCCAGAAATATGGCCAAATTTAACGTATAAGGGAGAGAGATACGACAAAATGTCACAGGACCAAAGTTGTAGATCACTCCGAATTGAAGTGACATTCTGCCATCCGTTTTGTGATACGACTTACCGTTTAGCCAAAAAATAGCTCAGAAGGAATGTCTGCACAGTCATTAAAATTGCCTCCATATTTCGATATCCTTGGGGGTAAAAAGTGAAAAATTTGAACATCTTGGAATTTTCCCGTCGGTTAGGGTTCAAAAGCTATAATTTCACCAAATTTCAATTGTCTACGTCGTCTCGCAGATTGTGCCGCCATCTTGATTTGGGGGATGGGGGATAAAAATGAGGAAATTCTCGAAAATTTTTAAGCCCACGAAACCTATAGGTTATCGTTTTGGATATACTATACGACTGTGTTCTTATACTGAGCCCAAAATTTGAGCCCCCCCAGCGTGCCCCCTTCAGGGAATTTTGAGAATTTCCGATTTTTCTAGGGATCCTGGGGTCATCAGTTTCCCTCGTACCAAGTTTCAAATTTCTGAGATTTCTGGAAGTGCCTCATTAATTCACGTCTTTTTTCATTTTTAAATATTTATATATACATCGCTCCAGCCCGACTTGCTTTTA
Source organism: Anabrus simplex (assembly GCF_040414725.1). Classification (NCBI taxonomy): domain Eukaryota; kingdom Metazoa; phylum Arthropoda; class Insecta; order Orthoptera; family Tettigoniidae; genus Anabrus; species Anabrus simplex. The sequence continues at coordinate 361,527,312 of NC_090269.1, read as the reverse complement.
TATATATAGATGAGGGATAAGCATGAGCACGTTGGAAAGTGCAGACTTCCACTTCGAGATTCATATCTCCTAAACGGTTTATGATATTAAGAAACGGTTTGCGCCATCAGACGCCTCATTTATCGCTCTACATGTGAGTTTCTAAACCATTTCCTCGCATCTCCCATATTAAGGGGGTAAATTGAGTTCAAATTTTGAATAGGGTGCAATTTGGGTGCATTTTTAACATTTTACATTACATTTTGCCTACTTATGTATAAGCTAGAATCATGAAATTTGGTACACATATGTCCCTTAATTGTGCCAATGTGCGCACACAACGTGATGATCCTATCATTGTTATAAGTGTGTCAAAGAATGAAATATACTTGTAAAAATCACCAAATTTACGAACAATCCAGAAATACGGCCAAATTTAACGTATAAGGGAGAGAGATACGACAAAATGTCACAGGACCAAAGTTGTAGATCACTCCGAATTGAAGAGACGTTCTGCCATCCGTTTTGTGATACGACTTACCGTTTAGCCAAAAAATAGCTCAGAAGGAATGTCTGCACAGTCATTAAAATTGCCTCCATATTTCGATATCCTTGGGGGTAAAAAGTGAAAAATTGGAACATCTTGGAATTTTCCCGTCGGTTAGGGTTCAAAAGCTATAATTTCACCAAATTTCAATTGTCTACGTCGTCTCGCAGGTTGTGCCGCCATCTTGATTTGGGGGGATGGGGGATAAAAATGAGGAAATTCCCGAAAATTTTTAAGCCCACGAAACCTATAGGTTATTGTTTTGGATATACTATACGACTGTGTTCTTATACTGAGCCCAAAATTTGAGCTCCCCAGCGTGCCCCCTTCAGGGAATTTTGAGAATTTCCGATTTTTCTAGGGATACTGGGGTCATCAGTTTCCCTCGTACCAAGTTTCAAATTTCTGAGATTTCTGGAAGTGCCTCATTAATTCACGTCTTTTTTCATTTTTAAATATTTATATATACATCGCTCCAGCCCGACTTGCTTTTATATATATAGATGAGGGATAAGCATGAGCACGTTGGAAAGTGCAGACTTCCACTTCGAGATTCATATCTCCTAAACGGTTTATGATATTAAGAAACGGTTTGCGCCATCAGACGCCTCATTTATCGCTCTACATGTGAGTTTCTAAACCATTTCCTCGCATCTCCCATATTAAGGGGGTAAATTGAGTTCAAATTTTGAATAGGGTGCAATTTGGGTGCATTTTTAACATTTTACATTACATTTTGCCTACTTATGTATAAGCTAGAATCATGAAATTTGGTACACATATGTCCCTTAATTGTGCCAATGTGCGCACACAACGTGATGATCCTATCATTGTTATAAGTGTGTCAAAGAATGAAATATACTTGTAAAAATCACCAAATTTACGAACAATCCAGAAATACGGCCAAATTTAACGTATAACGGAGAGAGATACGACAAAATGTCACAGGACCAAAGTTGTAGATCACTCCGAATTGAAGAGACATTCTGCCATCCGTTTTGTGATACGACTTACCGTTTAGCCAAAAAATAGCTCAGAAGGAATGTCTGCACAGTCATTAAAATTGCCTCCATATTTCGATATCCTTGGGGGTAAAAAGTGAAAAATTGGAACATCTTGGAATTTTCCCGTCGGTTAGGGTTCAAAAGCTATAATTTCACCAAATTTCAATTGTCTACGTCGTCTCGCAGGTTGTGCCGCCATCTTGATTTGGGGGGATGGGGGATAAAAATGAGGAAATTCCCGAAAATTTTTAAGCCCACGAAACCTATAGGTTATTGTTTTGGATATACTATACGACTGTGTTCTTATACTGAGCCCAAAATTTGAGCCACCCCAGCGTGCCCCCTTCAGGGAATTTTGAGAATTTCCGATTTTTCTAGGGATCCTGGGGTCATAAGTTTCCCTCGTACCAAGTTTCAAATTTCTGAGATTTCTGGAAGTGCCTCATTAATTCACGTCTTTTTTCATTTTTAAATATTTATATATACATAGCTCCAGCCCGACTTGCTTTTATATATATAGATGACGGATAAGCATGAGCACGTTGGAAAGTGCAGACTTCCACTTCGAGATTCATATCTCCTAAACGGTTTATGATATTAAGAAACGGTTTGCGCCATCAGACGCCTCATTTATCGCTCTACATGCGAGTTTCTAAACCATTTCCTCGCATCTCCCATATTAAGGGGGTAAATTGAGTTCAAATTTTGAATAGGGTGCAATTTGGGTGCATTTTTAACATTTTACATTACATTTTGCCTACTTATGTATAAGCTAGAATCATGAAATTTGGTACACATATGTCCCTTAATTGTGCCAATGTGCGCACACAACGTGATGATCCTATCATTGTTATAAGTGTGTCAAAGAATGAAATATACTTGTAAAAATCACCAAATTTACGAACAATCCAGAAATACGGCCAAATTTAACGTATAACGGAGAGAGATACGACAAAATGTCACAGGACCAAAGTTGTAGATCACTCCGAATTGAAGAGACATTCTGCCATCCGTTTTGTGATACGACTTACCGTTTAGCCAAAAAATAGCTCAGAAGGAATGTCTGCACAGTCATTAAAATTGCCTCCATATTTCGATATCCTTTTGGGTAAAAAGTGAAAAATTTGAACATCTTGGAATTTTCCCGTCGGTTAGGGTTCAAAAGCTATAATTTCACCAAATTTCAATTGTCTACGTCGTCTCGCAGGTTGTGCCGCCATCTTGATTTGGGGGGATGGGGGATAAAAATGAGGAAATTCCCGAAAATTTTTAAGCCCACGAAACCTATAGGTTATTGTTTTGGATATACTATACGACTGTGTTCTTATACTGAGCCCAAAATTTGAGCTCCCCAGCGTGCCCCCTTCAGGGAATTTTGAGAATTTCCGATTTTTCTAGGGATCCTGGGGTCATCAGTTTCCCTCGTACCAAGTTACAAATTTCTGAGATTTCTGGAAGTGCCTCACTAATTCACGTCTTTTTTCATTTTTAAATATTTATATATACATCGCTCCAGCCCGACTTGCTTTTATATATATAGATGAGGGATAAGCATGAGCACGTTGGAAAGTGCAGACTTCCACTTCGAGATTCATATCTCCTAAACGGTTTATGATATTAAGAAACGGTTTGCGCCATCAGACGCCTCATTTATCGCTCTACATGTGAGTTTCTAAACCATTTCCTCGCATCTCCCATATTAAGGGGGTAAATTGAGTTCAAATTTTGAATAGGGTGCAATTTGGGTGCATTTTTAACATTTTACATTACATTTTGCCTACTTATGTATAAGCTAGAATCATGAAATTTGGTACACATATGTCCCTTAATTGTGCCAATGTGCGCACACAACGTGATGATCCTATCATTGTTATAAGTGTGTCAAAGAATAAAATATACTTGTAAAAATCACCAAATTTACGAACAATCCAGAAATACGGCCAAATTTAACGTATAAGGGAGAGAGATACGACAAAATGTCACAGGACCAAAGTTGTAGATCACTCCGAATTGAAGAGACGTTCTGCCATCCGTTTTGTGATACGACTTACCGTTTAGCCAAAAAATAGCTCAGAAGGAATGTCTGCACAGTCATTAAAATTGCCTCCATATTTCGATATCCTTGGGGGTAAAAAGTGAAAAATTGGAACATCTTGGAATTTTCCCGTCGGTTAGGGTTCAAAAGCTATAATTTCACCAAATTTCAATTGTCTACGTCGTCTCGCAGGTTGTGCCGCCATCTTGATTTGGGGGGATGGGGGATAAAAATGAGGAAATTCCCGAAAATTTTTAAGCCCACGAAACCTATAGGTTATTGTTTTGGATATAATATACGACTGTGTTCTTATACTGAGCCCAAAATTTGAGCTCCCCAGCGTGCCCCCTTCAGGGAATTTTGAGAATTTCCGATTTTTCTAGGGATACTGGGGTCATCAGTTTCCCTCGTACCAAGTTTCAAATTTCTGAGATTTCTGGAAGTGCCTCATTAATTCACGTCTTTTTTCATTTTTAAATATTTATATATACATCGCTCCAGCCCGACTTGCTTTTATATATATAGATGAGGGATAAGCATGAGCACGTTGGAAAGTGCAGACTTCCACTTCGAGATTCATATCTCCTAAACGGTTTATGATATTAAGAAACGGTTTGCGCCATCAGACACCTCATTTATCGCTCTACATGTGAGTTTCTAAACCATTTCCTCGCATCTCCCATATTAAGGGGGTAAATTGAGTTCAAATTTTGAATAGGGTGCAATTTGGGTGCATTTTTAACATTTTACATTACATTTTGCCTACTTATGTATAAGCTAGAATCATGAAATTTGGTACACATATGTCCCTTAATTGTGCCAATGTGCGCACACAACGTGATGATCCTATCATTGTTATAAGTGTGTCAAAGAATAAAATATACTTGTAAAAATCACCAAATTTACGAACAATCCAGAAATACGGCCAAATTTAACGTATAAGGGAGAGAGATACGACAAAATGTCACAGGACCAAAGTTGTAGATCACTCCGAATTGAAGAGACGTTCTGCCATCCGTTTTGTGATACGACTTACCGTTTAGCCAAAAAATAGCTCAGAAGGAATGTCTGCACAGTCATTAAAATTGCCTCCATATTTCGATATCCTTGGGGGTAAAAAGTGAAAAATTGGAACATCTTGGAATTTTCCCGTCGGTTAGGGTTCAAAAGCTATAATTTCACCAAATTTCAATTGTCTACGTCGTCTCGCAGGTTGTGCCGCCATCTTGATTTGGGGGGATGGGGGATAAAAATGAGGAAATTCCCGAAAATTTTTAAGCCCACGAAACCTATAGGTTATTGTTTTGGATATAATATACGACTGTGTTCTTATACTGAGCCCAAAATTTGAGCTCCCCAGCGTGCCCCCTTCAGGGAATTTTGAGAATTTCCGATTTTTCTAGGGATACTGGGGTCATCAGTTTCCCTCGTACCAAGTTTCAAATTTCTGAGATTTCTGGAAGTGCCTCATTAATTCACGTCTTTTTTCATTTTTAAATATTTATATATACATCGCTCCAGCCCGACTTGCTTTTATATATATAGATGAGGGATAAGCATGAGCACGTTGGAAAGTGCAGACTTCCACTTCGAGATTCATATCTCCTAAACGGTTTATGATATTAAGAAACGGTTTGCGCCATCAGACACCTCATTTATCGCTCTACATGTGAGTTTCTAAACCATTTCCTCGCATCTCCCATATTAAGGGGGTAAATTGAGTTCAAATTTTGAATAGGGTGCAATTTGGGTGCATTTTTAACATTTTACATTACATTTTGCCTACTTATGTATAAGCTAGAATCATGAAATTTGGTACACATATGTCCCTTAATTGTGCCAATGTGCGCACACAACGTGATGATCCTATCATTGTTATAAGTGTGTCAAAGAATAAAATATACTTGTAAAAATCACCAAATTTACGAACAATCCAGAAATACGGCCAAATTTAACGTATAAGGGAGAGAGATACGACAAAATGTCACAGGACCAAAGTTGTAGATCACTCCGAATTGAAGAGACGTTCTGCCATCCGTTTTGTGATACGACTTACCGTTTAGCCAAAAAATAGCTCAGAAGGAATGTCTGCACAGTCATTAAAATTGCCTCCATATTTCGATATCCTTGGGGGTAAAAAGTGAAAAATTGGAACATCTTGGAATTTTCCCGTCGGTTAGGGTTCAAAAGCTATAATTTCACCAAATTTCAATTGTCTACGTCGTCTCGCAGGTTGTGCCGCCATCTTGATTTGGGGGGATGGGGGATAAAAATGAGGAAATTCCCGAAAATTTTTAAGCCCACGAAACCTATAGGTTATTGTTTTGGATATACTATACGACTGTGTTCTTATACTGAGCCCAAAATTTGAGCTCCCCAGCGTGCCCCCTTCAGGGAATTTTGAGAATTTCCGATTTTTCTAGGGATACTGGGGTCATCAGTTTCCCTCGTACCAAGTTTCAAATTTCTGAGATTTCTGGAAGTGCCTCATTAATTCACGTCTTTTTTCATTTTTAAATATTTATATATACATCGCTCCAGCCCGACTTGCTTTTATATATATAGATGAGGGATAAGCATGAGCACGTTGGAAAGTGCAGACTTCCACTTCGAGATTCATATCTCCTAAACGGTTTATGATATTAAGAAACGGTTTGCGCCATCAGACGCCTCATTTATCGCTCTACATGCGAGTTTCTAAACCATTTCCTCGCATCTCCCATATTAAGGGGGTAAATTGAGTTCAAATTTTGAATAGGGTGCAATTTGGGTGCATTTTTAACATTTTACATTACATTTTGCCTACTTATGTATAAGCTAGAATCATGAAATTTGGTACACATATGTCCTTAATTGTGCCAATGTGCGCACACAACGTGATGATCCTATCATTGTTATAAGTGTGTCAAAGAATGAAATATACTTGTAAAAATCACCAAATTTACGAACAATCCAGAAATACGGCCAAATTTAACGTATAACGGAGAGAGATACGACAAAATGTCACAGGACCAAAGTTGTAGATCACTCCGAATTGAAGAGACATTCTGCCATCCGTTTTGTGATACGACTTACCGTTTAGCCAAAAAATAGCTCAGAAGGAATGTCTGCACAGTCATTAAAATTGCCTCCATATTTCGATATCCTTGGGGGTAAAAAGTGAAAAATTTGAACATCTTGGAATTTTCCCGTCGGTTAGGGTTCAAAAGCTATAATTTCACCAAATTTCAATTGTCTACGTCGTCTCGCAGGTTGTGCCGCCATCTTGATTTGGGGGGATGGGGGATAAAAATGAGGAAATTCCCGAAAATTTTTAAGCCCACGAAACCTATAGGTTATTGTTTTGGATATACTATACGACTGTGTTCTTATACTGAGCCCAAAATTTGAGCTCCCCAGCGTGCCCCCTTCAGGGAATTTTGAGAATTTCCGATTTTTCTAGGGATACTGGGGTCATCAGTTTCCCTCGTACCAAGTTTCAAATTTCTGAGATTTCTGGAAGTGCCTCATTAATTCACGTCTTTTTTCATTTTTAAATATTTATATATACATCGCTCCAGCCCGACTTGCTTTTATATATATAGATGAGGGATAAGCATGAGCACGTTGGAAAGTGCAGACTTCCACTTCGAGATTCATATCTCCTAAACGGTTTATGATATTAAGAAACGGTTTGCGCCATCAGACACCTCATTTATCGCTCTACATGTGAGTTTCTAAACCATTTCCTCGCATCTCCCATATTAAGGGGGTAAATTGAGTTCAAATTTTGAATAGGGTGCAATTTGGGTGCATTTTTAACATTTTACATTACATTTTGCCTACTTATGTATAAGCTAGAATCATGAAATTTGGTACACATATGTCCCTTAATTGTGCCAATGTGCGCACACAACGTGATGATCCTATCATTGTTATAAGTGTGTCAAAGAATAAAATATACTTGTAAAAATCACCAAATTTACGAACAATCCAGAAATACGGCCAAATTTAACGTATAAGGGAGAGAGATACGACAAAATGTCACAGGACCAAAGTTGTAGATCACTCCGAATTGAAGAGACGTTCTGCCATCCGTTTTGTGATACGACTTACCGTTTAGCCAAAAAATAGCTCAGAAGGAATGTCTGCACAGTCATTAAAATTGCCTCCATATTTCGATATCCTTGGGGGTAAAAAGTGAAAAATTGGAACATCTTGGAATTTTCCCGTCGGTTAGGGTTCAAAAGCTATAATTTCACCAAATTTCAATTGTCTACGTCGTCTCGCAGGTTGTGCCGCCATCTTGATTTGGGGGGATGGGGGATAAAAATGAGGAAATTCCCGAAAATTTTTAAGCCCACGAAACCTATAGGTTATTGTTTTGGATATACTATACGACTGTGTTCTTATACTGAGCCCAAAATTTGAGCTCCCCAGCGTGCCCCCTTCAGGGAATTTTGAGAATTTCCGATTTTTCTAGGGATACTGGGGTCATCAGTTTCCCTCGTACCAAGTTTCAAATTTCTGAGATTTCTGGAAGTGCCTCATTAATTCACGTCTTTTTTCATTTTTAAATATTTATATATACATCGCTCCAGCCCGACTTGCTTTTATATATATATATAGATGAGGGATAAGCATGAGCACGTTGGAAAGTGCAGACTTCCACTTCGAGATTCATATCTCCTAAACGGTTTATGATATTAAGAAACGGTTTGCGCCATCAGACGCCTCATTTATCGCTCTACATGTGAGTTTCTAAACCATTTCCTCGCATCTCCCATCTTAAGGGGGTAAATTGAGTTCAAATTTTGAATAGGGTGCAATTTGGGTGCATTTTTAACATTTTACATTACATTTTGCCTACTTATGTATAAGTTAGAATCATGAAATTTGGTACACATATGTCCCTTAATTGTGCCAATGTGCGCACACAACGTGATGATCCTATCATTGTTATAAGTGTGTCAAAGAATAAAATATACTTGTAAAAATCACCAAATTTACGAACAATCCAGAAATACGGCCAAATTTAACGTATAAGGGAGAGAGATACGACAAAATGTCACAGGACCAAAGTTGTAGATCACTCCGAATTGAAGAGACGTTCTGCCATCCGTTTTGTGATACGACTTACCGTTTAGCCAAAAAATAGCTCAGAAGGAATGTCTGCACAGTCATTAAAATTGCCTCCATATTTCGATATCCTTGGGGGTAAAAAGTGAAAAATTGGAACATCTTGGAATTTTCCCGTCGGTTAGGGTTCAAAAGCTATAATTTCACCAAATTTCAATTGTCTACGTCGTCTCGCAGGTTGTGCCGCCATCTTGATTTGGGGGGATGGGGGATAAAAATGAGGAAATTCCCGAAAATTTTTAAGCCCACGAAACCTATAGGTTATTGTTTTGGATATACTATACGACTGTGTTCTTATACTGAGCCCAAAATTTGAGCTCCCCAGCGTGCCCCCTTCAGGGAATTTTGAGAATTTCCGATTTTTCTAGGGATACTGGGGTCATCAGTTTCCCTCGTACCAAGTTTCAAATTTCTGAGATTTCTGGAAGTGCCTCATTAATTCACGTCTTTTTTCATTTTTAAATATTTATATATACATCGCTCCAGCCCGACTTGCTTTTATATATATATATAGATGAGGGATAAGCATGAGCACGTTGGAAAGTGCAGACTTCCACTTCGAGATTCATATCTCCTAAACGGTTTATGATATTAAGAAACGGTTTGCGCCATCAGACGCCTCATTTATCGCTCTACATGTGAGTTTCTAAACCATTTCCTCGCATCTCCCATCTTAAGGGGGTAAATTGAGTTCAAATTTTGAATAGGGTGCAATTTGGGTGCATTTTTAACATTTTACATTACATTTTGCCTACTTATGTATAAGTTAGAATCATGAAATTTGGTACACATATGTCCCTTAATTGTGCCAATGTGCGCACACAACGTGATGATCCTATCATTGTTATAAGTGTGTCAAAGAATAAAATATACTTGTAAAAATCACCAAATTTACGAACAATCCAGAAATACGGCCAAATTTAACGTATAAGGGAGAGAGATACGACAAAATGTCACAGGACCAAAGTTGTAGATCACTCCGAATTGAAGAGACGTTCTGCCATCCGTTTTGTGATACGACTTACCGTTTAGCCAAAAAATAGCTCAGAAGGAATGTCTGCACAGTCATTAAAATTGCCTCCATATTTCGATATCCTTGGGGGTAAAAAGTGAAAAATTGGAACATCTTGGAATTTTCCCGTCGGTTAGGGTTCAAAAGCTATAATTTCACCAAATTTCAATTGTCTACGTCGTCTCGCAGGTTGTGCCGCCATCTTGATTTGGGGGGATGGGGGATAAAAATGAGGAAATTCCCGAAAATTTTTAAGCCCACGAAACCTATAGGTTATTGTTTTGGATATACTATACGACTGTGTTCTTATACTGAGCCCAAAATTTGAGCTCCCCAGCGTGCCCCCTTCAGGGAATTTTGAGAATTTCCGATTTTTCTAGGGATACTGGGGTCATCAGTTTCCCTCGTACCAAGTTTCAAATTTCTGAGATTTCTGGAAGTGCCTCATTAATTCACGTCTTTTTTCATTTTTAAATATTTATATATACATCGCTCCAGCCCGACTTGCTTTTATATATATAGATGAGGGATAAGCATGAGCACGTTGGAAAGTGCAGACTTCCACTTCGAGATTCATATCTCCTAAACGGTTTATGATATTAAGAAACGGTTTGCGCCATCAGACACCTCATTTATCGCTCTACATGTGAGTTTCTAAACCATTTCCTCGCATCTCCCATATTAAGGGGGTAAATTGAGTTCAAATTTTGAATAGGGTGCAATTTGGGTGCATTTTTAACATTTTACATTACATTTTGCCTACTTATGTATAAGCTAGAATCATGAAATTTGGTACACATATGTCCCTTAATTGTGCCAATGTGCGCACACAACGTGATGATCCTATCATTGTTATAAGTGTGTCAAAGAATAAAATATACTTGTAAAAATCACCAAATTTACGAACAATCCAGAAATACGGCCAAATTTAACGTATAAGGGAGAGAGATACGACAAAATGTCACAGGACCAAAGTTGTAGATCACTCCGAACTGAAGAGACGTTCTGCCATCCGTTTTGTGATACGACTTACCGTTTAGCCAAAAAATAGCTCAGAAGGAATGTCTGCACAGTCATTAAAATTGCCTCCATATTTCGATATCCTTGGGGGTAAAAAGTGAAAAATTTGAACATCTTGGAATTTTCCCGTCGGTTAGGGTTCAAAAGCTATAATTTCACCAAATTTCAATTGTCTACGTCGTCTCGCAGGTTGTGCCGCCATCTTGATTTGGGGGGATGTGGGATAAAAATGAGGAAATTCCCGAAAATTTTTAAGCCCACGAAACTTATAGGTTATCGTTTTGGATATACTATACGACTGTGTTCTTATACTGAGCCCAAAATTTGAGCCCCCCCAGCGTGCCCCCTTCAGGGAATTTTGAGAATTTCCGATTTTTCTAGGGATCCTGGGGTCATCAGTTTCCCTCGTACCAAGTTACAAATTTCTGAGATTTCTGGAAGTGCCTCACTAATTCACGTCTTTTTTCATTTTTAAATATTTATATATACATCGCTCCAGCCCGACTTGCTTTTATATATATAGATGAGGGATAAGCATGAGCACGTTGGAAAGTGCAGACTTCCACTTCGAGATTCATATCTCCTAAACGGTTTATGATATTAAGAAACGGTTTGCGCCATCAGACACCTCATTTATCGCTCTACATGTGAGTTTCTAAACCATTTCCTCGCATCTCCCATATTAAGGGGGTAAATTGAGTTCAAATTTTGAATAGGGTGCAATTTGGGTGCATTTTTAACATTTTACATTACATTTTGCCTACTTATGTATAAGCTAGAATCATGAAATTTGGTACACATATGTCCCTTAATTGTGCCAATGTGCGCACACAACGTGATGATCCTATCATTGTTATAAGTGTGTCAAAGAATAAAATATACTTGTAAAAATCACCAAATTTACGAACAATCCAGAAATACGGCCAAATTTAACGTATAAGGGAGAGAGATACGACAAAATGTCACAGGACCAAAGTTGTAGATCACTCCGAATTGAAGAGACGTTCTGCCATCCGTTTTGTGATACGACTTACCGTTTAGCCAAAAAATAGCTCAGAAGGAATGTCTGCACAGTCATTAAAATTGCCTCCATATTTCGATATCCTTGGGGGTAAAAAGTGAAAAATTGGAACATCTTGGAATTTTCCCGTCGGTTAGGGTTCAAAAGCTATAATTTCACCAAATTTCAATTGTCTACGTCGTCTCGCAGGTTGTGCCGCCATCTTGATTTGGGGGGATGGGGGATAAAAATGAGGAAATTCCCGAAAATTTTTAAGCCCACGAAACCTATAGGTTATTGTTTTGGATATACTATACGACTGTGTTCTTATACTGAGCCCAAAATTTGAGCTCCCCAGCGTGCCCCCTTCAGGGAATTTTGAGAATTTCCGATTTTTCTAGGGATACTGGGGTCATCAGTTTCCCTCGTACCAAGTTTCAAATTTCTGAGATTTCTGGAAGTGCCTCATTAATTCACGTCTTTTTTCATTTTTAAATATTTATATATACATCGCTCCAGCCCGACTTGCTTTTATATATATAGATGAGGGATAAGCATGAGCACGTTGGAAAGTGCAGACTTCCACTTCGAGATTCATATCTCCTAAACGGTTTATGATATTAAGAAACGGTTTGCGCCATCAGACGCCTCATTTATCGCTCTACATGTGAGTTTCTAAACCATTTCCTCGCATCTCCCATATTAAGGGGGTAAATTGAGTTCAAATTTTGAATAGGGTGCAATTTGGGTGCATTTTTAACATTTTACATTACATTTTGCCTACTTATGTATAAGCTAGAATCATGAAATTTGGTACACATATGTCCCTTAATTGTGCCAATGTGCGCACACAACGTGATGATCCTATCATTGTTATAAGTGTGTCAAAGAATGAAATATACTTGTAAAAATCACCAAATTTACGAACAATCCCGAAATACGGCCAAATTTAACGTATAACGGAGAGAGATACGACAAAATGTCACAGGACCAAAGTTGTAGATCACTCCGAATTGAAGGGACATTCTGCCATCCGTTTTGTGATACGACTTACCGTTTAGCCAAAAAATAGCTCAGAAGGAATGTCTGCACAGTCATTAAAATTGCCTCCATATTTCGATATCCTTGGGGGTAAAAAGTGAAAAATTGGAACATCTTGGAATTTTCCCGTCGGTTAGGGTTCAAAAGCTATAATTTCACCAAATTTCAATTGTCTACGTCGTCTCGCAGGTTGTGCCGCCATCTTGATTTGGGGGGATGGGGGATAAAAATGAGGAAATTCCCGAAAATTTTTAAGCCCACGAAACCTATAGGTTATCGTTTTGGATATACTATACGACTGTGTTCTTATACTGAGCCCAAAATTTGAGCCCCCCCAGCGTGCCCCCTTCAGGGAATTTTGAGAATTTCCGATTTTTCTAGGGATCCTGGGGTCATCAGTTTCCCTCGTACCAAGTTTCAAATTTCTGAGATTTCTGGAAGTGCCTCATTAATTCACGTCTTTTTTCATTTTTAAATATTTATATATACATCGCTCCAGCCCGACTTGCTTTTATATATATAGATGAGGGATAAGCATGAGCACGTTGGAAAGTGCAGACTTCCACTTCGAGATTCATATCTCCTAAACGGTTTATGATATTAAGAAACGGTTTGCGCCATCAGACACCTCATTTATCGCTCTACATGTGAGTTTCTAAACCATTTCCTCGCATCTCCCATATTAAGGGGGTAAATTGAGTTCAAATTTTGAATAGGGTGCAATTTGGGTGCATTTTTTACATTTTACATTACATTTTGCCTACTTATGTATAAGCTAGAATCATGAAATTTGGTACACATATGTCCCTTAATTGTGCCAATGTGCGCACACAACGTGATGATCCTATCATTGTTATAAGTGTGTCAAAGAATAAAATATACTTGTAAAAATCACCAAATTTACGAACAATCCAGAAATACGGCCAAATTTAACGTATAAGGGAGAGAGATACGACAAAATGTCACAGGACCAAAGTTGTAGATCACTCCGAATTGAAGAGACGTTCTGCCATCCGTTTTGTGATATGACTTACCGTTTAGCCAAAAAATAGCTCAGAAGGAATGTCTGCACAGTCATTAAAATTGCCTCCATATTTCGATATCCTTGGGGGTAAAAAGTGAAAAATTTGAACATCTTGGAATTTTCCCGTCGGTTAGGGTTCAAAAGCTATAATTTCACCAAATTTCAATTGTCTACGTCGTCTCGCAGGTTGTGCCGCCATCTTGATTTGGGGGGATGTGGGATAAAAATGAGGAAAACCCCGAAAATTTTTAAGCCCACGAAACTTATAGGTTATCGTTTTGGATATACTATACGACTGTGTTCTTATACTGAGCCCAAAATTTGAGCCCCCCAGCGTGCCCCCTTCAGGGAATTTTGAGAATTTCCGATTTTTCTAGGGATCCTGGGGTCATCAGTTTCCCTCGTACCAAGTTACAAATTTCTGAGATTTCTGGAAGTGCCTCACTAATTCACGTCTTTTTTCATTTTTAAATATTTATATATACATCGCTCCAGCCCGACTTGCTTTTATATATATAGATGAGGGATAAGCATGAGCACGTTGGAAAGTGCAGACTTCCACTTCGAGATTCATATCTCCTAAACGGTTTATGATATTAAGAAACGGTTTGCGCCATCAGACACCTCATTTATCGCTCTACATGTGAGTTTCTAAACCATTTCCTCGCATCTCCCATATTAAGGGGGTAAATTGAGTTCAAATTTTGAATAGGGTGCAATTTGGGTGCATTTTTAACATTTTACATTACATTTTGCCTACTTATGTATAAGCTAGAATCATGAAATTTGGTACACGTATGTCCCTTAATTGTGCCAATGTGCGCACACAACGTGATGATCCTATCATTGTTATAAGTGTGTCAAAGAATAAAATATACTTGTAAAAATCACCAAATTTACGAACAATCCAGAAATACGGCCAAATTTAACGTATAAGGGAGAGAGATACGACAAAATGTCACAGGACCAAAGTTGTAGATCACTCCGAATTGAAGGGACGTTCTGCCATCCGTTTTGTGATACGACTTACCGTTTAGCCAAAAAATAGCTCAGAAGGAATGTCTGCACAGTCATTAAAATTGCCTCCATATTTCGATATCCTTGGGGGTAAAAAGTGAAAAATTGGAACATCTTGGAATTTTCCCGTCGGTTAGGGTTCAAAAGCTATAATTTCACCAAATTTCAATTGTCTACGTCGTCTCGCAGGTTGTGCCGCCATCTTGATTTGGGGGGATGGGGGATAAAAATGAGGAAATTCCCGAAAATTTTTAAGCCCACGAAACCTATAGGTTATTGTTTTGGATATACTATACGACTGTGTTCTTATACTGAGCCCAAAATTTGAGCTCCCCAGCGTGCCCCCTTCAGGGAATTTTGAGAATTTCCGATTTTTCTAGGGATACTGGGGTCATCAGTTTCCCTCGTACCAAGTTTCAAATTTCTGAGATTTCTGGAAGTGCCTCATTAATTCACGTCTTTTTTCATTTTTAAATATTTATATATACATCGCTCCAGCCCGACTTGCTTTTATATATATAGATGAGGGATAAGCATGAGCACGTTGGAAAGTGCAGACTTCCACTTCGAGATTCATATCTCCTAAACGGTTTATGATATTAAGAAACGGTTTGCGCCATCAGACGCCTCATTTATCGCTCTACATGTGAGTTTCTAAACCATTTCCTCGCATCTCCCATATTAAGGGGGTAAATTGAGTTCAAATTTTGAATAGGGTGCAATTTGGGTGCATTTTTAACATTTTACATTACATTTTGCCTACTTATGTATAAGCTAGAATCATGAAATTTGGTACACATATGTCCCTTAATTGTGCCAATGTGCGCACACAACGTGATGATCCTATCATTGTTATAAGTGTGTCAAAGAATGAAATATACTTGTAAAAATCACCAAATTTACGAACAATCCCGAAATACGGCCAAATTTAACGTATAACGGAGAGAGATACGACAAAATGTCACAGGACCAAAGTTGTAGATCACTCCGAATTGAAGGGACATTCTGCCATCCGTTTTGTGATACGACTTACCGTTTAGCCAAAAAATAGCTCAGAAGGAATGTCTGCACAGTCATTAAAATTGCCTCCATATTTCGATATCCTTGGGGGTAAAAAGTGAAAAATTGGAACATCTTGGAATTTTCCCGTCGGTTAGGGTTCAAAAGCTATAATTTCACCAAATTTCAATTGTCTACGTCGTCTCGCAGGTTGTGCCGCCATCTTGATTTGGGGGGATGGGGGATAAAAATGAGGAAATTCCCGAAAATTTTTAAGCCCACGAAACCTATAGGTTATCGTTTTGGATATACTATACGACTGTGTTCTTATACTGAGCCCAAAATTTGAGCCCCCCCAGCGTGCCCCCTTCAGGGAATTTTGAGAATTTCCGATTTTTCTAGGAATCCTGGGGTCATCAGTTTCCCTCGTACCAAGTTTCAAATTTCTGAGATTTCTGGAAGTGCCTCATTAATTCACGTCTTTTTTCATTTTTAAATATTTATATATACATCGCTCCAGCCCGACTTGCTTTTATATATATAGATGAGGGATAAGCATGAGCACGTTGGAAAGTGCAGACTTCCACTTCGAGATTCATATCTCCTAAACGGTTTATGATATTAAGAAACGGTTTGCGCCATCAGACGCCTCATTTATCGCTCTACATGTTTGTTTCTAAACCATTTCCTCGTATCTCCCATATTAAGGGGGTAAATTGAGTTCAAATTTTGAATAGGGTGAAATTTGGGTGCATTTTTAACATTTTACATTACATTTTGCCTACTTATGTATAAGCTAGAATCATGAAATTTGGTACACATATGTCCCTTAATTTGCCAATGTGCGCACACAACGTGATGATCCTATCATTGTTATAAGTGTGTCAAAGAATAAAATATACTTGTAAAAATCACCAAATTTACGAACAATCCAGAAATACGGCCAAATTTAACGTATAAGGGAGAGAGATACGACAAAATGTCACAGGACCAAAGTTGTAGATCACTCCGAATTGAAGAGACGTTCTGCCATCCGTTTTGTGATACGACTTACCGTTTAGCCAAAAAATAGCTCAGAAGGAATGTCTGCACAGTCATTAAAATTGCCTCCATATTTCGATATCCTTGGGGGTAAAAAGTGAAAAATTTGAACATCTTGGAATTTTCCCGTCGGTTAGGGTTCAAAAGCTATAATTTCACCAAATTTCAATTGTCTACGTCGTCTCGCAGGTTGTGCCGCCATCTTGATTTGGGGGGATGTGGGATAAAAATGAGGAAATTCCCGAAAATTTTTAAGCCCACGAAACTTATAGGTTATCGTTTTGGATATACTATACGACTGTGTTCTTATACTGAGCCCAAAATTTGAGCCCCCCAGCGTGCCCCCTTCACGGAATTTTGAGAATTTCCGATTTTTCTAGGGATCCTGGGGTCATCAGTTTCCCTCGTACCAAGTTACAAATTTCTGAGATTTCTGGAAGTGCCTCACTAATTCACGTCTTTTTTCATTTTTAAATATGTATATATACATCGCTCCAGCCCGACTTGCTTTTATATATATAGATGACGGATAAGCGTGAGCACGTTGGAAAGTGCAGACTTCCACTTCGAGATTCATATCCCCTAAACGGTTTATGATATTAAGAAACGGTTTGCGCCATCAGACGCCTCATTTATCGCTCTACATGTTTGTTTCTAAACCATTTCCTCGTATCTCCCATATTAAGGGGGTAAATTGAGTTCAAATTTTGAATAGGGTGAAATTTGGGTGCATTTTTAACATTTTACATTACATTTTGCCTACTTATGTATAAGCTAGAATCATGAAATTTGGTACACATATGTCCCTTAATTGTGCCAATGTGCGCACACAACGTGATGATCCTATCATTGTTATAAGTGTGTCAAAGAATGAAATATACTTGTAAAAATCACCAAATTTACGAACAATCCCGAAATACGGCCAAATTTAACGTATAACGGAGAGAGATACGACAAAATGTCACAGGACCAAAGTTGTAGATCACTCCGAATTGAAGGGACATTCTGCCATCCGTTTTGTGATACGACTTACCGTTTAGCCAAAAAATAGCTCAGAAGGAATGTCTGCACAGTCATTAAAATTGCCTCCATATTTCGATATCCTTGGGGGTAAAAAGTGAAAAATTGGAACATCTTGGAATTTTCCCGTCGGTTAGGGTTCAAAAGCTATAATTTCACCAAATTTCAATTGTCTACGTCGTCTCGCAGGTTGTGCCGCCATCTTGATTTGGGGGGATGGGGGATAAAAATGAGGAAATTCCCGAAAATTTTTAAGCCCACGAAACCTATAGGTTATCGTTTTGGATATACTATACGACTGTGTTCTTATACTGAGCCCAAAATTTGAGCCCCCCCAGCGTGCCCCCTTCAGGGAATTTTGAGAATTTCCGATTTTTCTAGGGATCCTGGGGTCATCAGTTTCCCTCGTACCAAGTTTCAAATTTCTGAGATTTCTGGAAGTGCCTCATTAATTCACGTCTTTTTTCATTTTTAAATATTTATATATACATCGCTCCAGCCCGACTTGCTTTTATATATATAGATGAGGGATAAGCATGAGCACGTTGGAAAGTGCAGACTTCCACTTCGAGATTCATATCTCCTAAACGGTTTATGATATTAAGAAACGGTTTGCGCCATCAGACACCTCATTTATCGCTCTACATGTGAGTTTCTAAACCATTTCCTCGCATCTCCCATATTAAGGGGGTAAATTGAGTTCAAATTTTGAATAGGGTGCAATTTGGGTGCATTTTTTACATTTTACATTACATTTTGCCTACTTATGTATAAGCTAGAATCATGAAATTTGGTACACATATGTCCCTTAATTGTGCCAATGTGCGCACACAACGTGATGATCCTATCATTGTTATAAGTGTGTCAAAGAATAAAATATACTTGTAAAAATCACCAAATTTACGAACAATCCAGAAATACGGCCAAATTTAACGTATAAGGGAGAGAGATACGACAAAATGTCACAGGACCAAAGTTGTAGATCACTCCGAATTGAAGAGACGTTCTGCCATCCGTTTTGTGATATGACTTACCGTTTAGCCAAAAAATAGCTCAGAAGGAATGTCTGCACAGTCATTAAAATTGCCTCCATATTTCGATATCCTTGGGGGTAAAAAGTGAAAAATTTGAACATCTTGGAATTTTCCCGTCGGTTAGGGTTCAAAAGCTATAATTTCACCAAATTTCAATTGTCTACGTCGTCTCGCAGGTTGTGCCGCCATCTTGATTTGGGGGGATGTGGGATAAAAATGAGGAAAACCCCGAAAATTTTTAAGCCCACGAAACTTATAGGTTATCGTTTTGGATATACTATACGACTGTGTTCTTATACTGAGCCCAAAATTTGAGCCCCCCAGCGTGCCCCCTTCAGGGAATTTTGAGAATTTCCGATTTTTCTAGGGATCCTGGGGTCATCAGTTTCCCTCGTACCAAGTTACAAATTTCTGAGATTTCTGGAAGTGCCTCACTAATTCACGTCTTTTTTCATTTTTAAATATTTATATATACATCGCTCCAGCCCGACTTGCTTTTATATATATAGATGAGGGATAAGCATGAGCACGTTGGAAAGTGCAGACTTCCACTTCGAGATTCATATCTCCTAAACGGTTTATGATATTAAGAAACGGTTTGCGCCATCAGACACCTCATTTATCGCTCTACATGTGAGTTTCTAAACCATTTCCTCGCATCTCCCATATTAAGGGGGTAAATTGAGTTCAAATTTTGAATAGGGTGCAATTTGGGTGCATTTTTAACATTTTACATTACATTTTGCCTACTTATGTATAAGCTAGAATCATGAAATTTGGTACACGTATGTCCCTTAATTGTGCCAATGTGCGCACACAACGTGATGATCCTATCATTGTTATAAGTGTGTCAAAGAATAAAATATACTTGTAAAAATCACCAAATTTACGAACAATCCAGAAATACGGCCAAATTTAACGTATAAGGAAGAGAGATACGACAAAATGTCACAGGACCAAAGTTGTAGATCACTCCGAATTGAAGGGACGTTCTGCCATCCGTTTTGTGATACGACTTACCGTTTAGCCAAAAAATAGCTCAGAAGGAATGTCTGCACAGTCATTAAAATTGCCTCCATATTTCGATATCCTTGGGGGTAAAAAGTGAAAAATTGGAACATCTTGGAATTTTCCCGTCGGTTAGGGTTCAAAAGCTATAATTTCACCAAATTTCAATTGTCTACGTCGTCTCGCAGGTTGTGCCGCCATCTTGATTTGGGGGGATGGGGGATAAAAATGAGGAAATTCCCGAAAATTTTTAAGCCCACGAAACCTATAGGTTATTGTTTTGGATATACTATACGACTGTGTTCTTATACTGAGCCCAAAATTTGAGCTCCCCAGCGTGCCCCCTTCAGGGAATTTTGAGAATTTCCGATTTTTCTAGGGATACTGGGGTCATCAGTTTCCCTCGTACCAAGTTTCAAATTTCTGAGATTTCTGGAAGTGCCTCATTAATTCACGTCTTTTTTCATTTTTAAATATTTATATATACATCGCTCCAGCCCGACTTGCTTTTATATATATAGATGAGGGATAAGCATGAGCACGTTGGAAAGTGCAGACTTCCACTTCGAGATTCATATCTCCTAAACGGTTTATGATATTAAGAAACGGTTTGCGCCATCAGACGCCTCATTTATCGCTCTACATGTGAGTTTCTAAACCATTTCCTCGCATCTCCCATATTAAGGGGGTAAATTGAGTTCAAATTTTGAATAGGGTGCAATTTGGGTGCATTTTTAACATTTTACATTACATTTTGCCTACTTATGTATAAGCTAGAATCATGAAATTTGGTACACATATGTCCCTTAATTGTGCCAATGTGCGCACACAACGTGATGATCCTATCATTGTTATAAGTGTGTCAAAGAATGAAATATACTTGTAAAAATCACCAAATTTACGAACAATCCCGAAATACGGCCAAATTTAACGTATAACGGAGAGAGATACGACAAAATGTCACAGGACCAAAGTTGTAGATCACTCCGAATTGAAGGGACATTCTGCCATCCGTTTTGTGATACGACTTACCGTTTAGCCAAAAAATAGCTCAGAAGGAATGTCTGCACAGTCATTAAAATTGCCTCCATATTTCGATATCCTTGGGGGTAAAAAGTGAAAAATTGGAACATCTTGGAATTTTCCCGTCGGTTAGGGTTCAAAAGCTATAATTTCACCAAATTTCAATTGTCTACGTCGTCTCGCAGGTTGTGCCGCCATCTTGATTTGGGGGGATGGGGGATAAAAATGAGGAAATTCCCGAAAATTTTTAAGCCCACGAAACCTATAGGTTATCGTTTTGGATATACTATACGACTGTGTTCTTATACTGAGCCCAAAATTTGAGCCCCCCCAGCGTGCCCCCTTCAGGGAATTTTGAGAATTTCCGATTTTTCTAGGAATCCTGGGGTCATCAGTTTCCCTCGTACCAAGTTTCAAATTTCTGAGATTTCTGGAAGTGCCTCATTAATTCACGTCTTTTTTCATTTTTAAATATTTATATATACATCGCTCCAGCCCGACTTGCTTTTATATATATAGATGAGGGATAAGCATGAGCACGTTGGAAAGTGCAGACTTCCACTTCGAGATTCATATCTCCTAAACGGTTTATGATATTAAGAAACGGTTTGCGCCATCAGACGCCTCATTTATCGCTCTACATGTTTGTTTCTAAACCATTTCCTCGTATCTCCCATATTAAGGGGGTAAATTGAGTTCAAATTTTGAATAGGGTGAAATTTGGGTGCATTTTTAACATTTTACATTACATTTTGCCTACTTATGTATAAGCTAGAATCATGAAATTTGGTACACATATGTCCCTTAATTTGCCAATGTGCGCACACAACGTGATGATCCTATCATTGTTATAAGTGTGTCAAAGAATAAAATATACTTGTAAAAATCACCAAATTTACGAACAATCCAGAAATACGGCCAAATTTAACGTATAAGGGAGAGAGATACGACAAAATGTCACAGGACCAAAGTTGTAGATCACTCCGAATTGAAGAGACGTTCTGCCATCCGTTTTGTGATACGACTTACCGTTTAGCCAAAAAATAGCTCAGAAGGAATGTCTGCACAGTCATTAAAATTGCCTCCATATTTCGATATCCTTGGGGGTAAAAAGTGAAAAATTTGAACATCTTGGAATTTTCCCGTCGGTTAGGGTTCAAAAGCTATAATTTCACCAAATTTCAATTGTCTACGTCGTCTCGCAGGTTGTGCCGCCATCTTGATTTGGGGGGATGTGGGATAAAAATGAGGAAATTCCCGAAAATTTTTAAGCCCACGAAACTTATAGGTTATCGTTTTGGATATACTATACGACTGTGTTCTTATACTGAGCCCAAAATTTGAGCCCCCCAGCGTGCCCCCTTCACGGAATTTTGAGAATTTCCGATTTTTCTAGGGATCCTGGGGTCATCAGTTTCCCTCGTACCAAGTTACAAATTTCTGAGATTTCTGGAAGTGCCTCACTAATTCACGTCTTTTTTCATTTTTAAATATGTATATATACATCGCTCCAGCCCGACTTGCTTTTATATATATAGATGACGGATAAGCGTGAGCACGTTGGAAAGTGCAGACTTCCACTTCGAGATTCATATCCCCTAAACGGTTTATGATATTAAGAAACGGTTTGCGCCATCAGACGCCTCATTTATCGCTCTACATGTTTGTTTCTAAACCATTTCCTCGTATCTCCCATATTAAGGGGGTAAATTGAGTTCAAATTTTGAATAGGGTGAAATTTGGGTGCATTTTTAACATTTTACATTACATTTTGCCTACTTATGTATAAGCTAGAATCATGAAATTTGGTACACATATGTCCCTTAATTTGCCAATGTGCGCACACAACGTGATGATCCTATCATT
The DNA here is from genome assembly GCF_040414725.1 of Anabrus simplex. Taxonomy (NCBI): domain Eukaryota; kingdom Metazoa; phylum Arthropoda; class Insecta; order Orthoptera; family Tettigoniidae; genus Anabrus; species Anabrus simplex. Next base: position 361,504,524 of record NC_090269.1, on the reverse strand, counting down.
GTTATAAGTGTGTCAAAGAATAAAATATACTTGTAAAAATCACCAAATTTACGAACAATCCAGAAATACGGCCAAATTTAACGTATAAGGGAGAGAGATACGACAAAATGTCACAGGACCAAAGTTGTAGATCACTCCGAATTGAAGAGACGTTCTGCCATCCGTTTTGTGATACGACTTACCGTTTAGCCAAAAAATAGCTCAGAAGGAATGTCTGCACAGTCATTAAAATTGCCTCCATATTTCGATATCCTTGGGGGTAAAAAGTGAAAAATTTGAACATCTTGGAATTTTCCCGTCGGTTAGGGTTCAAAAGCTATAATTTCACCAAATTTCAATTGTCTACGTCGTCTCGCAGGTTGTGCCGACATCTTGATTTGGGGGGATGGGGGATAAAAATGAGGAAATTCCCGAAAATTTTTAAGCCCACGAAACCTATAGGTTATCGTTTTGGATATACTATACGACTGTGTTCTTATACTGAGCCCAAAATTTGAGCCACCCCAGCGTGCCCCCTTCAGGGAATTTTGAGAATTTCCGATTTTTCTAGGGATCCTGGGGTCATAAGTTTCCCTCGTACCAAGTTTCAAATTTCTGAGATTTCTGGAAGTGCCTCATTAATTCACGTCTTTTTTCATTTTTAAATATTTATATATACATAGCTCCAGCCCGACTTGCTTTTATATATATAGATGACGGATAAGCATGAGCACGTTGGAAAGTGCAGACTTCCACTTCGAGATTCATATCTCCTAAACGGTTTATGATATTAAGAAACGGTTTGCGCCATCAGACGCCTCATTTATCGCTCTACATGTGAGTTTCTAAACCATTTCCTCGCATCTCCCATATTAAGGGGGTAAATTGAGTTCAAATTTTGAATAGGGTGCAATTTGGGTGCATTTTTAACATCTTACATTACATTTTGCCTACTTATGTATAAGCTAGAATCATGAAATTTGGTACACATATGTCCCTTAATTGTGCCAATGTGCGCACACAACGTGATGATCCTATCATTGTTATAAGTGTGTCAAAGAATGAAATATACTTGTAAAAATCACCAAATTTACGAACAATCCAGAAATACGGCCAAATTTAACGTATAACGGAGAGAGATACGACAAAATGTCACAGGACCAAAGTTGTAGATCACTCCGAATTGAAGAGACATTCTGCCATCCGTTTTGTGATACGACTTACCGTTTAGCCAAAAAATAGCTCAGAAGGAATGTCTGCACAGTCATTAAAATTGCCTCCATATTTCGATATCCTTGGGGTAAAAAGTGAAAAATTGGAACATCTTGGAATTTTCCCGTCGGTTAGGGTTCAAAAGCTATAATTTCACCAAATTTCAATTGTCTACGTCGTCTCGCAGGTTGTGCCGCCATCTTGATTTGGGGGGATGGGGGATAAAAATGAGGAAATTCCCGAAAATTTTTAAGCCCACGAAACCTATAGGTTATTGTTTTGGATATACTATACGACTGTGTTCTTATACTGAGCCCAAAATTTGAGCTCCCCAGCGTGCCCCCTTCAGGGAATTTTGAGAATTTCCGATTTTTCTAGGGATACTGGGGTCATCAGTTTCCCTCGTACCAAGTTTCAAATTTCTGAGATTTCTGGAAGTGCCTCATTAATTCACGTCTTTTTTCATTTTTAAATATTTATATATACATCGCTCCAGCCCGACTTGCTTTTATATATATAGATGAGGGATAAGCATGAGCACGTTGGAAAGTGCAGACTTCCACTTCGAGATTCATATCTCCTAAACGGTTTATGATATTAAGAAACGGTTTGCGCCATCAGACGCCTCATTTATCGCTCTACATGTGAGTTTCTAAACCATTTCCTCGCATCTCCCATATTAAGGGGGTAAATTGAGTTCAAATTTTGAATAGGGTGCAATTTGGGTGCATTTTTAACATCTTACATTACATTTTGCCTACTTATGTATAAGCTAGAATCATGAAATTTGGTACACATATGTCCCTTAATTTGCCAATGTGCGCACACAACGTGATGATCCTATCATTGTTATAAGTGTGTCAAAGAATAAAATATACTTGTAAAAATCACCAAATTTACGAACAATCCAGAAATACGGCCAAATTTAACGTATAAGGGAGAGAGATACGACAAAATGTCACAGGACCAAAGTTGTAGATCACTCCGAATTGAAGAGACGTTCTGCCATCCGTTTTGTGATACGACTTACCGTTTAGCCAAAAAATAGCTCAGAAGGAATGTCTGCACAGTCATTAAAATTGCCTCCATATTTCGATATCCTTGGGGGTAAAAAGTGAAAAATTGGAACATCTTGGAATTTTCCCGTCGGTTAGGGTTCAAAAGCTATAATTTCACCAAATTTCAATTGTCTACGTCGTCTCGCAGGTTGTGCCGCCATCTTGATTTGGGGGGATGTGGGATAAAAATGAGGAAATTCCCGAAAATTTTTAAGCCCACGAAACTTATAGGTTATCGTTTTGGATATACTATACGACTGTGTTCTTATACTGAGCCCAAAATTTGAGCCCCCCAGCGTGCCCCCTTCACGGAATTTTGAGAATTTCCGATTTTTCTAGGGATCCTGGGGTCATCAGTTTCCCTCGTACCAAGTTACAAATTTCTGAGATTTCTGGAAGTGCCTCACTAATTCACGTCTTTTTTCATTTTTAAATATGTATATATACATCGCTCCAGCCCGACTTGCTTTTATATATATAGATGACGGATAAGCGTGAGCACGTTGGAAAGTGCAGACTTCCACTTCGAGATTCATATCCCCTAAACGGTTTATGATATTAAGAAACGGTTTGCGCCATCAGACGCCTCATTTATCGCTCTACATGTTTGTTTCTAAACCATTTCCTCGTATCTCCCATATTAAGGGGGTAAATTGAGTTCAAATTTTGAATAGGGTGAAATTTGGGTGCATTTTTAACATTTTACATTACATTTTGCCTACTTATGTATAAGCTAGAATCATGAAATTTGGTACACATATGTCCCTTAATTTGCCAATGTGCGCACACAACGTGATGATCCTATCATTGTTATAAGTGTGTCAAAGAATAAAATATACTTGTAAAAATCACCAAATTTACGAACAATCCAGAAATACGGCCAAATTTAACGTATAAGGGAGAGAGATACGACAAAATGTCACAGGACCAAAGTTGTAGATCACTCCGAATTGAAGAGACGTTCTGCCATCCGTTTTGTGATACGACTTACCGTTTAGCCAAAAAATAGCTCAGAAGGAATGTCTGCACAGTCATTAAAATTGCCTCCATATTTCGATATCCTTGGGGGTAAAAAGTGAAAAATTTGAACATCTTGGAATTTTCCCGTCGGTTAGGGTTCAAAAGCTATAATTTCACCAAATTTCAATTGTCTACGTCGTCTCGCAGGTTGTGCCGCCATCTTGATTTGGGGGGATGGGGGATAAAAATGAGGAAATTCCCGAAAATTTTTAAGCCCACGAAACTTATAGGTTATCGTTTTGGATATACTATACGACTGTGTTCTTATACTGAGCCCAAAATTTGAGCCCCCCAGCGTGCCCCCTTCAGGGAATTTTGAGAATTTCCGATTTTTCTAGGGATCCTGGGGTCATCAGTTTCCCTCGTACCAAGTTACAAATTTCTGAGATTTCTGGAAGTGCCTCACTAATTCACGTCTTTTTTCATTTTTAAATATTTATATATACATCGCTCCAGCCCGACTTGCTTTTATATATATAGATGAGGGATAAGCATGAGCACGTTGGAAAGTGCAGACTTCCACTTCGAGATTCATATCTCCTAAACGGTTTATGATATTAAGAAACGGTTTGCGCCATCAGACACCTCATTTATCGCTCTACATGTGAGTTTCTAAACCATTTCCTCGCATCTCCCATATTAAGGGGGTAAATTGAGTTCAAATTTTGAATAGGGTGCAATTTGGGTGCATTTTTAACATTTTACATTACATTTTGCCTACTTATGTATAAGCTAGAATCATGAAATTTGGTACACATATGTCCCTTAATTGTGCCAATGTGCGCACACAACGTGATGATCCTATCATTGTTATAAGTGTGTCAAAGAATAAAATATACTTGTAAAAATCACCAAATTTACGAACAATCCAGAAATACGGCCAAATTTAACGTATAAGGGAGAGAGATACGACAAAATGTCACAGGACCAAAGTTGTAGATCACTCCGAATTGAAGAGACGTTCTGCCATCCGTTTTGTGATACGACTTACCGTTTAGCCAAAAAATAGCTCAGAAGGAATGTCTGCACAGTCATTAAAATTGCCTCCATATTTCGATATCCTTGGGGGTAAAAAGTGAAAAATTGGAACATCTTGGAATTTTCCCGTCGGTTAGGGTTCAAAAGCTATAATTTCACCAAATTTCAATTGTCTACGTCGTCTCGCAGGTTGTGCCGCCATCTTGATTTGGGGGGATGGGGGATAAAAATGAGGAAATTCCCGAAAATTTTTAAGCCCACGAAACCTATAGGTTATTGTTTTGGATATACTATACGACTGTGTTCTTATACTGAGCCCAAAATTTGAGCTCCCCAGCGTGCCCCCTTCAGGGAATTTTGAGAATTTCCGATTTTTCTAGGGATACTGGGGTCATCAGTTTCCCTCGTACCAAGTTTCAAATTTCTGAGATTTCTGGAAGTGCCTCATTAATTCACGTCTTTTTTCATTTTTAAATATTTATATATACATCGCTCCAGCCCGACTTGCTTTTATATATATAGATGAGGGATAAGCATGAGCACGTTGGAAAGTGCAGACTTCCACTTCGAGATTCATATCTCCTAAACGGTTTATGATATTAAGAAACGGTTTGCGCCATCAGACGCCTCATTTATCGCTCTACATGTGAGTTTCTAAACCATTTCCTCGCATCTCCCATCTTAAGGGGGTAAATTGAGTTCAAATTTTGAATAGGGTGCAATTTGGGTGCATTTTTAACATTTTACATTACATTTTGCCTACTTATGTATAAGCTAGAATCATGAAATTTGGTACACATATGTCCCTTAATTGTGCCAATGTGCGCACACAACGTGATGATCCTATCATTGTTATAAGTGTGTCAAAGAATAAAATATACTTGTAAAAATCACCAAATTTACGAACAATCCAGAAATACGGCCAAATTTAACATATAAGGGAGAGAGATACGACAAAATGTCACAGGACCAAAGTTGTAGATCACTCCGAATTGAAGAGACGTTCTGCCATCCGTTTTGTGATACGACTTACCGTTTAGCCAAAAAATAGCTCAGAAGGAATGTCTGCACAGTCATTAAAATTGCCTCCATATTTCGATATCCTTGGGGGTAAAAAGTGAAAAATTGGAACATCTTGGAATTTTCCCGTCGGTTAGGGTTCAAAAGCTATAATTTCACCAAATTTCAATTGTCTACGTCGTCTCGCAGGTTGTGCCGCCATCTTGATTTGGGGGGATGGGGGATAAAAATGAGGAAATTCCCGAAAATTTTTAAGCCCACGAAACCTATAGGTTATTGTTTTGGATATACTATACGACTGTGTTCTTATACTGAGCCCAAAATTTGAGCTCCCCAGCGTGCCCCCTTCAGGGAATTTTGAGAATTTCCGATTTTTCTAGGGATACTGGGGTCATCAGTTTCCCTCGTACCAAGTTTCAAATTTCTGAGATTTCTGGAAGTGCCTCATTAATTCACGTCTTTTTTCATTTTTAAATATTTATATATACATCGCTCCAGCCCGACTTGCTTTTATATATATAGATGAGGGATAAGCATGAGCACGTTGGAAAGTGCAGACTTCCACTTCGAGATTCATATCTCCTAAACGGTTTATGATATTAAGAAACGGTTTGCGCCATCAGACACCTCATTTATCGCTCTACATGTGAGTTTCTAAACCATTTCCTCGCATCTCCCATATTAAGGGGGTAAATTGAGTTCAAATTTTGAATAGGGTGCAATTTGGGTGCATTTTTAACATTTTACATTACATTTTGCCTACTTATGTATAAGCTAGAATCATGAAATTTGGTACACATATGTCCCTTAATTGTGCCAATGTGCGCACACAACGTGATGATCCTATCATTGTTATAAGTGTGTCAAAGAATAAAATATACTTGTAAAAATCACCAAATTTACGAACAATCCAGAAATACGGCCAAATTTAACGTATAAGGGAGAGAGATACGACAAAATGTCACAGGACCAAAGTTGTAGATCACTCCGAACTGAAGAGACGTTCTGCCATCCGTTTTGTGATACGACTTACCGTTTAGCCAAAAAATAGCTCAGAAGGAATGTCTGCACAGTCATTAAAATTGCCTCCATATTTCGATATCCTTGGGGGTAAAAAGTGAAAAATTTGAACATCTTGGAATTTTCCCGTCGGTTAGGGTTCAAAAGCTATAATTTCACCAAATTTCAATTGTCTACGTCGTCTCGCAGGTTGTGCCGCCATCTTGATTTGGGGGGATGTGGGATAAAAATGAGGAAATTCCCGAAAATTTTTAAGCCCACGAAACTTATAGGTTATCGTTTTGGATATACTATACGACTGTGTTCTTATACTGAGCCCAAAATTTGAGCCCCCCCAGCGTGCCCCCTTCAGGGAATTTTGAGAATTTCCGATTTTTCTAGGGATCCTGGGGTCATCAGTTTCCCTCGTACCAAGTTACAAATTTCTGAGATTTCTGGAAGTGCCTCACTAATTCACGTCTTTTTTCATTTTTAAATATTTATATATACATCGCTCCAGCCCGACTTGCTTTTATATATATAGATGAGGGATAAGCATGAGCACGTTGGAAAGTGCAGACTTCCACTTCGAGATTCATATCTCCTAAACGGTTTATGATATTAAGAAACGGTTTGCGCCATCAGACACCTCATTTATCGCTCTACATGTGAGTTTCTAAACCATTTCCTCGCATCTCCCATATTAAGGGGGTAAATTGAGTTCAAATTTTGAATAGGGTGCAATTTGGGTGCATTTTTAACATTTTACATTACATTTTGCCTACTTATGTATAAGCTAGAATCATGAAATTTGGTACACATATGTCCCTTAATTGTGCCAATGTGCGCACACAACGTGATGATCCTATCATTGTTATAAGTGTGTCAAAGAATAAAATATACTTGTAAAAATCACCAAATTTACGAACAATCCAGAAATACGGCCAAATTTAACGTATAACGGAGAGAGATACGACAAAATGTCACAGGACCAAAGTTGTAGATCACTCCGAATTGAAGAGACGTTCTGCCATCCGTTTTGTGATACGACTTACCGTTTAGCCAAAAAATAGCTCAGAAGGAATGTCTGCACAGTCATTAAAATTGCCTCCATATTTCGATATCCTTGGGGGTAAAAAGTGAAAAATTGGAACATCTTGGAATTTTCCCGTCGGTTAGGGTTCAAAAGCTATAATTTCACCAAATTTCAATTGTCTACGTCGTCTCGCAGGTTGTGCCGCCATCTTGATTTGGGGGGATGGGGGATAAAAATGAGGAAATTCCCGAAAATTTTTAAGCCCACGAAACCTATAGGTTATTGTTTTGGATATACTATACGACTGTGTTCTTATACTGAGCCCAAAATTTGAGCTCCCCAGCGTGCCCCCTTCAGGGAATTTTGAGAATTTCCGATTTTTCTAGGGATCCTGGGGTCATCAGTTTCCCTCGTACCAAGTTTCAAATTTCTGAGATTTCTGGAAGTGCCTCATTAATTCACGTCTTTTTTCATTTTTAAATATTTATATATACATCGCTCCAGCCCGACTTGCTTTTATATATATAGATGAGGGATAAGCATGAGCACGTTGGAAAGTGCAGACTTCCACTTCGAGATTCATATCTCCTAAACGGTTTATGATATTAAGAAACGGTTTGCGCCATCAGACACCTCATTTATCGCTCTACATGTGAGTTTCTAAACCATTTCCTCGCATCTCCCATATTAAGGGGGTAAATTGAGTTCAAATTTTGAATAGGGTGCAATTTGGGTGCATTTTTAACATTTTACATTACATTTTGCCTACTTATGTATAAGCTAGAATCATGAAATTTGGTACACATATGTCCCTTAATTGTGCCAATGTGCGCACACAACGTGATGATCCTATCATTGTTATAAGTGTGTCAAAGAATAAAATATACTTGTAAAAATCACCAAATTTACGAACAATCCAGAAATACGGCCAAATTTAACGTATAAGGGAGAGAGATACGACAAAATGTCACAGGACCAAAGTTGTAGATCACTCCGAACTGAAGAGACGTTCTGCCATCCGTTTTGTGATACGACTTACCGTTTAGCCAAAAAATAGCTCAGAAGGAATGTCTGCACAGTCATTAAAATTGCCTCCATATTTCGATATCCTTGGGGGTAAAAAGTGAAAAATTTGAACATCTTGGAATTTTCCCGTCGGTTAGGGTTCAAAAGCTATAATTTCACCAAATTTCAATTGTCTACGTCGTCTCGCAGGTTGTGCCGCCATCTTGATTTGGGGGGATGTGGGATAAAAATGAGGAAATTCCCGAAAATTTTTAAGCCCACGAAACTTATAGGTTATCGTTTTGGATATACTATACGACTGTGTTCTTATACTGAGCCCAAAATTTGAGCCCCCCCAGCGTGCCCCCTTCAGGGAATTTTGAGAATTTCCGATTTTTCTAGGGATCCTGGGGTCATCAGTTTCCCTCGTACCAAGTTACAAATTTCTGAGATTTCTGGAAGTGCCTCACTAATTCACGTCTTTTTTCATTTTTAAATATTTATATATACATCGCTCCAGCCCGACTTGCTTTTATATATATAGATGAGGGATAAGCATGAGCACGTTGGAAAGTGCAGACTTCCACTTCGAGATTCATATCTCCTAAACGGTTTATGATATTAAGAAACGGTTTGCGCCATCAGACACCTCATTTATCGCTCTACATGTGAGTTTCTAAACCATTTCCTCGCATCTCCCATATTAAGGGGGTAAATTGAGTTCATATTTTGAATAGGGTGCAATTTGGGTGCATTTTTAACATTTTACATTACATTTTGCCTACTTATGTATAAGCTAGAATCATGAAATTTGGTACACATATGTCCCTTAATTGTGCCAATGTGCGCACACAACGTGATGATCCTATCATTGTTATAAGTGTGTCAAAGAATAAAATATACTTGTAAAAATCACCAAATTTACGAACAATCCAGAAATACGGCCAAATTTAACGTATAAGGGAGAGAGATACGACAAAATGTCACAGGACCAAAGTTGTAGATCACTCCGAATTGAAGAGACGTTCTGCCATCCGTTTTGTGATACGACTTACCGTTTAGCCAAAAAATAGCTCAGAAGGAATGTCTGCACAGTCATTAAAATTGCCTCCATATTTCGATATCCTTGGGGGTAAAAAGTGAAAAATTGGAACATCTTGGAATTTTCCCGTCGGTTAGGGTTCAAAAGCTATAATTTCACCAAATTTCAATTGTCTACGTCGTCTCGCAGGTTGTGCCGCCATCTTGATTTGGGGGGATGGGGGATAAAAATGAGGAAATTCCCGAAAATTTTTAAGCCCACGAAACCTATAGGTTATTGTTTTGGATATACTATACGACTGTGTTCTTATACTGAGCCCAAAATTTGAGCTCCCCAGCGTGCCCCCTTCAGGGAATTTTGAGAATTTCCGATTTTTCTAGGGATACTGGGGTCATCAGTTTCCCTCGTACCAAGTTTCAAATTTCTGAGATTTCTGGAAGTGCCTCATTAATTCACGTCTTTTTTCATTTTTAAATATTTATATATACATCGCTCCAGCCCGACTTGCTTTTATATATATAGATGAGGGATAAGCATGAGCACGTTGGAAAGTGCAGACTTCCACTTCGAGATTCATATCTCCTAAACGGTTTATGATATTAAGAAACGGTTTGCGCCATCAGACGCCTCATTTATCGCTCTACATGTGAGTTTCTAAACCATTTCCTCGCATCTCCCATATTAAGGGGGTAAATTGAGTTCAAATTTTGAATAGGGTGCAATTTGGGTGCATTTTTAACATTTTACATTACATTTTGCCTACTTATGTATAAGCTAGAATCATGAAATTTGGTACACATATGTCCCTTAATTGTGCCAATGTGCGCACACAACGTGATGATCCTATCATTGTTATAAGTGTGTCAAAGAATGAAATATACTTGTAAAAATCACCAAATTTACGAACAATCCCGAAATACGGCCAAATTTAACGTATAACGGAGAGAGATACGACAAAATGTCACAGGACCAAAGTTGTAGATCACTCCGAATTGAAGGGACATTCTGCCATCCGTTTTGTGATACGACTTACCGTTTAGCCAAAAAATAGCTCAGAAGGAATGTCTGCACAGTCATTAAAATTGCCTCCATATTTCGATATCCTTGGGGGTAAAAAGTGAAAAATTGGAACATCTTGGAATTTTCCCGTCGGTTAGGGTTCAAAAGCTATAATTTCACCAAATTTCAATTGTCTACGTCGTCTCGCAGGTTGTGCCGCCATCTTGATTTGGGGGGATGGGGGATAAAAATGAGGAAATTCCCGAAAATTTTTAAGCCCACGAAACCTATAGGTTATCGTTTTGGATATACTATACGACTGTGTTCTTATACTGAGCCCAAAATTTGAGCCCCCCCAGCGTGCCCCCTTCAGGGAATTTTGAGAATTTCCGATATTCTAGGGATCCTGGGGTCATCAGTTTCCCTCGTACCAAGTTTCAAATTTCTGAGATTTCTGGAAGTGCCTCATTAATTCACGTCTTTTTTCATTTTTAAATATTTATATATACATCGCTCCAGCCCGACTTGCTTTTATATATATAGATGAGGGATAAGCATGAGCACGTTGGAAAGTGCAGACTTCCACTTCGAGATTCATATCTCCTAAACGGTTTATGATATTAAGAAACGGTTTGCGCCATCAGACACCTCATTTATCGCTCTACATGTGAGTTTCTAAACCATTTCCTCGCATCTCCCATATTAAGGGGGTAAATTGAGTTCAAATTTTGAATAGGGTGCAATTTGGGTGCATTTTTTACATTTTACATTACATTTTGCCTACTTATGTATAAGCTAGAATCATGAAATTTGGTACACATATGTCCCTTAATTGTGCCAATGTGCGCACACAACGTGATGATCCTATCATTGTTATAAGTGTGTCAAAGAATAAAATATACTTGTAAAAATCACCAAATTTACGAACAATCCAGAAATACGGCCAAATTTAACGTATAAGGGAGAGAGATACGACAAAATGTCACAGGACCAAAGTTGTAGATCACTCCGAATTGAAGAGACGTTCTGCCATCCGTTTTGTGATACGACTTACCGTTTAGCCAAAAAATAGCTCAGAAGGAATGTCTGCACAGTCATTAAAATTGCCTCCATATTTCGATATCCTTGGGGGTAAAAAGTGAAAAATTGGAACATCTTGGAATTTTCCCGTCGGTTAGGGTTCAAAAGCTATAATTTCACCAAATTTCAATTGTCTACGTCGTCTCGCAGGTTGTGCCGCCATCTTGATTTGGGGGGATGGGGGATAAAAATGAGGAAATTCCCGAAAATTTTTAAGCCCACGAAACCTATAGGTTATTGTTTTGGATATACTATACGACTGTGTTCTTATACTGAGCCCAAAATTTGAGCTCCCCAGCGTGCCCCCTTCAGGGAATTTTGAGAATTTCCGATTTTTCTAGGGATACTGGGGTCATCAGTTTCCCTCGTACCAAGTTTCAAATTTCTGAGATTTCTGGAAGTGCCTCATTAATTCACGTCTTTTTTCATTTTTAAATATTTATATATACATCGCTCCAGCCCGACTTGCTTTTATATATATAGATGAGGGATAAGCATGAGCACGTTGGAAAGTGCAGACTTCCACTTCGAGATTCATATCTCCTAAACGGTTTATGATATTAAGAAACGGTTTGCGCCATCAGACACCTCATTTATCGCTCTACATGTGAGTTTCTAAACCATTTCCTCGCATCTCCCATATTAAGGGGGTAAATTGAGTTCAAATTTTGAATAGGGTGCAATTTGGGTGCATTTTTAACATTTTACATTACATTTTGCCTACTTATGTATAAGCTAGAATCATGAAATTTGGTACACATATGTCCCTTAATTGTGCCAATGTGCGCACACAACGTGATGATCCTATCATTGTTATAAGTGTGTCAAAGAATAAAATATACTTGTAAAAATCACCAAATTTACGAACAATCCAGAAATACGGCCAAATTTAACGTATAAGGGAGAGAGATACGACAAAATGTCACAGGACCAAAGTTGTAGATCACTCCGAACTGAAGAGACGTTCTGCCATCCGTTTTGTGATACGACTTACCGTTTAGCCAAAAAATAGCTCAGAAGGAATGTCTGCACAGTCATTAAAATTGCCTCCATATTTCGATATCCTTGGGGGTAAAAAGTGAAAAATTTGAACATCTTGGAATTTTCCCGTCGGTTAGGGTTCAAAAGCTATAATTTCACCAAATTTCAATTGTCTACGTCGTCTCGCAGGTTGTGCCGCCATCTTGATTTGGGGGGATGTGGGATAAAAATGAGGAAATTCCCGAAAATTTTTAAGCCCACGAAACTTATAGGTTATCGTTTTGGATATACTATACGACTGTGTTCTTATACTGAGCCCAAAATTTGAGCCCCCCCAGCGTGCCCCCTTCAGGGAATTTTGAGAATTTCCGATTTTTCTAGGGATCCTGGGGTCATCAGTTTCCCTCGTACCAAGTTACAAATTTCTGAGATTTCTGGAAGTGCCTCACTAATTCACGTCTTTTTTCATTTTTAAATATTTATATATACATCGCTCCAGCCCGACTTGCTTTTATATATATAGATGAGGGATAAGCATGAGCACGTTGGAAAGTGCAGACTTCCACTTCGAGATTCATATCTCCTAAACGGTTTATGATATTAAGAAACGGTTTGCGCCATCAGACACCTCATTTATCGCTCTACATGTGAGTTTCTAAACCATTTCCTCGCATCTCCCATATTAAGGGGGTAAATTGAGTTCAAATTTTGAATAGGGTGCAATTTGGGTGCATTTTTAACATTTTACATTACATTTTGCCTACTTATGTATAAGCTAGAATCATGAAATTTGGTACACATATGTCCCTTAATTGTGCCAATGTGCGCACACAACGTGATGATCCTATCATTGTTATAAGTGTGTCAAAGAATAAAATATACTTGTAAAAATCACCAAATTTACGAACAATCCAGAAATACGGCCAAATTTAACGTATAACGGAGAGAGATACGACAAAATGTCACAGGACCAAAGTTGTAGATCACTCCGAATTGAAGAGACGTTCTGCCATCCGTTTTGTGATACGACTTACCGTTTAGCCAAAAAATAGCTCAGAAGGAATGTCTGCACAGTCATTAAAATTGCCTCCATATTTCGATATCCTTGGGGGTAAAAAGTGAAAAATTGGAACATCTTGGAATTTTCCCGTCGGTTAGGGTTCAAAAGCTATAATTTCACCAAATTTCAATTGTCTACGTCGTCTCGCAGGTTGTGCCGCCATCTTGATTTGGGGGGATGGGGGATAAAAATGAGGAAATTCCCGAAAATTTTTAAGCCCACGAAACCTATAGGTTATTGTTTTGGATATACTATACGACTGTGTTCTTATACTGAGCCCAAAATTTGAGCTCCCCAGCGTGCCCCCTTCAGGGAATTTTGAGAATTTCCGATTTTTCTAGGGATCCTGGGGTCATCAGTTTCCCTCGTACCAAGTTTCAAATTTCTGAGATTTCTGGAAGTGCCTCATTAATTCACGTCTTTTTTCATTTTTAAATATTTATATATACATCGCTCCAGCCCGACTTGCTTTTATATATATAGATGAGGGATAAGCATGAGCACGTTGGAAAGTGCAGACTTCCACTTCGAGATTCATATCTCCTAAACGGTTTATGATATTAAGAAACGGTTTGCGCCATCAGACACCTCATTTATCGCTCTACATGTGAGTTTCTAAACCATTTCCTCGCATCTCCCATATTAAGGGGGTAAATTGAGTTCAAATTTTGAATAGGGTGCAATTTGGGTGCATTTTTAACATTTTACATTACATTTTGCCTACTTATGTATAAGCTAGAATCATGAAATTTGGTACACATATGTCCCTTAATTGTGCCAATGTGCGCACACAACGTGATGATCCTATCATTGTTATAAGTGTGTCAAAGAATAAAATATACTTGTAAAAATCACCAAATTTACGAACAATCCAGAAATACGGCCAAATTTAACGTATAAGGGAGAGAGATACGACAAAATGTCACAGGACCAAAGTTGTAGATCACTCCGAACTGAAGAGACGTTCTGCCATCCGTTTTGTGATACGACTTACCGTTTAGCCAAAAAATAGCTCAGAAGGAATGTCTGCACAGTCATTAAAATTGCCTCCATATTTCGATATCCTTGGGGGTAAAAAGTGAAAAATTTGAACATCTTGGAATTTTCCCGTCGGTTAGGGTTCAAAAGCTATAATTTCACCAAATTTCAATTGTCTACGTCGTCTCGCAGGTTGTGCCGCCATCTTGATTTGGGGGGATGTGGGATAAAAATGAGGAAATTCCCGAAAATTTTTAAGCCCACGAAACTTATAGGTTATCGTTTTGGATATACTATACGACTGTGTTCTTATACTGAGCCCAAAATTTGAGCCCCCCCAGCGTGCCCCCTTCAGGGAATTTTGAGAATTTCCGATTTTTCTAGGGATCCTGGGGTCATCAGTTTCCCTCGTACCAAGTTACAAATTTCTGAGATTTCTGGAAGTGCCTCACTAATTCACGTCTTTTTTCATTTTTAAATATTTATATATACATCGCTCCAGCCCGACTTGCTTTTATATATATAGATGAGGGATAAGCATGAGCACGTTGGAAAGTGCAGACTTCCACTTCGAGATTCATATCTCCTAAACGGTTTATGATATTAAGAAACGGTTTGCGCCATCAGACACCTCATTTATCGCTCTACATGTGAGTTTCTAAACCATTTCCTCGCATCTCCCATATTAAGGGGGTAAATTGAGTTCATATTTTGAATAGGGTGCAATTTGGGTGCATTTTTAACATTTTACATTACATTTTGCCTACTTATGTATAAGCTAGAATCATGAAATTTGGTACACATATGTCCCTTAATTGTGCCAATGTGCGCACACAACGTGATGATCCTATCATTGTTATAAGTGTGTCAAAGAATAAAATATACTTGTAAAAATCACCAAATTTACGAACAATCCAGAAATACGGCCAAATTTAACGTATAAGGGAGAGAGATACGACAAAATGTCACAGGACCAAAGTTGTAGATCACTCCGAATTGAAGAGACGTTCTGCCATCCGTTTTGTGATACGACTTACCGTTTAGCCAAAAAATAGCTCAGAAGGAATGTCTGCACAGTCATTAAAATTGCCTCCATATTTCGATATCCTTGGGGGTAAAAAGTGAAAAATTGGAACATCTTGGAATTTTCCCGTCGGTTAGGGTTCAAAAGCTATAATTTCACCAAATTTCAATTGTCTACGTCGTCTCGCAGGTTGTGCCGCCATCTTGATTTGGGGGGATGGGGGATAAAAATGAGGAAATTCCCGAAAATTTTTAAGCCCACGAAACCTATAGGTTATTGTTTTGGATATACTATACGACTGTGTTCTTATACTGAGCCCAAAATTTGAGCTCCCCAGCGTGCCCCCTTCAGGGAATTTTGAGAATTTCCGATTTTTCTAGGGATACTGGGGTCATCAGTTTCCCTCGTACCAAGTTTCAAATTTCTGAGATTTCTGGAAGTGCCTCATTAATTCACGTCTTTTTTCATTTTTAAATATTTATATATACATCGCTCCAGCCCGACTTGCTTTTATATATATAGATGAGGGATAAGCATGAGCACGTTGGAAAGTGCAGACTTCCACTTCGAGATTCATATCTCCTAAACGGTTTATGATATTAAGAAACGGTTTGCGCCATCAGACGCCTCATTTATCGCTCTACATGTGAGTTTCTAAACCATTTCCTCGCATCTCCCATATTAAGGGGGTAAATTGAGTTCAAATTTTGAATAGGGTGCAATTTGGGTGCATTTTTAACATTTTACATTACATTTTGCCTACTTATGTATAAGCTAGAATCATGAAATTTGGTACACATATGTCCCTTAATTGTGCCAATGTGCGCACACAACGTGATGATCCTATCATTGTTATAAGTGTGTCAAAGAATGAAATATACTTGTAAAAATCACCAAATTTACGAACAATCCCGAAATACGGCCAAATTTAACGTATAACGGAGAGAGATACGACAAAATGTCACAGGACCAAAGTTGTAGATCACTCCGAATTGAAGGGACATTCTGCCATCCGTTTTGTGATACGACTTACCGTTTAGCCAAAAAATAGCTCAGAAGGAATGTCTGCACAGTCATTAAAATTGCCTCCATATTTCGATATCCTTGGGGGTAAAAAGTGAAAAATTGGAACATCTTGGAATTTTCCCGTCGGTTAGGGTTCAAAAGCTATAATTTCACCAAATTTCAATTGTCTACGTCGTCTCGCAGGTTGTGCCGCCATCTTGATTTGGGGGGATGGGGGATAAAAATGAGGAAATTCCCGAAAATTTTTAAGCCCACGAAACCTATAGGTTATCGTTTTGGATATACTATACGACTGTGTTCTTATACTGAGCCCAAAATTTGAGCCCCCCCAGCGTGCCCCCTTCAGGGAATTTTGAGAATTTCCGATATTCTAGGGATCCTGGGGTCATCAGTTTCCCTCGTACCAAGTTTCAAATTTCTGAGATTTCTGGAAGTGCCTCATTAATTCACGTCTTTTTTCATTTTTAAATATTTATATATACATCGCTCCAGCCCGACTTGCTTTTATATATATAGATGAGGGATAAGCATGAGCACGTTGGAAAGTGCAGACTTCCACTTCGAGATTCATATCTCCTAAACGGTTTATGATATTAAGAAACGGTTTGCGCCATCAGACACCTCATTTATCGCTCTACATGTGAGTTTCTAAACCATTTCCTCGCATCTCCCATATTAAGGGGGTAAATTGAGTTCAAATTTTGAATAGGGTGCAATTTGGGTGCATTTTTTACATTTTACATTACATTTTGCCTACTTATGTATAAGCTAGAATCATGAAATTTGGTACACATATGTCCCTTAATTGTGCCAATGTGCGCACACAACGTGATGATCCTATCATTGTTATAAGTGTGTCAAAGAATAAAATATACTTGTAAAAATCACCAAATTTACGAACAATCCAGAAATACGGCCAAATTTAACGTATAAGGGAGAGAGATACGACAAAATGTCACAGGACCAAAGTTGTAGATCACTCCGAATTGAAGAGACGTTCTGCCATCCGTTTTGTGATATGACTTACCGTTTAGCCAAAAAATAGCTCAGAAGGAATGTCTGCACAGTCATTAAAATTGCCTCCATATTTCGATATCCTTGGGGGTAAAAAGTGAAAAATTTGAACATCTTGGAATTTTCCCGTCGGTTAGGGTTCAAAAGCTATAATTTCACCAAATTTCAATTGTCTACGTCGTCTCGCAGGTTGTGCCGCCATCTTGATTTGGGGGGATGTGGGATAAAAATGAGGAAAACCCCGAAAATTTTTAAGCCCACGAAACTTATAGGTTATCGTTTTGGATATACTATACGACTGTGTTCTTATACTGAGCCCAAAATTTGAGCCCCCCAGCGTGCCCCCTTCAGGGAATTTTGAGAATTTCCGATTTTTCTAGGGATCCTGGGGTCATCAGTTTCCCTCGTACCAAGTTACAAATTTCTGAGATTTCTGGAAGTGCCTCACTAATTCACGTCTTTTTTCATTTTTAAATATTTATATATACATCGCTCCAGCCCGACTTGCTTTTATATATATAGATGAGGGATAAGCATGAGCACGTTGGAAAGTGCAGACTTCCACTTCGAGATTCATATCTCCTAAACGGTTTATGATATTAAGAAACGGTTTGCGCCATCAGACACCTCATTTATCGCTCTACATGTGAGTTTCTAAACCATTTCCTCGCATCTCCCATATTAAGGGGGTAAATTGAGTTCAAATTTTGAATAGGGTGCAATTTGGGTGCATTTTTAACATTTTACATTACATTTTGCCTACTTATGTATAAGCTAGAATCATGAAATTTGGTACACATATGTCCCTTAATTGTGCCAATGTGCGCACACAACGTGATGATCCTATCATTGTTATAAGTGTGTCAAAGAATAAAATATACTTGTAAAAATCACCAAATTTACGAACAATCCAGAAATACGGCCAAATTTAACGTATAAGGGAGAGAGATACGACAAAATGTCACAGGACCAAAGTTGTAGATCACTCCGAATTGAAGAGACGTTCTGCCATCCGTTTTGTGATACGACTTACCGTTTAGCCAAAAAATAGCTCAGAAGGAATGTCTGCACAGTCATTAAAATTGCCTCCATATTTCGATATCCTTGGGGGTAAAAAGTGAAAAATTGGAACATCTTGGAATTTTCCCGTCGGTTAGGGTTCAAAAGCTATAATTTCACCAAATTTCAATTGTCTACGTCGTCTCGCAGGTTGTGCCGCCATCTTGATTTGGGGGGATGGGGGATAAAAATGAGGAAATTCCCGAAAATTTTTAAGCCCACGAAACCTATAGGTTATTGTTTTGGATATACTATACGACTGTGTTCTTATACTGAGCCCAAAATTTGAGCTCCCCAGCGTGCCCCCTTCAGGGAATTTTGAGAATTTCCGATTTTTCTAGGGATACTGGGGTCATCAGTTTCCCTCGTACCAAGTTTCAAATTTCTGAGATTTCTGGAAGTGCCTCATTAATTCACGTCTTTTTTCATTTTTAAATATTTATATATACATCGCTCCAGCCCGACTTGCTTTTATATATATAGATGAGGGATAAGCATGAGCACGTTGGAAAGTGCAGACTTCCACTTCGAGATTCATATCTCCTAAACGGTTTATGATATTAAGAAACGGTTTGCGCCATCAGACGCCTCATTTATCGCTCTACATGTGAGTTTCTAAACCATTTCCTCGCATCTCCCATATTAAGGGGGTAAATTGAGTTCAAATTTTGAATAGGGTGCAATTTGGGTGCATTTTTAACATTTTACATTACATTTTGCCTACTTATGTATAAGCTAGAATCATGAAATTTGGTACACATATGTCCCTTAATTGTGCCAATGTGCGCACACAACGTGATGATCCTATCATTGTTATAAGTGTGTCAAAGAATGAAATATACTTGTAAAAATCACCAAATTTACGAACAATCCCGAAATACGGCCAAATTTAACGTATAACGGAGAGAGATACGACAAAATGTCACAGGACCAAAGTTGTAGATCACTCCGAATTGAAGGGACATTCTGCCATCCGTTTTGTGATACGACTTACCGTTTAGCCAAAAAATAGCTCAGAAGGAATGTCTGCACAGTCATTAAAATTGCCTCCATATTTCGATATCCTTGGGGGTAAAAAGTGAAAAATTGGAACATCTTGGAATTTTCCCGTCGGTTAGGGTTCAAAAGCTATAATTTTACCAAATTTCAATTGTCTACGTCGTCTCGCAGGTTGTGCCGCCATCTTGATTTGGGGGGATGGGGGATAAAAATGAGGAAATTCCCGAAAATTTTTAAGCCCACGAAACCTATAGGTTATCGTTTTGGATATACTATACGACTGTGTTCTTATACTGAGCCCAAAATTTGAGCCCCCCCAGCGTGCCCCCTTCAGGGAATTTTGAGAATTTCCGATTTTTCTAGGGATCCTGGGGTCATCAGTTTCCCTCGTACCAAGTTTCAAATTTCTGAGATTTCTGGAAGTGCCTCATTAATTCACGTCTTTTTTCATTTTTAAATATTTATATATACATCGCTCCAGCCCGACTTGCTTTTATATATATAGATGAGGGATAAGCATGAGCACGTTGGAAAGTGCAGACTTCCACTTCGAGATTCATATCTCGTAAACGGTTTATGATATTAAGAAACGGTTTGCGCCATCAGACGCCTCATTTATCGCTCTACATGTTTGTTTCTAAACCATTTCCTCGTATCTCCCATATTAAGGGGGTAAATTGAGTTCAAATTTTGAATAGGGTGAAATTTGGGTGCATTTTTAACATTTTACATTACATTTTGCCTACTTATGTATAAGCTAGAATCATGAAATTTGGTACACATATGTCCCTTAATTTGCCAATGTGCGCACACAACGTGATGATCCTATCATTGTTATAAGTGTGTCAAAGAATAAAATATACTTGTAAAAATCACCAAATTTACGAACAATCCAGAAATACGGCCAAATTTAACGTATAAGGGAGAGAGATACGACAAAATGTCACAGGACCAAAGTTGTAGATCACTCCGAATTGAAGAGACGTTCTGCCATCCGTTTTGTGATACGACTTACCGTTTAGCCAAAAAATAGCTCAGAAGGAATGTCTGCACAGTCATTAAAATTGCCTCCATATTTCGATATCCTTGGGGGTAAAAAGTGAAAAATTTGAACATCTTGGAATTTTCCCGTCGGTTAGGGTTCAAAAGCTATAATTTCACCAAATTTCAATTGTCTACGTCGTCTCGCAGGTTGTGCCGCCATCTTGATTTGGGGGGATGTGGGATAAAAATGAGGAAATTCCCGAAAATTTTTAAGCCCACGAAACTTATAGGTTATCGTTTTGGATATACTATACGACTGTGTTCTTATACTGAGCCCAAAATTTGAGCCCCCCAGCGTGCCCCCTTCACGGAATTTTGAGAATTTCCGATTTTTCTAGGGATCCTGGGGTCATCAGTTTCCCTCGTACCAAGTTACAAATTTCTGAGATTTCTGGAAGTGCCTCACTAATTCACGTCTTTTTTCATTTTTAAATATGTATATATACATCGCTCCAGCCCGACTTGCTTTTATATATATAGATGACGGATAAGCGTGAGCACGTTGGAAAGTGCAGACTTCCACTTCGAGATTCATATCCCCTAAACGGTTTATGATATTAAGAAACGGTTTGCGCCATCAGACGCCTCATTTATCGCTCTACATGTTTGTTTCTAAACCATTTCCTCGTATCTCCCATATTAAGGGGGTAAATTGAGTTCAAATTTTGAATAGGGTGAAATTTGGGTGCATTTTTAACATTTTACATTACATTTTGCCTACTTATGTATAAGCTAGAATCATGAAATTTGGTACACATATGTCCCTTAATTTGCCAATGTGCGCACACAACGTGATGATCCTATCATTGTTATAAGTGTGTCAAAGAATAAAATATACTTGTAAAAATCACCAAATTTACGAACAATCCAGAAATACGGCCAAATTTAACGTATAAGGGAGAGAGATACGACAAAATGTCACAGGACCAAAGTTGTAGATCACTCCGAATTGAAGAGACGTTCTGCCATCCGTTTTGTGATACGACTTACCGTTTAGCCAAAAAATAGCTCAGAAGGAATGTCTGCACAGTCATTAAAATTGCCTCCATATTTCGATATCCTTGGGGGTAAAAAGTGAAAAATTTGAACATCTTGGAATTTTCCCGTCGGTTAGGGTTTAAAAGCTATAATTTCACCAAATTTCAATTGTCTACGTCGTCTCGCAGGTTGTGCCGACATCTTGATTTGGGGGGATGGGGGATAAAAATGAGGAAATTCCCGAAAATTTTTAAGCCCACGAAACCTATAGGTTATCGTTTTGGATATACTATACGACTGTGTTCTTATACTGAGCCCAAAATTTGAGCCACCCCAGCGTGCCCCCTTCAGGGAATTTTGAGAATTTCCGATTTTTCTAGGGATCCTGGGGTCATAAGTTTCCCTCGTACCAAGTTTCAAATTTCTGAGATTTCTGGAAGTGCCTCATTAATTCACGTCTTTTTTCATTTTTAAATATTTATATATACATAGCTCCAGCCCGACTTGCTTTTATATATATAGATGACGGATAAGCATGAGCACGTTGGAAAGTGCAGACTTCCACTTCGAGATTCATATCTCCTAAACGGTTTATGATATTAAGAAACGGTTTGCGCCATCAGACGCCTCATTTATCGCTCTACATGTGAGTTTCTAAACCATTTCCTCGCATCTCCCATATTAAGGGGGTAAATTGAGTTCAAATTTTGAATAGGGTGCAATTTGGGTGCATTTTTAACATCTTACATTACATTTTGCCTACTTATGTATAAGCTAGAATCATGAAATTTGGTACACATATGTCCCTTAATTGTGCCAATGTGCGCACACAACGTGATGATCCTATCATTGTTATAAGTGTGTCAAAGAATGAAATATACTTGTAAAAATCACCAAATTTACGAACAATCCAGAAATACGGCCAAATTTAACGTATAACGGAGAGAGATACGACAAAATGTCACAGGACCAAAGTTGTAGATCACTCCGAATTGAAGAGACATTCTGCCATCCGTTTTGTGATACGACTTACCGTTTAGCCAAAAAATAGCTCAGAAGGAATGTCTGCACAGTCATTAAAATTGCCTCCATATTTCGATATCCTTGGGGTAAAAAGTGAAAAATTTGAACATCTTGGAATTTTCCCGTCGGTTAGGGTTCAAAAGCTATAATTTCACCAAATTTCAATTGTCTACGTCGTCTCGCAGGTTGTGCCGCCATCTTGATTTGGGGGGATGGGGGATAAAAATGAGGAAATTCCCGAAAATTTTTAAGCCCACGAAACCTATAGGTTATTGTTTTGGATATACTATACGACTGTGTTCTTATACTGAGCCCAAAATTTGAGCTCCCCAGCGTGCCCCCTTCAGGGAATTTTGAGAATTTCCGATTTTTCTAGGGATACTGGGGTCATCAGTTTCCCTCGTACCAAGTTTCAAATTTCTGAGATTTCTGGAAGTGCCTCATTAATTCACGTCTTTTTTCATTTTTAAATATTTATATATACATCGCTCCAGCCCGACTTGCTTTTATATATATAGATGAGGGATAAGCATGAGCACGTTGGAAAGTGCAGACTTCCACTTCGAGATTCATATCTCCTAAACGGTTTATGATATTAAGAAACGGTTTGCGCCATCAGACGCCTCATTTATCGCTCTACATGTGAGTTTCTAAACCATTTCCTCGCATCTCCCATATTAAGGGGGTAAATTGAGTTCAAATTTTGAATAGGGTGCAATTTGGGTGCATTTTTAACATCTTACATTACATTTTGCCTACTTATGTATAAGCTAGAATCATGAAATTTGGTACACATATGTCCCTTAATTTGCCAATGTGCGCACACAACGTGATGATCCTATCATTGTTATAAGTGTGTCAAAGAATAAA
Organism: Anabrus simplex; assembly: GCF_040414725.1. Lineage (NCBI taxonomy): Eukaryota > Metazoa > Arthropoda > Insecta > Orthoptera > Tettigoniidae > Anabrus > Anabrus simplex. Next base: position 361,481,040 of record NC_090269.1, on the reverse strand, counting down.
ATATACTTGTAAAAATCACCAAATTTACGAACAATCCAGAAATACGGCCAAATTTAACGTATAAGGGAGAGAGATACGACAAAATGTCACAGGACCAAAGTTGTAGATCACTCCGAATTGAAGAGACGTTCTGCCATCCGTTTTGTGATACGACTTACCGTTTAGCCAAAAAATAGCTCAGAAGGAATGTCTGCACAGTCATTAAAATTGCCTCCATATTTCGATATCCTTGGGGGTAAAAAGTGAAAAATTGGAACATCTTGGAATTTTCCCGTCGGTTAGGGTTCAAAAGCTATAATTTCACCAAATTTCAATTGTCTACGTCGTCTCGCAGGTTGTGCCGCCATCTTGATTTGGGGGGATGTGGGATAAAAATGAGGAAATTCCCGAAAATTTTTAAGCCCACGAAACTTATAGGTTATCGTTTTGGATATACTATACGACTGTGTTCTTATACTGAGCCCAAAATTTGAGCCCCCCAGCGTGCCCCCTTCACGGAATTTTGAGAATTTCCGATTTTTCTAGGGATCCTGGGGTCATCAGTTTCCCTCGTACCAAGTTACAAATTTCTGAGATTTCTGGAAGTGCCTCACTAATTCACGTCTTTTTTCATTTTTAAATATGTATATATACATCGCTCCAGCCCGACTTGCTTTTATATATATAGATGACGGATAAGCGTGAGCACGTTGGAAAGTGCAGACTTCCACTTCGAGATTCATATCCCCTAAACGGTTTATGATATTAAGAAACGGTTTGCGCCATCAGACGCCTCATTTATCGCTCTACATGTTTGTTTCTAAACCATTTCCTCGTATCTCCCATATTAAGGGGGTAAATTGAGTTCAAATTTTGAATAGGGTGAAATTTGGGTGCATTTTTAACATTTTACATTACATTTTGCCTACTTATGTATAAGCTAGAATCATGAAATTTGGTACACATATGTCCCTTAATTTGCCAATGTGCGCACACAACGTGATGATCCTATCATTGTTATAAGTGTGTCAAAGAATAAAATATACTTGTAAAAATCACCAAATTTACGAACAATCCAGAAATACGGCCAAATTTAACGTATAAGGGAGAGAGATACGACAAAATGTCACAGGACCAAAGTTGTAGATCACTCCGAATTGAAGAGACGTTCTGCCATCCGTTTTGTGATACGACTTACCGTTTAGCCAAAAAATAGCTCAGAAGGAATGTCTGCACAGTCATTAAAATTGCCTCCATATTTCGATATCCTTGGGGGTAAAAAGTGAAAAATTTGAACATCTTGGAATTTTCCCGTCGGTTAGGGTTCAAAAGCTATAATTTCACCAAATTTCAATTGTCTACGTCGTCTCGCAGGTTGTGCCGCCATCTTGATTTGGGGGGATGGGGGATAAAAATGAGGAAATTCCCGAAAATTTTTAAGCCCACGAAACCTATACGTTATTGTTTTGGATATACTATACGACTGTGTTCTTATACTGAGCCCAAAATTTGAGCTCCCCAGCGTGCCCCCTTCAGGGAATTTTGAGAATTTCCGATTTTTCTAGGGATCCTGGGGTCATCAGTTTCCCTCGTACCAAGTTTCAAATTTCTGAGATTTCTGGAAGTGCCTCATTAATTCACGTCTTTTTTCATTTTTAAATATTTATATATACATCGCTCCAGCCCGACTTGCTTTTATATATATAGATGAGGGATAAGCATGAGCACGTTGGAAAGTGCAGACTTCCACTTCGAGATTCATATCTCCTAAACGGTTTATGATATTAAGAAACGGTTTGCGCCATCAGACGCCTCATTTATCGCTCTACATGTTTGTTTCTAAACCATTTCCTCGTATCTCCCATATTAAGGGGGTAAATTGAGTTCAAATTTTGAATAGGGTGCAATTTGGGTGCATTTTTAACATTTTACATTACATTTTGCCTACTTATGTATAAGCTAGAATCATGAAATTTGGTACACATATGTCCCTTAATTGTGCCAATGTGCGCACACAACGTGATGATCCTATCATTGTTATAAGTGTGTCAAAGAATAAAATATACTTGTAAAAATCACCAAATTTACGAACAATCCAGAAATACGGCCAAATTTAACGTATAAGGGAGAGAGATACGACAAAATGTCACAGGACCAAAGTTGTAGATCACTCCGAATTGAAGAGACGTTCTGCCATCCGTTTTGTGATACGACTTACCGTTTAGCCAAAAAATAGCTCAGAAGGAATGTCTGCACAGTCATTAAAATTGCCTCCATATTTCGATATCCTTGGGGGTAAAAAGTGAAAAATTTGAACATCTTGGAATTTTCCCGTCGGTTAGGGTTCAAAAGCTATAATTTCACCAAATTTCAATTGTCTACGTCGTCTCGCAGGTTGTGCCGCCATCTTGATTTGGGGGGATGGGGGATAAAAATGAGGAAATTCCCGAAAATTTTTAAGCCCACGAAACCTATAGGTTATTGTTTTGGATATACTATACGACTGTGTTCTTATACTGAGCCCAAAATTTGAGCTCCCCAGCGTGCCCCCTTCAGGGAATTTTGAGAATTTCCGATTTTTCTAGGGATACTGGGGTCATCAGTTTCCCTCGTACCAAGTTTCAAATTTCTGAGATTTCTGGAAGTGCCTCATTAATTCACGTCTTTTTTCATTTTTAAATATTTATATATACATCGCTCCAGCCCGACTTGCTTTTATATATATAGATTTTTGAAACTGCTAACTGCCTTGATAGAAGGCAGTTCGGGTTTAGGAGAGGTCGCCAGTCGTCATCGCTAACTCCACGACGAGCTAAATTCCTATGGGTATCCTGGAGGGGCTGAAATGATACACGAGATGGAAAACAGATAAGTCTATCAATAATAATAATAATAATAATAATAATAATAATAATAATAATAATAATAATAATAATAATAATAATAATGTAAGGGGGATAGTTTTAGGCATTCCTGTAAATATATTGTACCTTTCTCTGTCCCTGCTTGATGTAGCACAGTGGGGACGCCGCGTGATCCGACCGAAAAATGTGCCGAAAAAATTATATCTAACTAAAATTATTACAATATACTGGGTCAGGTTCTAGAATTTACCTTCATGAATGACAACTCGACAAATCAGTGCTCAAATAGATTTGTTTAATTAAAAACAGAAAAAATGAAAACCCCCCAAATAAAACAACACACACACACGATAATATGCGATGATGTATGACGACACTGGTCATGAAAAAAGTACGGAACACAATCCCAGTCATAGAAAGTTCAATGAATTATGGAATATTTACGAAATTTACATATTTATAACGGAGATTGAGATAGGTTGAACGGCGATTAGCCACTGGCTGCGATTAAGAACCGTCTCTTTACAATGAGAATATAGTGGCCTGATTTCATTACTTCCGAACTAGTCAGACAAACACAAACACTAAAGAACATTTGTTTGGGACTGGTCCTACATTTACCCTTCAAACGTCAAAGATTCTAATGACGGGCACCAAACCCGAGCAAGGAACAGAGGCGTGAAAACCTCACAACCCAACTATAGCCATCGGGCTTTAACTGCCTCAAACAACACAACAGCATGGCAATATAACTCAATACATTGGACTGTAAATACTTGTAACAACGAACACGAGGGGCTGCCTGGCCGAGGCGGTAATGGCGTGCTCGGTTCACCTGGAAGGACGTGGATTCGAATCCCCGTCAGGTAATCGTAATATTTAAGAAACGAGATTTCCACTTCCGGAGGTGCATATGGCCCACAGGTTCACTCAGTCTACACCAGAAATGAGTACCAGGTTAATTCCTGGGGGCAAACACGACCGGGCGTAGAGCTAACCACTCTACCACATAACGTGTCGAGGTTAACAATGGTGGAAGCCTTTACCTTCCACTCCTCCAAGGGCCTTCATGGCCTGTACGGAGGTGACTTTGCTTTTTTTTTAATCAACGAACACAAATAATAAACAAATACCTGAAAAAGGAAAGACAAAACAAACAAAATAAATAAGGACTTGATATCATTTGGTGAGCAGTCCTTGTCCTCTCGTCTGGCGGAATATCGGCGTCAATAAGAATAGGTCGTAACATAGCAGTGTACATTCAGGATGTGTCCTCACAACATGCTAACAGCATTAATGAAAACACGGCACCCTACTTGCTACGGGGTTGGCACGTTTAGACTCACGGTCGCCTAGCACTTCCTTATTCGATCCTCGGCGATTTCTTCAAATATATCCACAATGTTAATTTCTCCCAATTGGACTATGATATGATACGGTTCAATATACTACGTGAATCAAATATAAAACTGATTTTTACATTTTTATTTATTCCACCAACAAATACACAACAAGCAACTCGTTTTCCTACATAGTCTCCCGAATTTGAGATATATTTTGGCAATTGTTTATGCCTTCCTCGAAGAAAGAAGAAGAACGCGTGTGCAGCCAGTTGCGCACATACTTCTCTACCTCTGCATCATCATGAAATCTCTTTCCTATCAGTTCTCCAGTCAGTGGTCCAAACAAGTGGTAGTCACAAGGTAACACGTTTGGACTGTAAGGAGGATGTTCCAGAGGTGTCCAATGCATTTCCTCCAGTTTTTCGCGTGTTACAACAGCAGTGTGTGGCCTTGCATTGTCATGCAGAAGAAGAACATCTCGGATCAGTTGCCGGTGTCGTTCATTGCGATATGTAATTTCTGCCTTGACCGAAAGACGGCAGTAATAGGCTGCATTCACTGTCCTTCGTTCATGCAAGAAATCTACAAGCAAAATGCTCACACGGTCCCAAAAACCTGTTGCACACACCTTTCCAGCAGAAAGACGTGTTTTGGCCTTGACTGGGCCAGCTGCACCTCGATCTCGCCACTCCATGCTTGCTTGTTTTGACTCCGAGGTGTAATGATGAACCCAAGTTTCTTCAGAAGTCACAATGCGACGCAAAAATCATATCCTTCCTCCTCGTATCGATTCATATGTCTCCGACAAACATGCTGGCGGAATTTGTGAGGAACCCACAAGGCAGACAATTTTCGGAGGTCGAATTTATCACTGATGATGGCTTGAATACTTCCAAAGCTTATTCGTACGAGTGAAGCAATTTCAGAAATGTTTATTGGCCGATCTTCTTCAGTAAGGTCACGGATAGCACGAATGTTGTCTGCAGTGATGCTTGTCGGCGGTCGTCTTTGTTGGGGCTCGTTTTCCACTTCTTCCCGCCCTGCCAAAAATTATTTGTTACTTTCATACACCTGGGTCTTTGAAAGGATTGCGTCCACAATCAGTGCACAGAGACTTCTCAAAATGTCCGAAGCTTTGGTGGTGTATTTTTCGCCTGAAACTTGATGATGCGCTGCGCAACGGAGGTGTGTACCTCGTGCTCGCTCATGGTGTACGGAAGCGAGCGATCGCTCTGTAGTGTGTGATGCATCAAGACCCGTAGTCCGAACATCCTCACGAACATCCTCTCAAAGGCCCACCCATTTCCACACTACAGGAACCGCTAATTTTAAACTCCGGTTTATATTTGATGCGCCTGGTAGATAGTAATTTGTTAATGCCGATTAAAACTAGATTTCTCATGTTGTACAGTAATTTGGATGGGAACGGAATGCTTGTTCTTCTGTGTAGAGTTTTGTTTATTTTGTCTGAAGAATGCCTTACTGGGAAATAGTTATTTAAGATTGGCCATAAGTGTTAGATGACCACGTTTAGTTGTCTGTATTTTAAAAGTAGTTGCGCCCGACCATAGAGTCACCTGATGTAATGGGATGGTAGAGCCCTCGTAGAGATTTGAACCGGGGATTCAGAAGTTAGAAGGCATTCGTGTAAAATAAAATCAGGTTATGCATATATTTGTTTTTCTTTAATGCATGAAATTAAAATTGCATGAAACAAAGGCTGGCTGAACATATTTTACCAGCGTTGAGTAGTGGGAATCTTTAAGGAAAGAAATCGGCTGATTGGTTCACGGATCTGCTCTAGGACCGAACGTGAGTTTAGAGGATGAATACCGAGAAATAAATAAAGGAAGCGGATGATCGTACTCAGAGTTATGATTAAAGGCTTACTAATGGGAATATTAGGGTCTGAGTGCATGAACTACAGACGTATCTATTGTGTACAGTTATTTATGATCGCATAGACGCGAATTGTGTTACTGGTCGGCGAGTGGGACGGTGTAATGATAGGATTGAAAGTTCGGCCAGGAATTGGTCCTCGGAGAGAGATGAAAGGAAAAAGAAACCCCAGCTGTTAGCAGGTAAATTTAAATCCCTGTACTGAGAATGATGTAATCCAGCCTGTCTGATCATAAATAGGGGCTATGACTAGTGAGCGAAAACAGACGTCTTGCATGATTAAGCATCGTACCGAGTCAACTTGTATGTAGTCCCCGTTATGTGAAATGCTGATGCCTAGCCGGTCATTCCGTATGGACAAGATGGAACCACCAACCACTGGAGAGCTGAGTGCACAGGGGTTCTAGCCTCGTGTGCTCTACATAATGAATGTATTTACATGCATGCGTTGTTCTCAGGTACGCGTTTTTGCTTTTTGTGTGGTGATTTTACTGTCTGTATTTTTGTGTCTTGTTGTTGTGTTCGTTGTGGTCGATTTTGTCGTTCTGAGGATGCAAGTGCAGTGTGCTATTTCGAGGGCGTGGGTTCTGACCCATCCGTGAAGTCCAGGCCGCGACCATGGACGTAGACGTAGCGTAATATTGGGGTTTGCAGGATCCCGTCTCGCACCAAGAGTTGTGTCTTTTATGTGTAATGTATCTTGCATTTATTGGGATTTCCCTTAAAGATGCATGAAGAAAATAATGCTCGCCTCTCACACTGATAGATTTACAACCACGTTGTTTAGGTTTAACCGGTTTTCACTCTCGGTGCTATAGTGATATTGACTTTCCATGAATAATATCATTAAAAAATTGCTATCGATGAAATTAAATTATGGTTGCCTTCTGGGAACTTCAGTTTTAATATAAAGGCCAAAGGCAGGCATTTATACAAGTGGAGGCACATGCTTCCTCCAGTGCACCGTCACTGCATTGTCCTACATAAGAGGCTTGCAGTGGTGTCTCAACGGTGCACTAGCCACCAGCATCTTGGAATGGCGTAGCAATTCAACTGAGGAGCCCACTGCTACACTGGGGCGAAAACGCTGACAATTTCATCATTGAAGAGGCCTAAAGAGCTTAGATAGTTTCAACGTTTGCAGTGAATCTTTTACAGACGAACAGACGAACAGTTGAGATTTTTAATGTCCAGGTAGAGGTAGGGAGAGACGTCGTCCCTCGGCGTCGGTGATGTCGAACTCCTTCCCCCTCACCATAGAACTCCTCTCAGCACCATTAAATTAAATTAAATTTTCCTTCTCGGAACTTAATTTTTGATAAAATGTCGTTAAATTTCTTAGGGGATCGAGATCCCATGATCACTTTGGTAACACATTTGTACAGTGTTTGTATCCGAGGAGTTTAATTCCTTTTATTCTATGCCTTAGTTTAACACATTATTTTTTTCCCTCTCTACGTCGAATAGTTCTCATTCACATCTGAGTTCTCAGATCCAGATTAAGATTAGATAGCTAGATCTGTAGGCCCATTTGAACGCTCCTCAGCTCTGAACCGCAGATCATAGCCAGGCCTACTTTGGGACAGGTGGTCGGATATAGCATATACCCGCAATATATGCATTTCTCTTTTAGTGATGGATGACAATAATAATGCTTCATATTCGTTGGTAAATTGTGTAAACAAGCATTAAGATGCATTAATTAACACAGATATTATTTTATTTTTAATGTACCGCCAGTTCTGAATAATAATCTTATGATTTATGTTTCATCGTAGGTAAATTATTTTGTAACAGATCTCACAAAGAGAATCACTAGCTGAACACACGGGATGTGACGGTGCTACTCCAAACGTGAGAAGAAATTTGAGTATATACTTATATCATTTAATGACACTAATCAATAAAAGTAGGTTTAGGGTTTTGAAACAGTGCTAACGTTCTGCCATATAAAGGGTTGAAAGGATTGTAAACCAGAACAATATAAACAGGAAACTATAAAGGAAACAGCAATACTTACTGACGTCGTTTATGAGCTATTGTGACAGGAACGCCCGTACTTTAGTTCAGTGGAGAGCATGGATTGAAGCCAGGGCGTGTGCGGTCCATGCTCAGAGAGTAAGAGAGAGATGGGTAGTAAAATATGTTTTTATTAAGTTGGAACTTGTGTTTTATTCAAAAATCGACAAATTGTATCACCTTTTACAGACGAACAGACGAACAGTTGAAATTTTTAATGTCCAGGTAGAGGTAGGGAGAGATGTCGTCCCTCGGCGTCGGTGATGTCGAACTCCTTCCCTCTCACCATAGAACTCCTCTCAGCACCATGACACCAGTTATACCACGGCGGTTGACAAACTTCGAAGTTCGGATGGGACTCTCACCTGGGAGTCTGACGTCTAGTGATGTCTGCGTGCAGCGTGGAATATTCACTAAGTTTTTATTCCACCGAAATCCAATGAAGGGGGTAGAGAAATATGTGGATTTCGCTCAGAATATCAATAGAAATCCCATACAACACTTTTCTACCGCACGGCACTAAAGATTGTGACATGACGCTGTTCGTAAAATTCACAAGTTCCACGGTTAATACGGTTGGACGCAAACACTTCGAAGAAATTCAAATAAATTCAGTACCACAGTTTGTGACGATGAGAAAAATTAATACAGTTCAAAATATGAACGTAATTATCGTCTGATACACTCGTCGACGAACTCGAAATTAATGGGGTAACACAATGATTTGGGACCTTCTATGAATTTAAAGTTCAGTATTGCGAAATGAAATGAGCCATTACTTTGGCACAGTTCAATGAAAAGAAATAAATTAAGTCGCTAGGACAAAGTCACACGTAATGCTTGAACACGATAAAAAGAATATACAGTTCCACGAATGCAAGTTAGAGCACAAACAATCTTATGAATAAAAATTACGTTCTTTCACGAAGGCACAGTCTGATTTGAGCACAGTCGTATGGAAAGGAAGTAAGTTCCACGGAGGCATAGTTTTATGAAATGAGACGCACAGTTTCATGGAAAGAAATTAAGTTTTCACTGAGGCACAGTCTTTATGGAACGAACTAAGCACAGTCTCTCCAAAGGAAACTAAATTTTACTGAGACACATTCTTACACAGTCTTATGAAAAACACAGTTTTTTTTAGAAATGTCCATGCGGAACAGTCCCGTAAAATAAATTGAGGTACAGTCTTTGCGAACTGAAATGAAATTCATAAGTAACTTCCTGATTGCTTAAAATATCAATCATTTAAGTCCTTTCAGTTCGACACTTTACGAAACCGATTATCTCATTCTTGTATACTGTTTGTACAAATACATCATTATCAATAACTCAAGATAATTCACCTCACACGAAGTTAAAGTCGTAAGATCGCACTTCCACATAGATACATACATACATTATCATTATAGACTGTTATGCCTTTCAGCGTTCAGTCTGCAAGCCTCTGAGAATTTACAAAACGTCGCCACAATCCTCGATTTGCAACCAGTGTTGTGGCCTCATTTATTTCTATACCTCTTATTTTTAAATCGTTAGAAACCGAGTCTAACCATCGTCGTCTTGGTCTAGCTCTTACTTCTCTTACTCTCCTTAGCAGAGTCCATTATTCTCCTAGGTAAACTATCCTCCTCCATTCGCCTCACACGACCACACCACCGAAGCCGGTTTATGCGTACAGCTTCACCCATCGATTTCATTACTAAATTTGCCTTTAAAACTCATTCCGAGTACCCTCATGCCATTGTTCCCACCTGTTTGTACCAGCAATCATTCTTGCTATTTTCATGTCTGTTACTTCTAACTTGTGAATAAGATATCCTGAGTCCACCCAGCTTTCGCTCCCGTAAAGCAAGGTAGGTCTGAAAAAAGACCGATGTAAAGATAATTTTGTCCGGGAGCTGACTTCCTTCTTACAGAATACTGCTGATCGCAACTGCGAGCTCACTGCATTAGCCTTACTACATCTTGAATCAATCTCACTTACTATATTACCATCCTAGGAGAACACACAACGTAAGTACTTGAAATTATCGATCTGTTCTAGCTTTGTATCACCAATCTGACATTCAATTCTGTTGAATTTCTTACCAGCTGACATCAATTTAGTCTTCGAGAGGCTAATTTTTTCATACCATACTCATTGCACCTATTTTCAAGTTCCAAGATATTAGACTGCAGGCTTTCGGCACAGTCTGCCATTAAGACCAAGTCGTCAGCATAGGCCAAACTGCTTACTACATTTTCACCTAACTGAATCCCTCCCTGTTATTTTATACCTTTCAGCAGATGATCCATGTAAACTACGAACAGCAAAGGTGAAAGATTACAGCCTTGTGTAACTCCTGTAAGTTCCCTGAACCAAGAACTCATTCTACCATCAATTCTCACTGCAGCCCAATTGTCAACATAAATGTCTTTGATTTTTTTTAATAAACTACCTTTAATTCCATAGTCCCCCAGTATAGTGAACATCTTTTCCCTCGGTACCCTGTCATATGCTTTCTCTAGATCTACGAAACATAAACACAACTGCCTATTCCTCTCGTAGCATTTTTCAATTACCTGGCGCATACTGAAAATCTGATCCTGACAGCCTCTCTGTGGTCTGAAACCACACTGGTTTTCATCCAACTTCCTCTCAACGACTGATCGCACCCTCCCTTCCAAGATGCCAGTGAAAACTTTGCCTGGTATACTAATCAATGAGATACCTCGATAGTTGTTGCAATCCTTCCTGTTCCCTTGCTTATAGAGAGGTGCAATTACTGCTCTTGTCCAATCTGAAGGTACCTTACCAACATTTCACGCTAATTTTACTACTCTATGAAGCCATTTCATCCCTGCCTTCCCACTATACTTCACCATTTCAGGTCTAAATTCATCTATTCCTGCTGCCTTATGACAATAGAGTTTGTTTGCCATCCTTTCCACTTCCTCGAGCATAATTTCTCCAATATCATTTTCCTCCTCCCTATGAGCTTGGTTATTTGCAACACCACCGGGATGATTTCCTTTTACATTGAGAAGATGTTCAAAATATTCCCTCCACCTCTCCAGTGATTCCCTGGGATCTATTATGAGTTCACCTGAATTACTCAAAACACTGTTCATATCCTTTCTCCCTCACTTCCTAAAATTCCTTATTACTGTCCCTGCTGCTAGACCTAGCCTTTCCAGGTTGTTACCAAAATCTTCCCATGACTTCTTTTTGGATTCAACAACTATATGCTTCGCTCTCTTTCTTTCATCTACGTACAAATCCCTGTCTGCCTCGGCCCTTGTTTGGAGCCATTTCCGATAAGCCTTCTTTTTACGTTTACAGGCTACTCTCACTTCATCATTCCACCAAGATGTTCGCCTTTTCCCACCTTTACACGCAGTTGTTCCTAGGCATTCCCTTGCTATTTCTATTACAGCATCTCAATATGCCTCCCATTCACTTTCTATAACCTGAACCTGCTTACTTTCTACTGTTCGAAACTTCTCGCCAATCATATCCATGTACTTCTGTCTAATTTCCTCGTCCTGGAGATTTTCTACTCTTATTCATTTGCAGACAGATTTCACTTTCTCTACCCTAGGCCTAGAGATACTCTTTCACTACAGATCAGATAGTGGTCTGTATCATCGAAAAATCCTCGAAAAACGCGTGCATTCCTAACAGATTTCCTGAATTCAAAGCCTGTTAAGATATAGTCTATTATGGATGTTGTACCCCTGGCCTCCCATGTGTAGCGGTGAATAGCCTTCTGCTTGAAGAATGTATTCGTAATAGCTAAACCCATACTAGCATAGAAGTCCAGCAAACGCTCACCATTCCCATTAGCTTCCATATCGTCCCCAAATTTAGCAATCATCATTTCGTATCCTTCAGTTCTATTCCCAACTCTCTCATTGAAATCGCCCGTTAGCACTATTCTATCCTTGCTGTTGACCCTGACCACGATGTCACTCAATGCTTCATAAAACTTGTCAACTTCATCCTCATCTGCACCCTCACATGGTGAATACATGGAGACAATTCTAGTCCTAATTCCTCCAACTGACAAATCTACCCACATCATTCGCTCATTTACGTGCCTAACAGAAACTATGTTGCGTGCAATCGTATTCCTGATAAGGAGCCCTACCCCAGACTCTGCCCTTCCCTTTCTAACACCCGTCAAGTACACTTTATAATCTCCTATCTCTTCCTCGTTTTCTCTCCTTACCGAATATCACTTACTCCTAACACATCCAGATGCATCCTTTTTGCTGACTCAGCCAGTTCTTTCTTCCATAAGCCCCATTAATATTGATAGCTCCCCATCGAATTCCATTTCGTTCACCAAGGGGTTTCCAAGGAGTCCCTCACCTGTCAAATGGGAGTGGGACTCCAGTACTTCTATAGGTTCAAGGTTTTCTTAAAATGTTCTGACCTCGGTAAATTCATGAAGCAGGATGCTACCCTACTTGCACATAGTCCAAGTAAGGATCTCTCCTCTAAAGGGTTGTGGACCACCGGTAAATTGTGTAGTCCTAGCCGCCTGAGCACAAGAAGGGCCATGACTCAGAATATGTCCGAGATGCCCACTACCATTCCATAGCAACTGGTATCCCGACTCTCAGGACCACTTAATAGGCCACTCAGCCGTTGCCCATGGTTCACGAACTAGGACGTGACTACAGTAACCCACAAACATGAACCATGATCGCATTTCTAACACTTAGAAAATTTAACTGTATCACTCACGTTCTGTCATCGGCACTCAGCCGGATAGAGTAAAGATCTCAAGTACGACTTCTACAGCTGGCCAGCACGCCGTAGCAGCTGGGATACGAACACACACACACACACACACACACACACACACACACACACACACACACACACACACACACACACACTGAATTCTACCGAGCCAGCACGCTTCTTTTATACGCGTGGGTCGGACTGCGAAGTTTCAAAGACAAGATTCTTCAATTGTTAATAACTCGGCTATTCTTCCGCCAATTTTCTTGAAATTTGTACTTTATTATCTGTTATAAGGATCTACATGATCATGTGGTTAACATTTTGATCGGACATTCCATTCTGGATATAACGTAATGGAAGCAATGGAATGTTCGATCGTGACGTCACTTGGCGTTGGTTGGTTCCCCGCAGCGGCGATCACCTACCTCACTGTCACAGCCGTTGCTGGAGTGCTCAGCGGTCTTTTATAATCATAGTATGCTAGACGGGTACTAGCGCGAGTTGCGTAAGAAATACTTTTACGGCGAATGTCGAGAGGGCTTTCCCGTTTCATCTCCCCCTGCTCAAGGAAAAAGAAAATTGGTACAATATTTTCATTTTTGTCTATCTTCTTTCAAAATATTTCTTGAGGTTGGCAGTGTTGTCAATTCCCTCGACGTCGCCATTCATTTTTCTACTTCATAGGCACCGTTATCTAGTTCTGTAATTATCCAATAGAGCCTGCACACAAGGGACAGAATTTAGCATAGATTCCCTGTTCAGGATGCGAGACTCAAGTTTACGGATCAACACTAGGTCGCATTCTTGTAAAGGTTGCCGAAAGTTATGATGTCTTTGCTTCCTCTAAGGCCCTAATAAGAACCGTACAAGATTTCTTAATTCCAAAAGGAAGCCTGTTGAATGTGTAGGTGACGTTATAAAACATGAACCCAGTGAATTTCCGACTGTCTTCATCCAATAGGATGTGGAAGTATGAAAGAACCATATCCATAGCAAAAAAATCTTCATATTATGAAATCTTATTATATCCCGGATAAAGGAGGATGGTCGTACTCTAGATCAAGGCTTTCATTTAAAGTCCTAGCATCAAGGCATACACGCAGGCTACCATGAGGTTAACTCACGATGGCCAAGGGATTGACGGAAGGCGTAACACATTTTGAGATGATACCATCACTCTCCATCTGTTTAATTATAACTCGAGTTTCGTTCAGGTATTTTGCAGGTATGGGATAAGGCCGTTTCCTCTTAGGGCGAAGTGTCTGCCACCTCTAAATGGTGTTCAACATTTTTGGTGACCCCAGCTTTGTCACCAAACACATCTGGAAAATTTCCAAAAATCACTTGAATAGCTTCTGCCACTTCATTATCAAACCCTGGGCTTTCAGTTACACTGGAATAAATCACGAATTTGTAGTGACCCTCATTGAACTCATCAATGATGATGGACGCTTCTTGGTCCTCGATGGGTCCCACTTTCTCGTGTCCTCCCTCTTCGTGGATACATTCTTTGACAGGCGGAGCCTCGCTCATCCTGCCTTCTACTATTTCCACCGGGGTATCGTATCCCTGATACTTCACTTCATTACCATTAACCAGCTGTATCTCTACAGAGTTGACAACGTAAAATTTGATTACTCTAGCAGGATAATCAATAACTCCTCCATGGTGAATTAGGAAGTCTGATCCAATGATCAAATCAAACTTCATCTGGGTCAAGATTAAGAATCTGACACCTCCAATTTCTAATCAAGAAATGCCTGGAATCTGCATTTAATGGCTTTATTACGAACAATGCCTTTCACCTTAACCTGGGAAATAGGTAGGATGGAGATGTTGGTCGTCCCTTGTGCTACATCGACTCATTTCTGAGAAGTTAGGGAGGCCTGTGAACCTGAATCCAGTAGTGAATTAACATTAATATTGCGTAACTTGATGCTGATGATTGGTAGATGACGCTGTATTCTGGGTTGTCTTGGTGTCAAATCTTCATACAATAAATCCAGGTCATCCAAATGCCAATAGTTGATGGTTGTACTGCAGATTTTCACTCCTTCGTCCGCGTCTTCAGGCAATCTTCTTATAGCTTCATCGGAAATTTTTTGGTACCCGTCGTTTTGGGATTTATCTCGGTCCTTTCATTCCTTCTTTGCACCTCTTCCTTGTACGCTAAGGAAGCTGCTCCGGGTAAACCTTCTTATCTGTTCTTATTTCTTACGTATTCTCGTGTCTCTCTCCAACATTTCTCTAGTTTTTCCTGCTGGGAGTTTCTATTTTTATGTAGTTGGTTTGCTGCCTGTCTCCACGAAAGTCCTTATTGAAATGTAGCCCTTTCTTCGTAGGGACGTTTTCTATATCTTCTATACCGGAATGGTATGTCTCTACGAATTTCCCTCTCTTCTTGTGGTTCTGGGTTCACTCGAACTTGAGTCTTTACCTCGACAGGGTTAGTCGTGGCTTCCTTAACTTTGCTAGACTTCGTTAAGTTCTGAATGTGAGCGGTATTGAGTTTTCTCAAGACATCATCAAGCTGCTCTAAATCCTGCATGTTTGTTGCTACTAATATTTCCTGAACATTTGATGGAGATTGAACTGTTATTACTTCAATAAGCTCTTGTTCCGGAAGAGGAGGGTCAAAAATGCATCTCTTTAAGTTGAGATGTTGGGAAATCTGAATATCCCGAAGAATTGATGGAAGTATTTTACTTTCGGAAATACGTTTGGAGTATAATCAAATGTTGAATTTCAGAATTCCAAAACCCCTTAAGTGAAGCTTCCTTAAATTCTTGATAAATTTGATACTGAATTTGAAAGCAGTATACCACATTAACATCCTTCCTTCTAACAGTCGGGACGCTATGCGCAATTGGCGATCTGATTTATTGTGGTTCTCTTGAAAATATTCTTCGAGATTGAGGAGAAACTCTTTAGGCGTATACTCCTCCTTCCCTGAGAATTTAGCTGGATTTTCCTCAGTCATTTTAAAAGCTGTAGAAACGTTAAGTTTTTCTGCACTAACAGTTTGAAGACTAGATGATAAGACAAATTGTTCTGTTTGGGAGACCTTATTGCTAAGAGACTCCATATGCCCTTGGAGTTCAAGTTTTAGGGTTTTAACTTTCCCCTGTATAGAATTCTCAACATCATTTATTCTCTCACTAAGTCAGTTTTATCTTCCGCTACATTGCGGCATATGCGAGTAATCTGCGTGTGAGATCTATCTAGTTGTGTCTTAACACGTTTATCAGCCTCCTCTTGCTGAGTTTTTAATAGATTAATTTCATTTCCTAACTTCACAAAGTTATTCTTAACAGATTCCTGGAAGTTGTCTTGTATAGAAGCCATCTTGGCTTGTGTAAGTGACAACTGAGCATGGCACTCTTGAAATTCTCCTTTTAAAAACTCTACTTCTTTAATAACTTCTTGAGAGAGAGGGAAACAGTTTTTAAGAACTCGGGTACTTGATTTTAATTTATTCCTTGATGGCTTCTAAGTCACATGTTAGTCTTTCATTTATCTCTGTGAACTTAGAATCTATTTTTGTTAGACTTCTAAAACCGTTTCTCAATTTCGGTACCTGTATTATTGAGTCTACGTACTAGATTATGATTAACTTCTGCAAACTTTTAATCGACAGATTCTGTTAATTTTGTAATATTAGTCTCATTAGCTTCCCTAAGCTGAGTTATATTATCATTAGTGGCCTCATTTGCTTCTCTAAGCTGACCTGTACTAGCATCAGTTTCATCAATACGAGTTCCTAAGGCAAAGTTTGATTCAGCAATCCTACGTCCTAGATTAGCGTTAGTTTCCGTAATCCTCTCATTTAGACTGACTCAATAGCCTAAATAACAGCTAATATATTCTCCATATTAATTTCGTTTTTTCACAGAATGCGGAAAATGCAATAATTCAACTGATACTTAAAATTCTCACACCCAAATAAATTAGACACAGTGAGAGCAGTTCGCACGACCAGGGATCATAAACAGTACAATAACAATAATAAATTAGAAACACTTACCGACTGAGATCCCTAGTAAGGTCGTCGCAAGGTGTGAAAGCAAGGGTCCACGAGGCCAAGCGGAACGATTAAAACTTAATTTTAATTATCCTTAACTGAAATAATAAGAATTCAATAATTTCAAGGAGAAAACACTTTAATTAAAGAAATTGATAGTAATACTTCCGACAATGCTTAACAGCTTTTAAAAACTATTAATTGAACTAATTCAGATATCAACAATTAGAGATCAGTAAAAGGGGAAATATACGTTAACAACAGTCTCACTGTCTTCGGGAACTTCAGTCTTAGGATGTGAAAAATAGAAAACAATTTCTAAGGTACTAGCTCGGATCGTAGTTAGAATTTAAAAACGTAATGAAACACGAACGGTATGCAAGGTCCAATTAAAAAGGAGAAGAAAATCAAACATAATCCAAATAACGCCCACACGGCAATAATACAGGCTCAAATAAAATGAAATTTCAATACCACAAAATCCACAGTAAATCAAATTTAATCAACACCCAACCAGATCAAACATCAATGCACCAGAAGAAAAAATGTCATCTCAATAGGCGAATGCCAAATGTCATAGTAACAAGGAGCGACACTCAAATGTCAAACTCAACAGAGTTCACGCCCACAAACAGTTTACACGCGGTTACATAGCAACGAATCACGTGACACACATACGAAGAGGGCGTCCCGAAACAATCCGAGTTGTCAGCTAGAAAATGTTTTCACCTAACTAACTTACCCCCAAGAATGGTGGTTGCGAAATATACAAGATGACAATCATAATTCCAATGAGTTAAACAAACTTAAACCACCAGATAGAGTTTTATAGCAATAACGTATTAATAACCAATGGTCCTTAGGAGTTCCTACAGTATAGATTCACTTAAGTTTACCTTATAAAACATTGAAATCACCTCAAAATGAAGGTCAAATCGAATTACACATTTACAGTTTCTTTGAAACCCCAATATACAACCAAAGAATTACAATGAAATGATTATGAACGGAATTTCGAATATTACTGCCAAATATGAATTACTTGAATATTAAACAAATAATTTTCTCATATGGTTATTATACCAAAACTGTTTCTATTTGCTTCTCAACATAACGTGCTCTTGTATACATCGATCAGTTCGGACCCGTAGAACAAGAAGATTCAAATACATACTCACAAGGTCGGAAGATTAGGAAATTAAAAACAAACCAAATATTTCAGGCCTAATCGCCCGGGTGACGATTAGCCTATCCAGGATCCATTCCAATCAGCATCTCCGTTAGCACTCAATTAGTTGTTACACAATTTAATATTCCAGCAGAACGTTAGCCGGCATGCTTCTTTCTTGAACAAGATATCACGACAACTGAACCACGACTCATTGTCGTCTTCACACACGTTGACGATCGGAAGGCAAGTTCAACTCCACGTATCAAGATGACAGCAGCGCGCAAGCGGACCAGTAAGGCTAGTACAGCGCTCGCCCAACAGGACGCGCTCAATTAGCGAGCAGAGAGTGAGGTAATACATTTTAAGAAGTCCCAGCCACTCAATAGGCCACAAATCACGTGAATGCACAGACTGAGCTGCAAAATACTTCATGAGTCGCATCCAATTATTTAACATCCATTATAAAATCACCATTATTATCCAAAGGCAAAGTTCAATAGTTCACCAACACAAAATATTAAACACTTATATGATACTGTGCATAAAAGGTGGCATAGTGCGCCTGAAAAGTTTCAGTAATTTACACACACACACACACACACACACACACACACACACACACACACACACACACACACACACACACACACACACAAACACACACAAATCACTTGCGCCATTAAAAGTTAATCATAGTTCTGTGCAACAAGTCACTGTGAACTGAATTTATTAGAGTTTATTATATTTCAAGTCTGTCTTTAGCAGTGAGCTTGAATGTAAAGAAATGACTGTTTTCCTACTGAATTTAGCTAATGACACTTTGTATACTCTCTTTAATCGGGCCCCACACTAGGTGCTACTTTTATATGCTACCCTCTCTCTGTAAAAGGAATGTATTGACGCCAGTGCGTGTACGGTCCATGCTCAGAGAGTAAGAGGGAGATGGGTAGTATAATTTTTTATTAAGTTGAAACTGGTGTTCATTTAAAAGTCGACAAATTATATCACCTTTTACAGACGAACAGTTGAGATTTTTAATGTATAGGTAGAGGAAGGGAGAAACGTTGTCCCTCGGCGTCGGCATCGGTGATGTCCCACGTTGTCGAACTTCTTCCCCTCACCACAGAACTCCTCTCAGCAATATGGCACCACGTTATCCCACGGCGATTGACGACCTTCGAAGTTCGGATGAGATTCAAATCTGGGATTCTGACGTCTGCGTACAGCGTGGAATATTCAATTATTTTTTATTCCACCGAAATCCCATGATGGGAGTAGAGAAATTTGTGGACTTTGCTCAGAATATCAACAGAATCTGATACCACACTTCTCTACCGCACTGCACTAAAGATTGTGACACAACACTGTTCGTAAAATTCACAAGTTCCACGGTTAATAGGGTTGGACGTAAACACTTCGAAGAAATTCAAATAAATTCAGTACCACAGTTTGTGACGATGAGGAAAATTAGTGCAGTTCAAAATATGAAAGTAATTATCGTCTGATACACTCGTGGACGAACTCGAAATTAATGGAGTAACACAATGACCTGGAACCTTCTATGAAGTGAAGGTTCAGTCTTACGAAATGAAATGAACCATTACTTTGGCACAGTCCAATGAAAAGGAATAAATTAAGTCGCTAGGACACAGTCTCACGTAATGCATGAACACGATAAAATGAATATACAGTTCCACGAATGCAAGTTAGGGCACATGCAATCTTATGAACAAAAATTACGTTCTTTCACGAAGGCACAGTCTTATGAAATGAGACGCACAGTTTTATGGAAAGAAATTAAGTTTTCACTGAGGCACAGTCCTTATGAACGAGTTAAGCACAGTCTCTCCAAAGGAAACTAAATTTTACTGAGACACATTATTACACAGTCTTATGAAAAACACAGGTTTTTTTTAGAAATGTCCATGCGGAACAGTCCCGTAAAATAAATTGTGGTACAGTCTTTGCGAACTGAAATGAAATTCATAAGTCACTTCCTGATTGTTTAAAATATCAATCATCTAAGCCCTTTCAGTTCGACACTCGAGATAATTCACCCCACACGAAGTTAGAGTTCTAAGATCACACTACCAACACTTAGAAAATTTAACTGTATCACTCAGGTTCTGTCATGGCACTCAGCCGGACAGAGTAACGATCTCGAGTACGACTTCCACAGCTGGCCCGCATGCCGTGGCAGCTGGGACACACACACACACACACACACACACACACACACACACACACACACTGAATTCTACTGAGCCAGCACGCTTCTTTTATACGCGTGGGTCGGACTGCGAGGTTTCAAACACAAGATTCCTCAATCATTAATATCTCGGCTATTCTTCCGCCCATTTTCTTGAAATTTGATACTTTATTATCTGTTATAAGGATTTACATGATCATGTGGTTAAAATGTGATCGGAAGTTCCATTCTGGATATAACGAAATGGAAGCAATGGAATGTTCGGTCGTGACGTCACTTGGCCTTGGTTGGTTCCCCGCAGCGGGCGATCACCTGCCTCGTTGTCACATCCGTTGCTGGAGCGCTCAGCGGTCTTTTTAAATCATAGTAGACGGGTGTTAGCGCGAGTTGCGTAAGAAATACTTTGATGGCGAATGTCGACAGGGCATTCCCGTTTCAATATAAAAAGCTATTGCCTCAAATGTAAAAAGAAAGGAAAGATGTAAGGAGTGTTTCAAGGTACAACAGCCTACCCGACATAATATGAAATACTTCCATCTACCGAGTGAGTTTTGCTACGTGACTTTGATACGTAAACCGTGAACCGTAAGAGGGAGGCCATTGGTCGAATGTTAGTGCTACTACAAGTTGCGCGTGGTACTCCACTACAGTGCATTTCACTTGAATACACTCTATTTTTTCAAATCTACAGCCCGTGCATCTACAACCGATGCACCTCTCAGGGTCACTGAAGCTAGGTAAAACATTCTGTGACGTCACTTCCGTTCTACATTTCGTCGTGTCCCGTCACGTCACGCAAATTTTCAGATGACCCTCAGCCCTAAAATATATTCTCGTCAAAAGGAAGTATCATATTCTGGCTGCAGACATACTTTGTTTTGTAAAATAAAGGAGTGTTAGAGGGTACAAATACAAGCATTATATATCTACTATACATAGGAACGACAATTTCTTTCGGGACTACGTGTGCTTATGGCTGCTATTACCGAGCTCGATAGCTGTAGACGCTTAAGTGCGGCCAGTATCCAGTATTCGGGAGATAGTAGGTTCGAACCCCACTGTCGGCAGCTCTGAAAATGGTTTTCTGTGTTTTCCCATTTTCACACCAGGCAAATGCTGGGGCTGTACCTTAATTAAGGCCACGGTCGCTTCCTTCCCACTCCTAGCCCTTCCCTGTCCCATCGTCGCCATAAGACCTATCTGTATCGGTGCGACGTAAAGCAACTAGCAAAAAAAAAATATGGCTGCTATTACACGATCCACTCTACTCCACTCCACTCCACTCCATTAGAGGTGTAGAAAGGGGCCAAGAGCATTCACACGAGACACTTCGTGTGGCTCAATTTACCTCCACTTTCGTCAACAGCAGGCTGCTGTCAACCGGCCTGAAGTGTCTTCCACTCTCGGCGACCGGAAGCTCACAAAATCTGATTAGCTCGTTCAGACGGTCAACGTTGTGTGCGTCAAAAGATCGAAATTTTTGTCTCAAAATATCGGTGGAATACCTTTTCTCAGGTTGTCATTTATGCTTTCACGGCACGTACTTAAAGACATGATACTGTATAGGCTATTTCTCATGTTGGTGTCCTGACGCTGTAAACTTGCTTCAAGGATAGACAACAATTCATCAAACGAATTCCCACTGAAACGAAAGTAATTAAAGAACATTTTCGGATCACTGGTACGTTCATCTAGAAGAAGACGACGAACTCCTCGTTCTAGGCTATATGAATTCAATGGATGGACCCAATGAACATTAATACTCTTCTTTCACCTCAATCTTCTTTTCGTAAGAAAATAAATCCCAAGGATAACGTTCGCGTCCATGGTCCAGATTCAAACCGAGACGCGAAATATGTGGTGGAGACTAGAAGTTGCCGGGAATTTGCCGGAAGCGGACGCGAGTGTCTGAGAAGTGTAGTGGAGTGACGTGGCGTGGCGTGGAAAGCAAGTGGATCGTGTGAAAGCAGCGTAACGATTTCAAATCTGCTGCCTACCTCTCAGGCGCTCGGGCGTAAGCGTGCCACACTGCTTGCCTTTGGTTTACATTTTAGCTGCACACAATTAAAATAGACAAATTACACTACCCCAGAGCAGACGTGCGAAATTTCTCCCTACATCATAATGGCACAATTCTTATCGACGCAACAATGATTCGCGCATTCCTTGGAAAATTCCCGGCGCTTCTCGGACACGAGGTTCAGGAGTGGTGACGGATAGACGGAAGGACATAGGGAAGACAGAAGAAGGTCACGCGGACAATACCACAGCACAACAGTGGCTCGTTAATGCTTGAGCGTCGAGAGGTAGGGAACTGAAACTAATCACCCCAGACCTATGATTCCTATGTTCACAGTACAGTGGACTCTGGTTAATTCGACATTGTATAATTTGATAATTGGATAATTCGAATAAAAAATTTCCTATTGAAATTCCTGTTCTAATGAATGCAATAAAATCGTATTTAATTCAAATTTTCAAAATTTAAATTTTGCGTAATTCGAAGTCAGGATTTTATCACAAGTTACATTTGTAAAGGTTCCATGAAATGAAGCCTTCAAATAATTCCCAAGAATTCTCTATTTTTATTGTAGCTTCCTAATTATAGTCAGATAGTTGCTATTGTTAACAACAGACATAACCTTTATCTCTGCGACTCTTAATGATTGTAAGGTCGACATGGCCTTCACCATCCCTTGTCTACGGGTATCCACACTTGGCCATTGGAAATCTTCCCCTTACACCATCCCGAAGTCGTCGACCTAGTAATGTGAGCAATAAATTGCAAACTGTTTCCGTAAAGTAGGTTTCAAAAATAAACCAATGCAGAAATTATTCCAGAAGAACTAGAAATGCACGTGGAACCTGAGTGATGACAAGAAATGGTGACTGATGTCAGTTAGCTAATGAAAGAATTGTCTCGTTGAAGTTCACCTTCTCAATACACTGTGTGATTTATTAAAAATCAACGTTACGTGCTAAAATATCGGGACGTGTTTCGCCTATGACGTAGCCGTGCTATCCTTAACATTAAAATTAAAATTAAAGAGGTAGACATGAATTACTGTAAGGCTAAATTTAAAATACTACATAAAATAACTGTTGACATTAAACCAAACTACTGTATCAGAAAATCACACTTGTTGAGATAAAATAAGCACTTGAATGAAAATAACATGTGTTGAGTCATTAAAACATCGTAATGGGTAAAATAACATTGGTCGTGTATGGCAGTTAATATTTGTGAGCACTCAGGTACATCCTGTTTCATCCTGGGATAAAAGTGCTACTGATGATTAAGACCGTAATTGTGGCTATTTAAAATTATGATAGCTGGGATTGACTAGTGTGCATACTGAAGACAGATTAAAAGAGGGGACTTCCACACACTTGGATTTCTCCAGCAAATGAGTCTCCAAATGGTGACTATGGCAGTTAATGAGTTAAGATACTGATGTAATGTAAAATTGGCTCACCGTAGGAGATGTGAGCTATTCCTGTTTTCAGGAATTTATTATAATTTATTTAATCTGTTTACCCTCCAAGATTGGTGTTTCCTCAGACTCTGCTAGAGATCCCACCTCTACCACCTCAAGGGCAGTGTCCAGAAACGTGAGACTTTGTGTCGGGAATACGAGTGGGCCGGAGGACCAGTACCTCGCCCGGACTGCCTCACTTGCTATGATGAACAGGGGCCTTGTGGGGCGGGCAGTGAGTAGAGGGTGGGGAGATTGGAAGGGATAGGCAAGGAAGAGCCAAGGTACCATCCCGGCATTTGCCAGGAGAAGTGGGAAATTACGGAAAATCACTTCGAGGATGAATGAGGTGGGAATCGATCCGTCCTCTACTCAGTTGACCACCAGAAGCTGAGTGGACCCAGTTCCAGGCTTCGTACCACTTTTCAAATTTTGTGGCAGAGCCGGGAATCGAACCCGGGACTCCGGGAGGGGCAGACAATCACGCTAACCACCACACCACAGGGACGGACTTTCAGGAATTAATAAAAATGTACATGTATGTTGCTACTGGTTTAACGCCGTATTAACTCATCGAAAGTTTCCAGCGACGGAATGGTATGAAAGGGCTAGGACTGGGATGGTAGAAGCGTAGGCTTGATTAAGGTACAGACCGAGCATTTGACTGGTGTTAAAGTGGGAAATCGCTGAAAACCATCTTCAGAGCTGCTGATGGTGGAGTTCGAACCCACCATCTCCAGAATGCAAGCTCACAGCTATGTGATCCTAAGCACACGGCCAGCTTACTCGGTTAAAATAAAAAATAGTTGACAGACATTTATATGAGAGGTATGACGTGAGGTTTCCGTTGCTTCATATGGTATTGATTGCACATGACCTGACATAAGTCACCGGCGACGGTCCCACAGTGTGTGGGAGTACCCATATCCGTGGGGCTTTCGAGTCTTTGAAGTGACCCGTCACCTTTCACAAAGTCGGGCAGCCACAGATACGCTATTTCAGAATTTTAATTTTGTTTTGTGTCATCTCTTGCCATTTTCAGTTCCTCCGCTGCTTTTGTTCTGAGGCTATTGTTCGCTAATAATAGAGTTTTTATTGCGTGTACAAAGTAAGGAAAATGTGGCCCCTCTCTTCAAACGTTGCCTCATAGTTCTAAATGAAACTTCCATTTCCAGCTCGTATATCATGGCTTCGGCTCTTCACTTGAAAGGAAGCTCTTGTCTTTATAATCGTATACCCTGAAGCATGCTTTACTGCTGTACTCGACATGAAAGAGTAGTCATGTACTTATTGTGTAACTCTGGAGAGACTGCGGTATTACAGATGTTTAACGGTGGTGGTTGTGATAACTGTTTGAAGAAAAATGCAGGAATGTAATCATCCTCTCAGCACAGAGGAGGAACTGAAAGTGGTTCAATCCCTCAAAGACTGAAGACATTGGATAAATGGCAACAGCATTCCTCTTTATCACATCATCAAAAATCCCTGCGAGTTCCCAGATGGATTTCTCCTTCCCAGACAACAATAGAGGAGTTTTTTTTTGCTAGGGGCTTTACGTCGCGCCGACACAGATAGGTCTTATGGCGACGAAATAGAGGAGTTAGGACTGGCAAAGGTAGGTGTTGAGCCACCTTGTTCGGGGATGGAGGACCTTACACCACAGTGTGAATGCGGTGAAGAGCAACAGACATTCGACCACTTTGCATGTGAGTGTCCTTTACGTGGTTACAGAGTCTCTAAGGAGGACTTACAGTGTGTTTCAAGCGAAGCTTTTCTTTTCTCCACAACATTATTATTATTATTATTATTATTATTATTATTATTATTATTATTATTATTATTATTATTATTTCTTTCTTAATCTGTTTATTGTCCAGGGTTGGCTTTTCCCTCGGACTTAGCGAGGGATCCCACCTCTACCGCCTCAAGGGCAGTGTCCTGGAGCTTCAGACATCGGATCGGGGGATACAACTGGGGAGAATGATCAGTACCTCGCCCAGGCGGCCTCACCTGCTATACTGAACAGGGGCCTTGGTGGGGGATGGGAAGATTGGAAGGGCCTTAAGTTAGGTACCATCCCGGCATTTGCGTGGAGGAGAAGTGGGAAACCACGGAAAACCACTTCCAGGATGGCTGAGGTGGGAATCGAACCCACCTCTACTCAGTTGACCTCCCGAGGCTGAGTGGACCCCGTTCCAGCCCTCGTACCACTTTTCAAATTTCGTGGCAGAGCTGGGAATCGAACCCGGGCCTCCGGGGGTGGCAGCTAATCACACTAACCACTACACCACAGAGGCGGACATTATTATTATTATTATTATTATTATTATTATTATTATTATTATTATTATTATTATTATTATTATTATTATTATTATTATTTATTTATTTATTTATTTATTTATTTATTTTCCAAGCAAGGTAGCCATATTTTACCTAAAACTATGTTAGGGATATCGTTTATAACAGTACAATAAAACAATAAAATTAATATATTAGTTGAACAAAATACTGGAGAAGGTGTCACTCTAGAGGATAATGCCAATAGTTCTAAATTACCACAGGAACATGAAGCTTCACCTCCATTAACGTCAATCAACTGCTCAATCCAGGAACTGTTTCCTGTCCCGATATTAAGACCACCATGTGGAAAAACATGAGGAAAAAGAGCACAAGAATCTACCATGGTATCTTCGCAGGATTGCCCAGAAAATGTAAGGAAGGGAAAACACCGAAAAGAAAAGAATCCTTCCAATTGAAAGACTCCAACTAGAACTCGGCGAGTAGGCAACGGTGAAGCTAGTTCCTAAAACAGCCTTAATTGCTGACAGAATTACTGCGCAATATGTGATGGCTATTTCTATGACGACAACTGTAATGGGGCCTGGGTCCAATGTAGTGGGGAAAGCAGGAAATAGTTCCATGAGATGTGTGTGTGGAAAATGGTAACGATGAACGGTTTATATGTACGCACCGTATACAATAGTTCTATCACTATTCCGAGATCTTACCCAGTGTCAGATTGTCCCTAAGTGCGGGTGAAGTGGACGTTCTTGCATCTTTACAAAGTACTTTATTTGATAAATCATCATCATCATCATCATCATCTGTGTACCCTCCAGGTTCGGTTTTCCCTCGGACTCAGCGAGGGATCCCACCTCTACCGCCTCTAGGGCAGTGTCCTGGAGCTTCAGACTCTTGGTCGGGGGATACAACTGGGGAGAATGACCAATACCTCGCCCAGGCGGCCTCACCTGCTATGCTGAACAGGGGCCTTGTGGAGGGATGGGAAGATTGGAAGGGATAGACAAGGAAGAGGGAAGGAAGCGGCCGTGGCCTTAAGGTAGGTACCATCCCGGCATTCGCCTGGAGGAGAAGTGGGAAACCACGGAAAACCACTTCGAGGATGGCTGAGGTGGGAATGGAACCCACCTCTACTCAGTTGACCTCCCGAGGCTGAGTGGACCCCGTTCCAGCCCTCGTACCACTTTTCAAATTTTCGTGGCAGAGCCGGGAATCGAACCCGGACCTCCGGGGGTGGCAGCTAATCACGCTAACCACTACACCACAGAGGCGGACTATTTGATAAATAAAACTGCTAAAAACTTTTATTTTTGCCATAAATATCGGGAAATATAAACTAACTCTGTATAAAATCACCATGAAAATACTTGAAATAATTTGAATAATATGTAAATAAAACATGATCAGAATTACACTTTATTACGTAGAATGTCAGATGTCACAAAATTATCATACATTCAAACCTAATTGGCTTGCCTCTTACGAATTGTCTGAGCTATGTTTTCCGAAGTAAGGTAACTTATTTTAGTCAGTTCCAGATTCTCTTTTATTTCTCTTAGTTTATAAAGGGCCTTACATTAGACAACCTATCGCTCTTACCAAGTTGTGTTTTATCACTTAGATGGGCGCTGCTCATTGTCTCCCATTTCTCCCTTCACAGTACATTCGTTGACGCGGGAGTACAGTGTATCCACTCACAAGAAGATTTCCAAGGCTTTTTTGAAAATATAAATTCAACCCTGCCGTTTATTTGCACTGTGTCACTAGAGTTTTACAACATTGAGCACAAGAGTAACGTAGAAAATCTTAATATACAGGGTGAAGCGTAATTCGCGCACTCGGGCGTCGCAGCGCGACTCCTCACATGCCAGCAATTAAAAAAAAATGTCTCTTACAAAATTTCGTCTTGCGAGTATATCCGGCAGAAAAACGACGTTGAAGAGCAGCAATCTGGCAACACTGTAACCACATGTAGGGTAACTACCTCTGTCAGCAGAAGTTAGTCGTACTGTACAGTTGCTGCAGTGGATAGCGTTTTGGGTTAGCATGCAGGAGGTCGAGTGGTCGATCCTGGGTTGAGGCGTATGTTTTTTTATTTCGTAAATGTAGTCCAGGTGGTATGGTATCTGACATCTTAATCGTCAACAGCGATTGCGGCGGGGCCTCTAGAAACCATTTGCACTTACATACTACGATCCTAGAAATGGACGAACAATCGTTTCATTGGTCAGCTTTGAAAGGCGCCCTTTCCACGTCGTGGGCGTGAATTTATTCGCACCACTTCATCTACTAGATGTGAAACCTGTTTGTTTAAGCTGTCTATTTCTTATTAGTCTAACCAGGTATTTGTTGTTTCAGCGTTACAAAATGTTGTAAATGTAGGATACATGTGACCTCAGAAACGGTGTCTTACTGTATTACAGTAGGTAATGTCAGATGGAAATTAGCAAATAAAAAATACGCCTCAACCCAGGATCGAACCATCGACCTCCTGCATGCCAACCAAAAAACTCTACCCCCTGCACCAACTGTACAACAAGACGAGAACGTACTGACAGCGGTAGTTACCCTACATATGGTTACAGTGTTGCCAGATTGCTACTCTTCAACGTCCGTTTTCTACCGGATATACTCGCAAGACGAAATTTTGTAAGAGACATTTTTTTATTGCTGGCATGTGAAGAGTCGCGCTGCGACGCCCGAGTGCGCGAATTACGCTTCACCCTGTATATTGACAATCAATTCTTGATGAGAGGATTCAGGCCACATTGTGCAATTCCTTGTTTAATTTTCCTTTCTGTTCACAGGCAGTCGGTACATAACTCTTCCTCCGTTGTTTTACAACAGTATCTTTACTCCTGGCAGGCTCTGCTATTATAGGCACTTCTGCACTGTACGGTACCTATCTCAATTCTGCACTTGATTTCCTACTACAGTGTCTGGTTTCATATTTCTGAGAACTAATTTCCCTTCCACACTCAGTTCCAGTGAGTGTTTCTTCTTTAAGGGTTTACGGACCACCGGCGGACTGTGCAATCCTAGCCACCTGAGCACAATGAGAGTCACGACTCATAATCTAGAGGGACACCAAGTATGGTAACTCGCTTAATATACAGAGTGTTCCCCTCAGAGGGATTGTGAAATAAATGTTCATAATTTAAGAAACAGAGGAAGATGTTGTAATGCTCTGCACCTTATTAAGATAAAACTTCCCTTAGTTTATAAAACAATGGTTTACAAGTACGTGTGTGCTTATGCACATGCATGCCAATATTTTACGTGGAAAAAGTGCTGACAATGTGTATCTGGACAAGTTGTACAAATTTATTATAATAATGCTATTTACTTTACGTCCCACTAACTACTCTTTTACGGTTTTCGTAGACGCCGAGGTGCCGGAATTTAGTCCCGCAGGAGTTCTTTTACGTGCCAGTAAATCTACCGACACGAGGCTGGCGTATTTGAGCACCTTCAAATACCATTGGACTGAGCCAGGATCGAACCTGCCACGTTGGGGTCAGAAGACCAGCGCCTCAACCATCTGAGCCACTCAGCCCGGCTACAAATGTTTTGGTCACAAAGTCTCCCTAGGATGCGTTTCCTCACATGATAGAGCTCCACCCTATTACGTGACTTCTTAAATGATATATTTCCTGATAGGCGGACAGGAAGAGGAGGATCCCTTACCTGGCCACCCATATGTCAACCGAGCTGAACCCTTTGAAGTTCTTTTTGTGTCTCTGTGAAGGGTGTTTTGCACCAGGAAAAAGTTCACACTTTAAGAGAAGAGAGAGCACGCATTATAGATGAAACTGCGCTAGCCACTACGCAAACGTTGCGGAAAACTTGGCAGAAGATCGAATATTCAAACATCATCAGCGTAACTCAAAGCGCACAAATCGAGTTGCAGTGATCATTCGCCTAAAGTTGGGAGAATTTCTACATAAATGCATGTAATATGATATGTTAATAAACCGTTATTTACATGTTAAATTATCATTCATTTCTCGATCCATCTAAGCAGAACAAATTGTAACGAATGATTTAAATGACTTAAAATCATGAAAATGCGTATGGGGTTGATAATAAGCGATGTTGTGTAAGAAATTCGTGTGGGCCTGATCTGCCCTGAGGATTGATAAATTTCACACTGCTTAAACTTCTCCATATGTTGTCTGTTCTTGTGTTCCTCCTTGTACGTAATCTTCAAGCTATTTCTTAGATATTCATGCTTGCAGCTAGTGGCTATGTAGCTTCATTAAACTTGTGATACTTGATGCAAGGGTGGGTGATAAATACTGTTTGCACGCCACGGTGAACTTGAGGCTGAAACAAGACATGAACATGACAAAGAGGTCCCTTAGCGATAATTAAGTAGTCCAGCAAGATTATATTACAAGTGTCATATCACTTCCTGGCCTCAGAGCTCCCTATTACTACAAGCTGCGCTTACTTGATCTACTCGGACGGCCATGGTGCAGTGCGTTCTCATTTTACCTGCAGCAGAATTATAGTTCAAAAAGAATCCGCAGGGCCTCGATTTTGTCAATATTGCGAATCCCTGAGTAGATATATTTATTTATCGCACATATCTTTGTTAGTATTTTGAAAGGGAGCATCATAGCGGACTGGAATTGTCATTGCATTTTCAAATTTATTTATTTATTTATTTATTTATTTATTTATTTATTTATTTATTTATTTATTTATGAAAGGCTCCAACGAGCAAAGCTCACTTTAAGGGGCTGTATACATTTGACATATGCATTACATTCAAAGTATGCAAATTCGAACATATTCAGCATGTGTGATATCTGTTAGTTACAATTGAAATTGAAACTGCTACAATAATACAAATAATAATATAAACAAAAACTAGAATAATATCGAAAGACACTAAATTTGAGCCTAACTAATGACAAAAACATTTACATGTTTTAACTTAGAAATTTACAGACATACTTTTTACACAATTTTCTATGCCACATAGGACTGAAATAATAATTTCTTTCATTAAATTTACATATTTTATTAATTGCTGAAGTATATTTTATTTCACGAGGTAGTTCGTTGGATATTATAAACAAATAATTCTTCAGACTTTTTGTTCTGTAAGTTCGTGTTCCTGATTGACAAGTATAAATATTCCGATTTTTTCGTGTGTCATGTTGATGTAAATCACTATTATATTGTATGATAAGATTGTTACGGACTTTTTTGCTTTACGTCGCACCGACACAGATAGATCTTATGTCGACGATGGGATAGGAAAGGCCTAGGAAGTGGAAGGAAGCGGTCGTGGCCTTAATTAAGGTACAACCGTGGCATTTGCCTGGTGTGAAGATGGGAAACCACGGAAAACCATCTTCAGGGCTGCCGACAGTGAGGCTCGAACCCACTATCTCCCGATTACTGGATATTGGCCGCACTTAAGCGACTGCAGCTATCGAACTCGGTAAATTTTATTGTTAACATTTTTGAACATTAAACAGCGGCATTGAACTTAATCTAGTCTGTTCATAAAGAAGTTGAGTTAGTGTTAAATATGGAAAATGAATTTTAGACACTAGTAGGTTAGAATGCAAACGTATGTTTTCAGGTCGCAAGTATCATACAGTTATGTAAGTGAGTTGCATAAATTTTAGGGGTTCTGATAGTCCAAATGTCTAATATTTATGCAAATCTCACTGCAGAAACAAGGTCACAAGCGTACGTTCTTCTTTGACTTGCTTCATATTTTCCTTCGCTGCATAGCCCCTTTAAAAGTTATCGTGACGGTAAGTAGCCTGTGTGTTAACCAAAGGTATCGGATATAAGGTTGCTAAATTTGAGCTCAGTCGGTGGCCCTGAAGATGACTTTCCGTGGTTTCCCATTTTCACACCAGGCAAATGCTGGGTATGTACCTTAAATAAGACCACGGTCGCTTGCTTCCAACTCCTAGGCCTTTCCTATCCCATCGTAGCCATAAGGCCTATCTGTGTCGGTGCGTCGTAAAGCAACTTAAAGAATAGTATTCGTTTTACGTCCCACTAATTACTTCTGCAGTTTTTGGAGGCCTCATGGTGCTGGAATTTTATCCCTCGTGAGTTCTCTTACGAGCCAGTAAAGCTCAGAGCAAGTTTATTACTTTCATAGATCTGTCTCGTTATAATCTCTGGTTTCGATGCTATTGAAGTGACTGGGGTATGTGATGCTAGTAATACTATTGCTTATGTATTGTAGGCGGTCTCTGTGATGTATAGTGTGAATGTATCACTGATCAGGTCGGTTGATGTGTCAGACTGATATGTATAATAGGATCGTCTGCGTCGAATGGGAGTGCGATGGGAAACTACTTCATATCTTATTTCCCTTGTTCTCCTGATCACTGATGCCTAAGACAGGTAACGGTGGAATTGTTGAGGACCCAATCAGCCTTCGGGTAATAATAATAATAATAATAATAATAATAATAATAATAATAATAATAATAATAATAATAATAATAATAATTTGGCTTTACGTTGGTCTTTGCTTTTCGGAGACGCCGAGGTGCCGGAATTTTGTCCCGCGGGAGTTCTTGTATGTGCCGGTAAATATACTGACACGGGGCTGGCATATATTAGCACCTTCAAATACCACCGAACTGAGAGGGAATCGAAACTGCCAACTTGGGCTCAGAAAGCCAGCGCCTTAACCACCTGAGCCACTCAGCCCTGGACGGGTGATGTCTTGACATATACTATCGAGGTGTACCAGAGCTCAAACTGTGAGTTGGTAGTTTCTATAAATTATATTTTTTTAAGAAGGGATTGTGTTTGTACCCGAAATTAATAATTTAAAATATCTCTCTTCAGGCTGACGAAATTAAGCGATGTATGTACTCTGAATATCTTTCTCCTAAGCTGAAGATCTGTTCAGTTTCCAGCACAAAGTTCGCTGGATCCTCAAACAGCACCACCAAAGGTTATGAAACAAACCCCATGGCGCAACCGCTCCGAAGGGCTATGTGTTCAGCCCGAGGGACTGCAGATTATGAGGTGTCGTATGGTCAGCACTACGAATCCTCTCGGCCGTTATTCTTGGCTTTCTAGACCGGGGTCACCATCTCACCGCCAGATAGCTCCTCAGTTTATTCACGTAGACTGAGTGAACCTCGAACCAACCCTCAGATCCTGGTAAAAATCCCTTGCCTGACCGGGAATCGAACCCGGGACCTCCGGGTAAGAGGCAGGCAAGCTACCCCTACACCGCGGTGCCGGCACCAAAGGTTATGCGGTAATAGAAAAATCTCAAAACCCGATGGCGTGTCATAATGAGGCACTTAAATCAGGAGGAGGAGGAGCAGCCACAGCAAAGTGTTCGCCATTGCTTTCCTCACTGGGCCAATAATTGCTATTGGAGCATGACGAGCCTTATGATTAGAAACATCCATAACATCCAGACGTACTGGTAGTGCCTCATGACTGGCAACATTCATAACAATTAGTCGTGCTTTCAGTATCATTACTCTCCACTACACATACTGTACCTTAGCAGCTTCAGTACTGTCAAAGCCATAAGTGCGAGTAAGACTTTGATGGAACCTACATTTTGCTTTGCCGGGCTGAGTGGCTCAGACGGTTAAGGCGCTGGCCTTCTAACCCCAACTTGGCAGGTTCGATCCTGGCTCAGTCCGGTCGTATTTGAAGGTGCTCAAATACGACAGCCCCGTGTCGGTAGATTTATTGGCACGTAAAAGAACTCCTGAGGGACTAAATTCCGGCACCTCGGCGCCTCCGAAGACCTTAAAAAGTAGTTAGTGGGACGTAAAGCAAATAACATTATTATTATTATTATTATTATTATTATTATTATTATTATTATTATTATTATTATTATTATTATTATTATTACATTTTGCTTTGACCTATGCTAGAGACTTGTGCAAACATACTACATCCATGAAGAAACAGTAGCAGGCTAAAGTTTAAGGTAACTGACTTGAATGCAGCCAGGACGGCTGCTAAAGCAAGCAGTTATGAATGAGGACGAGACCCTCCTAGGGTGCCGTGGTGGCTAGTTCAAGCTCATAAACGTGGGCCTAGTGCAGTGGACTCAGCTGTAGGGATTGCGAGAAATGTAGGGGATCCAAGAAGACAGTGAACAGATTGTTTGTATCATGAATTCATTATGAATCATGAAAACAGAAGACACAGCAATTTTAGCAGTAAATAAATGATTACGCGCACATAAGTTTAATCACAGAGGTCTGTAATTTGAACGCTGAAGTGGCTTACAAACTTTAAAGGGGATATATGTATATGTATGCATGTAGGAGGCCCATTCAGGAAATAAGTTCCAATGGACCGTAAGAGGAGGGAAAGGCATCAGAAGATAATGGTCTTTATTTCTGTAGACTCAGGAATACATTGCCTACTTCTGTACATTTGCATTACCCTTGTGTAAGCACTTGTCGCAGCGTGGCACTAACGTTTGAAAGCCTGTGTCATGAGTCTGCTGCCGTCCGAATCACAGCGTCGCTTTTACCGAGCTCGATAGCTGAAGTCGTTTAAGTGCGGCCAGTATCCAGTAATCGGGAGATAGTGGGTTCGAGCCCCACTGTAGGCAGCCCTGAAGATGGTTTTCCGTGGTTTCCCATTTTCACACCTGGCAAATGCCGGGGCTGTACCTTAATTAAGGCCACGGCTGCTTCCTTCCACTTCCTAGACCTTTCCTATCCCATGGTCGCCATAAGACATATCTGTGTCGGTGCGACGTAAAAAAAAAAAAAAAAGAAAAAACAGCGTCGCTTTTAAAATTAATACTGTCCTGCCAGAAATCTTCTCAGCTGCAGGAAAAACCGCTGGACATTAGGTCGGGGATATATTTGAGGGTGGACAAGAATGTCCTATGTTCTCCTCGCATTATGGATCCGTGTGTTGTCGTAAAATGACATTTTTCCTGCACTCAGCTTTCCACGTTTCTTGTTCTGTATGACCTCTGCAGCTTCCGCAAAAGTCACAATATAATTGCGCGTACCTCGCAATCGGCGGGAAACTGTATGAGAGCGAGCATGATTACGTTCGCACAGCTCTAATATAAACACGCCCACAGAACTGCAGTCGCACACGTTCATCCTTTGCTCGTACATAAGCTTGTCCCACGCAGACCAACAACGCCCCCTGCGGCTCTTCCAGAACTTTGTTCCTGGATGTGCCTCATATATCAGATGGAGCGAAGCAAACTTATTTCCGTACAGGATATGAATTCCCTTTGTGACAAAAGCTTCCATTACCCGTATCCTCAGGAATAAATGTGACGCCTATGTCTTCACAAATTAACCCGGTACTCCTTCCTAGGATTAGGCTGAGTGAATCTGACTGCCATATTGCTCTCCAGATTTTCAAGTTCTAATCTTTCGACTTTAGAAAAACTAGGATTAAAATTACGTATGTAACAGGTATGTCCGCCTCTGTGGTGTAATGGTTAGTGTGATTAGCTGCCACCCCCGGAGGCCCGGGTTCGATTCCCGGCTCTGCCACGAAATTTGAAA
The DNA here is from genome assembly GCF_040414725.1 of Anabrus simplex. Taxonomy (NCBI): domain Eukaryota; kingdom Metazoa; phylum Arthropoda; class Insecta; order Orthoptera; family Tettigoniidae; genus Anabrus; species Anabrus simplex. The sequence goes on along the minus strand of NC_090269.1, from coordinate 361,445,502 downwards.
AGTGGTACGAGAGCTGGAACGGGGTCCACTCAGCCTCGGGAGGTCAACTGAGTAGAGGTGGGTTCGATTCCCACCTCAGCCATCCTGGAAGTGGTTTTCCGTGGTTTCCCACTTCTCCTCCAGGCGAATGCCGGGATGGTACCTAACTTCAGGCCACGGCCGCTTCCTTCCCTCTTCCTTGCCTATCCCTTCCACTCTTCCCATCCCTCCATAAGGCCCCTGTTCAGCATAGCAGGTGAGGCCGCCTGGGCGAGGTACTGGTCATACTCCCCAGTTGTATCCCCCGACCAAGAGTCTGAAGCTCCAGGACACTGCCCTTGAGGTGGTAGAGGTGGGATCCCTCGCTAAGTCCGAGGGAAAAACGGAACCTGGAGGGTAAACAGATGATGATGATGATGATGTAACAGGTATCAAATTAATTTTAACGTATGTACATTGTGAACTTTTTGGACTGCCATTAATAATACCGTATTGCTTTATTAAGCAGTATGTATTTATTCTTCCTATTTGTCATTTATTTTCCCACTAAATTTCTCCTTGTTAGTGGAATTACTCAGCGTAGCCTATATCTAGTTTGACTTGTTTATGTCTGTTGACTATGAAGCCCCAGTGTATTTTATAACAAACAGGTAAGGCTAGAAACTATTGTTCCTACAAAGAGCTCTAGGCATGTTCTGCAACACCCAAAAACGGTTGGCTGGACACCCCTGTTATGGTGAGGGATAATATAATAATAATTTCGTGTGGCTATTTCCAGACGAGTGCAGCCCTTGTAAGGCAGACTCTCCGATGAGGGTGGGCGGCATCTGCCATGTTTAGGTAACTGCGTGTGATTGTGGTGGAGGATAGTGTTATGTGTGGTGTGTGAGTTGCAGGGATGTTGGGGACAGCACAAACACCCAGCCCCCGGGCCATTGGAATTAACCAATGAAGGTTAAAATTCCCGCCCTGGCCGGGAATCAAACCCGGGAGCCTCTGAATCGAAGGCCAGAACGCTAACCATTCAGCCAACGAGTCGGACATGGTGAGGGATTTAAGCAGGGGTGAAAACCGGTCTAGAAGACAGCAAGGCGCGACCTTCCCACCGGTTGTTACCAAGCAGTGGGATTGAAAGCAACTTAAGATGTCAGTGTGGTCTAAAGGTGAATATCGCTCAATTATCCGCAACAATTTTGCTCGTAGATTGACTGTTGACCAGTGCCTGGAAGAAACGACTCCTGTGCTGGGGAAAGACTGTCCACATCGGACAACAATTCTCCGCTGGTACAATGAGTTCCAGAGGGGAAATTTTGGGGTTGAAGACGATCCTCGTTCTGGGCGACCGTCTGAATTAGTAACTGAGGAAAACATTGAAGCTGTGAGGAAAATGTTGCAGCAAGAGGGGCGGTTGACACATCGGCAGGTAGAAGAGACCCTCCACACCCCTGCACCGGCTATTCATTCAATTCTACACGATCATCTCCATGTTAGAAAGTTTGTTTCCTTTGGGTGCCCCATTCACTTTCAGAGGAACAAAGGGCACATCGAGTGAAATGGTGCCGAAAAATGCTAAAACAGTTCAAATATGGGACTTCCCGTAACGTCAATAGCATCGTTACAGGTGACGAAACTTGGCATTATTATTACGATATCCCAACAAAATCCCAGAAAAAGGTATGGCTATTTGAAGATGAGAGTACTCCTGTGACTGTGAGAAAGTCAAGGTCAGTGAAGAAAAGGATGATTACAGTGTTCTTCACTAAACGGGGCATCCTGACTCGGGTTGTGCTGGAAACACTAAAGACAGTTACTGAGAAGTGATACAGTGAGACTTATGTTCCTCAGGTCATCCAGGCTCTCGAGCAGCTCCGTCCAAGGTCACGACTTAAAACTTGGCTCTTGCATCACGACAATGCTCCAGCACATAGTGCTAATGTAACAATAAATTTTCTTGCCAGATCAGGGTTGAATGTACTTGATCACCCTCCGTACAGTCCTGATCTTGCCCCATGTGACTTCGCACTCTTCCCAGAAGGGAAGATGAAGCTGAAAGGGCGGCGTTTTGCATCCGACGAGGAGCTCCTGGCGGTATGGGATCAAGAGTGTGAAAATGTAACCGAAGAAAAGTGGCAGAGTTGGTTCAGTGACTGGTTTCGACGTATGGAGAAGTGTATTGAATGTGGTGGAGATTATTTTGAAAATGTCTAAAGCGTTCACTCACATTGCAAAACTTTCCTAGTGCTCTTTGTAATAATTTTTGTTTGTTGTGTTTTTAAGCGATTGCACATTCGATAGCTGCGAAGTCCCAGGAGAATGTTTCATTATGCCATTTAAGATGATGTGTGCGTGTAATTATTTACATGCCACGGGCAGAAATAAGAATATTATAAGAATTTACTTTGAGAATTTACATGGCGATGGTGAACACTTATTTTCACAAACCTTTGAATCGGCGCTTAAAATATAATAGTACATACATACATTATCATTATAGACTGTTATGCCTTTCAGCGTTCAGTCTGCAAGCCTCTGAGAGTTTACTAAACGTCGCCACAATCCTCGATTTGCAACTAGTGTTGTGGCCTCATTTAGTTCTATACCTCTTATCTTTAAATCGTTAGAAACAGAGTCTAACCATCGTCGTCTTCGTCTCCCTCTACTTCTTTTACCCTCCATAACAGAGTCCATTATTCTCCTAGGTAACCTATCCTCCTCCATTCGCCTCAAATGACCCCACCACCGAAGCCGGTTTATGCGTACAGCTTCATCCATCGAGTTCATTCCTAAATTAACCTTTATCTCCTCATTCCGAGTGCCCTCCTGCCATTGTTCCCACCTGTTTGTACCAGCAATCATTCTTGCTACTTTCATGTCCGTTAATTCTAACTTATGAATAAGATATTCTGAGTCTACCCAGCTTTCGCTCCCGTAAAGCAAAGTTGGTCTGAAAACAGACCGATGTAAAGATAGTTTCGTCTGGGAGCTGACTTCCTTCTTACAGAATACTGATGATCGCAACTGCGAGCTCACTGCATTAGCTTTACTACACCTTCATTCAATCCCGCTTACTATATTACCATCCTGGGAAAAACACAACCTAAATACTTGAAATTATCGACCTGTTCTAGCTTTGTATCACCAGTCTGACATTCAATTCTGTTGAATTTCTTACCTACTGACATCAATTTAGTCTTCGAGAGGCTAATTTTCATACCATACTCATTGCACCTATTTTCAAGTTCCAAGATGTTAGACTGCAGGCTTACAGCACAGTCTGCCATTAAGACCAAGGGATCTGAGATTTCTCCCGTGAATTTAACCTTGTACTTCATGTCTGTCAGTGCCTGTTTTATGATTGCAAATGTTTCCATGCTTAAACCTTGTACTTGCAATATTTGGAAGAGTGATTTATTATTTCTATTATTATTATTATTATTATTATTATTATTTGTTACGAGCAAGCCCTGTCGTAGCCCCCTTCGGTACTTCCTGGAAGGGGCTAGTGAGTCAGACTGGGGAGCTCCCAGCTGGCCTTGAGGGCATGGCCGGCATTTCCGTGTATTGATCTCTTCGCCTGGTGTCTCCGTGCACTTTCTGAAAAATGCAAAGAGAATGTTCCGTCTCCACCCGAGTACAGAATATCCCAGTATCACCAGGATATATAAAGGAGGCTAGACGTGAACAGTGAGTCAGTGTTGGAGTTCGGCAGTTGTCTATGCTGTGTGGATTTCAACGTGTTTTGTTTTCTATGGATCAAGAAGTGTGGACATTCGCTAACAGATGTCTCTACCCAAAAACTATGATCATGCACCCTGGTGCGAAGTGAAGGAATTTTTGTTGAAGAAATTTTGTATTTATAAGTTTTGGTCTTTACTAAATTTTGTTCTTTCATTTGAGGGTTGGCAATATTAAGTTTTCTTTCCGCAGGTTTTGAACTTAGCCAATCAGTAATTTCTATAATTAATTTTCCACCTATCAGAGGTTTCTTCTTCGAATTTCCATGTATAACTCTTAGCTACCCAATAAAGTTGAGTGGGTGTTTCTTTATTATTCATGAATCTTCCACATGGTTTAAAAACTGCTGATTTTCTCGGCTCTTCGCCACTTCAACAACATCTAGCTTAGTGTATGGAAGTATAGCAGGGGGCGGGAAGCGCCTCTTCCTTCGGGCAGCAGCTCTCCAACAAGGTAATGGCCGTTTAACATCTTTCTTTTTTCCTTGCTAGCTCAGCAGTTTAACCCGCGGGGCAGGTTCGAAACCTTTAATATGTAACCTATAACTTAAAACATGTAAACCTTTTCCTATCTTGTAAAACTTCATTTATCTTCAACTGTAATTTGGGGATAGAGAGTGCTTTACCCTCTCGAGCTCCCCTTCATTTTGAATTTGAGGTGACTACGTTTTCGTAACCGTTTTTCTCTTCCTTCTTAATGTGTTGAATTTATTTTGTATACAAGCCACCTCCATAGATTGGGATTAGCCGCTGTGCAATAGGCCTAGTGCCTCTTAGGTTTTAAAATGTGTATTTAGGAGTGCTAATTCACGCCTCCATTCCTTTTGCGTTTTGGGCCATTTAAATTAACCTAGTATTTGTCCACTAACGCCCGGTAGAATGGGTACAAGATACCCCTGTTTCTTTGTAATTGTGCCTTGAGGGCAGTTTGTAGTAAAGTCCGTGTATGGCTTTTTGACAGGCTTGAAAAATTGAGAGCGGGCCGGCTCCTTCTTGTATTTTGATAAGTGGGAGCAAGTGCTCCTTGTGTGAAGGGGTTTTCTGCCCTTTTGATCAAATGTGTACCGTGGTAAAGTGGAGCTAATAGCTCAAGGAATGTAAAACTGGGGCTTGAAGCCCAGAACGTGTAAAGATCCCTGAACTTGTGTTTGAGTTTGGAAAATCATACTTGTACCTGATTTTGTTTTACTGTTATTTCACCTAGTGAAAATATGTTAAATGCTTCTAAATCCTGACCTTCCTGGTCTTGGACCTTATTGTTGGTTATTGGTTGACTTGTTATTGGTTGAAGTCTAAAACTCCTTGTTAAATCTTGTTAAGTTTTGGTATCTTGTGAAAATATAACCTTTAGTGAAATTTTAATGCATCTTTCGGCTTTGTAATTAGACCCATTCCAGCCCGCACCTTCTTTCACCTCTGCTGATCTACCAAAACCTCGGAACAACAACAACAACAACAACAACAACAACAATAATAATAATAATAATAATAATAATAATAATAATAATAATGCCTGAGCAACTGATCATAGAAGGCAAGACAGAAGGGGTACTTGGACGTGAATGGAGAAAATCATCCTGGGTGCAAAATCTCTCATGATAGTTTGATATCTCCAAAACGGCAACTCTAGGACCGGAAAGATTAAGTAGGGAGCATCACTCCTTGATGGTCCCTGAGCAGTCGGCAGTAGAATAAGACTTGTTTTGCGTCCCTCTCAACGTTATCGGAGACACTGAGGTGCTACCTTTTTGTCCTGCAGGACTTCTTTTACTTTGTATTAAATCTATCGACAGGAGGAGGGTGAAATTTGTCATTGTCAAACAGCACCGGACGGCCCAGCTCCATTGTTCAATGGTTAGAATGATGACCATTGATCCCGTGTTCGATTTCCGGCCTTGTCTGGAGATTTTAATATTAATTGGTTAATTCGTCTAGCTCGAGGGCCGGATGTTTGTGATCTTATGTAAGGCCCCATTCGCACAAACATGCAGGTCGCCTGTAGGCCGTCTGCTAGTAAAACGACGTGCATCCGGCCTCACCGGACTGAGCCGGGATAGAACCCACCAACTCCGAGTCAGAAGGCCCGCGCTCAAACGCCTGTGCAACTCAGCCAATCACTCAGAACACGTGTTCTCTCTAAGGCATATTGATGATGAGGGAGGGAATTTAAATACAACGTTGGAAAATGGAATTTTAAAAAATGGGAAGCTTACAAACAGGTAACTAATTACATGCTCCACAAAACAAGCAGGCTATAGCTTTATGAAACTACTGACATTATAATAAGCTTTCAGGAGTTTAATAATAACAAAGAATATAAAAATAATATTGAAGTTAATTAAATATGATACAAAAAGGTCTCTCAATGTGCTCTTCTGAACACTATAACAATCTGCGTTGTTAGTTTTGCGTCATGAAATATCGAGTGCAAAACAAAACAAATAATTTGTTCTTTAAAAAGAATACGAGTGTATATTATTGGCAAAAGAAAAATCTTACTTTTGTCCTGTATGCAGTTGCTCTACGTAAGATACACTGACTGACAGAGCAAATGCAACACCAAGAAGGAGTGGTTCGAAAGGGATGAAAGTTGGGAAAAAAACAGAGACGGCACGGACGAATAAATTATGTTTATTTCAAACCGATATGCAGGTTACACAATGCGCACGGCATCGACTCAGTAGGATGTAGGACCACCGCGAGCGGCGATGCACGCAGAAACACGTCGAGGTACAGAGTCAATAAGAGTGCGGATGGTGTCCTGAGGGATGGTTCTCCATTCTCTGTCAACCATTTGCCACAGTTGGTCGTCCGTACGAGGCTGGTGCAGAGTTTGCAAACGGCGTCCAATGAGATCCCACACGTGTTCGATTGGTGAGAGATCCGGAGAGTACGCTGGCCACGGAAGCATCTGTACACCTCGTAGAGCCTGTTGGGAGATGCGAGCAGTGTGTGGGCGGGCATTATCCTGCTGAAACAGAGCATTGGGCAGCCCCTGAAGGTACGGGAGTGCCACCGGCCGCAGCACATGCTGCACGTAGCGGTGGGCATTTAACGTGCCTTGAATACGCACTAGAGGTGACGTGGAATCATACGCAATAGCGCCCCAAACCATGATGCCGCGTTGTCTAGCGGTAGGGCGCTCCACAGTTACTGCCGGATTTGACCTTTCTCCACGCCGACGCCATACTCGTCTGCGGTGACTATCACTGACAGAACAGAAGCGTGACTCATCGGAGAATACGACGTTCCGCCATTCCCTCATCCAAGTCGCTCTAGCCCGGCACCACGCCAGGCGTGCACGTCTATGCTGTGGAGTCAATGGTAGTCTTTTGAGCGGACGCCGGGAGTGCAGGCCTCCTTCAACCAATCGACGGGAAATTGTTCTGGTCGATATTGGAACTGCCAGGGTGTCTTGCACATGCTGAAGAATGGCGGTTGACGTGGCGTGCGGGGCTGCCACCGCTTGGCGGCGGATGCGCCGATCCTCGCGTGCTGACGTCACTCGGGCTGCGCCTGGACCCCTCGCACGTGCCACATGTCCCTGCGCCAACCATCTTCGCCACAGGCGCTGCACCGTGGACACATCCCTATGGGTATCGGCTGCGATTTGACGAAGCGACCAACCTGCACTTCTCAACCCGATCACCATACCCCTCGTAAAGTCGTCTGTCTGCTGGAAATGCCTCCGTTGACGGCGGCCTGGCATTCTTAGCTATACACGTGTCCTGTGGCACACGACAACACGTTCTACAATGACTGTCGGCTGAGAAATCACGGTACGAAGTGGGCCATTCGCCAACGCCGTGTCCCATTTATCGTTCGCTACGTGCGCAGCACAGCGGCGCATTTCACATCATGAGCATACCTCAGTGACGTCAGTCTACCCTGCAATTGGCATAAAGTTCTGACCACTCCTTCTTGGTGTTGCATTTGCTCTGTCAGTCAGTGTAAATATAAAATTCACGGACACACATAGATTGTTGAAAAGGTGCAGTGTTTTGGAAAGTAATAAGATCGGCACGATTTATATCAGAATAACTGCATTTAATACAGACGTAATTCATAGATGGATACTGGAACAATAATCATGGAGATTATAACAGACGTGTCAGAAAGACAACACTTAGGCCTAGTGTTGTAGATGGGGTTAGTTGATGGTGGCCCAGCCACAGCCATGTGAATATATATCACTCATCCCACGGAATGTCCGCCTCCGGAGCCTAACGTTTAGTGTTATTAGGTGCCGTCCTCGGGGGCCCGGCTTCGACTCCCGGTACTGTCAGAAATTTAAGAATGACGGAAGGACTGGTATGTAGTGGAAATGGTACGTGCAGCTCAACTCCATTGGGGGTGTCCTTGAAAAGAGCTGCACCACCTCAGGATGAGGACACGAGATTACTTACTTTTATCACAGGGAATAACAAAATAAGTCAAAAAAGTTAAAGTTCTCTGCGAATCTCAGGGAAACATTAACTCATTATGCGTTTAGAAGAAACGCCAAACACTGAATATAAATAAAAGTGGTAAATCACTCGAAACGTCTTCTTACTAAACCAGCTTTCCGGTTGTGAAACAGTTGTGTCGTTAAATTAGCTAAATTACAAGTTCCCAACATAAAAAGGCTTGGAATAATTCCAATTCTACTTAACTACAACTATAATTTCAAATCTGTCACCTACACTTGTCCGCTTAAACTAAACTGTACCGGGAGGTACACCTCAAACCCGCACATTTAAAAGAAGTGCGTTAAGGAACACTATCTATCGAACAAATCTTGAAACAGCTAATGCATAAAGTTGCGACATTGACCAGAAGATGTCACTACTGAATAACTGAGTACTATGTTATTTTAAAGTTTCCTAAACTGACTGGATTTCCTTTTTTGTTTAGATGTACATCAAGAAGATTGAACTTTTGTCTCTATAAAAAACTGAATTCATGCACTCTGGTGCAAAGAGGAATAATTAGTGATTGGAAGAAGTTTTGTGTTTATAGGTTTTCGCAACTAAATTGACTGTCATTTATTTTGATACTTCAGGGTTTGCAACACTTCATTCTCCTCCCGCCGGCTTTGAGTCTGGCCAATTACAAATTTTCTGTAATTATTTTTTAGCCAATCATAGGCTTCTTGTAGGTTCTTCGTTTAGCCAAAAAATGAGAGGGTGTGTCTGGATTTAGTCCAGAGCCTTCTCGAACCCTCCTCTCGGGTATAAAATCTGCGGCATTTTCAAGATACCTTGTCTTATTGATCGTCGAATTTCTAAGTGTGTGTGTTAAGACAGGAGGCGGGGTGCCTCACTCTTCGTCAGCCAGAACATCAGCCCAGGTAATGCCACCAGTTTTATATCTCTGTAGCTATCTCTGCAAACGTACGCGAGGGGAAGGTTCTAATTTCTAACTATGTAACCATCCGTTTCCTAAAAAAGTAAACTACTTCTTGCTAATGTAAAATTTCATAAAGACTCAAACTGTACATTCGGGGATAGAGAGTGCGTTACCCTCTCGAGTTCCCCTTCAATTTATCTTGAGTTGACTACGATTTTGTAACTGTTTTTCTTCCTGTAAAGCATTAATTAATTCTTCTTTCTAGTAATCTCAGTAGTGTTGGATTAGCTTCAGCATCATCGGGCCACAAGCCCAATAGGGTTTTAAAACGTGGTTTTCAAGGAGCGCAAGTGGACGCCTCCATACAGTTTGAGTTTCGGCCAGTAATATTAACTTGTTCTTCTTTTTCACGAAGGCCCAGTTGTATGGGTACTAGATACCCTTGTGTGAAGGTATTGTAAGTTGTAGGTTGTGCTTGGAGAGGCCAGACATTGTAAGGTTTTGTGTAATGTTGCCTTGAGTAGGCTGTAAGGAATTGGGAGCACAACCTCCTTGGTTGAATTTATAGAGCATGTAAGTTCTTTTCTTTTCTTTATTTTGAAGTTTTAAATTAATCTTTGATGTCGTAAATAGACCAATTCCCACCAGCATCTTTTTCATCACTTATGTTCCAAGAAAGCTCCGTAACATAAATTACAAGACCAACGCCTCACCTAAATAATGGAAATAACATAAAATAAAATATTTGTAGCAGCTGACGAATCGAGACCGCATTCGTCGTGTAAATCCCTTAATACAAAAAAATTTGTAAGTGTCAATACACTGCACTACCGTAACATACCGTACATCCGAACAATGAATCTCGAAGTAAAAGAGAAACAATGTAAAAAATAGAAAAAGAAAGTTCATCGAGCTTGAGCACATGCGGCTAAGTAGCAAAGATCAGTCCCCATTAGCCAGGTTTCCACGTAGAACAATCCTTACATTCAGGCTAAGCCAATACTGATGCAACGCTGTTATGGAAGCACTTTTCAACTAGTAAAGGTTATGCTGAAACGTGGCCTGAATAGTGCCTGCTAGTATCTTCCATACCTGCATCCACTACTGCAGACACTATCATCGTTCAAGCGGATTCATGAATATGCCTAGCCTGTGACTTGATTATGTAAAAACGGCGTCCTGATCCTATCGTTGAGCCAATCCTACATACCTCTACCACTACATACCTTTAACATTATGCACACGCGCCTCAGTCCAACCGTTGAGCCAACAATGAAGTGTCTACACGTCTCTGATAGTAACTATGTATACACGGCATCCCTAACCTATCGTTGAGCCAACACTATGATATTTGCACATCACTGATACTGTTGGGCGAAATCGAAAATTTAAAACATTACATGGAATGATATTCTCATAAGGCCAATGTATGATCTCTTTTTTTTTTAGCTAGGGGCTTTACGTCGCACCGACACAGATAGGTCTTATGGCGACAAAATGTATGTTCTTTCTCTTTAAGTTGACCACCCAGTTTTCTGAAACATGTTTATGAATTTTGGTCATAAATCAACAGTATGTCCCATATCAAGTGACCAAAATCTGCAAAAAAAATTTACAGTGCGGGATTGTACACCCCTGTATTAGAAAGTATGAGTTCTATTGTTACTAGAAAGCAGTGAGTGCATCGCTTTGGCGAGTGCGCGTCAGAAAAAAAAAAAATTCTTTCACTGGAAGAACAAATTTGTCAATTAAAAAGTGATAAAGGAAGGTCTCAATATCCAAACGAGTTTAAGCGTGGGAAAAGTCAAATCCAAAACTGTATTGAAAATCGTAACAGTTACTTAAAGGAGTAGGAAGAAAATGCGAGTAAATACATTAAAAAAGACGGTGGCAGCCATACGAAGAATTGGAAAGTACGGTTTTCCAGTGGTTCAGTCGAGCCCGTGCTGAGGAATTACCGACAAGTGGAAAAAATGTTGCAGGTAAAAGCTTCTGATCTGCATGTAGTTCATTTATCCATAAGTACTGGATGGCTGGATAGATTTCATCTCCGACGAAATGTCGTTTTACGAGCAATTTTCGGAATATTTCGATGTAATATAGTAGTAGTAGTAGTAGTAGTAGTAGTAGTAGTGTCAGTGGTTAATAATTTTTTAATTCGATTCCCTTTAAGGTGACCTCCCATTTAAAAGACCAACGTATATTTGGTTATTTGTAAACTGATTGGCTTAAATAATTTTCTCTGTATTATTCCCCCCCCCCCCCGTTTTTGTTTGTTCATGTTCCTTCTTTTTCTCTGCCACTTTTCCCACTTTTTCTTTCGGAGATGCGAGTGAGGCCTGTGCCACACACACATGCAGACTTTGACCAGATTTATGGCCGAATACCTTTTTTAACGTCTACCCTGTGTGGTTTAATGCCACATAAGCATAATAATGTTGTGCCTCAGAAGCCGTAGCAAAAATCTCTTTTCCTTTACTTGGTACCCATGGTAATAATAAAGGTGTTAAATCTTGCAATTTATCATAGTGTATATACGTGTACAACAGAGCATATACCTGGTTGTGTGAGGAAGGTGAAGGAACCCTGTATGTTAACAGTCCATGTTTCATAAGTAGGCTAGTAGATGTTTGGCCGGCTGGTTTATGATTCAATCGAACAGGGTGACCTACGGCTGGCAAATGAAGCACAGTAAAATACATTCCATTTTCTCGAGATGTACGACTCAGATTTTCAGAAAAAAAATAGTGCCAAATTTATAAACCCGGTATCTTCAAGGCTAGGGAAAGAAAATAGTGCAGTTTCATTAGAAAACAAAGTAGCGTTATTTTAGCAGATATTGACGCCCTGGAAAAGTACTGCATGTTTTGGTAACATTACTAAAAGTGAAAAATTAACTTCAATCAATCAATCAATCAATCAATCAATCAATCAATCAATCAATCAATCAATCAATCAATCAATCAATCAATCAATCAATCAATCAATCAATCAATCAATCAATCAATCAATCAATCAATCAATCAATCAATCAATCAATCAATCAATCAATCAATCAATCAATCAATCAATCAATCAATCAATCAATCAATCAATCAATCAATCAATCCTCCCAGTTTCCACTCTCGTAGAGCAAAGTTGTTCTGTATAAAGAGCCGCGTAAAAATAGTTTCGTCGGAGAACTCTTCTTTGTCACAGAATATCACTGATCGAAACTGCGAACTCACTGTACAAGGTTTGCTGCTCTTTAATTCGATTTAACTTGTATATTAAATCCTGGGGAGTGCATATCATTAGTATTAGGATTGAACCACCTGTTTCAGCTTCGTATTCCTTACCTGGCATTCAATCCTCTTAGCTTTTTTCCCAACTGGCATCACTTTTTAAAATAATAATAATAATAATAATAATAATAATAATAATAATAATAATAATAATAATAATACCCGTGTGGGGATTTACCGGTTACCGTCATCGAGCGCGTCCCATTGGAATTGGGGAAGCTCGCTGTCTCTGCCGCCAGCAGAGTCAGAGGGTAGTAGGGAAATAAAATACCACCGTGAAAAAAAACTGGTCCCTTGCCAGGGTTACGGCGAAGACTGGTAAATGACCAGAAGCCAGAAAACATCTTGAGGCAACCTTTAGGGCTAACAACCCTAGTTGTAAAAGGATGGGTACCCGTCCAAAGCAAAGTGAAGTCAAAAAGCATGATGGCACAACATTTCAAGAAACATACCCCAGGGGGTAAATCTTCGGATAAATCCATCGTCGTGAACGCCATGGCGCACGAGTCTCGTTCGGATTCTGGGGGAGACTCGACATCATGCAAGAGACGAGTCGGAGCGTCTCGGTGTACCCCGAAGAGTCAAAAATTCAGGCCAAAATCTAAAACCTTTCTAGCAACTTTCAACATAAATTCACTTACACAAACTGGCAAGCTGAAAACCCTCACCAAAGCTCTTCACGAAAATCAGATATCCATAATGGCCCTACTGGAAACAAGGTACCCAGATGAAGAGATTTTTGAATCCGAAGGCTACCGATTTTTCAAGAGCAAAGCGCAAAGAGCAATCCTCAATGGAGCTGTGATGCTTGGAACCGCGTTTGCTGTTAGAACCAAGATCCTTAAATCGGTTGCAAATTTCGAACTTGTGAATGACAGATTGTCTATACTCACAATTAAATGCGCGAACAAAACCTACGCCCTAGTTAACGCACATGCTCCTACAAACGATAAGAACAATTCTGATCCAGACGAAGTTGATAATTTCTGGGACCTACTGGATGAAAAATTAAACAAAATCCCCAAACACCATGTCAAGCTTCTTTTGGGTGACTTCAATGCCCAACTAGGTCGTGAACAGAAGTACAAGAAAGTTATAGGAAATTACCCTGCTCACAAAAGAACCAATCCCAACGGAAAAAGACTGGTGTCCATTTGCGAAAATCACAACCTGCAGGTCATGTCGACCCACTTTCGCCATCTACCCAGAAAGCAAATGACTTGGCGTTCTCCCGTCCAAGCTCTCGGAGAGTTGATCATGTTGCAATCTCCAGGAGAAACAGCCCTGAGATTATGAATGTCAAGGTAAAGAAAGGCATCAATGTGGCCTCAGATCATTATATGTCTCTTATCAAATTCAAACCAATTCCCGCAAACACAAGGAAGACAACCAAACAGATCACACGCTTCGACAATGATAAACTTCGGCAAAGGGTCGAGGAGTTCCAGGAAAAGGCTAGACCAAATGACTGTGACTTTAACAACGCCAAAAGTCTCCTTGTTGAGGCCGCCAAAGACGTTGCAGAAATCAAGAGAAGCAAAAAGCATGCCTGGTGGAATAGTACCTGCGAATCAGTCCTCCAAGAAAGACTCAATGCGTGGAAACATTACTACTCTACGAAATCAGAAAATGATTGGGAAACCTACAAAACCCAACGTGCCCAAGCAGCTAGGGTGTTCAGAACTGAGAAACGTAAATACGAAAAATCTCTCACTGAAAAGATAGAACAAAACTTTAGGAAGAATGAAAGCAGAGAGTACTACAGAGCCTTCAAACGCAAACTCACTGGCTATAAGCCACCATCTCTATGCTTTGAGCGAAAGAACGGCACACTGGCGACGTCTAATGAAGGAAATTGCAGCATTCTGGCAGATTACTTCAAGAATTTACTTAATTGAACTAAACCGTAAAGCGCCATTGAGACCAAGGAACCCTTACTCAGGTACACAGATTCCAGACCACCCGATAGAGATGAAATCAAGCGCCACATTGCCCGTCTCAAAAATAACAAAGCACCGGGGGAAGACTCAGTAGTAGCAGAACTATGGAAATATGCCCCAGAGGAATCACTTGATATCTTGCAAAAGCAAATAGAAGAAATTTGGAACAAGGAGACCCTACCCGAAAATGGAAAATAGCTTTGATCCATCCATTACACAAAAAAGGCAGCATGAAAAACATTAACAACTACAGAGGAATATCTTTGCTACCCGTGACTTACAAAATTCTATCACTTGCCATCGTGGAGCGTTTGGAAGCACAAGTCGTACATCAAATAGGTGAATACCTAGGAGGGTTCAGAAAAGGTCGCTCAACAGCTGAACAGATCCAAAATCTCAAAACGATAATCAGATATTGTACACTAAGGTCCAAGCAGTATGTGTCTGTCTTTGTGGACTTCAAGAAAGCGTACGACTCCATTGACCGGGAAGTCCTGCTAAACATCTTAAATGAACTTGGAGTTGATTTGAAACTGCTGGCATTAATTAGAGCCACCCTGACCGATACAAAATCCAAGGTGAAGTTCCACGGATGTCTTTCGCATTCCTTTGACATCAAAACAGGAGTCCGACAGGGTGATGGGCTATCCCCGATACTCTTCAACTGTGTTCTTGAAAAGATCATCAGAACCTGGCGGGTGAGATTACAGGAAACCAACTACAGTCCATTGAAAATAGGAACCAAATCCAAGGGGATCGGAACAGACTGCTTAGCATTTGCCGATGATATTGCTGTTCTCTCAAACGACATAGAAACTGCTAGAGCTCAAGTTGAAATTTTAAAGGAAGTTGCCGAACAAACTGGTTTGCAGATATCGTTTGAGAAAACAGAAGTAATGACTAACATCAAAGAGGCTCCACCAAAACTCCATACAAAATACGGGGAGATCACCCGAGTAGACAAATTCAAATACCTGGGTGAGATCATCATGAAAAATGGACTGGACAAAGAAGCACTTCAGGAGCGAGTACGCAAACTGGAAATAGCCTACCAAACATCCCGCACAATCTACAACAAAAAATGCCTTTCCCAAAACACCAAGATACGTCACTATGAAACAGTTCTGAAGCCAGTAGTTCTATATGCAGCCGAAACCCTGTCTCTAAATGCCAACAAAGGACTCCTTGAAGAACTGGAGAAAAGAGAACGCAAAATTGTGAGAGGAATCTTGGGATCAAAGTACAGAAATGGAATCCATCAAAAGAGATCCAACAAGGAAGTCTAGAGCAAAATAGAGAAAATTACCGACACAATCAGAAAAAGGCGGGCACGATTTTACGGTCATCTGAAAAGAATGGACGCAAGAAAGTTAACTAAAGAAATCTTTCACTTTTTTGATTCAAACCCCAAAACCACAATTCCCTGGTTTAGAAATACCAAAGAAGACCTGCAAATGCTACATATCTCAGCTGAAGACGCCCTTAACAGAGATCTCTTCCGCAAGAAAATATTGACGAACGGGCTAAACCGAGACGAGCAACCGAAGAGAAGACACGGTGCCCCTTGGACAGAGGAGCGTAAGCAGGCCCACTCACAAAGAATGAAGGAAATTTGGGCTGTAAAGAAGGCAAGTTCAGTGTCAAATGCAACAAGACTTAACGTGGTCCTTGATGGCCCCAGCGAATTATATAATAATAATAATAATAATAATAATAATAATAATAATAATAATAATAATAATAATAATAATAATAATAATAATAATAATAATGTGCATATCTGTGGTGTAGAGGTTAGTGTGATTAGCTGCCACCCGCGGAAGCCCTGGTTCCATTCACAGCTCTGCCACGAAATTTGAAAAGTGGTACGAGGGCTGGAATGGGATCCACTCAGCCTCGGGAGGTCAATTGAGTAGAGGTGGGATCGATTCCCACCTCAGGCACTCTCAAAGTGGTTTACCGTGGTTTGCCACTTCTCCTCGAAGCAAATGCCGAGATGGTTGCTTTTTCTCTCGGACTCAGCCAGGGATCCCACCTCTACGACCTCAAGGGCAGTGTACTGGAGCCCTTCAGCTACCTCCCAGCCCTCCTCTGAGGCTGCCCGATCAACTTCATTCGGCTGCGGACGAACGGCCCCGAGCCTCGCTCCACCCAGGGCGGCCTTTACATACAGCTGGGAAGAAGGACCAGTACGTCCCCCAGGCGGCCTCACCTGCTATGCTGAACAGAGGCTGAGTGGACGCCGTTCCAGCCGTCCTACAACTTTTCAAATTTCGTGGCAGAGCCGGGAATCGAATCTGCGCCTCCGGGGATGGCAACTAATCACGCTAACCACTACATCACAGAGGCGGCGAATATATTGTTCTTGTTTTGATATATTTCTGTTGTAATCTTCCACAGTACTAAAAATATAATACTATCAGGTATAAAAGCTAAAGGTCCGACTCATTGACTCAATGGTCAGCGTTGAGGCCTTCGTTTCGGAGGGTCCCGGGTTCGATTCACGGCAGGGTCGGTGATTTTAATCGCGTATGGTTAATTATTTTGCTCGCGGACTGGGTGTCTTTTGTTGTCCAAACACTTTCCTCTTCGTATTCGGACAATACACTACGCTATCAACCACCATAGAAACAAGCTATAGTGATTATATCCCTCCATGTAGGGTTGGCGTCAGGAAGGACATCCGGCCGTAAATCAGCGCCAAATCCACATATGCGACACAGTTCGCTCATATGTGGGAAAAGCGGTAGGAGAAGAGATATGAAACTAAGGACGGATTGAAGTGAAGTCAGTTTGGTACTATAGTCGACCATCTGAGGGTGAACTAATCTTACAGAGTTGTGGACTTGAAACTTGGAGCACAGGCACAAAACGCGAGAAGCAGTGCATCACAATACAATCGTCGGAGGTCACGTCCCTTGAGAACTTGGGCTAAGCGGTGTAACTCCGCAGTTCATTTCCTATTACACTGGTCTCTCTCTCTCTCACCATCTCTCCCTTGGAAATTCGACTCAATTCTCAAACGTAATTTTTCTATCCTTTGATAACCCTAAACCTTTAAGAGGTAACTGAATGTGACACACCTCAATGAGAATACTCTGTTACCAGTATTATGAACATTAAGTGACGGAACTCAACTCTCGATTTACCGTAATCGGATCAATCGCGTTGCGGCTTAACTGTGATATGAAAAACACTAAAAATGCACGAGTGTTAGGAGTTACTGTACAGTAATACAGAATTACAAAGGGTCGGGATAATATTGCTAGGATAATGCTCTCGTTACCGAAAAACTTGTTTTGAGAAACGTGAGAATCAAAATAAAGAAAATGTGTTTCTCGGTACAAAAGCAGAAAACCATGACTGATTATTTTGAGAAACAATAAAGTTGGGCAGTATGAATATTTTTCTTTGCCTTATTAGTTTCAACGAAAAGTTCTGTTTATTTTTCCATTTATTAATTGTGCTAAGTGCTATTTTTACCGCAACGTATTGGGTGAGTAAATAAAAACAATACAGTAGTACATTTATTATCATTTTAAATGTACTTTCAGTACGCCTGTTCTATTTTTAACTTTTGTCGGATTAACCGCGATTTTAATTATCCGGGAAGCCTACATTATCCCGGTTAATCGAGAGTTTAGTGTATCTATATTACGAGGAATGTGTCACAGCATAGCTACAGATAACAGCATATTTGACATTTCTTTTTAGTGACACTTAAGTTTCGATTATAACGACAAATGTCCCCAGTTATTTCTTTCTTTTTCTACTTGTCTAACGTCACACTAACACATCATAGGTTATCGGTGACTTAAAAAGGGCTAGGATTGGGAAAATGGCGGCTGTGGCCTTAATTAAGATACATCCTCAGTATTTTCCTGGAGTGAAAATATGAAATCATGGAAAACCATCTGAAGGGCTGCCAATGGTGGAATTGAAACCCAGTTTGTCCTGAATGCAAGCTCACAACTGTACCTAATTAAGGTCAAGGCCGCTTCCTTCCTAGCCTTTCCTATCACATTTTCGCCATAAGACCTATCTGTGTCGTGCAGCGTAATGAAAGCAATCCAACAACAACAACAACAACAACAACAAAATCTTCCAAATGAGCACTTTTGTGTAGAGTAAGAATATGCATTTTGCATTAATACAACCAACCTATAACAAAATAATATCAATTATTTACTTTCCTTTTTTCTTACAAGCTATTTTACGTCGCGCCGACACGGATAAGTCTTATGGCGACGATGGGATAGGAAAGGCAAAGAAGTGGGAGGGAGGCGACCGTGGCGTTAATTATTGTACAGGCGCAGCATTTGCCTGGTGTGAAAATGGCAAACTACGAAAACCATCCTCAGGGCTGCCGACAGTGGGGTTCGAACCCACTATCTTCCGGGTGCAAGCTCACAGCTGCGCGCCCCTAACCGCACGGCCAGCTCGCCCGGTGGGACATAATTTAAGAGTTCGGGAGTAAAATTACGAGTAAAAGTAAGATCAATAAATGAATTGCCTAATGGGCTGAGATAGTTGCTTGGCACAACATTCAAATTAAAAAAAATAAAATCAAACTCCAACTAAGGGTCCATTATTAAATTTATCCTATGCAAATGACCACGATGTATTCAGAAAAACAACTAACCCCCAACTAAGCGCAAGAATCAACACAGCGCCATCTTATAACAGAGTATGCGTGTGGTCACATGTTTAACACAAATTTTGCCTCACTTTGAAGCTCTTTTTCATGAAATCTACGTATCAGAATTTTTTTTTTTTTTTTTTTTGCAACACGTAGCTTGCTCTTTTACCTGACAATTGAGACATTAAACATAATTGTAAGTTGGATACACTCGGCGATAAATGCGTTCTACCCAAACACTAAAAGCATCTTAAAATTTTCTTTCCGTGTACCTGTTGTCGGGGAACGCAAGTCTATGTTATAATGAAAGATATACGTATATGTCTCAGTTACGTGGAAAAAGCATAGAATCATGGATATGTACCGCCTCTGTGGTGTAGTGGTTAGCGTGATTAGCTGCCACCCCCGGAGGCCCGGGTTCGATTCCCGGCTCTGCCACGAAATTTGAAAAGTGGTACGAGGGCTGGAACGGGGTCCACTCAGCCTCGGGAGGTCAACTGAGTAGAGGTGGGTTCGATTCCCACCTCAGCCATCCTGGAAGTGGTTTTCCGTGGTTTCCCACTTCTCCTCCAGGCAAATGCCGGGATGGTACCTAACTTAAGGCCACGGCCGCTTCCTTCCCTCTTCCTTGCCTATCCCTTCCAATCATCCCATCCCTCCACAAGGCCCCTGTTCAGCATAGCAGGTGAGGCCGCCTGGGCGAGGTACTGGTCATACTCCCCAGTTGTATCCCCCGACCAAGAGTCTGAAGCTCCAGGACACTGCCCTTGAGGCGGTAGAGGTGGGATCCCTCGCTAAGTCCGAGGGAAAAACCGAACCTGGAGGGTAAACAGATGATGATGATGATGATCATGGATATGTTTTTGTGCTTTGAAGACGGGGAGAGCGAGTACAGATTCCTTGGTTGTTCCCCCTTTAGTAGCCTCTTACGACATGCAGTGAGTACAGATAATGCATCATTTCACTCCACCCACAGAGGAGATAGAGAGTTCCGATGAATCGAATAAAATATATACCATCGTGATCTATTCAACAATATGGCAGCTGATCCAGCACACAACATTCTCATACGGTGTCACAAGTTAGCCGACACCTATCAAGACCTACGTCCAACAAAATGGTCGCTGATTTACCACACATTTTTATGGCCATAAGTACTGGCAAGATA
Organism: Anabrus simplex; assembly: GCF_040414725.1. Lineage (NCBI taxonomy): Eukaryota > Metazoa > Arthropoda > Insecta > Orthoptera > Tettigoniidae > Anabrus > Anabrus simplex. The sequence goes on along the minus strand of NC_090269.1, from coordinate 361,425,430 downwards.
CGTATTATGAGAAAACGTCTGCTGCGTTTGGTGACGTTACTGGGTGTACAGGGCTTTGCTGTAACCGAGAAGAAATGCTAGTCAAAGGTAGAGGGAACTAGTTTAAAACGTGGCGCAATTTGTACCTATAAAATATAGGAAGTAAGCACATGGTAACGCGAAGAAGAAGAAGGAGAAGAAGAAAACAAACACTAGTAAAGGTAGATAACGAACTAATATATCGATGCTACTGTGCCAAAACCGCGAATGTGACAATGCGCTTCCTATCCATTATTTTCCTTAAGACTGGTCACGCCTCCCAGCCACATACTGCTATCCAGTCCATCAGAATAATTTTATCTGAGTTCATTTTCCTATGCGCGTGTGTGAAGGAAAATGAACCTTACTGTAGGAATGTGTGTTTGCATAACATATTTACCCACGCCTAGAGTATGATGTATTTAAGGTTCATTTCTCTTTACAAAGGAGCCTCCGTGGCTCAGACGGCAGCGCGTCGGCCTCTCACCGCTGGATACCGTGGTTCGAATCCCGGTCACTCCATGTGAGATTTGTGCTGGACAAAGCGGAGGCGGGATAGGTTTTTCTCCGGGTACTCCGGTTTTCCCTGTCATCTTTCATTCCAGCAACACTCTCCATTCTCATTTCATAGCATCTATCAGTCATTAATAAATCACTTTGGGAGTGGCGACCCCATCGTACTAATAGCCTATATCTGCTTCATTCATTCCATCCCTGACCCGGTCAATGACTGGAAAAACAGGTTGCAGGTTTTCATTTCTCTTTACAAACGTGCGTAGGAAAATGACCTCAGCGAAAATTATTCTGATGGACTGAATATCCATATGTGGCTGGAAGGCGTGACCAGCCTTAACGGAAATAATGGATAGGAAGGACATTGTCACATTCGCAATTTTGTCACAGCAGCGACTATATGTTATTCGCTCCCCGTCCATTAGCGTCTACAGCTGCGCGTGACTCACTGTCCGGCTCCCTCCCCTGGGACAATGGCCGCTGGAAATTGCGCAGGACTCTCCAGTAACTCCAAAAATTGCACTTGCCCGCTTAGCCCCACCTCCTCTCATGTGAGCTCGAAGGGTCATCTGATCATAATTATTCAGTGCATTCTAGCTGTGCTTGAATTGAAAGTTTCAATGAACCGGGAGGCGCTAACCTAACCTAACCTCAACACATCTGACGGACTCGCAGAGTCATTTCAACACTTTCCCCGCTCGTAGCTGGCCTGGCGAACACTGAGTGGTAGTGGGAAAAACACTCAGTAATACTCTTTAACTCTCGAACCGGTAGTTGAAATAGCTCTAACAGGTCGGTGTGCACCACATGTTTGCAGTACCTGATGTATGTCACTCTGACAGATGCATTATTCACAGAATATGCTCATATAATACATCGAAACATTCAGCATGAACTGGACTATTTGAAAAGTGGTTTACCTCCAATGTAATATTTTTGAATTTTCCACCCCTTTAAATGCCCTCTCAAAAAATTAAAAGTATTTTTTAATTACATATCGAATATAAATGACTACTCAGCTTTCCTGAAACTTTTTTAAATATAAATGTTTCAGAGAAATTAATTCCGATGATGATGATTTCGTGTGGCTATTTCTAGCCGAGTGCAGACCTTGTAAGGCAGACCCTCCGATAAGGGTGGGCGGCATCTGCCATGTGTAGGTAACTGCGTGTTATTGTGGTGGAGGATAGTGTTATGTGTGGTGTGTGAGTTGCAGGAATGTTGGGGACAGCACAAACACCCAGCCCCCGGGCCATTGGAATTAACCAATTAAGGTTAAAATCCCCGACCCGGCCGGGAATCGAACCCGGGACCCTCTGAACCGAAGGCCAGTACGCTGACCATTCAGCCAACGAGTCGGACATTAATTCCGATATTAGGCATGCAAATTTTATGTGAATAGTGTTAATACTTCAGGAGTTATTCAATAAAAAGTACGGTAGATGATAGAGCTCTAACCGGTGGGTGTTCACAACCTACCTCAGATGGCACAACATTTATCCATTCTGCTGCAGTAGGCCCTGAATTTACAGATCCATTTGATTATATTACAATATCTTCATAATTTAAATTTGAAAATGTAGCCATCGTGTGTGCATAACACGCGGTAAAAATGAAAGCATGTCACAACAAAATCAACACGTGTTTCAAAGCTGTACGAATTGCGACCTTCATTTGTTTCAATGATATCACACATAAATGGATGTATTTAACACCGAAACATTTCACATTCCAAGGAGAAAACACGTCTCATGAATTCTGCCATCTAACGGAAATATTCACAACTTCTTTTAGCTGTATTTACTGGTAAAGTAGACCTGACGATCTATCGTCAGAGGCAGTTGAGATAGACGCACACCTGTCGATCGATCATCAGCTACCAGTTCGAGGGTTAATGAGAACGGTCCCTTCTGGGGGTGACTGCCCATGGTGAACAGCTGGACTGGTAGCGATTGACACTAGTGGCAATTGACGTAGTGATTCCGTTTACTCAATCGATTCATTTGATTCCGTTCACGTTACTAAATCGATACAGTGATCAGATTCACGGCGCATCAGAGTCAGCGTTCCTATTGCTGATAGAGAGCAGAAACCGCATTCAATGCGCGCTGCTGCCATCTGTTTTTCATTCTATGAATTGCTCTTCTATGCGCCATCAAGGTTTCAGATTCAGGTGTCTCCTGCAGCCACCTATTCGCATCAAGTTTTGATGATAAAAAACTTTCCTCCACGGTCACAAGAGGATAGTTGCCAAGTTGTACTTCCTTTTAAAACAATAATCACCACCACCAGCACGACCACAGTGACAAATCCATTAAATAAGTATATAGAATTAGATGAAAAAATATTTGCACACACAACCATGAAAGATCTGCCTTTAGGGTTGTCGCCCAGATGGCAGATTCCTTATCAGTTGTTTGCTTAATCTTTTCCTAAATTATTTCAATGAACTTGGAAATTTCTCTGCATTCACGGTTGTCTGATTCAACGTCCTTTTTAGGTAAGTTATTGCGTCAGTCGGCGCATTTATTCACTATTCACGTAATCCTGTGATCTCGTGATTCGATGATTGAAGTCTTGTGCGACATACGAAGTGAGAGAATACTGAGTGGATCTTCCCAATATAAAACATAATTTTGGGTGGTCATGAGCGTGACTTATATCCATAGGGTAGGCTAGAGAGCTGAGTCGAATTCATTGTAAAATGTCATCCAAGGTAGAATACTTTAATTAACCTAATAGATTGATATGATTTATTTATTAGCTGAACTTTACAGGTTTCCGCCCAAATACATGTTCCCATACGAATAGTTCGTTCGTTCGTTCGTTCGTAATCTGTTTACCCTCCAGGCTCGGTTTTTCCCTCGGACTCAGCGAGGGATCCCACATCTACCGCCTCAAGGGCAGTGTCCTGGAGATTCAGACTTTGGGTCGGGGATACAACTGGGGAGAATGACCAGTAACTCGCCCAGGTGGCCTCACCTGCTATGCTGAACAGGGGCCTTGTGGAGGGATGGGAAGACTGGAAGGGATAGACAAGGAAGAGGGAAGGAAGCGGCCGTGGCCTTAAGTTAGGTACCATCCCGGCATTCGCCTGGAGGAGAAGTGGGAAACCACGGAAAACCACTTCCAGGATGGCTGAGGTGGGAATCGAACCCACCTCTACTCAGTTGACCTCCCGAGGCTGAGTGGACCCCCTTCCAGCCCTCGTACCACTTTTCAAATTTTCGTGGCAGAGCCGGGAATCGAACCCGAACCTCTGGGGGTGGCAGCTAATCACGCTAACCACTACACCACAGAGGCGGACCCCATACGAATAGTAATAAAATAAAATAAAATAAAATAAAATAAAATAAAATAAAATAAAATAAAATAAAATAAAATAAAATAAAATAAAATAAAAATCTAAGTTTACTATGTGGGTTCTCACATGGGCGGGAGACCAAGCCGCATGTAAGCGCCACGCCTGTACTATGTGGCAATTAAACTAATAGAATAACCTAATAGCCTGCGTAGTTACTACCTTCTTTAGAATTATGTTTTGACTAAATTTTTAACAATGCAAATCAATTCAGGTATTAATTTAAACCTCCCTGTAAGAAGATGACAGTGATTATTATTTTCAAATGAGCTGAGAACGAGAGTTCGTTATAGCATACGATATGGTGACCAGACGTCCCTTATCTTACAGGATTGTCCTTTATTTGTCTAAAGTATCCCGTTGACCCGGCAAAAGATATACGGGACGCTTATTGTCCCGTTTTTCATGAACCGTTCCGTAGTGTTTATTTTGGAGTTGGTAAACCTGGTTCTGAGGATTGTTTTCTAATGTACGGAAGTTGTCAACACTTCAGCTGGTTCCTCCTCGATTGTAATCTACCTATCAGATACTTGGAAGTATGTTCTCGAGCCAATTAAAACCGGGGGTATACACAGCAATCCAGCCTATCAGCAAAGATTTCTAGATCGGGCGAGTTGGTCATGCGGTTAGAGTCGTGCAGCTGTGAGCTTGCATCCGGGAGATAGTGGGTTCGAATCACACTGTCGGCAGCCCTGAAGATGGTTTTCACCGAGCTCGATAGCTGCAGTCGCTTAAGTGGGGCCAGTAGTCAGTATTCGGGAGATAGTGGTTTTCTGTGGTTTCCCATTTTCACACCAGGGAAATGCTGGGGCTGTACCTTAATTAAGGCCACGACCGCTTCCTTCAAAGTCCTAACCCTTTCCTGTCCCATCGTCGCCATAAAACCTATCTGTGGCGGTGCGACGTAAAGCCAATAGCAAAACAAGCTAGTTTTCCGTGGTTTCCCATTTTCACACGAGGCAAATGCTGGGGCTGTAACTTAATTAAGGCCACGGCCACTTCCTTCCCATTCTCAGGCCTTCCCTATCCCATCGTCGCCATAAGACCTATCCGTGTCGGTGCGACGTAAAGCAGATAGCAAATTAAAAGTTCTGGAAGCTTCTCCTTATGGAACTATAAATCAGGGCACTTTAGGACAGTCTTGTCCGAATTGCTCCAGCGGTTGGGTGTGCGACTTGGCACGAGCTAAGGAGGCAGGGGCGAGGCCTGCTTGAAGAAGATCCAGCGATACAAGATAATGGCAGAATTTACCTAGACTGTGATAGCCCAGCGCGTAGCTTTCATTTAATGTAATTTTGTTATCTGGTTGTTAAGTAGGATTTTCGGCGAAGTCTGAGGACACTGATCCTATTCCCTATCGGGAAATATGTAATGTAAGGGAACGAAGAGTGGTGACCCTCTGTTGTTTCCTATTCAACCTTGCATTGGGTGACTAAATTTTCAACCTCAATTATTTTTTTAAAGTCTGGACTTGGCTTTGAATGTTCCTCCTTTAGTCACCCCCTTGTGCTATAGGTTTAGCCTATATATCTTCGAGCCGTATGCCCACTTAAGGATTTTAGAAATTTATGTACGGAGTGGAGGTGTTTCGCCTCATGGCCGTTCGTTCATGACTGGTTATGTGCAACCTTTTCTTTTATTATTAAGGCCACGTAGTGTTCGCAATGCTGCCACTGTTTACTAGGTGTTATCTTTAGGGTATCTGTTTCTCAGCTTTCTTTTGGAACGGTTATCAATATTATTGTAAAGGAATGGATATTATCACAATGGGGCCAGTGTGTTTTGTATGAATTATCCAGAAGGATCTGTCTGTGAGGCTAACCGATAAGTTGTCTGATGGAATTTTAGTGCGCCATAAGAAAATGATGCCTCTGAGAGTCTAGACTATGGTATATTTGGAGCGCAGACTCGCCTGTAGCGTAACGGATCGGAGCAAATCTTGATCAACCATTGTAACTGTCTGGAGCAATAATGCTCCTCCCCATGTAAACTATTTGTTAAACTATCTGTAATGTGAAAATGGGAACTAATATTTACTGGACATAACTGAATTATTACATCAAAGCATCTAAGAGTATTTATTTATTCATCTGTCATGTCGACTTGTGTATCCAGCCGTTATCTATATTATCGGCTATTGTTGGAACTGTTTCCTAACTGTGGAAGTTACCAGACCAATTTAATTCAAGTTATCTATCCATTATTGTCAGGCATTTGACTGGACTATGTGATGCGCTGAATTATCATTTGTAACTTCTGCGCACCTTCGCGGTGCACGCGTTGAATTATGGGACTGGCTACTCGCCTAGCTCGGTGTGAGCTGAGTAGTCTGTAGCACTTTTGCTCGCCGCTACACTCCAAGATGGCTGTGTTGTGTGAAGGTCCCAAGTGGACGGCTTGGCAAGAAGTTAAAGCGATTACAATGGAGCCGGACTCCGGCGGTTAAAGAATAATGTGAGGGCTAGGCCCTGTTATCCCTTGAAAGTTATCCAGTGTGCTCCAACCTTAATATTTTCTTAATGTAACATGTAAACTTGGTGCTATGAGTTAACCGTTATCGGTATGAAAAGTTTCAAGTGTCTCGTAAGTTGGATATCTTAACTCCAAGTAAGTACTGAAAATTATAATTTATTGAAGGGATCCCGTTCGTTCAGGCACTAGTGTGAGTAATTTCATCGTGGACATCAGCAACATTATAAACGCCAATTTTGGTATAGTGTAACCTTGTAAGCAAAATTTGATACATATTTGAACTGAATCCGTTGGAAAAAGAAAATTTAATGTAATGTAGGGAGCTCGGGATCGCTAGTTATGCATCTATGAGGTGGTATTTTGTGTAAGCGATTTTATCTTACGTTTTTGTCGGTGTGCATTATTGCCAACTGTTTTTCTTGATGTTCATTATGATGATGAATCTTATTATTATTATTATTATTATTATTATTATGCTCATGAACGGCAGTAAGGAGAAATAAGGAAGAAGAAACCTAACAAATTAGCACGACACCGCCCTGAAGTAATGCGAGAGCGGTTCCGGGGCGGAGATATACGTCGTGGGAAAAGGGTGTGTGGGTTTTAGTGAGTAGGAATCTCACACGCTTGTGGAGTGCGGACCCTCACAAGTGTCTAATGAAAGATTTCCCACACTTCCCTCGTAAAAAAAAAACTTTTATTCTTTTGTAATTCATTTCGGTGCGTATTTTATTCCTTAATTTATCCCTGTTGGTTGTATTTGCTGTCTGATTTTGTCCTATTGCCTTCGTGGCTGATTATTTGTACGTGATTATTATTGCATTGTTACGGGCGTTAATTAATGACACCTCATATTCGCATCGTAGCGCAATCCACGGCCCCCTTTGTTCTAAAGTATGTAAGCCGCAGGGCAATGGATTAACTAAAGCTAATGTAAACTGGTACTATCACCTCTTGGATAAATAATAATTATTATTATTATTTTTTATAACTCAAAATCTTAAAATTGAAATTTGCTGGTCGGAATTTAGTTTATATGGGGTTTTCTTTCGTTGTCCTATAAGGTGTCTCCCTTTGTTTGGGTTCCTTGCTTTTGTCTTTATTACGTCATGTCATCCCTTCTTATCTAATCTGAAGATACGTTAATATTTTGGGTGGCTTTGATGATTATTATGGGATCTTGGCTTCGCGTCGGTAACGGGTAGCTCCTGTTGGGTGCTTCAGTGTTCTTTAATGATTATTATGTGCGCACCGTTAATTGTAAATTTCCTTTAATATTCTTCATTTTGTTGGTGTTGCTGTGCGCTATTATTTTATTGTGTTTTCATCTAGCTCGTTTCTTTGGTGTAATGTTTATTCGCGGTTGGAGCCACTAATTTTTTTCTCCTTTTTCGTGTGTCCTTGTGTGCGTCTTGTAATTTAGCATTTTAGTAGTGTAGAAAATTTCAGTTTTAAAGTGATTTTATATCGCGGGCCCGCATATCGGTTGCAACCAATTTTTAAATAATTATAATGTTTCTGTATGTAAGGTAATGAGTTATTAATGAATTTTCAAACCTTAATTCTGGCGGAAGCCTATGTTAATGTGAGCTTCATTTCACATTAATTTCAACTTTATTTTAAAATACTGTTTCTCTCATCTAGTTTGATTGCATTTTTAAATTTTAGAAAAAGAAATATATATATATTTTTATTGTTCTTATTTTATACCATTTTCAAGTTACATTTACTTAGTAAATTTTCTTCATTTTAAATTTATCTGGTGTGTCATTTAGTAGCTAGCGATATTTACCTGGCAACCTGTCAAAGTTATGTAAGACCCTGGCCTTTTCATTCTAGCTTTTGCCCTCCACGCTTCATATTTTTTTATGCTACTGCCCTTCGGTAAGTATTGTGCTTGTTTTCTTCTTGATGTTTGTGCTTTTCATTTGGATGTTTGGTTTACTAATTGGTAAGGTTGCAGTAGTGTTTGGTAGCTTTCGCCGTGGTTGTTGTTGTTCTAACAACTTAATAAGTTGCCCGGGTCAGTGTTGCTGGCTGCCAAAGGAGACCAACCTTTTAAACTTAAAAAATTGTAAAACTGAAATGGATCCAAGTAATTGTGCTTAATATGGGTTTCATGTCTGATCGAGACTTGCTTGTCGCTGCTTTCTTGACCTTGGAGTATGGCGTGGCTCTGTATCTGTGCACTTGCTGCTTCTTTTATTTACCATGTTCCGTGGTCATGGAATCCTGTTGGTTTTGGGTCTGCTTATTCTATACCTGCCATGTAGGGGTAAGTTGAAGTCCATTCTCACTTTTATTAATAATTAATTTGAAATAGTTACTTTATCTGCTTTCTGATTTAAATAATTGAAAGGTTCTTCCACATTTTACCTTAATGATGTGATGTTCTTTGACCTTGTTATCTGCAGCTTCTTGGTATACTATAGGTCTTGCTGGAATTGCTGTGCCTGTCCTTGGTGGGATTTACTTGGATTAATTTGTGTTGGGTTTTGGAACTGCTGTTGTGACCCTGATTTATATTCTAAGTGATGTTTTTATTCCAGCTTCATTCCTGGTCCAGATGGAGTGTTACAATTTGTATTGTAATTGCATTTTCTCTTCCAGTGACTGTGTACCCACCTCGCTGTTTGGCCTGAACATGTGAAATTGACTTACAATCTTGACCCATGGTGACTCTCTCCTTCCACCTTTATTTTTACTGTTCTGCCTTGTCCAGGTTACTATGTGTCATGTGTTATTATTCTGAGTTTATTTAATGTGGTGAGTTCTCATGTGTTGGTGATTCTTGCTTGTGTATATTGGTTCATGTCTGGGACATGTGCTGTGGGATTTCTTCCTATTTTACCTTATGTGGTCTTGTGCATGTTCCCGTTCTTGATATGGTGTTGTTGTAGGTCTGTATTGAACTCGTGGATGATTATGTCATATGATTATGGTGTATTGATGGGAATCTCACTTCGATTTGTTGTGTTTAATGCTATTTGTGTAACCTTGGGCAGTCTTCTTATTGTCATATACTCTGAAAAGCTTTTCCTGATTGAACGGTGATATGCTACGTCTGTATGGCTCATCTGAGATGGTATTATCTTTTTAATTTGATGTGTCCGTGTCAGGTAGCTCTGTCAGTTCGGTTGTGGAGTGATTAATTTCAGTACCTGATGTTATTTATGTCTTAGTCCTTTTGGTACTACTCATCACCTTTTATTCACCTTTTCTGCTGTGTGCATGTACTTCACTCATGTGGTCTTGTTGTAATGAGGTGTGGTCTTAATTTCCTTGTGAATCTGTGGTTTATTTGACCTGGTTAATTGTAGTCATTGTGTATTAGCTTCTTCCCCTTGCATATTTTCTGTCAGGTGTCTGTGTACTAAACTCTTGCTCTGGGTTTCATTCTCTGCTGCTCATTATGTGTGACTAGTGTCACGCATGTGTGTGATCTTCTGGTGCTGGTTAATGATATCAGTTTTGGCCATGCGCTTGAGTGAATTTTCATTCTTCCTGATTTTTCATTGTTAGTCCTGGTTGGTTGCTCCATGTGTTGATTCTTGGTCATCCTTATCTCTTGTCGTTATACCTATGTGTTGTTACTGGTACTTCATGGCGGTTGTGTGGGTTCATTTCTGAGTTATGGTGTGGAGTACAGCTGGCTTTTCGCTTAAACGACCCCTCGTTTTTACTGTGTCTTCATATTGGGATTTTGGTTGTGAGTTTCGCAATTGTTGTGTGGTTACTGGTGCTGTTTGTTATCTAGTTATTGTGGAATCTGTTCTGAAATTAACCTTCTGCAGTAAATCTTCCTACCTGTTCATTTTCTATGGGTTATGGGAGTGTATTTGTTAAATGTTGTCATTTCGTTAATGTACACTGTCCTGATCATATCTTCATTTGATGTCTAGTGGTATGAGAGCTTATGTCTCTTTTGATTTGTATCCGTGGATCTGATGTTGTATGTGATTGGGTATTATTATAAAAAAAATCGTGTACGAGAAGTTTTCCTTGCATCTGGTGGTTGTCACTGTGTAATGTCTTCCGATTTATCTTATTTACATAAGGTATTCCTTTGTTCGTGCCTTCCGTAGTTCCTAATCTGGTTTAGTAGGTAACCCCTTGTAATTCAGTTACTTCTGGCTCTACCCTGCATGTTTTTGCAACACTATATTGTTTCCTGGTTTTCATCTGACTGTTCTGGGTTCTATTCCAGTGAGTATGGGATCATTTGGGGTAAATCCGGAACTGTCGCTAAAATTCCTTGTCCGTCGTTGGGGTATGGGACCTAACTGCTTGACTGAGGGTTCTTCTCCATCAGCTTATGCGCTTTGTCATCGTGTAACCTATCACTTCTTCATCGTTTATATTTATTACATCCCGTGTGTTCCGACTGGCTGGTAGGGTGTCTGTGGTGATTGGCCTAATCACACAGGGTGGACTGTTGTTTTGCCACCATATTATTAGTTCTGGGTTATCCAGAGTTTCTTTTGAACACTTGATGGTTGTGATAATACACCTGTGCTCAGTATATTCAAAGATTATTTATATGGAGAGGTAACTTTCCCTGAATTTTGGCCCTTGTTATGCTGCGTTGAGCTGGTTCTGGTGGATGTAATATCTTTTCCATGTCTTGTCAGTTGTTCTCTATCGTCCTGACTGTAATTGTTGGCTGTCATGTGGTTGTTGGCCTCGGTAATGGTTGCATGGTGATCTCTTGCGGACACACATTGTGTACACCCCACCATCTGTTATTATGCATGTGAAGTCTCCAGTTATTGCCATCGTTGCTTCTTATTCTGGATCGATTATCCATGTGATTGCTACGTTACGGTTGCGGATGGTTGTGTTTATTGTAAAATTTTCTGCCTCTTCGTCTCCTGTTTTCCTAATCTTCATGTTCTGGGCTACCTGTTTTCTGTACATGGTTTGTCAGTATGTGCTCTGCTGCCTCCATTTAGTAATATGTTTTTGCTTGGTTACCTTCCTGTACCCCCTGGTCATTTATCTTTCCTGTTCTTGGTCTTAAGGATCTTTGTGGTATCTGTACTGTCCTGTGGAATTATGTAATGTGTGGAAGAATGCTGGTATTACATGTAAAAGAATGTGTAAACTATAATGGTCTTCGACCTATCATATTGTTGAGTCTATTGAAATTTACTTAACTTTCTGGGACTAAACCGCTGTAACTTGCCACTGGATTCCATGAGCCACCTTAAATATTCAAAATTACATTTCTGATCTCTTATGGTCAGTCTCGATACTAGTATATTGAAGTCTTGGGATATTTCAGTTATTTTTTCCCATTCCTTAATATGTAAGTCTTATTCAAAGGTTGGATGGGTAATACTATAACTCATGAATTGGTAATTCCAAAATTTGTGTATGTTTGCTTATTAGTCAACAAAAGAATGTAAAACAACCTCGTTATTTTGGTAAATCTTCAAATGCCGATACAAAATATGGGGTCTGGTATAATGACGTTAACGGTGTTACTTATGTGTTTAGCTCGGGTGCAAAATTGGAGCTATTATCGCTGGTAAATTTGGACATGTGGAACTTGCGTAACTGCTCGAAACATAATGAAATATTACTAAGGTGTCCTGGAAACCTAGTTGGAAAAATTTTGTGGTCCCTAACATTAGTGGTTGAATCATTTCCATTTATTATGGTCTGCTATGTACACTTGGACCCTCTCTTTCTGCTCCTGTGTGTGGTGTTCCAGTTATTTGCGCGCGCGAGCACCCATACATCTGCTGATCGGAGATCTAATGTGTGTGATATCTATGGTTCCCTACTGCACTCGGTACTGGTGTGATCAATGTGCTGAATAATGTACTGTCAACTTGTGTGGTGCGTGATGAGACGCTGGCCCCGTTGCATCCCATTCTGTTCACACTCAGCATGTTTGTCTGCTAGTATTGTGTGAAGGTCAACATTCCTGCAACCAAGTAAGACCATTCCTTGTTATTTGAACCTGAAAAAAAAATTGGTGTCTCTCTTCCTGTATCCAACGTATGAAGATTTGTTTGGACATTGAAATTATACCTGTGGCATGCTATCCATTGTTTTGGACTTGCGCCTCCCCTGTGTTCTGGCTTCGGGAGGGGAGGACTGTAATGTGAAAATGGGAACTAATATTTACTGGACATAACTAAATTATTACATCAACGCATCTAAGAGTATTTATTTATTCATCTGTCATGTCGACTTGTGTATCCAGCCGTTATCTATATTATCGGCTATTGTTGGAACTGTTTCCTAACTGTGGAAGTTACCAGACCAATTTAATTCAAGTTATCTATCCATTATTGTCAGGCATTTGACTGGACTATGTGATGCGCTGAATTATCATTTGTAACTTCTGCGCACCTTCGCGGTGCACGCGTTGAATTATGGGACTGGCTACTCGCCTAGCTCGGTGTGAGCTGAGTAGTCTGTAGCACGTTTGCTCGCCGCTACACTCCAAGATGGCTGTGTTGTGTGAAGGTCCCAAGTGGACGGCTTGGCAAGAAGTTAAAGCGATTACAATGGAGCCGGACTCCGGCGGTTAAAGAATAATGTGAGGGCTAGGCCCTGTTATCCCTTGAAAGTTATCCAGTGTGCTCCAACCTTAATATTTTCTTAATGTAACATGTAAACTTGGTGCTATGAGTTAACCGTTATCGGTATGAAAAGTTTCAAGTGTCTCGTAAGTTGGATATCTTAACTCCAAGTAAGTACTGAAAATTATAATTTATTGAAGGGATCCCGTTCGTTCAGGCACTAGTGTGAGTAATTTCATCGTGGACATCAGCAACATTATAAACGCCAATTTTGGTATAGTGTAACCTTGTAAGCAAAATTTGATACATATTTGAACTGAATCCGTTGGAAAAAGAAAATTTAATGTAATGTAGGGAGCTCGGAATCGCTAGTTATGCATCTATGAGGTGGTATTTTGTGTAAGTGATTTTATCTTACGTTTTTGTCGGTGTGCATTATTGCCAACTTTTTTTCTTGATGTTCATTATGATGATGAATCTTATTATTATTATTATTACTTTTATTCTTTTGTAATTCATTTCGGTGCGTATTTTCTCCCTTAATTTTTCCCTGTTGGTTGTATTTGCTGTCTGATTTTGTCCTATTGCCTTCGTGGCTGATTATTTGTACGTGATTATTATTGCATTGTTACGGGCGTTAATTAATGACACCTCATATTCGCACCGTAGCGCAATCCACGGCCCCCTTTGTTCTAACGTATGTAAGCCGCAGGGCAATGGATTAACTAAAGCTAATGTAAACTGGTACTATCACCTCTTGGATAAATAATAATAATTATTATTATAATTTTTAATAACTCAAAATCTTAAAATTGAAATTTGCTGGTCGGAATTTAGTTTATATGGGGTTTTCTTTTGTTGTCCTATAACGTGTCTCCCTTTTTTTGGGTTCCTTGCTTTTGTCTTTATTACGTCATGTCATCCCTTCTTATCTAATCTGAAGATACGTTAATATTTTGGGTGGCTTTGATGATTATTATGGGATCTTGGCTTCGCGTCGGTAACGGGTAGCTCCTGTTGGGTGCTTCAGTGTTCTTTAATGATTATTATGTGCGCACCGTTAATTGTAAATTTCCTTTAATATTCTTCATTTTGTTGGTGTTGCTGTGCGCTATTATTTTATTGTGTTTTCATCTAGCTCGTTTCTTTGGTGTAATGTTTATTCGCGGTTGGAGCCACTAATTTTTTTCTCCTTTTTCGTGTGTCCTTGTGTGCGTCTTGTAATTTAGCATTTTAGTAGTGTAGAAAATTTCAGTTTTAAAGTGATTTTATATCGCGGGCCCGCATATCGGTTGCAACCAATTTTTAAATAATTATAATGTTTCTGTATGTAAGGTAATGAGTTATTAATGAATTTTCAAACCTTAATTCTGGCGGAAGCCTATGTTAATGTGAGCTTCATTTCACATTAATTTCAACTTTATTTTAAAATACTGTTTCTCTCATCTAGTTTGATTGCATTTTTAAATTTTAGAAAAAGAAATATATATATTTTTATTGTTCTTATTTTATACCATTTTCAAGTTACATTTACTTAGTAAATTTTCTTCATTTTAAATTTATCTGGTGTGTCATTTAGTAGCTAGCGATATTTACCTGGCAACCTGTCAAAGTTATGTAAGACCCTGGCCTTTTCATTCTCGCTTTTGCCCTCCACGCTTCATATTTTTTTATGCTACTGCCCTTCGGTAAGTATTGTGCTTGCTTTCTTCTTGATGTTTGTGCTTTTCATTTGGATGTTTTTTTTACTAATTGGTAAGGTTGCACTATCTTAACATGTTGTACCTGATGTTCGGACTTCTAAGTCCCCAATATTGTTAGAGCTGATGAATTCATTAATGGCTTATTCTATTGTTTGTTATTCATTCAGATTTTGTATAAAAAAGGAAAGAAGTAGCTTTTCTTAATTTGTTATATTAAAAGTTGCTCTAAGTAATTCCTTGTCCAGCCATTCAACAAAGGCGCTTCCTAACCCTCTGTGAGCCACGGAAACTCCTTAACAAGTGGTAGTATAGCGTGGATGAATGGGCCTGGACAAGCCCCTTTTTCTCTATTTTCTTTCAATTTTGGATTCGATCACTAGACTTTTTTTGTTTTCCTATTTTTGTCAAAATTTCATTTACCATGTCTGGCACCACAGGCGTTCTTACTGCTTGGTATTTACGCAAGGAAGATCTTATTTATGGAATAGCAATTAGAAAGGTTCAGTCTGGTGACACGGCTGCGACAGATCCGTCTGGATTAAAGGATTCTTTAGATGTACCTATTTGTATTCTTGTTTATCGAGAGAAGGAAGTTGGTAAGGCTCTATCCACGATCACCACCAATATTGCTGATCTTGCATCTGTTGTTACTTTTTTTTTTTTTGATTGAGGTAAGCCCTCCGGTAACCAAATTAAACGTGTTCAGGCTATACCGTTTCACTTTGGTAACAGGGCGGGGGATCTGTTGTCTCTTAAGCTGAGTGAAGAACATTCTAGTATGACTAACTCCTTGTGCCTGCATATTTCTGAGCTGTCCAGTAAAGTGAACTAATTGCTGTCTGGGTTTGTTAGTGGGAAGAGTGAGTACGTCGCCCCAGGATTTATTATTATTTATTATTATTTATTATTATTACTAGCTGTAGTACCTGGCGTTGTCCGGGTAGCTTTTGAATGTTTACCTTTAGTATTTGTATCACCAGTTAGTTAACTGTGAATATGGAAAAGGACCCTAATAATGCCCGGTTTCTGGAATGGTGAGATATCTTTCCGATAGCTATTGCTTTGTTACAGCTGTCGACTCGATAAATCTTCGCAGCGTTGCACAGCGGAACAGCAGCTAACTTATCGAACTGTCAACTATTGGCTCGTTGATCAAGTTTTATAAATACACACTAGATGCCACCCCTCGTACTGCTTTGTTTTTGTGCATTAGGTGTGTTCCCTAGATCGTCAGGCGCATGCGCACAAGTAATGCATCGCATTTGAGCTTTCTGTGCAGCTCCTATTATCCCCTCTTTGCCATGCAGCAAGAAATGGGTATTCGACTAGTTCTTGCAGACGTGGATGTCAGTTTCGTGGTGTTTAAGGACTGTCAGAAGAATTTGGCATTGTTTGAGGATTTCTAATGAAATATGCACACGAGTGGCACATGTCACGCGCAATCCAGTTTACACTGAGCCTTATAAGTATACCGTATCTCTTTCCTGTTATTACAAAATATGAACATTGTTTGATCACAGTATAACGCTATATATCGGGTAATTAACATAATTGTATAAGCTGTTAGTTCCTTGTAATGTAATATCGTTAATTAAAAACAATCCCACGATAAGAGTATATGCTCACTGTCAATGCAAGTAGGCCTGCAGTAGGCCTACTAAGATAAATGTGTAATTATCTGTTATACTCAGTTACTCGTACCAGTGCTTTTATGAACACGGATGCAGTCACAGATACAAATATGATAAGACTCAGTAGTACTGAATATTAAAGGGTATCGTAACTAATAATCGATCAATGGAAAATTATTTGTCACAGGACGCAAATTGTCGCCTGTACCCTCTACCAAACCTACGACAGTATATTTGTTTAGCTTCAATCTGTCTTTGAATTCATTTTCACTACTGTATACTTCATTAGAACATTATGCCGACGATGATATAATCGTGGTCGTTCTAGAATGTGGAAGAAGATGAGGAAGCCATAGAAAATTTTAACAAACACAATGTTAGCTGCTGATACTGAAGTACTGCGCACGCGCCCACCAAGATAACAAATAGATATCTCCTGCTCAGGGCCCTGTAAGTTAGCAAGCGATTTGTCGAACCGATAGATGTATCTTACGTTCGTGCAACGCCAAAACACAAGTTAACCATTCGATACCGCTATAGGTTCGATATCTCACGTTCCAGAAACCGGGCATAAGTCTTGAGATAGTCGAGAATCGGTTGAACAATAGCAGGCATCGGGCCCTTTTTAATTTCTTTTAAAATTTCAGGGTGATTATTGTTATTTTGGTTGCGTAGCCTAAATATAGTCGTTCGGACTTATATCTTCGTAACACGGGTGCTACTTCTCACTTTTCCAATCGGTCGTCAATTTAAGGTGTAGTTAGTTTCCTTTGCGATATCTTTTCGTACGCTCGTGTGGTATATTCTCTTCTAGTACTGGTACTGCGGCTTTAGACCAACTGATCCTTGACCCTTTGATACGATTAATTGGTTTTCATTTCTAGTTAGTTATCTACCATTGTAATATTTATGGATTTCTTTGTACGATCTGCCCTTTTTTTAGTCGGGCGTTTCTATTTTCTTTTCTTGCCGTTTACGACATGTGTGTCTCTTATGTCCTAGCTATTTGTACAAGATGCGTTCTCTTTAGAGTGGAAATTTATTTCCTCTTGGCCTTCTCAATGCAGGTCCCGTACCTGTTCTATGATGCTGGCTTATTCATTTCCTGCGCTGGATCGCAGTTTTCTCTCATTTTGCGTCACGTGGTGAATCGTATGTCTTCTGAGTCATCTGGAAATGATTTCTAGGGTGTCGAATGAATTCGGTTGGGATTCTGCTATTATTTCTCCTTTTGAACCCACTCCGGTTGGAGATTGGTCATATGAGGTAGCTCCTCTGGCATTCTTGAATTGTGCTCTTTTGTGTTTACTGTTTTTTCCATCTCTTCTTCCCTCGCTAGATAGATATTTTCCGACGGTTTCTTATTGGTATTGCCTGCTCGACATGGAACTTCTTGCTTTTGTTCGGGATGAGTTTCTACCCTAAATTTCGGCCCGCTATCTGGCCTTCTTGCTTGGTTCACCCATGACGTCTCTTGTATTTGATTATTTGTAGGATTATCTTTTTGTGTAAAATGAGACTGTGTATGGGAGGTCTAGGCTCCTTTTTGGATTTACATTTTCTCTTTTGTGATTGAAGTTGTGGAGTAACCTCTTTGCTTGCGTAATAAGAGCTTTGTGCTTTGTCGTTTCGGCATGGGAGTGATGAGGTCATCCCGGAGTGATTATCCCTGGTAGTAAATTTATATCGATAGGAGGCTTGTAATGGTCTTTTGTATTTATTGGTGGAGTTCTGCGCGTGGATTGTTCACTCTGTGGGGGCTGTCATGTATTAATATTGGCATGTACTTATGAGGTAGTAAACCATCTTGTTTGTTATTATGGTGTTGTTTATCACTGAGGTTCTCAATTTTTCCGGGAGTAACTTCCTGGTAGTATGTGAAATTACATATTAAAAGTCTTCCCTTGAATTCCATTGTAAGTTAGACAGGGCATCATTCCCTCATAGGATGTTCCGGAATTTCTGTACTTCTCCAATTTTGATTTTTCTATTTTTGCAATTCTTGTGATGAACTTCGGTTTCCCTTTCCTTATCTAGTACCTTGGCACCTGTGGTATCTGCTTTCTTCTCCATCTTAGGGATTATCGTAGTGGTCTCTCTAGTTACTTGCCTTGTTTTTCCTGGGGGGGGGGACCACTTTCATATTTACTTTCCCTTTCTAGGTTAGATTATAAGTTGAAGTATGGTGTTATTGTCCTAGAGCCCCCTTGTACTAGTAGTATTGAAGGCTAGTTGGGTAGTTTGGCGCTTAGGTATTACCTAGTTCCACCTCAAATTAGCTGGTTTTATTTTGTAAAATCTTTCATTTTCTGGTCTTTGATTTTCTGTGTTGCTACCCCCAGCCATCTCTCCCTGAGTGGGATAATCGAAATCTTCGATCAGCCTTTATTGCCTTCCACCACGAAGATCATTCTCATTGGGATACATTGTAACCGTACAACAGGGTTACAGATTCCATTCAGTATTTATTATTATTACTAGCTGTGGTACTTGGCGTTGTCCGAGTAGCTTTTGAATGTTTACTATTTGTATCACCAGTTAGTTAAGTGTGGAGTGGATGCTTATTGATTTATTTTTGAGATGTTGATGTTACGACCTATTATGTAGTTTTAGACTTATTTAGATGTATCTGATTTCAAGTTTTATATTATTTAATTTTCGAGTAAAACCTTGTCCTTGTGGAAGCTAGAATTGACTGGGAAGTATTTGATTCTCTCCAAAAAATTAAGAGTAATAATTATATGTATTTACCCGTCACACAATACATAATGATGTACACAATTTCGGCAGTCATTGAGACTGTCACAATCAGCCTACTAACCCCAAAAGCAGTGTATTCAACACTAATCTCGGTCATTTTATACTGTATAATTTTAAGCCCTTCTCAGCTCCTGTCTCAATGGAGACTGAACGTGCACTTGAACGGTATCAAGAGCGTCACAGTTCGTATAAGAAACACATAAACAATGGATTTCGACATTAATACCGGTTATTTTCCATCAATTTTGCGCGTCAGCCCCTCTCATTCCCCATCCCCTGCTGAGACTGTGATTATTCATCTCCATAGTACGTACATTTTTCTAAGATGGTAAGTCAAATGTGTACCAAGTTTCGTTGAGAACAATTCTGGAACATACCCACATACAGTACATCCATATTATCCGTTATATTTACATTCATTTTCACCCTCTCTCAACCTCCATCCTGACTGTCACAGATAAACTCTGTGACCTCGTTAAGAACGTATTCTACATTAGTATAAGTAAAAAATTGTTTATTTTTATATTCCACCATCTCCCCTAGGAGTGCTAGGGGCGTTTTACCCCAACAGTATTTTTTTCAGATAGTAAGTCATACGTGTACCAATTTTATATGAGGGCTATTCTGGATGAAAAGTACATCCGTATTTTTGGTCATTTTGAACATTTTCCTTTCCATCCCTTCTAATATCCATGCCGATAGGGGCTGAACAACGACAACCGGAGTGTCTTTATTCAGCTCAGCGACCTCAAAAAGTATGGACTGTACACGAATATTTGTCGTTATCTATTATTTTTTTATATTTCACCCGTCTTTCTGTGTTTTTTATAACTCACCCTCGCCCCTAGGGTTGCTAGGTGTATCTGACCCCCACAGTAATATTTCCTATATAGTAAGTCATGTGTATACCAAGTTTGGTTGAAAGGTATGCTAGAGCATACACACATACGTCATTAAACTCTGTCCCTTTGGGCATTTTCTTTTCTTTACCGGTTCTAACTCGCCTGCCGATTAGGTCTAAACTTAACCTTAAACGGCATCCAGAGTGTCACAGTTCATCTCAGCGATCCTCAAAACTATGGATTAGACACAGATATCGGTCGTTTTCGTTTAATGTTAATATTTCAGCTCTACTTTAGAGGCTAGGATCCTCTTGCCCCAAATGTATATTTTTTCCCAGACAGTAGGTCCAGTTTTGGTTGAGAATTATGCTGGAATATACACATATACGTCCATTATCTCGGTCATTTTGGAAATTTTGTTTTTCACTTCTTCTCACAGCTATGCGAAAGGAGGCAGAACTTGGACTTCTAAAAAATTTGGAGCGTTACTATTCATCTTAGCGACCCTGAAGAGAATGGATTCGACACTGTTTACGATTATTTCAACATCTCACCCCCTCGTGGGTGTGCTAGCTTTGTCATACCGTCACGCACTTTGTCTCCCGATAATAAGTCATAAGTAACTAACTTTGTTTGAAATCG
Organism: Anabrus simplex; assembly: GCF_040414725.1. Taxonomy (NCBI): domain Eukaryota; kingdom Metazoa; phylum Arthropoda; class Insecta; order Orthoptera; family Tettigoniidae; genus Anabrus; species Anabrus simplex. The sequence goes on along the minus strand of NC_090269.1, from coordinate 361,404,952 downwards.
CTCCCGTAGTCCCGAAAAGTATGGATTCAACACTAATATTGTTATATTTCGTCCCCTTGTTTAAGGCTTCTAGGGGTGTCTTTCGCCCACAGTATTTTTTCTAGGTAGTAGGTAATATTTGTACCAAGTTTAGCTGACGATTATATTGGAACGTACACACAAACATCCTTAAACTCGGTCATTTGGATATTTTCTTTTCTTCACTTCTTCTCACCCGCCTGCCAATTGGGGATCAACTTGGACTTAAACGACAACCGGAGTGTCACTATTCATTTCAGCGACCCCGAAAACAATTTCGATGTGACCCCATTTTTGATTATTTTTATATCTCACCCTTTTCAACACCTACCAATAGGGGTGCTAAATTGTCACAACCCCACGCAATTTATCTCCTGATAATAATTCATAAGTTTACCAGTTTTTTTTGAATCGGTCCAGTAGTCCGGAAAAGTATTATTGATCGCTTTTAGTTACGTATATAAATCACCCCTCCTCTAGAGGTTCCAGGGGTGTCTTATCGTAAACAGTACCTTCTCCAGATAGTAAGTCATACTTGTATCAATTTTGGTTAAAAGCTACGCTGTAGCATACATAGGCTACGGTACGTCCATTATTTCGGAAATTTTTGAAAATTCCTGTTTTACCCCTTCTACCCTTGTGCCAAAGTGGATGAAATATGATTTATAAAAAATCAGGTGTGTCATTATTAATCTCAGAGACCCCGAAATTATGGATTCGAAACTGTTTTCGTTTATTTTTACTTAACACTTCCCCCGCCCTCCAAAACCCAAAGGGGACTGAACTTGGACTTATAAAATATTCGGAGTGAGACGAACTATCTCAGTGTCCACGAAAACTACCGATTCGACACTATTTTAGATTACTTTGTATATCACTCTCCCCTCTTCCCCACCTCGAAGGGGATGAACTTGGACTTTAAAAAATCCGGAGTGTCACTATTCACCTCGGTGACACCAAAACCTATGGATTCGAAACTATTTTCGATCATGTTTATATCTCACTCTTCCAAAATCCCCACCATATAGGGGGATGAACATGAACTCATAAAAAATCCGGAGTGCCACAATTCACCTCAGCGACCCCGAAAACTATGGATTCGATACTATTTTCGATTAATATTTATGTCTCAAATCCTATCACCACCCACAATAAAGGGGCCTGAATTTGGATTCTAAAAAATCCGGAGTGCCTCTAATCATCTGAGCGACCACGAAAACTGTGGATTCGACACTATTTTCGGTTATTTTTGTATAGCTCTCCTCCCTCGCCCCTACCACAAAGGGGGGTGAACTTGGACTTATAAAAATCCGCAGTGTCACTATTAATCTTGGCGACCCCGAAAAGTATGGATTCGACAGTACTTTCGATGATTTTTGTATCTCACCCCGTCTCCACCCCCACCCGTAAGGATGCCTGGGATGTTTTACCCCCACGTAATTTGTCTCATGATACTAAAATTCCGCAGTGTCGCTATTCATCTCAGCGACACCGAAAAGTATGTATTCAACACTACTTTCGAAGATTTTTATATCTCACACACCCCTCGCTCCACCTCCCCTAAAATGTACCTGGGATGTCTTAACCCCACGTGGTTTGTCTCATTTACTAAAAATCCGGAGTGCCGCTATTCATCTCAGCTACCCCGAAAACTGTGGATTCGACACTATTTTGGACTATTTTTATATACCACTCCTCCCTTACCCCTACCCCAAAGGGGGCTGAACTTGGACTTATAAAAATCCGCAGTGTCACTATTAATCTTGGCGACCCCGAAAATTATGGATTCGACAATATTTTCGATAATTTTATTATATCACAGCCCCCTCGCCCCCACCACAAAGGGGCTGAACGTGGACTTAGAAAACTTCCAGAGGGTCACTATTCATCTCAGCGACCACGAAAAGTATGGATTCGACACTTCTTTCGAATATTTTATATGTCATCCCCCCCCCACTCCGCCTCAATGGGTACGTGGAGTGTCTTACCTCCACGCGGTTTGTCAGAAGAAATCTGGAGGGTCAATATTCATCTCAGCGACCCCAAAAAGGATGGATTCGACACCATTTTTGGTTATTTTGATATATCAATTCCCCTCGCCCCCACCCCAAAGGGGGCAGAACTTGGACATTAAAAATTCCGAAATGTCACCATTCATCTCAGCGACCATAAGAGTATGGATTCGACACTACTTCCGAATATTTTATGTCACCACCCTTGCGCCCCCCCGCCCCTATGGGTACATGGGGTGTCTTACCCTCACGCGGTTTATCAAAAGAAATCCGGAGTGTCACTATTCATCTCAGCGACCCCGAAAAGGATTGATTCGACACTATTTCCTATTACTTTGATATATCACTCTCCCCCTCTCACCCACCCAAAAGGGGGCTGAATTTGGACTTGGAAAAATTCCGGAGTATCACTATTCATCTCAGCGAATCCGAATATCAATATCCCCTCGCCGCGCACCTCAGACGGGCTGAACTTGGACTTTAAAAAAATCCGGAGTGTCACTATTAATCTTAGCGACCCTGAAAAGTATGGATTCGACACTGTTTTCGATAATTTTCTTGTATCACTCCCCCCTCGCCACCACCCCAAAGGGGGATGAACTTGGACTTTAAAAAATCTACAGTGTGACTATTAATCTTGGCGACCCCGAAAAGTGCGGATTCGATTCTATTTTCCATGATTTTCTTAGATCACTCCCCCCTCACCCCCACCCCAAAGGTGGCTGAACTTGGACTAAAAAAACTTCCTGAGTGTCACTATTCATCTCAGCGACCGCGAAAAGTATGGATTCGACACTCTTTTGGAATATTTTATATGTCACCCCCCTCCCCCCCTAACCCCACCTCAGTGGGTACGTGGGGTGTGTTACATCCAAACTGTTTGTCAAAAGAAATCCGGAGGGTCAATATTCATCTCAGCGACCCAGAAAAGGATGGACTTGACACCATTTTCGGTATTTTGATATATCACACCCCCTCGCCCCCCACCCCGAAGGGGGCTGAACTTGTACTTTAAAAAATTCCGGAATGTCACCATTCATCTCAGCGACCATGAAAAGTATGGATTCGACACTACTTTCAAATATTTCATATGTCAATCCCCTTGCTCCGCCCCCGCCCCTATAGGTACATGGTGTGTCTTACCCCCACGCGGTTTATCAAAAGAAATACGGAGTGTCACTATTCACCTCAGCGACCCCGAAAAGGATGGATTCAATACTATTTCCTATTACTTTGATATATCACTCCACCCTCTACCCCCATCCAGAAGGGGGCTGAATTTGGATCTGGATAAATTCCGGAGTATCACTATTCATCTCAGCTTATCCGAAAACGATGGATTCGACACTATTTTCGTATATTTCTATAAGTGACCCCCCTAGCCCCCTCGCCCTTATGGGTACAGGGGGTGTCTTACCCCCACGCGGTTTGTCAAAAGAAATCTGGAGTGTCACTATTCATCTCAGCGACCCTGAAAAGGTTGGATTCAACACTATTTCCTATTACTTTGATGCATCGCTCCCCCTCGCTCCCCACCCAAAAGAGGGCTGAATTCGGACTTGGAAAAATTCTGGAGTATCACTATTCATCTCAGCGAATCCGAAAACGATGGATTTGACACTATTTTCGTACATTTTTATAAGTGACCCCTCTCGCCCCCCGGCCCTATGGGTATATGGGTTGTCTTACCCCCATACGGTTTGTCAAAATAAATCCGGAGTGTCACCATTCATCTCAGCGACCCCGAAAAGGATGGATTCGACACTATTTCTTATTACTTTGATGTATCGCCCGCCCCTCGCCTCCACGCAAAAGGGGGCTGAATTTGGACTTGGAAAAATTCCGCAGTATCACTATTCATCTCAGCGAATCCGAAAAATGCATTCGACACTATTTTCGTATATTTTTATATATGACCCCCCTCGGTCCCCCGCCCCTAAGGGTACTTGCGATGTCTTACCTCCACGCGGTTTGTCTCCTGATACTAAGTCGTAAGTGTACCAAGTTTGGTGCAAATCGCTCCAGTGGTTTAGGAGGAGATGTAATACATACACACATACATACAATGACATTTATATATATAGATTATTATTATTATTATTATTATTATTATTATTTATTAACCCGATTCAATATATTTTGTACTGTGATTTTCATCATTTATACTGTAATATAATTATGTATCACACATATTATTTTATTTAATCATAGGTTAAGTGAATTTTGTTTGTAATCATTCTGTATATTAATAAGTGAGATTTGTTGGTTTCAAATAGTCATACTGTGGCTTGTAACTCTGGCCAGATGAGCTGGCATATTATTTTGCAATCGAGGCTATGTTTAATCGAGACTGTATTGAGCAAGTAGATTTTCCGCTGACACATGCAGGGTAGTCATCGGTAGTCCGCGTGGGCAAGCTAATACGACACATGACTGATGACATCAGTGCGTGGGCACGTGATTTCGACCAAGTGTCTGTATTCGCCAGCTACCGTATGTTGAGGTGGAAGGGATGACCAGAGAGTAGGGAGATGAGTGGTCATCACAAGGTTATAAAAGTCGATTCAACAGTGGTGAGAGGAAGGAAGAGTGATGGTCAGTGATCTAGGAAGAAGTGGTTAGATGTCTAAGAGTGGTGGTGAGAGCTAAGAAGTGAAGGAAGCAGTGCTAAGAGGTGTTTTTCAAGAGGTCTTAGAATCGTCGAAGAGGTCTACGAGTGGTGGTTGGATCTGTGTAGAGACTGGTACTATGCTGATAGTGAAACATCATTTACTTGTGAGGATGGACTTCACAATGTGTTTCAATAATATTTTTCAATTTCTTACAATCTATTGAGTGGACGAAATCGCATTAGAGGTCACTGCACTCGGGAAGGAAATGTAGGTCAACTCCAGGTTACATAAGAAGATAAGATTACAGCAGACTACTTCTGACTTCAACTCAGTAGTTTTTCCAGGAATTTCAAGTTCAACAGTGGTGTGTGATGCCATCAGGTAATTACAGAATCCGACATGTTATGCTTTAATAAGATGAAGAAGAATGTTATCAGCGGCGATATCATATTTCACTTCAAGTTCATACCAATAGCTTTTTTATTTCGATTAAATTTTCTTTTTGATTGTAACAACAAATCGCACTGGGTATATATATTTTTGCTAAGTTAAAATACGGCGATGCTTGTTCATTGTGACGTAAATTATAGTCATAAACTCAGTTTTATTGTAATTATAATAAGTGAATCTATTTCCAAGTACAATCCTCAGTTGTGGAAATGCAACCGTAATCTACCATTGTCCTAATCCATATTCCTGTATATTGCGAGATGTGTGAGTTTATCACCTCACGCCTTGAGATAATTGAGATAAGAGGCATGCTCTCCGAATTTTATTGTTTCTTGCAACAAATGGCGCTCAACAAATGTAATGTATATTATGTGAAGGAGATTAATGTGTTAGAGTAATGGTAGGAGTAGTCACAATATCCTTGTATTGGTTATATTTAGCTTTTAACTCGGCCGTTCATGAGACCCACAAATTCTCGCCAATTTCTCTTAAGTTCGTCCCGCACACTCCATTGTCAAATTTGTGGTCGACCAATGAGCACTTACCAGAGACAATAGATCCAGAGAATGTCTATGGAGGAAAGCTAGGAATAATCTTAAAGGCCTCTCACAAGAGAGTAAAAATGAGGCGTATCCGAGGAGGAGAACCCACCAATTTAAAAGTTGGAGATCAGGTCATGGTTAAAAATGTTGTCCCCGCGGGCAAGCTTGCCCCCAGATTTCATGGACCTTGTGTTATTTTGGATTATCTCATTCCCGTCACCCTGGTGAGTAACCCGGAGACTGAAAGGATTTTTCGTGTTCACCTGTAAAGACTGTGTGACGGCCTTTAGCTTTGTTCATTTAATGCCACCAAGTGATTAAATTGCTGAATTAATTATATTTCTTTCATTAGGATATTTATGAGTTTAAGTGTTATAAGAAATCAAAATAAGCAGGACTTCTTCCCTTTTGTCCATCAGAAATTATGTATGCAAACATGCACTTACGCATATGATTAAGTTGTACCCTAAATTTTTACTTACCGAGCTCGATAGCTGCAGTCGCTTAAGTGCGGCCAGTATCCAGTATTCGGGAGTTAGTAGGTTCGAACCCCACTGTCGGCAGGCCTGAAAATGGTTTTCCGTGTTTTCCCATTTTCACACCAGGCAAATGCTGGGACTATACCTTAATTAAGGCCACGGCCGCTTCCTTCCCACTCCTAGCCCTTCCCTGTCCCATCGTCGTCATAGGACCTATCTGTGTCGATGCGAACTAAAGCAACTAGCAAAAAATATTAATTTTGGTTTTCTGGTAAATATTCATTTTGTAGAAACCTTCATTTCTTTAATTCGACGTATTCTGCCATAAGTAGCCCCTGCCCCAAAATACGCCGTGTTGTCCCTCCCCCACAGCCGTCTGCCTTGTTCTACTCTACATCGTTGCACCTTGGCACGACTGTTACTGTCGCCACAAAATTTGCATGTTACAGCGCCCAACTTTACATCCAAGGCCAGCTTAAATCAACCTAGGGTAGAAGACGGTGCGGGGTATGGGCCCGCCTCGTTCCGACCAAGACTCCAGAAGTTAACTCCTTTGGGCCTGTCATCGTGGGAAGATGCTGAGATGCAGTACTCCACCTCCCACTCGGTCCTTGGTCGGGACGTTACTATTTGGCCCCGGGCTCTCTTCACCTCGGCTTCAGCCCTCACTGTAATTAGAGAGTGGTGTCTCATGTTGGCCAAGGGGTCGAAATATCCTATCCAGACGTCGGCAGCGGCAGCCGCTCATGCCGTCAACCCTGGGCACTGTGCTCAAAGCTGTTCACCCCATTGTAAAACATTAGGGGGTGGAGTTCTGTACCAGGGGTACCCCTTCCGCGGCTGTTTAAACTGCGCGCCTTCCCTAAGGCCATCTATGCCAACGGAATTGCACTTGTAAACTTTCAAAGAATGTTGTCTTCTACCGTTAGATGGCTAGACCATTGATTTGTAAATACTTGATAGAGTAATGTTTATTTTGGTGTTAGTAGACCTGGTTCTGTGATTTTTTTTAATGTACCGAAGTTGTCAACACTTCAGCTGGTTCCTTCTTGATTGTAATTTACCTATCATATACTCGAAAATATGTTCTCTAGCCTGTTAAAACCGGGGGTGTGTACAGGAATCCAGCTTATCGGCAAAGAGTTCTGGAAACTTCCCCTTATGGAACTATAAAATCAGGGCACTTTAGGGCCGTCTTGTCCGAATTGTTCGAGCGGTTGGGAGTGCGACTTGACACCAGCCAAGGAGGCAGGGGAGAGGCCTGCTTGAAGAAGATGCAACGACACAAGGCAATGGCAGAATTTACCTGTACTTGTGATAGCCCTGCGGGTAGGCTTCGGCCGTTTTTCATTTAATTTTGTTTTGTAATCTGGTGGTTTAAAGTCGGATTTTTGGTGAAGTCTGAAGACTCTGTATCTATTCCCTATTGGGAAATATGTAATGTAAGGGAACGAAGAGTGATGATCCTCTGTCGCTTCTCATTCAACCTTGTACTGGGTGACTAAAGCTTTCAACCTCAACATTTTGTAAGTTTGGTCTTGGCTTCAAATGTCCCTACTTCAGTCACCCCCTTGTAGATCAGGATTAGCCTATGTAGGATATCTTCGAGCCATAAGCCCACTTTTGGGCCTTAGAAATTTGTATAAGGAGTGGAGGTGTTTCACCTCCTTACAGTTTGTTCATGGCTGGTTATGTCCAACCTCTTCCGTTATTATTAAGGCCACGTAGTATGGGCAATTCTTCCCCTGTCTATTAGGTGTTATTCTCAGGGTATCTGTTTCTCAGTTCCATTTTGGAGCGGTTATTAATCTTATTGTGAAACAATGGATAATCCCACAACTGTGCCATTGCATATGAATACCTTAATTTGAGGCTACCCGATAGGTTGTCTGATGTAATTTTAGTGCGCCGTAAGAAACCGATGCCTCTGGGAAGCTAGACTATGGTATATTTGGAGCGCAGACTCACCTGTAGCGTAAAGAGGATAGGAGAAAATCCTGCTCAACTATTGTTACTGTCTGGAGCAATAATGCTCCTCCCCATGTAAACTAATTATTTGTTAAACTATGTTAACATGTTGTACCTGATCTTCGGACTTCTAAGTCCCCGATATTGTTAGAGTTGACGAGCTTATTAATGACTTGTTCTATTGTTTGTTATTCATTCAGATTTTCTATCCAAAGAAAGTAAAGAAATAACTTTTCTTAATTTGTCATATTTAAAGTTGCTCTAAGTAAGCCACTCAACCTTCCTAGTCCTCTGTGGGCTACAGAAACTCCGTAACAATAATAATAATAATAATAATAATAATAATAATAATAATAATAATCAATACAGGTTTTCTATAAATAAATGGTACTCTTTGTGAGGTCTGTTGTTCGTGTTAAGAAATTCTAATCTTAAATAGGGCCTAATAATCAACAACCGTCGAAGCGTCCCGTATTTTCATCCTTGTAATCTGGTCACCCTAGCGAACGAGTCTTTCAGTGAGGCCTGGTTCTTCTATATGTCTCGCCCGCAGCGCATCTTCGGCTCCCTGCAAATGTCCACTGTTCCGATAATAGACCGTGTGTGTGTGTGTGTGTGTGTGTTTTATCTCACTGATCCATGAGTGCGCCACACAGCACCATCTGCTGCGGGTCAGCTGAATCGTGTGCCGTGAGCTCGCCGTTGCTGCGATTCGATTCACTCGGTTAGTTGAATGAATCGATACACTGCTTCGAATCATACACTCAGTAGCCAACACTAGATTTACAGGACACCTAAGGAGCACTGGTTGCCTGATTACCACGATGTTGGTTTTCTGTCAACGCAAATATGTCTACGCTGTATTCCTTACGCTAATTCCTGATAAATCCCCCAGTCCACAATCATTTCCAAATTAAAATGCGCACTCTTTAGGCGATCTTACTGTAGGTTTTACTTTTTTATTTGCTAGGGGCTTTAAGTCGCACGGACACAGATAGGTCTTACGGCGACGATGGGATAGGAAAGGCCTAGGAGTTGGAAGGAAGCGGCCGTGGCCTTAATTAAGGTACAGCCCCAGCATTTGCCTGGTGTGAAAATGGGAAACCACGGAAAACCATCTTCAGGGCTGCCGATAGTGGGATTCGAACCTACTATCTCCCGGATGCAAGGTCACAGTCGCGCGCCTCTACGCGCACAGCCAACTCGCCCGGTAGGTTTTACTTCAGAACATCAATCTTAGAATCAAGTAACGAACTCATTCATCAGGTTTACCAATGATAAAATGATGCTGCGTCGTGTATGAAATCTAGAAGCAACGTGTAGGCCTAGTTACTGTCTTCGTAGAATGGTGCAAGTTGTGTGAGCTTCTACTTAGAGAAAGGAAGTGATCATTACAATAAAGTTGGAATGCTTGTAGGTTGCTTCCAGACAGTTCATTAGAGTGAATTCTAATTGATGAATGCTACCTTGTAACCAGTACATAAGCTGCAGGAAGTTATGTGGGTAGATTTTAAATTAAATGCCTAGCACGACTCCTACTGCTCAATTGCTTTTCACAGCGAAGTTATTTGCATTTAGCAACGCAACCTATTAATATTGCTTTTCACCAAAGTAATACCACGTCGCATTCATGACGGAAAGGATTACTGCTTCACTTCAAAGACTTCATTGAAAACAAAGTAAAAACAAAATTAATTATTATTCGTCACAAACGAGATTGTTCAGATAGAGTTAGCACGTAATTATACTGTATATCATTACAGCAATTAAAATTCCCTTTTTTCTTCCTTTCTTCATCCGTTTACGGTCCAGGGTTGGTTTTCCCAGAGACTCAGCGAGGTGTTCCATCTCTACCGCCTCAAGGGCAGTATCCTCTTGGATGAGACTTTGGGTTGAGGTATACAGCTGGGGAAGAGGACCAGTACCTCACCCAGGCGGCCGCACTTGCTATGCTGAACAGGGATGGGAAGTTCGGAAGTGATGGACAAGGAAGAGAGAAGGAAGCGGCCGTGGCTGTAAGTTAGGTGCCACCCCGGTGTTTGCCTGGAAGAGGATTGGGGAAACACAGAAAACCACTTCGAGGATGGCTGAGGTGGGAATCGAACCTCCTCTGCTCAATTGATCTCCCGAGGCTGAGTGGATCCCGTTCCATTCCTCGTACCACTCTTCAAATTTCTGGCAGAGTCGGGAATCGAACCCGGACTTCCTGGGGTGGCGGATAATCACACTAACCACTACACCACAGAGACAAACAATTAGATTTTTTTCAATTCCGAAAAACATGCTCTTTTGTACTCGATTCCTTGGCCTGCCGGGTTCGCCGTCTAGGGGCCTTGGGTTAGTTTCCCAGCCAGGTAAAGGACTTCTACCTGGATTTGAGAGCTAGTTCGAGGTCCACTCAGCCTAAGTGAGAACAGCTGAGGAGAAATTTGACGGTGAGATGTCGGTTCTGGCCTAAAAGGTGAAGAACAACGGCGAGAAAATTTGTCGCACCGACCACTCGTCACGTCATAATTTACAGACCTTCGAGCTGAGCACCTATAGGCAGTGTGTGGCCCGTTAGGGCTCAGTGCCATGGGGTTTTTCCATTTCTGGTACGTTCTCTAAGTTGAACATTTTTAGTTAATATCGTATTAAGGAGAGTTAGAACTCTAGTATCCGACTCTGCTGTCTGGGAACGGTGAGACTGCCTCCTACCAGGAGGCCTCGGGAAGTCAAGGATTATCGCCTGGATCTGAGGTTTGGTTAGAGATCCACCCGGCCTTCTTAAGAACTACTGAGGAGTTATCTGACGGTAAGATAGCGCACCTCCTAAACTATAGGCATTCAGGCTGAAGATGCGATCGTTTGGTAGCCCAAGACCTTTAAAGAAAGACTGTCGTTCCGTGATTGAGTTACTCAAATTCTGAACACTAAATATTCCTGCCTTTTTATGTTAATCCTGTAAAATTTCCTTATTAAACGGGTGAACTGTTATTAAGAGATTCGTTTATTCATTAATTTTAATATTCTTAATGTACCGTTATAACCAATACAGTCACGTACTTCTCTTGAAAATTCTTGCAATTCCAAAATTAAGGCTGTAGTTGCCACGAATTTATAAAGAACACTTCATGCGTTAGGAAAAGCAAAGCAAAGCAAAGTCATCTCCGTACAGACTATGAAGGCCCATGGAGGGGTGGAAGGTAAAGGCTTCCACCCTTCGTAACCTCGGCACGCAATGGGGTAGAGTGATTAGCTCTACGCCCGGCCGCCTTTGCCCCCAGGAATTAACCTGGTACTCATTTTTGGTGTAGGCTGATTGAACCTCAGGACCATATGCACCTCCGGAAGTGGAAATCTCGTTTTTTAAATTGTACGGCTTCCTGATGGGGATTCGAACCCACGTCCTTCCGGGCGAACCGAGCACGCCTTTAGCCTTCATGCGTTAGGGTAGTAGCATAATGATAACGAGTATTGCTGCTTATGGTGCGGTCTTTGGTTTATTGTGGTAAATAATCATAATGGTTTGCTTTGAGCACGGTGCCCAGGATCTGCATTTTCAATATAATATTGTGAAATACCATGAAATGTCCACGAACTGTGCAATGTTTGTGCTCAAAATTGTAGGTTTTCTGCACCCGTCAACGTGGTATCTTTCACAGAAAAGGCGACAAAGTTCACTTTTACTGTACATCCTAGGTCAGCTTGTGGTACATTTCCATTTTACTAAGTGGTTACAGGACTATAATTCTGAGGACAAAATGCCCACTTATCACAGAGTCAAGTTGGAATTATGTACATAAAAATACAGTTCCATAGTATACGTATGCCCATTTTTATTATGCCTGGACATACATTAAGTGAATCCACATGATCACGGACAATATGCATGCGGGCAAAAGATAGTGGAGATAAGTTCTGTGGAGTATGGAGTATTTTGTCAGCGTACATAAAACAGTGGACTTAAAATCCGTGAACTTACATACCTTATAGTGGTGGCCATGCACCACCAGTGTTCAAAAAATATTGTAAGTCTTCATTAGCGTCTGTCCAAAATCGATTCGTCATGGCAGTTGAACGGAATTACGGCCAGATATCGTTTCATTTTCCTTCTCTTTCTTGTAGCAGTCTCGCCCAGCAGGTTGTACTGTAGATGGTAGGTCGAAATTCATTCCTAAGTCTTCATTCAGGAATGTCTTCTTTGTAAGCGCGTAAAATAATATGGTGTCGTGTAACTAAGCATACCTATGACAGCTTTTAAGCGGTGTGGAATTCGTTTTTGGTCAATTTCCCCATATTATCTCAAATCTATCGGTGAAGATGGGCTCTATATTGCCATTGGCGTAGTTTGCAGTTCAGTACTGTCATGGAACCGAAATGCAATGGGATTTTAACCCTTTCGTAGAGCAAGTTGGCTAATTAAATTTAGGAAACGGAGGATTAATTTAGCGAATAAATAACTTAAAGGATTTATAATCGTATGTTAATGAGGGTGCTATTTAATAGTACGCGTACATCAATCAATCAATCAATCAATCAATCAATCAATCAATCAATCAATCAATCAATCAATCAATCAATCAATCAATCAATCAATCAATCAATCAATCAATCAATCAATCAATCAATCAATCAATCAATCAACCACCGAGCGATTTGGCCATGCGGTTAGTGGCGAGCAGCTGTAAGTCTGCATTCGGGAGATAGCGGTTTCGAGCCCCACTGTCGAAAGCCCTAAAGATGGTTATCCGTGTGTCGGCGCGACGTAAAGCCAATTGTAAAAAATACAAAAAAAATTAGTCACCACAGTTAACGAGTCACGCTGTTTTAGCTGAGGTCTGTCCGCGTGACCTTCCTTGTGTTTTTCCCTATGTCCGTCGCCACTCCAACACATCTTGTCCGAGAAACGCGGGGAATTTTCCAAAGAATACGGGAGTTATTGTTGCGTCGAAGTAGTTAGAGGGAGACATTTCGATCATCTGCTCTGAGGTACTGTAGGTTTCTCCATTTTCATTGTGTGCTGCTAAAATGTAAACCAAAAGCAAGCAGTGTAGCACGCTTACGCTCGAGCGCCTGAGAGGTTGGCAGCCAGTCTTAAAGGTTCCGTAATGCCAAAACTAATCACCGCAGACCTTTTGTTCCTATGTTCACAATACTGGTATGTGTACCATCTAACACACCTTTAATTTACTAAATAAAGTTTGTCAGCACCTTGTACATCGCTCTTCTGCGCTGTCATGGGATCGAATGTTCTACTTCCACGTGCATCTAACAGGTAAATGAAATGTCGTATGGCTTTTAGTGCCGGGATATCCCAGGACGGGTTCGGCTCGCCAGGTGCAGGTCTTTCTATTTGACTCCCGTAGGCAACCTGCGCGTCGTGATGAGGATGAAATGATGATGAGGACAACACATACACCCAGCCCCCGTGCCATTGGAATTAACCAATGAAGGTTAAAATCCCCGTCCCGGCCGGGAATCGAACCCGGGACCCTCTGAACCGAAGGCCAGTACGCTGACCATTCAGCCAACGAGTCATCTAACAGGTGACATTACATTACTTTTGCATATCTCTTTATTGAAAAGTACGGTCTCAGCGGACATCCTTCAGGAGTACCCAAAATGCATTTAGTTCAAAACTTTTCTTTAAGGTTTGAGTTATGAATTTAGAGGGACGTAAACCAATAACATAATTCATCCCTGTTATCTGATAGAGAAAAATGAAGCTTCAAGATTGTAACATAGGCAAACTAAATGGTGTCAAAAAATTACCTGCACACAGCAGTTGAGACCACGCGATTATTACTATTATTAATTAATAATAATAAAAACAATAATAACAAATAATAATAGTTTAATGTCCACTGAATTGATTTTAAGAGACTTCAGGGTGTCTGAATATTTTCCATTTAGTACTTGTACCTTTAAATACTCCCGACCAGAGAGGGGGATGAAAGTAATTAGAGATCAGAAGGTCAACCAAAAATATTCCATTTTCAAAGATTCCGTTTATTGTCATAGTTTCAGAATCGTTCTAGCCCTACTGTCGGCAGTCCTAAATATGTATTTTTTTCATGGCTTCACATTTTCATACTGGTTAATTAAAACTTCGTTCGCTTCCTTTACAGACTTAGCCCTGTCCTATCCCATAGCCGCCATAAGAAATGTCTGAGTTGTTGTAACGTAAAATAAATAAGTATAGAATTGTTAGACTGTTATACTTCATTGCTATGCAGTGAAATTAGTGGTCTTATACGTTACCGTATATTCTACTATGTTTTACTTGAAAATGAAAATCCACAGCCTGTTTCCAGTCATCCGGCCGGATCAGGAATGGAATGAATGAAACCCCATCTAGCGGCGAGGATAGGAATTGTGCCGGCTGCCAAACACTTCTCTAGGGCAATTACTAATGAATGACAGATGAAATGATAGTGGAGAGTGTTGCTGGAATGACAGATGACAGGAAAAACCGGAGTACCCGGAGAAAAACCTGTCCCGCCTCCACTTTGTCCAGCACAAATCTCGCATCGAGTGACCGGGATTCGAACCACGGAACCCAGCGGTGAGAGGCTGGTGCGCTTCTGCCTGAGCCACGGAGGCTCACTATGCTCTTCATATGAAAGGAAAATTTTTGAGGCTAGTAGGATATTACAAATACGGCAACTGATATTAACAATAATATTATTGGCTTTATTTCCCACTAAGCGAGCTCGATAGCTGCAGTCGCTTACGTGCGGCCAGTATCCAGAAATCGGGAGATAGTGGGTTCGAGCCCCGCTGTCGGCAGTCCCGAAGATGGTTTTCCGTGGTTTCCCATTTTCACACCAAGCAAATGTCCGGCTCCATGGCTAAATGGTTAGCGTGCTGGTCTTGGTCACAGGGGTCCCGGGTTCGATTCCCGGCAGGGTCGGGAATTTTAACCTTAATTCGTTAATTTCGCTGGTACGGGGGCTGGGTGTATGTGTCGTCTTCATCATCATTTCATCCTCATCACGACGCGCAGTTCACCTACGGGTGTCAAATCAAAAGACCTGCATCTGGCGAGTCGAACATGTCCTCGGACACTCCCGGCACTAAAAGCCATACGGCATTTCATTTACCAGGCAAATGCCTGGGCTGTACCTTAATTAAGGCCACGGCCGCTTCCTTCCACTTCCTAGGCCTTTCCTGTCCCATCGTCGCCATAAGACTTATCTGTGTCGGTGCGACGCAAAAATAAACCTTCCCATTAACTACTTTTACGGTTGTCGGAGACGCCAAGCTGTCGGAATTTTGACCCGCAGGGGTTCTTTTACGTGCCAGTAAATTTACCGACACGAGGCTGACGTATTTGAGAACCTAAAAATATCACCGAACTGAGCCAGGATCGAACCTGCCAAGTTGGGGTCAGAAGGCCAGAGTCTGAGCCACTCATCCCGGCTGCAATTAATATTAGTCAGGAACTTTATTCTAAAATACGAAACTAATGCACTGGAAAATAGTGAATCTAAAATAATAGCGAGGTAACCGCAAGTTACCCGGGAGTTAACGACCTGCCTCCATTACGGGGCTGTTAATTTTTGAAGTAACTGCGACGTCGTAGTCTCTAAATGGAATGTTTATATATTTCTTGTAGACGGAATAGCTCAACAATAATATCAGATAATGGAATTTATGTTCTTCGTCGTAATTCCAAGTCCTTCTCACCTTTGAATCTTCAGTGCCACATTAAGCACCCTTTCATTGACATAGAGTGTGGAATGTTCTATTATTCTTTGGTAATTTAGTTTCACATTCATTTTCCTTTTGTTGAAAGCCACGGCGCTAAAAGCTCTTAGAGATCGTGACACTTTCCCTCCTTTGCATTATCTCCCACACACTTTAATGGAACTGCAGAAATTTCCAGTCACTTGGGACACCATATGCATTAAAGAATTCCCAATATTTAGGAGCATGACGCTGTAGATGCGACTAACTTTACTAGTCTCTAAGGCACCAGATTTGGAAGGTCACGATTTGTAGAAATATGAATACGGAGATAGGACTGATAAAGTAGCTGGCATTATGCCATATTATGCCTGTTGCTCACGGTAAAATTTTCTGTCAAATTTATTGTACAATAATTTAATTTTATAAAATTGATGTTGCTCACGGTCAAATTCAAGTTTTATAAAACCTTTGATAAGACTTTTCATGAAATAGGACATGTTCTATTCCGTAAAATTAATTTTACGAAACGAACCAATCAGCGAAGCTGACATCACGATGATGCTGGCGCTACGTCGTGAGAAGATTGTGAAGCTCGATTGTAAACAAACACTTCTTTCTAAAATGGCAGGATCCGGCTGGACTAAGGAAGCTGTTAGTGTTTTACTGGACGAATACCAGAAATATCCTTATTTGTACGAAGTTAAAACGCCACTTTACCACAATAGAAATGCAAGAAGAGAGGCAGAAAACACAATCGCCGAATTCCTATATGAATGCTGGTCTTCTAACCTCACTTAATTTTTGACCAAGGACAACAATCCTCTACCTTCTTCTCTTCTTTTGATCCAATCCCGAGTCTAGCATTTCCTGGCATTTCTTTTCTTCCTTTTTACCACTGTACAACATACAAATACAGCTAAAGCAGCAAGTTTTGCTTTGTATGTTGGAGCCATACTCTTAAACACACTGTAAGTTGAACAGCTGATTTTTGGCTTAAAAGTTTATCGATAGATGGCAGCACATACACATCTTAGTTCAGAAGTGAGTTCATAGATGGCCATCCTGATGCTTCCACGGATTGTATAAAATAATTTTACCGTGAGCAACACAACTTGTTTTCACCAACTTTTTATAAAATTAATTGTACAACAAATTTTACGAAACATTTTACCGTGAGCAATAGGCTTTTTAGGATATTAGTGATGGGGACGGAGCGGAGCGGAGCGGAGCAGTTGTTGTGACGTCATCATTCGGTTGTACGGAGTGAACTACCGAGTGAATGCACAGTACTGTAGCGGAAAATTTAAACACGTTGTCGATATAATAATGTAAAGGTATATCACCTTTCTATTAGCTGCCTCTGTGGAGCCGTGGTAGAGTGTCGGCCTCCGGATCCCAAGATAGCGGGTTCAAACCCGGCAGAGGTAGTCGGATTTTTGAAGGGCGGAAAAAAGTCCATTCGACACTCCATGTCGTACGATGTCGGCATGTAAAAGATCTCTGGTGATACATTTAGTATTTACCCGACAAAATTAATTAAATCTCAGCCATAGACGCCCAAGAGAGATCCGGTTTACTCTAGGTCCGCTAGATGGCAGATAGAGTAAACCGGAACGTCGAAATTGACGAGCAGACAGCCAGATGGCGTCAAATCGAAATGTCTGCAAACGGTAGCTGAGGCCATACGATTATTATTATTTTTACCTTTCTATTCTTTATTTCTTTCTCAATCGTTTACCCTACACGTTTGCTTTTTCTCTCGGATTCAGCCAGGGATACCACCTCTACATCCTCAGGGGCAGTGTGTGCTGGAGGGTGAGACTTTGGGTCGGGGGATACAACTGAGAAGAATGACGATTACCACACCCAGGTGGCATTACCTGCTATGCTGAACAGCGTCTTTGTGGGGGAATAGGAGGATCGGAAGGAATAGACAAGGAAGAGGGAAGGAAGCGACCGTGGCCTTAAGTTAGGAACCATCCCGGTATTTGCCTGGATGAGAAGGGGCAAACCACAGAAAACCACTTCGAGGATGGCTGAGAAGCGAATCGAACACTTCTCTAATCAGTTGACCTCCCGAGGCTGGTGTACCCCGTTTCAGCTCTCGTACCATTTTCCAAATTTTGTGGCAGAGCCGAGAATCGAACCCGGACCTCCGGGGTGGCAGCTAATCACACTAACCACTAAACCACAGATGCGGACTCACCCTTCTATTCACTACCCTTTTCTCACAACGTAACCGTTTTGTTGAATACAACAATGATGTTTTCTGCTGAAGAAACCGACCTGTTCATTTCATCCGAAAAAAAATTATTTTGCTGTTTTTTTATCATCAGTAATTTCAAAGAACTGCCATGCATCAGATGGTTTTAGTGACACTTGCGGTACAAATTTCTGTAAACCTTTTTTTAAAATTTCCTTAAATGTTCTAAAAATATAAATACCATCTGAAATGGGATTAAATATTAAACTAACACCACAATAATTATTATCTAATATACTTTACATTATCTACAAAGTACAACAAGCGGAGGATATATAGACGCAAATTTGATGATCACAGATGAAATACCGGTACAGTAATCTTAAACATGTGTCGTGCGCTACACTGCGCCCTGGTCCTCCGCGAATAATTGCAGTTGTAGCCTAATTGGAGGGAATAGGTGGTGGACTCTTCCGCCAGAACCGGTTTACTCATCGGTATTACTCGCTCCCTTTCCAGCTTTATGCCATTCCAGTCCCTGGTTTTAATAAATAATAATGTTACTGGCTTTATGTCCCACTAACAACTTTTTCAGTATTCGGAGACGCCGAGGTGCCGGAATTTAGTCCAGCAGGAGTTCTTTTACGTGCCAGTAAATCTAAGTTTCTGGTTTTAAGAAACCAAATCTTGGCGACTCTCAGTTTCGTCTCCCTGTAAACGTGGTTAAAAACCAAGAGGTTGAGTTTTGTCCCGGGTTCATATATTGGCCTGTTTGTGCACTCGTTGGTGTAAATAATGGTGTCGTCCCATTTGCGATCACTCAGGTAGAATACCAGACTATTTTTGACAGGTTAAGCATTGTCCCATTTGCGATCAATCTTCATCAGTGAGAACATAATGACTTACAAACACTCAGCTTGCTGCGAGAGAATTCCCTACTGAAGGACGGGTACTGGGAGACAGCCCTCAAGCAACTGGCGAAAACTACATACTGCACTAGGATTCTGATTCTGAAACTCGTCAAATTACTTCCGTTTACCGTTTGAATCTGATGCGTTGATATCGGGACAAACAGAGACTAAATAGGACCCAAATGTAAATTTCATTTAGGGTTACCAGATGGTTGTGAGTGTAAAGGCGCTCAAATTAGTTTTAAAAGCAGGACAAAAGGAGGGCGTAATTAAAACAGTACAATTTTAGACTTCTCGGATTCGAAACAAAGATATTTGCTGTAACACTCTGCTTCTTTGACAGTGCGAAGCAATTGTAGATCGTCTGTGACTTAGGAAAAAAAATCAATTTCTTTTTTCCGTTATACACTACGGGACACTATTAAATTAACGATTAAATAACGCAAAGAGCTGCTCAAAATATAGCCTAATTAGCCTACTGTGTATCTACTATGTCTACCTCCTAGTCCCGCTTCTGGATACTGGATCGGAGTTTAGATGAATTTCTACGGCCGGATGCCCTTCCTGATACCACCCTCAGTGAGGAGCTAATGGAGATGGAAGGTATTATGGAGAATGACATTGAGTAAAGAAGTGGAGGGAATCGGCTGTGGCCTATAAATAGGAACTGTCCCGGCATTGAACTGCAAGTGAAAACATGAAACCACAGAAAAGCATTCTCAGGACAGCTGACGGTAGGACTCGAATCCACGCGTCTCCCAAATGCACAGCTTGGCACCATAGCCGTCACTCAACCTACTTTCACCTAGATAAATACAATTATAATTTTTCCGGTACGCTCGGATTAAGTGTACTGTAACTTTTTTTTTGATGATAATAATAAATAAAATCATGAATAAAAATATAAAAATAAAATTACTTAAAACTTAATAAAATTAATAAGCATAATTAACCGAAATGTCCGTAGTATGGGCGCCAGAGTTCACCAGAATGGATCCCTCGAATTTAGATAAGAGCATGATAAACTGTATATCCCAGGGCGTGTACATAATGCTGCGTACTGGTACATCTGCTGCAGGCCTTACCTAACCTCCTGAAAACGACTAATTAGGTAGGAACTGCACCTAGGTTCATTAATAACACTGATTCTAAAATAGCTAATTATATTCTTATCAAATTCCGTGCATGAGCACCTCATCAACATACAACATTATACATATAATACACACATAAAATATTGCTGGAAGACTACATATTTACAACAACAACAATACTAATGAAAATCGTGGGAAAACGAAAGCGAGAACTAAGCTACCATTTGCAGATAGTCCGATGAACAATGTACATGTATGAAGATAAATACCCTTCACTGTCTCTATATCAATTCGACTTACCGATTCTCATAATCGGCAGTTATCACATCACACAGATACTGTACCTTGTACTACTGTGTTCACATATTTTAACACTTGTTGTAAAGATATATACACACGTCTGTCGATCCTCAACATAAATTTATGGAAAGTCTGAGATAGCTTTCACCAACTTATAATGCTAGGCCGCCACAAGTGCTACAATACTTAATGCGCAAGCACTCTCCACAATCATCCACTTTCCACGAACATAACAAGACTACGCTCCACGAACGTTTGAAGTCCAGTCCATTGCAGCCGTGTCATTCCAGTACCGTGTATCAGCACCACTTCCTTCCCGTACAGTGCGTCAGTTGTAGTTGTAGTTGTCTTCCTTCTCGTTCCTTTACCTTCACCTTTACAATCACCCTTACAATGTTTCTGGTTGCCGCCGTATGATCAACCTTTATAGGATTCAACATCCCCCTCCTCTCAGATGAGACGTCTGGATTGGTGCTCACCCACCAATCATGAGTGAACCTCGTGTTTCTCCCAAGTTATAAACAAACACTCGGGAGTTTTACATGAATCATCGAATTTCCCTGGTACAACAAGCTCATCTCATCAGGCTGAGATATATACATGACTCATGAATTTCCCGACACAAGTACATCACAACAAACACTGGGGCAGCCATATGACTCATTCAAATTACCAGAGTTATTAAAACAATGTTTTCCCACTCATGCAAAACAAATTACTCATACCTACATATGTGGATATCTTCCAGCTTATAAATATAAATGACAAAACATACAAATGAAATACCGATAATAATAATAATAATAATAAATCGAATACTGACAATAATATCTCTACCTTCTACATATAATTCGGGGGTGTGATATATGTACTATCACAGTACGAAGTTTCAAAACATAACCTTAAGAAAATGTTTAGATGAAAATAAATTTCAAAGTTAAAAACATCTCTAATGTTAGTACGAAAAGGTTCATTGTTAGCGCCAGCCAGAACTGCGTGCCTTCGTTGTAAATACACACCTCAACTGTTTTGAAGTGAGTCTGTCTCGCCGCCTCGCACCAGCTCAAGACAGGCGGTCAAGTGATCCACGGACATCATGGACCCACACGGGTAAAGCGTAGATGGTCTTCAGTTGCAGACCTTGTTGCTCGTTTGGCATTAGTCAAGTTTTAGAACGTAAAGGGGCCCATAGACGTGCAATATTATTGCGCAATATTAGGGTTTGTGCAATAAAATTGATAGTGTGTATTTAATATTGAAGGGTTGTGCAATATATTGTACGAAATCAAGAAAGTTTGAAATATATTGCGCAAATCGCAAAATACTGTGCTGTGTGTTGGCAATATTGTGCAGTATCCCGTCCTCCCGCCAGTTGGTATCAACAAGCGTTGGAGAAGGTATCGTGATGGCAGACAAAATGGAGGAGAAAAAGTTTATTTTGGAGTTTATCGAAGTGTACCATTGCCTTTCGGCTCTGTGGGACGTTAAGAGCAAAGCGAGGAGTTCATCATACAGTTCACCATTCATGCGCAGAAAGTTTCGAAAATCATTTGGTTCCAATTTTCTCAGTTCATTGAGTAAATTTTCATGAGTGTACTTTTCTCTGTCTAGAAACCACTGTTTGGCCCTTGTGCTTCTTTTCCCTTTTTGCTTCTTTTTGGCACTTACGCCCACGGCGATCAAAACGCAACAAAGATCAGTGTCACTCAATATAATCACCAAATAAAATACCGGCATGGACTGACTATATATTGCAACGCATATTGTACGTCTATGACCGCTTTGCTCAATATATTGCACTGCTATCAATATTAACTCCACACGATTCTATATATTGCACAAACTCGATAGGCAGCTAACAATATATTGTACAATCCATTTTGTGCAATAATATTTCACGTCTATGGGCCCCTTAAGACATCGTCGTAGGAAACTTTCCAACTTCAGCCTTTTCTTCTTACCTCCCAGTAATCGTTGTTATTCTTCCATCCAACTCCTTATTCATATTTTTTCCTTTTCAATTATAAATACAAATCCGTCCTCAGAAACTTATTACTTGATTTCTCAGCTTCAGTTTTTAAGTACTTGGTGAGGTCGTTCACTCTGGTGTAAGGTCTTCCAATCCGACTGTTCAGTTTACGATTCCGTCCTTTTACTGAATTATTCGTCCTATAATGTCGCCGGTAGCAGTTCCAAAATTCAGGTGGCACTTCAGGATTTTGTAGCCAATGGTCCATGCGGTGGTCTAGGAATTCGACGAGATTTTTCTTCTGGTGCTTGCCCGTGGATATATTGCTAGGCTTCTACATTTTTTCAGGCTTGAGAAGAGCAAGAGCAGCACACATTCGTACACAGTCCGACGTCTTCATTTTCCTTGTATAGTGTAGTCATAACAATATTCTGAACCCTTCTCAAGAGACACTGCGTAATGTGAAAAAGAAATGAAAAACCCACACCCGCGGATATTAACTGAGGGAAATACCTCCTTTAAGGCTGGGACAGTCGACATTTCAAAATCAGTATATACCGTCTCAGCCTGCCAATAAGGTAATTCTCGTAAAAGAAATCGTTGAATTCGTAAATAAGTTTCTGTATGCCAGGAAGAAGAGCAAAGACGACTGTTGCAACGTTTGTTTCATCTTCTGTTCTTCCGAGGTGGACATGTATGGAATAGATTTGATTAAACTGACTACTGCAGGTTTTGAATGTTGCATCCATAAAGAAAGACTTTTCTCTTCTCAAAATCTCCTTTCCTTGTCCTGCACAGAACACCAACAACCGATCTTCTGCACCATCATCGGCCAGGAGAAAATTTTACCTGTCAGATATTTTTTTAAGATTTCCTCACGAAGAACAACCTCCTCGGAACCCCTTGACTATGTCTTCTGTTTTGGTACAACGTACTCTTTAAAATTTAGAACTTTGGCATAATTGTAAGGAATTCTTAACCCCTGTTTAGGAAAGGCTGAAATTCTTCCTCAAAATACCCGAGGAGCTACCACGCTGTTTTACTCAGGGAATATCTTCTTCGCTCGAAATATAGCTTTCTTTACGCCCAAGTTCGCCTCGTTAGGAACACACTGATGATCGATCATTCTCACTACTGTATCGTTTTGACATACTAGACTTCCTTTACACAGGGATTTCTTCTGTTTTAAACACGCCCACTTCACCAAACATCTTTGAACTTCCTGTAAATTCATGTAAGAATATCCATTTTGTATAAATCACGCATATAACAACAAAAGCTACCTCAATAATGGATGTCTAAAACTGGAATAACCGAGCTCGATAGCTGCAGTCGCTGAAGTGCGGCCAGTATCCAGTATTCGGGGGATAGTAGGTTCGAACCCCACTGTCGGCAGCCCTGAAGATGGTTTTCCGTGGTTTCCCATTTTCACACCAGGCAAATGCTGGGGCTCTCTACCTTAATTAAGGCCACGGCCGCTTCCTTCCAACTCCTAGGCCTTTCCTATCCCATCGTCGCCGTAAGACCTATCTGTGTCGGTGCGACGTAAAGCAACTAGCAATAAAAAACAAAAAAACCAAACTGGAATAATTGTGATGGAAACTACAGACTAATATTACCTCAAAAGAAGTTCAAGAGATAGGGGACGGGTTGGGCGAATCATTGAGCCTACACGTCTTTTCACGCGGTTATTTGGAGTACGCCCTAATTAGCAGTCCCCCTGCTGCATGGACGTTGGAAAACCCTGATAGGCTACTGATAATTTTACAGTGATCCCAAATGGGGCACGAACTTGTCTTTCTTCACATTATTTTTTTCTTCTGTAAGTGGAGTGATCGCAAATGGGACTGATAGCAAATGGGACACAACCTCAAATAAAACCCACGTCATGTCAAGCGTGCGTGGCCATTTGTACCAGACGCCATCTCTTGGTGGTTTTTTGTATATTTTGGTGTCAATAAAACCCCATGTCGTGCCAGTCATAATATGGTGTATATTATTACCTCTCTCCCTACAATATTCCGTGAAGTATTGCCTCGTCAAATGTTAACGGACTTTTCGGTCACTCTGTATACCAGGAGATCAATAATCATAGAGTTACTGGTGCCTGTTTGTCGCAAAACGCGAAATCGCGAAATTTTTGCGTAATTGTACAAATTCGGCTCAAAACGCAAAACTATTAACCTTTAAGGAAAATGACGAAATACTTGACGAAATTATGTGTAATCGCTCTTTGATTAAATACGCATAATAAAAGGTGATTTAGAAAATGAAGTTTCTCATCTGCCAGAACGTTCAGCATCAGAATATCTTGAAGCATACACATTGTTCAGGGATCTCGTTGGTAGTTCATGTATACCAGGTAAAAATATTGATATGATTTCCGTTCTTCTGTTCCTGAAATCAGAATACAGGCATTTTGTGGAAGCTGCACGTAAAGGTAGTAGTAATGTTGACAGTGAGAGGTAATCTTAAACGTATTACATTATATTGTCTGACAGAATAATAATAATAATAATAATAATAATAATAATTGTACCATGGCTACAACTCCCCCATTATTTAAACTGCGCGTCTTTTCTAAGGTCATCTATGTAAACAAACTCGAACTTGTGAACTACCAGAAACTATTGTCTTCGACAGTTAGATGACTCTACCATCAATTTAGTGGCTCTTTCTTCTGGACTGACGATGAACTACTAGAGCAATATTTATTTTTGAAGTTTGTAAACATGGTTCGGAAGATTGTTTTGTTAATGTACCGAAGTTGTCAAAAATTCAGATGGTTCCTCCTCGATTGTAATCAACCTATCGGAAAACTTGTAAATTTTTCTGTGGCCAATTAAAACTTTAGGGTCGTCTTGTCTGAATTGCTCCAGTACTAGGGAGTGCGTCGTATCCGTAGGGAGGCAGAGGCGAGCCCGGCGTGAGGAAGTTCCAGCGGCACGAGTTAATTTCTATTATCTATATAAATAAAATTGTAGGGGGTCCGCTGTCTGTAATTTCTTTTGTTTTGCCAATTTTTCAGATATTTATCCGTTTTAGGTCAACTCAAGACCGAATCGGTGGTTTTTACGTTTCGTGTCTGTTTGTTTGTCTGTTTGTCTGTTTGTCTGTTTGTCTGTTTGTCTGTCTGTTTGTTTGTTTGTCTGTTCCACCATCACGTCGAAACGGCTGGATAGATCTCAACCAAACTTCATATTTAGAGTAAACTCATCCCGGGGATGGTTTCGATATGCATATCATTTTAAAATCTTTCAATACTCGGGGGGTTTATAGGAAAACCAGAATGGTTTTTCCACCATCACGTTGAAACGGCTGGATAGATCTCAACTAAACTTCATATCTAGAGTATACTCATCTCGGGGAAGGTTTCGATATGCATATTATTTTAAAATCTTTGAATAGACCGGGGGTTTATAGGAAAACCAGAATGGTTTTTCCACCATCACTTCGAAACGGCTGGATAGATCTCAACCAAACTTCATATTTAGAGTATACTCATCCCGGGGAAGGTTTCGATATGCATATCATTTTAAAATCTTTCAATAGACGGGGGTTTATAGGAAAACCTGAATGGTTTTTCCACCATCACTTCGAAACGGCTGGATAGATCTCAACCAAACTTCATATTTAGAGAATACTCATCTCGGGGAAGGTTTCTATATGCATATTATTTTACAATCGTCGAATAGACGGGTGGTTTATAGGAAAACCAGAATGGGTTTCCTCCATTTTCTCTTATACTATTGATTTTCTGTAAACTTCGTTTACCGTACGTGAAACGTCTCTTCATTATAAACAACTTTCGTTATGTTCATAATTTACCTTACTCTTCACATGACGGAGAAATTTACAATTTTCCGCTGGTATCATGCTCTGCATTGAGTGACCGACAGACCGACAACGAACCTACAGGTTACCATGGCAACGTCTCTGACTGCATGCCAGCAGGGAAGTAACGTATTGCCATTTTCCTCATCATGCTTTTAAATTCGTGGTTGTTCCTTGGGTAGAAGGCAAGAGAGGCGTCAATCGGCCTATCTGCGGGATATTGGCGGAATATCGTTGGATATTATAACCGCCCTCGAATAGATTAAGTAATAACACCATTAGTCATCTTCTTATTATTTGTTTACCTAAGAATCACTGACCTAAATTTCTCCTCTGTTACCGCTTTATTATATCCATTACTCACACTAGCATAATTTATTGAGGGGCATTTGATTTTCCAATACATTCACATGGCATTTACATATTTGTCGTTATCCGGCTGTCCTCAGTTATAATCCATTTTCTATTACTTTCAACTTTCTTAACTGTATTATTTCTTCCTTAATTACGCCGTATGTACGCGAGTGCTACAAACTACTGGATGTATTTCCACCAAGACTCATATTTAGAATACACCTGTCCTTGATAGGTTTTGGGCAAATATTGTTTCTAAATCCCTGAACTGACTGGGGGTTTATACGAAACCGAAACAGTGATTTTGCACTTCCACAAAATATACACAACCAAACTTAATGGAAATCTACCTACCTTGGTAGATAATAATTTCTAAACCCTTTTTCTCATGTGCATCATTTCGATACGAGGATTAATAAGGGAGATATCATTAACGGACCGTTTTTCTGTACAAGTCCCATCGGACTTAACTCCCGAGCGGGTGCGTGTAAAGCGTACTTCTTACAATTTGAAAACTACTGAAGACATTCGAACCAAAATTTATATTTAGCATCCACCTGTCCAAAGGTAGGTTTTAAACGTAAATAACATTTCATGTTCCGGAATGGACTGGCGGTTTATAGGGAACCGAAATGGTGATTTTACTCTTCCACAACATATACAGAACAAGACCAACCTGACTGGAAATCGACCAAACGTGATGGAATTCCACCTCTAAACCTTTTTTTCAAGTGCATTCTTTCGTCAGGAGGATTACTAAGGGAGATATCATGAATGGTCACTTTTGCAGGTTAAGTCCAGCGGACATAGCCAAAAAGGTGTTTTACATGGAGCAGATTCCTTATCTATATAAATCAAATCGTAACGACTGTGTGCCTCTACACTGACTATTTTGGCGAAATTTTCGTACAGCTTTCCGTTTAAGGGGTAATAATGACCATCTCCATAATTTTTGGTTTAGTTTCCTGAAAGTACTAATTTTTACCAGCCTCGCCCAAAATCCAAATTGCGCCATAATCTGCCAGAAGAAAAAGAAGATAATTGAAATTTGACAAAATTATACGTTTAAGCCTGTAACGAACGGAAAACTTCCTAGATCATTAAATTTTTCACTTTGAATCCCCGAAGAATATCGAAATACGCAGGCAATTTTAATGATGGTGCAGACCTTCGGAAATTCCTATCCTATAACGGATTGCACAATCTCCGTTCAATTTGGAATGATCTACAACCGTGGTCTTATAACTTTTTGCCGTATCTGTATCCCTTTTACGTTTGATTTTTCTCTTTAATCGATGTTAAGTCAATTTGGAATTTTCACATGCATAATTCATACTTTCAATTACTTATATGAAATACAGAATCATTAAACTCTTCACGAAAATTGGCCCACCCAGTAGCCATATGTGAGCCAAATGCTATGTATGTATCCGAAAAGTAATGTAATGTGAGATAATCTTACAAAACCTTTACCCTGTTCCACGTTTCTAACTCAATCTGACCCAAGAATAGATGACATATCATAGGACCAGCCATTTAGGCCACTAAATCCGGCGTGTCTTATGGTATAATCCTTTGTCGATATGACGTACGTTTAGTAGCAGTTAATCTGTAAATGAAGGTCTTCAATATTGTAAATACGCATATACTTTCGTATGTCGATCTATATATATTCACTGATGTCGATTTTTAGCGATCGAGAAAGGGTGGGTCTGCTATTGTAATAAGTACTCCCCACACCGACTTTGACTGGCAGTAGGAAAGGGTTCCTTCTCCAACTCCTGTGTAACTGTCATTAGTAAGGAAAGCCTACAATTATAATGAATAGTTCCCTTCTCGATTTGACTTGCAGAAGGCAAGTGAGCATGCAATTTTGTTTAAAACTCCCCTACCCGATTGTGTTTGGAAGTAGGCAAGGGTGCCTATCATTATAAAGAAATGTCCTCATCTAAAATGTGACTGGCATTAGGCATAGTGGCCTGCTATTTTGATGGAAACTCACCAACTTGGTGTGACTGGCAGTAAGCTGGCTGGCAGTAGGAAAATGGGCCTGGCATTATAATGATAACTGCACAACTCAATTTCGAGTGATAGTAGGGTAATTGCCTGCCATTATAATAAAAACTCCTCACCTGAAATCTGTCTGGAAGTAGGAAGGGGGCTGCCATATTAACGAAAACTCCCCAAATCGATTCTGTCCGCGTAGTAGGCAATGGGGCCTGCAATTATTACGTAATCATCCCAACTCGATTGTGAATGGCAGTAGGCAAGTGAGTCTGCCGCTATATCACAAATCCGTAACAAACACTTTACATTGGAAACAACGTACGGGGAACTCCCCATGCTCTTTCTCGGATAACGCTAAGAGACATGCAATTTTAAAACAATCTTATTTACTGCATGTACACTATTTACTTCGATAACCGAATACAATGTAGAATACCGTAGCGAAGCACGGGTACATTCGCTAGTTATTAACAAATACTTCGCAAATGGGAAATATCTCCGAGTCAATGATCACTTACAGTAGTGTGATAATAAAGTTAACATAATTACACAACAACTAGAAAGAAACAAACAAAGAAACAAACAAACAAACAAACAAACAAACAAACAAACAAACAAACAAACAAACAAACAAACAAACAAACAAACAAACAAAACAAAACAAAACAAAACAAAACAAACAAGCAAACAAAAAGAGTACAACAAGCAATTCCATGAAAAAAAAGGTATTACAAGAAATACTACTAGTTTAACTTTATAAATCCAGCATCAACATATAAAAATTCACACATAACTTAAGTATTTTCAATACTTTACATTACGGCCTACAATACTATAGGTTGAGCTTACCACTAGCTTAACACTACAAGTTATAATAAAGTAAACTTAAAACATAACTACCCAACAACAACAACCGGAGTACAACAAGCAATTCCACGGAAACATATATTACGAGGAATATTAATAGCATCATTGTATAAGATTTCATACACAGCTTAAGTATTTCCAGTTCTTAACACTACGGCTTACAATATTATAGGTTGAACTTACTACTAGCTTAAAATTACAATTGATAATAAAGTAAAGTTAAAAACATTGGTAATTACCCAACAACAACAACTACAACATGAGTACAACAAGCAATTCCTGGAAAGAGAACACCACAACAAAAACTACTAGTTTCACAATCTAAACCAAGTAGAAAATCTTCTTTTTTTTTTTTTGCTAGTTGCATTACTTCGCACCGACACAGATAGGTCTTATGGCGACGATGGGACAGGAAAGAGCTAGGAGTGGGAAGGAAGCGGCCGTGGCCTTAATTAAGGTACAGCCCCAGCATTTGCCTGGTGTGAAAATGGGAAACCACTTAAAACCATTTTCAGGGCTGCCGGCAGTGGGGTTCGAACCTACTATCTCCCGAATAGTGGACACTGAGCGAGGGATCCCACCTCTACCGCTTCAAGGGCAGTGTCCTGGAGTTTCAGGCACAGGGTCGGGGATACAACTGGGAAAGATGACCAGTATCTCGCCCAGGCGGCCTCACCTGCTATGCTGAACAGGAGCCTTGCGGGGGGATGGGAAGATTGGAAGGGATAGATAAGGAAGAGAGAAGGAAGCGACCGTGGCCTTAAGTTAGGTACCATCCCGGCTTTTACTTGGAGGAGAAGTGGGATACCACGGAAAACCGCTTCCAGGATGTCTGACGTGGGAATCTAACCCACCTTTACTCAGTTGACCTCCCGAGGCTGAGTGGACCCCATTCCAGCTCTCGTACCACTTTTCAAATTTCGTGACAGAGCCGGGAATCGAACCTGGGCCTCCGGGGAGTGGCAGCTAATCACACTAACCACTACATTACAAAGGCGGACAGAGTTCATTAGATACATGTGATATTTGTTGGTTATTCATTCCGATTTCCTATCTATCAATTTTAAATTAGGAAAAGAAAAGGAAAGAAATAAAATTTCCAAATTTGTCATATTAAAATTTGATTTTAGTAATCCCTTGTCCAGCCATTCAACCCAGGCGCTTCCCAATTCTCTGTGAGCCACGGAAACCCCGTATCAATACTACTACTACTACTACTACTACTACTACTACTACTACTACTACTACTACTACTAATAATAATAATAATAATAATCCGTTTACGTCCCACTAACTACTTATGACGTCCGGCTCCGCGATGTAGGGAGCAACGCACCTGCCTGTCACTCGGCGGCCCCGGGTTCGATTCCCGGCCGGGTCAGTGTTTTTCAATGATAATGATTAATATCCCTGACCTGGGGACTGGGTGTTTGTAACGTCCTTAATCTTCCTTTCCTCACGCACGAAATTCCGCACTACCACCATTCCAATTACATGTAGGTTCTTACAATATGGTGCCAGTAGGTGCAAAAGATCCACATGAGTCGACACCCCGAACAAACAGCATTAAGGAAACTACTTATGACGGTATTCGAAGACGCAGAGGTGTCGAAATGTTATCCCGCAGGAGTTTTCTTACTTGTCAGTAAATCTACCAACACGAGGCTGACGTATTTGAGCACCTTAAAATACCACCGGTCTGAGCCAGTATCAAACCTGCCAAGTTGGAGTCAGAAGGCCAGCGCCTCAAGCGTCTGAGCCACTCAGGCGGGCGATAGGAGACCAACTCTGATTCCCAGTAATATGGAACTCAAGGTGTGACCATCTTTTCCAGACTGATATATAAATTATCTATGTAGGCTAATTTTTTTCCAAACATCCTTGCTTCGATATAATATAATATGTGTTTGCAGCAGAAGCGTAATGCTCATGTTCCTTGCAAATATGTAAAAAATAAAATTTGATACTTACTACAAGTATGCTTTCAACTATCTTTTGGTTTAGCCTTTGCTGCTAAAATGTGGGAATAAAATTTAGCGATATTATTGAAGAAAAAATAAAGGGAAAGGAAAATAATAATTGCAAAGAACACGCCGAAATAACTATTTAAAAATGTCGAAATTAGGCACACATTTTCACCAAAAAGAGGTACCTGCCTTTATAGTCCATATGATACTAACCTTGTGATTAGCTGCCACCCTCGGAGGCCCGGGTTCGATTCTCGGCTCTGCCACGAAATTCCAAAAGTGTTCCGAGGGCTGGAACGTAGTCCCCTCACCCTCGGGAGTTCAATTGAGTAGAGGGGAGTTCTATTCCGACCTCAGCTATCCTGAAAGTGGTTTGCCGTGGTTTCCAACTTCTCCTAAACAAATGCCGGGATGGTACTTAACTTAGGGACACGGCCACTTCCTTCCCTCTTCCTTGCTTATCCTTTCCAATCTTTCCATCCCGACCAGGCCTCTGTTCAATACAGCAGGTGAGGCCGCCCGGCCGAGGTACTGGTCACCCTACGCAGTTGTATCCCCTGACCTTAAGTCTCACGCTCAAGGACACTGCCCTTGAGGCGGTAGAGGTGAGTCCGAAGGAAAAACCAACCTTGGAGGGTAAATGGATTAAGAAAGAAAGAAAAGAAGGAAGGAAGAAAGAAAGAAAGAAAGAAAGAACTTAAGAAATAATAATAATAATAATAATAATAATAATAATAATAATAATAATAATAATAATAATAATAATAATAATAATAATAATAACATTGCATTTATTTTATTATTTCAGAGAAATCACTTTCATTAACGTAGTGGTTTCCAAATTATGCCCCAATATTCTCAGGATCGTCATCGCATTTTGTTAAAGGCACCGCGTCTAGGATATTGTCGTGTGTCTACTTACAGGTCAGAAAGGACAAAACGACCCCTTACTTTCGTGAATGTGTTTTCGTGCGATAAGTGTTATACATTTAAAGTCCGGTTGACTAATTGGATCGTCGAGTACATCCCTTCCCAAATAATGGCATCAGGAAGGACAACTTGGCGTAAAAGTGGGCTAAACCGAAATGGGCAACACAGTTTGCACCAGCAACCCAACCAGGATGTAATAAAAGCGAAATAATAATAATAAGAAAAAGCTCTAGTAAACTCAACATTATAATTAAATTCGCACTCGTACATGCTCTCCACTACTGCATGTAAAATCATATAATCATTAATATGTTTTTGGGATTAGTAGACGAGAAAGCGAGTCAATATCCAAAATTCCATGCTGGAAGTACTGGGCACCCTCCCCAGTTGTATCCCCAGACCCTAAGTCTCACGCTCCAGGACACTGCCTTTGAGGCGGTAAAGGTGGGATCCATCGCTGAGACCTAGGGAAAAAGCAACCTTGGAGGATAAACGGATTTAGAAAGAAAGAAAGAAAGAAAGAAAGAAGGAAGGAAAGAAACATAGAAATAATGATAATATTGCATTTATTTTTAGTATCTCAAAGAAATCATTTTCATTGACGCAGTGGTTTCCAAATTATTTAGCTGACGTCTTATTCATCTGAATTTAGCTGACATTTTTGCACTATTAGTTTTAAATTTACTTACAAAAGGTGAATTAGAGAGTATCCATATTCACTGAAGTGTGTTGTTGTTCTACTCCACAACTTTAGTAATTTTCTGAACAATAATGACGTCCGGACTCAAGTAACACTCCGCTATGAGATCGTAAAAGAGAGGGTGGTGTAATAGTGCCCTAGTAGCTTTGTGAACTTTGTAGATCTCACACCTCAAGGAAATCCGCTCCATTTTAACAGGATATCGATTCTCGAAGCGCAGGAAGATGGGAATGTTCAGATATAAAGGAGAAACGACAGATCGTATATCACGATTTCCGTAAAGTCACATCGTAATTTATCACACGAGGAAAAGAAACTAGATCTAGCCTCTGAAAAATACCACGAACCAACTATTTCGTTCGAAGGAGAATATTGGGTAGAGCTTCGCTTCATCATCTCTTCCAGGAAAATGATACTCTATCTTATGGTGTGCTCTAGAGCGTGACCTGATTCAAATAACTCTCAAATAATTAAGTAAGGAACATTAAGAGGATAGCGTTGCCCAGACTGAACATCATGAAGGCATATGAAACGAATATAAATGTTGTACTTTGTACTCAGTTGAGTCGTCTTGGACCTTCGCTACCGGGTGGTTGAGCGTTCGCTGCACTTTCCTATCCTAGTTCCTCCTTTTGTCCACTTCATTTCCCAATGTCTTCTGAGGATTACAGCAGTGGCGGCTCGTATACAAATGAAGACATGGTGGGAATAACGATGAATGTCACATTTTCATTATCCTGAGATATATGAATGTTTAAAGTTTGAAACGTTATAAATGAAATGGCGTATGGCTTTTAGTGCCGGGAGTGTCCGAGGACATGTTCGGCTCGCCAGATGCAGGTCTTTTGATTTGACACCCGTAGGTGACCTGCGCGTCGTGATGAGGAAGAAATGATGATGAAGACGACACATACAGCCAGCCCCCGTGCCAGCGAAATTAACCAATTAAGGTTAAAATTCCCGACCCTGGCGGGAATCGAACCCGGGACCCCTGTGACCAAAGGCCAGCACGCTAACCATTTAGCCATGGAGCCGGACTGAAACGTTATAATATCCATGCTATACAATGTAGACGCACTGTTTCTTAAATTTTGGTTTGGCCACAATAACCTTTTGATGCATAGACATAAGCGGGAATGAAGTTGAATGTACGTGGAATTCTTAATTCTAGAACACTCTTATTTATGTGCGTATTTATTTATTTATTTATTTATTTATTTATTTATTTATTTATTTATTTATTTATTTGTTTATTTATTTATTTATTTATTGCTAGGGGCTTTACGTTGCACCGACACAGATAGGTCTTATGGCGACGATGTTTATTTATTTATATATTTATTTATTTATTCATTTATTTATTTATTTATTTATTTACTAGTTGTAGTACCCGGCGTTGCCTGGTTATTTATTTAATGTTTACTTTAAAGATTTATATTACCAGTTATGTGTGAAGTGAATATTTATAGAATTCCTTTTTGAAACGTAGCTTTATATTTTATGATCTATGATGTAGCTTTAGAGTTATTGAAATGTGTTTGATTTAAACTTTTAGATTATTTAGTTTTTGAGTAAAAATTTATCGTTATGGAAGCTAGAATTGACTGGGAAATATTTCACCCTGTCAAAAATATAAGCGATAAATGATAAATGGACTCTGTTGTAGAGGGTAAGAGAAGTAGAGGGAGGCCAAGACGACGATGCTTAGACTCGGTTTCTAACGATTTAAAGATAAGAGGTATAGAACTAAATGAGGCCACAACACTAGTTGCAAATCGAGGATTGTGGCGACGTTTAGTAAATTCTCAGAGGCTGAACGCTGAAAGGCATAACAGTCTATAATGATAATGTATGTATGTATGTATGTATGTATGTATGTATGTATGTATGTATGTATGTATGTATGTATGTATGTATGTATGTATAACTATTTGTATTTACCCGTCGCACTATAGATACTATGTACACGATTTCACCTGTTGTTTGGACTGCCGTCAATCATCATTGCGACCCTAAAAGCAGTAGATTCATCACCAATCTCGGTTATTTTAGACTATTTGCTTTTAAACCCATCTCAGCATCCAGTCTGAATGGAGGCTGAACGTGGACTTTAACGGTTATCCAAAGCGTAACAATAATTCATCTCAGCGACACATAAACAATGGATTCGACATTAATATAGGTTCTTCTACCACTTTTTCAACACCTGTGGGTTGGAGCGAACGAACTGCGTCGTTCTTGTGGATTTGGCCTTGTTTTATGACCGAATGCCCTTCTTGACACCCATCCTATATGGAGGAATATGATCACTACTGCGTGTTCCTGTCGTGGTTGGTAGTGTAGTATGTTGAATGATTATGAAGAAGTATTGGGACAAACACAAAGTCCCAGTCCCCGAGACTGAATAATTAATCACAAGTGATTGAAATCCCCTACCCGGCCGGGGAACAAGCCCAGGATCCACTGAACCAAATGCCGCTAGGCTAACCATTCAGCTAAGGAGTCGGACGACATTAATATAGGTTATTATCCATTATTTTTACATGCCATCTCCTTAAATTCCCCAACCTTAACGGGGCTTGGGATGTTCCATCTGCACAGGCTTTTTTTTCCCGATAATCATATGTATACCAATTTTCGTTGAGAGCTATTCTGCAACACATTCACATACATCCATAATCTCGGTCATTTTTACAGTCATTTTCACCCTCCAATCTGATTGCGGCTGAAAAAGGACATAACCAGCATCCAGAGTGTCATAGATCAACTCAGCGACCTCGTAAAAATGGATTCGACATTCGTTCTCGTTTATTTTTATATTTTACCCCCCATTCCCTAGGAGTGCTAGGAGTATTTACCCCCCAACAGTGTATTTTTCAGATAGTAAGTCATACGTGTTCGCACTTTCTTTCAGAGTTATTCTGGAACATACACATGTACATCCATAATCTCGGTTAATTTTACGTTAATTTTCACCCCTTCTCAACCTCCATTCCGATTGCGGATGAAGTATGACTTTACCAGCATCCAGAGTGTCACATTTAAACTCAGCGACATCGTAAACAATTGATTATAATTCGATATCAGGTGTTTTCGTTAATTTTTATATTTCACCTCCTCCTCCAGGAGTGTTAGAGATGTTTTCCTCCAACAGTATTTATTTCAGATAGTATGTTGGAGGTAAAGAGAAGAATAGCATTGGCAAAACGGGCATTTATGAGCAAGAAAAACATCTTAACCAGCACACACATGAATGTAGATGTCAGAAAATTCTTTGCAAAATAATTTGCATGGAGTACACTTCAGTATGGAAGTGAGAGTTGGACTCTGGGTAAATTAGAAAGGAGTCGACTTGAAGCTGCTGAAATGTGGATATGGAGGAAAATGACCAGAACGAGCTGAACGGAAAGAAAAACCAACCTGGAAGTCTTAAGGGAAGTTAAAGAAGAGAGAAGATTTTTAAACGAAATGGGAAACAGGACATTAAAATTTATTGGACATGTCATCAGACACAATACTTTCATCTCTAACATACTTAGAGGGAAAGTTCTGGGAAAGAAAGGGAGAGGAAGACCTACGATGAAGTATTTGGACGACATCAAGAAGAGGTTAGGTTGTGTCATTTATATGGAACTAAAACGAGCAGCCAATGAAAGGAAAGAGTGGTTGCATCGGCAAGGCATTAGCCTTTAGAATATTGATTGATTGGGCCCCGAAAACTATGGACTGCACATTAATATTTGTAGTTGTTTATTATTTTAATATTTCAACCCTATTTCCTTATTTTTTTATAATTCAACTCCGCCGCTAGCGGTGCTAGCTGAATCGTACCCCTCTAGTAATTTCTTCAAGGTAATTCATATATGAACCGTGTTTGGTTGAGAATCATGCTAGAACATATAAAACCAAACCCCATGGCACTACAGCCCTCGAAGGGCCTTGGCCTACCAAGCGACCGCTGCTCAGCCAAAAGGCCTGCAGATTACGAGGTGTCGCCTGGTCAGCATAACGAATCCTGTCGGCCGTTATTCTTGGCTTTCGAGACCGGGGCCGCTATCTCACCGTCTGATGCTCCTCAATTCTAATCACGTAGGCTGAGTGGACCTCGAACCAGCCCTCAGGTTCAGGTAAAAATCCCTGACCTTGCTGGGAATCGAACCCGGGGCCTCCGGGTAAGAGGCAGGCACGCTACCGCTACACCACGGGGCCTGTATAGAACATATACACATATGTATTTGAACTCGTTCAATTTGCACATTTTTTATCTTCAGTCGTTCGCACCCCCTCTGCCGATTGGTAATAAACTTTGTCTTAAAACGGCATCCAGAGTGTCACAATTCATTACAGCGACCCCGAAAACTGTGCATTGGACTCAAATATCGGTCGTTTTCGATTTTTAAATTTCACCTCTGCCCTAGGGGGCTAGGTGTCTCTTACCCACACAGTATTTTTTTTTAAGATAGTAAGTCAGACTTGTATCAGTATTGATGGAGACCTATGCTAGAACTTACACACATACGTTCATTATCTCGGTCATTGAGGAAATATTATCTTTTCACCTTTACTCACCCACGATTCTAGCTTCCACAAAGTATGTGAAAAATAATGTAAAATATTAAAAATGTACCCGAATTTCACCCTTTTCAAATATCGTAACTCAATCGAACCCATAAATATGGGAGATACAAGAAAATGTTTCAAGACCAAACATGAAGAGCGATAAAAGGGACGTCTGAGGGTGCAAACAGTTTGTTGGTATGATCTACCGTTTAGGAGCAGTAGATCTCGAAATAAAGGTTTGTGCTTACAAACGTGCCCATGCTTATCTGTCATCTATATAAATATAATCGTAATGACCGTGTGTCTGTACATTGACTATTTTGGTGGAATTTCCGTACAGTATCCACTTCAGGTGTAATAATGACCATCTGCACATTTCTTAGCTTTGATGTCTGTTCGTCTGTTTGTCTGTTTGATTGTATGAGTTCTTATAACTTGAAAAATACTGAATACATTTCTACCAAACTTGATATTTAGAATCCACCTGTCCTTGAGTAGGTTTTATGGCCAATATTATTTCTGAATACCTAAATTTAATGGAGGTTTACCCAAAACCGAAACCATGATCTTGCACTCCCTCAAAATATGCACATCCGAAATTAATGGAAATCTACAATCCTTAATGAAAATCCATTTCTAAAACTTTTTTTCTCATATGCATTTCTCGACAGGAGGATTAATAAGTGAGATGTCATGAACGGTCGGTTTTGCAGGTCAAGTCCAGCGAACATAGCCAAAACGGAGTTGTACATGTAGGAGATTCCTTATATAAATATAATCTATATAAATAAAATCGTAACGACTGTGTGTGCCTGTACATTGACTATTTTAGTGAAATTTTCGTACAGCTACCCGTTTGAGGGGTAATAATGACCATCTGCATATTTTTTGTATAGTTTCCTGAAAGTCCTAGTTGTTAAGCCCCTCACCCCAAATCCAGATTGCGGCATAATCTGCCAGACAAGCAAGGAAATTGAAATTTGGCAAAATTATACGTTTTAGCCTCTAACGGACGGAAAATTTCCAAGATCGTTAAATTTTACGCTTTTAATCGCCGAAAATGTCGAAACATGGAGGTAATTTTAATGATGGTGCAGACCTTCGTTTCGAGGTATTTTGTGGGATAAACGGGAAGTCCTATCCAGTGGCGGCTCGTGACCAAATTTTGAGGGGGTTCACAACATAATTTTTGTTCACGTCTCAAATATACCAAATGCAAATAAATTCAAAATCTATTACTTAAATCGTTTCACTAGAAGTTCTTTGTACGGTTGCTTCTCTACTCATAATATGGGAGAACCCATATAACCGAGGATGCGTTTTCCGAGAATAATCTGTGGGTGTACAAGGAAACAAAAATTACGACTGCCGGGCTGAGTTGCTCAGGCTGTGACTGAGGCTGAGGCTCTGGTTTTCTAATCCCGCGATTACGAATACCTGTTCAGAATTTGCTACTAGCGAAATCATCCGGTGATGTAATCCAATAGTAACTTCTGGAAGTTGTGGCCAACGGTAACAAGGGAGGCGGCGAACCCTCGTGGTCAACTGTAATACTATCTCTTACCGTGCTCCTCGCTTATGGCGATATCTGTGCATAAACAATGACGTCATCTCCATGCGCATGCGAATAGCCTTAAGGCTCGTAGCAAAATCTCCAGTGTGCTCCATGGCATTGTCAGTCGAAACGAGCAGCTGTCAGTGTAACGGAGCTTCTATATGTCGAATGCTTTCGATCGATTGACGAAATCAGATCGAATTTTTTTTTTTGAATATCCGGCATCCATAAATGCGTGAATATGCGTTAGAACCGGGTGTTCACGTGCTCATGTGCTCCTGAGAGCCCACCGCCACTGGCCCTATCACATAACGGATGGCACAATCTCCGTTCAATTTGATCTTCAACCTTGGTCTTATGACTTTTTGTCGTATCTGTGTCCCTTGTACGTTAGATTCGTCTCTATTTCTCGATTTTAAGTAAATTTGGACTTTTTACATGCATAATTGATACTTCTAGGAAATATTATAATCATCAAACTCTACACGAACATTGGCCCACCCTGTACCCATATGTCAGCCAAATGCTATGTCACATAATTACCCGAAAAGTAATGCAATGTAAGATAATCTTACACAAATTTTACCCTATTCAACGTTTCTAACTCAATCTGAACCATGAATAGACGAGATGCGAGAAAATATCATAGGACCGGCCATTTAGGCCGCTAAATACTGCGTCTTATGGTACAATCCTTTGTCGATATGACGTACCGTTTAGCATCCGTTAATCTGTAAATGAAGGTCTGCAATGTTATAAACATGCATATACTTTCATACCGGTATGTCGATCTATACATATTCATTGATGTCGATTTGTAGCGATCGAGAAAGGGTGTGTCTATTGTAATCAGTGCTCCCCACACCGACTTTGACTGGTAGTAGAAATGGGGCCCTCCTCCATCTCCTGTGTAACTGGCATTAGTAAGGAGGGCCTACCATTGTAATGAATGATTGACTTCTCGATTTGACTTGCAGAAGGCAAGGGAGCATGCAATTTGTTTCAAAACTCCCCTAGCCGATTGTGTATGACTGTAGGTAAGGGTGCCCGCCATTATAAACAAATGTGCCATTTAAAATGTGACTGGCATTAGGCATAGTGACCTGCTATTTTAATGGAAACTCACCAACTCTGTGTGACTTGCAGTAAGCTGGCTGGCAGAAGGAAAAATACCTGTTATTATAATGGTAACTGCATGACTCAATTTTGACTGGTAGTAGGGAAATTTCCTGCCATTATAATAAAAATTCCTCCACTGTTATCTGCCTGGAAGTAGGAAAAGGGACCTGCCATTATAACGAAAATTCCCCAGATGGATTGTGACCGCGCAGTAGGCAATGGGGCCTGCAATTATAATGTAAACTTCCCAACTCGATTTTGAATGGCAGTAGGCAAGTGAGCCTGCCGTTATCATTACAACTCCGCAACCCACACTTTACATTGGAAACAACGTATGGGGACATCCCCATGCTATTTTTCGGACAACGCTAAGAGTCATGCAATTTTAAAACAATCTTATTTACTGCATGTACAGTATTTACTTCGATATCCGTATAAAATGTAGAATACCGTAGCGAAGCACGGGTACGTTTTCTAGTTATTATTATTATTATTATTATTATTATTATTATTATTATTATTATTATTCATTCTAGTTAATTGAAAAGTATAAGTTTTCCAGCCAACTCATTCTTGGTTGCCATCGTTTCGGCCCAGTGTGCCAATTTGGGCTTATCAGTTGGTAACTAGCACACCTATTATCTAAGTTTGACGAGAAGTCGCGGCAGCTTGCAGGAACGACACGAGTAATAGATACTACACTCCTAGCTACAAACATCAGTCGTGACAGACAACGCGAGCTATCTGAATCAATGCACATTCATTATCAGATTGTTCATTATGCAGTGCGTACAGTAATTGTGTAACTAAGGTACAGTTACACTACCACTTTGAAACTTCACGGCACCACCTCAATTCGCAAGATCACCGCAGACGGAAAAATGTTTTTGTCAGGCCTTGAGACTTGAGATACGCGCATGCGCGGAAGCTATGCTTTCCTCACGCAACTCTTACCCCGCATTCACGTGGCTTCTCGTCAGACGACCATAGTACCAAAACGCGTGGCTAGTGCAAGTAGAGGAGTAAATTACGAATAAAAAATTGCATTTTGTATAAAGTACTGATTGACATTAAAAGTAACCAAGATATTCGTTACAAATAATTCGATTACTTTTACACATTTACATCCCAACTCTGCTCAGATTATCAGATCCGTCGTTGAAGAAATGGGATTTGCATTGACAACGATTCCACTACGGATTACCCGCGTATGTGCAGCTAAGCAGGTGCAATTATTACTTCAAAAATGTAAGAGTAGAATTATTTAATTTAATAGCTTCGTATGATAAAAGTTTGTATTATTGTATTTTCTACACTCGGCACTCTACAGTGAATCAAAGTTAATACATCCTTAATAAAAGCACCAATTGATTTATATGAATAATAATGGATAAATATTACGTATTTATATTAATAGTGTCATATCGTACGTATTTTGAAGGAAATAAGATTTTGATGTACCGTGGTAGAAAATAGTGCCATACTAAACACGCCCTATGCTTTGTCGAGCATGACCATGACCGAAGTTTGCTTCTTAAAGGTGAGGTGAGCTATGTTCGTTCGAACTTGCCCCTTAACACTCGTTTCCCGAGGTTTTTCATTCTCTTGCACTAAGGCGAATGCCGGGAAAATTCCTAGAATAAGCCAAACCTCTCACCTTCTCCGAAGATCTTCACCGTATCACATTTCCCTGGCCTCAGAGACGGCGTTACCCTCTAGGAGGCCCACCAACCCCTTCTGGGACGGAATGAAAAAGTTTCAGTAGCAATAGCAGCAGTGAGCCTCCGTCGCTAAGGCGGCAACGCGCCGGACTCTCACCACTGGGTTCTGTGGTTCAGATCCCGGTTTACCATGTGAGACTTGTGCTGGACAAAGCGGAGGCGGCACACTTTTTTTCTCCTGGTACTCCGGTCTTCCCTGTCCTATTTCATTCCACCAACACTCTCCAATATCATTTCATCTATCATTCATGAATCATTGCCCCAGAGGAGTGCGACAGTCGGTACAATTCCTAACCTCGCCGCTAGATGGGGTTTCATTCATTCCATTCCGGACCCCGTCGAATGACTGGAAACAGACTCTTCATGTTCGGTTTTAAAACATTTTCTCGTATCTCCCATATTTATGGGTTCAATTGAGTTACGATATTTGAATGGGGTGAAATTTGGGTACATTTTTTAATATTTTACATTATTTTTCACATATTTACGTGGAAGCTAGAACCATTAAATTTGGTTCGCATATAGCCATTGATCGTGTTAATGTGCGTGCAAAACTCGATGGCTCTATCTGTCGTATACGTGTGTCAAACTAAGTAACACACGTGTAAAGTGCACAAAATTTACGAACAATCGAAATATACAGCCAAATCTACCCTATAAGGGAGAGAGAGAGAGAGACGACAAAATGTCACCGGACCAAAGTTGTAGATCACTTCAGATTGAAAGGAGATTGTGCCATCCGTTTTGTGGTAGGACTTACCGTTTAGCAGCGAAATATCTCGAAACGAAGGTCTGCACCGTCATTAAATTGCCTCCATATTTCAATGTTCTTCGGTATAAAAAGCAAATTTTTTTAAAGATCTCGAAAGTTTTCCTTAGGTTACCGCCTAAAACGTATAATTTCAATTTTTCAGCTCGTATGGCAGATTTTGAGGCAATCTTGATTTTGAGCGACGGGGGTTAATTTTAGGACTTTCAGGATACTATAGCTAA
Organism: Anabrus simplex; assembly: GCF_040414725.1. Classification (NCBI taxonomy): domain Eukaryota; kingdom Metazoa; phylum Arthropoda; class Insecta; order Orthoptera; family Tettigoniidae; genus Anabrus; species Anabrus simplex. Next base: position 361,362,113 of record NC_090269.1, on the reverse strand, counting down.
AAAATATGCAGATGGTCATTATTATCCCTTAAACGGAAAGCTGTACGAAAATTTCGCCAAAATAGTCAATGCACAGACACACGCTCGTTACGATTTGATTTATATAGATAGATAAGGAATCTGCTCCACGTATAACACCTGAGCTATGTCCGCTGGATGCCTGAGAAACCGACCTTCCATGATATCTCCCTTATTAATCCTGCTGTTGAAAAAATGCGTATGAGAACATATTTAGAATTGGATTTCCATCATGTTTGGTCGATTTCCAGTCAGGTTGGTCTTGTGTTTATATATTGTGGGAGAGTAAATTCATCATTTCGGTTCCCTATAAAACCCTAGTCCATTCCTGGAATTTAAAATGGTATTGACCTTAAAATCTTCCCTTGGACAGGTAGATGCTAAATATAAAGTTAGGTTTAAATATCTTCAGTATTTTTCAAGTTGTAAGAAATACGCTTTACACGCACCCGCTCTTGCGTTAAACGGTCGTTAATGATATCTCCCTTATTAATCCTGTTTTTCCAAATGATGCATACGAGAAAAAGTTTTAGAAATTAATCTTCATTAAAGCAGGTAGATTTCCATTAAGTTTAGTTGTGTAGGCCTATATTTTGAGGGAGTGCAGAATCACAGTTTCGGTTTCGTATAAACCCCCAGTCATTTCAGGGATTTAGGAACAATATTTGCCCTAACACCTACCCAAGGACAGGTGGATTCTAAATATGAAGTTTGGTGGAAATATATCCTGTAGTTTTCAAGTTATAGAGGGACAGACTAAAAGACAAACAGACAAATCCACAAACCGACAAACAGACAAACAGACAAACAGACACAAAGCTAAAAATTATGCATATGGTCATTATCATACCAGAAAATGATAACTGTATGGAAATTTCGCCAAAATAGTCAATGTACAGACACACCGTAGTTTCGATTTTATTTCGATTTTATTTATATAGATGACAATAATAATAATAATAATAATAATAATAATAATAATAATAATAATAATAATAATAATAATAATAATATTAATAATAATAATATAATTTTACTTGATGTGTACTGTTTGTTTAATATAACATTGTGCATTTAATTTTGAATACTAGGATAAGAAAATGGTAATGATAATAATAATAATAGCCCCACACGAAAAAGTCAATGGTATCCTTAAGAATGGCATTCTGTGTAATTGTAATTATAATTTTACCGATTACTTGTTGAAAAGGTAATTTGTAATTTTAAGTGAGTAAAATATTTCTCAAGTAACTGTAATAAGTGCCTTTGCTGGTAGGACCTAGTGTTTACAGTGCACTATGTTTTCTGGTATAGGCTAGAGCAATTTTGTTACTTTCATTGATCTGTCTCAGCTTTATCCTTGGCTTGGACAAAATGAAAGTGACTGAGGTATGAATGATGCTAGTAATTCCATTCCTTTTGCAGCCAGTCCCTGCTATGAATGGTGTGAAAATATTGTTCATAGGGTCAGTTAGTACATGCATTTCAGTGAGCTTGGCAGACTGATATGTAATAGCAACTTCTGGCTCGGCGAGGAAAGCAACAGGAAACTACCTCACTCCTCATTTCCCTAGTACGCCTCTTCAGTGATGCATAGGCCATCTATGACAGCTGATGGTGGAACTGTTGAGGATCCAACCAACCTTCGGGCTGAGGACTAAACATACATACAACTGTAATGAAGCACAATTACATTTCTTTTGTCATTTCTCATCATCGAATTTTAAGAACGTGTCTTGTAAACTAATGTTTTAATAATACCAATATAAATGGTCAGGTCAGGGATTTTTACCTGAATCTGAGGGCTGGTTCGCGGCCCAGTCAACCTACGTGTTTACAACTGAGGAGCTATCTGACGGTGAAATAGCGACCCCGGTCTAGGAAGCCAAGAATAAGGGCCATGTGGATTCGTCGTGGCGACCACACGACACCTCATAATCTACAGGCCTTCCGGATGAGCAGTGGTTGCTTGGCAGGCCATGGCCCTTCGGAGCTGTTGCGCCATATGCAGGAGAATGAAAAACCACGGAAAACGAGTATTGAGGGGCAAGTTCGAAAGAACATAGTTCACCTCGCCTTTAAGAAGCAAACTTCGGTCATGGTCATGCTTGACAAATATGGACCGAGCATAGGGCGTGTTTTGTATGACACTATTTTCTACCACGGTACATTTTTTGAAACAATAAAATAAAGAAAGAAAGAAAAATGAAAAATAAATATCCACAATTATTACTCAAAATATGGCATCATTGACCCTTAGCGTGTCAGTGATATACCATGCAAGTGGCTTAAATTACAAATGTGGTTTTAACAAACCATTTACGGAACAACTCATGAGGCAGTTTGAAATAATAAAGTAGCAATCAATTATGAGAAAGATAACAAGGAGATCATTTTAAAAGCCATATTTCTGGCCCTTAAGTTACCAGAAATGGTAAGGACGACAATTTGTAAACCAGATTCAAGGGCAATAAATGAATGTAAAAACTGTGCCAAGCATTCAAGAAGAGACTGTGAGGCCAGTTGAGTTTCCTAAATGAAGTATACGATGTTGTATTCTCTTCGGTCGATAGAGGAGCAAGAGCATTAGGTGGTAATGCAATAATTCCATGAAATAGTGTGTCCAGAGCACACGGAAAAGTTCTGTAAAATGCTCGAGTGCTGGAGAAGACTCTGAAACAGGTTCAAAATAGAATCCTTGCAGTGTGTGACTAGAATGTCCACCGTTTTGATTGTACTGAGTTTGCAAACTGAATGCTTTATGAACAATTATTTGTACAGAAACCCATAGGCTGGTTTTATCCTCAACAGCTCCACCATTAGCTGCCATAGTTGGCCGAGGTATCACTGAAGAGGAGTACTAGGGAAATGAGGAGTGAGGTAGTTTAACGTTGCTTTCATCACTGAGCCAGACGTTGCTATTACATATCAGTCTGTCAAGCCCACTGAAATGATTGCACCAACCGACCCTATGACCAATATTTTCACACCATTCATCGCAGGGAAAGGCTGAATAAGGAATGCTATTACTAGCATCACTCATACCTGAGTCACTTTCATATTGTCAAAGTCAAGGATGAGACTGACAAGTCCTTATTTAAAATTATTTTTCTTCCTGAATCAAATCATTTGTCCTTCACCCGCGGAGATGCTACACCTTCTTTCTGATACATTTCGGTATCGACAACCTACTTATTTTTAAATTATCAATATAATAATAATTTCGTGTGGCTATTTCTAGCCGAGTGCAGCCCTTTTAAGGCAGACCCTCCGATGACGGTGGGCGGCATCTGCCATGTGTAGGAAACTGCGTGTTATTGTGGTGGAGAATAGTGTTATGTGTGGTGTGTGAGTTGCAGGGATGTTGGAGACAGCACAAACACCCAACCCCGGGCCACTAGAATTAACCAATGAAGGTTAAAATCCCCGACACGGCCGGGAATCGAACCCAGGACCCCTCTGAACCGAAGGCCAGTACGCTGACCATTCAGCCAACGAGTCGGACATCAATTAACCAAATACAATTGTAATTCATGCCAAGGGTTGCGGGACATTTTCCAGCACGACCATCGAAGGGTTAAATCAGTTTTCTTACATATTTTCTGCCAAGATGAGATAAACTAAAAAGTGAAGGCCATACAGAGGATTAGCAGGAAACTGGACTTTGATTCTCACAGAGATGCAAGATCAATGAGAATGGAAACAGTACTCCATTGCCATGCAAAGTGGCGTTTACTGCTGTCATAAAGAAGCGTTTCACGGCCGGTGTGCCGTCACAAGGCGAAAGGTGTAATATGAATTTCTACATATTGTAATCCTTGTCGAGTATTACATTTTTTATCACAGTTGCTGTGTTTTGTATGCTTGTCTATCATTCTCTGCCGAAACACTGATAAAATAAAGTGATGTTTATTTATCACTAGCTACAGTACCCGTGCTTCGGGTTGCGGAGATTTCACTATAATGGCACTCCAGCTTGCCTACTCCCAATCACAATCGAATTTGAGAGAATGCCAGTCACCATGCAGTTAGAGAGTTGTCACCGTAATGACAGCCCCTTGCTTACTTCCAGTCACAGTGGAGTTGGGAAGTTTTGATTGTAATTGCAAGCTCATTTTCCTGCTTCCAGTTACAATAGCCCGGGGATTTCTTATTATGATGTCAGGCCCTTTTAGCTACTGCCAGTCACAATCTACTTGGAAAGATTTCATTATAATGGCAGACACATTCCCTACAGTCATCCAAGTTGGGAAGTTGATTGTAAGGGAAGGCCTCCATGTCTACTATCAGTCAAAATCGACTTGGGGAGTTTTAATTATAATGACAGGCCCGCAACAATTGCTAGTCACAGTCGAGCCGAAGAGATTTCATTATAGTGGCGGGCCTACTGCCACTGACAGCCGAGTTGGAGAGTTTTCATTGTAATGATAGGCCCCTTGCCTACTGACAGTCAAAATCAAGTTGCTTTCGAACTGCAATTCAGATGAGTCAAAGGCTGCAATGACTATGACTTTTCCAATGCTTGCCTGTAAACAATAATTTTTGTCATTCGTTCTGGAGCTCGGATAAAGAGGTGTTTGGGTGAGCTAACCCTGGAACATGCTACATAAAACTGTCCGTGATGTCAATTTGTTTAACATCGGTTTAAAAGGATCAGTTAACATTATTTGGTCTCAATTTCGAAATTGTTTAAACTCGATCGCAGTTGTTTGTTATCAGTCTGAAGTTGAAAATGCTACCGAGAAAACCGATAACGTGGCTATTTGAATCGATAACGGAAGGAAGGAGAAAAATAAAGATTCTCGAAATGGAGAGATAATGGAAATGTAAACGAAAGAAGTCACAAAAAAGAGGGGGATGTCGGATTTATAGAAAAGGGTTAAGTTACGAATGAAGGATAAAGAGAAATTACAAGAAAGTGAATGTAAAAATGAAGTATTAAGGCATATGAGGAAAATTTATGTGGTAAATTTAAAATAAATAAATAAATAAATAAATAAATAAATAAATAAATAAATAAATAAATAAATAAATAAATATGTGATTGATTGTAATTATGGTGCACTACCCGTACGTAACTTTTCATTTAATGTGTTTTCCTATTTTTAATGATTGTTCGCATAGTGCTCTTCTTTCACTATCTTGTAATACCTTGTTTTCGTTCAATTCCTTGTAATATATGGTTTTACATAATTCTTTTGTTGTTATGTATTTTTAACTTTTTTCGTTGCTGTGCCATTGTAATCGCAATTAATGCCTTTGCTGGCAGGACCTAGTGTTTACAGTGCACTATGTCTTCTGATATGGGCTAGAGCAATTTTGTTACTTTCATTGATCTGTCTCTGTCTTATCCTTGGCATTGACAATATGAAAGTGACTGAGGTATGAGCGATGCTAGTAATGCCATTCCTTGTGCAGCCAGTCCCTGCTATGAATGGTGTGAAAATGTTGCTCATAGGGTCGGTTGGTGCATGCATTTCAGTGGGCTTGGCAGACTGATATGTAATAGCATCTTCTGGCTCGGTGAGGAAAGCAACGGGAAACTACCTCACTCCTCATTTCCCTAGTACGCCTCATCAGTGATGCCTAGGCCATCTATGACAGCTGATGGCAGAGCTGTTGAGGATCCAACCAGCCTTAGGGCTGAAGACTGAACATACATACATGCATTTATTAATACTAACTATTAATAATAAAAACAAAAGCAATGGCAATAAATATTGGAATAATACGGGAAGGAAGGAAGGAAGGAAGGAAGGAAGGAAGGAAGGAAGGGAGGAAGGAAGGAAGGAAAGGGTTGAGGAAGACATAAATACAAATAAGAGGAGGAGATGACTGAAATCAACAAAGGGCACTATAGTGAGGTTTATCTTAATACATTGATCAGAGCTGTTAGTTTTGTTATTCAATTATCTGCTGTGTATTTATTCGAATTCCGCATGAAAATATATTTTATTGCATTATCCATGATGTTAGTGGAATGATAACCATGTTGTAATATAGTGCAAGACCAATATGTGCTGCTTGCGAGAGCATTTCACCTGTCAATTCCATATTGGAATATTGTATATTGGAGAAAACAGAAGCGTGGCAGACGTAATTTAAATTACTCTGAACTGAGGAACTTTTGCTATTTGTAAACGCAGCTAATATTCTGTATTACATATCTCTACGGAAACAATTTGCCGCTGGGTGCACCAAATCTGACAGTAGAATAACTGGGAAATACTTTCCACAGTTTCCTATACAGTACATTCGAATGTAATACCGTTACGTTCACCTTGGTACAGACAGTGACTCTAGGAGAGTAAGCTTATAAGTTTAGGTGACTGTTCATACACAGAAGTCTCCGTTGTCATACGACTTTCTGTTTTGTGTGGAATCCAAACGTGAACTTTTCTACATATGCTGGCCAGAATTCAAACACTGGTCGCCTTGATAAGAAGCCATTCATGGTGTTACATGGCTACCTTGATCTCCTACAGGCTCTAGACCTTTCAGACGACGCAATGTAAGATATAATGCTGGTTTGGCTCAAAATTCAGAGTAGATATTTAACATTTTGCTGTTGAATCCCTTTCGGATGCTAAGTTAGTGTACAAACCAACCGTACAGTGGAATGAATTTGAAAGAGAACATAGGGTAAATGAAGTCATTTAAATAATTTCGATATTATTTATAATTATTTTGAAAAGTAATAGGATATGTTAATCCTATTAATGAAAATGATGCATGATACTTGCCTATTTTAAGTAACATTTATCCAATTTATGCGACGAACATTTGTCAATACAGAGGCAAAATGTGACTCTCCACTTTTAACAAGGGGATTTTAATGGAGTTATTTGGATATATATCGGGGTAATTAGAATAAGATGGAAAATGAACCTTAATTATAACAAGAATACAATTCTGTGTTTATCATTTCTTCTTTACACGCTCAATTAAATATTTGACGTCATATTGAAGAGAAATCAGGATAATTACAAGCATAATTACAAGCGGCGAATCCACTCACCTTTTTTCTTACAGATAATTTTGAATAATAGCTCAGATTACAAAATGTACGAATGCTGCCATTTTATACATCTTCATTCATAAGTTGGAGGTTCCATTGATTGCTCTTTATTAAATCGCGCTTTCTTGACGAGATCCACTTCATCTCCCTTTGCTGTTAGAGGTTGTTTGCAATTTATTATTATATTTGTGAAAAAAAATTGCTCGTGCTCAGCCGACGTTTCTCCCAAACAGCGGCGATATTTTCAGGCGAACTTGAATGACAAATTATGGACTTGGCACCGGTAGGAGTTGCTTTCTTGTTAACATTTTTCAGACTTGGAAGGATTTGCTGGACCGCTGTAGTAAGCTGAAAAACGTTAGCTTCTTGGGTTGTTGAGAAAAGCCGGGGAACATTGACGCAAGTGTGATAAACTGATATAAGTTGAAAACAATATTCTCTCACACGTGGGTAAATAATGCAAGTAGCGAGCTCGAATTATTATTATTATTATTATTATTATTACTACACGATTCTTCTTCTTCTTATTATTATTATTACTTGTGATATACATCCACTTATTATTATCATTATTATTTTACGATCGCATTATTTGTGAGGTTAAGTTATGAAACATTTGTTGTATATAGATATTTATAAGAGTTCAGTTAATGTAAGAACCTGTATATAATTTAATATTACCTGGATGTATGACTTGTAATCCACTACAGAATTGCGAAACACACTGTAACATCCGGAAAGGTACTGGGTAGACGAGAACTATGTAGAATATTCTATACATTATATCTGGGCCTTAAAGCACTCTGGAATTTACGAGAATATGTATTTTTCTATAAGCCTGGCCAGGCACATGTATAAGACGAGTTACTGTTTTGTTGAAGTTATGGTTTAACAGGAGTATACTTGTTATGTGCTGTGGGTGACATGCTGTTAGCAGTCAACTGTTTCAACTCCGTTTTAATGTTGCAATATCAATGTGGCGTGTGCTCAGTGATAGGCATTTGTTAAATATGGCGGTGTGTTGATGTGTATATTTTGTTTGTGACAGTAATGATTAAGGTTATGTGTACTTTTATGTGAAGTTAAGGTGAAATAAATAAGTGTACCAACTGACAGCATTTATGTGTGCGTCTTTGTGGATACATTAACATCAGGTTGAGAGCTGGGACACGGGGAAGGAGAATGAATATATTCGGTCGTAGTATTGTATGTCTCGAAAAGTATGAATCTGAAACCTTAAAATGTGTATTAAATTGGCATACAAATAGGTATTATTCCTTGATTTCATAATCCAAATCACCCCATAAAAACTTATTCAAATCGCCCCGCTCGGCGACACGAAAATATCGGAACATAGTACAATAAAAATGCAACAAAATACGCCACGATCCGGCGTGGTGACAGCTAACGCATGAAGAAATCATAGATAGGTTACGTTAACTTCATTGAATTTACGCGGATTTCATGAAAACTTAAGAAAACAATCCGTAATCTTTATAAACTCCAGAAACTAGAAACTTTCATTACTTACCTTGGGTAATGTAAATACGTCCACAGACTTTCAGATTCACAGATATTCTTGGAATCTCTATGGATATATTAAGCACTCGTATAGTTGTGGGAAATTGTATGGTTAATGGAAAAAAGTGTTTTAGTAGTGCAGATAACGGTTCGAAGGAGAACATACCTCATGGATAGAACGCTCTGGTCATCCTAAAATGGCAAATGCCAGAACAGTTTTCATCTTGTGCAGTAATAATGTCAGTCAGTGACCATTGATTACGTTATACTGCACAGAGTAATAAATAAGTTACGAGATTGTAAGCAGAGCTGTGATATTGAGGTTGTGATGAAAAACGGGGTGAAAAGTCAGGTTTCAGTTCCTGTGTTGACGGAGTGAAAATGTTTCGTGAGAACCATTGCATGTACCTAGGAGTTAAAGAGAGATCTTCAATGGTGTAATCTCATTTAACGTGATTGTAAAGAAAGGTTACGGATTTCATCACGTGGCTTTGAAGGTAGGCGTATTTATTGGCTGTTTAAGGATGCAAAGGTGAGGGGGTTGTAATTCACAGGGAAGTCCCCAATTAGAAAAAGGTTCAGTGTATAGGACCCCAATCATGATTATTTGATTCGAGAACTGGAGAAGATCCAAAGGAAAGAAGCACGATTGTTCTGGGTGATTTCTAATAAAAGAGTAGTGTTAAAAATGTTGCAAACTTTGGGCTTGGAAATCTTTGGAGTATGGAGACGAGCTGCTCGACTATGTGGAATGTTCTCAGTTCTACATTAGTAGACGGATAAGCTTGAATGGAATTTTAAAAAGTAGGAAGGATTATTATTATGAAGATGAAGTTGGTTTTCATGTAGATAAATACCGGCAAATATTCAAATATTTGTTTATAGGAAGGTGAATTAGGGATTGGAGTAATTTTCCAAGGGAGCTGTTCGATAGATATCTAACTTATTTGAAATCATCTAAGAAAATACTAGGTAAACAATTGCTAGGGAATCAGCCACCCTGGAGACATTCCTAATTGCAGATCAGTGGTGAGCGATGGTGATTATTCATCATCTGCTGCGTTCTGTAGCATCAGCAAAGCGTAGTATGCTATTCAATGTTTACTGTAACAGTTTGTTGCGAATTATTGCAGTGTGATTTGTCAGTATTAATGACTCTCTCTGAAGACTTCTGTCCACAAACTATTTCGTGTATGGCTACGGTGGTCTGCAGTTGTACATGGAATGGCGTGACTCGAAGTTGGAGAGTCAGAATGTTATACGTTGCCATGAAAACGTCCGTGTTGAAATGAAACTTGGGATCAGCTAGAGCCCCCACCTTTCCCTTCAATCGTGAAATTGGTCTTAGTTCCATTCCCAGTCATTTTAATGGAATTTAAATCCAGGTACTCGGAATGAAAATAACCCTGAGAAATGAAGTGGATCTGCAATTCTCCTCCGCAGGGAATGTTTCCTGCTACATTTCGAGGTGAACATGGAAACTTAATATTTGCCGATAATGTTAGTCCTTGTAGGTGAGCATGCAGATGATTTGAAGAAGTTTCTGAACGATACGAACCTAGTCTTGTAGAAATAATTTAAGTTGTATGTTGAGTATCCAGTCCGAGGACTGGTTGGATCATCATCAGGTCCACCATCAGCTGTCTTATGCAGTCAAAAACCACCATCATCGAATATTCAGTTCATGGACTGGTATATTATCACAAAACAATGGTAAGCTGTGTGGTTTTTTTGCAGTCCGTTTCAATGCTACATAGTTCCCCGTTCCGCTATCTTCCCCTGGATTTACTTGAGATATGCACATCTTGGGCTTTCTTGAGGTGGCTTTCCGTTATTGAATCCTTCAACAATAATTGCCATCGGCTGTGAATGGCGTAAGGTGTGGCCTCACAAAATGAAACGTCTTTAGGAAATGAGTTCTATCAGAAATCTCTTCTGGTTTACTCTGTGCAGTACCTCGATGTTCGTCACCTTTTCTATTCAGAAAATTTTAATGATCCTACGGAAACACCACATTTTTAAAGCCTCAAGGTACATTACACAGCTTGTGTTTCAGGGGCGGTTATTCAATGGAATGAAGGGAATGAGTCATTCCCTAAAAAAATATTACACAAAGAAAAAAAATTAAGCATGTTATTGCAACCAGTATTTATTTTAAGTTTTGTGTCATTTGGTATAATATATAATTAACTTTATTTTAACGTGGCAGTGTGCATGGACAGTTGAGAGCTGCAAACATACGTCTGTTTCCATGGGCTCGCGTGATACTCACATCACGGCCGCTCGTCAGCAAGTGGCTTGCCAGACTCGACCTTGGCTTCGCTCTGGTCCCTTCGTAATTATTCGTTTGGGTTCGGCAAGCTTCGTGGGGCGAGCCAAGGGAATGCATCTGACTACTCATTCCGTTCGAGAATATTTGTATGTGATAATTGTGATAAAACTTGTGAGGAAAACATTTAATTGTGCTTGTATTTCCAACTGAAGTCAAATATCGTACTGTGAGTTGTACCATTTAATTTACTTTGTGTTATTTGTGAAAATTACACCAAATTTACGTGCGCACATGTAAATTAAAGGAACTACTGCGATTCTGCCGGCTTAGAAGGGAATGCATTGAGTGTGCTCATTCCCCAATTTGAGTCTCTGAAGCATGGCATTTGTCGACGCGAGTGAGGAGAGCGGAGGGGGATGTGGATGCGTATTAGAATCTCTCTTAATCCAGGGCATGAGTTCGAGGGCTTTTCAAGAGAAGAGTAATATAATTTCCGGTGGCAGGCCAATGCCTGATTTACCGGGTGTAAAAACTAAAACAAAACGTTGTGTTCGACACTTTAATACGGAGCAGTATGGAAAAATAGGCTGGTTGTGTGGTTGTCAAAAAAACATCAAAACTCTACTGTTGGCCTTGCGTTCTATTTTCAAATGAAAAGGGGGTGTGGAACAGTGTAGGCTTCGATGATATGAATAACTTGCTTAAAGCATCCCAGCGTCATCAGCAATCACAAACACATATCCGAGCTGAAATTCTGTTAACAACTTTCGGAACGACCAGAATAGATTTGCAACTCGATCAGCAGCGTAAACTGGAGACAATAAAACATAACGAGTTGGTAAAACAGAATAGAAAGGTGATCCAACGACTGATTGACGTTGTAATGTATCTTGCAAGACAAGAACTTCCTTTCAGAGCGCATGCAGAAGATAAAAGTTCCTTAAATCGTGGAAATTATATAGAACTCATAACGCTGCTGAGCAAGTATGACGACACACTGGCAAATCATTTGCAGAAAGCAACGGTGTTCACAGGTCTTTCACATCAAATACAAAATGATTTAATTGACGGAGTAGCCAGTGTGTTATTGACCGAAATAAAGAAAGAAATATCACAGTCACCATTCGTGGCGATTATTATTGATGAAACTACTGATATTTCTGCCTATTCCCAACTTTCAACTGTTGTTAGGTTCACGTCTGCTGATGGAGAAGTACAGGAGCGATTTCTTGGATTTACCGACGTAAGCGCCGATCGCAGTGCTCCTGCTCTTGCAGATCACGTGTTCCACATAATGGACGAGTTCAACTATGGTTCTAAACTAGTCGCTCAATGTTACGATGGAGCCGCAGTGATGTCAGGAGACCTCAGTGGTTTACAGAAAAGAGTGAAAAACAAATATCCCGACACTATATTAATACATTGTTTTGCTCACAGACTGAACCTTGTCCTTACACAGACAACTTCTAATATAAAGGAATGTAAAATATTGTTCATGACTCTGAGTAGCTTGGCCTCTTTCTTTTCTAATTCGACGAAGAGAACTGCTGCATTAGATAAAGAAGTCAAGAGTCGATTTCCTAAAGTGTGTCCAACACGATGGAATTACAACGGAAGACTTGTTGAAACAGTTCGTGAACAAAAAGAAGAATTAGTTCAGTTGTTAGAGAATATCCTTGATAATCCAGAGCAATGGGATAGTCAAACGTATCACGAAGCTCGAGGTTTTAACAGCGTTCTCTCAGAATTCCAGTTCAATTTCATTTTATTAGTTTTCAGCGAGATATTTTGCTTAACCGATTCTCTCTTTGAAATTCTTCAAACGAAAGCACTGGATGTAAATTTCTGTATTGCCAAAGTAGGGGAAACAAAAAGTATCATTCAGGGAAAAAGAAATGAATTTGAAAGAGTATGGAACAAATGTCAAGAGAGCTGCGAGCTGCCAAAGAAGAGGCTACGTCAAAATGAAACCTGCGACATAAATTCACACTACCGTCGCATATATTGCGAGATATATGACAATATACATACCCAAATAGAAGTTCGATTCCAAGCACTCGAGAAATTAACATTTTTACAGTTAGTTGATCAAAGGAACACGAAGAAAAGTTTTCCTGAAGCAGCATTCTGTTTTTTGAAACAAAGTTACGGTCAGCATTTTGACTTCGCCCGTCTCAGAAGCGAGCTCAGCGTAGCTTATTCCTCCGATGAGTATCTTACGATGGGAGTTCTAAAACTTTTGTTACCGGGCGAGTTGGCCGTGCGTGTAGAGGCGCGCGGCTGTGAGCTTGCATCCGGGAGATCGTGGGTTCGAGCCCCACTGTCGGCAGCCCTGAAGATGGTTTTCCGTGGTTTCCCATTTTCACACCAGGCAAATGCTGGGGCTGTACCTTAATTAAGGCCACGGCCGCTTCCTTCCAACTCCTAGGCCTTTCCCATCCCATCGTCGCCATAAGACCTATCTGTGTCGGTGCGACGTAAAGCAAATAGAAAAAAAAAAAAAACCACTTTTGTTTTATTTAAAAAGTAGTGGATTGTCATCTTCTGCCTTTTCTGAACTGTTTAAGTTATGTGCGTTGATTTCAACTATCCCAGTGTCCAGTGCTAGTGCCGAACGGTCATTTTCGGCACTTCGGAGAATCCACACCTACTGCAGAAATACACAGGGACAACAGAGACTCTCGAACTTATCTCTACTGTCGATTGAGAAGACGTTACTAAAATTGAAGTCATCAAACAATGAAGAAGAATTCTACAGCCTTGTCATAGAAGAATTCGTCAAGAAGGAGAGGCGGATGGAATTAACATTTAAATAGCACAAGACAATGTGAGTTATTATATTTATTTTATACATCTTCCTAGCTTATGATAAGTGCTTCCCTTACTGTAAAAGTCACGCGCCGCCACTGTTGTGTTTATTGTCCATGTTTCTGAGGTGACAAAATAAATAAACAAATTAATAAGAATATTGATATTGGTTTTACGGCAACCTAACTATTTTTATGGTTTTCAGGGTCGTCGAGGTGCGGGAAATTTGTTCCGCAGGAGTTCTTTAACGTACGGCTAAATTTACTGACACGAGGCTGACCTAGTACCACCAGACTGAGCCGGCATCGAGGCAACCAACTTGAGCTTAGAGTGCTGCCGCTACTCAGCCTGGCCTGGGGATCATCTGAAATTAGCGATACAAAATGTGTGACGCGATGTTACCTAGCAAACCGTGCAGGCTGTGATGTAAACTATTGATGGATGTTCATGACTGAAAGACATATAGAGGCTCTTCTATCAAAGAAGGCCTCATTTCATCATACTCTGGAGAAATTACTTGGTTCGTGGTGATTTCAGAGGCCCTGTGTCAGACTCCCCTTCTCGATACACTGAATCTTACACTTGTCGACTCCAAATTCTATACAGATGCCTCTCAAAAACCATTCTTTGGGTAGGAATACATTAAAATCATTATCAATTTGAATTCAGTTCATCGAAAGAACATATTTATGATAATTTTGTTTCCTAAAAGGGAAATTCGACACCATTTTTAAGAGGAAGTCCAACTGGGCGAATCAAGAAGGAATAGAACGAGGTCCAGTTCTTCGAAGAATTAAGAAAAAAGGGAGGAGCCACGAAGAAAATGAAAATAAAAGACTCGCTTCGAGTCGCAAATTTGATACAGTCGAGGTCGGAAGAGAACAAGAGTTGAACGAGGAAGGTTAGAAAAGAAAAGCACAAGGAAGTGAACGCAATGCCGGATTCAGCTCGAGGTCCTGTGGTGGACAACTCACGCTTCGAGTTATGAGTCCTTGGGGGCGCCTTTCAGTGGATATTGTACCGCCCGCAAGCAAACGCGGGATTCGTTGGGATTCACTGTATGAAAAAGCCGGGTCCTACGGAGCGGATTAAACTTAGAATTGAAGGCCCCATCTACAGTTACACTACTGAGTCACTAAAAAAGACAATTTTGTAAATAACAATAATAATAATAATAATAATAATAATAATAATAATAATAATAATAATAATAATAATAATAATAATAATAATAATAATAATAATGTCATCGCTTTTGTTGATCATCGTCCGGGGAAAAGTAATGCGAACATGGAGGAAAATCAACAAAGAAGGGATAGAAGGAATCTGTTTAGCTACAAAGAAGCGGGGTGTAAAGGTGGATTGCTTAGCGTTCACTGATGACATGACATTGCCAGTGAAAGAAAAAGAAGAAGCCCAAATAATGCTTGAAAAATTACACTAAATCGCAGAGAAAACATGACTTGGGAACATATACGGAAAACAAAAACAGTGTTCATGAAATATAAATATGATGAAGAAGAGTACCTGGAAAAAAATATGGGAAAATCGAGAGGTCGGATGAAAATATTTTGCGAATGGATCCAGCCGAATGGGAGTGATAGTAAAGCAAATAAAGGATGGGCCAGAAATATGGAGGCTGGCCTATAGATTAGTGTAGAATAGGTAAAACAAGATAAGGATATCTGATAGGGCAAAGATAAAACACATCTATCATGATTGTCAAACCAGAGGAACTCTACAGTTCAGAATGTCTGATACTGAACAAGAAGGGGAAATGGAAAAAAGGAAAGAAAGAAAGACAGAAAGAAATAAATAAAAAGGAACAATCTTGAGAAAGATCTTTGGATCCGAAAAGATAAACCATGCTACATGGAAAAAGAGGTGAAATGAAGGTCTGCACAGAGAGTCGAACCCAGATATTATACGTAAGAGTAGACCGAAGTTTTATGGACACCTCATGAATGAACGAAGTCGACTAACGAAGAAAACCTTTAACTACATCACCAACATAAGAGCAACCAAAAAAACGGGTAGAAGAAACGAGAAAAGATATGGAGGAAGTTGGCATCAGTACTAAAGTGATCTGGAATAGAGATATACAGTATTTCGAGCCAAGATTCATAAATTCAAGCGGTTCCAGGTAAAGCAAAATAAAAAAGACCAAGACCATCTGATCAGAATAGAAGAAGAGGAACCACAACGAAATTATGAAATCATTCTGGGAGAAGAACCAAGTCAATTGCTTCCCCTAGTCCAAATTAGTCCAGAATCGTATATAATAATAATAATAATAATAATAATAATAATAATAATAATAATAATAATAATAATAATAATAATAATAATAATAATCAACATCTCTAGAAATTCCCATTAATAGCTACATATTTTTAAGGTATTTTTAAGTTACGATTTTTTCTCCAGAATCGTGTTCCTTAACGTATCATGAAACCTACTGACACACGATGGTCATATATAAGAGCTCTTGTACGTAAACTAGCCTACAACCGACCGCGCCAAGATTCCAGCCAACAACCTTGAGCATAGAGGATCAGTGCCTGAGGCAAATACATTGTACAGCCAGCCGCTTCCTTCCTATTTCTCTGTGTGTTGTAGACCGTAAGTTCTTTTGCAGTCTGACAGGAGAACAAATAATATTTTATTCGGGTTGATGGCGCCCTCAACACATCCCTATGTGGTGAGCCAGAATAAGATCGATAACTACTCCTCCTGCACCTCCAGTAGGTTAATGTCAGGGACAGGCGTTATCTCCTGACACTGGGAGCGTTCGAACGACGGATAGTTCTTTTTATTTGACACTAATTGCAAATGTAATTACATTACTTCCTGGGAAATAGTGAGTTAAAAATCTACTTTAGAGACTTAAAAGTGAGATTATCACCTTTCAAAGCAAATTCTAATTCTTGGATGTCCTAAAATGTCCGCCCCTGTGTATAGTGGCTAGTGTGATTAGCTCACACCCCTGGACGACCAGGTTCGATTCCCTGCTCTACCATGGAATTTGAAAAGTGATACGAGGGCTGGAATGGGGTCCACTCAGCCTCGGGAGGTCAACTGAATACAGGGGAGTTTGATTTTCTCCTCAGCCATCCTCGAAGTGATTTTCCGTGGTTTCCCACTTCTGCAGGCAAATGCCGGGATCGTACCTAACTTTAGGCCCTGGCACTTCGTTCCCTCTTCTTTGTCTATCCCTTCCAATCTTCTCATACCCCAACAAGGCCCTTGGTCAGGATAGCAGGTGAGGCTGCCTGGGCGAGGTACTGATCCTTCTTCCCAGTTGTATCCCCGACCAAAAGTCTCACACTCCAGGACACTGTTGAGACGGTAGAGGTGGGATACGTCCCTGAGTCCGAGAGAAAAACTGAGAGGGTAAACGGATTAAGAAAGAAAGAAAGAAAGAAAGAAAGAAAGAAAGAAAGAAAGAAAGAAAGAAAGAAAGATGTCCGGGGCGGATTTTAATGACATGTCACAGTTTTGCTTGAAAAGTCATATCTTGGACAAATTTAAGATATTGGCCATATTTCTGCTTGACGTGCAAAAAATTCATATTTGCTGTCATATTCTAAGGATTTCCACATTGAGTGAATTTTTGTGGCAAGCTATTCAGCGAGTGAATCTTGATATAGTGATTAGGGAGTTTATTTGTGGACTGTATCCGGGAGTGAGCAGGTAGCAGGTAACTCGAATTATGAACAAGGGATCTTCTTGGAATGAGGAGCACAAAGTGATTGACAATACTCAGGAGAAAGGAATCCTGGGGTGCATACGTAGCTAATGAACTGGTATTTCCGTTTTCTAGATAAAGAGGACTGTCTGGATTGTTGTTTTGTGGCCACTTCTTCAGTATAGTTTCAACATGCCTAAACCGAAGTGTTCAGAGGGTGTGAAATTAAGGCAGTTTGTTAAGGAATTTGGAGAGCAAAATTTTAGTAGTGATGGTGTTATTTTGTATTGTAAACGGTGTGAAGTGAAGCTATGCGCTCATAAACGTTTTAATGTGCGCTACAACTAAACATTAGAGGTGCTTAATAAAATCTTCCGCGAGCAGAGAATAGGCAGCGTATGCTTTTTGAAAGGCCCTAATGTGCAGCTACTGCTCCATCAGACAACACATCGGAATTATGTAAGTATCTCTGCAAGATGATGGTTACTTCAAATATTCCCTTGAAAAACTGAACAGTACCTGCTTCAGGTCCTTCTTAGATAAATATATCAGTCAACCTATTCCCTATGAATAAACTTTGAGAAAATCTTATATCTCGAGTCTCTATGAAGATGTTTTGAAGAAGATCTGAAGTTCTCAACCACAAGATATGGGTTTCATTGGGCGAAAAATCTGACGTAAATGGGAGATACATAGCTAAAGTAATTATTGGCATTCTGAAAGATGACAAGCCCGGTAATGTGTTTCTCCTGACGTGAGCGGTTTTAGAGAAAGTAAATCATTCTTCCATTGCAGTGCTGTTTGGTGATGCTATGAACTTACTGTGGCCAGATGAGGTAAAGAAAACAACATACTACTTCTTGTAACTGATGCGGCCCCGTACAGCAAAAGGACTAAACCTACTTTACCCAAAAATGGTCCACGTAACGTGCCTTGCCCATGCTTTGCATAGAGTGGCCGATGAGGTTCGATAACTATCGTGAAGTAGATAAGTTAACTGTAAATGGCAGGAAAATATTACTGAAGGCTCCCCTTCGAGTTCAAAAGCTGAAAGAAACTGCTCCTACTCTGCCTCTTCCACTTCAGCCTGTCCTTACACGTTAAGAATCTTGACTCGATGCTGTTTAATATTACTGCAGCAAGACGGTTGTTCAGGAATTTGATCCTTGCGATTCATCATCTGTCAGAATTTTGCAAAATTTGTTTGCTTCTGCCAGCTTTGTCGGGAATTTGGTGTTCATATCATCGAATTGCGGTATGATACCAAGAGAAATCACTCGTCCTGAAACTGTGAGCCTTGCACTAAGTGAAACGTTGGATGATGTGAAGAACATTGAGTGTAATTTAAAGAAAAGGAAGGGTGAAGTTTCTGAAAAACTGTAAAGCGTGCTGTTCTCAAATAAAGTTTATTCTATGCTTTGCAAGATAATAGACATTCTCTGGGGACACCATACAACATTTGGGGATTTTTAGCAGCAGTTTTATCCGGAGGACAAAACCTTCTTCATATTTGCCCCCATAACATCGTGTGACGTCGAGATGAGTTTCTCCACGTACAGAAACATTCTGTCTCACTACCCAAGAGGGTCGAGTTCGACAGTTTGAAAATGCATATGATCATCCAGTGCAAATTCACTGCGGGAAAGGAATACTAAGACCTTGTATGAATATTTTAATCGTCACTTTTTTAGAAATTTGCCGATTCAGAACTAGTTAAATACTTTATTAGATTATCATCCGTTGCTAATTATTTCTTGGTTTTCAGGATACGTGTACTGCCATATATGAAGATGAAAAGGAACTTTGTGATTGACGGAAATTTAATGTAACAAGCAAAACTGACAAATGTTCATTTATAGGCATAACTTAATCAATTAAAATGTGAGGTCATATTTTTTTCCTTTTTCAGTCATATATTAAAACTTTTTGGGTCATATTTGCTTGCATATTTCAAAGATTTTTGGGCCATTAAAATCCGCCCCTTAATTATTTGTTCATATTTTAACTTCTGCGTGCGGTTACTACAAGTACCACCACGGTATGCAACCCGCCTGTCCGCTGCCCTCTTCTCACGCGACAGCCATCCGTCTTGAGCGGAACTAGTAGCGCCTGCTCCCTGAGACAACTACTTGATGACCTCTGTTCTAGAAGATGTAGGAGAGTTGCTTCTCGTGTGA
The DNA here is from genome assembly GCF_040414725.1 of Anabrus simplex. Classification (NCBI taxonomy): domain Eukaryota; kingdom Metazoa; phylum Arthropoda; class Insecta; order Orthoptera; family Tettigoniidae; genus Anabrus; species Anabrus simplex. Next base: position 361,342,611 of record NC_090269.1, on the reverse strand, counting down.
ATCATATTTTTATATCAATACATAATTTCGGGTTGTCGAACGGATCATCTGCGTTTCAGTTATTCCTTATGGGAAAATTCGCCTTGATAAACGAGTTGTTTCTATTACAAATACGTTTACAGAACGAATTATGTTCGCAATCCAAGGCTTTACTGCATAAATGTTATTGGACATACTCTGCGCTAATCGTACGAAACCACGGATTTTTTCAATTTGTTTTCTTACATTTGATAAATATTTACTACTGTAACTATTAGCTTGACCATGATGGCTACCAATGGTCCATATTGACTTAATTACTGTTGTTAATTATTTCAAGGTCCATCTTGTCAATACAGTTCAAAATCTAGTATATATACTAAACCATCAAATACATAAATACAGGTGTCCCAATAAAATGTATACACTCTTTAAATGACTATAGACCGCGCTCGATAGCTGCAGTCGCTTAAGTGCGGCCAGTATCCAGTATTCGGGAGATAGTAGGTTCGAACCCCACTGTCGGCAGCCCTGAAAATGGTTTTCCGTGGTTTCCCATTTTCACACCAGGCAAATGCTGGGGTTGTACCTTAATTAAGGCCACGGCCGCTTCCTTCCCACTCCCAGTCGTTCCCTGTCCCATCATCGCCATAAAACCTATCTGTATCGGTGCGACGTAAAGCAACTAGCAAAAAAAAAATGACTATAGTTCTAACAGTTATTATAATACAGAAAGGTTTCAAAAATGAAAATAATGTGAACAAACGTAGAAACCAGCCAATTATCGAAAGTGTTCAAATTGTTGGCCATTGTGGTCCAACCACAGCTGATAACGCTGACTGATTGAATCCAAAATGTCCCTAAATATTGAAATTAGTATTTCGGCACATTAACTTTCAATGGCTGCTCTAAACTCAATGATTGTAGCTGGTTTTGTGGTGTAAATAATGTGTTTAACATATCCCCCAAAGAAAAAATCCCAGGGGGGTCAAATCCGGTTAGCGTGGAGGGTTCTCGATGGGCGTAAAGACAGGCCGTTACATCTCGATGGCAGTGGGGAGGTGCTGCATCCTGCTGGAAGTACCACTCTTCATTCCTAAACATCTCATGGACGCGTGCCATAGCGTGTTCTTGCTGCAAGTTCAGGTAATTTTTACCAATAGCGGTAATATTGGAAGGAAAGATGATTCAGAACGTGATGGAACCAACTAGAGGGAAGAATATTCTAGACGTGGTGATGGTAAAATCGGATGAGCTCTATACAGAAAGCGAACTAATAGATGTTATTAGTGATCACGAAGCTCTTTTTTGTTGTAGTTAAAATAAATTTGATATAAAGGAATGTCTTAAAAGGTAGTACCATATGGCTGATAAAACGGGCATGAGGGAGGTTTTAAAAAATAACTACGATCAGTGGAAAACTGTAAATAAAAATGTAAACAGACTTTGGGATGGATATCAAGCAGTTGTTGAGGAATTTGAAAACAGGTCCGTACCTTTAAAGGTGGTAAGGAATGGTAAAGACGAACTTTATTATAACAGAGAAATAAAGATACTAAGAAGGAGGTGCAGATTGGAAAGAAATAGAGTTAGAAATGGCTGTGCAAGTAAGGAGAAATTGAAAGAAATTGAATATAGCAAAGAAGTCAGTTAAGGATAACACGATGGCAAGCATAATTCGCTGTCATACAAATTTTAGTAAAAAGGAAGGGTATGTATAGTACTTTAAGGAAGAAACAGATTCCAAGAAGGACATTCCAGGTATCATTAATGAACAAGGGGAGTGTTCATGTGAGGATATTTAAAAGACAGAAGTATTCAGTCAACAGTATGTAAAGATTTTTGGTTACATGAATAATGTCCGGAGGAGGTGAGTAATACTAAAGAAGTATTAAAATTTACGTATGATAACGGCGACATTTACAATAAGATACAAAAGTTGAAGAATAGAAAAGCGGCTGGAATTGATAAGATTTATGGGTATATACTAAAGACGATGGATTTGGGTATAGTACCATATCTCAAGTACTTATTTAATTATTGTTTGCACTAAGGAGCTATACGAAATGAATGGAGAGTTGCTACAGTATGCTCTGTGTATAGAGGAAAGGGTGATAGACATAGAGCTGAAAATTACAGGCCAGTCAGTTTGAAATGCATTGCATGTATGCTTTGGGAAAGCATTCGTTCTGATTATATTAGACATGTTTGTGAAATTAATAACTGGTTTAATAGAAGGCAGTATGGGTTTAGCAAAGGTTATTCCACTGAAGTTCAACTCGTAGGATTCCACCAAGATATAGCAGATATCCTGGATTCTTCTTTCTTTTTAGAATTGGCTTTACGTCGCACCGACACAGATAGGTCTTATGGCGACGATGCGATAAGAGAGGCCTAGGAATGAGAAGGAAGTGCCCGTGGCCTTAATTAAGGTACATCCCGAGCATTTGCCTGGTGTTACAATGGGAAACGACGGAAAACCAGCTTCAGGGCTCCCGACAGTGGGGCTCGAACCCACTATCTCCAGGATGCCAGCTCATAGCTGCGCGCTCCTAACCGCGCGGCTAACTCGCCCGGTATATCCTGGATTGAAGAGGTCAAATGAACTGTATTGCGATTGACCTATCTAAGGCATTTGATAGGGTGTATCATGGGAGACTACTGGCAAAATGAGTGCAATTGGACTAGACAAAAGAGTGACTGAATGGGTGGCTATATTTCTAGAACATAGAACTCAGATAATTAGAGTAGGCGAAGCTTTAACCGACCCTGTAATAATTAAGAGGGATATTACTCAAGGCAGCATTATTGGACCTTTATGTTTCCTTATATATATATATATATATATATAAATTAATAACGAACTTTCACACATCAGACATGAAACACTGTATATGAAAACAGAAAGGATTACCGACACAATATGGAAAATAAGACTTGACTTCTATGGCCACACCCTAAGAATGGACGCGAAAAGTGTAACTAAAAGAATCTTCGCCTTCTTCCGCAATAGGAAAACCAAGCCGAACTGGTTTAAGGAAACTGAGAAGGACCTATAACAGTTCCAAATTACAGAAGAGATACTTGCAGATGGATCCTCGAAGAAAATAATCGAAGATAAAATGAAGAGTTTTCAGGACAGGGTGAAGCCCAAATGACTATAAAGAATTTCTGAAGAAGAGAGGAAGGCAGGTTCTGAAAGGATGAAAAAGTACTGGGAGGTCAGGAAAACACGACTCACTAACCATTGGTTGATCTATCGTGGGTGAAACGAACAAGAAGGAATTATGAGTTAAGATGTAGAAACAGTGATGAGGCTTTTCCGGATGATGCTATTTTGTATAGAGTAATAAATAGGTTACAATATTGTGAGCAACTGCAAAGTGACCTCGATAATTTTGTGAAATGGACAGTAAGCAATGGTATGATGGTAAACAGTGTTAGAAGTCAGGTTGTGAGTTTAAAAAAAGGAAAAGTCCTCTCAGTTTTAATTATTGCGTTGATGGGGTGAAAATTCCTTATGGGAATCTTTGTAAGTATCTAGGTGTTTATATAAGGAAAGATCTTCATTGGGGTAATCACATAAATATGATTGTAAATAAAGGGTACAGATCTGTGCACATGGTTATGGGGGTGTTCGGGGGTTGTGTTAGGGATGTAAAGGAGAGGGCTTATAACTCTCTGGTAAGACCCCAACTAGAGTATGGTTCCAGTGTATGGGTCTCCCACCAGGTTTACTTGATTCAAGAACTGGAAAAAATCCAAATAAAAGCAGCTCGATTTGTTCTGGGTAATCTCGGGCAAAAGAGTAGTGTTACAAAAGTTTTGCAATGTTTGTGCTGGGAAGACTTTGGAGAAAGGAGACGAGCTGCTCGACTATGTGGTATGATCTGGGCTGTCAGTGGATTGATGGCGTGGAATGACATTAGTAGACGAATAAGTTTGAGTGGTGTCTTTAAAAGTAGGAAGGAACACAATATGGAGATATACCTAGTTGGAATTCAAGAGTGCAAACTGAGGCAAATATTCGTTTATAGGAAGGGGAGTTAGGGATTGGAACAACTTATTAAGGGAGACGTATAAATTTCTAATTTCTTTGTAATCATTCAAGAAAAGGCTAGGGAAACAACAGACAGGGAATCTGCCACGTGGGCGACTGCCCTCAATGCAGATCAGTAGTGATTGATTGATTGATTGATTGATTGATTGATTGATTAATTGATTGATTGGTTGATTGATTGATTGATTGATTGATTGATTGATTGATTGATTGATTGATTGATTGATTGATTGATTGATTGATTGATTGATTGATTGATTGATTGATTGATTGATTGAATGGATTTATCGGAGAAAAGTACATACGCAGGAGGGTAGAATCAACTGTATAACTCTGCAGTTATCATTGAATACCACGCGAAGTCATAAGTCTGTAGGAGTCAAAGCAAGCACTTTGTGAAGGTGGTATACACCTACACGTTGGTCGAGTTAGCAAGTAAATGTAAATAAATCAATTTATTACTTAGTACAAACAACGGTGGGTAGGTTTTCGTATTCCACTGTCACTTGGTATCCCACAAGATGTTTGGCTCGTAACTGTCGTCTCATTCATTTCCGGACACGCTATACCGTATATGATCCCTCAAGATCCAGGAAAACATAAGAAAAAAAATCAAATTTTACATCAGGAACATATACTGTAAGAGTGTAAAAATGGTCCAGAAATATTGGCAATTGGCATCTCCTAATGAAATAGGCCACGCAAGAGGCCACACATCTTGCGTTATTTAGTTATCAGCTTCCAATCGGAAGATAGTGGTTTCGAACACCACAGTCTGCAGCCCTGAAGATGATTTCTCAGTTTCAAACCAGGAAAATGTTGGGGCTGTACTTTAATTAAGACCTAACTATGTCTGCGGCGTAAAGTAAATTCAAAAACAAAAATGAAATAGCTAAACTAATTTGTTAGTAAAAGCAAAAACATTACTTCTGCGAGTATTTTCCCATGTTAGTTACACGATATTGAACCACTGTATTTATATGTATTCCGTTAGATTCGCGGTGTAATAGTGTACTCCGTAGCAAGATCTGTCAGATATGGAACGCTTGAGTACAACCGCCGCGTCTCACTATATTCGCTGACTGACTGAAGTCGAATCGAGTTTCAACCCGTTTATACATTCCTCTAATTGAATGCTGTGTAGGGAAAACGAAACTGGAACAGTAAGTACTTGAGGTGTGGATATCAGTATGCTAAATTTAATCAAAAGCTATATTTTGGCGACACACACCCTACCACGTTCACACATCAGCACCGCTCCCATCTTAAAGATCACACCCCTTTTATAAGTTCGCAGGAGAGGCGCGGCGCAAGGCAGATCCCCAACAAACATTGCCTTCTCCTTTGTGTCAATTAACCTTCACTTACCACGCTCCATAAAAATGTCTGTCTGTCAGGTCAACAGCCCAAAGGCTGGTTGGATCCTCAAATAGCACCACCAAAGGTTATGCGGTTATAAGGAAACCCCAAAAACCAATGACAGCACCAAAATGAGGCGTACTAGGCAAGATGAGGTGTGAGATGGTTTGGCATTGCTTTCCTCACTGGGTCAGAAAGTACTATTGCAGCACGACTGACCCTGTGAGCAGCACCTTTCATAACACTCAGATGCACTAGTTGTGCTCTGAAAATCATTACTCAGCACTAACCATACCCCAGCAGCTTCCATATTGTCACAGCCATGGATGTTGAATGGAACTTCGGTGGAAGCCACACTTTACTCTGGCCTGTGTCAAGAGATGGATGCAAAAGTACTGTATCCATCAAGAAATGATAGCAGGAAGCCCATGAATGTTAATTATTCAGAACACTAATATGTGATATTTTCAGCTACACTTGGAAAATTACGTAACAACATATCTCTGTTTTACACTCGGAAACAACAGTTGACTGGCGTAATTTGTACATCCAAATAGTCATAAGATCTCCCGCTCTTCCACCCGCGGGATTGAGATAGGTAATTAAGCCTCGTTTCTCTCTCGTACAAGAACTATACCCCTCAGCGTCGTGGGTGGCCAACTATAATGCCTTGGTGTCGGTAAATAATATTAATCCAGCGTTAAACATTGGCCCTATCACATAATACAGTAGGTTTCAAATAATAATAATAATAATAATAATAATAATAATAATAATAATAATAATAATAATAATAATAATAATAATAATAAATGAAGTGCATGACAGATAAAACAAGTCCCATTCACACAACACACACACACACACACTGACTCACACAACTCAGTTGTATGTGCAGAGGCAAAGCTTTCAGCAGGCAGATATGAATGTACGAGAGGTAGCAAAGGATCGAATGTCCATTAGAAATGTGTTCCAGAGTCTCGATACTGTATCTAGAAAAGAATGAAAGTAGGCGGTTTTTGATTTCGTGGAATGAGGAAAAAGAAACGAAAATTTTAAAAACAAGGTAAGTAGGAGTGTTCGCCGAAATTAGTTGGTAAATAAGTGTCATCAGGTTCAAATTCCTTCGTTCATTTATACGTAGCCATCCTAATGTTTTGAAATATGGTGTAACATGAGCGTCATGTCACAGCTGAAAAAAAAACGAAGGCACAGAGATAGTTACGAATAGATAATTCTGGAGATGCTTAGTTAATTCACAGGGGCTTGCAGTTAAACTGAAAGGGTAATAGTCTCTAAGTAGTGTATTGTCTTTTGTTTTTAACGATAGATCTTATGGCGACCATGGGATAGAAAGGACTTGGAATGGGAAGGGAGCGGCCGTGGCCTTAATTAAAGTACAACCCATAATTTGTCTGGTGTGAAAATAGGAAACCACCGAAAGCCATATTCAGGGCTGCCGACAGTGGGGTTCGAACCCACCATCTCCCAAATGCAAGCTGATAGCAACGAGACCCAAACTTCGTAGCCATTATTTCGGTAATGTGTACTGTATGTATTTATAACTTTTGCAATTAATCAATGAATTAATAAATATTAATTAAGTGTAACAATTTCATAATTTCATATAGTTACCGACAGACATGTAACAATTTTGTGCGACTAATGGGCTTAATGGTCAGCGTTGAGGCCTTCGGTTCAGAGGGTCCCGGGTTCGATTATCGTCCGGTTCCTGACTTTTAATCGCGTCTGATTAATTCTTCTGGGTCTGGATTGGGTGTTTATGTTTGTCCCAACACTCTCCTCTTCATATTCATACAACACACCACACTACCAATCGCCAGAGAAACATGAAATAGTGATTACATCTCTCCACAGGATTGAGTCAGGAAGGGCATCTACCAGTAAAACAGTTTGCACCTGCGAACCTACAGTTGTAGGAGAAAGCGGTAGAAAAATGAACGGGAGAAGTAGAAGAAAAAGAAGACAAGTAACGATTTTATTTTCAAACAGTTTAACAGTAAGAATATCTAAGACTAATATTACTTAAACCATGACGGCTGTTATAATTTAGTTCAGTAAACCTATGTCTATTTGGCTGGTTGGATCGTCAAATAGCAGGGTCAAATATCATTTGTTTTAGGGAAACCAAAAATCACCATGACAGCGCCAAAATGAGGCGTGCTAGGCAAATGGGGTGTTCGGTAGGTTGCCACTGCTATTGCTTCCCTCACTGGGCCGGAAAATGCTATTTCAGCACGGTCAGCCCTAGGAGTAGCACCTTTCATAACATTCAGATGCAGTAGTCATGCTCTGAATGGCTTTATTCAGCACCACGCAAAGCTCAGTATCTTCCATACTGTCACAGCCATAAAAGTTACTGAGACTTCTGTGGAAGGTACATTATGCTCTGGCCTCTGCCAAGAGACAGACGGAAACATATTATATTTATCAAGAAATAGCAAGAGGCAGAGTAAATTTATAACATGCCGTTGTTGCGCATGCGAATACAGCCATGCCTTAATGTTGTAAGAGAAATACTGACCCGAATCACATATACCTTCCAACAGCGAGAATTCTTTAATATTGAGATTTTCCTAACTCCTTTACTAACTTTAAAAATATATAACTGCATTTAAAATGGAAAATATGAAAATTAATATTCATTAAATAAAATACACAATCGTCGAACCTTTTACTCACACTTACTTCTTACCTGCTTACTTACACATACGTTATTTGATGGGCGCCAGCTACAATTTAGTGCAGCAATTAGAGAATGAGAATCTTGTTTATCTCTAGGGTGTGGGGTAATAAGCTTACTTTTGACAACATACCATATACGTTCTGGGAAAAAGAGATTGGCGTTCGGTTTCGCCATTAAATTTGAGGTTAAGAAATTTTACTGTATAGATGAAACGAAAGATTAATTTGATAGAACAAAATATATTCTTGGAATTATATATTTAAAATAGTAAGTCTTGTTGCGATAAAACAGATGAGAATATGAAATTATGACTGTTACGGAGTTTCGTGGACTTGCAGAGGTGAAAGAAGGTGCGGGGGTGAACGGGCCTCAAAATACGAAATTAAAGTTAAGATAAAATTTAACAAGGTTATATTTTCTTTTGAAAATTCAGAAATAACAAAAATGGCAGGTACAGAGTAGCAAGGCAACAAAAGTACAATTACAGTATTTACAGGATTTGGGCTTCGAGCCCCGAACTCACAATTCTTGGGCAACTAGCCCAACTTTACCCCAAAACAAGATTTAACAGAGGGGCAGAAAACCCCATTCATGCCCAGGAGCACTTGCTCCAAATTACACAGAAAAGCCTCCTCGAGGCATACATACTCAATTTTCAAGAAAGAGCCACTCGCTCTCAACTTTAAGCCTATCAAAGGCCACACCAAACTCCACCTTCAAGTTGTCCTCTAAGGACATAGACACGGGGGTAAAATACCCAACCTACTGAGGTCTATTAAGTGAGAAAAAGGTTAATTACATGACCTCCAAAATAACAATTTGAATGGAGGCGATCTGCACTCCTAATACCTTTTGTTTAAAACCTAATCTGGCTCTAGGCCGCTAATGCAAGGGCTAATCCCACACTAAAGAGGTGACTTTAGAAGAAAACTATTTACATTACGTTAAGGAAGAATCGGTTATGAAAAATAAGTTCACCTCAAAACAATATGAGTGGGAGCTCGAGAGGGTTTAGCACTCTCTATCCCAATATGTAGCTTTCAAAGAGAATAGATGCTGAGAGTCTTTACATTTTAGGGAAAGTTACATGGTGGAAACGCTTCGGACCCGCCCCGAGAGTTAAACTGCTGAGCTAGCAAGAAAAGAAGTTATTAAACGGCCATTACCTTGTTGTTGAACTGCTGCCCGAAGAAAGAGGCGCTTACCGCCCCCTGCTACGTACTTTACACTTTGAAAATTGGTACTGAAGTGGCGCAGAGACCCGAAAATCAGCAGTTTATATACTCTCGTGGAAAGTTCGAGGCGTTTCGGAAATGAGAACACCCGCCCACAAAAACTTTATTGGCTAGGGTTAAGCAAGATATTCAAGTTGGAGAAGATACATCTGATTGGTCATAAATTAATTAAAGAAATTCGGGATTGGCTAAATTCAAAACAAGGGGAAAGAAAGGGTTATACAGCCAACTTAAACAATAACAGAAAGAAATTTAACAAGGAACAAACTTTTGAAATAAAAATTTCTCCAAAAAACAGTTCTTTCACTTCGCACTAGGGTGCACCATGGTAGTTCTTCAGTAGTGTCCTCTAGAAGAGAAAGTTCACACTTCTTACTACAGGTAAAACAAAAATACATCGAAAACAACCCAGTTCAGAAACTCCAAAATTTCCAAGTAGTTACATCTTCTGAGAAACTTGAAAATTAACACCTTAGATAAAGTTCAGACTTCCTCCAGAAGGGGAGTTTCAACTGGCGCCAAGTTTGAATTAGCGGCGTGGAGGTGTACCGCGCGGTACAATGACATTGCAACTGAAAGTAACTAGGCATGAATTTGAATTCTTCTTGACCATACATTTAACAATTTATACGAAATATATCCCTCACTGGTTCACTTGACTGCACCGTCGACACTTTGAGTGTAATTACGATGTATTCCTTTGATCTGGTGTTTACTGTAGATGTGTCAAGCCTAATTTGGTGATGTATCCATGTGACTGCTTCTTCTGCATCATGATGACTACTTGGTAAATCTATCCTTCTATGACTTCGTGGTAAGAATTCCCGTCCGTATTTTCAACTAAGAGACTGACCAACTGTAGCCTCACTCTCTCAATGACGAATGATTAATGACCGACTGAGGCCTCTCCATCTCGTTCAGTTAATGACCAACTGTGGCCTCTCTTTCCAGTAGAATAATGACTGACGCTACAATATGCAGCCACCTTATATGGACGTTATGTTGACGCACCTACGTAACCTCCTGAAATAACTATGATCTACTCCCACCTCGCGACAAATATTACCTACAAGGGGGAAATAGCCCGGGGCGGACTGGGTTACTCAAAGAAACTGAGCTCAGCGCTAAATGCTCACGATGACGTAGCCATGTCGTAGCGATGACTCTGCATTTACTCCAGCAGTATTCCACAATGTAGCAATGTCATATCCACATCGGATATAAGCAACTCTTTACTGTACATTTTTAGTGTTAAATTACACACGTAGATATGCATACATTTAACTACAATCACGCAAGCGACAAGCATTGCAGAATGGAATTGAATAATAATTATAATACAATAATAGTAATCTCGCAGATAAAATAATAACAGTACGGACATAATAATAATAATAATAATAATAATAATAATAATAATAATAATAATAATTGTTACCGTGTTTTTGCGGTAGGTAGAGGTGAAAGAAGGTGCGGGCTTGAACGGGTCTCAAACTACGAAATTAAGGTTAATGTAAAATTAAACAAGGTTATATTTTCTTTTCAAAATAAAGAAATAACAAGCATGGCAGGTACAGAGTAGCAAGGCAACAAAATGTAGTTACAATATTTACCGGATTTGGGCTTCGCGCCCCGACTTCACAATTCTTGGGCAATCAGCCCAACCTTACTCCAAAATAAGTTTTAACAGAGGGGCAGAAAACCCCATTCATGCTCAGGAGCACTTGCTCCAAATTACACAGAAAAGCCTCCTCGAGGCATACAACATTCAATTTTCAAGAAAGAGCCACTCGCTCTCAAACTTTAAGCCTCTCAAAGGCCACACCAAACTCCACCTTCAAGTTGTCCTCTAAGGACATAGATACAGGGGTAAAATACCCAACCTACTGAGGTCTATTAAGTGAGAAAAAAGGTTAATTACATGACCTCTAAAATAACCACTTGAGAGGAGGCGACCTGCACTCCTAATACATTTGTTTTAAAACCTACTAGGCACTAGGCCATTAATGCAGGGGCTAATCCCATACTAAAGAGGTGACTTTAAAAAGGAACAATTTACATTATGTTAAAGAAGAATAGGTTGAGGAAAAAAGTTCACCTCAAAACAATATGAGTGGGAGCTCGAGAGGGTTGAGCACTCTCTATCCCGATATGCAGTTTAAAGATAGAATAGAGACCAAGGGTC